>NC_140078.1:47391675-48753550 GCF_964194135.1 Talpa europaea | reverse complement strand
AGAGATTTATTTAATTTTTTTGTTCATTTCTTTATTTATTTATACAAGCACTGGGAACAGTCAGAAGCACTGGAAGGTGAGAGAATTTACCAGAGCCAGAGTGGGGAGCAGAACAGGCAGACTGATGAAATACACTGCTGAGGGGAGCAGCAGGCACAGCAGGAGAGGTCTGTTGTGCCATGTGGGACCTTTGCAGGCAGCCGGGGATTGAACCTGCGCTGCAGACGCTGCGGCCAGTTTCGCAGCCCAGCGCTCCACGGCTGTTCCACCAAGGGAGGCTATTCGGTAATTATTTCTTTAAGTTTATTTTCATTTGTTCCCTTTTTCTCTTCCTTCTGGGATTCACACGATATGGACATTATTTCTCTTTAAGTTGTCCCAAGAGTGCCTACATTGTTAGCATTTTATTTTATTATTTTTTGTGTACCTTGTTCTATACTTACGTTCCAGTATTATGATTTTAAGTATATTAATTCTCTCCATTTTTTTCTGTTTTTCTGCCATAAGGTCCTCAATTGTTAAGTGCTGTTTTTATTTTTTAATCAGCTATAAAGTTTCTTAACTCCATTATTTCTGAATGTAGCTGTTTCATATTTTCATTATCTTTATTCTGTTGTTGCTATATCTCCTGTTGCTTTTTTAAGTACAATCAAAATTGCCAGGACTGTTGCCCTGAATTCCCCTTCTGTCACGTTATGCAACTCCCTGAATTGGAGCTCCTTTTTAGCTTGTTTTTGTTGCTTTTGTTATTTTTCTGGCATTTGTCCTGTGTTCTTTTGTCTTTTCATTTTCAATTTAGTATAGGTTTTAGTAAGAATGACTTTAATGGTTGTTTCTGTACTTGTTGCAGTATAGAGGGTATTGATAAGGGGTAGTGGCTTTGAAAGAGGTCTGGAACAATAGACATCAAAGTTTCATATCCAGTAGTCTCAGGACTTTGAAATTCTGTTTTAAAGCATTTATTTGTGGGAGGTGGAAAATTTTATTAGATATCTCAGCCTGAGATAAGGAATGGAAGATGTTTTGGATATCTTGGCCTGGAGTGGGATGGCAGGTGTTTCATATCTCTCAAGCCAACTTTAATAGTAGTCTCTTCTAGAACAAAGGCCAGGTTCTTGGACTAATTCAGACTACAGGTGTTTTGTGTTACAATTTCAAACTCAAGCAAGTAGACTTTGTTCTGTGTCCTCACCTCTGTACATTTCCTGCATCCAGTGTACCTCTGTATATCTACCTTCATCCAGTGCACTGCTGGGTCTTAGGAATCCCATCGTTGGGAGATGTCCAAGTCAATGGATATAGGGGTCTCTTCACAGCAACCATTTCTCCCTCTTCCCTGTTATTACTCTATTTTTATATTTTTAAAGATTTATTTAAGCATACAAGAGCTGAGGTACAGGCCAGAGATGGAGGGGGGTGAGAGGATTCACCAGAGACAGAGTGGGGAACAGAACAGACAAACTGACTGAAATACACTGCTGAGGGGAGCAGTGGGAGAGACAGGAGAGGTATGCTTTGCCATGTGGGTTGCTCCCTAACCAGCTGGGGATGGAACTTGTGCTTCAGAGGCTGCGGATTGCTTCATAGTGCAGTGTGTCACCAGGGAGACCCGCCCTGTTATTACTTTAAACAAAATTCACTTACATTTTTTTCTACCCTTTTAGTGAGGATCATGCACTAGTTTTGTATGCTGATAATCACTTTTTCCATAGTTTTTTTTTTTTTAATTTGTTTTGTATGTGTTTTGTTGTATCAAAAGGGTATGAGCCATGGGTCTTCACTTTGCTGCCATCTCACAGGAATCCTGTTTTCTCTTATGATCTTTGTCTGATTGAAGCAAGTCCACCCACATTATAAAATGTAATCTGTTTTACAGGAAGTCTGCTGATTTCAATTTTAATGTCATCTAAACACCTTTGTGGAAACACCCAGATTCTCCAAAAATCAGGATACTCTGCTCTAGCCCAGTGGACACATAAAATCAACTATCACAATAACCAAGTAAGATTTGCTTAAGCAATGCCAGGTTAATTCAGAGTAACAAAAACAATTCAGCAGTATATTACATAATTAGATGAAGGAAAGCATACCATTATCTTACCTGGTGCCAAAAGTGACAAAAATCTCACTCCCTCATATGATAAGAACACATAAAGAGTAGGAATAAAAAAGATTTATCTCAACTTTAAAAAGGTCATCTATTTTAAAAGTGCACAGCTAGCATCATAAAGATGAAATACTGAAGGCTTTACCACCTAATATAAGCAAAAGGAAAAGCATTTTCACCCTTGTTACTTGTATTGAGCACTATAATGGACGAGTTCTAGCTTAGATAATTAGATAAGAAAAAGAAATATAAAGGCATCCAAATTGGAAAGGAAGAAGTGACCATCTCATTCGACAGATAACAGCTTATATATAGACAAACCTAAATGATGCACAAAAAAGCAAAATCTGTTAATCTGTTAACACTAATTAGTAGCACACTTGCAAAATTCTAAAGCATGCAAAATTTGTATTTCTATATGTTAGCAATGAAAATTTCAAAATGACAAGAAATTAGCAAGGATATAAAATAATGGTAATCCAATAAAATATATTATTAAAAAAGAAAATACTTGCAAATCATATATCTCAAAGCAGTCTAGTATATAGATAATATAAAGTATAAACAATAAAAAGACAATCCAATTTAAATAGGCATTTTTTATTTATTTATTTATTTGTTTGTTTGTTTGTTTGTTTTGTTTATACATGCACTGGGTACAGTCAGAAGCCTGGGAGGGTGAGAGAATTCACCAGAGCCAGAGCAGGTTGCAGAGTAGGCAGAAGGACCGAAGTACACTGCTGAGGGGAGCAGTGGGCGGCAGGAGAGGTCTGCGCGCCATGTGGGACCCTCTTCGGGAGGCCGGGGAGCAACCGGGGATTGAACTGGCGCCGCAGAGGCCGCGGGCAGCTTCGCAACCCAGGGCTCAACCGCTGCGCCACCGGGGAGGCCCTAAATAGGCATTTTTTAAAGACTGCAAATAACCATTAATTACACAAAAAGATGTTTAACATCAGCATCATTATGGAGATGTAAGCCAAATTTACAATGAAATATCATTTTATAAAAACAGTTTTATTAAGATGGAATTAGCATACTATGAAATTCACCATTTATTTTTTACCAGAGAATGCAATTTCTGGGTCTCATGGTAGTTGCACATTCAGTTTTAGAAGAAACTACCAAACTGTAGTCCAGAAAGGCCCTGCCACTTTATATTATCCCCAACAATGCATGAATGATCCAGTTTTCCCATATCCTTTTCTGCATTTGGTACAATCATTTATTTATTTTAGCCCTTCTCACAGGTTTATAGTGGTATAATATGATTTTGATTTGCATTTCCTTGATGATTAATAATCTTGAACTTCTTTTCATGTTCTTTCATTTCAGTTAAAAGTATATTAATTGTATGGGGAATATAAAAATAAAATTTATTATTTAAATATATATATATATTTATTTCTTTTGCCCATATATTGATTGGATCTTTGGGGGTTTTTACTGATAAGTTTTGAAATTTTATATATTCTAAGCACGGGTCTATTGTCAGATGCATGTTATGATAGTCTGGTTTGTTTTTCCATCATTTTCTCTTTCAACTGCACATTTTTCCATTTTGTAATTGTCTATAAAATATGTTCTGGCACCTTTAATTTGCTGGTGTTCTCCACTCTTAATATTAGAACATTATAGATATTCATGCAATATTTGTTGAACAAGTGCAAAATACATTTCTCTAAGTTTAGGTGTTTAAGTCTCTGCTCTCTCTTTGTTGCTCTAATAGGTGGTTTTGAGTATTCCATCAATATTTGAAGTTTTGACAATTGCCTTCTCTGCACAGCAGTTTATATTTTTTACTTTATTAAAAATGCAGTGCCATCAATCAGAACTCCTCCAGCCTTTCTCCCACACAACACATTCTTCTCCTTTGGTTATTTTAGTTATGTTGTCAGTGTACACTGGTTTATTATTTTTTTGTCCATTCATCATTTTTCTCTCCTGATATTGCATGTGCAATAATCCAATATTAGTTTTTTACCTTCTGACTTTATTCATTTCACATAATCCTCTTAAGTTCCTTCCATTTTGATGCAAATGTCAAAATTTCATTTTTTATTGTTGAATAGTCCGTTGTGTATATACCACATCTTCCCTATCCAATTATCTTTCTATGGGCACTTAGAAAGTGCATGGGGGCATGGCATAACCATTCTTCATAATTTAGCTATTGTAAAAGTGCAATAAATATTGCGGTGGGTATAACTCTTTAAGTTAAAGATTCTATAACATTCAGGTATATACTAAGAAGTGCAATTGCTAGATCATACAGTAGTTCTGTTTTCAGTTTATTGAGTCGGTTCCATAATGTTTTTCAAAATGGTTGCATCAATTTACATTCCAACCAACAATTTCAGAGGGTTCCTTTTTCTCCACAAACTCAGCAACACATGTTTTTACTGGTCTTTTTAATGTAAACCATCTTAATGGGTATGAGATAATATCTCAATATGGTTTGTTTGTTTGCATTGCATTAATAATAAGTGAAGATGAGCATTTTTTCAAGTGCCTATTTGCTAATCATATGTCCTATTTATTTATTTATTTATTTTAAAAATATATTTCAAATTTATTTTTTTTTAATAATAAATTTTATTTTTATATTCCCCATACAATGGCAAACCCCCCATTCTGATCCCAATCCCTCCCCACCCGCCCCCCACCCCCCCAAAAGTGTCTCTGTTTCATAGTTTTTTGTTGATTCTGATTTTCACTTTCTTATAGTTATTCATTTTCCGGGTCCCTTATTTAAGTTTTCTAGATTCCTGCTATGAGTGAGACCATCTGGTATTTTTCTTTTTCTTTTTGGCTTATTTTGCTGAGCATGATCCCTTCCAGCGCCATCCATGTTGCTGCAAATTGCATGTGTTTATCTTTGTTGAATGCTGAGTAATATTCCATGGTGTATAAGTACCACATCTTCTTGATCCAGTCATCTATTTTTGGGCATTTGGGTTGTTTCCAAAGCTTAGCTATTGTAAACAGTGCTGCTATAAACATAGGGGTGCAGGTGCTCTTTGGAATTGATGTTTCTGTGTCCTTTGGGTAAATACCTAGGAGTGGAATTGCTGGATCATATGGAAGCTCTATGTTTAGTAGGTCCAGAAATCTCCACACAGCTCTCCATAGTGGTTGGACCAGTTTGCACTCCCACCAACAGTGCAGAAGAGTTCCTTTTTCTCCACACCCTTGCCAACATTTGTTGTTGCTAGTTTTTTTAATATGTGCCATTCTCACTGGTGTAAGATGGTATCTCATGGTAGTTTTGATTTGCATTTCCCTGATTACAAGTGATGTTGAACATTTTTTCATATGCCTGTTGGCCATTTGCATTTCCTCTTCAGAGAAGTTTCTTTTTAGCTCTTCTGCCCATTTATTGACTGGATTATTTTCTTTGTTGTTGTTGAGTCTCATCAGCTCTTTGCAGATTTTTGTGATCAGTCCTTTATCATTAGTGTTGGGTGCAAAAATGTTCTCCCAATTGGTGGGGTTTCTGTTTGTTTTGGTTATTGTCTCTTTTGCTGTGCAGAAGCTCTTTAATTTGATGTAGTCCCAGCTGTTTATCTTTGCCTTCACTATCACTGCTTTGGGTGATGTGTCTGTAAAGATGTCTTTGATGTGCAAATCACGTAGTGTTTCGCCTATATTTCCTTCTATATATTTTATGGTTTCAGGTCTTATGTCTAGTTCTTTAATCCATTTTGAGTTGATTTTTGTGTATGGTGTGAGGTAGTGGTCAAGCTTCATTCTTTTGCATGTAGCGACCCAGTTTTCCCAGCACCATTTATTGAACAAACTTTCTTTGCTCCAATGCATAGTCTTTGCTCCTTTGTCAAAGATTAGTTGACCATAATCTGTGGGTTTATTTCTGGATTTTCTATTCGATTCCATTGGTCTGTATGTCTGTTCTTGTTCCAATACCATGCAGTTTTGATGATTATGGCTTTGTAGTAGAGTTTGAAGTCTGGGAGTGTGATGCCTCCATTCCCTTCTTTTTTTTTTCAGGAGAGATTTGGCTATTCGGGGTTTTTTGTGATTCCATATGCATTTCATCAATAATTGTTCTATTTCTTTGAAGAATGACATTGAAATTTTGATTGGAATAGCATTGAATCTGTATATTGCTTTTGGTAGGGTGGCCATTTTAATAATGTTTATTCTTCCAATCCTTGAGCAGGGGATGTCTTTCCATTTCTTTGTGTCTTCTTCTATTTCTTTTAACAGTGTTTTATAGTTTTCTTTGTAAAGGTCCTTTACCTCTTTTGTTAGATTTATTCCCAAATATTTGATTTTTTTTGTTTCAATAATAAAAGGGATTTTTTTTTTATTTCTTCTTCTTCAGATTTATTGTTTGTGTATAGGAAGGCTACTGACTTTTGCATGTTGATATTGTATCCTGCCACTTTACTGAACTGATTGATGAGTTGAATTAGTTTTTCTGTGGAGTTTTTGGGGTTCTCTATGTATATTATCATATCATCTGCAAATAGTGATATTTTGACTTCTTCTTTTCCTATTTGGATTACTTGTATGTCTTTCTCTTGTCTTATTGCTCTGGCTAGGACTTCCAGTATTATATTGAAAAGCAGTGGTGAGAGTGGACATCCTTGTCTTGTTCCAGATCTTAATGGAATTGCTTTCAGCTTTTCACTATTGAGAATGATACTGGCTGTTGGCTTGTCATAGATGGCCTTTATGATGTTGAGGTATGTTCTTTGTATCCCAAGAATTTCAAGGGCTTTTATCATGAATGGGTGTTGCTCTTTGTCGAAAGCTTTCTCAGCATCTATTGATCATATGGTTTTTATATTTCTTTTTGTTGATGTGTTGGATACCGTTGATTGATTTTCGGATGTTGAACCATCCTTGTGCCCCTGGAATGAATCCTACTTGGTCGTGGTGAATTATCTTATGGATACATTGTTAGATTCTGATAGCTAAAATTTTATTGAGGATTTTTGCATCAGTGTTCATTAGGGAGATTGGCCTGTAGATTTCCTTTTTTGTGTTGTCCTTGTTCGGTTTTGGTATTAGTGTAATGTTGGCTTCATAGAACATGTTTGGTATTGTCCCTTCCTTCTCAATTTTTTGGAAGAGTTTGTGAAGGATAGGCACTAATTCGTCTCTGAATGTTTGGTAGAATTCATTTGTAAATCCATCAGGTCCTGGGCTTTTGTTTTTGGGGAGGTTTTTGATTACCATTTCAATTTCGCTGCTTGTAATTGGTCTGTTTAGGTGTTCTATTTCTTCTTTATCTAGCTTTGGGTGTTTGTAGAGTTGTAGGAATTTGTCCATCTCCTCTAGATTGTTGAACTTGTTTCCATACAACTGTTCATAGTAGTTACTGATTATTCTTTTGATTTCTGCTGTGTCTGTTGTGATTTCTCCTCTTTCATTTGTGATTTTGTTTATTTGTGCTTTCTCCCTTTTTTCCTTTGTGAGCCTGGCTAGGGGTTTGTCTATTTTATAAATTTTTTCAAAGAACCAGCTCTTGGTTTCATTGATCTTTTGGATTGTATTTTTAGTTTCAATTTCATTTATTTCTGCTTTGGTTTTTATTATTTCTTTTCTTCTACTGGTTTTGGGGTTTCTTTGTTGTTCTTTTTCTAGATCTTTGAGCTTCGAGATTAGGTTGTTTCTTTGAGTTCTTTCTTGTTTCTTGATGTGAGCATCTATTGCTATATATTTTCCTCTTATTACTGCTTTTGCTGCATCCCAGACATTTAGGATATTGGTGTCCTCCTTGTCATTCAATTCAAAGAATTTTTTAATTTCTTCTTTGATCTCCTCATTCGTCCAGTGCTCTTCTAGTAGTGTGGTTTTTAATCTCAATGAGGTAGGAAAGTTCCTTGCCTTCTTTTTATGGTTTATTTCTAGTTTGATGCCTTCATGTTCAGAAAAGATGGTTGGTATGATTTCAATCTTGGTGTATCTGTTGATGTTTGTCTTGTGCCCCAGTATGTGATCGATCCTGGAGAATGATCCGTGTGCGCTTGAGAAAAATGTGTACTCCATTTTTTGGGGCTTTAGTGTTCTATAGATGTCTGTTAAGCCCAAATGCTCTAGGTCCTTATTTAGAGCTTTAGTTTCTTTCTTTATTTTTTGTCTTGTTGATCTATCCATTGTTGACAGCGGTGTGTTGAAGTCTCCCACTACGTATGTGTTTTCTCTGATGTCTGTTTTCAGAGAGGACAACAGTTGTCTGATATATTTTGGTGCTCCTTCGTTTGGTGAGTATATGTTAATGAGTATTATTTCTTCTTGAAGTATTTTCCCCTTGATCATAATGTAGTGACCATTGGGGTTTCTTTTTAATTTTTTGAGTTTGAAGTCTGTTTTATCTGATATAAGTATAGCTGTTCCTGCTTTCCTTTTTGGTCCATTTGCTTGTAGGATTGTTTTCCATCCTTTAACTTTGAGCCTATTTTTATCTTTTGTAGCTAAATGTGTTTCCTAGAGACAGCAATAGGTTGGGTTTTGTTTCTTAATCCAGGCTGCAACTCTGTGTCTTTTTATTGAAGAGTTTAGTCCATTTACATTTAGAGTTAATATTGATATGTTAGCATCTGTATTTGCCATTGTGTTTGTCTTTCCTTTGATTTTATTTATTCTGTTAATAACTTTTTTTTTGGCCTTCTTTCGTTGTTATTCGTCCCTCTGAGATTCTGGCTTTAGGATTCCTTGTAGTATTTTTTAGAGTGGGGGTTTAGTCTTAATGAAATTCCGGAGTTTCTCTTTGTCTGGGAAGGTCCATATTCTTTCTTCATGGAGGAAAGAGAGCTTTGCGGGATAGAGTATTCTTGGTTGGCATCTGTTTTCTTGGAGTCTGTTGACTATGTCCCTCCACTCTCTCCTTGCCCGTAGTGTTTCTTCAGAGAAGTCCGATGTCAGCCTGATTGGTTTTCCTTTGAATGTTATCTGTTTCTTCCCTCTTGTCAGCTTCATTATTTTTTCCTTGTCCTGGATTCTTGGGAGCTTTACTATTATGTGTCTTGCTGTATTTTTCCATTTGTCGTGGAAGTTTGGTGTTCTTCTTGCTTCTTGTATATTAATTTTCAGCTCCTTCTTCACATTTGGGAAGTTCTCTTCAATTATCTCCTGGAATATTTTCTCTGTTCCTACATCTCTCTCCTCTCCTTCTGGAATTCCTATAACTCTTATATTTCCTTTCCTCATGGAGTCAGATAGTTCCCGAAGTCTTTCTTCATTCTTTTTCCTTCGTACTTCTCTTTCCTTTTCTGTTTTGGTTCTTTTTATTTCTGTGTCTTCAAGAGTACTTATTCTTTCTTCCATTTCATCTATTCTGCTTTCATTGCTTTTCCCAGAGTTCTTTAGTTCCTCCATTAATTCTTTGATCTCCTGCGTTTCTTTTGCTTCCCTCTTTACAGACTCAATTTCATTCTTCTGATCGTTGATTATTTTTCTCATATCATTGTTTTCCTTTATGACTTCTGTCAGTTTTTTAATCACAGCAATTTTAAATTCTCTTTCTGGAAGTCTCAGAAGTTCTTCCAAGTTAATGTCGTTGTGATCTGGAGGGTGGTTTTCTTTTTGTGGTGTGCTTTTTTCCTGAGGAGTTGTTAGGTTGCTTGTGGTTCTTCTACTCCCTACTGTCTGTTTTCTAATTTGTCATATGCATTGGGACACTGTGTTGCTCGGACTGGCCGGCATCTTGGGTGAACTTCTCCGCTCCCCTCTGGCTCCTCCAGGAGCCATCTCTGGCTTCTGAGGGAGCTTTCTGCTGGTTTCAGACAGTCTTTACTGAAGAAATGTCCCTGTTCTAAAATGGCGACGTGGGACTCAGTCCCTGCGCTTCTGGTCTCAGGCACACACTTCTGCATGCCCGGTCTGCCCCGGCTGTGGGTGCCTGTTCCCTCTGTGGGTTCAGACTGCTGGTTGGAAGGGGCCTGGCGTGGGCTAACTTCCTAGCTGGCCACTGTCTCCTCCGGGAGCCTTCTGCCCTTTTCAATCAGTCTTAAGAAATTTCCCTGTTCTATGGGGTGTTAGTGACTTTTTTTTTCGTGGTCTCTAGGTGGCGCCAGAGATCTCTCTTATTGTCCTTGGGGGGGGCTGTTTTTCGCCCCTCCCACCCCGTGGGACAAGGAACAGAGTGGGAATGGTAGGGTAAACCTCAACGGCTTTGGGGTGCTGTGTCTGCCTTGTGCCCCACCGTCGTGGAGAACCCACGCCCCGAATTTCGTGCCCCGGGTCTCAGTTCCAAAGCCCTCAGGTCCAGGACTCGGGCTGTAGCCCAGTTCAGTGGCGCGGGAATGGCGCCTTTTGCACCCCGCTCCGGTGCCTGGGCGCCCGGTTCCTGCTTACTCACTGAGGGACTTTCATCCCAGTGAGGGCCTCCACGCGTCTCCCCGCAAGCCTAGGTCGCAGGCATGGGGACCTGGGCAGCCGTGATCCCGATCTGTGTTTGCTTTTCAAGTGCGCCAAGCGCGCCGCTTTTCCACGCAAGCTTACCGGCCGGCCCGGGGCTGTGTGCGGGTCTCCAGAGACTTTGTTATTCTCTAATGGCACTGGGAGCCGTTCGCTCACCTCCGCGGTGAATCCTGCAGGGTTCTCCACAGCTCCCGTTCACGGGGTGTGGTGGCTGAAACAGTTCCTTTTCACTCACAGTCCCGCTTGATACGTAGTTTTTTCTTGTTTGTCGTTTTGGTTTTTTTTTTCCTCCTCTCTGCTGTCGGAGAGTGCCGACTCTGTGGTTGGGGGAGGGGAGCAGGGTTCTGCGCTTTCC
The DNA here is from genome assembly GCF_964194135.1 of Talpa europaea. Classification (NCBI taxonomy): domain Eukaryota; kingdom Metazoa; phylum Chordata; class Mammalia; order Eulipotyphla; family Talpidae; genus Talpa; species Talpa europaea. The sequence goes on along the minus strand of NC_140078.1, from coordinate 48,742,700 downwards.
TCCCTTCTAGTCCTCTTTTATGGCAACTTTCTTCTTCGGGTAGTTTGCTGGAGTCACCCGTTTATCTTCCGTGTCCCAGTTCTCACTGGGACCTGCCGCTTTTCCTCCCTATTAACTTTTTTTAATGGGAGATCTTACTCGCAGCGTCTCCTCGCCGCCATGTTGCTCCGCCCTCACCATATGTCCTATTTAAATCACTGTATTCAAATCTTCTTTCTAATTTTTAATTGGGTCATCTTTTCATGAGTTCCTGAACTCACAATCATGGCAGAGTGAGTAATTGGATAGGAAAGCAAAACCCAACTTTCTATTATCTCCAAGAGACATATCTGGGCTTCAAATATAAACATTGGTTCCAAGTAAATGGTTATAAAACAATCATACAAGCAAATGAAACCCCCAAAGGCAGGAAAATCATGTTTATATCAGGTAAAATATATTTTCAGTTAAAAAGATTGACAAAGACAGGGATTTTCATTATATAATGATTAAGTGAAAAATATATCAGGGCAACATTCATCTATCTATCTGTCTATCTAGATACATACAAACACACACTACACACACACACACACACGTGTGCACAAAGGAGCATCAAAATATATGGCAATTATATTTTTAAAAAGACACCTATTGGGCCTCCCTTCTGGCACAGGGATTAAAGTCTCAGTGCTATCAAGTATCACCAGCCAGTATCACCAGTATCACTAACTCATGTGGCATGAGTTAGATCCCTGGGAATTTCAACACCCCACTCCCATGAATTAACAGATCAACTAGACAGAAATCAACAAGGAGGCTAGAACATTTAAAGAGGAATTAGGTCACATGTGTCTAATAGACATTGAGTAGATACTACATTACCAAAAGCTGAATACATATTATTCTCAAATATGCATGGGCGTACCAGGGGTAGACCACATGTTAGGTTACAAAATAAGTTTCAGTAAATTCATGGTAACAGGTCCACATCATGAACTAATTAAGTGCTCAAATATGTAATTTAAATTTACATTTTAAGGAATTTGAAAATGAAAAATAAACAAACCCAAAGTCAGTAGAAGGAAAGAAATTAGGGGGAAAAAAACAAACATAAATTAAATTGAAATTTTTAAGATAGTTCAAAGATCAAGGAAACAAAACAAAGTTGTTTGAAAAACCAAACAGAGTAGTCTAGTTAAATTGACAAAGAGAAAGAGGGGGAAAACTAATAAATAGAATCATATAAAAGATGAGAAAAACAGCAGACATCAGAAATACAGGGCTCATAAGAAAAAACTATAATCATCCATATGCCAATAAATTGAATAACCTTGAAGAAATGAAAAAAAAAATTCTTAGAGGTGTATATCCTTCTGAGATTGAATCAGGTAGAACTAGAAAACCTGAACACATCGATTACCATAAAGAAAAATAAAACAGTAATCAAAACTATCCCCAAAATCAAAAGTCCAGGACCAGACAATTTTGTTCCTGAATAACATGAACAAATACCAATGCTTCTTAAAACCACCCTGGAAAGTGAGGAAGAGAGAATGCTATCAAACATATGTATATTTGGGGAATTAGACCCCATGGCGGGGTTGGGGAACAAAAACAAAAATAAACAAAGAGGACTATATCAAACCAAAAGATTTTTGCATTATGAAAGAAACTTCCAGGGCCTCCCTGGTAGCGCAAGGGGCTAAGCATCACACTGTGAAGCAATCCTCAGACTCTGCAGCAGGAGTTCCATCATTGGCCAGAGAGGGCACAACCCACATGGTTCAACAGACCTCTCCTGACTCACCTGCTGTTCCCCTCAGCAGTTTACTTTGGTCAGTCTGCCTCTTCTGTTCCCCACAGTCTCTGGTGAATCCTCTCACATCCCACATCTCTGGCCTGTCCCCCAGCTCTTGTGTGCATAAATAAATAAATCTTTGGGGGAAAAAAAAAAGAAACTTTCATTAAATCTACAAGATAATCTACTGAATGGGAGAAAAATATTTGTACATCATACATCTGTGGTTAATTTCCAAGATTTATAAAGAACTCAATAAAAAGAAAATAAAAAGAAAAAATTCCAAAAAATGGATAGAACTGTTGAATAGGCACTTCTCCAAAGAGATTCAGATGGTCAGTAGGCAAATGAAAAAAAACATTAATCGTCTCTTATCATGAGGAAAATACAAAACAAAAGCACAATGAGATATCGCCTTACCCCTATGAAAATGACCTGTATCAAAAAGACCAGAAACGTGTGTTGAGGAGGGTATGGAGAAAAATGTACCCTTATACACTGTTGATGGGAATGTCCCTATAGAAAACAGCATGGAGTTTTCTCAAAATATTTTAAAAAATCAACAAACATACCTACAGCTTTTACACAAGTTTACCACCAGGTTTCATGAAATCCACAGCTAACCTAATCCAAAATGGAATAGGAAAAGAGTCATACCAACATCATCATCATGGGACACATTGATTCAGAACAGTCTAACAATACTGGCCATCTGATCCACAAATGTGTTGGGATAAGCAAAAGTTGATCCCACCAAATTTACTATCAGTAAATTTTACAAGGAGGTTGCTGAGATGGGAAAGGTTCATTCAAGTAGGTCTAGGTCTTGAATAAATTGAAAGCTGAATGGGGGCATGGCATCACCATTTATATCTTGCTGTAGAAATTTGGGACCAGCAAATATGTGTTACCACCACTGATGCCCCCAAGACACAGAGACTTCATCAAAAACATGATTATAGGCACAGCTCAGGCTGTCCTGATTATTGCTACTGGTGTGAATTTGAATCCAGTATCACTAGCATCTCCAAGACCCATGAGCATGCCCTTCTGGCATACACACTGGGTATAAAACAACTAGCTGTTGGTATTAAAATGGATTCCACTGTGCCACCCTACAGCCAGAAGAGACATGAGGAATAAGAAAGTCAGTATCTACATTAAGAAAATAGGCTACAATAAAAGAGGACCAGAAGGGAGGGAAGCGCAGAACCCTGCTCCCCTCCCCCGCCCACAGAGGCGGCACTCTCCGACCGGCAGAGACAAGGGAAACAACAAACCAAAACGCCCAACAAGAAAAACGGATGCAGCAAGCGGGACTGTGAGTGGAAAGGAACTATTTCAGCCACCACACCCCGTGAACGGGAGCTGAGGCGAACCCTGCAGGATCCGCCGCAGAGGTGAGCTCCAGGCGCCATTAAAGAGAGCTCCGCCCACCAGGAGGAGACCAGCACCAGCACACAGCCCCGGCCGCCTGGTAAGCTTGCGCGAAAGCAGCGCTCGGATTGCAGCTGCCCAGGGCCCTGCGCCTGCGACCTAGGCTTGCGGGGAGACGGCGGAGGCCCTCCCTGAGTGAGCAGGAACAAGGTGCCCAGGCAGGGGAGCGGGATTCAAAAGGCGCCATTCCCGCGCCACTGATCTGGGCTACAGCCCGCGTCCTGGAACTGAGGGCTTTGGAACTGAGACCCGGGCGGGCGGAGGCCCTCCCTGAGTGAGCAGGAACAAGGCGCCCAGGCAGGGGAGCGGGATTCAAAAGGCGCCATTCCCGCGCCACTGATCTGGGCTACAGCCCGCGTCCTGGAACTGAGGGCTTTGGAACTGAGACCCGGGGCACGAAATTAGGGGCGTGGGTTCCCCACGACGGTGGGGCACAAGGCAGACACAGCACCCCAAAGACGTTGAGGTTTACCCTACCATTCCCGCTCTGGTCCCTGTCCCACAGGGTGGAAAATCAGCTCCCCAAAGGCTCTAGGAGAGATCTCTGGTGCCACCTAGCGACTTGACCCCAGCACAGGCTACTGAAGGAGCTAGTGGCCAGCTGGGGAGTTAGCCCACACCGGGCCCCTTCTGAACAAGTAGTCTGAGCCCACAGGGAGAGCGAGCACCCACAGCCGGGGCAGACCAGGCGCGCAGAAGAGTGTGCCTGAGACCAGAAGCGCAGGGAGTGTGTCCCACATCACCATTTTAGAACAGGGACATTTCTTCAGTAAAGACTACCTGCAGAAGGCTTCCTCAGGAGCCAGAGGTGAGCGGGGGAAGTTCGCCCACGCCAGACCCCCTCTGGCCTGCAGTCCAAGCCCAGAGGGGAGCAGGAACCCACCGCCGGGGCAGACCAGGCGCACAGGGGAGTGTGTCCCCACATCGGCATTTTAGAACAGGGACCTTTCTCCAGTAAAGGCTGCTTGAAACTGACAGATGACTCCTGGAAGAACCAGAGGGGAACAGAGAAGCCCACCCAAGATGCCGGCAAGTCCCAACAACACAGTGTCCCAACGCATACGGCAAATTAGAAAACAGACAGTAGGGAGGAGAAGAACCACACGCAACCTAGCAACTCTCCAGAGAAAAAGCACACCACAAAAAGAAAGCCAGCCCCCAGATTGCAACGACAATAACTTGGAAGAATTTCTGAGCCTTCCAGAAAGAGAATTTAAAATTGCCGTGATTAAAAAACTGACAGAAGTCATAAAGGAAAACAATGATAAGGGAAAAATAATCAACGATCAGAAGAATGCAATTGAGTCCCTAGAGAGGGAAAACAATGGTCAGAAGAAAGAAATTGAGTCCCTAAAGAGGGAAGTAAAAGAAATGCAGGCGATCAAAGAATTAATGGAAGAACTAAAGAATTCTGGGAAAAGCAATGAAAGAAGAATAGATGAAATGGAAGAACGAATAAGTAATCTTGAAGACACAGAAATAAAAAGAACCAAAACAGAAAAGGAAAGAGAAGTATGAAGGAAAAAGAACGAAGAAAGACTTCGGGAACTATCTGACTCCATGAGGAAAGGAAATATAAGAGTTATAAGAATCCTAGAAGGAGAGGAGAGATATGTAGGAACAGAGAAAATATTCAAGGAAATAATTGAAGAGAACTTCCCAAATGTGAAGAAGGAGCTGAAAATTGATATAAAAGAAGCAAGAAGAACACCAAACTTCCACGACGAAAGGAAAAATACAGCAAGACACATAATAGTAAAGCTCCCAAGAATCCAGGACAAGGAAAAAATAATGAAGCTGGCAAGAGGGAAGAAACAGATAACATTCAAAGGAAAACCAATCAGGCTGACATCAGACTTCTCTGAAGAAACACTACGGGCAAGGAGAGAGTGGAGGGACATAGTCAACAGACTCCAAGAAAACAGATGCCAACCAAGAATACTCCGTCCCGCAAAGCTCTCCTTCCTCTTTGAAGAAAGAATATGGACCTTCCCAGACAAACAGAAACTCCGGAATTTCATTGCAACTAAACCCCCACTCCAAAAAATACTACAAGGAGTCCTAAAGCCAGAACCTCAGAGCGACGAATAACAATGAAAGAAGGCCAAAAAAAAAAAAAAAGTTATTAAAAGAATAAATAAATAAAATCAAAGGAAAGACAAACACAATGGCAAATACAGATGTTAACATATCAATATTAACTCTAAATGTAAATGGACTAAACTCTTCAATAAAAAGACACAGAGTTGCAGCCTGGATTAAGAAACAAAACCCAACCTTTTGCTGTCTCCAGGAAACACATTTAGCTACAAAAGATAAAAATAGGCTCAAAGTTAAAGGATGGAAAACAATCCTACAAGCAAATGGACCAAAAAAGAAAGCAGGAACAGCTATACTTATATCAGATAAAACAGATTTCAAACTCAAAAAGATAAAAAGAGACCCCAATGGTCACTACATTATGATCAAGGGGACAATACTTCAAGAAGAAATAACACTCATTAACATATACTCACCAAACGAAGGAGCACCAAAATATATCAGACAACTGTTGTCTTCTCTGAAAACAGACATCAGAGAAAACACATACGTAGTGGGAGACTTCAACACACCACTATCAACAATGGATAGATCAACAAGACAAAAAATAAGTAAAGAAACCAAAGCTCTAAATAAAGACCTAGAGCAATTGGGCTTAACAGACATCTATAGAACACTAAACCCCAAAAAAATGGAGGACACATTTTTCTCAAGCGCACACGGATCATTCTCCAGGATCGATCACATACTGGGGCACAAGACAAACATCAACAGATACACCAAGATTGAAATCATATCAACCATCTTTTCTGACCATGAAGGCATCAAACTAGAAATAAACCATAAAAAGAAGGCAAGGAACTTTCCTACCTCATGGAGATTAAAAACCACACTACTGGAAGACCATTGGACTAATGAGGAGATCAAAGAAGAAATTAAAAAATTTTTTGAATTGAACGACAAGGAGGACACCAATATCCTAAATGTATGGGATGCAGCAAAAGCAGTAATAAGAGGAAAATATATAGCAATAGAAGCTCACATCAAGAAACAAGAAAGAACGCAAAGAAACAACCTAATCTCGAAGCTCAAAGATCTAGAAAAAGAACAACAAAGAAACCCCAAAACCAGTAGAAGAAAAGAAATAGTAAAAACCAAAGCAGAAATAAATGAAATTGAAACTAAAAAAACAATCCAAAAGATCAATGAAACCAAGAGCTGGTTCTTTGAAAAAATCAATAAAATAGACAAACCCCTAGCCAGGCTCACAAAGGAAAAAAGGGAGAAAGCACAAATAAACAGGATCATCAATGAAAGAGGAGAAATCACAACGGACACAGCAGAAATCAAAAGAATAATCAGTAACTACTATGAACAGTTATATGGAAACAAGTTTAACAATCTAGAGGAGATGGACAAATTCCTACAACTCTACAATCACCCAAAGCTAGATAAAGAAGAAATAGAACACCTAAACAGACCAATTACAATTAGCGAAATTGAAATGGTAATCAAAAACCTCCCCAAAAACAAAAGCCCAGGACCTGATGGATTTACAAATGAATTCTACCAAACATTCAGAGACGAATTAGTGCCTATCCTTCACAAACTCTTCCAAAAAATTGAGAAGGAAGGGACAATACCAAACACGTTCTATGAAGCCAACATTACACTAATACCAAAACCGAACAAGGACAACACAAAAAAGGAAAACTACAGGCCAATCTCCCTAATGAACACTGATGCAAAAATCCTCAATAAAATTTTAGCTATCAGAATCCAACAATGTATCCATAAGATAATTCACCACGACCAAGTTGGATTCATTCCAGGGGCACAAGGATGGTTTAACATCCGAAAATCAATCAACGTTATCCAACACATCAACAAAAAGAAATATAAAAACCATATGATAATATCAGTAGATGCTGAGAAAGCTTTCGACAAAGTGCAACACCCATTCATGATAAAAGCCCTTGAAATTCTTGGGATACAAGGAACATACCTCAACATCATAAAGGCCATCTATGACAAGCCAACAGCCAGTATCATTCTCAATGGTGAAAAACTGAAAGCAATTCCATTAAGATCTGGAACAAGACAAGGATGTCCACTCTCACCATTGCTTTTCAATATAATACTGGAAGTCCTAGCCAGGGCAATAAGACAAGAGAAAGACATCCAAGGAATCCAAATAGGAAAAGAAGAAGTCAAACTATCACTATTTGCAGACGATATGATATTATACATAGAGAACCCCAAAAACTCCACAGAAAAGCTAATTCAGCTCATCAATCAGTTCAGTAAAGTGGCAGGATACAAAATCAACACGCAAAAGTCAGTAGCCTTCCTATACACAAACAATAAATCTGAAGAAGAAGAAATCAAAAAGACCATCCCTTTTGTTATTGAAACAAAAAAAATCAAATATTTGGGAATAAATCTAACAAAAGAGGTAAAGGACCTATACAAAGAAAACTATAAAACACTGTTAAAAGAAATAGAAGAAGACACAAAGAAATGGAGAGACATCCCCTGCTCATGGATTGGAAGAATAAACATTATTAAAATGGCCATCCTTCCAAAAGCAATATACAGATTCAATGCTATTCCAATCAAAATTTCAATGTCATTCTTCAAAGAAATAGAACAATTATTGATGAAATTCATATGGAATCACAAAAAACCCCGAATAGCCAAAGCTCTCCTGAAAAAAAAAGAAGGGAATGGAGGCATCAGACTCCCAGACTTCAAACTATACTACAAAGCCATAATCATCAAAACCGCATGGTATTGGAACAAGAACAGACATACAGACCAATGGAATCGAATAGAAAATCCAGAAATAAACCCACAGGTTTATGGTCAACTAATCTTTGACAAAGGAGCAAAGACTATGCATTGGAGCAAAGAAAGTTTGTTCAATAAATGGTGCTGGGAAAACTGGGTCGCTACATGCAAAAGAATGAAGCTTGACCACCACCTCACACCATACACAAAAATCAACTCAAAATGGATTAAAGAACGAGACATAAGACCTGAAACCATAAAATATATAGAAGGAAATATAGGCGAAACACTACGTGATTTGCACATCAAAGACATCTTTACAGACACATCACCCAAAGCAGTGATAGTGAAGGCAAAGATAAACAGCTGGGACTATATCAAATTAAAGAGCTTTTGCTCAGCAAAAGAGACAATAACAAAAACAAAGAGAAACCCCACCAACTGGGAGAACATTTTTGCACCCAACACTAATGATAAAGGACTGATCACAAAAATCTGCAAAGAGCTGATGAGTCTCAACAACAACAAAGAAAATAATCCAGTCAAAAAATGGGCAGAAGAGCTTAAAAGAAACTTCTCTGAAGAGGAAATGCAAATGGCCAACGATGAAAAAATGTTCAACATCACTTGTCATCAGGGAAATGCAAATCAAAGCTACCATGAGATACCATCTTACACCAGTGAGAATGGCACATATTAAAAAAACTAGCAACAACAAATGTTGGCGAGGGTGTGGAGAAAAAGGAACTCTTCTGCACTGTTGGTGGGAGTGCAAACTGGTCCAACCACTGTGGAAAGCTGTGTGGAGATTTCTGGACCTACTAAACATAGAGCTTCCATATGACCCAGCAATTCCACTCCTAGGTATTTACCCAAAGGACACAGAAACATCAATTCCAAAGAACACCGGCACCCCTATGTTTATAGCAGCACTGTTTACAATAGCTAAGCTTTGCAAACAACCCAAATGCCCAAAAATAGATGACTGGATCAAGAAGATGTGGTACATATATACCATGGAATATTACTCAGCATTCAAAAAAGATAAACACATGCAATTTGCTGCAACATGGATGGCGCTGGAAGGGATCATGCTCAGCGAAATAAGCCAAAAAGAAAAAGAAAAATACCGGATGGTCTCACTCATAGCAGGAATCTAGAAAACTTAAATAAGGGACCAGGAAAATGAATAACTATAAGAAAGTGAAAATCAAAATCAACAAAAAACTATGAACCAGAGACACTTTTAGGGGGGCGGGGGCGGGAGGGGAGGGATTGGGGTCAGAATGGGGGGCTGCAATTGTATGGGGACTATAACAATAAAATTTATAAAAAAAAAAAAAAGAAAATAGGCTACAAACCTGTCATAGTAACATCTGTGCTAATTTCTGGTTGGAATGGTGACAACATGCTGTAGCCAACTGCTAATACGTTTTATTCGAGGGATGGAAAGTCAGCCACAAGGGTGGCAATGCTAGTGGGACCACACTGTGGGAAGCTTTGGATTGCATCCTGCCACCAACTGGTCAAACTAATTAACCCCTGCACCCACACCTCCAGGATATCTACAAAATTGGTGGTATTTGAACTGTCACTATGGACTCAGTTGAGACTGGCATTTTCAAACTTAGTATGGTGGTCACCTTTGCTCTAGTCAGTGTTATTGCTGAAGTAAAGTCTGATGAAATGCACCATGAAGCTCTGAGTGAAGGTCCTTTTGGGGACAATATGGGCTTCAATATCAAGAATGTGTCTGTCAAAGCTATTTGCTGTCTCTGTGTGACTGGTGACAGCAAAAATTATCCACCAATGGAAGCTATGGGATTCATAGCTCAGTTGGTTTTTCTGAACCATCCTGGCCTAATCAGTGATAGATATGTCTTCAATACCCATACTCGATTGTCACACAGCTTACATTGTGAGCTGGGGAAAAGCTGGAAGATAATCTCAAATATTTGAAATCTGGTGATGCTGCTCTAGTTTACATAGTCCCTGGCTATCCCATGTGTGTTGAAAATTTCTCTAATGCATCTGGGGCATATTGCTATTTGTTACATGAGATAGACAGTTGTGGTGGAGTAAACAAAAAGGCACCCAGAGCTAGCAAGGTGAACAAGACTGCCCAGAAAGCTGAAGGTTAACTGAATACTATCCTCAAAACCTGCCATGTCAGTCTTAATCAGTGGTAGGAGAATGGTTTCAGAACTGTTTCTCTCAAATTGTCATTTAGGTTTAATATAGTAAAAGATTGGTTAATTATAATAATATATCATAAGACCTTCAGACAGAAAGGAGAAAATTTTGTGGACCATTTTTGTTTTCTTTTTATTGTGGCAGCTTCTAATTTATTAGTTTTTAAAATATGTAACTTTTTAATGGAAACAACTTGACCAAAAACCTGTCACAGAAGTTTGAGACCCATTAAAACAAAGTTTAGTGAGAAATATTAAAAAATAAAAATAGATCTATAATATTATATCTATATAATATATTTATATATAATATAGATAATAGCTCTATAATAGACCTATAGTAGTTATAAATAATATATCTACAACAGATATATATATATAATATATATCTATAATAGATCAAAAAATAGATCTATAATCCAGCAATCCCACTTCTAGGCATCTACCCAAATAATACAAAATCACTAACTCAAAGGAATATATACACGTCTATGTTCATTGAAGAACTAGTTATAATAGCCAAGTTATAGAAGCAGTCTAGTGAATGGATTAGGAAGAAGTCTCCCCCACTACCCCCCCTCTCTCTATATATATACACACACACACACAGAGATTGTATATCTGTATACATATATATATACAATATATTGTATATATTACACATAGTATATATACATCCTCACAATGGAACACTACTCAGCTATAAAAAAAGATGAACTTGTGACATTTGCAACAACATGGGTGGAGCTGGAGGGCATGATACTCAGTAAAATAACCCATAAGAATAAATGAAAGCTGATAAAAGGGTCCAAAAGTTTAGCTATAGAGTGAATAATGTCTTATGATCTAATGTATGGTGAAAAATGTGCCAATTAACTCACTCAATGGCAGTGGTACTTTCTTGCATGGTTTTGTTCATGTGTGGAATATAGAGAAATAAAAGAAAGAGTAAGACAAAACCAAACCAAAAACAAGCCCTAGAAATCTGACTAAAATTCATTCTACCAGAGGGGGGGAGGGCGATATCTAGCAAAGGGGTAAAGGACCCAGTGGACCACTGTGGAGGACTGTGGGTGTCTTGGTAATGTACATCTGAAGAGGCGTGAACATATACCTGTGAATCATATACAGTGTCATAAACCAATGTTATCTCAGTATAAATAAATAACAAATAAACAAAGGATCTGAATAGACATTTTTCTAAAGAAGATATAGCAATGGCCAACAGTTACTTTAAAAGGTACTCAATATCACTAATAATTAGGAAAATGCAAATCCACATCAAAACAAGATATGATCTCATACTTGTGCATCAACTGTAGAAAGAATTTTTCAGAAAATTTAATTCCTAACGCCAGGAACTTTTAGAAATTAGATAGGAAATTAGATATCTTCTATCACTATAGAGAAAAAGGTTCTCGTTCCAGAAAAGCTGATCTTTATTGCAGTTTTCCTGTTAAAACATCCAAAAAACTTTTCCTCCTGCTTGTCTTTATATCCAGGCAACTAAAAGTGAACCCAATTTATTACTATTGTAAATGTTTGCTAAATGCATCAGAGTGAGAAATGACTGGTATTATGAGAGGCCTCATTAAACTTCACTTAAAATTTTTTTTAAATATTTACTTATGCATACAAGAACTGGGGTGTAGACCAGAGGAGTGAGGATTCACCAGCGAGAGTGGGAAGCAGAACAGGCAGATCTACTGAAACACATTGCTGAAGGGGGCAGTAGGCGAGGCAGGAGAGGTCTGCTGCACCATGTGGGTCACCTCCCTGGCCGGCCAGGGATCAAACTCATGCTGCAGTGGCTGGCAATAGCTTGATATGCTGTTTTTAACCCCTGTGCCACCAGGGAGGCCCACTTAGAATTTTTAAGATAAATAGTGAAAGCAAGTTTTAGTATATAAAAATGACAATGTAAACTTAAAGAGAGTGACTTTCCCCTGGCTTTTCAGTAGCACTTACGATAAATTGCTTTCCTGAATGGTACAAGAAGAACCATGGTCTCTGGGAAACACTTCATGTTCTTCCCAGTTTCTGGTTCCCTGTGCTACATGTGTTCCAGGATTTACTGAGGGAATTCATTCTTATGGAAATTACAACAGATGTATTACACATTCAATAGACAGTCTGAGAATTCCAACTTGCCAACAAAGGGAGAAAGAGGAAGTAGTAACAAACTCAGAAAAACACTACACATAGTAAATCAGAAACAATGCAGTCTTCACATGGATTGGGTATAAAATTTTCAAAGGTAAGGGATCAGTGCTACTCATCTTCATATCTCAGAAGTTGACCAGATGCCTAGAGTAAAGTAAACTTCAAATACATTTTTCATTAATTACCTGAATAGTTACTTAATTTTAGCTACCAATTCAGAACTGGTGATAAGGATATTTTATTTTAGATCGTGTGACTTAGGAATTACTGTATTCATTAATTTTGTAAAGAAACAGTATAAAAAGAACACAAAGATTACACTATAGGGAAGAAGAAGGATGCAACAAAGGAGTTAGGGCATATCCTGGATCCATTCCATCTGGTTATGTTCAACCCAGGAGAGAGAGGACAGGTAGGTGAGGAAGGGTTCCAAGGTACAATGACATTGAGAACCATCTCAACCAGGTATCCAGGTGATAAGTCTAGGCATGCTCAAAACCATAGACTAGAGTCAAAACCAATGTTTTAGTTCATAAAACTGGTGTCAGGAAAATTAGATTATTTTGAAGTAAAGAGAAAAACACATTCTAAAAGCAAATCATAGATATGACTAAATAAACATCACCTCAGTACTAAGCTGATATTAAGAAAAAGACCTATGTTCCTATCATATTATGTTGTGCTATTTTTAAATTGTTGACTTGAAGGATTACATTTGAGTGTGCATGACCTTGGATGAGTTATCTTATCTCTTCATTGTCTACCATTTGCAAAATAGAACCAATCACAATTGTTTTGATACAGTGGTTGAAAACATTAAATATACTTAAATCCATAACATATGTGAAAAACATTTGGCTGACTAAATTATTATAAAATGTAGTTCATTAAGGTTTACATTATTTCAGACCACTTTCCACTACTATCTATAGGTCTGATTTGTTTTTTCTATAGAGATTTTGAGTCTAAGTTATCTTTCATTTACAAATCCCATATTCTATAATTATGATACATTTCTATTTTTACCACTATTTCCAATTATTGTGTGAATGGCTGTTGTCATTTGTTATAATGAAATTTAACTGGGCTAGTTATGCAAGGAGGTCTATTTGATATTTTCCATTCACAGATTTTGTTATAAAGTTGGATAAAATTTACACACTGAGGTTTTTACTATGCTGCCTTAGGATGTTTGATGACATAGTAATATAACTAGCATTCATTTATGGTTTTTAAGGAAGGAAAGGAGGGTTGGAACATACTGGGGGACATTGATGATGTTACACTTAGAGTTAAGATTTTCCACTCTGCTCAGATGTAGACATTGCATAAGCATCGCTGGTGCTTTCCTGCCATAGGTTTTTCTGTTTGCTTGAAAAAAGTAGTTATCTTATTATAACCATCCTTATATTCCCGTACTTATCAGTTTTCCACATCAATGTGCATAGATTATGGGAGAAAATCTGTATTTCTTTTTTTTAATATTTTTTTTTTATTTTGTCTCATTTATTTTTTTTTTTTTTTATAAATTTTATTGTTATATTCCCCATACAATTGCAGCCCCCCATTCTGACCCCAATCCCTCCCCTCCCGCCCCCGCCCCCCTAAAAGTGTCTCTGGTTCATAGTTTTTTGTTGATTTTGATTTTCACTTTCTTATAGTTATTCATTTTCCTGGTCCCTTATTTAAGTTTTCTAGATTCCTGCTATGAGTGAGACCATCCGGTATTTTTCTTTTTCTTTTTGGCTTATTTCGCTGAGCATGATCCCTTCCAGCGCCATCCATGTTGCAGCAAATTGCATGTGTTTATCTTTTTTGAATGCTGAGTAATATTCCATGGTATATATGTACCACATCTTCTTGATCCAGTCATCTATTTTTGGGCATTTGGGTTGTTTGCAAAGCTTAGCTATTGTAAACAGTGCTGCTATAAACATAGGGGTGCAGGTGTTCTTTGGAATTGATGTTTCTGTGTCCTTTGGGTAAATACCTAGGAGTGGAATTGCTGGGTCATATGGAAGCTCTATGTTTAGTAGGTCCAGAAATCTCCACACAGCTTTCCACAGTGGTTGGACCAGTTTGCACTCCCACCAACAGTGCAGAAGAGTTCCTTTTTCTCCACACCCTCGCCAACATTTGTTGTTGCTAGTTTTTTTAATATGTGCCATTCTCACTGGTGTAAGATGGTATCTCATGGTAGTTTTGATTTGCATTTCCCTGATGACAAGTGATGTTGAACATTTTTTCATCGTTGGCCATTTGCATTTCCTCTTCAGAGAAGTTTCTTTTAAGCTCTTCTGCCCATTTTTTGACTGGATTATTTTCTTTGTTGTTGTTGAGACTCATCAGCTCTATGCAGATTTTTGTGATCAGTCCTTTATCATTAGTGTTGGGTGCAAAAATGTTCTCCCAGTTGGTGGGGTTTCTCTTTGTTTTTGTTATTGTCTCTTTTGCTGAGCAAAAGCTCTTTAATTTGATATAGTCCCAGCTGTTTATCTTTGCCTTCACTATCACTGCTTTGGGTGATGTGTCTGTAAAGATGTCTTTGATGTGCAAATCACGTAGTGTTTCGCCTATATTTCCTTCTATATATTTTATGGTTTCAGGTCTTATGTCTCGTTCTTTAATCCATTTTGAGTTGATTTTTGTGTATGGTGTGAGGTGGTGGTCAAGCTTCATTCTTTTGCATGTAGCGACCCAGTTTTCCCAGCACCATTTATTGAACAAACTTTCTTTGCTCCAATGCATAGTCTTTGCTCCTTTGTCAAAGATTAGTTGACCATAAACCTGTGGGTTTATTTCTGGATTTTCTATTCGATTCCATTGGTCTGTATGTCTGTTCTTGTTCCAATACCATGCGGTTTTGATGATTATGGCTTTGTAGTATAGTTTGAAGTCTGGGAGTCTGATGCCTCCATTCCCTTCTTTTTTTTTCAGGAGAGCTTTGGCTATTCGGGGTTTTTTGTGATTCCATATGAATTTCATCAATAATTGTTCTATTTCTTTGAAGAATGACATTGAAATTTTGATTGGAATAGCATTGAATCTGTATATTGCTTTTGGAAGGATGGCCATTTTAATAATGTTTATTCTTCCAATCCATGAGCAGGGGATGTCTCTCCATTTCTTTGTGTCTTCTTCTATTTCTTTTAACAGTGTTTTATAGTTTTCTTTGTATAGGTCCTTTACCTCTTTTGTTAGATTTATTCCCAAATATTTGATTTTTTTTGTTTCAATAACAAAAGGGATGGTCTTTTTGATTTCTTCTTCTTCAGATTTATTGTTTGTGTATAGGAAGGCTACTGACTTTTGCGTGTTGATTTTGTATCCTGCCACTTTACTGAACTGATTGATGAGTTGAATTAGCTTTTCTGTGGAGTTTTTGGGGTTCTCTATGTATAATATCATATCGTCTGCAAATAGTGATAGTTTGACTTCTTCTTTTCCTATTTGGATTCCTTGGATGTCTTTCTCTTGTCTTATTGCCCTGGCTAGGACTTCCAGTATTATATTGAAAAGCAATGGTGAGAGTGGACATCCTTGTCTTGTTCCAGATCTTAATGGAATTGCTTTCAGTTTTTCACCATTGAGAATGATACTGGCTGTTGGCTTGTCATAGATGGCCTTTATGATGTTGAGGTATGTTCCTTGTATCCCAAGAATTTCAAGGGCTTTTATCATGAATGGGTGTTGCACTTTGTCGAAAGCTTTCTCAGCATCTACTGATATTATCATATGGTTTTTATATTTCTTTTTGTTGATGTGTTGGATAACGTTGATTGATTTTCGGATGTTAAACCATCCTTGTGCCCCTGGAATGAATCCAACTTGGTCGTGGTGAATTATCTTATGGATACATTGTTGGATTCTGATAGCTAAAATTTTATTGAGGATTTTTGCATCAGTGTTCATTAGGGAGATTGGCCTGTAGTTTTCCTTTTTTGTGTTGTCCTTGTTCGGTTTTGGTATTAGTGTAATGTTGGCTTCATAGAACGTGTTTGGTATTGTCCCTTCCTTCTCAATTTTTTGGAAGAGTTTGTGAAGGATAGGCACTAATTCGTCTCTGAATGTTTGGTAGAATTCATTTGTAAATCCATCAGGTCCTGGGCTTTTGTTTTTGGGGAGGTTTTTGATTACCATTTCAATTTCGCTAATTGTAATTGGTCTGTTTAGGTGTTCTATTTCTTCTTTATCTAGCTTTGGGTGATTGTAGAGTTGTAGGAATTTGTCCATCTCCTCTAGATTGTTAAACTTGTTTCCATATAACTGTTCATAGTAGTTACTGATTATTCTTTTGATTTCTGCTGTGTCCGTTGTGATTTCTCCTCTTTCATTGATGATCCTGTTTATTTGTGCTTTCTCCCTTTTTTCCTTTGTGAGCCTGGCTAGGGGTTTGTCTATTTTATTGATTTTTTCAAAGAACCAGCTCGTGGTTTCATTGATCTTTTGGATTGTTTTTTTAGTTTCAATTTCATTTATTTCTGCTTTGGTTTTTACTATTTCTTTTCTTCTACTGGTTTTGGGGTTTTCTTGTTGTTCTTTTTCTAGATCTTTGAGCTTCGAGATTAGGTTGTTTCTTTGCGTTCTTTCTTGTTTCTTGATGTGAGCTTCTATTGCTATATATTTTCCTCTTACTACTGCTTTTGCTGCATCCCATACATTTAGGATATTGGTGTCCTCCTTGTCGTTCAATTCAAAAAATTTTTTAATTTCTTCTTTGATCTCCTCATTAGTCCAATGGTCTTCCAGTAGTGTGGTTTTTAATCTCCATGAGGTAGGAAAGTTCCTTGCCTTCTTTTTATGGTTTATTTCTAGTTTGATGCCTTCATGGTCAGAAAAGATGGTTGATATGATTTCAATCTTGGTGTATCTGTTGATGTTTGTCTTGTGCCCCAGTATGTGATCGATCCTGGAGAATGATCCGTGTGCGCTTGAGAAAAATGTGTACTCCGTTTTTTTGGGGTTTAGTGTTCTATAGATGTCTGTTAAGCCCAATTGCTCTAGGTCTTTATTTAGAGCTTTGGTTTCTTTACTTATTTTTTGTCTTGTTGATCTATCCATTGTTGATAGTGGTGTGTTGAAGTCTCCCACTACGTATGTGTTTTCTCTGATGTCTGTTTTCAGAGAGGACAACAGTTGTCTGATATATTTTGGTGCTCCTTCGTTTGGTGAGTATATGTTAATGAGTGTTATTTCTTCTTGAAGTATTGTCCCCTTGATCATAATGTAGTGACCATTGGGGTCTCTTTTTATCTTTTTGAGTTTGAAATCTGTTTTATCTGATATAAGTATAGCTGTTCCTGCTTTCTTTTTTGGTCCATTTGCTTGTAGGATTGTTTTCCATCCTTTAACTTTGAGCCTATTTTTATCTTTTGTAGCTAAATGTGTTTCCTGGAGACAGCAAAAGGTTGGGTTTTGTTTCTTAATCCAGGCTGCAACTCTGTGTCTTTTTATTGAAGAATTTAGACCATTTACATTTAGAGTTAATATTGATATGTTAACATCTGTATTTGCCATTGTGTTTGTCTTTCCTTTGATTTTATTTATTTATTCTTTTAATAACTTTTTTTTTTTTTTTTGGCCTTCTTTCATTGTTATTCGTCGCTCTGAGGTTCTGGCTTTAGGACTCCTTGTAGTATTTTTTGGAGTGGGGGTTTAGTTGCAATGAAATTCCGGAGTTTCTGTTTGTCTGGGAAGGTCCATATTCTTTCTTCAAAGAGGAAGGAGAGCTTTGCGGGACGGAGTATTCTTGGTTGGCATCTGTTTTCTTGGAGTCTGTTGACTATGTCCCTCCACTCTCTCCTTGCCCGTAGTGTTTCTTCGGAGAAGTCTGATGTCAGCCTGATTGGTTTTCCTTTGAATGTTATCTGTTTCTTCCCTCTTGCCAGCTTCATTATTTTTTCCTTGTCCTGGATTCTTGGGAGCTTTACTATTATGTGTCTTGCTGTATTTTTCCTTTCGTCGTGGAAGTTTGGTGTTCTTCTTGCTTCTTGTATATCAATTTTCAGCTCCTTCTTCACATTTGGGAAGTTCTCTTCAATTATCTCTTTGAATATTTTCTCTGTTCCTACATCTCTCTCCTCTCCTTCTGGTATTCCTATAACTCTTATATTTCCTTTCCTCATGGAGTCAGATAGTTCCCGAAGTCTTTCTTCGTTCTTTTTCCTTCGTACTTCTCTTTCCTTCTCTGTTTTGGTTCTTTTTATTTCTGTGTCTTCACGATTACTTATTCGTTCTTCCATTTCATCTATTCTGCTTTCATTGCTTTTCCCAGAATTCTTTAGTTCTTCCATTAATTCTTTGATCGCCTGCATTTCTTTTACTTCCCTCTTTAGGGACTCAATTTCTTTCTTCTGACCATTGTTTTCCCTCTCTAGGGACTCAATTGCATTCTTCTGATCGTTGATTATTTTTCCCTTATCATTGTTTTCCTTTATGACTTCTGTCAGTTTTTTAATCACGGCAATTTTAAATTCTCTTTCTGGAAGGCTCAGAAATTCTTCCAAGTTATTGTCGTTGCAATCTGGGGGCTGGCTTTCTTTTTGTGGTGTGCTTTTTCTCTGGAGAGTTGCTAGGTTGCGTGTGGTTCTTCTCCTCCCTACTGTCTGTTTTCTAATTTGCCGTATGCGTTGGGACACTGTGTTGTTGGGACTTGCCGGCATCTTGGGTGGGCTTCTCTGTTCCCCTCTGGTTCTTCCAGGAGTCATCTGTCAGTTTCAAGCAGCCTTTACTGGAGAAAGGTCCCTGTTCTAAAATGCCGATGTGGGGACACACTCCCCTGTGCGCCTGGTCTGCCCCGGCGGTGGGTTCCTGCTCCCCTCTGGGCTTGGACTGCAGGCCAGAGGGGGTCTGGCGTGGGCGAACTTCCCCCGCTCACCTCTGGCTCCTGAGGAAGCCTTCTGCAGGTAGTCTTTACTGAAGAAATGTCCCTGTTCTAAAATGGTGATGTGGGACACACTCCCTGCGCTTCTGGTCTCAGGCACACTCTTCTGCGCGCCTGGTCTGCCCCGGCTGTGGGTGCTCGCTCTCCCTGTGGGCTCAGACTACTTGTTCAGAAGGGGCCCGGTGTGGGCTAACTCCCCAGCTGGCCACTAGCTCCTTCAGTAGCCTATGCTGGGGTCAAGTCGCTAGGTGGCACCAGAGATCTCTCCTAGAGCCCTTGGGGAGCTGATTTTCCACCCCGTGGGTCAGGGAGCAGAGCGGGGATGGTAGGGTACACCTCAATGGCTTTGGGGTGCTGTGTCTGCCTTGTGCCCCACCGTCGTGGGGAACCCACGCCCCTAATTTCGTGCCCCAGGTCTCAGTTCCAAAGCCCTCAGTTTCAGGACGCGGGCTGTAGCCCAGATCAGTGGCGCAGGAATGGCGCCTTTTGAATCCCGCTCCCCTGCCTGGGCGCCTTGTTCCTGCTCACTCAGGGAGGGCCTCCGCCCGCCCGGGTCTCAGTTCCAAAGCCCTCAGTTCCAGGACGCGGGCTGTAGCCCAGATCAGTGGCGCGGGAATGGCGCCTTTTGAATCCCGCTCCCCTGCCTGGGCACCTTGTTCCTGCTCACTCAGGGAGGGCCTCCGCCGTCTCCCCGCAAGCCTAGGTCGCAGGCGCAGGGCCCTGGGCAGCTGCAATCCGAGCGCTGCTTTCGCGCAAGCTTACCAGGCGGCCGGGGCTGTGTGCTGGTGCTGGTCTCCTCCTGGTGGGCGGAGCTCTCTTTAATGGAGCCTGGAGCTCACCTCCGCGGCGGATCCTGCAGGGTTCGCCTCAGCTCCCGTTCACGGGGTGTGGTGGCTGAAATAGTTCCTTTCCACTCACAGTCCCGCTTGCTGCATCCGTTTTTCTTGTTGGGCGTTTTGGTTTGTTGTTTCCCTTGTCTCTGCTGGTCGGAGAGTGCCGCCTCTGTGGGCGGGGGAGGGGAGCAGGGTTCTGCGCTTCCCTCCCTTCTCGTCCTCTTTTATGGCAACTTTCTTCTTTGGGCAGTTTGCTGGAGTCGTCCGTTTATCTTCCGTGTCCCAGTTCTCACTGGGACCTGCCGCTTTTCCTCCCTATTAACTTTTTTTAATGGGAGATCTTACTGGCAGCGTCTCCTCACCGCCATGTTGCTCCGCCCCTCCTGTCTCATTTATATCTTTTTTTAAATATTTTATTTTATATAATTATTATATAATTTTTCATTTTTACACAATATATGCATTTTCATTTTGGTTATATTCCCCATACAATTGCACCCTCCCCTTATTTTGACCCTAGTCCTTCTGTCCCCGCCCCTCCCGACACCGTGGGTCTCTGGTTTATAGTTGCTTATTGATTTTGATTTTTACTTTGTATTAATTAGTCTTTTTCCTTGTCCCTTATTTAGGTTCTCTAAATCCCTGCTATGAATGAGATCATCCGGTATATTTCTTTTTCTTTCTGACTTATTTTGCTGAGCAGGTTCCTTCTAGCTCCATCCATGTTGCAGCAAATTGCATGTGTTTATCTTTTTGATTGCTGAGTAATATTCCATTATGTATATGCACCACATCTTCTTGATTCAGTCATCTATTTTTGGGTATTTGGGTTGTTTCCATAGCTTAGCTCTTGTAAATAGTGCTGCTATAAACACAGGGGTGCAAGTGCCCTTTGGAATTAATGTTTCTGTGTCATTTGGGTAAATACTAGGAATGGAATTGCAGGATCATATGGAAGCTTTATCTATGTTTAGTAGGTCAAGAAATCTCCACAAATCTCTCCATAGTGGTTGGACCAGTTTGCCCTCCCACCAGCAGTGCAGGAGAGTTCCTTTTTCTCCACAACCTTGCCAACATTTGTTATTGCTAGTTTTTTTAATATGTGCCATTCTCAGTGGTGTAAGATGGTATCTCATTGTAATTTTGATTCGCATTTCCCTGATTACAAGTGATGTTGAACATTTTTTCATATGCCTGCTGGCCATTTGCATTTCCCCTTTGGAGAAGTTTCTCTGTAGCTCTTCTGCCCATTTTTTAACTGCATTATTTTCTTTGTTGTTGTTGAGTCTCATCAGCTCATTGTAGATTTTTGTGATCAGTCCTTTATCATTAGTGTTGAATGCAAAAATTTTCTCCCAGTGGGTGGAGTTTCTCTTTGTTTTGGATATTGTCTCTTTTGCTATGCAGAAGCTCTTTCATTTGATGTAGTCCCAGCTGTTTTTATTTGCCTTCACTATCACTGCGTTGGGTGATGTGTCTGTAAAGATGT
Organism: Talpa europaea; assembly: GCF_964194135.1. Taxonomy (NCBI): domain Eukaryota; kingdom Metazoa; phylum Chordata; class Mammalia; order Eulipotyphla; family Talpidae; genus Talpa; species Talpa europaea. The sequence goes on along the minus strand of NC_140078.1, from coordinate 48,721,093 downwards.
CTTTGATGTGCAAATCACGGAGTGTTTCGCCTATATTTCCTTCTATGTATTTTATGGTTTCAGGTCTTATGTCTAGTTCTTTAATCCATTTTGAGTTGGTTTTTGTGCATGGTGTTACATAGTAGTCAAGCTTCATTCTTTTGCATGTAGCGACCCAGTTTTCCCAGCACCATTTATTGAACAAACTTTCTTTGCTCCATTGCATATTCTTTGCTCCTTTGTCAAAGATTACTTGACCATAAATCTATGAGTTTATTTCTGGACTTTCTATTTGGTTCCATTAGTCCATGTGTCTGTTCTTGTTCCAATACCATGCAGTTTTGATGATTATGGCTTTGTAGTATAGTTTGAAGTCTGGGAGTGTGATGCCTCCATTTCCTTCTTTTTTTTCAGGAGAGCTTTGGCTATTCGGGGTTTTTTGTGATTCCATATGAATTTCATCAATAATTTTTCTATTTCTTTGAAGAATGACATTGAAATTTTTATTGGAAAAGCATTGAATCTGTATATTGCTTTTGGTAGGATGGCCATTTTAATAATGTTAATTCTTCCAATCCATGAGCAGGGGATGTCTTTCCATTTCTTTTTGTCTTCTTCTATTTCTTTTAATAGTGTTTATAGTTTTCTTTGTATAGGTCCTTTACCTCTTTTGTTAGATTTATTCCCAAGTATTTGATTTTTTTGTTTCAATAATAAAAGGAATGATTTGTTTTTTAATTTCTCCTCCAGATTTATTATTTGTGTATAGGAAGGCTACTATTTTTTGTGCATAGATTTTGCACAAAAAAATTTGCACAAAAATCCTGCCACTTTACTAAACTGATTGATTAGTTTTATTAGTTTTTCTGTGGAGTTTTTGGGTTCTCTATGTATATTATCATATCATCTGAGAATAGTGATATTTTAAGTTCTTCTTTTCCTATTTGGATTCCTTGTATGTCTTTCTCTTGTCTTATTGCTTTGACTAGGACTTCCAGTATTATATTGAAAAGCAGTGGTGAGAGTGGACATCCTTGTCTTGTTCCAGAACTTAATAGAAATCCTTTCAGCTTTTCACCATTGAGAATGATACTGGCTGTTGGCATGTCGTATATGACCTTTATGATGTTGAGGTATGTTCCTTATATCCCCAGAATTTCAAGGGCTTTTATCATGAATGGGTGTTGAACTTTGTTGAAAGCTTTCTCAGCATCTATTGATATTATCATATGATTTTTATATTTCTTTTTGTTGATGTGTTGGATAACATTGATTGTTTTTGGATGTTGAACCATCCTTGTGTCCCCGGAATAAATCCTACTTGGTCATGGTGAATTATCTTATGGATACATTGTTGTATTCTGATAGCTAAAATTTTATTGAGGATTTTTGCATCAGTGTTCATTAGAGAGATTGGCTGTAGTTTTCTTTTTTGTGTGTTGTCCTTGTTTGATTTTGGTATTAGTGTAATGTTGGCTTCATAGAACATGTTTGGTATTATCCCTTCCTTCTCAATTTTTTGAAAGAGTTTGTAAAGGATAGGCACTAATTCGTTTCTGTAGTTTGGAAGAATTCATTTGTAAATCCATCAGGTCCTGGGCTTTTGTTTTTGGGGAGGTTTTTGGAAAATCTATATTTCTTAATCAAAGAATATTTGAATAAGTCATGTGAAAGAGGACTGGTTCTGAGAACTTTTCATCCAACAAATATTTCTGAGCTCTTACTAAGTGCCAAGTATTTTTTTAGGTGCTGAAAGAGATGTTAGCAGAAGTCAGCCCCCTAGGGATGATAATAAAATCATATAAGCACTGCCTCCTTGGATTACCTCCTCCTTCTAGTCTAAAGAGTGGATATTAGGGTCGAATTGCAGTAGTCCCCATAAAAAACATGAAGGAAAATCTGATGTAGTTGCAGAAACTTTAGTTTTGTAATTTAGCCCTGTGTTAATTATTTCCACATTCTCTATCTAAAAAGCAACTCAGAACTTTTGTTGAAAGCATTGACTGTATAGGGGTTTATTATAAGTTGCGGAACAAATTCTGACACTGATTTGTGTTTCTTTCACATTATTTTAGGAAACTCATTTCTGTATAATAAAGTCTATGTCTTGTCTTAATGTATTTACTGGGATAAAGGACAATTTGAAAAGCTTTGTCTTTGAAAAGCAGGCTAGAATATATAATAGAAAAACAAAATATCAAAGGTTGTAAAAAACAGGGTTTTATTTATATTGATTTATAAATGAGAACGTTGAGAATCACAGGGATTAGAGAACACTTAAAATTTTGCTACTTGTTAGCAGTTGGATAAATTGTAATTCAGTATTCATGACACATTTCATTATTTTCAAAACACCACACAAACAATCTAACTAAGAAAATAGTAAAAAGGAATTAAATCCATTAGTCCATACCCTTCAGAATAGTTTTCAAGAAACACTATTTCTGCAGGATATTGTAATAGTTATGCTATTAATAGATGTTCACTTGTCCAAAGGACATGGAAAACTCTAATAAAGTTAAACAGGCTGTTTCCCTGTAGGGCTTCCCAGAGTCTTTGGTACAAGAAGGTATACTCTGAATTTTGAAAAGACAGAAGTAGTGTACAGAACATTTTCAATTTGTTTAGACTGTGGAAACTGTTCTTTTGGGAGTATTTTGAGGAACTAGTGTTCTGAATATTAAATTAAAAAGAAGTATACGTGATTTATTTGACATAAACTCTTTGTGAAATGATTAAAAAGAGACAGAAAAATGTATCTTTTTTTTTTTTAAAGATTCATTTATTCATTTACGCAAGAACCTGGGTACAGGCCAGATGCACAGGAGGGTGAGAGGATTCACTAGAGACAGAGCGGGGAATAAAACTGGCAGACTGATGAAATACACTGCTGCGGGGAGCAGCGGGTGAGACAGGAAAGGTCTACCGTGCCGTGTGGGACCCTTGCCGGCTGCCCGGTGGTACTGAACCAACGCTGCAGAGGCTGTAGACAGCTTCACAGCACCGCACTCAACTACCTGTGCCACCAGGGGAGGCCTGAAAAATGTATCATATTATTGCAACACAGGTCTTTTTGATATTTAAGAAACCTTAAGTACAAAACATTTTATAAAGTCTTCACATTCTGGGCCTCCCTTGTGGCCTCGGGCCTCAGTGCTACCACCACTACAGCCCACCAAGGTGGCCTGAGTTCGATCCCTGAGTTCAATTCCTGAGTTCGATCCGTAACTAGGGAGCTAAACCACATATGGTGCAACATACTTTATTTTGTCTCGTCCACTGCTCCCCTCAGCAGTGTATTTCAGTAGATTTGCCTGTTCTGTTCCCCACTCTGTCTCTGGTGAATCCTTTTACAGCACACTGGCCCCTCTGGCCTAAACACCAGTTCTTCTACGCAAAAATAAATAAAATCTTAAAAAAAAAAAGCAGAAAAACCTTCATATTCTAAGTACAAAACAACCCTAACCCAAAAGTAAGAGATTGTCATGCCAATTTGACATTCACAAATGAGGAGGAAAATGTTTAATTTTTATATATTTATGCTAATATTTATCATGATAGAAATATCTCACAAGGCAAATATAAAAAAACTTATTTGTGATTTTATATAGAATGACAATTCATATATTAATACTAAAATATAAAAAAAATTGGCTTAGTTAAAAATAACTAAATTTTTTTACTAATTATGAAAACTACATTAACAATTTAAGAACAAAACAAAACATTCACTGAAATAAAGTTTAACTCTACTGATTTTTAAAAATATTTTATTTTATATAATTCTTACATAATTTTTCATTTTTGCACAATGTATGCATTTTCATTTTGGTTATATTCCCCATACAATTGCATCCCTCCTCTTATTTTGACCCTAATCCTTCCTCTCCCTGCCAACCCCCTGTCCCATAGTGTGTCTCTGGTTTATAGTTGCTTGTTGATTTTGATTTTTACTTTGTATTAATTAGTCTTTTCTCTGGTCCCTTATTTAGGTTTTCAAGATTCCTGCTATGAGTGAGACCATATGGTATTTTTCTTTTTCTTTCTGACTTATTTCGCTGAGCATGATCTCTTCTAGCTCCATCCATGTTGCTGCAAATTGCATGTGTCTACTGACTTTTTGATTACTCTGAACAGCTTTTATTTATTATCCAGTAACAAATCTATGCACCAATGTTTATCTTCTATTTCTCAATGTTACATTGGAACACTCTTACTTTAAGTACATTTAACAAGCTGGCTATATATGGGTTGGAAATGGTTTTAGACGATTAAATCTGGTTTGAGGCAAATGTTTGAAAATTTTTAAACTGCAGAGATCAAATGCATACATTTCTTGAATGTGGACATATGCATACACTTACTGAAGGCATCACTGTTAAGACAATAAACATACCTCCTCTTAGCCCCTTTAAAAAAAAAAAAAAAAACAGGGTGAAAAGTTACTTTATGCCTTTGCCGCCATCATGTGGATATTAGGTTTACTAAGTGTCAAACAAGTTCAAGCCTTTAAAATAAGTTGTATTGAGATGTACCATTTATTTCAAGACTTTCTAACATGTCTACAAAACCTGAAAGCGTATGAGACTTTTTCTGTGTGTAAGGATTGATTTCTGGGACCTTTTTTTTTTCCTTTTTTTAAAGATTTATTTATTTATTTATACAAGCACTGGGTACAGTCAGAAGCTCGGGAGGGTGAGAGAATTCACCAGAGCCAGAGCAGGGAACAGAACAGGCAGACTGACAGAGTACACTGCTGAGGGTAGCAGCGGGTGGTAGGAGAGGTCTGCGCGCCATGTGGGACCCTCACCCAGTGGCCGGGTATCGAACCGGTGCTGCAGAGGCTGTGGGCAGCTTCACAACCAAGGCTCAACCACTGCGCCACCGGGAAGGACTTGGGACCTTTCAATTTAGACTAATGCTGTAAAAATCAAGCAAAAGTTAGAAATCATTTACATGAGTTATACAAGCAAAAATGAAAATATTAAAAACACAAAAAAGGGCCTCCACTGGTGGCACAGGTGGTTGCACACTGTGCTGTGGAGATGTCCACATTCTCTGCAGCGCCAGTGCAATCCCGCCCAGCCGGTGAGGGTCCCACATGGTGCGGCAGAGCTCTCCTGTCTCGCCCACTGCTTCCCTCAGCAGTGTATTTCATCAGTCTGCCCTGTCCTGCTCCCCACTCTGTCTCTGGTGAATCCTCTCACCCTCTAGCACATCTGGCCTGTACCCTGGTTCTTGTATAAATAAATAAATAAATATTAAAAAATATATAAATAAAAACACAAAAAAACTTTTTTTGGTGGAAAAATGTTACTCTTAACAGCAAATACTACATGACAATAAGAAAAATGTACTTACTTAATAATAGTAGATTCCTTGATGCCACCTAATTTCAATATTAAGGCCAACATAGTATGCTTATTGTTGCATTTGCAATGTTGGGTATTTTTTTTTTTTGTCTTAGTTCTTGGTGTTTAGTTTTTTAAGATCTGTGAAGATTTCTCAAAATATTGTACATGAGATATAAACCTCTAAGCTTTAAATCATAACTGAATGCTCAAGTAAAAAATAACATTTCAATATGGTAATTATTGTAATCTCAAGGCTTTAGAGGAAAAAAGAACCTATCACTTCCAATACTTGTTAAAATCAAAAGGAATACTTTTAAATGTTGTGCAAGAACTCAGAGCAACATGTCTCCCTTTAAATATTATTGGAAACTGAAAATTTAAATAACTAGTGAGCCACTTTGTTTAAACAAAATTTCAATGCATTTTGCAAAATTGGGGTGGGAGGAGTCTACCAATAAATATGGAGTGTTCCAAGCAGCAGGCACAATTCTCCACTCCTAGTTTTCACTCTGAAATCCAGATAATGACTCCATAAGTAATATCTTAATTCAACAATGCTTATTATTAAGGAAGTCCAACTGTCATGTCCCAGTGACTGTTTTTTCTAGGTATTGCACCTAGATGACATTATGCACATGGCATCTGGTGTGCTGTTGGCCCTCATAGACAAGCTAGATGGGTGGGACACTGCAAAGAGATCATGTCTCCTCTAGAACAAAGATATTTCAAACCACCTTAATGAAGTCTCAACTGCCATTCCTAAGAGATTGTTTCATTTTTATTTTAGTATTATTTGTGTATTGGATGGATATTAAATTTCATCAAAACTTAACTCAGTTGCCACTCAAGGTATATATTCTGAAGAACATTCAGAAAATATTTCACCCAAATCCCTATTTGTGAGATTTTTTTTTTTTTTGAGAACTAAAGTGAGAAAAGAAACAAAAGTTTTAGGAACTCCACCCACACCATGGCAGAATAGAAAGATATGGATCTCCCCCTCCCAAAAACAGAAGTATAAAACATTAATATTTTTTCAAAGAAAGATTCAGACGTGTGCCAAAAGGGTCTCATGACTTTCCCAAGTATGTTTTAAACTGAGTGTCATGCAACCATCCCAGGCTGGGAAGGTTCATTGTCAGTTCTGACAGACAAAAGAGAACTTGGAGCCTTTGGTGTTTTTGCTGTCCTTTCATGCTGAGACAGGGGGAAGACAGAGCAAGAGAGCCCCCAACACTGAGAAACACAGCACAGCAACTTCCCTGCCTTCCCCCCTTTACACTATTAAGTGCCTATAGCCACACAACTAATACATGGTTGCAAATGCAAGGCCCATCTGTTGTTTACTAGATGTCTGAATGGTGGAAAACATAGCATTTCAAGGTAGGGACTCTCTGTCAATTCACTCATTTTCCTTACACTGAAGTTGGTGGCTTGTTATGGGGATGGAGAGGGAAGGACCAAAAGGGCCATGGCAAGGGCAATGAGTATCACAGTCCATGGAACAGGCTGAGGGACTGCCACCCATGGCCCTACTAGGAAAAGTGAATTTACAAGAGGCACTTTTCAGAAAGGGAGTGTGCATAAATGCAGAACCAGGATACCTTGCTAGGAGTTCCATGGTCAGTGCAGACCAAGAAAACTCTCCCCACACTTCTCCCAACAGAAAGAGAACATAACAAGTTAGACCATACCAGGATCAATCTTTGGGAGAATGACAATGAACAGAATTGGTGGGAGAGATATATCTCCCACTCCCTTGGAAAGATCCAGGTGAGAATTTTGTAGTGCTTTACCATCCAGGCCCTTTACTGGCAGTGGTAGCAACATTAGCTGTGGTCATTGCCAGGTGACATGGAGGCACACAGCCTAATTTGGGTACCTTCTGCTTAACGGTGCAAGACCAACTGAGCCACATGACTTGCAACCTGCAGATCACACCTAGCTACACTTGCACGTTCACTCAAGTTTGGCGGAACACAACCTGCTATATAGGACAGCAACAAGGAGATTGGATTAGAGTTTAGGATACTTCAGCCAATTTGTCTTTCTGTACCTTTTAATAGATGAAATGTGAGCAAGAAGATTATGAGTCAACAACAAACCCTGAAAGGCAGGAAGAAAAGGTTGGAACCTATATAATTTCATAAAAGATAAAGCAATCAAACAAGAAAAATATAATGACAATAAACTGTATATATTAATAAGCAACCTAAATGTGAATGGTCTTTCTTTTTTTATATATTTAAAGAACAGGTTTATCAGGGAAAGGGAAAGGAACAGGTTTTGCTAAGAGAGGCCTGCATGGTTGCAGGTGGCCTTGACAGGTCACGGGTAGGCAGGAAGCTGCTGTCCTGCAGAGGGAGAGAGTTGGTGAAAAGAAGCATCTGCATAGTCACAGGTGGGCAGAGGGACTGCTTCAGTATGAATGGTCTTAACTCATCTATTAAAAGGTACAGAATGTCTTACCTATAGTAAATAGTGCTGCAATAAACATAGAAGTGCAGGTTTCCTTTTGAATTAATGTTTCTGTGTCCTTTGGGTAGATTCCTGGGGTGGAACTGCTGTGTCATATGGTAGCTCCATTTTTAGTAGTTTGAGGACCCTCCACGCAGCTTTCCATAGTGGTTGGCCCAATTTGCTTTCCCACCACCAGTGTAGGAGAGTTCCTTTTTCTAAACCTCCTTGCCAACATTTGTTGTTTCCTGCTTTTTTAATGTGTGCTATTCTCACTGGTGTAAGGTGCTATCTCATTGTGGTTTTCATTTGCATTTCCCTAATTATAAGTGATGTTGAAATTTTTTTTCATATAACTGTTGGCCATTTGCATTTCCTCTTTGGAGAAGTGTCTGTTTAGCTCTTCTGCCCATTTTTTGATGGGATTGTTTACTTTGATGGGATTTGTTTTTGTTGAGTCACGTGAGCTTTTGGTAGATCTTTGTGATCAGTCCCTTATCAGTTTTATTGTGTGTAAATTTTTTTCCCAATCAGTAGGGTATCTCTTTGTTTTGGTAAATGTCTCCTTAGTTATACAGAATTTTTTTAGTTTCATGTAATCCTAGCTGTTCACCTTTTCCTTCACTTTCTTTGCTTTGGGGAATATGGCTTAAAAGATATTACTATGTATGTCATATAGTGTTTTACCTATATTTTCTTCTATCTATTTTATGGTTTCGGGTCTTATGTTCAGTTATTTTATACATTTTGTGTTGGTTTTTGTACATGGTGTGGGTAGTAGTCAAGTTTCATTCTTTTGCATGTAGCGACCCAGTTTTCCCAGCACCATTTATTGAACAAACTGTTCTTATTCCATTGCATATTATTTGTTCATTTGTCAAAAATTAGTTGTCCATAAATATGTGGGTTTATTTCTGGGTTTTCTATTCAACTCCATTGGTCTATGAGTCTGTTTTTATTCCAGTACCATACAGTTTTAATGACCAAAAATAGATGACTGGATCAAAAAGATGTGGTCTATATACACAATGGAATACTACTCGGCAATCAAAAAGATAAACTCATGCCATTTGTAGTAACACGGATTGAGCGATAGAGATTATGCTCAGTGAAATAAGCCAGAAGGAAAAAAGAAAAATATCAGGGAAACAAATAAGGGATCAGGGAAAAATTAAAATAATAATAATTAAAAAATAAATTTAGTAGGCAACTATAAATCAGAGACATTCTGCAAGGGAGGGGGAGGTAGAGGAATCAAAACAAGGAAGAGAAGAACACAAGGGACTATGGTGATGGTTGATGGGTGAATTAGTGGTGGAAATTTTATGGCAAATACACCTGAAAGGAGAAAGCATACATGCATACATTGTACAAAAATGAACAATCATGTAATATATATATATATATATATATATATATATGTCACAGAAAGACAAATGGGTCAAAACTTTCAATAATCTCTTCTTTCCTAACAAGAAGGTCATTTAAAACCTAGAAAACATAAACTTAAAGTGACAGCCTACAGCAAGTTACTTCAAGCTAGTAACTCAGTGACAAAAGTAGGGACTACTATAATCACATTAGATAAATTAGACTTTCAGCAAAAACAGGTAATTAGAGACAATAATTTACATAATAATAAAAACAATTCATCAAGAAGATATAACCATCATAATATTTATGCAAGTAACATAGGGCACCTAGTTATAAAAGTAACTATCAACAAAACTAAAGCAAAATATTGATAAAAACACAATTATTGTTGGAGCCAACAACACAATAGTTTGCATAAAGAAGTATAACATCATTATAGAAAGTTAAGACATTACATGAAGTATGGAATCAGGTGGTCTTAAAAGATATTACAGAGCTATTCATGCCAAAAGAAATGAATACACATTCTCCTCAAGTGCCATTGAATTTCTCAAGAATAGATATGTGCTGGGATACAAAATATGTCTTAAAAATGTATATGAAAATAGAAACTATATCTAGCATCTTCTCAGATCACAATGATATAAACCTAGAAATTAACTACAAACACAAACCCAGAATAAACCAAAACATGTAAAGACTAAAGAAATATTTTTGAATAATATCTGGGTCAGTGATGAAGTGAAAGGGAAAATAAAAATTATTTGGACAGCAACAAAAGTGGAGTAAAAAGCTATCAGGTCTTATGGGATATTCTATAATCAGAAGTCTGAGGGAAATACATAACAATATAGGTACACATCAAAAAATAAATCTCTAATAAATAATCCAATTCTACATTTGAAGGAACTAGAAAAACAATAATGAACAAGACCCAAAATAAGTACAAGATGGAAATAATAAAAATTAGAGCATAAATAAATGAAATAGAATGCAAGAAATCCTTTCCTGTTTATAGGCTAACTAAGAAAAGAGAGAAAACCCAAACAAAAGGAATCAGAAATGGGATAGATTAAACTGCAATAGGTACTGCAGAAGAAACTACTATGACTATCTCCATGCAAACCAACTGGACAACCTAGAAGGAATGGACAAATTCTTAAATTTTTCCAAATTTCTAAGACTGAATCAGCACGAAATAGACAGTTCAAACAGTCTAAATACATGCATAGTTATTGAAAGAGTATTTAAAAAGTCTCCCTAAGAAGAAAGTCTCAAGAATAGATAGCTCTGCTAATTCTCCCAAACCTTCAAAGAGGACCTAATACCTATCCTAGAAATTATTTAAAAATATTGAAGAAAGTGGAAATATTCCTAACACATTCTCTGAGGCCAACATAAACCTAATCCAAAAAATAAACAAGAATGGTATTGAATCAATCTCTCTCTCTCTCTCTCTCTCTCTCTCTCTCTTTCTCTCTCTCTCTCGATCCCCCTTACACACACACACACACACACACACACACACACAAACTATAGACTAATATCCCTAATAAATATAGACACAAAAATCCTCAACAAAATACTAGCAAACTGAATCCAGAAATATATTAAGAAAATCATCCATCATGGTCAAGTAAGGATGCAATGTCATTCACCAGATCAGAAAAAAGGATGATAAAAATCACATGATCATCGGGCCTCCCCTGGTGGCCAGGCAGTTGAGTGCTGTGCTGTGAAGCTGTCCGCAGCCTCTGCAGTGCTGGTTCGATCCTGGCCTGCCGGTGAGGGTCTCACATGGCGAGCAGACCTCTTCTGTCTTGCCCACTTCTCCCCTCAGCAGTGTATTTCGTTAGTCTGCCTGTTCTTTTTCCTGCTCTGTCTAAGGTGAATCCTCTCACCCTCCCTCACATCTGGCCTGTAATAAATAAATAAATTTAAAAAAAATCACATGATCATTTCAAGAGATGCTGAAACACCATTTGACAAGATTCAATACTAATTTATGGTAAAAATCCTCAATAAAATTGGACATAATAAAAGTTACATAAGAGAAATCCACCACCCACATCATTCTCCATGCTGAAAAATTGTAAGCATTTCCACTAACATCAAGCACAAGATTGCCCACTTTCACCATGACTGTTCAACATAGTATAAGAAGCCCTCGCCAGAACACTAAGTCAAAGAAAAAGTCATAAAAGGAGTCCAAATTGGTAAAGAAAAATTAAACTATCACTATTCATGAATTACATGATATTTTACATAGAAAATCTGAAATACCAGAAAACATCTAAAAATAATAAATGAGTACAGTGAAGTATTAGGAAACTAAATCAATGCACAATATCAGTTGCATTTCTACAAGCAAACAATAAATCAGAAGAAAGATAAATTAAAGAAACAATTCTATGTACAATCACATCAAATAGAAAGAAATACCTGGGAGTAAATTTAATGAAGCAGGTGAAGGACCTATACATTCAAAATTGTAAGACATTTAAAGTAATTAAGACACTAAATAAATGGATTGATAGCTGTAGTGCCAGGAAGGCACTGAGCTGGTTCTCTATGATCCTATGCAGACAGGAAAAGGAGAGTCCTGGAGCCCTCTGTGGCTTTTTCAGGTGTTTATTGAGCTTTTACATGTAGTGCAGCAATCAGGTACATGGCAGGTAGGAGTGCTGGGGTCCAGGAGGTGGGCAGGCCTCTCAGCCCCCAGCAAGTTCTGGGCTCTCTGGTCTTCTCTTTCTTGTTCTCTCTCCTCTCCTCCTGGCAAATATCTCAATACTGCAGCCCTGGCCCACAGAAGTAAACAATACAACTAAATGTAACAATGTAACAAAATGCAGGTGCCCACCATCAGGCATGCAATCCTAATGTGGGAGGGCAGAAAAACCTGAAAATCATTTACCCTACAATAAATAGCACATGTAATAGAGCAATAAACATTAAAATGGTCATATTAACTAAAGCTATTACAGGTTTGTTTGGCACAATAACTATCAAATTTCCAATGACTTTTCTTAAACATAAATAGAACAAACAATTATAAAATTTGTATTAACCACAAAAGACCCTGGATAGCCAAAACAATGCTGAGCAAAAAGAAGAAAAATGGAGATATCATATTCCCTGTCTTCAATCTATATTCCACAACAGTAATTAAATAGCAAGGTATTGGGGGAAAATACAGGTCAATGGAATAAAATAGAAAATCAAGAAAAAAGACCCACACAGATATGGACAGTTATTTGACAAAGTAGTCACGACCTTATGAAGGAGAAAGGAAAACCTTTTCTTTTTTTTAGTTTTTTTTTTCTTTTTAAATTTATGCATACAAGAGCTGGGGTATAGGCCAGAGGTGCAGAAGGGGTGAGATGATTCACCAGAGACAGAGTGGGGAGCAGAACAGGTCGACTGATGGAAATACACTGCTGAAGTGAGCAGCAGGCAGACAGGAGAGGTCTGCGGTGCCGTGTGGGTCATCTCCCTGGCCAGGGATTGAACTCATGCTGCAGCAACTGCTGATAGTTTCTTAGTGCTGAGACTTAACTTCTTGTACCATCAGGGAGGCCCCAGGAAAAGCCTTTTTAACAAGTGGTGCTTGGGATATAGAAAAAAGAAAGAAAAGAAATTAAATCCACTTAATTTCACGCAAAAAAATTCATTCAAAATGAATTTTTTTAAAGATTTATTTATTTATGCATGCAAGAGCTGGGGTACAGGCCAGAGATGGGGAAGGGGGGCGGTGAGAGGATTCACCAGAGACAGCGTGGGGAACAGAACAGGCAGAGTGACTGAAACACACTGCTGAGGGGACCAGCAGGCGTGACAGGAGAGGTCTTCTTCGCCATGTGGGTTTCTCTGGCCAGCCAGGGATTGAGCTCGTGCTGCAGAGGCTGCAGATTGCTTCATGGTGTGGTGCTTAACCCGTACACCACCAGGGAGGCCCCAAAATGAATTATTAAATGCTTGGATATGGCACCTAGAATATAAAATAACAAAAAGAAAAAAATAGTATATCAACTTCTAGAATATATTGGGGGACACAACCCTAAAGGTAAGGGAAATGAAAGCAAAAATAAACAAATGGGGCCCTCCCTGATGACTATGACACAATCCACAGCCAGTGAAGCATGAATTCAATTCCCTGCCAAGGAGCTAACCCACATGGCACAGCAGATCTCTCTTGAATCACTTGCTGCTGCCCTCAGCAGTGTATTTCAGTGGATCTGCCTCCTGCTCCCCACTGTCTCTGGTGAATCCTCTTACCCTCCTGCACCTCTGGCCTACACCCAGCTCCTGTATACATAAATAAATCTTAAAAATTTAAATAAACGGGTGGGTCTTCATCAAGCCAACCTTTTTTTTTTTTTAATATCTCAAAAATAAAAGCCATCACACAAAACTGAAAGGCAATTTACATACTGGGAAAAGATACTGTGCATCATATGTCTGACAAGTAGTTAATTTCCAAATTATAGAAAGTCTTGATAAGAGCCAACAATAAAAAAGCAAACAATCCAATCAAAAAATATTCAAAAGACACTTTTCCAAAGAAGATAATCAGATGACTTACCAGGGGAAGAAAAAATGTTCACCCCTTATTTTATGACAAATGCAAATCAAAACCGCGATGGACTATCACCTCATCCTTTTGAGAATGACTTATATCAAAAAGAATGGAATCAACAAATTTTGATGACTAAGGTAAAAAACAATTTTTTTTTTTAATTTTTATTTTTTAAAGATTTATCCGTTTATGGACACAAGAGCCGGGCAACAGGCCAGAGATGCGGGGGGCAAGAGGACCCACCAGAGACAGAGTGGGGAACAGAACAGGCAGACTAATAGAAACACACTGCTGAGGGGAGCAGCAGGGCGAGGCAGGAGAGGTCCACTTCGCCATGTGGTTTAGTTCCCTGGTGGGCGGGGGGTCGAACTTGTGCTGCAGAGGCTTTGGATTGCTTCATAGTGCGGTGCCGAACCCCTTGCGCCACCAAGGAGGCTGGAGAAACGAATTTTCATCCACCATTGATGGGCTGCAACCTCTGTGGTTCCACAGATGCAACCTCTGTGGAAAATGCCTTATAAAAATAAAAATGGAATTTTCATGTGACCAACAATAGCACTGCTTGGTACCCAATGAATATGAAAACACTAATACAAAAATATTTATGCACTCCTATGTTCACAGTAGCGCTATCCACAACTGCCAAGTCATGGAATCAACCTAAGTGCCCTATGACAGATAAATGGATAATGGAATTGTGGAATACATACTCAATGGAATACAATTAAGCTATTTCAAAAAAAAAAAAAAAGAAAAGATAAAACGGTGCCTTTTGAGGCAAAATGGATGGACCTTGAAGTGACTATGCTAGGTAAAATAAGCCATAAATTGAAAGACATAATTTGGTGGATTTTGTGTGTGTGTGTGTGGGATTCTCACCCGCGGCCAGGGAACGAACCGGCACAGCAGAGGCTGTGGGCAGCCTCGCAGCCCAGCGCTCAACCGCTGCGCCACCAGGGGAGGCCCAATTTGGTAACTTTACTTATCCATGGAATAGAAATAACATATAGCATTATATATGTGTGTGTGTGTGTGTGCAATTTTAGATTTGGGGAAAAATATACTGGTTATCAAAGGAAATAGGAGAGAGAAGGAGGGGTTGGGGAAAGTACATTGGCATGAAAGTTTGGAGGAGAGTGAGTGAAGCATATGTGTATATCAGAGGTGTAAAATGTAACCCCAAAATTATATATATACATAAATAACTGATAATATAGAGAAACTCAAGTTTTAAGTGAGAAATATCAGAATAGGTCTGCAAAATTTTTTTTCTTTTTCCAGCTTTATTGAGGTATAATTGTCAAAAATGTACATTTTTAAAGTGTAAATGTGATTCTTTTGAATATTATTTTATCTTCTCAGTCAATTTTTCATTTTTTCAAATGATCAATATTTTTTCTGTCCTATGTACTCTTCTGTATGTCTACTGAGCTATCATCTTATTCATCATCTTCATTGATCATTTCTATTTCTATGGCTACCACCATCCCTTATAGCCCCAAATCATCTCCCTCTCTTCTCTTTCTTATCTTCAGACACATTAGTTCAGTTATCAATGTCCAGTAATTATTTAGCTTTATTACTTCATCCATTTTATTTTGCTGTATTACTATGTGAAATCACCCAATACTTTTTCTTTCTTTCTTGTTCAGTTTACTATAAACAATTCCCTTGAGTTCCATCCATTTTGCTGTAAATGGTAGCATTTCATGTTTCTTTATAACTGAATAGTATCCCACTGTGTTGGATATACCACATCATCTTTGTCCATCTCTCTATCAGTGAGCACATAGGTTGCTTCCAAAGCCTAGCTATTGTAAATAATGCTGGGAAAATATATTTTAAATTGCTTATTAAACAAACAATTACTTAACCCAGTGATTATTGCTATACCCTTCAAAGCTCTGGATAACACCGTTTAAGAGGATTCTGTGGAATGATGAAATTTATCCATGTCCGCCTGCCCAGTTCTGCATACATGTAGCTACAGACCCCTTAAAATGTGGTTAATGTGACTGATGAACTAAATGCCTAGCTTTATTTACTTTTAATTATTTATAATCAATTTTTTCTTATTTTTTAAATTTTACTTTAATTTTGGGGATTACATTTTAGCTTTTCCTTATGTGTACACATTCCACACACCCTCCACCATACCACTCATGTCAATACTCTATCTGCTTCCCTCCCTAGTTCTCCCCTTTTCTCCCTGTTCTTTTTCCTTCTGGTAACCATTATATTCCTTCACTGAGTTCAAGATTTATACTGCAATTTGTCTGCGTGGGTTTTTTTTTGGTTATTTGTACTCCACAGGTTAGTGAAAACACCAAATAGCTGTCTTTCACTTTTTGATGCATTTCACTTGACATAATCACCTCAAGCTTCTTTAATTTTGTCCCAAAATTTGTTGTTCCTTTTCTTCCTCCTCTTCCTTCTTGGCATGTGGCCATCTATGTTTTCCAGCACCATTTATTGAAGAGGTTATCTTTTCTCCATTGCATGGATGTAACTCCTTTGTTGAAGATAAACTGTCCATCCTTGTGTGGATTTAACTCTTGGTTCTATATTCTATTCTAGTAGAGTCTTAGTTTCTTTTTCCATTTTAGATTCCTTGCATGTCTTTTTTTTTTTTTTTTTTTTTTTTGCCTAATTGCTTTGGGTAGGATTTCCAATACTGTATTGAACAATAGTGGTGACCATGGACTTCCTGTTCTTGTTCCTGATCTTTTCATCGTAGAGTGTGATATCCACTGTAGATGATTCATATTTGGCTTTTACAATATTTAGATAAGTTCAATTTATTCAACTTTGAGTCTTTTTATCAATAAATGAATGTTGAATCTTAGCAAATGGTTTTCTGACATCTATTAAGATGATCATGTGGGTTTTTTCTTCCCTTTTTTTTTTTTTTTGATCTCATGAGTGACATTGATTCATTTACATAAGCAGAACCAGCTTTGCATCCCTTGGACAAAGCCTAATTGATGGTGGTGGAATGCACTCTGAATATGTTGCTGTTTTGGTGTGCAATAATTTTTTTGAGCATTTTTACATCTATGTTCATCAGATATATTGGTCTATAATTTTCTTGTTTTGTTCTGTCTTTATTTGGTTTGGGGATAAGGGTAATGTTGGCCACTTAGAATGTATGGGGAATTTTCCAATCTCTAAGATTTATTTGAGGAGTTTGAGTAGGGTGGATATTAGATCTTTGAGCACATGGTAGAATTCACTGGAGAAGACTAGCTCTTTGTTCTGAGGGAGACTTTTATTACAATTTCAATTTCAGCAAGCCATTTTATCCTGATTCAATCTTTGGGTGTTGTGTGAATCTAAAAATTTGCCGTTACTTCTGAGTTGTCCAGTTTGTTTGTTCAGAGACTTTTGTAATAGGTTCTTATGATCTTGTGTATTTTTGTATTCTATGTTGCAATTTCATGTCTTTCGTTTGACTCCATCGGTTTGGGCTCTTTTCTCTTGCCTCCTGACCTTATTTAAATAGGATTCTGAATATTATGCTCATATACAATATACACAGTTATATGTATATATTAGATACTATTGGAAGATGTGTAGCACAAGGGGCAAACTTTGTATTTATCATGTCTGTATTTTATCAACTGAGGCTCAAGGATAAATGATACAAATGTACAAATGTTTCAATTCTTAATTCTATAATGCTTTATTTTTCCTTCCGTTAACAGAGTTAGTATGAATGGTTCACTTAGCTCTCAGCCCTGTTCACACTAAAGTACACATCTAGCAAGAACGTATAGATATTGTATTATTTTTCCTTATTTTTGTCACAACTGAGGAAATTTAAGATATATTGACCTAGATCATAATAACTCACAGTTCTTTTAAGAATTACCCATCTTTCCATTACTTTAACAATGTAAGGTCTTTGTTCATTTATTATTTTTACTATGAGCATGATATTAATGTTTTCAAAATATTTCAAATATTTTCAATTAAAATAATATCTCCTATAGATATGTTTTTGTGAAAATATTCCCAACCACACATGATGATAGAAAAACATTCAGAAATTCATCAGCATGTCTATAATAAGTCAAAAGTATTTCCAGTTGGAGTCATTGAAATAAAGGTTTTTGTCAAAAGCTTTTTGTTCATCTTATATGAAGGAGGAAATAATGAATTTCCTTCTAAAACATTAACAGACTTTGGATGTATTTTTTTTTAAAGATTTAATTTATTTATACAAGCACTGGGTACAGGCCAGATACGTAGGAGGGTGAGAGGATTCACCAGAGACAGAGCAGGGAACAGAACAGGCAGATTGACCGAAGTACACTGCTGAGGGGAGCTGCAGGCGCAACAAGAGAGGTCTGCGCACCATGTGGGACCCTCACCAGCACTGCAGAGGCTGCGGGCAGCCTCGCAGCCCAGTGCTCAACTGCTGCGCCACCGGGGAGGCCCGTAGATAATTTTTTGTATGCTGAAAGTGGATTTCATATTGTTATAGGATAACCCCAAGGAAGTGTGAGGGCGACCCAGGTTGTGCGTTCTCACATGTGTGCTTAAGAACTTGGGGCAAGACCCAAAAACAGCCATGAGAGATTTTTAAAGTTTTATTTACAAGGGGAGTGGAAAATGGGAGGGAGAGAGAGAGACAGA
The DNA here is from genome assembly GCF_964194135.1 of Talpa europaea. NCBI lineage: Eukaryota > Metazoa > Chordata > Mammalia > Eulipotyphla > Talpidae > Talpa > Talpa europaea. The sequence continues at coordinate 48,702,715 of NC_140078.1, read as the reverse complement.
AAGAGACAGGAAAAAGGAAAGAGGGGGAATAGGAGAGGTTGGGAGAGGAGAAGGAGGTAGAGGAGGGAGGAGGAGGAGAACTGATTGATACCTTCTATCAGCAAAACTGTGAGTTGAGGTAACAGGGTGCAAGGTGAAGCCAGAAGAGCAAGAAACTGAAATAATGTATGTGTTCAGATTTTAAACAAAGCATATGGCTATTTAACTCTGCTTTGAATTCCCAGATCCCTTCATTAGTTTCATTAGTGGAGCCAGGTTTATGCCATTTTGAGAGTTGTAGTCATCTGCACCTGAGATCTTGTGGCGAAGGGTTGGAGTCTGTAAAGATGTCAGGGTGTCATTTTCTGGCTAAGAGTTTGCTCCTAGTTCTTCCACTAACAATTCCTCACCTTTCAATTTTTGTCACCATTTTTATGGTGCTAAAGTGAAATGTGTGGGTGCTGCAGTGCTGCTACATATGACAGTTTTTATGACATTTCTATTTGATTTAATGGGAATAACAAGCACTGTCCATGGATAGTCAGTTTGGCAGTCTTCCATCTTAAGAAAATAGTCAGGGCCTCCCCAGTGGCGCAGCGATTGAGGGCTGGGTTGCAAAGCTGCCCGCAGCCTCTGCAGCACCGGTTCGATCCCTGGCTGCTCCCCAGCCACCGGAGGAAGGTCCATGTAGGGTAAGGAAAAATGTCAGGCTTTTCTGCCCTCCTGCCATTAGGATAGATGATGGATCCTTGCGGTCCTGAATGCATGACTGATGGCGGGCACTTGGAATAGGGTGTGAGCATAGGTAGATGGGATTCACCTGGGCTGACTGTGCTTTTAAGGGCGGTGTCACGGGGACGCCAGTAGAAGCCAAAAGAGAAGCTGAGAGAAGCAGCAGAAGCCGAGAGAGAGGCAGAACACCAGAGAGCCCAGATAGAGTGAAGACTTGCTGGGGGCTGGGAAGACTGCCAGCCTCCCGGCCCCCCAGCACCCTTGCCTGCCGTGTACCTGGCAATCCCAATAAAAGACCTGCTAAAGCCACTGAGGACTCTGACTCCTCCTTTACCCGGTCTGCATAGAATCAGAAAACCTGTACTGTGTCGTCCTGCCTTTACAGTACCACATGGCGCGCAGACCTATCCTGCCGCCCGCTGCTCCCCTCAGCAGTAGCGTGCTTCGGTCCTTCTGCCTGCTCTGCTCCATGTCATGTCATGGTAAGCCATGTCATGGTAAGTTCTCACCAAACTACAACTGCAACATTTATACCTTTGGGTAGATTTCCTTTTATTAAGGTTTCCAAGGCTTTTATCTGGTGTTCAGTCCTGCCAATGAAAGTAAATTTCCCTTCCTTCATTATAGATCTCCTGAAACCTAAAGCAACATGTCAGACTCTTTTTGGTTCTGCTCAATTTAACTCCCAAAAGACATTTCAATCAAAGCATTGGTAATGAATCATGTCTGACACTCTCTGTTTTACAGAGAGAAAAATAAAAATCACTATTGAAATTTTGGAATGATAGACACATTGCCACAAATTAGAATATTAACTATCATTTTTTCCATAATGTGATGGTCTCAAGATAGAGAAAATGTAAACACAAGTTAGTTCAACACTAATACAATGGAACATTACTTCTTGGTGAACTAAAAGAGAAAAAAATGTATTTGATGCAAAAACCAAAAGTATCATTTCAAGCAAAAACTTACTAAAAGTAGTTCATCTCTAATAGTCCATGCATTTCTACGTAGAAAATTTGCATTTTTCACTCCCATCAATTATCGTAGGCCTTAAGATATTCTCAAAGTGTTTGTCCTATTATTTTTTTCAATTTCTGCAAATGTCAAAACTTTGAAATAAACAAAACTAAAATTTTAGAAGGATATAATTGAGAAAGGCATTACTTACAGGGTACCAGAACAACAAACAAAACTGACAAGTGATATTATACCAGAATATATTTAATAAATTTCATGTAATTTTAGAATACCAGTATAAATATTCACGTGCATGCCAGGTTAAATATTTTTACAAATGATAATATTCCCCATTAAGTTCCACTAAATAAAGTCAAATTTTTCTAATGTTTTATCCATAAGGAAAGGGAGAAATTTTATGAAGTGTCTCAGAAGCTTTATTGAAGTTCTAATATTTCCTCTGTTCAGTCTAATGAAAGACTATCTAGACTTCTGGGAAGTTTTATCAAATATATTAGGGAAAAGAACATTCAATTACAAGGGTCTAGCTAATTTATCAAGCACAATGTTGACTGTCAAACCTTAACTTTTTATTTTGTTTCCAGAACTGAAATTCTTCATATTTTTTTAAAAAACTATTTCCCAACTAATTTTTACCTGATGTTTAAAGCAATACCACAACTTTATAGACATATGAATTTAAACTCATTAAATTTCAAAGTAGTTCTCATTAACCAAAAATTATTCTAGAGCACGCTTCCTGGAAGCAATAGCACCAGTGCCCATTATATTTCTGAGCACAAATTACTTTTTTTTGGTAACTGATTTTTATATTATTTTTTTATTGAAGAACTATTGTTTTAAATCCTTGCTAGCTGTTTGATAGTATTGGATTTCCCCTGTCAGGTGTAGTCACCATAACAGTCTCACCACTTAAACACCAATAATCCTCCACCACAGTCCATTGTGCTCTCTTCCTCTCTTTTCTTTTTTTTTTTTTAAGATTTATTTATTTATACAAGTACTGGGGAACAGGCCAGAGGCATGGGAGGGTGAGAGAATTCCCTAGAGATAGAGCAGGGAGCAGAACAGGCAGAAGGACTGAAATACACTGCTTAGGGGAGAAGCGGGTGAGACAGGAGAGGTCAGCCGCGCCATGTGGGAATCTCCCTAGCTGGCCAGGAATCGAACCAGCGCTGCAGAGACTGCGGACAGCTTCACAGTGCTGTGCTCAACCTGCTGCACCACCAGGGAGGCCCTCTCCCTCTCTTTTCTAACCCCTTAACCTCCCCCTCTGGATGGCTGAGATCTTTGGTCATCTTTCTAACATTGGCTTTAAAATTTGCCTTGACCCTTTGTTTGGTTTCTCAATATTCCACATATAATTTACATCATCTGGTATTTATTTATTTCCTTTTGCCTTATTTTACTTAACTTAACCCCTTCCAGTTCCATCCATGTTGCTGGAAATGGCATGAATTTATCTTTTCTGAACAGTGTGTAGTGTTCCATTGTGTGTATATATATATATATATATATATATATATATATATATATCACATCTTCTTGAGCCATTCAACTGTTTGAAGACATTTAGACTGTTTCCATATCTTGGCTATTATAAATAGTACTGCAATAAAAGTTGAAGTCAGTTTTCCTTTACGTTATCATTTTCGTATTCTTTGGGTAGGTACCCAAGAAGTGGAATTGCTCATATGGAAGATCAATTTTGAGTGATTGAGGAACTTCCACACAGCTTTTTATAGAGGCTGGACAAGAGTCTGCATTCCCACCAACAGTGTAAGAGAGTCCCTTTTTCTCCACATCCTCAACAGCACTTTTTTTTTTTAACATGGGTCATACCCACAGGTGTAAGATGGTATCTCGTTGTGCATTTCCTTGATGACAAGTGATTATGAACATTTTTTCACATGTCTGTTGGCTATCAGCATGTCTTTTGGAAGAAGTGGCTTTTTAGCTCATCTGCCCACTTTTAAAATTATTTGTTTTGTTTTTGCTGACTTTTATATGTTTTTTTGCAGGTCTTTGATATGTCATATGTGTTGATGTACAATTATTTTATTCCATTCCATAGGGCGTCTCTTCAGGGTTTTTTTTTTTTTTAAGATTTATTTATTTATTTATGCAAGCACTGGGTACAGTCAGAAGTGCGGGAGGGTGAGAGAATTCACCAGAGCCAGAGTGGGGAACAGAACAGGCAGACTGACGAAATACAATGCTGAGGGGAGCAGCAGGCGAGACAGGAGAGGTCAGCCGCACCATGTGGGAACCTCGCCAGTGGCCGGGGATTGAACCGGCACTGCAGAGGCTGCGGGCAGCTTCGCAGCCTGGTGCTCAACCACTGCACCACCAGGGGAGGCCCCTCTTCAGTTTTGTTACTGTCTCTTTTGCAGTACAGAAGCATCTTCATTTGATGTAGTTCCAGTTGTTTATATTCTCCTTTGTTTTCCATGCTGCTTGGATCAGTCATCAAAGATGTTTCTGAGGTTTATGTGATGGATTGATTTTCGATTGCTTTTTTCTATATATTTTAAGTTTTCTGATCTTACATCCAATTGTTTTATCCATTTGAATTGATTTTTGTGTGTGGTGTGAGATAGTGGTCTAATTTCATTCATTTGTAGGTGACAGTCCATTTTTCCCAAGCCCATTTATTGAAGGGCTTTACAACTTCCAACAGATAACCTTTGCTCCTATATGTGTATAAGTTTATTTCTCTTCTCTAAGTTTTATTCCATTGGCCTGTGTGACTTTATTTCAATATGCTATTGATTTAATTATTATTGTTTTATAGTATGTCTGAAGTCTGGAAGTGTAATCCCACAACTCTCCCCCTTTCTCACTGAGATACTGTTCATTAATTGTGCTTTTGTGGTTCCATATGAATTCCAGTATTGTTTATTCCATTTCTTTGAAGAATTCCATTGAAATTTTTATTGGGATTACATCGAATCTGTAAATTGTTTTGGGCAAGATGACAATTTTGAAAATTTTGATTCTTCCAATCCATGAGCAGGGGTTACCTTCACATTTCTTTAAAAAAAATTTTTAAAGACTTATTTATTTTATTTTTCCCTTCCACAAAACCACCCACATCCATCCCATCTGCCTCTTTCCCACACAACTGCATCATTTTACCTATTCCCTCTGGTAACCATTATCTTCTTCTTGATGAGCTCAAATTTTATTCCTTCAATTGTCTGTCAGTAATAAGGTGGGGGTTTTGGTATTTATATTCAATAGATAAGTGAAACCATTGGAAATATATTTTCACTTTATTACTGACTTCACTTAGCATAAACAATTCAGTGTCCATCTATTTTGTCCCACTTCTTTCTTGTTTTTTTTTTTTATAGAGGCATGTTTTATTTATTTGTTTGTTTGTTTTGTTTATACATGCACTGGGTACAGTCAGAAGTGCGGGAGGGTGAGAGAATTCACCAGAGCCAGAGCAGGGAGCAGAGGAGGCAGAAGAACCTAAGTACACTGCTGAGGGGAGCAGTGGGCGGCAGGAGAGGTCTGCGCGCCATGTGGGACCCTCCGCTGGTGGCCGGGGAGCAGCCGGGGATAGAACTGGCACCGCAGAGGCCGAGGGCAGCTTCGCAACCCAGCGCTCAACAGCTGCGCCACCGGGGAGGCCCTGTCCCACTTCTTTCTTAACAGCTGTGAAATGTTTCATTCATTATATGCTCCATAGAGGATATAATGGAGAGCACCATGGTTTATTCCATAACTTGGCAATTGTGAAAAATACTGCTTTGTACATAGGTATAGATAAATTTCATATATAAAAAACACAGGCTAAAAATGTGGGTGAAAAAAATGCGGTCATCAATACATTGATTATAAGAAACCTATTTAAAACTGAAAGACAAAAACAAACTGAAAATTATAGGCTAGAATAATGACATACATGCTAATAACTCATAGAGTAAATCAGCAACTGCTATTTTTATACCCAATAAGCTAGATTTTCAGCTAAAAATGTAATCAGAACAAAATAGGAACACCATATAATGATCAAAAGAACAATTCATTAAGATTACCAATGGTTATTAATATTCATGCTCCAGATATATGAGCATCTAGTTATATAAAGTAACTATTAATAGACCTAAAACAATATATCAACATAAATGCAATCATTGTTGGAGAATTCAACACACCACTGACACAAAGAGAGATCATCCAGAAGGAAAATAAACAGAAAATGAAGGACTTAATTGAAGTATTAGATCAGATGGATTACTTGGACATTTACAGAGTTTTCCTACTTAATAGCAATGAATATTCTTTTTTCTCTAGTGTACATGGAACATTTTCAAGAATAGGTTTATACTAGAACATAAAAGAAATCTTAGAAAATAGGAATTATATCAAGCTTCTCCACAGATAACAAGGCTATAAATCTAAGAAAATAACCATAAATGGATTCCTGGAACAAACCAAAATATGTAGAAACTAAACAAAATGCTTCTGACCAATTCTTGGGTCAGTAAGAAATAAGAAAATGTAAAAAATATCTATATATCTATTTGAAAACAGAGACAAATTGCTACATCCTATGGGTGCGTTATAAACAGTAATAATTGGGAAGTTTATAAAAATACAAGCTCACAACTAAATAAAACAAGAACTATCTCTAGGGCCTCCCCTGTGGCACAGTGGGTTGAGTGCACCGCTGTGAAGCTGTCCACAGCTTTTGCAGTGCAGATTCCACCCTGGCTGGCCAGCAGTTTCTTTCTGTCATCTACCTGTTCTGCTGCCCGCTCTATCTCTGGTGAATCCTCTCACCCTCCCTCTCCTCTGGCTTTTACTCCAGAGTAAAAAATAAATAAATCTTTTTTTTTCTCTGTATAAAATGTTATTTTTATTTATGTACTTTATTTTTTAATAAATTTTATTTTTATATTCCCCATACAATTGCAACCCCCTTATTTTGACCCCAATCCCTCCCCTCCCCGCCCCTCACCCCCCATAAAGTGTCTCTGGTTCATAATTTTTTGTTGACTTTGATTTTCACTTTCTTATAGTTATTCATTTTCCTGGTCCCTTATTTAAGTTTTCTAGATTCCTGCTATGAGTGACACCATCTGGTATTTTTCTTTTATATCCAGCAATTCCACTCCTAGCTATTTACCCAAAGGACACAGAAACATCAATTCCAAAGAGCACCTGCACCCCTATGTTTATAGCAGCACTGTTTACAATAGCTAAGCTTTGGAAACAACCTAAATGCCCAAAAATAGATGGCTGGATCAAGAAGATGTGGTACATATACACCATGGAATATTACTCAGCATTCAAAAAAGATAAACACATGCAATTTGCAGCAACATGGATGGAGCTGGAAGGGATCATGCTCAGAAAAATAAGCCAGAAATAAAAATAAATAAATCTTAAAAAAAAGGGGGGGACCTCCCCTGGTGGCGCAGAAGTTGAGTGCTGGGCTGCGAGGCTGCCTGCAGCCTCTGCAGCGCCGGTTGGTTCCCTGGCCACCGGCAAGGGTCCCACAAAAAAAAAAAAAAAGTTCTCTATTTAACAATCTAAATCTGATATTGAAAAAAAACTAGAAAAAGAGCAACCAAAGCACTTAAACACCAGTAGAAAGCAAGAAATTAGAGCATAAATAAGTGGAATAGAAAACAGTTAAGACAGCTCAAAAGATCAGTGAAACCAAGAGTAGGTTCTTTGATAAAAAAAATAAAACTTATAAGCCATCAGTTACACTTCAAAGATAGAATACCCAAATCAACAGAATCATAAATCAAAAAGACAAAATTACAATAAATATTGCAGAAATATACAGGATCATAAGAATCTACTACAAATGTCTCTATGCAAAGAAATTGGACAACCAAGAAGAAATGGAGGAATTCTGAGACTCATGCAGCCTCCCAAGACTGAACCAGGATGAAAGAGACAGTTTAAAAGGTACAATCACAAGTGCTGAAATTGACACGGTAATAAAAATTTTCTACAAAAATTTTGGCTTCTCCAGTAAATTATACTCAACCTAAAATGATCTAATGTATATCCTGCTCACTCTCTTCAAAAACATTGAAAAGGGAAAAAAGCTTCCCAAAACCAAAGATAGTATAAAAAATAAAATTATAAACCAATATCTCTGATGAACTAGTATAAAAATCCTCAATAAAATTCTAACTGACCACAGCAACATTTCAAGAAGGCTTCACCCCAGGGATGCAAGACTGGTTTAATATATTTAAATCAATCAATGCCATCTCAAATGAAAAAAGGAAAATATAAATCATATGATATTTTCAATAATTGCCAGAAAAGCATTTAATAAGGTCCACTATCCATTTCTTATAAAAGCCTCCAAAAATGAGAATAAATAGAATGTATATAAATATTATAAATCTGTATCTGACAAACTGGCAGCTAATACCATACTTAGTGGGGAAAAGCTGAAAGCATAAGATCAGGATCAAGACAGGGATGTCCACTATCACCACTGTTATTGCACATAGTCTTAGATGTACTAGCTAAAGAAATCTGGCAAGAAAAAGAAAGAAAAGGAATCCACAGTGAAATTGTCACTAATTACAGATGACATGCTAATATCCTTAAAGAAATCAAAAGATTAAAAAAACAATTCTTGGGCCTCCCTGGTGGCACAAGGGGTTAAGGCGCAGCCTATGAAGCTATCCGCAGCTACTGCAGCTTGAGTTCTATCCCCAGCCAGGGAGGAGACCCACATGGCACAACAGACCTCTCTGGACTCACCCGCTTCTCCCCTCACCCTCCCCTACACCTCTGGCCTGTACCCCAATTCTTGAATGCATAAATAAATAAATCTTTTTTAAAAATATTAAAAAACAATTCTAGAAATAATAATAATAATACAATAAGATGGCAGGATACAAAATCATTACACAAAAGTCATTTGCATTTCTATATATGAATAACATATCAGAAGAAAGGGAAATAAGGGATATAGTTCCATTTACAATCACACCAAAAAGAATGAAATACCTGCAAATCAAATGAATGAATGTGAAGGACATGTTCAAATTAAAAAAAAAAAAAATGCAGTTAAAGGAAAAAAAGAAAAAAGAATACACAAAAAATGGAAAGATATCCCATGTTCATGGGTAAGAAAAAGTAACATCACTAAATGGCCATCTTAACTAAAACAATTTACAGATTTAATGCAATATATATTAAAATACCAATGACTTTTTTAAGGAAATAGAGCAAATTATCAAATTTATATGGAACCAGAAATGGTCCCAAATAGCTAAACAATCTTGACAGAAAAGAAAAAAAAAAAAAAAAAACAGAGGCATCACACTTTCTGACATTAAACAATATTGCACAACAACAGTAATTGAAACAGTGTGGTATTGGAGCAAAATACAACTCATATCAATGGAACAGAACTAAAAGCCCAGAGATAAATCCATATAATTATGAACAGCTAATATATGACAAATGTATTATGGCCATACTTTGGAGAAAATACAGCCTTTTCTTGGCATGGATAGTTACAAGCCAAAAATAAAGCAAGACCCATATTTAACACCATACATAAAAATTAACTGAATATGGTTTGTGGATTTGAACACAACCAAAACCATAAAGTAATTGAAAGAAAATATAGAGAGCATGCCACAGGACATCAACCACAAAGGTGTATTTGGGGATTCATCTCCTACAGCAAGGGAAACAAAAGCAAAAATAAACTAGTGGGACTACAACAAACTTAAAATATTTTCTATCTCAAAAGAAACTATCACAAAAACAAAAAGACAACCTACAGAACAGGAAAAAAAATATCTGCATACCAATTATCTGACAAGGGATTAATCTCCAATTTTTACAAAGTATTTACACAATCCAATAGCAAAGAAACAAATGACCTAATTAAGAAATGGACAAAATAACTCAATGGGTACTTCTCTAAAGACTTCAGGTGTCCTATAGACATATAAAAAAAAAATGTTTAACACCTTTTTTTACAAGAGAAATGCAAAATAAAACCTCCTTGGGATACCACATCTTCCCTTTGAGAGTGGCCCATATAAAAAAGAACTGAATTAACAACTGTTGGCAAAGTTGAGGTAAAAAATTAACTCTCATCCACTGTTGGCAGGAATGCAAGCTTGTACAACCCCAGTGGAAAATAGTATGAAGATTTCTCGAGAAAATAAAAATGGAAACTCTGTTTGACCTAGAAATATCTCTACTAGGTATTTATCCAATACAAACATAGTAGCAAAAGCAAGGATACTGAGGCAACTACTAAATGCTAAGGGCATAGAAGAAATGAGCCGAACCAGTATAGTTGTCAGAAAGCAGACACCAGCTCATAAGGGACTTAAATCATGGGAATGCAAGTAAAACTACCATGGCAACCAACTAGAAGGGATTATGCTCAGTGAAATAAGTCAGAAGTAAAAAGAAAAATATCCAATGGTTTCTCCTATAGGAGGAATATAGGGAACCAAATAAGGGATCATGGAAAAAATAATAACAATAAAAAACACAACAGATCAATCAAAAATAAACAGACAACTATAAATCAGAGACATTCTTCAGGGGAGGGGGAGGGAAAGGGATCAAAACGAGGGTGGGAAGAGCACAGGGGACTATGGTGATGGTGCATGGGTGAATTGGTTGGAAATTATGGGAACTACACCTGAGAAAAGAAAGCAAACATTGTAAAAAGAAATGAACAATGATGTAAAACATAAATAAATATTTTTTTAGAAAATTCAGCATAAATACTCACTGACAAAGAAGCAGAGAAGTTGATGTAAATACTAAGGAAAACCATCCAGAAAGAGTAGAGAGAAACAAAGGGAAAAGTAAACAACTGAAAAAATTTAAAAAATGATAATAAGCAGTTCACACCTAATATAATTGCCCTAAGTGTACATTTTTTTCTTTATCTTTGTTTTTTTTCTTTTATTAACTTTTTAATTCTTGTACATTGTTGTTTACTTTTGTACAGTATTTGATTTCTCCCCACAGGTGTAGACCCCATAAATATCCCACGAGCACATTCCCTGTGAACTATCAAATGGTCCCTTGTGTTCATCCCATCCCTGTTTATCTTTGTTTTTTGATAGCTTAAAAATGATATATCTAGGTGTATGTCTTTTTGCATTTAAGAATCTAAGTGTTCTCTTTTCTTACTGGACATCGATATTTAACTCATTCTGTGGATTTGGGAAGTTCTCAATTATTATTTTCTTAAATGAGATATTTGCTCCTGTTTTTTCTTTCCTTCTGCAAACCCAATCACTCTTAGGTATTGCTTATAATTTAGTCTGATATTTCTCATATGGTTTCTTAATTTTTCCTTTGTCTTTACTAATACTAAGCACGTCATTTGTTCATTTGCATTTCTACAGCTGAAATTCTTTCTTATGCCTTTTTGACTCTCCTGCACTTGGTAAATTTGTCTGCATTCCATACAGAATCTCTTCTTGTGATCTTTTTACATATTCAATCTCTGGTGAAGAACTTTGTTCATGGATCTCCTTTCTGAGATTTTTTTTTTTTAAGATTTATTTATTTTTATACAAGAAGCAGGGTACAGGCCAGATGCATGGAAGGGTGAGAAAATTCACCAGAGACAGAGTGGGGAACAGAACAGGCAGAATGAGGAAATACACTACTGCGGGGAGCAGCAGGCGAGACAGGAGAGGTCTGCTGCACCATGTGGGGCCATCGCTGGCCGGCCGGGATCCATCCAGCACTGCAGAGGCTGCGGATGGCTTCACAGAGCTGCGCTCAACCTCCTGCGCCACCAGGGAGGCCCATCCTTTCTGAGATCTTGCAGCTGTCATTTGCCTTTGACTGACTTTCCAGTATCTCATTTAACATTTTTAATATTGTTTTCAAGTCATTGGCAGGTAGTTTGTCTATTTCTGTCTTCTCATATTTGTCCCAGAACTTCTTATTTTGCTTCCCCTTCTTTTGCTGAGTTTTCCCTTGCTTCCTAGGCACATATATTCCTTATTTATAGCTACTTACGCATGTACATGTGATGTAGACTTGTAGAAAGCCCTTCTTTACACTGTTAGACTTTTTAATGGAGTCTGCCCTGGGTCATCCTGGCTTCTCTTTGATCTTTTCCAGGACAGGGGAAGGGAGAAAGATTTCAGTGCCAACAACATTCCAATTATGGAGTTCCCAATTTCCCAGGTTGGAGTCTGCAGTTACCATTGCCCTGGACTGGACCCACTTACATATCAGCAAAATTTGTAGAGGGAATTTCACAATATCCTGGATTCCCTTCATCACTGTTAATTGAAAAGTCAACCCATGGTGCAGACATGCTCCCCCTCACTACCTTCTGTTCTTGCCCGTCAGTAGCCACCAACCTGAGTTCTTGAACTCTTTGGGAAAGTCCTGGGAATATATAGCAGGAATGAAGCATCTGGGTTTTCCTATGAATACATTAATTTTTTATAGTGTTTTGAAGGGAAAGAGTGATTCCAGCCTCTCTATTCCGCCATGGTGTGGGTGGAGTCCCCCTTTCCATTTCCTTGTGTACACTTCCATTTCTTTCAACAATGTCTTAGAGTTCTTCACCCTCCTTGTTAGCTTCACTCCTACATATTTAATAATTTTTTGGTGTGATTGTAAATGGAATGTTTCTTCCTCTTCTACCTGTGCATAGATTTTGAAACCTGCCACTTTGCCGAATTGTTTTATTGTTTTAACTAGTTTTTTCCATAGAGTCTTTGGATTTTTCTATGTATATTATTGTGTTACTTGGAAATAATGATATAATTTTGCCTATTTCTGAATTTGAATTCCTCTTACAACTTTCTTTTGTCCAATTGCTCTAGGTAGTACTACCAATATTATGTTGAATAATATTGATGAGAGTGGACATCCTTGTTTTATACTCCACCTTAGTGGAAAGGCTTCAAGTTTTTCTCCACTGAGAATGATGCTAACTAGTTTTGTCTTACATGGCTTATGTTATGTTAAGATATGTTACATATGTCCCTAGTTTTTCAAGGGTTTTCATCACAAATGTATGCTAAATCTTACCAAGTGCTTTTTGTGGCATATATTGATATGATCAATAGACAGCTTTTATCTTTCTTTTTGTTGATGTGGTCAATTACATTGACTTTTGGATGTTGCACCATTCTTGCGTGCTAGTATAAATCCCACTTAGTCATGGTATGCAGTCCTTCTAATGCATTGTTGGATTGAATTTGCAAAGATTTTACTGAGGATGTCTGCATCTGTGTTCATTAGGGAACTTGTTCTGTATTTTTCTTTTTGTGTGTTGTCTTTGATATTACATTAGAATGGTGTTGGCCTCATAAAATTTGTTTGGAAGTATTCTCTCTAAATTTTTTGAAAGAGTTTAAGCAGGCTAGTTATTACCCATCTTTAAAAATTTGGTTGGACTGTCTTTTGACCATCTAGACCTAAACAATTTTAGGGAGTGAGGAAATGTTTTAATTATTCACTCAATTTCCTTGCTTGTGATTGGTTTGTTAAGGCTTTCTATTTTTTTTCCTATTCAGTCTTAGATGATTATATAATTCTTGGATGACTATATAATTCTTGGATGATTATATAAGAATTTGTCCATTTCAACTAGGTTATTCAACTTGTTTGCATATAAATATTCATGGTATTTCTTATCCTCTGGATTCAGCAGTGTTTGTTGTAAATGCTCCCCTTTTATTTTTGTTGCTATTTATTTGAGATTTTTCCCCTCTTTTTCTTAGTTAGCCTAGCTAGAGGTTTGTTTATTTTATCAAAAGAACCAGCTTTGGGGCCTCCCCGGTGGCACAGCGGTTGAGTGCTGGGCTGCAAAGCTGTCCGCAGCCTCTGCAGCGCGGGTTCGATCCCCGGCCTTGGGGTGAGGGCCCCACATGGCGCACAGACCTCTCCTGCCGCTCGCTGCTCCCCTCAGCAGTGTACCTCGGTCCTTCTGCCTATTCTGCTCTCCGCTCTGGCTCTGATGAATTCTCTCACCCTCCCAAGCTTCTGACTGTACCCAGTACTTGCATAAATAAATAAATAAATCTTTAAAAAAAAAAAAAAAGAACCAGCTTTGGATTCATAGATATTTTGAATGGTCTTTTGAGTTTCAATTTCATTTATTTCTGCTTTGTTTTTTATTTTCTTCCTTTTAAGTTTTTTTTTTTTTTCCTGCCTTCATTGTTCTTTTGCTAGATCCATGAAATGCAAGGCTAAGTTGCTTATTTAGGTTCTTCCTTGTTTCTTGATGTGGGCCTGATCAATGTTTTCCTCTTAGTACTGTTTTTGTTGTCTAAACCAATGGATATCTTCCAGAGGCCAGACAACAAGACACAAATGCAAAATTTTGCAGACATACAACCCAGAGACATGGATAGATGCCTTAACTTTCATTTAACCCTCAGTGAATACTTTATGCTATTGCAGTTTCAGTCACGTTCTCAAGGACACAGGTATTTTTCTTTGCTCCCTTACAAATACAAGGTCTTCATTATTTCCTGACAGAGACAGTTCAACTTACATTGATGTGACAAGGTTATTTGTTCACATTAACCATACATATATCTGAAATAAACAGTCTGCATGGGGAAAATAAAACATAGGCCCATATAGAAAAGAATCTTCACAAAAAATTAAAAATAAAAAACCAGGGGCCTCCCCTGGTGGTGCAGGCACTTGAGCACTGTGCTGTGAAGCTGTTCGCAGCCTTTGCAGTGCCGGTTCCATCCATGCCGGTGACCAGCCAGCAAGGGTCCCACATGGCATGGCAGACCTCTCCTGTCTCCCCGCTGCTCCCCTCGGCAGTGTATTTTATCAGTCTGACTGTTCTGTTCCCCGCTCTGTCTCTGGTGAATCCTCTCACCCTCCTGCACATCTGGCCTGTACCCCGGTTCTTGTATAAATAAATAAATAAATAAATCTTTTTAAAAAATAAAAAAACAAAATCAAAGGCAAATTCCTAAAATTTTGTGTGTTGAGAGATTTTGCATGGTTTGACATGCCATCTTATATATTTTAATCATTGATGGAGAGAAAAATTAATTGGAAAAATTTTCAAGGAAGGCTCATGGCCTTATTTAACATCTTAGTATTTCCAAAGTTAATTAGTAAGTCAGTCCTGGACTATCCTACAAAGAAGCTGAAAGGACATTAAAGATTTTGTCTTTCTCTCAAATATCTCAAGTCTTCAATAGGTTCACAATGTTTTAGTCTCTGAGTCTTCACCTTCTGTGGTTGTCTTCATTCTGGAATGATGTGCTTAAGCCACAAAGAAGTGTGAGTGGTTAGAAAAACATCATAGCAACCAAATAATTTCTCTCATAACTGAAGTTAGGTATCTCCATTCTGTGACATCTTGAGAAAGACCCAATCACCAGGTTTGAAAGGATGCAGTGGTTCCATCTTCAGGCATCAAAATTCTAGAGAGAAAAAAGTTATGAATTACAATTAGAATTTTTTGGATATATTTTAGGTACACTTTGATTCTACATTTTTTACCTATATCTTATACAGTATTCAAAATTGAAGCTTGGGATGGTCTTCCATGGACAATTTTGAAGGTAATACACTTCTAGTAGTCTCTCTTATCCTAAGGAATGTGATGGTCAAGACATGATTACAATATAAATGGGTCTCTTGGCACAATTTCACCAAGGTCTTTTTATAAGTGTCATTCATTTTCTACTTGTCCTGTAGATTGCAGTCTACAGGAAGTGTGTAGTTTCCAAATAATCTGTAAGTTATTACTTGCTTCCTGACTGACTTATGAAACAAACACATGTCCATTGTCAATCTGAATGGAGGTGGGCAATCCAAAGACAAGGAATTATTTCCTTTAAAATTGTATTTCAGTCTCTGCAACTTTTCCATTCTAGTGGAAAATATTTTACCCATTCCAAGAAGTTGCACACAGAGACCCAAAGATAGTTATGATCACCAGTGTTTTTTGGCATTTGGGTAAAATCCATTTTTGAGTCTTCAAAGGACACATGCTCTGGTTTCTGGTTTTGAACTACAATATTTTCAGGATGTGTTTCAGTCTTGGCTTTATTTATGTATTTATTTATGTGTTTATTTATTTATTTGTTTGTTTGTTTGTTTGTTTATACAAGAGCCAGCCGTGGTACAGGCCAGACGTGCAGGGGGGTGAGAGGATTAACCAGAGGCAAAGCAGGGAACAGAACAGGCAGATTGACCAAAGTACACTGCTGAGGGGAGCAGTGAGCTATTCAGGAGAGGTCTGCTCGCCATGTGGGTTACTCTGAGGCTGACATGGATCAAACCAGCACTGCAGAGGCTGCATACAGCTTCACAGCGCTGCACTCAACTGCCTGCGCCACCAAAGAGGCCCTTAGCTTTATTTTTATAGATATATGACAACATTGAATGATCCATTGAGCTAATTTGTGTAAATAGAGGACCATTAAATATGGGTGCTTAGACTAGCAAGGCATCTCTTACATAGTGGAATCCTTCATGTAGGTGTTTCAACTCTGGTTGGTCTAAGGTCTCTAGGAGAATTATCATGCCATGTGAGTTTATTCTCCAAGAAGAAATGGCATAGAAGTTAGTAAATTCCAATTCTTGGAGTCTTACCTCATCACAGTTAGTATTTTAGGGAAAAATTGAGAGCAGTCCATGAGAGAGATGAGTTTTCCATGGAGAGTGGAATGAGGACTGGCTTTGGCTGCACAGTTGGCCTCTCTGTTGCCTTTTGCAATTTCAAACACAACCATTTAGTGAATGGGGCAACGCACAACTGCTATGTCTGATGGCAAAGCTGTTGCTTTCAGCAAGGCCAAGACATCTAACAGTGATTGATATCATTAGTGCTGACTATAAGGAACCTCTTTTCTGTCCTATGACCCCATGTTCATGTACGATCATGAATTAAAACTTCAATGTGATATATATATTTGACTTCTTACCTTGAGTGAGTTCCAGGGTTTGGGTGAGGCCTATCAATTTGGTCTTCTTTGCCAATGTCCCTGCTGGGAGAACCTTGTCTTCGCTGGTACCCAAAGTACCAGCAATATACATCCTGTTTGTCAACAGCCTGTTCCATAAACTACTCCCATCTGAAAATAACCCACACTTTGCATATGAAAGGAACTCATCAGATAATTCTGGTCAGCTAGCATACTCTTTCAATATTTTCCAGTTAGGAATTAAGTTTCCATCCTTAAGGCTTGGCATTGATTGGAAGCAAACTACCTAGGTTTGAAGAGTTAGTGACTCACAATTATACACTGGGATTATCTAATAGAGCTGCTTGATATTTCCCCTGGCCCCAACAGTATATAGTAACGGGATGATATAGTGGCAACTACAGCTACAGCCTTAGTAGTATGGTCCAACTGTTTGTACATATATGCAGTGGGTTTCATTTCTGGTCCTAATAATTAAATTAGCTCTCCCAGGCTGACTCCTTGTCTCTCATGCAAGGTTTCCTGGGGCCAAGGAGCCTTATGTTTGGTGATGAGAGCAAACTTCCATTTATTTTATCAAAGGTTTTTGACTTTTTTTAGTCCAAAAGAAAGATTCAGATTCCAGGCCTTCAAAGACTCCATAAAGGGGCTTTGCTATAAAACCAAGGTTGAGGATCAAAATTCTTCAAACTCCAGTCTTTTCCTAAGACTCAACTGATTTTCTTTGTCAGGGAATTTGAGATATGAAATCATCTATTTTTCTGTTTTCTCTCAGTAATGAGGCTTCATTTATATTTTTTTATTCTTAAGTCCCAAGTATGTCTCTTTTTGTTTGCCTTCTTTGGAGGTACCTTGTATCCACACTTCTACACTCTGGCAAGTGGTTGAAGAAGTATGTTATTCTTCAGACAAGATTCATAAGGATGGCTGGCAATTAGTAAATATTGTAGGATAATGCCCTGTTTAAGTTGGGCCTTTCTCAAATCCCTGGCCAGTATTTCCTAAAAAAAGTAGTCAGAAAATTCTTAAATCCATGAGTAGAACAGTACAGTAATATTGTGCTTTTACCCCTCAGGCTCCTATAATTCAGAAGCAAAGAGACAGTGATCTTGGCCATCTACTGGATTGTGTAAAAAGTGTAATTTAAATGCAATAAAGAAAACTATCCCAAATCCCCAGATATGGCAGTTAATAGGGTGTAAGGATTTGGCACAGTTGGATGTATGTCCTGGATGATGTCATGGCCTTCAAAGTGTAATCAGAATGTAGCCATTGATTTGGGTTTCTTTTTTAATCAGCAAAATCAGTGTTGTAAGGGGAATATTAAGGCCAAATGAAGTTGAATTAAAGTAAATTTTTTAATGCTCCTGAATTCCCATCAAGACTTGCTCTTTCCAAAGATATCTCTTCCTTCTTGAGGCTTTGTTCCCTTCCACCACTTCTTAGAGGATATGAACTTTAGGTATATCTTGTGGTTCTGTCTGCTCAAAAAACTTTATTTACTCTTTCACAGATTTCTGGGGGCAGAGCTTCACCTTTTGGTGGGGCATCATGAGTGAATACCATCTGATATTGCAAGGTATATTCTGTAGGTACTAGTAGATGAAACCTTGATTTTGGGATGAGAAAGCAATGCTTTTTTTTTTTTTTTTTTTTTCCTCTCACTTTGTCACTCCTGCCCTTATTAATTCCAATCTGGGACACATTCACTTCCAATGTCCTTCTTTGCTGTAAGTACCCCAATTCTTTCTTAAATATTCACTTTTATTTCCTTTCCTTTCCCCTTCTCTGTTCCTCATAAATCTTGTCTTGACTTCTTACAAAAATGAACTTACGGTTCTTTTATTCTCTTGTATTATATAATCTGAAGGCTATATCCATCAGTTGAAAATGACTCATCTCTACAGTGCCTCCTACCTTGGTTAATTTCCTATATATCTTGAGTACACTGCCCAATGAAGAAGAGGAAAACCACTATTTGCTGGAGGTTTGAACCCACCAACAGTGAGTCTATTGCATAGAATGCACTGTGTAAGGTATTTCATATATGTGGTCACTTAACCACACAGAACCAATGCCATTAACATTCTACTTTTACAATTAAAATATTTTGTAGAACTTTAGTTTGAGAAACTATACTTTGAACATAAATGTTTTCATACCTCTAAGTGTATTTTTACCTTGTATTACAAAAATCCTGTGTTTATGATTTCTCTTCTCATCATCACTCCTTGTTCATCTGAAGAAGAGAGTCTTGGAGATGTGATTTACCGAAAGTGGTTTAGCTGATAAGAAAAAATAATGAACACAGGTCATTGACTATAAGAGCTATTTCTATTTATATATCATATATATAAATGTAACTATTCACATGGAAATAAGTGGATTCTGTTAACTAATTTCTCAAGGTATTCTGTATGAAATAAGGGTCATTGGACCTCCCTGGTGGCGCAAGGGGTTAAAACGCAACCTACCTATCTGCAGCCACTGCAGCACGAGTTCAATCCCTGGCCAGGGAGCTGCCCACATGGCGCAGCAGACCTCTCCTGACTTGCCCGCTGCTCCCCTCAGCAGTGTATTTCAGTTGAGCTGCCTGTTCTGTTCCCTACTCTGTCTCTGGTGAATATTCTCATCCACCCCCCCCCACCACACACACACACCTCTGGCCTGTACCCTGGTTGTAGTATGCATAAATAAATAAATCTAAAAGAAAGGTCATCATTGTTCCTAAACAGTGTCAAACTTACAAATGTGTCTTATGACTTATAAATGTTCTGTTGATTTAACCATAGACATGGTAAGTTATTTTTCTATTTGAGGGTTTCTTTGGTCCTGGAAAACCAAATTTTATTCACCTTTGGATTGGAAAAATGTTTGATTAGGCTGAGTTTAATATTTCCTTTTCCTTGGCACATTTCACCACTGAGTTTCTATTACCAGAAGATGTAAAAAGCTTTCTAAGTAGTTTGTTGGTCTGGATCAGACTATTTCCATGTCCCCCACACTTGGGCCATGGTTTACTTTTGCCCCCAGTGCTAAAATCTATTTTTAATAAAGGACCGTTTGTCATCAACATGACACCAAAAGGCCTGAAGAAGACCAAATTATGTTTTTAAGACAATTGCTCTTTTTCCTCCCGTGAGATTGATTTGGCAGAAGCAGTACTTCATTTTTCCTTTTGATGAAGGCATTGTTTTCCTTTTTCTTTTAGGAAAACATTACCATATTGCCACTACAGAAAGGTGAACATAAAATACAGATGCAGAAATATTGACTTTGTAGTTGGAAACTTGTGTGGAACCCACGAAATGAAGCCTCAACTTTTGACATTGCTCAGAATAAGGTTTCTCAACTTGGTTCACAGATCCCATGTCTGGGTGATGGTTTCATGACTGTTTCTGGTTATGCTCCAAGGATATGGTTTCTTTCTGGGGTTCACACAACTTATTATTAAAAGACTCCAAAATGAACAATTTCTCTATGGTACTGGTGATATTTCAAGCCTAACTAAACGATTTTAAAGTTCAATAGTATTACAATGGCGCAGTCTTTTATTAACTTGCCTCTCAAGCATCTGAAACAACTCATACATTTTCATGTACTTTTAATGTTACTGAAAGTTTCTACATATATAAATACATCCAGAAGTTTATAGATAAATTTCAGTTTCAACATTTTTTCCTTTAAAGATTTATTTTAGAGCTTAAGGATAGACAATAGTAAAATCAATTTTATAAAGAATCTTATTATAATTCCAAATTCAGTTTAATATAGGTGATATCCTTTCTCTTACCACTGTTTAAAGTAATTGTAGAGATTTTACCTCAGAGATAAACTATCTTATGTTCAATGCTATAATATTGTTATTCAGGTAAGTAGTTTAAAACTCTAAGTGATGGCATTAATACTGAGACATTCTCAAACTATTTTGTTGCTACATGTGAAAGGAATGAATAAAATTGTGAAAAAAGAAGGAATATAAAGCATAATCTAGAATTCAAAGTCTTGTAGATTAAAATTAGTAAGGTAACGGAAAAATTGTGTGAGAAATTCTCTATGTAGCAGATAACATTTGTCTAACATCTAGTAGGTGTCCATTCTTATGCCAGTTTCTAAGAGAAATGGCAACAACGGTCTTTCCACCTCCATTTCACCATCATCAATGAAATGAAAGCCTTTCATTTTCTCAGATCTTGTTTGATTTTTCTAATAAAAACATACACAGAAAGGATTTTACTGAAGTAAAACCAAACCCTCTAAATGAGAGACAGAAAAATTCTACCAAGTGTCCCACAGTCATAATTGAATTGTTAATTGAATTGGTTCTATACGGTTAATGTGATCACATATGTGAAGTGCTTTGCACGGTGCCTGGTTCAAAATGAGTTTAGCTTTCAGCACATTTTAGCCATACTATGAAGGTGATACTAAGGTTGAAAAGATCAAGAAAAGAACCCGCCTCCCAATAAATTTTACATAACTTCCACCAAATTCCATTATGACTCATAACATATCAAGTTGTAGTTTTAACACTTGTATAGTTTAACTAAACTTAACAAGAGAGTTATAATGCTTATCCAAGAACACTGCTAAACAATAAATAATCCATTCATGTAAAACATTATTCTTGGAGGACCTCCCCTGGTGGCGCAGTGGTTGAGCGCTGGGTTGTGAGGCTGCCCGCAGCCTCTACAGCACCAGTTCGATCCCCGGTCACCTGCGAGGGTCCCACCAAAAAAAAAAAAAAAAAAAATTCTTCTTGGAACAAGACCTGAGAATGGTTCCTAAATAAATGGTAACATTATTGTTACTATTAACATTATTGCATTAATAAAGCATGCTTAATAAAGAAAACTTTAAGATACAAATAAGCAAAACACCACAAAAATAAATATCAACCTCAGAAATAATCATATCCTCTTTAGAGTTCTAAAAATGATTTTAAGACAATGTACCCATTGACAACTAATAAATGAAGGGGCAAAGAAGGAAAACATGTTAAAGTATAGTCTTGCAGGATAAAAGAAAAACACTAAATCAGAGTAGTCACAACTCATTCCCACTACCAAAACAAACTATAAAACAAATGCTAAAATGCATGAACAAACTGAAAAGCCACAATGTACTAGATATACTTAGTTATATTACAAAATGATGAAAAGATACACAATAACATTTAACAGGAAAATTATAATCCTCAGGAAAAAAAAAAAACAAAAAAAAACAGAAAATAACATTTCCTATAAAAGGATTTAGAAAAGTTCCACAGCCACAAAGCAGTGAAAATCTATACGTATGTATTTGTATTAGTTTTCTGTCACCACAAATTTACAGACTTAAAACCACACAATCATAGTTTCTGGAGTTCAGTGGCTTAGACAAAGGTTAGCTGAGTCTCATTATCACATTAATTCAAAATCAAAATCAATTATCTAACCTAGACCATTTTATTGGATCACCTCCAAGTCCAAATTCTCATCATCTATATTGTACAAATTAAATATGAATGGGGTTTTAATAATAAATTAAGGGGAAATATTTGTAACATATAAGTGGTAATAGATTAATATACCTAATCTTTAAATGGTTCTTTAATATTAAAGATATATTAAAAACTAACTTCAAAATTGAGGAATATTGGAAAATGGAAAAAAATCAACAGAATATTCAATAATAAAAATGTCTCTTAGATATATAAAAATTGTTCACACTCATGGTTAGATCAATTCAAATTAAAACATTTAGATAAAATTTCTCACTCACCAGACAGGCAAAGATTCAAGACCAAGTATGGTAATACTTTCTTCTGATGAAGATAAGGGGAAAGAGTAATTCAAATACTATTGTTACAGGGCAACCCTGAGTTGAAATGGGTTGCCTAACTGTGGGTCCTCATCACCCTTAAAAGGGACTTATCATAAGACCCAAATTCAGGCACACACAAAAAAGTTAATAAAGGATTTATTTGTAAAAGAAGGGGAAATGAAGAAATGAATATCTCAGGGAGAAAAAGAGGAAGATAAATTGGTGAATGTGTCCTACCAGTTCCACTGAGGTGGAATCCCAATAACATGCTAAGAGCCAGCAAAAAGTCAAGAGGCCCACATGTCTGGTTATATACCAAACCTGGCTACTTAACTCCATCCTCAGTTCCCAGCAATCCTTCCTTCAGTGATGATGACATTCTGAAATTTGTAGTACTTGGTGTCTTGGATCTCTTTGGTCTGGAGTGGGGGTGGGGTCCATTAAACCTGTGTTTGTGGAGTTCGTTCAGGGCATCCTTTCCCGCAGCACTATTACTGGGAATTCAAATTGGCACAACTTCTTTGAGGCAAATTGGAGAACACAAAAACTGTTACATAAGCAATTTATGCTTTGGAATTTTGCCTGCAAGTGTAGTTTCAACAACATGAAAACACATATCACAAGTTTATGTATTGCAGGTTTATATGTAATTATAAGTTTCAAAACAACCCAAATATCCATCTATGGAAGAGAGTTTGAATAACTACCACAAGTGCATAGCAGAGTATTATGCAGTTATAAAAATGAAATGAATGGGAGGTTGCTATTAAATGATGTGGCATGATTTTGAGGAGACGTTTTTTCAAAAGAAGAGCAAAACCCACCCTTGATGTAAGAATGAAGAGGACTTAAGAAAATGTGCCTGCATCTATTTGTGTAAATAAACAATAGAAACATTAAAACAGAAATCAAAGATACTAGCTACCTATTAGGTATGAGTATGAAGAAAATGAAAATAAAGGAAACAGAGAGTATAGTAAGAATGGGGAATGGATGAGTCTTTTTAAAATAAAGCCTTTGGTGTATTTCTGAATCTTACAATGTTTCACAGACCCAAAAGTAAACAAACAATTAAAACCAACCAAGATGTGAGGGAAGCTAAAATTAAATATAAACAGTGTAGGGGATCAAAACCATATCTTTGGCAAGAGGTTTACTTCAGGGATGGGCTTTGAAGACTGGATGGAAGCTGCTTTCACTGGTTATATCGAAAATTGTCTACATAATGGCTTATTCCAGGAAGAAAATGTCCCTTTATCTCTTTTTCTTTTGATAAAGCAGGCCTGTTTTTGTTTTTTGTTTTGTTTTGTTTTTGTTTTTAAAGATTTATTTATTTATAGAAGCACTGGGTACAGTCAGAAGCGCAGGAGGGTGAGAGAATTCACCAGAGCCAGAGCAGGGAGCAGAACAGGCAGAAGGAGAAAGGTACACTGCTGAGGGGAGCAGTGGGCGCTGCAGGAGAGGTCTGTGCGCTATGTGGGACCCTCCCCGAGGGCCAGGGATCAAACCGGCGCTGCAGAGGTTGTGGGCAGCTTCTCAGCCCAGCATTCAACCGCTGTGCAACCAGGGAGGCCCTGTTTTTGTTTTACTACAAACTCCGTAACTGATTTCTCCTTTCTTCCTTTAACCTGCCATTTCCTACTTTATATGAAATGGCAGCTAACATCACATGGGCTAACTACTAGGTCATGCTGGGCCTCTCCCAAGCATATAGGAGATATGCATATGATCATTAAACATCTTTTTGTTGTTGTTTTTCTCTTATCAAATGCTTGTTTAATTACTTTCCAGCATAGAGGAAACAAGACTTGCAAAGTTGACTTCCTTTATACCCAACTGAAAAAACAAGTGAAATTACTCTATGTGAGTTAATACAAAACTACTGAAGGAGTGAGGAAAAGAATAACTCACCTAAGTAATTTTGAAAACAATATGTTGACAGATACTATTAGGCTAAATAACAATAAAACATAAATTTAAAAACCTGTATGTAAGGGTCTCCCTGGTGGCGCAGCGGTTGAGCGCTGGGTTGCAAAGCTGCCCGCGGCCTCTGTATCGCCGGTTTGATCCCTGCCTGCTCCCTGGCCACCAGAGGAGGGTCCCACATGGCGCACAGACCTCTTCTGCCACCCGCTGCTCCCCTCAGTGGTGTACTTCTGTCCTTCTGCCTGCTCTGCTCCCTGCTCTGGCTCCGGTGAATTCTCTCACCCTCCCACGCTTCTGACTGTACCCAGTGCTTGTATAAACAAACAAACAAACAAATAAATAAATAAACATGCCTCTATAAAAATAAAAAAAATAAAAATAAAAACCTGTATGTAAATACTGTTTTTGGAGTCAGTGGGGAGTGTGGGTCCTTGTGTTCACACTGGGAGAGTTCTCACCAGAGCTCCCATTCATTAGTATGTGCCAAGTTTCCCAGGCAAGTTTCTCCATGAGACAAAGACATTAGTTATATTTAAAATAGCTTGTTTATTAGGAAAAGGGACAGAAGAGTAAAAGAAACTTGCATAGACACAAGCGGGCAGGAAGAGCTGCCTCCCAAAGGGACAGATTTGCTGAAAAAGGCCTGCATGGTTGCAGGCAGGCGGCCTTGAGGAGAGCTGCCTCTGCTGAGTGAGGGCAATGAGGGGAAGCCCCAGCAGGTACAGGTCACAGGCAGGCAGGAAGCTGCTTCCCTGCAGAGAGTTGGTGAAAAGAAGCACCTGCATAGTCACAGGTGGGCAGAGGGACTGCTGCCCCTTTGTGGGGGTAGCATTATGTCATCTTTGTGGATGGATAGTTTGTTCCTTAATCTCCATATCATCACCTTCAGGTCTGAGCTCCTGACACTCCCTACAGCAGTCTGATCCCTGCCTGGGTCTTGTGCCTTGTGATCTAGGTGTTGGCGATTGCAGATCTTATTTTCTGTAGCTGGCTTTACTGGCTATGTTAATCCCTTCTACCCCCACCTCCTTGTATGAGACAGGTTCCTGACCTGTGTCTCCTTTCTAGTTTTTCTATTCTTTTTAAAAATATATTATTTATTTATTTATGCATACAAGAACTGGGGTACAGGCCAGAGGTGCGGAGGGTAAAAGGATTCAACAGAGACAGAGTGGGGAACAGAACAAGCAGACTGACTGAAATACACTGCTGAGGGGAGCAGTAGGCGAGACAAGAGAGGTTTGCTGCACCATGTGGGTAGCTCCCTGGCTGGCTGGGGATCGAACTCTTGCTACAGAAGCTGTGGATAGCTTCACATGCTGTGCTTAACCCCTTGCACCACCAGGGAGGCCCAATTTTTCTATTCTTATCCATCATCTAGTTAGTAAAAAATAATTATCACAGGGTAGCCAACTTAGGATCAAACAATGATGAAAATGCTTTATGTGTGTATTAAAATTGAATGAAATAATTCATTATTTTAAATAATGAGAACCGGTTTCTCATTGTTTGAGAAAGATATTCCAAAAAATAAGAAAATAAGCTACAGTTAATCTGGTGAAGTTAAATATAATCTAATGGTTCAGTATTTATCCATATACAGAAAAATAAATATCAAATTTTAGAATGTTTGTGGTCATAGGTCAGTATTTTCACTGGATATGCAGCAAGGAGTGTTAGCATGTGACTGAGGGACACCCAGGGGCCCCAATCTATTAAGGGCTTCTATAAGAGGTCCAGCATTTACCACATAAAAGCAAAGGAAGCATATTCTTAGTGCAAAAGATTTTTTAATAGAATTAGGAATGTAGAAAAAGAAGAAGAAAGGATAATAGTTTCCTAATAAAATCTCCCAAACAGCCAATCAGAATCAGGCAGTAGCTGGGCCACTAGCCCAGACAAAAGCTTCCCAAAAGCCTAAGTTACCTTCTGGTAGGGAACCATAAGATAGAGCTTAAGAAAGTTCCAAAGATCCGGGACAGAAGGAGAGAGGCAAAAATTAAAGTGCACCTCAAAATAACAGATGCCATTGTCTCTCCCAAGGATACCCCCTGATGTATCTCTCACTCATCTATCTCTTCCAGTATCTCTTCTAAGAGTCTTTGCATTTATCTCCTCTACCTGTCTCTACTAAGAGCCTGGGTACATTCCAAAACCAGAAAAGCCATAGAATGTGCCCACCTGCCTTCCATGTTATATAGGTTCACCTGTCTACTCAGAACAACCCAGTAGCTTCCCTGCTCAGGAAGTCCAGTTCATGCCATCCTGGGACTTGTAATCCAAGGTGGCTGTATGTAAGTAAAGGTGGTAAAATACCCTTTCACTGTGTTGTGATGCTTCTCCACCTCTTATGGAGACATTATCTGTAACAGGAGGCCAAGAGAAGAGTAGAATGGTGAGTAATGAAAATTCCCTGGAATATTATTTCTCTAAAGAATAAACAAATGATTAGAATGGCTCTGGAGATGTTTGTAGAAACAATGAGAGTCTTCTTTTTCCTTTGTAAAACGAAGGGAATTTGTTGTAAAACAAGATATTACAACATGTTTCTGTTAGTTTAATATGAATAATCCAGAGAAGGAACATGTCGAGGAATAACACCTAGAGGTACAAGGTTTGTGAGTTGGGTGAATGAGTGGAAATGAGAGGAGGCTAGAAGACCTGAAAGACTTGTCATTGGACATATTTGAAATACCCAAAACACTGACAGGTTTGGTTGGAATCATGCTGGAGATTCTACATATAAGTAGGTATCATTATTGGGGGAGGCAGCACAACAGTTGGAGTCTAGGCGGTCATACTGGTGCTGAGGCTGCAGGAATGAATGCCCACTTCCCCATCCCCATCTCCATGTGCCTTGCACTACAACTCCAGACATGCCAGGAACTGTATTTCCTGAATGGGGTAGAGAGAGCTGCTGGGAACAGGAGCAGAACTGAGTGGTCATGTTGGACTTAAAACACCGAACACATGCATGTTCACTCCTTTTTTGTAGCTAGAGCATTTTGGCAAGCTGTAACCAGGATCTCTTCAAAGACTATGGCAGCTGCTATCCTGACTCTCTGGTGGATTCGCTTGTGTGGTACATGATGAACTTTGGTTCTTTCCTTCTCTCTCAGTCCTCTGGGCCCAGCCCAACCTCTCGCTTGCATTCCCTGCCAGGAGATGCCTTGGATATGATGTCTTGGAAGCTTTGCTTTGGGTCTTGGCCATCCTGCTCCAGGACCTGCCTATTTGGCTGGGTGTTTCACCACAATGGGACGGGTGATTTTGAAGTTCAAACAGGACTCTATATTTTGAAAAAAATTCTCTTTGCTACTCTTCTCTCTCTATATTCCCTCTAAACCACTGAACAATTAAATATCTTTGAGCCCACTAGAATTTGACAGCTCTGAATGCATGCCACTGACATATGGGTGGCACTAACCCTCAGAATGAGCATGATGGTTTTTTCCCTCTAAAGTCTTTGGGATCTTTGGGCACCCCTCAGTTTTGCCCAGTATCCATTTTGATGACCCATATGGGTAACCAGTATCACCATGAAAAATGAAAATGAAACTTACCCCATTGCTAATTGCAAAGAAAGAGAAGAGAAATATACACACATGTGTGTATGTGTGTGTGTGTATATATATATATATATATATATATATACATACTTGAATGTGTATTATGTAAAAATGTATTTATATACACATATCACCATCATAAGAAAATTTTTTAGATAACTATTTTTTTAAGATTTATTTATTCATGTATACAAGAACCAGGGTATAGGCCAGATGCACGGGAGGGTGAGAGGATTCACCAGAGACAGAGCGGGAAACAGAACAGGCAGAATGAGTGAAATACACTGCTGAGGGGAGCAGCAGGCGAGACAGGAGAGGTCTGCCAGGCCATGTGGAATTCTCCTCGGCTGGCAAAGGCTGCGGACAGTTTCATAGCGTTGTGCTCAATTGTCTGTGCCACCAGGGGAGGCCCCCATCATAAGATATTTTTGAAGACAAAAAGAAATTGTGAAGAATCTATAGAAGGAAAAGCATAAAATATTACTGAGAGATGTAAAAGTCTCAATTATCATAGATTATGTTTAGCTCCTACATGTCAATACTGGGTTTTTATTTATTTATTTTTTATTTATACAAGCACTGCATACAGTCAGAAGCGAGGGAGGGTGAGGGAATTTACCAGAGCCAGAGCGGGGAACAGAACAGGCAGACCGATGAAACACACTGCTGAGGGGAGCAGCGGGCACAGCAGGAGAGGTCTCTCGCTCCATGTGGGACCTTCACCTGGTGGCCGGGGATCAAACCAGCATTGCAGAGGTGTGGGCAGCTTCGCAACCCAGAGCTCAACAGCTGCACCACCAGGGAGGCCCATGTCAATACTATTTTAAAGAGGAAAATTCTTCCCACAATAATTTATATGATAGTTCATTTGTTTATTGACAAACATGTCGTGAGTCCCTGTACTACATGCCAAGCACTATATTAAATACAGCCTGAACAGTGATGGACAAATGGAGCTCATTCCTCCCCTAGTTGAATTTTCAATCTATTAGTGGAGAAACGCAACACATGACCACACCTAAATGTGCATGTACAGTTGCAATAAGTGTCAAAACGAGAGTAAGCAGAATAGAGTAACAAAGAGTAACAGAGTGTGTAGGAAAATCTTCTCTGACATGACTGCAAAGTTCACGTGGTGATGAAAATAGGCAAGGTTAATGATGGAAAGCTCCTCTGAAACTGCTTTTTAAAGGAATACAAAAGGGAGAGCAGACTTTTCCATATACCATAATTTGTAATAAACTTGTGATTGTCAGTTAGTCCATTTGACCCTTGAAAAGCAGAGCAGAGATGATATAGAATCTAACAGATATATACATGTAGATGTATAGATAGTGGGTAAAGATAAAGACATGATTGATCGGTAGATCATAGATCAGATAGATGTTAATAGATAAGAAGATAGATGGATAGATAAGTAATAGGTAAATGATAAATAGATAGATAGATAGATAGATAGATAGATAGATAGATAGATAGATAGATAGATAGATGTTTTAATTTAAGGCGACCTCAAACAAGTTACTTATCCTAGCTAAAATTCAGTTTCTTCAATTGTATGTTGTGATGATGAAATGAATTGATGCATATAACATGTTTAGCAGATGTACCTAAACTTATCAAACACCTAACGATGAGATATTACTTTCCAGGGCCTCCCACATGGCACAGGTGGTGGTGGTGCAGGTGTTGAGCACTGTGAATCTGTCCACAGCCTCTGCAGTGTGGGTTCGATCCCGGTAGGGGAGAAACCCACATGGTGCAGCAGACCTCTCCTGTCTTGCCTGCTGCTCTCCTCAGCAGTGTATTTTGTCAGTCTGCCTGTTCTGTTTTCCTGCTCTGTCTCCAGTGAATCCTTTCACCCTCCCACACATCTGGCATGTACCGCAGTTCTTATGTAAATAAATAAATCTTTTTAAAAAAGTGATTAAAAAATAAAAAATACTACTTTCCATCATTATCATCATGGTCATCAACATTTTCATTATTTTCTTTTTTTAGCTGGATATCTTTCCTGGGCATATTTGATGACTAAGTGAAGTGAGTCTGGCAGACAGAAATGCATGTTTATAAGAGAATATGAGGTTTCTTAAAGTAAAAAAAGGTTAAAAAAATCAACCAGCTTAGTTAAATAGTTTCAGTCTTCAGAGGGAAGCAAGGTTTAAGTTCCAATGGGTGAATTAGTGTAATGTCCATGATAACTGGGGTCCCCTCACTATAAATGTTCATGACTGGATCCCAAGGAGAAGAATGGTATGAGTGTAAAATCAACTTTGGTTACTTCCTTAAGTTTTCAGAGACTCTGGGAACAATTATCAGCATTATTTCTGGAACCCATAATGGAAGTATAACATATTAATGTAGAAGGGCACACTATCAACTCTGCTTTCTGGTGACTCTGTTAATGGCAGACTAAGGGGCACTCCAGGACCCCAAACCATGCATGTTCTAAATAAATTCTACCATTTGCCACAAAAAGATAAAACATACACTTCATGCTTAAGACCTTCAATAGAAAAGAACTTTATTAGAATTAGTATGCAATAGAGAGAAAGAAGAAGGATAATAGCTTTCAATATAATACTTAAAGTCACACATTCCCATGTGGGAAATAGCTAGGCAAACAAGATTGGTCCAAAGCAGGACAACCGCGACCTGATAGCTTGCAAGTCTGAAGCACCTTCTGGTGGGTAACCATAGCAAAGGAACAGAAAGGGTCGGGCAAGCCTGGAAGTAAAAAAGAAATTTAAAATGCAAGACGAGATAAAGGCTGCCATTGTCAGCCTCCCATGGATCTCTCAGCCATGTTCATTCCAAGTGTCTCCTTCATTTTCTCCCAAGTCCCTGGTAAAAGTCCAAAGCTGAGAAGCAAGCACAGCATCTTCTTTACATGTGTCTCTGCTCCATATGCCTCCTCCAATATTGATATGTTAGCATCTGTATTTGCCATTGTGTTTGTCTTTCCTTTGATTTTATTTATTTTTATTCTTTTAATAACTTTTTTTTTTGGCCTTCTTTTGTTGTTATTCGTCCCTCTGAGGTTCTGGCTTTAGGACTCCGTGTAATATTTTTTGGAGTGGGGGTTTAGTCGTAATGAAATTCCAGAGTTTCTGTTTGTCTGGGAAGGTCCTTATTCTTTCTTCATAGAGGAAGGAGAGCTTTGAGAGATAGAGTATTCTTGGTTGGCATCTGTTTTCTTGGAGTCTGTTGACTATGTCCCTCCACTCTCTCCTTGCCCGTAGTGTTTCTTCAGAGAAGTCTGATGTCAGTCTGATTGGTATCCCTTTGAATGTTATCTGCTTCTTCCCTCTTGTCAGTTTCATTATTTTTTCCTTGTCTTGGATTCTTGGGAGCTTTACTATTATGTGTCTTGCTGTATTTTTCCTTTTGTCATGGAAGTTTGGTGTTCTTCTTGCTTCTTGTATATCAATTTTCAGCTCCTTCACGTTTGGGAAGTTCTCTTCAATTATTTCCTTGAATATTTTCTCTGTTCCTACATATCTCTCCTCTCCTTCTAGGATTCTTATAACTCTTATATTTCCTTTCCTTATGGAGTCAGATAGTTCCCGAAGTCTTTCTTCGGTCTTTTTCTTTCTTACTTCTCTTTCCTTTTCTGTTTTAGCTCTTTTTATTTCTGTGTCTTCAAGAGTACTTATTCGTTCTTCCATTTCATCTATTCTGCTTTCATTGCTTTTCCCAGAGTTCTTTAGCACCTCCATTAATTATTTGATCTCTTGCATTTCTTTTACTTCCTCTTTAGGGACTCAATTTCATTCTTCTGATCGTTAATTATTTTTCCCTTATCATTGTTTTCCTTTATGACTTCTGTCAGTTTTTTAATCATGGCAATTTTAAATTCTCTTTCTGGAAGGCTCAGAAGTTCTTCCAAGTTACTATCGCTGCAATCTGGTAGGTAGTTATTTTATTTATTTATTTATTTTTTTGTGGTGTGCTTTTTTCCTGAGGAGTTGCTGGGTTGCATGTGGTTTTTCTACTCCCTACTGCCTGTTTTCTAATTTGCCATATTCCTTGGGACACTGTGTCGCTGGTACTGGCCGGCATCTTGGGCGAACTTCCCAGCTCACCTCTGGCTCCTCTGGAGACTTCTGCCGATTTCAAGCAGTCTTTACTGAAGAAAGGTCCCTGTTCTAAAATGCCAATGTGGGGATGTGCTCCCCTGCACGCCCGGTCTGCCCCAGAGGTGGGTGCCGCTCCCCTCTGGGCTCAGACTGCTGGCCAGAAGGGGCTTGGGGTGGGCTAGCCTCCCAGCTCACCTCTAGCTCCTCAGGGAGTCTTCTGCTGGTTTCAAGCAGTCTCTACTGAAGAAAGGCCCCTGTTCTAAAATGGCGATGCAGGGGATGCGCTCCCCTGTGCGCCCACTCTGCCCAGGGGATGGGTGCTTGCTCCCCTCTGGGCTTGGACTGCAGGCCAGAAGGGGCCTGGCATGGGTGAAATTCCCAGCCCACCTCTGGCTCCTCTGGGAGCCTTCTGCCCTCTCTGGTGAATTCTTTCACTCCTGTGCCTATGGCCAATGCCTCAATTTTTCCCCAGCACATCCTCTTTACTCAATATCAATATCCCCAACAAAAGTTACATCTATTGGGCCTCCCTGGTGGCACAGCGGTTGAGCACTGGATTGAGAAGCTGCCCGCAGCCTCTGCAGCCCCAGTTTGTTCCCTGGGAGCAGGCGGGGGTTCCCACGTGGCATGCAGACATCTCCTGCTGCCTGCTGCTCCCCTCAGCAGCGTACTTCATCTGTCTGCCTGTTCTGCTCCCTGCTCCCCGCTTTGGCTCTGGTGATTCTCTCACCCTCCCGCGCTTCAGACTGTACCCAGTGCTTGTATAAATAAATAAATAAATCTTAAAAAAACAAAGTTACATCTATTATGTGACATATGTTTATACATTTGCTAAAAACTTTAGGAATATAAATTATACACAAGAAGGGGTTTTACATGTACAAATTCCCAAATAAATATGAAGAAGGAGAAAGACATTTTGCAGGGTTGAGTGTCCCATTTCGAGACTTTGTAGATAATCCCTGCAGAGAATACTGGTTCTGGGAAAGTACATTCGTGTGGATTTTTAGTTCTGGCCTGAACCTCACTTTACCACCTTGGAAATCTTGATGAAGAAGCTAACGTATGATAATAAAATATGAAATTTCAAGATTGTCTAAGATACTGCTTGAAAAATATGGAAATAAGTTCCAACCTCTAATGTTTACTTTTTGACTGGAAAATGGCATTCAAAGGGATCGTCGTTTGTAAATATGAAAATATCAAGGCCGGTATATTTTATTCACAGGTCTGGCCTCTACTCTGTGATGATATCCCTAATTCTTGTGGGGGTTTTTGGTCATTGTGAAGAGTTTTTAACATTAGTGGAGTAAGTGGCATACACTTGGCTTGGTGCCTGGGCTATGGCTGCAGAACACAGAAATCTGGAGAGGAGGATGGCAAATCACTCACAAGAGTTTCACTAGTATATCCAAGCATGTACTCTGTAGGAACTGGTCTAAATAAAATAATACTTTCACTAGAACTAATCACTCAATGGGCAGGCTTATAGTAGATTCTCTGTTACACTTCAGCTCAGTTGTGGAGAAAAAGGAACTCTCCTGCACTGCTGGTGGGAGTACAAACTGGTCCAACCACTATGGAGAGCTGTGTAGAGATTTCTGAACTATTAAACAGAGAGCTTCCATATGATCCAGTAATTCCACTCCTAGGTATTTACCCAAATGACACAGAAACAGTAATTCCAAAGGGCACCTGCACCCCTATGTTTATAGCAGCACTAATTACAAGAGCTAAGCTATAGAAGCAACCCAAATGTCCAAAAATAGATGACTGGATCAAGAAGATGTGGTCCATATACACAAAGGAATATTACTCAGCAATCAAAAAAGATAAACACATGCAGTTTGCAGCAACATGGACAGAACTAGAAGGGATCATGCTCAGCGAAATAAGTCAGAAAGAAAAAGAAAAATACTGGATGGTCTCACTCATAGCAGGAATTTAGAAAACCTAAATAAGAGACCAGGAAAAAGACTAATTAATACAAAGTAAAAATCAAAATCAACAATCAGTGAATTCTCATGTCAATCTTAAGGAGAAGGAAATAGCAAACTAATTCTCATGTATGGAAAGAAAACCACCAGATACCTAAAATTCCAAAGAAAAATGCCAGAGGTTATTTTCAGCAAAAGCATATCAAAGGGTCAATAAAAAAAAAAAATCTTCGTACCTCTCTTTAAGATTTAGAAGAAACAAACCATGTATGTAGGACACAAGCACATGTTGGGATGGGGAAGCTATATTCTGCTTTAGCCAGAGGGCTCTTCCTTGTCCCCAGCACCCAGATGACACCTCAGTCACCTCTTTCTTCACTATGGCCCCAAAATCAAAGGGCCTCTGAACATATAGTCTGGACTAGGGAGGGCAAACATACAGGAGATTGGAGTGAATGTGCTGATGATGTTTCCCAGTTTTGACCTTGAAGAACTGAGGCTTTAGTTCTAATTTGTACATCAATTTGGGCCAAATCAAACCTGCTTGCAACCTTCAGTAGCATCCCTGCTTTGTATGAAACAAGAAGCATGAATTGCAGAAGTTATGGGAACATTTTCGAGTAAGAAGTGTCTCTCTGCATAATTTCATTGGTTGAGTGGTTAATAAACATTACCCCTAAATTATATCAGTAACCTAATTACTAAACCATCAAAACTCCCCAGGGAGACACTTTTACAAAGTAGAACTTTAAATGTTATCTAACTCAACACATCACATAAGGGCAAATGTATCAGTAAATATTTATGGCTCCATGGAACTTCAAAATGGATCTGAAACACACCTGAATGTTAGCTCCCTGAGGACAGAGGTGATGATTCGTTCTACCTGTGTCCATTACCAAAAAGAGTGGTAGTCAAGGGTAATAAACATCTATTGTATAACTTGGTTGATTAATTAATTAATTAAGCTCTATTGATGCAGAAAAATATTATCTTTTAGAGGACCAGGGGACCAAGTGGGGACAATTACCAAATTCCAGATGAGGAAAAGTAGATGTGACACTTCTTTAAAGAAGTTTTTTTTTTGTTTGTTTGTTTGTTTGTTTGTTTTTGCCAGAAAAGGCCAAATGTGGCTCTGAAGATTTGGGTCTCAAGAACTAGGTGGCTTGCATTGATCTCAAGAATAATGTTTGGGATCTGCTAAATTGGGATGCCTATAGGAAACACCAAATGAGTTTTGAGTGAACAGTTTACAATATAAAACACCAGGCCTTAAAGGAGCAGTTGTAGGTGCAACTCAAAAGTTGAGAAATAATAGTGGTGTTCTGGTATTTAAAGTCCCCTAATAATGGAGATGATCTGGAAAGAGAGTGTAGGTTAACAAAGAAAGAGAAATTGGAGAAAAAATAGGAGACATTGTGACCCAGATGTCAAGTTTTAAATAAGTTTTCTAAAAAGAAGAGATTGGGTACTTCTGTTGCTGAGGCTATAATAGAATTGACCGATGGATTTTAATAAGTCATATGATTTGTAATGACTTTGGGAAAATTATGCTAATTGGCAGAAAGAATGGGGATTATTTTTCATCTTTTCTAATACTATTCATAACTTCCAAATAGTTTGACTTGGCATTGATAACTTTTCCTGTTTTGACTTTATAGCCCCGTTTCATTTCAGAACATTTTCTTAATCTCAGAGGATTTCAAATGTTGAAAGATGTTAACATTGAGCAATGAGAAAATAAAGCTAAAATTATATATTTTTACTCTTATTACTATGAGATAATTCCATGCCTATTCTATTTATAGAACATATAACCTGGGTTAAAGAGAAATTGGATAAGAATATGTGTTTTGAGTTTCATAATTAAAGTTAGTTTCTTAATGTGTCTGGAATCACATTATCTTATTCTAATCTTGCCATTTTAGAAATTAAATCAGATTAAAAAAAATTAAATCAGATAGCTTATTTTTCATATTTGCTGGACTACCAGAGTGCCTTTGAATTAGTTGTCTTTATAGTTACCTGGTCACACAGACTAAATTGTATCTCCTCAAAAAGCATTTAATTGTTTTAGAATTTGTGCTTAGAAAATAAAAAGCTAAAGTATTTTCTCCCTTGAGGCCTTAGCATGCCTTCTCATTTCAGATAAGTATAAATATATATTTTGGTAGGCATTTCTTTTTTTAAGATTTATTTTTATTCTTTTATGCATGCAAGAACTGGAATGCAGAGGCCAGAGATGCAGGGGGTGAGAGGATTCACCAGAGACAGAGTGGGGAAGAGAACAGGCAGATCCACTGAAATACACTGCTGAGGGGAGCAGTGAGTGAGACAGGAGAGGTATAATGCACATGTGAGTTATCTCCCTAGCCGGGGATCGAACTCATGCCACAGTGGATGGCAGCAGCTTGATAGCACTGAGATTTTAACCCCTGCACCACCAGGGAGGCACTGATAGGCAGTTCTTTATTTGCTATGATTACTATAATGCTTGAAAACAAGTTTTTAAATAAGTTAATAGCAAATATACTCATCTTTTTTTTTTTAAGATTTATTTATTTATTTATTTTATTTATACAAGAACTGGGGAACAGGCCAGATGCGCGGGAGTGTGAGAAGATTCACCAGAGACAGAGCAGGGAACAGGCAGACTGATGAAACACACTGCTGTGGGGAGCAGTGGGTGAGACAGGAGAGGTCTGTTCACCATGTGAGTTGCTCCAAGGCTGGTGGGGATCGAACTGGCACTGCCAAGGCTGCAGACAGCTTCACAGAGCTGCGCTCAACCACCTGCACCACCAGGGAGACCCAGCAAATATACTCATCTTATGTAATGTGCATATTTTTTATTATTTTGATTTTGATTTAATTTTTTTCATGCCTGAATTTCCTCTAATCTAGATAATGCATTTCCAGATATTGAGAGAGCCCTCATTTAGAGCTGTGGGACTCATAGTGTAACTTGTTACTTGAAATGATGATGGTAAGAGTAAATAAAAACTTTTTCAAAATAAAGGAATTTTACATCTATTTTGCATTTCATAATTTATTACACTAGCAACCTCATGATATCCTACATGTGATTTACCTTCAATGTGCTTCTAATTGACATGCTTATATATGACATTTTTATGTTGTGTAATCTCTTGATGAATGGAGGAACCAAACAATGCTTTTGTAGTCCAGAAGATGAGATAGTAACCTCACACATGCAGACAGAGGTGGGGAGAATTGTTTGAGTCCTCCGGAGGTGGGAAAGAATAAACTCTCAACATAATCATCTACTAACTCTAACTTTTAAAAGAGCATGTCTCCGAGGAATGCTACTCCCAAACTGAGTCATTTGACATGACCTTCTAGGTATTTGAGGTAGAGAGGGAGAGTGGAACTAAACTAGTGAAGATATTGTACAATTTTGTACTGAAGAATGGGCTACCTTTCTTGGACAGAACTCTACTTTGAAGCTGAAGTGGAGGCAACCACTTTCTTGTTTGAGCTCCATCCAAGTATCCCATTAATGATAGAATTTCCAAAACTTCTGCAAAGCAGTACAATCTTTGTTTTATTACAGTTGTCTCAGAACTGATAGTGTCATCACCCAAAATTTAGCTGTGTTATGATTACATAAGTGTCTTGATTATACATTAAGTTGCAAAGGCAGAGTAAAAACTTCTCTCTGGAAGATGTCCTAGGAGACAGGCCTCTCTCCTTTCCGGTTGGTCTTTTGTTTTTATACATCCTTTTCATTTGCAGTCATAGAGGGCTACTGAAACTATATACAATCAGGCACAGAAACAATCTATGGCCAAGGCAGTAATGCACCCATAAACAAAAAGGTTTTATTTTATGTATTTTTATGAAGGAAAATGGTGATTTTAATTATTTTCATTATTGAAGGAAGGACTAATTCCTTAACTCTTGAAACCTCTCAGCAATTCCCTAAGGACTCTGGGATGTTATGGTGCCAGTTGCAGAAGTCTACATTTCACAACACATGCCTGAGGAAGATAGAAATTAGCACAAATATTAAGAGCCTTCATGTGGTTTTAGCCTTGACATTTTGTACTTGGCTTTTCACATCAAGTTTAGGTATTGTAACCATTATAAACATTAAGAGAATGACCAATATAATTAAAATTGTGAAACAGTTTCCACTATAAGCTTTCATTTGAGGACTCTTGAAATTTATGAATAATTCTTCTTTGGTTAAAATTTTCCATCTTCTGCTTTTACCCAAAGGTGATTTCTTTGTTTGTTTGTTTTGGAAAAAATGAGAATATTTAACTCTTTGAGGATCAGAATATGAAAATATTCATTTTCTGTTTGATTGTATTGAATCATTTTATAGAACTATGCCAAGTTATTTAAATTGGCTTAATTTAAAATAACAAACTTTATTGAGGCAAAATTCAGTGAGAAATTATAGAAACTAGAGTAAATGAGTATAGTGAATGATTAAGATCTTAAAGCAAAAATATACAGGAAATATTTAGAGCAAATTGATTCCAACATTTATTCTCTTTTTGGGCTACAAATACAAAATCTATTTTTGTGTTACAAATATGAAATATGAATAAAATAAAAATACAAAATCATTTTATGTTACACATATAAAAGCTTTCAGTTTACATCAAACTTTTTCAAGTAAAAGGCGTAATCAACCTCATTATATTTTCAATTTCTCTACCTGCTTTTGTTCAGGTAGGTAATAAATCTGACCTTTTGAAATAGTAGTTATTGAACATTATTATTGAAAAAAAACTGTCTTCCCCTCTCTTCTAATATTAATGTAAATCTAAATAAATAGCTTATTTAGACATTTAAAAAAATAAAATGATAGAAGACTTTCAGTTTTTTTTTTTAATATTTTATTTTATTTTTTATTTATTTATTTATTTATTTATTTATTATAAATTTTATTGTTATATTCCCCATACAATTGCAGCCCCCCATTCTGACCCCAATCCCTCCCCTCCCACCCCCGCCCCCCTAAATGTGTCTCTGAAGACTTTCAGTTTTGATTTGTACACAAAGAGCTTGGATTTTATCACCCTAATTCTTACAATTAGAAAATTTTGCACTATGGAATACTAATGAGCCATAAAGAAAGATGAGATTTAGTCATTTTCAGCAAAATTGAGGTAGTTTGAGGGAAGTATGTGTAGGAAAGCAAATAAGAATGACAAAAAATCAAATACAGTATCTTTATATAGCAAATTATTTGATAACATAAAATACTTACAGAAACAATTGTATACTAATAAGCACCATGAGGTCTTTGAGGTTAAGGGTCAGGGAGAAAGGTCAGGGAGAAAGGGTTAAAATGGTATTACTGGGAAAATGAATAAAATAAAAACAATGTGAGGCAAAAAAGAGATAAAGTTGAACAGATTATGTTGATGATTTTCTTGATCCCATCAGAGAAATAAGTTTGCAGAACCATCAAAAATGAGTATTTTCATGTCTGGAAACAGTTGAATATCCATATTTTTTTCAAAACAAAGAAATTATCCTTGGTAAATATTGGAGATGGAAAATTTCAGATCATTTCCACAATCTGCAAGAACAGTGGATACAGAATCACAATTTAGATCTTAATGAGATCTGGAGCAGAAGTCACTGAGTCATAAATGGGTAGGAACATTTTAATAATAACTTTGAAAAATTGCTCATCACTGGTACAAACATGATGGAACTCCTTGGAGCCACAGTCTGAGAGTTTCCCAAGACTGTTATGGGTTTTATTTCTAAGATCCCCATGAGATTCTCATGGTGATGATCCAAGAAAGGTCCCATCACAGCACTTGAAGGAAGAGGTAAAAAAAAAAAAGTAAAATAATCCCAGAGTGTGCTCCAGGACAACAATCTACTCTCCAAAGTATGATCCCATGTGAGGGACATCATTTCTCCCAATCCAGTCTCTTCTCACCTTCGTGTCTTACTTCAGTGGGTTTTGGGGTATATTGTGATGGTCCCAGTCCAGGGCCTGCATACAATAAATACCAGATTAGAGAATTCTTTCTCACTCCATACCTTACTGCCACATCAGGAGGGCTTTGTGATCAGTTGATCAGAGTTCTCTTTAAAATTTCTGTGCTAGTATAATTAAACATTTCTTGAAGCTATTGTGTAAATCAGTCTCAAAGGGATTGTGCTAATTTCAAAGCCAACAACTTACATGAGTGTATTGTGTTACTATAACTTAACTATCATTCTAAGACTCTGTGCCTTTAAAATTGGTGAAAAACTAATTTAATGTTTTTTGTACTTAATCATTATGAATAGTGCTATGTAATTTTTCACTTACATATAAAATATTTGTATGTCTTTTTCATTCAAATCAGTTTAACATTCTATGTTTGTTATATTCTATTGGATGATTGTGTTTTTCTTAATGGTTCCTAAAATTTCTAAATATTGTAATGCATTAGACTAACCAGGAGCAATGAGAGTAATGAAAAATGTATTTCTAGCACTCTGAGTATTTCTGCTAGATTTTTGGGATCAAATCCTTGGATAATCATGAGGATTGACAATAAGGAAAGAAATACTCTTTCCCTAAAATTGTTAAACTACAAAGAACATTTACAAAATTTTCACTTCCCTGTGTTATGATTCAAAATTTCATGACATATAAAGGAAAAATTCTATGCCCAAACATTGGAAAATCTATACATTTAAAAGAAAACCCACCTCGTGTTTAACACATTTATCATCTCTTTCCAAGTTTATTTCTTTTAATCTCAATGCTTTGAGGATACTAATATAAGTTAAACTTTTTTTAAAAAGATTTATTTATTTATTCATTTATACAAGAACTGGGGTGCAGGCCAGACTCGCGGGAGGGTGAGAGGATCCATCAGAGGCAGAGTGGGGAACAGAACAGGCAGACTGACAAAATACACTGCTGATAGGAGCAGCGGGCATGACAGGAGATGTCTGCCGCCCCATGTGGGACATTCACTGGTAGGCCAGGATCGAACCAGCGCTGCAGAAGCTGCAGACAGCCTCACAGCACAGTGCTCAACCGCCTGCGCCACCAGGGGAGGCCCTATCAGATAAATTTCTAAAAGAAGTGTAAAAAAAAAAATCATCATTATGAGTTTTAGTATATATAAAATACAGATATATTTTTGCCTTCATTATCACTGCTTTGGGTGATGTGTCTATAAAGATGTCTTTGAGGTGTATATCATGTAGTGTTTCGCCTTTCCTTCTATGTATTTTATGGTTTTAGGTCTTATATCTATTGCTTTAATCAATTTTGAGTTGGTTTTTGTGCATGGTGTTATGTAGTAGTCAAGCTTCATTCTTTTGCATGTAGCGACCCAGTTTTCCCAGCACCATTTATTGAACAAACTTTCTTTGTTCCAATGCATATTCTTTGCTCCTTTGTCAAAGATTAGTTGACCATAAATCTGTGGGTTTATTTCTGGATTTTAAATTTGGTTCCATTGGTCCATGTGTCTGTTCTTGTTCCAATACCATGCAGTTTAGACGATTATGGCTTTGTAGTATAGTTCGAAGTCTGGGAGTGTGATGCTTCCATTCCCTTTTTTTTTTTTTCAGGAGAGCTTTGGCTATTCAAGGTTTTGGTGATTACATGTGAATTTCATCAGTAATTGTTCTATTTATTTGAAGAATGTCATTGAAATTTTTATTGGAATAGCATTGAATCTGTAAATTGCTTTTGGTAGGATGGCCACTTTGATAACGTTAATTCTTCCAATCCATGAGCAGAGGATGTCTTTCCATTTCTTTTTGTCTTCTTATATTTCTTTTAACAGTGTTTTATAGTTTTCTTTGTATAGGTCATTTACCTCTTTTGTTAGGTTTATTCCCAAGTATTTGATTTTTTTTTTGTTTCAATAATAAATTTTTTTTTTATTTTTCTTCTTCAGATTTTTTGTTTGTTTATAGAAAGGCTACTGATTTTGTGTGTTGATTTTGTATCCTGCCACTTTACTAAACTGATTGATTAGTTTAATTAGTTTATCTGTGGAGTTTTTGAGGTTTTATGTATATTATCATATCATCTGTGATAGTGATAGTTTGACTTATTCCTTCCCTATTTGGATTCCTTGTATGTCTTTCTCTTATCTTATTGCTCTGCTTAGGACTTCCAGTATTATATTGAAAAGCAGTTGTGAGAGTGGATATCCTTGTCTTGTTCCAGATCTTAATGGAAATGCTTTCAGCTTTTCACCATTGAGAATGATACTGGCTATGGGCTTGTCATACATGGCCTTTATGATGTTGAAGTATGTTCCATGTATCCCAAGAATTTCAAGGACCTTTATCATAAATGGGTGTTGTACTTTGTTGAAAGCTTTCTTAGCATCTATTGATATTATCATATGGTTTTTATATTTCTTTTTGTTGATATGTTGAATAACATTGATTGATTTTCGGATGTTGAACCATCCTTGTGTCCCTGGAATAAATCCTACTTGGTCATGGTCTTATGGATACATTGTTCTGCACAGCAAAAGAGACAATAACCAAAATAAAGAGAAAACCCACCCACTGGGAGAAAATTTTTTCACACAACACTAATGATAAAGGACTGATCACAAAAATGTACAAAGAGCTGATGATACTCAACAAAAACAAAGAAAATAATCCAGTCAAAAAATGGGCAGAAGAGCTTCAAAGAAACCTCTCCAAAGAGGAAATGCAAATGACCAACAGGCATATGAAAAAAATATTCAACATCACTTATAATCAGGGAAATGAAAATCAAAAGTACAATGAAATGCCATCTTACACCAGTGAGAATGGCACATATTAAAAAAACTAGCAACAACAAATGTTGGTGAGGTTTTAGAGGAAAATGAACTCTCCTGCACTGCTGGTGGGAGTGCAAACTGGTCCAACCACTATGGAGAGCTGTGTGGAGATTCTTGAACTACTAAACACAGAGCTTCCATATGACCCAGCAATTCCACTCTTAGGTATTTACCCAAATGACACAGAAACATCAATTCCAAAGGGCACCTGCACCCCTATCTTTATAGCAGCACTATTTACAAGAGCTAAGCTATGGAAACAACCCAAATGCCCAAAAATAGATGACTGGATCAAGAAGATGTGGTACGTATACACGATGGAATATTACTCAGCAATCAAAAAAGATAAACACATGCAATTTGCAGCAACTTGGATGGAGCTAGAAGGAATCCTGCTCAGCAAAATAAGGCAGAAAGAAAAAGAAAAATACTGGATGGTCTCACTCATAGCAGGAATTTAGAAAACCTAAATAAGGGACCAGGAAAAAGACTAATTAATACAAAGTAAAAATCAAAATCAACAAGCAACTTTAAACTAGAGACACACTAAGGCGGGGGTGGGGGTCAGGGAGAGGAAGTATTAGTGTCAAAATAAGGGGGGGTGCAATTCTATGGAGAATATAACCAAAATGAAAATTCATACATTGTGCAAAAATGAAAAATGTTATAAGAATTACATAAAATAAACTATTAAAAAATAAAATAAAAATAAAATACAGATATAGATGAACAGCATTACCAAAACATTTTTAATTTTAGGAAATTTTATTCTTTAAGACATTAAACATTAAATAAATTACCAGCAAGAAATTAGATTTATACTTTTTATAAAGCAAATATGTTCAGGCCCAAATTGCTGAAAACTCTTCAGCAATTGATATCTATATATGTCTACATCAATCTATATCACCTTTATATCTATCTATCTATATCTATATCTATCTGTATAAAGGTGTAATTTTATATAATCTCTTCCAGAACATGAAGAGAAGGAATATTTGTCAATTGCCAACTCACTTTATGGAGTTAGTGTTACCCTTATATTTTGTTAACAGTACACAAACATTATAGAAAAAAGAAAACTACAGATCATTATTTTTTATGGACTTAGGCACAAACTCACCCTACGAAATCTTAGGAAATTGAATTTTACTGTATATACAGCCAGGCATTACTTAATGAGACTATTTTCTGAGAAATTCATCATAAGGTCACTTTGCTGCTGTTTAGCCATCATAGAGTACATTTACACAAATCTAGATGGCATAACCTACTACACATGTAGACTATATATATTTATGAACTATTGTCATATGTGTGGTCTATTATTGACCAAAATGTTATTATGTAGCACATAACTGCATAATAATTTACTCAATTATAACCTATAAGCAAGTGCAATTTACTCCTGGTAAGCAAGAATGGTTTGACATTTGAAAATCTACTGCTGTGACATGCCAAATTAGATAAAGAAAAAACATATGATTTTATCAATTGATTCAGAAAAAAAAATTGAAAAACATTCAATGCCACAAGGCTGAAAGCTCTCCCTAAGACTGGGGAACACAGCAAGGATATTTTGTCTCACCACTCCTATTTGACATAGTGCTAGAAGATCATGTCACTATATTGGAGCAAGAAATATAAAGATAAAGCATATACATTGGAAAGAATGAAGTAATATTGAATCTATTTTGTAGATAAGATCATTGTTCACATGGAAATTCCCAAGTAATCTACAAGAAAAAAAAAAATCCTCCCAATACCTGTGAGTTCAGCAAGGTTACAGAAAAGAAGATCAATACACAAAATCCATCACATTTCAGTCAATTGATGATTTTTGCATTCAGAAGCCAAATTTAACACATTCCCATTTTTCAAATAAAATGAA
Source organism: Talpa europaea (assembly GCF_964194135.1). NCBI lineage: Eukaryota > Metazoa > Chordata > Mammalia > Eulipotyphla > Talpidae > Talpa > Talpa europaea. Next base: position 48,658,106 of record NC_140078.1, on the reverse strand, counting down.
GTACTTGACAAAACATGTGTACAACTTGTGTGCTGAAAATCCTGGTGAAAGAAATCAAAGACCTAATAAAGAGGGAGGCAGAGAGAGAGAGGCCATATTCATGTATGGGAAAATATTCTCAACCATATTAATTTGTAGTTTTTTTTTTATAATAAATTTTATTTTTATATTCCCCCATACAATTGCAAATGCCCCATTCTGACCCCAATCCTTCCCCTCCCGCCCCCCACCACCCAAAAAGTGTCTCTGGTTCATAGTTTTCTGTTGATTTTGATTTTCACTTTCTTATATTCATTTTCCTGGTCCCTTATTTAAGTTCTCTAGATTCCTGCTATGAGTGAGACCATCCGGTATTTTTCTTTTTCTTTTTGGCTTATTTCGCTGAGCATGATCCCTTCCAGCGCCATCCATGTTGCTGCAAATTGCATGTGTTTATCTTTTTTGAATGCTGAGTAATATTCCATGGTATATATGGACCACATCTTCTTGATCCAGTCATCTATTTTTGGGCATTTGGGTTGTTTCCAAAGCTTAGCTATTGTAAACAGTGCTGCTATAAACATAGGGGTGCAGGTGCTCTTTGGAATTGATGTTTCTGTGTCCTTTGGGTAAATACCTAGGAGTGGAATTGCTGGATCATATGGAAGCTCTATGTTTAGTAGGTCCAGAAATCTCCACACAGCTCTCCATAGTGGTTGGACCAGTTTGCACTCCCACCAACAGTGCAGAAGAGTTCCTTTTTCTCCACACCCTCGCCAACATTTGTTGTTGCTAGTTTTTTTAATATGTGCCATTCTCACTGGTGTGAGATGGTATCTCATGGTAGTTTTGATTTGCATTTCCCTGATTACAAGTGATGTTGAACATTTTTTCATATGTCTGTTGGCCATTTGCATTTCCTCTTCAGAGAAGTTTCTTTTTAGCTCTTCTGCCCATTTTTTGACTGGATTATTTTCTTTGTTGTTGCTGAGTCTCATCAGCTCTTTGCAGATTTTTGTGATCAGTCCTTTATCATTAGTGTTGGGTGCAAAAATGTTCTCCCAGTTGGTGGGGTTTCTCTTTGTTTTTGTTATTGTCTCTTTTGCTGTGCAGAAGCTCTTTAATTTGATGTAGTCCCAGCTGTTTATCTTTGTCTTCACTATCACTGCTTTGGGTGATGTGTCTGTAAAGATGTCTTTGATGTGCAAAAAAAAAAAAAAAGCTTACATATATCTACAATGAAAGCAAGATAGTGTGTTTATATATCACATCTTCCCAATCCACTTATCTCTTTGGGGGATTATAGGTTGTTTACATAGCTTGGCTATTGTAAATAGTGCTGCAATGAACATAGGGGTACATTGTTTCCTTCAAATTTGTGTTTTTGTGTTTTTCAGGTTTGCCTGGAATAGTTGCACCTCTGAGTACAATTTCTGGTCATATGGTAGATCCATTTTTAATATTTTGAGAAACCTCTATACTGTTTTCTGTAGGGGCTGAACCAGTTTACATTCCCACTGTCAGGAGAGTGGATGCTCGTAGGTCCAGGTGTGTATGCTGGTTAAAGAATAACAGCCACATCACCAAACATGAGAGCAAGCAAGTGTGGATTTTTTGAAGCAAGAGGAAAGAACTCCTGACAGCAGGAGGGTTCCGAGGGAGCATGCCCATTTACTCCAGTCCTGTCTACGACTATATACTGTCAGACTTTCTGTTGCCCAATGTGCTGGAATATTGATTAGGCACTAGGTGGTCTGGAAGTTTCATGGTGGTTTGTTTTTCTGTTCTTAATTCTCCTGTAACTGGATCTTACTCTAGGAGGTGGCAGGGTCAGCAACATTTCAGTAAAACTTTTCTATTTTACTGGGACCTGTTTTGTTCCTTCTGTTTCTATATTGATTAAAATCATTGTCATCATCTCACTGCCTTTCCTATTCCCCCAAGTTGTCCTGGTCTCAGTTTCTCTCACCACTAATAGTGTAAAAATGTTCCTTTTCCTCCACACCCCCACCAGCACTTGTTTCCCATCTTTAATGTGAGCCATCTCATGAGTGTGAGATGGTTTCCAATGTGGTTTTGATTTGCTTTTTCATGACGATGAGTATTTTTTTCATGTGCCTATGGACCATGTATATGTTTTCTTTGGCTAAGTGCCTACTTAGCTTTTGTGCCCATTTTTTATTGGATTATTGATTTCTTTTTGTTTAGTTCTGAGTTCTTTGTACATCTTAGATATCAGCCCCTTGCCAGATGTATGCTGTGTGAATATTTTTTCCAATTTATTAGGGTGTATTTTTTTAAAGATTTATTTATTATTTATTTTTTAAAGATTATAAATCTTTTTTAAAGATTTATGTGTGCATACAAGAACTGGGGTACAGGCCAGGGGTGAGAGGATTCACCAGAGACAGAGTGGGGAACAGAACAGGCAGACGAAGTGAAATACGCTGCTGAGGGGAGCAGCAGGCGAGTCAGGAGAGGTCTGCTGTGCCATGTGGGATGCTCCCTGGCCGGCCAGGGATTGAACTAGTGCTGCAGTGCTGCAGATAGCTTTGTAGGTTGCATCCCAACCCCTTGCGCCACCAGGGAGGCCCAGGGTGTATTTTGTTTTAGTGACAGTTTCACAATTGCATACTCCTCCACTATATAAAAAAGATATATTCTCATTTACAACAACAAGAATGAAACTAGAGTTGATTGTGTTAAGCAAAATAAGTCAGAAGGAGAAAGATAAATATTGGATGATGTCACTTAAATGTGGAACAAAACAAAAGGTCAGCTAAAGTCAAACTAGTAACAAATCCTAGAGATCTGACTTTAGAACTGAGGCTAGGTGAGCTGGAAGGGGAGAGAACAAAAGGGAAGGGACAACAAAGACTGTGGGGGTGGACTATGGGTCCTTTGGTGGTGGCTGTGGTGTGGCAATGACACATTGAGGCGGTGAGCCTATATCTCTAAAACACAAACATCATTGTAAACCAATGTCAATTAAAAAAAAAAAGAAGAGACAGGTTCTGGCATTATATACAAATAGAGACATAGATTAATGAAGCAGATTAGAAGATGTAGAACAAATAGCATCAAATGCCCTGGAAAAGGTACAAAACCAGTACAATATTGGGGAAAAAAATTGTAGCTAAAAATCCAAAATGTAAAACTATGAAACTTTTAGAAAACCATAGGGAAATGTCATCAGAATTTATGTCAGCAAGAGTTCTTAGTCAAAAAACCAAAGATATGACACTATGCATAAAAGTGAAAATGGTCTGACTTATTTCACTTAACATAATCACTTTAAGATCCATCCATTTTATCCCAAAAGGCCCTATATCATTTTTGTGAACAGTTGAGTAGTATTCTATTGAGTATGAATCAAAAAGTGAAAGACAAATATCAGATGGTTTCACTTACCTATAAATAACCAAAGGATATATTGGCAAAACACAACAAAAACAAATTGTAGAATTCTGTCAAGATGTCCTGGCTTCCAGAGGGAATAGTGAGAAAGGAAGACAGAATAGAATGAAGGGATATAGCACTGGCAGATATAGCTCTGTATCAAAGCTATAGAGATATGTAAGTAACTGACAAATAATATTCATTTAAAATGTGAAAACTGATCAATTACAATTTAAAATCTTTTAAATTATCTATGCACAAGGTCTTTTTAGTAATATGAAGTTGTGCTGTGGACTGGGAGAAATATTTGCAAACTGTTGTCCAACAAAGGATTAGTATTTAGAAGGTAAAAATTTAATAGAAATATTAAATGCATTAATTCAATTACAAAATGAGTAAAATATGAAGGCAGTTCATAAAAGAGAATACACAATAGGAAATAAGCATGTAAAACAATGTTTAACATTATCCATTAAGAAATGTAATCTAAAGCCACATTGAGATGCCACTAAATGCCTGTCAGAACAGCTTAAAAAAAAAAAAAAGTGACAACTCCAAATGCTAATGAGTCTTTACATTGTGGTGGAAAGTGAAATACTTCATTCACTCATGAAAACTGTATAACTGTTTCTTGAAAGATATAAAAATAAACTATCTTGAGTAAATGTTTGCAAATGGTGAGAATGAGGAGAAAAAAGAAACTTTGTACACTGTTGTTGAGAACATAGACTGGCCCAGCCCAGTTTGCATTTACACCAAAATTGTTGTATAAATGCTCATTACAGCCTTATTTGTAGTAGCCCGAAACTGGAATCAGGCCAGATGTCTTTTGGTGTGCAAACAGATCCCCAGTACACACAGGGAAGGAGAGATCAAAGAAAGAGGCAAGGCATTCCAGATTGGGAGCTAGTGGTTTTAATAAGCAAGGGAACTTACACAGAAGCTTGCCTTGGGCAGCTGCAAAACCAATAATAGATCTCCACACCTGCCCTCCAGATTCTTGAAAGATTACATTAAGGCCTTAATGGAGTTCAGACATATATAGTCCAGATGATCTCAACACATATTGATCTCTCAAGGCTGTGTCCTTTAGGAAACTTTTATTGCAGAAAAGACAAGCAGAATGCAGGGGAAGGGATGAGATTCTAGTTTAGGTCAACCAAAGGCCATGTCCTCTTGATGACCTCCTCCAACAATGTTCCTTAGCAGGGGAATGGATAAACATAGTGTTATATACTACAGAATATAACTTACTAATTAAAAGAAATGCATCTTGGATAAATTTCTAGGGAATCGTGCTGAGTATAAATATACAATTCCCCCAAAATTTGATGATTGCATGTAGGGTAAGTGATTATCAGGCTTTTCTGCCTTCCTGCCTTTAGGATTAATGATGGATCCCTGTGGTCCTAAATGCATGCCTGATGGCGGGCACTTGGAGTGGGGTCGGGGTATATATAGGTGGGTACACCTGGGCTGAGATTTGGCCTAGAGGGCAGCATCACAAGGACGCCAGAAGATCAAAATCAGAAGAAAACAAGAGTAGCAGTGGTGGAAAAAACAAGCAGAAAGAGAAGCAGAAGAGAGAATGAGACCACAAGAGAATGCCAGAGAGCCCAGTAAGATTGAAGATTCACTGGAATCTGCCGTGTCCCTGGTAAAATGTCAATAGAAGGCTGAAAACCCACCGAAGTCTCCAGGACCCCCCTTACCCATCTGCTTGGATCATAGAGATCCTGCATCTATTATTTAACATTTTAAAGAGACAAATTTTAGAAATGAAGCACAGATCTTTTGTTGCCAGGGTCAGGAGGTGGGGAGGACCAGAGGGATGTGGGAGGGTGTAATTATAAAAGGAGACAGGAGGAATCTTTTTGGTGATGGCATTATTCAGGTCTCGACTGGTGTTATGGATACATAAATTACACAAATAACACAAATTACAGAACTCACTGTAAGGGCAGGACAGGACACAGTGAAGGTTCTCTGATCCCATGCAGACAGGGTAAAGGAGGAGTCAGAGTCCTCAGTAGTTTTGCAGGTTTTTTATTTGGGGTTCACCAGGCATATGGCAGGCAGGGGTGCTGGCTGGGGGGCTGGCAGGCTGGCAGGCCTCCCAGCCCCCAGCAAGTCTACACTCTATCTGGGCTCTCTGGAGTTCGTTCTGCTGCTTCTCGGCTTCTCTTTCGGCTTCGGCTTCGGCTTCGGCTTCGGCTTCGGCTTCGGCTTCGGCTTCGGCTTCGGCTTCGGCTTCGGCTTCGGCTTCGGCTTCGGCTTCGGCTTCTACTGCTGCTGCTGTTGCTCCGTGACGCCGCCCTTAAAAGCACAGTCTTAACTCAGCTGAATCCCATCTACCTATGTCCACACCCTATTCCAGGTGCCCGCCATCAGGCATGCATTCAGGACAAGGATCCATCATCTATCCTGATGGCGGAAGGGCAGAAAAGCCTGATATTTTCTTTACCCTACACTCACATACACACACACCAGTAAAATTAGAGAAGTTGTAGCAAGACTAATGAATTATATCAATTGCAATATCCTGGTTGTGACGCCAAACTACAGCCTCACAAATTATTACAATTGGAGAAACCAGGAAAATGAATAGAGTGAATTTTCTGTATGAATTATTATAAGCTGCATATAAATCTAAAATTTACACGTGCTCTTATAACTGCATATAAATTTTTAATTATCTCAATTTCAAAAATAACATCATCATCTTGTACTTAAAATTCTGGAATTCAGAGGTTTTGAAAACAAAAGCACTTTCATACTTCATTTAATATTAAATTTGATATGACTTGAATTCAATTTACTGCCAAACTAAAGAAATTAACTGAACTAAAATAAAGAAGTAAACTAAAGTGGATAATTATAGTGTTTTGTCATAGATATTTATTATATAAATATTATAAAGTTTTGGAAAATGCAGCATACTGAAATTAGTGCCTCAGAATTTTCAAATGACAAACTATAGCATGTACGGCTTTTGAGAACTCAGAAGAAATCAGTCGAAATTGGAAGCTGGTGCATATAGGAGAGTTTTGCCACTGACTATAGCTGGAAGTCCATAAAGTTCACTCAACTATGTGGTCAATGGTATATAAAGACTGTAAGTGGGATGGGGATATTTTTAAGTAGCAATTACAATCTTTTTTAAAAATTCATTTTCTTACATTGCTGTTCATTTTTGTACAGTAATTGCTTTCTTCCTCAGTTGTAGTCCCTGTAGATCTCCCATCACCACAGCACCCATGAACCATCATCATGGTTCCTTGTGCTCTTCCCATACACAAAAATCAACTCAAAATTGTTAAGAGATTTGAATGTAAAACCTGGCAATATAAATTATATAGAAAGTACATAGGCAAAGCACTCTATGACAAACTCAGAAACATCTATGAGGATTCATCTCTAGAAGCAATGAAAACAAAATAGTAGATTAACAGCTGGGAGTAATCAAACTAAAAGACAGTAACCAAAACAAAGATAGTCCTACTGCATGGGAGAAAATATTTGCACTCCATACAACTCAACAAAACAAGTAACCCAGTCAAAAAATGAGCAGAGGAGTTAAAAAGACATTTCTCCAAAGAAGAAATGGAAATGACCAACAGGCATATGAAAAAAATTCAGCATCACTAATTATCAAGGAAATGCAAATCAAAATCACTATGAAATACCACCTCACACCAGTGAGAATAGCCCATATTAAAAAAAAAATTGGAAATAACTAATGCTGGTAAGGATGTGGAGGAAAAGGCACCCTCTTACACTGCTGGCAGAATGTAAACTGGCCCAGTGACTATGGAGAGCTATGTGGAGGTTCCTCAGAACAATAAAAATGGATCTACTATATGACCCAGCAATTCTACTCCTAGGAGCCTACCCAAAGCAGTCAAAATCTTTATCCATCATTCTATATTCTTTCATGCAGTTATTCAGCATTCATTGAATAGTGATTAAAGACTGCATAAATTATTATTATTATTACTGTGTGTACTTTGATGAATATTAAAACTTATCTTTCTAACAACACTAATGAAAACTATTGTCATATTCAATTTTCAGATAATGAAATTAAAGCAGAGAAATCATACTTCATGTGAAATAGCAAAGAGATTCACACCCAAGATCCCAGGACCCTCACCAAGATCTGTGTGACTCTGAAGGGTTTTTCTTTTTTTTAATCACTGAACAGGAATAGAACCACAAAAGACTCAATTACTACCTTGAACATTACCTAATACAACCCCTAGAATGATTATATATGTCCAGTATTTAACCATTTTAAAAAATAGAATTTAACTTTATAAAGTATAAAAATCAATGCTTGTTTGAAAGTTAATAAAATACTTATTTTTAAAAATGAAAAATTCTAAGAGAATACCTAAAATGAAAATTACAATTTTTAGAAAGAGAGGAATGAATGAACTCAGGGTTAAAAAGGAATTTGTAATCAAAATGAGACTACAATAAAACTCATATGTAAAGTGCAATTTGTTAATGACAGTTTTGTTATTAGAAGAGAAACAAAATCTAATTTACTCTATAGAGAGAACATTTTATTTTTTTTTGAATTTATTTATTTATAAAAGCACTGGGTATAGTCAGAAGCGTGGGAGGGTGAGAGAATTCACCAGAGCCAGAGCGGGGAACAGAACAGGCAGACTAACTGAAATACACTGCTGTGGGAGCAGCAGGCACAGCAGGAGAGGTCTACGCACCATGTGGGACCCTCGCCTGGTGGCCAGAGATCAAACCAGTGCTGCAGAGGCTGCGGGCAGCTTCGTAACCCAGCGCTCAACCACTGTGCCACCAGGGGAGGCCCAGAGAGAACATTTTAATAGAATATCATTTGACACATATAAGTCAATGCAAAAATCAGTTGATACGATAAAATACAATGGAAAGCCAGCCAATGTAATACAATGAAATAGAAAGTGTGAGTAAAATTAAAATCTAGCTATTTATTGCTTTTCCTCCCATCTCCTTCGTTGTGAGTCTTTTTCTTTGTTAGTTGCCCAACTTGTAGTTCAATGTGCAGATACTTGAGAAAGTGAGGAAGACTCATTTCTCCAAGGCAGCAAAAATGAAGGATATGCTATGCTATGTTAGAAAGAACTGTAATTATAGATGAATTGATAGACTTAGTCAGTAAAATGGGAGAGGAGTGCAAGGAAGACAGTACTGGAGAGTTGGAACTTTGGAAGAGGGGAGGGGACAGCATTCCATTGTAAAGCAACATCTTCTCACCTCCTCCACTCCCCTAGCCCCTGGCAACCATCAGTCTACTGATTCTTTCTATGAGTTTAATGTTTTGAGTTCCACATATAAGTGCGATCATTCAGAATTTGTCTTTTTGTGTCTGACATTTCACTTATCATAATGCCCTCCAGGTTCAAATTGTAGGGTGTTGGAAATGAAAGGAATTTCTTTTTTAAGGCTGAATATTGAATATATATACTATATTAATGTCCATTTTCTGTCCATCCATCAATGGGCACTTAGGTTACTTCCATGTATGATAGTGATTATGAATAATGAACTTGGCAGGGGGAATGAAATGAATATGGTGATTATCTCTTCAACATATTTAAATTCCTTTGTATATACCCGGATGTGAGATTACTGGCTCATTTGGTAGTTCTAATTTTTTTAGGAACCCCCATACTTGTTACATAATTGCTGTACTAATTTACATTTCCAACAGTACCCATATCTTCACCATCACTTGTTATCTCATTATTTGTAATGGCAGTCCTTGTAACAGCTGTGAGGTGATATGTCATCAAGGTTTAGATTTGCATTTTTGTGATGATTAGTGGTGTTGAGTTATTGACCATTTGTTGTTGACCATATGTTATTATACATTTTGGATATTAACCCTTTATAAGATTGATGGTTTGCAAATATTTGCTCCATTCCATAAATTGCCTTTTGTTTATTGTTTCCCTCACTTGGGAGAATATATTTTGTTTTTGTTTGTTTGTTTGTTTTTTCACTTTATTTATTTATTCATTTATTTATTTTTACATCATTTTTCATCTTTATACAATGTATGCATTTACATTTTGGTTATATTCCCCATACAATTGCACCACCCACTTATTTTGACTCTAGCTCTTCCTCTCCCCACCCCTCCCTAATCCCTCCCCCACATAGTGTGTCTCTGGTTTATAGTTGCTTGTTGATTTTGATTATTACTTTGCACTGATTAGTCTTTTTCCTGGTCTCTTATTTAGGTTTTCTAAATTCCTGCTATGAGTGAGACCACCCAGTATTTTTCTTTTTCTTTCTGACTTATTTCACTGAGCATGATCCCTTCTAGTTCCATCCATGTTGCTGCAAACTGCATGTGTTTAACTTTTTTTGATTGCTGAGTAATATTCCATTGTGTATATGCACCACATCTTCTTGATCCAGTCATCTGTTTTTGGGCATTTGGGTTGTTTCCATAGCTTAGCTATTGTAAATAATGTTGCTGTAAAGATAGGGGTGCAGGTGCCCTTTGGAACTGATGTTTCTGTGTCCTTTGGGTAAATACCTAGGAGTGGAATTGCTGGGTCATATGGAAGCTCTGTGTTTAGTAGTTCAAGAAATCTCCACACAGCTCTCCATAGTGGTTGAAACAGTTTGCACTCCCACCAGCAGTGCAGGAGAGTTCCTTTTTCTCCACAACCTCACCAAAATTTGTTGTTGCTAGTTTTTTTTTTAATATGTGCCATTCTCACTGGTGTGAGATGGTATCTCATTGTAGTTTTTGATTTGCATTTCCCTGATTACAAGTGATGTTGAACATTTTTTCATATGCCTGTTGGCCATTTGCATTTCTTCTTCAGAGAAGTTTCTTTTTAGCTCTTCTGCCCATTTTTTGACTGGATTATTTTCTTTGTTTTTGTTGAGTCTCATAAGCTCATTGTAGATTTGTGTGATCAGTCCTTTATCATTAGTGTTGGGTACAAAAATGTGGGAGAATATATTTTGGTTTGATGTAGTTCTACTTGTTGATTTTTCTTTTGTTGTTTGTGCTTTTGTTGCAAAAGCCCAAGTTAACATGGGATGTCGTGGTTGATTAAAGGAATAGGTACAAGGCCAAAAAAAAAAAAAAGAGAGAGAGAGAAGAAAGAAAGCACGTGTATGTCTCTGATGATAACTATGTAAAGAAATTCCAGGAGAATTATAGCTAGATAGAATAACAAATCTTGTAGTTGAAACCAGGAAGACTATCTTTATGGGCTTGATGAAGTGATAAATTTTTAAGCAGGTCACACACAGCGATGATAGGTAAAAAGTTATAAATTTCACCACATTAAATTAAGAACTTCTGTTCATCAAAGACACCAAAAGGAAAATCAAAGATCAAGCCAGAGTGGGTTGATACAGTGTCCAAAATAATGTTACCTCAATTCAAAGTATGAATAAATACATTTAAATATAAAAGGGACCTCCCCTGTTAGCTCAGTGGTTGAGCACTGGGCTGCAAAGCTGCCCTCAGCCTTTGCAGCACCGGTTTGATCCCCGGCCCCTGGAGAGTGTCCTACATGGCGAGCAGACCTCTCCTGCTGCGCAGACATCTCCTGCCGTGCCTGCTGCTCCCCTCAGCAGTGTATTTCATCAGTCTGCCTGTTTTGTTCCCCGCTCTGGCTCTGGTGAATTCTCTCACCCTCCCACGCTTCTAACTGTACCCAGTGCTTGTATAAATAAATAAATAAAGGGGGCGGAGCAACATGGCGGCGAGGAGACGCTGCGAGTAAGATCTCCCATTAAAAAAAGTTAATAGGGAGGAAAAGCAGCAGGTCCCAGTGAGAAGTGGGACACGGAAGATAAACGGGTGACGCCAGCAAACTGCCCAAAGAAGAAAGTGGCCATAAAAGAGGACCAGGAGGGAGGAAAGTGCAGAACCCTGCTCCCCTCCCCCGCCCACAGAGGCGGCACTCTCCGACTGGCAGAGAGGAGGAAAACAACTAACTAAAACGACCAACAAGAACAAACTACGCAGCAAGCGGGACTGTGAGTGGAAAGGAACTATTGCAGCCACCACACCCCGTGAACAGGAGCTGTGGAGAACTCTGCAGGATTCGCCGTGGCGGTGAGCGAACAGCTCCAGGCGCCATTAGACAAGAACAAAGACCCCGGGAGACGCTCACACAGCCCGGGCTGCCGGTAAGCTTGCGCGGAAAAGCGGCGCGCTTGGCGCGCTTGAAAAGCAAACTCGGACCGGGATCGTGGCTGTCCAGGCCCCCGCGCCTGCGACCTAGGCTTGCAGGGAGACTCGCGGAGGCCCTCACGGGATGAAAGTACCTCACTGAGTAAGCAGGAACCAGGCGCCCAGGCATGGGAGCGGGGTGCAAAAGGCGCCATTCCCGCGCCACTGAACTGGGCTACAGCCCGAGTCCTGGACCTGAGGGCTTTGAACTGAGACCCGGGGCACGAAATTCTGGGCATGGGTTCTCCACGACGGTGGGGCACAAGGCAGACACAGCACCCCAAAGCCGTTGAGGTTTGCCCTACCATTCTCGCTCTCTGTTCCCTGCCCCACAGGGGTGGGGGGGTTGAAAAACAGCCCCCCAAAGACAATAGGAGAGATCTTTGGCGCCTCCTAGTGACCAGAAAAAAAGTCACTAACACCCAATAGAACAGGGAAATTTCTTAAGACTTCTTGAAAAGGGCAGAAGGCTTCTGGAGGACCCAGTGGCCAGCTGGGAAGTTAGCCCATGCCAGGCCCCTTCCGACCAGCAGTCTGAGCCCACAGAGGGAGCAGGCACCCACGTCCGGGGCACACCGGGCACGCAGAAGAGTGTGCCTGATACTGGATGCGCAGGGACTGCGTCCCGCTTCGCCAGTTTAGAACAGGGACATTTCTTCAGTAAAGACTGCCTAAAACCAGCAGAAAGCTCCCCCAGAAGACAGAGATGGTTCCTGGAGGAGCCAGAGGGGAGCGGAGAAGTTCACCCAAGATGCCGGCCAGTCCGAGCAACACAGTGTCCCAATGCATACGACAAATTAGAAAACAGACAGTAGGGAGTAGAAGAACCACACGCAACCTAACAACGCCTCAGGAAAGAAGCACACCACAAAAAGAAAACCACCCTCCAGATTGCAACGACAGTAACTTGGAAGAACTTCTGAGCCTTCCAGAAAGAGAATTTAAAATTGCCCTGATTAAAAAAGTGGCAGAAGTCATAAAGGAAAACAATGATCAGAAGAAGGAAATTGAGTCCCTAAAGAGGGAAAGCAATGGTCAGAAGAATGAAATTGAGTCCCTAAAGAGGGAAAACAATGGTCAGAAGAATGAAATTGAGTCCCTAAAGAGGGAAGTAAAAGAAATGCAAGAGATCAAAGAATTAATGGAGGAACTAAAGAACACTGGGAAAAGCAATGAAAGCAGAATAGATGAAATGGAAGAACAAATAAGTACTCTTGAAGACACAGAAATAAAAAGAACCAAAACAGAAAAGGAAAGAGAAGTACGAAGGAAAAAAGAACGAAGAAAGACTTCAGGAACTATCTGACTCCATGAGGAAAGGAAATATAAGAGTTATAGGAATTCCAGAAGGAGAGGAGAGAGATGTAGGAACAGAGAAAATATTCCAGGAGATAATTGAAGAGAACTTCCCAAATGCGAAGAAGGAGCTGAAAATTGATATACAAGAAGCAAGAAGAACACCAAACTTCCACGACGAAAGGAAAAACACAGCAAGACACATAATAGTAAAGCTCCCAAGAATCCAGGACAAGGAAAAAATAATGAAGCTGACAAGAGGGAAGAAACAGATAACATTCAAAGGAAAACCAATCAGGCTGACATCAGACTTCTCTGAAGAAACACTACGGGTAAGGAGATAGTGGAGGGACATAGCCAACAGACTCCAAGAAAACAGATGCCAACCAAGAATACTGTATCCCGCAAAGCTCTCCTTCCTCTTTGAAGAAAGAATATGGACATTCCCAGACAAAGAGAAACTCCGGAATTTCATTACGACTAAACCCCCACTCCAAAAATTACTACAAGGTGTCCTAAAGCCAGAACCTCAGAGGGACGAATAACAATGAAAGAAGACCAAAAGAAAAAAAAAGTTTTTAAAAGAATAAATAAATAAAATCAAAGGAAAGACAAACACAATGGCAAATACAGATGCTAACATATCAATATTAACTCTAAATGTAAATGGACTAAACTCTTCAATAAAAAGACACAGAGTTGCAGCCTGGATTAAGAAACAAAGCCCAACCTTTTGCTGTCTCCAGGAAACACATTTAGCTACAAAAGATAAAAATAGGCTTAAAGTTAAAGGATGGAAAACAATCCTACAAGCAAATGGACCAAAAAAGAAAGCAGGAACAGCTATACTTATATCAGATAAAACAGACTTCAAACTCATAAAAATAAAAAGAGACCCCAGTGGTCACTACATTATGATCAAGGGGACAATACTTCAAGAAAAAATAACACTCATTAACATATACTCACCAAACGAAGGAGCACCAAAATATATATGACAACTGTTGTCCTCTCTGAAAACAGACATCAGAGAAAACACATACGTAGTGGGAGACTTCAACACACCACTATCAACAATGGATAGATCAACAAGACAAAAAATAGGTAAAGAAACTAAAGCTCTAAATAAGGACCTAGAGCATTTGGGCTTAACAGACATCTATAGAACACTAAACCCAAAAAAAACGGAGTACACATTTTTCTCAAGCGCGCACGGATCATTCTCCAGGATCGATCACATACTGGGGCACAAGACAAACATCAGCAGATACACCAAGATTGAAATCATACCAACCATTTTTTCTGACCATGAAGGCATCAAACTAGAAATAAACCATAAAAAGAAGGCAAGGAACTATTCTACCTCATGGAGATTAAAAACCAAACTACTGGAAGACCACTGGACTAATGAGGAGATCAAAGAAGAAATTAAAAAATTCTTTGAATTGAATGACAAGGAGGACACTAATATCCTAAATGTATGGGATGCAGCAAAAGCAGTAATAAGAGGAAAATATATAGCAATGGAAGCTCACATCAAAAAACAAGAAAGAACTCAAAGAAACAACCTAATCTCGAAGCTCAGAGATCTAGAAAAAGAACAACAAAAAAAAAACCCAAAACCAGTAGAAGAAAAGAAATAATAAAAACCAAAGCAGAAATAAATGAAATTGAAACTAAAAAAACAATCCAAAAGATCAATGAAACCAAGAGCTGGTTCTTTGAAAAAATCAATAAAATAGACAAACCCCTAGCCAGGCTCACAAAGGAAAAAAGGGAGAAAGCACAAATAAACAGGATCATCAATGAAAGAGGAGAAATCACAACGGACACAGCAGAAATCAAAAGAATAATCAGTAACTACTATGAACAGTTATATGGAAACAAGTTTAACAATCTAGAGGAGATGGACAAATTCCTACAACTCTACAATCACCCAAAGCTAGATAAAGAAGAAATAGAACACCTAAACAGACCAATTACAATTAGCGAAATTGAAATGGTAATCAAAAACCTCCCCAAAAACAAAAGCCCAGGACCTGATGGATTTACAAATGAATTCTACCAAACATTCAGAGACGAATTAGTGCCTATCCTTCACAAACTCTTCCAAAAAATTGAGAAGGAAGGGACAATACCAAACACGTTCTATGAAGCCAACATTACACTAATACCAAAACCGAACAAGGACAACACAAAAAAGGAAAACTACAGGCCAATCTCCCTAATGAACACTGATGCAAAAATCATCAATAAAATTTTAGCCATCAGAATCCAACAATGTATCCATAAGATAATTCACCACAACCAAGTAGGATTCATTCCAGGGACACAAGGATGGTTTAACATCCGAAAATCAATCAACGTTATCCAACACATCAACAAAAAGAAATATAAAAACCATATGATAATATCAATAGATGCTGAGAAAGCTTTCGACAAAGTGCAACACCCATTCATGATAAAAGCCCTTGAAATTCTTGGGATACAAGGAACATACCTTAACATCATAAAGGCCATCTATGACAAGCCAACAGCCAGTATCATTCTCAATGGTGAAAAGCTGAAAGCAATTCCATTAAGATCTGGAACAAGACAAGGATGTCCACTCTCACCACTGCTTTTCAATATAATACTGGAAGTCCTAGCCAGGGCAATAAGACAAGAGAAAGACATCCAAGGAATCCAAATAGGAAAAGAAGAAGTCAAACTATCACTCTTTGCAGATGATATGATAATATACATAGAGAACCCCAAAAACTCCACAGAAAAACTAATTCAACTTATCAATCAATTCAGTAAAGTGGCAGGATACAAAATCAACACGCAAAAGTCAGTAGCCTTCCTATACACAAACAATAAATCTGAAGAAGAAGAAATAAAAAAAAATCCCTTTTATTATCGAAACAAAAAAATCAAAAATTTGGGAATAAATCTAACAAAAGAGGTAAAGGACCTATACAAAGAAAATTATAAAACACCATTAAAAGAAATAGAAGAAGACACAAAGAAATGGAAAGACATCCCCTACTCATGGATTGGAAGAATAAACATTATTAAAATGGCCATCCTACCAAAAGCAATATACAGATTCAATGATATTCCAATCAAAATTTCAATGTTATTCTTCAAAGAAATAGAACAATTATTGATGAAATTCATATGGAATCACCAAAACCCTGAATAGCCAAAGCTCTCCTGAAAAAAAAGAAGGAAATGGAGGCATCACACTCCCAGACTTCAAACTATACTACAAAGCCATAATCATCAAAACTGCATGGTATTGGAACAAGAACAGACATACAGACCAATGGAATCAAATAGAAAATCCAGAAATAAACCCACAGATTTATGGTCAAGTAATCTTTGACAAAGGAGCAAAGACTATGCATTGGAGCAAACAAAGTTTGTTCAATAAATGGTGCTGGGAAAACTGGGTCGCTACATGCAAAAGAATGAAGCTTGACCACTACCTCACACCATACACAAAAATCAACTCAAAATGGATTAAAGAACTAGACATAAGACCTGAAACCATAAAATACATAAAAGGAAATATAGGTGAAACACTACGTGATTTGCATATCAAAGACATCTTTACAGACACATCACCCAAAGCAGTGATAGTGAAGGCAAAGATAAACAGCTGGGACTACATCAAATTAAAGAGCTTCTGCACAGCAAAAGAGACAATAACCAAAACAAAGAGAAACCCCACCAACTGGGAGAACATTTTTGCACCCAACACTAATAAAAAAGGACTGATCACAAAAATCTGCAAAGAGCTGATGAGACTCAACAACAACAAAGAAAATAACCCAGTCAAAAAATGGGCAGAAGAGCTAAAAAGAAACTTCTCTGAAGAGGAAATGCAAATGGCCAACAGGCATATGAAAAAATGTTCAACATCACTTGTCATCAGGGAAATGCAAATCAAAACTACCATGAGATACCATCTTACACCAGTGAGAATGGCACATATTAAAAAAACTAGCAACAACAAATGTTGGCGAGGGTGTGGAGAAAAAGGAACTCTTCTGCACTGTTGGTGGGAGTGCAAACTGGTCCAACCACTATGGAGAGCTGTGTGGAGATTTCTGGACCTACTAAACATAGAGCTTCCATATGATCCAGCAATTCCACTCCTAGGTATTTACCCAAAGGACACAGAAACATCAATTCCAAAGAACACCTGCACCCCTATGTTTATAGCAGCACTATTTACAATAGCTAAGCTTTGGAAACAGCCCAAATGCCCATAAATAGATGACTGGATCAAGAAGATGTGGTACATATATACCATGGAATATTACTCAGCATTCAAAAAAGATAAACACATGCAATTTGCAGCAACATGGATGGCGCTGGAAGGGATCATGCTCAGCGAAATAAGCCAAAAAGAAAAAGAAAAATACCGGATGGTCTCACTCATAGCAGGAATCTAGAAAACTTAAATAAGGATCAGGAAAAAGAATAACTATAAGAAAGTGAAAATCAATATCAAGAAAAAACTATGAACCAGAGACATTTTTTGGGGGGTGTGGGCCGGGAGGGGAGGGATTGGGGTCAGAATGGGTCATGTGCAGTTGTATGGGGGAATATAAAAATAAAATTTATTATTTAATAAAATAAATAAATAAATAATTAAATCTTTAAAAATAAATAAATATAAAAGAAATTTCTGTAAATCAATAAGAACAGAGTGTAAAAGCAAAATAGGTGAGAGACTTGCACCAACACATCAGATGAAAAAAATATTCAGATAAAATGTAAAGTTACTACAGGTACTGAAAAGCAGTTGTCAATAGGAAATGTAAATTCAAATCTGAAAGAAATATGGCCATATACCCTCAAGAATGGCTAGATCTGAAAGACTGACAAATCTAAATGTTTACAAGTATGGAAAACATGGGAGCCTTTTTACAGTGCTTGAGGGAATGTAAAATGATGTCACCGCCATGAAAATTCTTTGGTGTTAGCTACTATTGATCTGGAAAGATATGACTTATCTATTGGCTTTGTTAGGCCCTCAAGACAGTATTGAAAAGATCCAAAAGAGGAGGGTATGAAAAGATTTCCAATTCCCTCTCTGTGGCAGACAAACCCTGCTTCCTTTTGCAATGTATTCAATAAATTTGCCCTTTCTGACCAAAAAAAAAAAACCCAAAATACACAATATTGGATTACAGAAATAATTCACATATTATCTTTGTTTCTTAATTCTAGAAGAAAGCTTATGCAATTTTCACTTTTGAGAGTGATGTTTACCACAACAAGAAATAATTCAGACTGAGGAAAATAAGATGGATACTAGAGAGAGGGCAAGGAAAGGGATTGAAAGACTAGGTGGAGGGGGTCAATTTGATATGAAAATGGCTCTAGGATTTTGGAAAAGGATGCAGGTTGATAAATGCACATATTAAGATATGAAGCTGTACTTCTGAAGTTGATGTAGTATTGCAAACCAATAGTAAGCCAATAAAATTTAAAAAATAAAAATAAATAAATACAGCCAATTAAAAAGAAAGTGATATTTGCTGTAGGACTTTTGTGGATGAACTTTTCAGGTTTAAGAGTATTTATTTAAATTCTTAGTTTGCTACAATTTCTTTTACTTAACTCATTAATGCAAGTTGAATCCTACCAAACGTCTTTTATTCCTTTTTCTTTGCTCTCTTATTGTACAAATTGCATTGGTCGATTTGTGACTGTTAAATCAAACTTTAGTTCTTGGAATAGCCTAAATTTTGTTATGATTTTTTGTCCTTTGTGTATATATGTTTTGCTAATATTTTGGTATCTTTCTTGTTTTTCTTTCTCAGTTTCTTTTACAGGGCTATTCTATCCTCAAAATACAAATCAATTATTCTTGGTGGAAATAAAAATTTATATTTTTGTACAAAAGCTTAAATGCCTAAAATATTTATGATTTTATCTCTGGGACACTTTCACTTTATTTTTTTAAAAGTACTGCAAACCACTAATTCTTGAATTGATATTAAAGAGCATGTAATTGTGTTGTGAGCACATATATTTAAAAGGTAAAGTAAAATTAGTGCTTGCATAGGATGTCAGGATTACCAGAGGGTGTTATGAAAAACATTTTGAATAAAAGCAACAGATTTAATAATATTATATTTAAGTTGGTTACATCAGTAAAAACTCATACCATTTGAAAAATACATACTTTCTTCACCTGTCCCTAAAATTTATCCTGGCACCCAAAGAAACCACAAATCCTTCTGTTAATTTAATTTAATTTTATTTTTTAAGTTTTTTTTAAGATTTATTTATTTTTATACAAGAACTGGTGTACAGGTGCGGGACGGTGAGAGGATTCACCAGAGACAGAGTGGGGAGCAGAACAGGCAGACAGACCGAAGTACACTGCTGAGGGGAGCAGCGGGCAAGACAGGGGAGGTCTGTCCCGCCATGTGGGTTTCTCCCTGGGGCCGGGAATCTAATCTAATCTGCAGAGGCTGCAGACAGCTTCACAGTGCAGTGCTCAACCTGCTGCACCACCGGAGGCCCCTTGATGAAGTTTATGTGGAAGAATTTGATGTAAACCTTGATCACCCCAAAGTTGTCCAAGGGATTAAGTCCAGCTCTATGAAGCTATCTGTAGCACAAGTTTGATTCCCGGCCAGGGAGTTAATCCACATGGCACAGCAGACCTCTCCTGTCTCACCTCCTGCTCCCCTCAGCAGTGTATTTCATGGATCTGCCAGTTCTGCTCCCCACTCTGTCTCTGGAGAATCCTCTCACACCCTGCACCTCTGGCCTACACCCCAGCTCTTGTATGCATAAATAAATAAAATAAATTTTTGGTGAAAAAAATGAAGGCATTTTTAGAACATTCTATTTCCATGTATTGGTATAGGATAAAACCTAAGATGGTCTCATAAACCCTGGGAGTTTCCACAAAGCCAACATATTTTTAATATTTCTTAAATAGTGATGAAATAATATGACCTGACTTGTTATGTTTGATTATTTTACATCAAAAAAGGATAGCTTCTTGTACCAAATATACCCCAAACCTTAGATTCAACTATCCTGAGAAATGACTAAATGCTTTGAGTTGTGCCTCTCTGTGTACCTAACAAGTTATTAAATAGATAGAAATGGACTCGAACATTCATTAAACCCATTGAATTAATAGTTTTGAGTTGAGTTGATCAATATTCAAATTCCAATCAACTCTATTATTTTTTGTGTTTTCTCTATTATTCAAGGTGAGCAAAATTTTCTTTAGAATATGACTGTGGCGATGAATCTCACTCAGTTATTTTTTTATGTTTTCTGTTGCTGATGGCTTTTAAGCTGTCATTTTTGTCTTCTCATGTGTCCTCGTCTAATGTCCCTGGGAGAATAAAGCCATTCAAGCTCCCACCCCCTAATCACACCTCCTTTCCTGACTCTCTCAAACCATTGCAGGTGTGCTGAGCACCTGTTCTTCTCTTTTCAAAGACCTCAAGTGTGTGAGTGATAAATTTTTCCCTCTTGGTTTGTGGGTGGCATTACAAGAGTCTTAACATTCAACTAAACTTTGAAACTGGCTATAACACTGATATACTAGAAAATCTGTCATTTAATGTCACAGCTATGATTTGAAATGCTTAAAAGAAACTGACATCATAGAACATGTGGTTTAGTTTAAGAATGGTACACTGTTTATAGACAGCATTTTATTTTTTTAATAATAAATTTTATTTTTATATTCCCCATACAATTACAACCCCCCCATTTTGACCCTAATCCCTCCCCTCCCACCCCCCACCCCCCAAAAAGTGTCTCTGGTTCGTAGTTTTTTGTTGATTTTGATTTTCACTTTCTTATAGTTACTCATTTTCCTGGTCCCTTATTTAAGTTTTCTAGATTCCTGCTATGAGTGAGACCATCCGGTATTTTTCTTTTACTTTCTGGCTTATTTCGCTGAGCATGATCCCTTCCAGCGCCATCCATGTTGCTGCAAATTGCATGTGTTTATCTTTTTTGAATGCTGAATAATATTCCATGGTGTATATGTACCACATCTTCTTAATCCAGTCATCTATTTTTGGGCATTTGGGCTGTTTCCAAAGCTTAGCTATTGTAAACAGTGCTGCTGTTTATAGACAGCATTTTAATGCTTACTCCAATATGATTTGTTATTATTGTAAGTTCAGTCACAACAGATAGCTGGATAGATAGCACTACAACCCAGGACCTGTTTGTTAGAGTCCTAAGATTTTCTCTTCAAGATTTAGACAATCAGAAATATGAAGTTCACATATTCAATTTGACAAACTTAAAGAGGTTTAAAAATGTGCTTACAAGTAGAGTTAAAATTTTAGGTAAATTCAATCTTTAATTGAGAATTAAGCACAAAATAAGCAAAAATGGTATTTTTGTCAGAAGATTTGTACTTTAATAATCTGTCATTTGTTTGAATAATAATGTTAGTATAAATAGTATTTGGGCATCATAATATTAAAAATATTAGATTTAACTATAAGTATAATTACCACAAATGGATGGCTAGATAGATAATATAATAGATAATATAAATAGATAATAGATGAAGATAGATAGATAGATAGATAGATAGATAGATAGATAGATAGATAGATAGATAGATAGAAAGCAAGCAAGCATGACTGGAACCTTTCCCTTCACCTCAGTCTCCTCATCTCCTCATTAGGAATGCTGTAACAATCTCATTAGTGACAAGGCACTGATGCAAAAATGTTATATTTTTTCCTTATTCATTATTTAACTTGATTTATCCTATATTAACTTCTTTTTTATATTTATTTTAAAATGAAGTATCTTTTTCTTACATCATTGTTAGTTTTTGGACATAAATGGTTTCTCCCCCGAAGTGTGGTCACTGCAGTTCTCCCACCACCAAAGCACCCAGAGTCCATCACCACAGTCCCCTTTTCTCCTCCCCCAACCCACCCTTCCATCATCACCCCCCCCATAGATCTTGAGGGTGCCCCGGATCTATAGTCAGTATAAAGTTTACTTTTCTAGATTTATATGTAAGATAACATTTCCCTTTAACATTTAAGGAAAGTTTCATTTTTCTTCAAATCATAACTTCATAGACTAGATATTATTTTAAATACAAGTAACTAAAAACAGTCTCATTTATGAAAAGTTTCCCTACCCAAACAAAACTCAAGTGATACAGAAAGGAGACTATTGAGAGAGCAGAAGTGTGAGAGAAAGGAGAAAATTGATGAGATGATGGACAGTCATGAGAACATGGGTTGGGACAAGGGTGGGGGACCTAGGAGGAGAGAGGACTTGTAAATCTTGGAGACTTCAGAAGTGACAGAAAAGACCCTTACAACAATTTAGTGGCCCAAAGAAAGTTCAGTTATGGGAGCAATGTGAGTCTAGGTGGAGGGAATTAAACCAGTCTTGGGGTTTCTAATGCTTCCAGGGAAGTGTACAAAAACCTCTGGGAAATGTTCTTGTGCTTAAGTGAGACACAGACATATTTGGGAGAAGACTATGAGACCTGAGAAGCACTGACATCAGGAGAGACAGCAATAAAAACCTGAGAATAGGACCAAGGCACTGATAGCAAAAGAGACTCAATCAAAGGCAAGAGTGAATGAGTTACATCTTAGCTGATGTTGGTGCAAGGCAAGGGTCGCCCACACAGCTACCCCTGGTGCCACAATAGCCCTGATACCTCCTTTCAGAGAAGAGGAGAGGGAGCAATTCTAAACTGCTGGAGAAATCTCTGGTGTGTCTGAGATAAGCTTGAATTGGTAAATTCAGGTAGTTGAGAACTGGCTGTTTGCAACTTTAGACACATGGTTGTATAAACATGAAAGAATGAAAAGATAAATGTTTCTCACAACTCTTGAGCCACAGGCAACAATTGCGAAATGAAAGCCTTGGTGGTTTTATTAAAAACAAAAAAAAAAGTGAAGAAATTAGTCCTATTGGAGACATAGGATAGAAAAAATAACATTTTGTGATATATTTTATGAGAGCGCTTCCTCTTTCAACAGTCTCCTTTCTGTATCACTTGAGTTTTGTTTGGGTAGGGAGGCTTTTTGTAAATGAGACTGTTTTTAGTTACTTGGGTTTAAAGTAATATCTAGTCTATGAGCTTATGAATTAAAGAAAAATGGAACTCGCCTTAAATGTCAGGAAACTTGTCCTACCAGAAACAAAACTTACCTTCAGAAGAAAATAATCCACCCTTCCAAATCCACCCTCCACACACATAACCTCCAGGAGTCCTAGCAACTCAAGTCCAAGAGACATTGCTCTAGTAATGGGTCTTAGATAACATGGAATCCCCCAGGACCCTGCCTCAGTCTACCTATATATGTAGTTTTCTGCCATTGCCCTCAACAATACCTACATTCCATCCAGAGAACTACCTGATAGTCTCTGAACAAATAGTTCAACTGTGTGCTTAATTTTCCTATTGAGAATGCAATTTCTCCAACAGTTTCTATCAGAAGAAACCCTCTTGTTCTCAAGGTCCTTCTCAAACATTTGCTTCTCACTGCAGCTCTCTCCAGCTGTGTATGGATCCCATTCTATGCTTGATTCTCCCATAATAATAACACATACCTATGTTCTAAACACTAGCCATAATGTGTAATTTTGATCGAATTGTTTATTTCAAGGGCAGATCAGTGCACAAGGATACTACCTAGACAACTACACACATGGAAATCATCACTCTGACTGCTGCAAAAGTTACATATTTGTTGGCATTTTCCCTACTTTTTAATTCTTTGTTTTCCAATATAATTGACAGAAAGGGTTCTGGAAGGATTTATATACATTGATCTTTTATGGTTCCTTAGGTTGGAAGGACAAGACTCAGGACCCCAGATCTTCAAGTGGAGAATGTGGTCACCATCAGTCCCTGACAGCCAATCCACTCATCTTGGCTGAGTCAGTGGAAAATGCATTTATATTTGGCAAATGCCAATTTAATTGGGCTTTTTAAAATTCCAGAAAACTTTAATTGCAGAAAATCACTTAAGTTTAAATCCCTTATTGTCTTTTTTCCCCCCTGCTCTTGAATCTGAGCAATAAAACCAGACCAAACTAGAGTTTAATAAAAGCTTATTCCCACTAGAATCCAGAGTACATCTTTAATATGCTTTAATATTCTCTTCATGAATAGTTGCCCAGCTAACTGTAAGAGGTCAACAGCCTGTTTCTAATTTATGCTTTTTACTCCCTTTAGAAGAAGGTAGAAAAATATGTAGAAAATAATGTCTACAAAGTAGGCAGAGTTCCCATAGTCCTGTGCAGCTGCCAGACCCTGTTCAGCTTGTTGGAGAGAAGAGCTGTCAGTGTGAACAGAGGACATGCAGATTCCAAGGACTTTGTGAGAAATGAAGAGCTCCTGCACAGAAGATGACCCTTAGTCCCCTAGGCAGTTCCATGAGACACGCACACATGTCTGTATACCTGGCATCACACCAATAATGTGAAAATTCAGTGTAACGTGCAATTCAAACTAGGCCCACCAATCCCCTAAATAGATTTTCCTGCTACATAGGATAGTTAGACAAAATACAGGACGCTAAGTTCAATTGGAATTTCAGATAACCCAGATTCTTCTAGTAGGCCCGTAGCACAGGGTATATTGTTTTAGTGTACGTATACCCGAAATGTTGTGGGGAACATATGTACACTAGAAAACATATCCACTCTTTCTCTGAAATTTCAACTGAACTCACAACCAGTTTCTTTTGTTAAATGGGTCAAACTTACTAGTAGGAAATCTATACACTTGGGATACATTCTAAACCCACAGTGCTAAACCTGAAATACACCTTATACCTATATAAAGCTTGACTATATAATTCTCTTAATTGATATAGCCCCCCAAATTCAGTTTTTGAAAATGCATATTTGGCAAGGTGTAGCAAATACTGCTCCTTAACATTTTATTTTAGCCTTATGGGAAGGAAGGAAAGGAGAAATGGAGACAAGAGGGAAGGGAAAAAGTAAAAAGAAAAAAGAAAAAAGCTAAACTTTAGAATATGTAACTCCTAAAAAATCAGCACCTCCATTATATGAAATGTATAGATCATTAAAAGTAATTTCAATTAAAGCTAAAATGAATAATAATTCCCTTTTCTGGGTATCCATTTGGGACAATAACCTATAAAATATAATGTTGGAACACTTCAATTTAAATATACATATAGGGCCTCCCCGGTGGTGCAGCGGTTGAGCACTGGGTTGCGAAGCTGCCCGCAGCCTCTGCAGAGCTGGTTCGATCCCCGGCCACCGGGCGAAGGTCCCACATGGCACGCAGACCTCTCCTGCTGCCCACTGCTCCCCTCAGCAGCGTAATTCATCCGTCTGCCTGTTCTGTTCCCCGTTCTGGCTCTGGTGAATTCTCTCACCCTCTCGCGCTTTTGACTATGACCAATGCTTGTATAAATAAATAAATAAATCTTCAAATAAATAAATAAATAAATAAATATACATATATTTTATTATCTAAATTATAGCTATTAATGCTATTTTTCTCAAATAATATCATAACCAAGCTGACTTACCATAATTAGATTGCAGTAAACCAGCTAAATAATATGAAGAGAAATTAAGTTTTCATCCACTCAAAACATAATCTATGGGCCTCCCCGGAGGTGTAGGAGGTATAGTGGTTTGAGCACCGCACTGTGAAGCTGTGCGCAGCCTCTGCAGCACGGGTTCTATTTCCAGCCAGCCAGGGAGAAACCCACATGGCAGGGCAGACCTCTCCTGCTTCACCCACTGCTCCCCTCAGCTGTGTCTTCAGTCCATATGCCCGTTCTGCTCTGCTCTGTCTCTGGTGAATCCTCTCACCCACCCGTGCCTCTAGCCTGCACCCCAGTTCTTGTATAAAAATAAATAAATCTTCAAAAAAATTAAAAAAATAAAAACACATAAACTAGAAGTACCCCAATATATGGGTATCTGTGAGTAACTAAAACTTTGACATTTTTATAAGCAAAATAATTATTTAATTAAAAAAAAGTTTGTCTAGAAGTTATATCTCCATACACACAGTCACATTTCTCATAACTAAAAGAAGTTATTTTACTTCTCCATGTCTTGGCTGTTTTCTCTATTTAATGAGACATGCACCCCCAAGCTCCAATGGACTTTCTCAATATCTAATGATTCTCTAAGTCAGCCTTTAATGGACAGTGGTAAGTAGATTTAAGCATTGTTTTTCTCTATTTAAAGGTGATAGAAAATATCAGTATATACTTATTTCATTCTTTATTAAACTTCTAGAAACATAAGGCATGTTATTTTATACCCTGTGTGCATCACTACTAATCCCATATAAACATCAAGAAGAGAGTTTAACTGATGTGGAGGTGAGGGATATTAAAATCACCACAATCTTTTCTATTTACTTAAAGCTCATTACATCTATTTAAAAATAGCTGAATATATTTCAAGGAGAACAAAGACATAGAGAATTTTGTTTTTTACTTTAGACTTCTAATGCTTAAGCCATAAGATTCCTTTGTCATCCTTTAATTCTCCATCTGTGTGCCTTTGAAGCAGAGTGGAATGGCAGTATGAGGGGGCTCCTGTAGTTTTCCTATATCACTGGCAAATTCAATAGCTCCTGTGTCCACATATATGGAAGGACATAGTTTTCCTTTCCATAGGCATGAAAGAGACGAATGCGGCCAAGCCCAATACACAGCAACCAGCAATATTTCATCTGGAGAAAAAAAAGCTTTGGGGGGCGATGAGGAAGAGAGCCTGAAATCTTTGGAAGGATGTAGGGAATATCCTTAGAGGAGGAGATGGGAGGGAACACCAAAGTGTCAGGGTCATCAGAGGTGACACCAAAGCTAAACTGATGCCACCATGGTGCACTTCAAAGTCCACAGACCAAGGACATGCTGGAGGAAGGAGTGTGTTGAAATATAGACATTCATGGAAAATGTGAGCTATGGCAAGGCTAACAGATCAAGAGGTGATTGTCATTGCAAAGGTATTTTGTTACAATTCCTGTAGGAGGGGACATGTCACACCTTGGGGACCACACAGAAAGCTCCAGAGTTGGTCAGGAGGCAGAGGGTGGAATGGTACATATGAAACTTTATTGTGGTCTCCCTAGGGAGGAACAGATAAAGCAGGGTCAACCAGCTTAGGACTGACTCACATGCCCAGGGGCTGTCCCCAGTTGTCTGGTACCTGTTTAAGGAAGGGAGACAGTGGTTCTCTTACCCACTCAACACCCATGACCATGGTGGCTTTATGAGAAAGAAATGTGCACGGCATTCCTGTAGGAAAGCATGGGCATGGCTGGTTCTTGATAAAATGCCTCCCAGGTCTGATATTCTGAGTATTCCTGAGACCTTGTGGGGCACCTAGACCTATGTAATTCTGAGACACCCACTATCTAATGTTTAGTGAGATTGCTCAATGGAGCCAAGAGAAAGACAAAAATAATTGTTGCCCCTTTCACCCTCGTCAGCTTCCTCTCCCAGAAAGGAGAGGACTTAGTGTACATCAAGGTGACCAAAACAGGCAGAATTCAAATGGTAAAAAATCTGCTTAGAAATCTGAAGGGGATAGAGTGTTAACAGCTGCTTGAATTAACTGCCACTGCCACTCAAAATGGTCCTTAAGATTGTATTTACTAAAGAAATTTTTCACTTCAATGAACCCCAAGTTTCAGATTTTCGGCATATTCAACCCAGCAGAATAAAATTTTCTGACCAATTATCAAAAACTTCTTGCTATGAAACACCAACTTATTGCAATTGCTGAAAAATATTATATAACTTATGACTTATATTAAGGTAAAATGTAAATGCCCATACAAACCATGTCCATACAGTGTGATTGGCTAATAAATGTTGCCTTTTGAGGGCATAAACTTGACCACTGATAACCTGGAGATTCTGCTACAGGCTGAATTCTTTTACATTTGGATCCCTATTCTTAGAGCCTCAGAACTGAAGTAGGTAAGGTCTTCACAGAGATAAGTTAAATTGAAATCATTACTGTGGACCTTAATCTAACTCGACTGGTATTCCTCACCCACCTGCTTCTGGCCTCCAGATAGTGAGTCTATAAGCATCACTTCAGTTACACAGTCTGGCTCTCTATTACCGCAGTCCTAACCAACTCATACAGACATATGCCAAAGATACAAGCTGTTCCTTTACATTCTCATAATTATCTAAATAACATCTCATTCAAAAACTATGGACCAGAATAGGTTAGCAATGTACACTAAAATTTATAGAAAAAAGGGGCAATGAGACATCTGTTCTGTGAAATGAAATGTTTATAAATATGTATTTAGTAGATATGTTAGATTCAGACACTTTATTGAAGTATCATGAAATGAAAAGTGAAGGGTAAATGGTTTTCAGGCTTTTCTGCCTTCCCACCATTAGGATTGCCCTACCTGATGGGGCACCTGCAGTTGTTACATTGTTGTAAGCTGTCTTGTTTACTTCTGTGAGCTATGAGAGGAGTATTAAGAAACAAGATAGAAGCAGAAGCAGAGAAAGAGGCAGGAGAGAGAAGGGGAGAAAGAAGCCAGAGAAGCCCAGAGTGAAGACTTGCTGGGGGCTTGGAGGCTTGCTGGCCTCCTGGCCCCCTGGCACCCCTGCCTGCCATGTACCTGGTTGCTGCATTACATTTAAAAGCACAACAAAAGTCTGAGAAAGCCACTGAGGGCTCCAGGACTCCTCCTTTACCCGGTCTGGTCTGCTGGGATCCTAAAAAAAAAAAAAAAAAAAAACCTCAGTGGTCATCCTGGCACTACAATAAGTTAAAGCATTATGAATGTTAATCCAGCAAGACTGTACTTATATAATGACTTGAAATAAAAAGTCAAGTGATGTTTAAGATATTGCCAAATATCTAAGTATTAAGTAATGCATGGATGTGTTTTACCTAATCAGAGTATATTCTCTCAGAGTCTTGAATGCACTAATTAAACAGGAGATGCACATAGAGAAAGAAAACAGCAGTAGTGAAGCAGTTAATTTCTTAGTTACCTCATAAAAGTTACAGATGGGAAAACTGGTTTACATCCAAGTGGCCTGACCTACTTCCCTTGGGAGCTCACCAATGGCATAATGTTAAGATTGCAAGCTTCATATTTTCTCATAATTGTGAAGCTGTTTTTAAAAATTTCCCCCCAAGTGGAAAAGAAAACCTATAAAACTAACATACAGAAAGTCAAAACTCTAGCATAAAATACCTGTATTTATTGACTTTCACTACAGTGTTCTTAACTTGAAGTGAGAAAAATAATTTTTATAAGATGTCCTGTGGCAAAAGTTCTCCTCCTGGAATCTTTTCAGAATGAAGCATTGTAAAAGAATCTGCCAAGCAAACAGCTGTGAGGTTTACACAGTTGAGGGATATGGGGTTTGGGGGAAGGAAACACATGGAAACCATCTCCAGAGGACTTTCAAAGAGTCATTCACATTAAAACAATAAAGTATTAGCATAAAAACCTAAGACGATACAAGTCCTGTTGATAAAACCTCTTTAATTTGGCCACACAATGAAAACAAGTGTGTTCTGGTAAATCGCGAGGCCCTGTTGTACTTCTTCATCACACTTCATCTTGATTATGTCAGATAAGACATTAATTGTGCAGATAACAGTGTTCAGAGAACAGCAGCAGTTACACCCTGCTTTGCCCATCTTTGTCAGTTGAGATCACAAAGATTTCCACCTGGTCAAGGTACAACAATGATCATAAAAATAAGGATGAAAGCTGAGCGTTAGCTACCACTGCCCCTCCCCCTCCCCCAACAAATCAGGATTGCCATTTATTTATTTATTTACAGTCAGAAGCACGGGAGGGTGAAAGAATTCACCAGAGCCAGAGCGGGGAACAGACCAGGCAGACCGACGAAGTACACTGCTGAGGGGAGCAGCAGGTGCGGCAGGAGAGGTCTGCGCGTCATATGGGACCGGCACCAGTGGCCGGGGATCGAACCGGCGCTCGAACCAGCGCTACAGACACTGCAGGCAGCTTCGCAGCCCAGTGCTCAACCACTGCGCCACAGGGGAGGCCCCAGGATTGCCTTTTTAAAAGTCACTTAGATCTCTCTGTCTCATTCCAGACTATTTTTTTTTCTTTTTTTTCAAGATTACAAACTGTTGGCCTCCCCTGGTGGCCCAGCGATTGAGCACCGGGCTGTGAAGCTGCCCGCAGCCTCTGCAGTGCCGGTTCTATTCCTGGCCACCGGCGAGGGTCCCACATGCTGTGACAGACTTCTACTGCAGTGCCCGCTGCTCCCCTCAGCAGTGTATTTCACCAGTCTGCCTGTTCTGTTCCCTGCTCTGGCTCTGGTGAATTCTCTCAGCCTCCCACACTTCTGACTATACCCAGTGCTTGTATAAATAAATAAATAAATAAATAAATAAATCTTTTTTTTTTTAAAAAAAGATTGCAAACTGTTGTTTCGCTTCTGTTGTCTGCTCACACTCTAGAATAATGGTTAAAAATATAGCAACCCCACTTCATAATCCTTGTCAGATGTCCTTTTTTTTTTTTCCTGCAGATTTTTTTCTATTTAAGTAACACTGGTTTATAATACTGTGGAAGATTTACAACAATATAGTCACACCCTTCAAGTGTATGAAACCACACCACACCCACCACCAAGATACCCATAGTCCTCCACCGTAGTCCATTGTGCCTTCCCCCTCTTTTCTCTTAACCCTCTCATTTCTTCTCTTAAAGCTTCAATTCTGCCATTAGATTTCTAGGGTTTGCTATTGGTTTGGTTTTATCTAAACTTTTATTCTGTTTCTTTTCCTCCTTCTGGCTTATTTCACTTATAATAATCCCCTCCATTTCCATCCATATCATCACAAAATACAAGCCTTTCTCTCTCTCTATGTGTGTATGTATATATATATATGTATATATGTGCAGATTAATTGTTTCATATATACATATACATATAATATCCCATTGTATGTATATACTGTAGTTCCAAATATACTCATCTATCTCTGGGCACTTCACCCCAGGAGTGGTTCAGATTGTAGTTTGGACCTTGGGGCTCTTAGTGACCTGACATCCAAAGCCAGGTATACAAGGAAAGAGTATGTCTATAAGTATGTAAGTATATATTAGTTTGATGAGTTTCAAAAAAAATGGCATAGAAAAGCATACTTATAGGGCCTCCCCGGTGGCGCAGCGGTTGAGCACTGGGTTGCGAAGCTGCCCGCAGCCTCTGTGGCGCTGGTTTGATCCCCGGCTGCTCCCCGGCCACCGGAGGAGGGTCCCACATGGCGCGCAGAACTCTCCTGCCGCCCGCTGCTCCCCTCAGCAGTGTACTCCGGTCCTTCTGCCTGCTCTGCTCCCCGCTCTGGCTCTGGTGAATTCTCTCACCCTCCCACGCTTCTGACTGTACCCAGTGCATGTATAAACAAAACAAACAAACAAACAAATAAGTAAAACATGCCTCTATTTAAAAAAAAAAAGCATACTTATACACAAATTATTTTAAGAGAAGAGGGAAGGGAATAATTTGAGAAAAGACTTTTTTTTTTCTTTTTTAAAGGTTTGTTTATTTTTATACAAGAACCACGGTACAGAACAGATGCACGGGAGGGTGAGAGGATTCACCTGAGACAGAGTAGGGGACAGAACAGGCAGACTGAAGAAATACACTGCTGAGGAGAGAAGCAGGCGAGACAGGAGAGGTCCGCCTCACCATGTGGGAGTCTTGCTGGCCAGCCGGGATCAAACCCGCGCTGCAGAGGCTATGGAAAGCTTCATAGCGCAGCACTCAATCGCCTGCGCCACAATGGAGGCCCGAGAAAAACTTTTCTTGATTTGTTTTTCCCTAAAAGAAATGGGTAATAGATATGTCTGAAGTGGAGGAGTAAATTCTGAGTATATCCAGACCTCCTTATCCTTTTTTCAAAGTAAGAGGAAACTGACAAATAAGAAATGTTAAATAGTAATAATGGTTGGGTCTGTGAGACTTCAAAATACATGGGGTTGGGGTGGCAGCTGCTTCTGGCAGGAGGACCAGGCAGAGGCTGCGATGGAAATCAGAAATGGATAGGGGTGAGGGAAGACCAAGTGGAGCAGGGGCTGCCTCAGCAGCCCACAGCAGTCTTTCTTCTGACCCCCACCCCACTTCTCTACATCCTTTGAATCTTCCAGGAGCTGTTGGTGGCACTAAGATCCCTGGCACAACTGATGAGAGTAGAGGTGGAGACAAGGGGGTCCATGCTTGTGCAGTGCCCTGAACTGTGGGTACCAGGGCTGGCCAATGCTTAACCAGTCACCTGCAGGCTGGCCCCAATGTGGTCTGCAGGGCTTTTCCTCATTTATATGTAAGGGGACCCTGCTTGTAGCTCCTGGTGCTATAGAACTTGCCCATCTCTGCTGTGCCTCACTGAGAGCAGTGGGGAGAGGCCTGAGGTCTGTTGGGACCCCTGAGCTCATTGTGCAGCATGGGGACCAATCTGGGGGGCTGTGATGGCAGCAGCAGCACCAGCTCAAGCAGCAGAAACCAAGGTCACATTCAGGTCCACATCAGCACATGCTCCAGTCACTGGAACTTGCATCTGGGCTCTGCTGAGGGGACAAATCAGGTGAAAAGGCAGGTACCCTAAAGGGACTATAGGTGGGGCTTCAGATGGGTTCAGACATAGACTAATCTGGACTCTCTCCTGGAAAGATCTTCCATGCAGACCTCCAAGACCTTCACAGACCTTCAAGACCTTCATGTCAGACCTGTGATTCTTCTCCGACTCACCTGAGAGGCTTACCTGACAGACATTTGAGACTTTCACATATGCTCACCACTTCAAGCTGCCACCTGACTGCTGCTCCTGCCTCTGACCCTGCCTTCCACCTCACCTGATGACTGGCATTGTTGGTCTGTGCCCAGTATCTGAAAGAGTCGTACACTGGTGCCTGGCACCCTGTCATTGCATCTGAAAGGGCTGTCTGCCAATGTCCTATGCCTGGCATCTCTAAAAGTTATAACACCGGTGTCTGATCCTCACTGCCTACTGACTGGTGCTGACCTGTATCTGGCCATCTCTAAGAGCTGTCTCTGCCTGACTACCACCCCTGCCCCAGCACATCCAGCACTGCCTCCTGGTGCTTTTGTGTCCAGAGATGCACCCAGTGCTGTGGCACTGCTCCAGTGCTGCCTTAGCAGCACCACCTGTGACTACCTACTGCTGCCACCCTGATTTGGGTCCTAGTCAACCACTCATTGGTATGCCACCAGTTCTAGGTTCTCATCGAAGGGACAAGCAGCCTGTGATTTGCAGTTTTGGACGTTGAAGAATCTATCCGGGGTAGGATACCTGGTCATTTGTGGCCTTATAAACTCTTCCCTTTTTCCAAATTTTCCCTAAGCGAATAAACCCTGTACTTTGTACTTTGAACCTGAGTGGTGTCTTGCAATTTTGAATGCACGTGTGAACGATGCCAATCCCCAGGTTTTACAGGTTTTACACAGTTCCATCTATTGGGTCCTGCGGGGAGAATGAGCTCAAGGACCTGCTGGGAGACTGCTGGGCTCACTCTACCCAAGGTACCATTCCAGGGATCCCATGAAGGCAGGCCTATCATTAACTAAGTACATACTGGGGTCTTCTATAAAACTCAACTAAGCCTCAGACCACTAACAAGCCTCTGGACATATATTAAACTACCACTCGTTGCAAGTCAAAGAATGCACAGCTAAGATAAGGACTAATTTGTTCTTCAGAAAAACAGCAAGTCTTTACATACATGAAGTAAACCATAGTCCCTGGTCACAAATCCTGTGTGTCTACAAATTCATGTAAATGTAGCATTGACCACCTTCCTCCCCAAACTGAAAAGTGCCCCAACTATTCTCCAA
This sequence comes from Talpa europaea, assembly GCF_964194135.1. Taxonomy (NCBI): domain Eukaryota; kingdom Metazoa; phylum Chordata; class Mammalia; order Eulipotyphla; family Talpidae; genus Talpa; species Talpa europaea. Next base: position 48,624,359 of record NC_140078.1, on the reverse strand, counting down.
ATAATTCTCATAGCTTCCCTGCTTTTCTACATGTAAAACTTCCTATTAAAAAGTCTTATAGGTGGACCTCCCCGGTGGCGCAGTGGTTGAGCACCGGGTTTCGAAGCTGCCCTCAGCCTCTGTGGTGCCGGTTCGATCCCCAGCCACTGGGCGAGGTTCCCACATGGTGTGCAGACCTCTCCTGCGGCCCGCTGCTCCCCTCAGCAGTACTTCATCAGTACTCCCCTCACTGTACTTCATCAGTACACTGTACTTCACTGTATACTACTCCCCTCACTGTACTTCATCAGTCTACCTGATCTGCTCTCCCCTCTGGCTATGGTGAATTCTCTTACCCTTCTGAGCTTCTGACTGTACCCAGTGCATGTATAAATAAATAAATAAATCTTTAAAAAATTTTTAAAAATAAAAATAAAAAGTCTTATAGGGCATCCCTGGTGGCACAAAGGGTTAAAAAGTAGAACTGTGAAGCTATCCGTAGCCACTGCAGCATGAGTTAAATCCCCGGCCAGGGAGATGACCCACATGGCACAGCAGACCTCTCCTGACTTGCCCACTGCTCCCCTCAGCAGTTTACTTCAGTCAATCCACCGGTTCTGTTCCCCACTCTGTCACTGGTGAATTCTCTCAAACCCCAACCCCCAGCACCTCTGGCTTGTACCCCAGTTCTTATATGCATAAATAAATAAATCTTAAAAAAAAAGTCTTATAGCCCCTCCATGGGGTGATGGATTTGAGGATTGCCTCTTACCATCTTAGATGTTGCTTTCTAGATATTAAATTCTTTCCCTGCTTCAAATATGTGGTATTCCGTATTTGATATTTTGCTCTGTGCTAAGCACAAGAACCACAATAGCTGGGGCATAGAAGATGTAATCGTCAGCTCCCTGGGCTGTGCTATTGTGTTGTATCCATGCATTGTGCAGAATTAAAGTGTAGTAAAATGTCAAGGAAGACACCTTTGTCAAGTGTCACAAACGAGATATATCACATGAAGGTGTGCAAGAAGTTACCTATCACATTGGGCCCTCTAGAGGTTGATGTAAAAACTCTGAAACTTCTATGCAGATAAAAAACATTACATCAGAAGCTACAAGCTGTTGAAAACAATTGGCCAGGGGAATTGGCAAGACACATTTACAGGCAGATTGGTTGCAATAAAATTAATTAACAAAACTCAGTTAAATTCAATAAGTCTACAGAAGCTCTACAGATAAGTGGAAATAATGAACATTTTAAACCATCCAAACTTAGTAAAGATATTGAAAGTTATTAAAACTGACAAAACACTACTTAATCATGAAGTATGCAAGTTAAGGTGAAGTGTTTGACTATTTGGTTACACATGGAAGAATGAAGAAAAAAGAAGTAAGAGCTAAGTTTAGACAGATTGTTCACAGAAACCTCAAGGCTGAAAATCTATTGTTAGATGTTGACATAAACATTAAAATAGCTGACTTTGGTTTTATTCTTGAAGTTACTGCTGACAGCACCTTGGGTATACTTTGTGTCTGTCCTCCATATGCAGCCCCAGACCTCTTAGAGGCAAGAAATGTGATGGCCAGACCTGGACACTGGAATCTTGATATCATTCTTTGTACCCTAGCCAGTGAATTGCACCTAATTGATGGTCAGAATCTGCAGGAGCTTTAAGACCAGATATTAAGAAGGGCATACAGAATGTATTTTGACATGTTTACAGACTGGGGATAATTTTTCAAATGTGTCCTGATGCTAAATCTAATAAAATGAGGCACTCTAGAGCAAAGAATGGAGGACAGGTAGATCAATGAAGCACATGAGGAAGGTGGACCATTTGTTGAGCCAGAACTATGATCTCAGATAAAGATATTATGGTAGGGAATGGGATGTTCACAAGAAGAAATTCAAGAATATCTTAGTAAAATGAAATATGATGAAATCACAGCTACATATTTGTTGTTGGGGAGAAAAATCTTCAAAGCAGAATGCTAATGATTCCAGTTTTAGCAGCATTCTTTCACTGGCTAAGGTTAGGCCAAGCAGTGACCTCAACAATAGTACTGGCCAGTCTCCTCACCACAAAGTGTAAAGAAGCTTCTTTGAGCCAGAAGCAGAGACGGCTTAGTGACCATGCTGGCTCAGCTATTCCTTTATTTGTCGCCTTTTTGAAAAGGAGTCAGGCAAGCACAGTAGATAGTGACCTCAAAGAAGACAGAATTCCATCCCGGGGAATCAAGCAGCAGTGCAGCTGGAGGAAATTATTGCAACCAGTCTCATGTTCCAGAGTGCAAGTCATCCCAAAAAGAGAGATATTCTTGAGAGCAAGAAGAACTTCACTTCCCCTAGCAGTAACAGTGCATCTGGCAGAAAGACATGATGAAATATTTATGCTTGCCTGAAAGAACTACAGTTGATAGACATTCAGTAATTTAGTTCAGTAAAGAAAGCAACACTATTCTTGATTAGGGAACTCCAGTTGCTTCAACACACAGTACTAGCATATAACTGCTCCCCAAGTGCCAACCTCACCACTTTCCATGGCCAACCTAGGGATGGTGAATTGCAAGGTACATTGACCTACATGAATGCCCCATCCTGTCCTACCCACACTACTTTGCAGACTCCAGGTTGAGACTCCACTGACCTGTTTAGTAAATTATTTCTTAAAAACTCAAGAGGAGTCACATTTTTGATGAACAAAAGAATGAAAAGAAACAAGACCTCACTTGGTGTACTTTACCCTGAAAGGTGAAAACTACCTTCTATCAACCCCTGGTATGATGTGGGAAATCCACAAAGTACAAGATGACAATAACTGTGACTATGAGCAGAGAGAACGTTTCTTAACTCTTCTGTGTCCAAGGCAATGGGCATTTGGAACACTGTGGAAGATGAGGATAAGCTAGCTGCCAAGATTGTCTTCGAATAGGGTTCCATGGAAAAAGACATCAGGAGCATCCATAGCTTTCAAAAACATTGTTTTCAAAATTACTAGTGATATAGCCCTGTAATTATAGTGTAAATTAAATAGCAACCTAATGTGTCTTCTCAACACCAATGAGAATATAGAGAGTAATAATTAGGTAATAATGTTTGCATCTTCTAAAACATGATACTAAATTTTAAAGAAAAGATTAAAAAGTATATTAATAGTATCCAGTGACTTGTACTTCCTAATAGCCAAGTTCAACATGTATTTTCATATAAGGAAAATATTTAAGCAGAGAAACTCTAATATAATTCCTAAACTCCTTCTATTCAAAGTAGATTTCTTGAAATTTCTTTGACATAAAATATTGACATTTAGGGCCTCCCCAGTGGCGCAGTGGTTGAGCGCTGGGTTGCTAAGCTGCCCGCAGCCTCTGCAGCACCAGTTTGATCCCCAGCTGCTCCCCGGCCACCGGAGGAGGGTCCCACATGGTGCGCAGACCTCTCCTGCCGCTCGCTGCTCCCCTCAGCAGTGTGCTTCGGTCCTTCTGCCTGCTCTGTTCCCGGCTCTGGCTCTGGTGAATTCTCTCACCCTCCCATGCTTCTGACTGTACCCAGTGCTTGTATAAATAAATAAATAAGTCTTAATATATATATATATATATATATATATATATATACATTTGCTTTTTCTCCCAAAGACATTTTGCCACATTGAAATAAGACAAAGTTTTGAGAGGAGAAACCTGGAAACTATCCTATTGTACAAATCTGTTGAAATAGCAAGATATTTATGAGTTTTGCCAGGTATGGCAAATTAGAATGTTATTTCATCCCATTTTCAAAAAGCTCCCAAGTATGTTCTACAAACCTCGCTCTCTGAATTTTTGTTCTTTTCTTTGATCTTCTACCAAATATTGTTTTAAGGATTTTGTAATCCAAGAGTCTTTGAAAACAAAATTGACAGGCTTGTTCCCCCTTTAAAAACAAGGCACTAGTTGACCAAGAGGGATTAAGGTGATCACATTGAAAGTCTCCATTGGTCAACTTAAATTATATTTCTACTCACTCAGGAATGTCAAGATTTATTTGTTCTTTGAAGTTTTCATGGTATTTTAGCCAAATAGATGAGTAAAACATTCATCATAAGAGCAAACAAAGCATTATTTTCTACTTTTGATATTTTCTATTATTTGTCTAGTTGGGAAAAAAAAAAAAAACACCAAGAAGGCTGGCAAATGAAAACTAAATTCAAGAAAAGTACTGAAATAAATCACCTTATTTTTTAATAAGGTTCAATTGCCTCATAAAAAAATAAAGAAATTCTCCACTGAGAGCAAAGAAAGAAACGCATCCTGATGGAGAGAACTGGCTTTCCTAAATGTTGGCTTTTCCTGAGCACCTTATGATGCACAAGACACTCATGCCTGTGCACTGCATATGAACTTACAGAGGTTAAAAGTTTACAAAATAACATTGAAACATAGGGAAACAGAAAATTCTGCTTCTCAAAGCGGAAGTAGCTCTGCTGGGCCTCACTGACCACATTGATCTGTCCCTATTGCTGCCACCAAGCCAGTTCCTGGGTGTACCCCCAAGAGAACCTACTGTGTCTTGGTTGGGGAGACAGAAATACTGGTGAAGGGAAGGAAAGAACTCTGCCACCTTGCCAGGAAGCCTGAGTTCTCCCTAACACCTGTCCCCAGAGTGTTCTCAGCCTGGGCTCCATGTGGACTTGACTCAGCATTGCTGGAATTACCACAATGACAGAGTTGGAATGTTTCCTGATGAGTTCCAACAATTTTGACTCCTATAATTCTCACCTATATATAAGAGGTATCGTCCAGATCCAGAATATATGAGAAAAAGCAAAAACAACACAGCAGCTCATAACATGTCCTCTGTGATCTTACCTGAAATAAAATGATGGAAGGATACTGTCAATCAGTATTTAGTAAGCAACCTCTGTTATAGGGACACTGAATCGAATTTTCACCAATATTAATTCATTTAAACTCACAATAGCTATATTAACTAAATTACTATATTTTTCTCTTGTTTACACTTAAGAAATGGAGAGCTCTGGTATTCAGCAATCAAAAAAGATAAACCCAGGTCTCCCTGGTGGTGCAAAGGGTTAAGCACTGCACTATGAAGCAAGCCACAGCCTCTGCAGCATGAGTTTGATTCCCAGCCCACCAGAGAGTAAACCACATGCAAAGCAGACCTCTCCTGTCTCACCCACTGCTTCCCTCAGCAGTGTATTTCATCAGTCTGCCTGTTCTGTTCCCCACTCTGTCTCTGGTGAATCTTCTCACCCCCAGTATCTCTGGCCTGTACCTCAACTCTTGTGTGCATAAATAAATAAATCTTAAAAAAAAAAAAAAAGATAAACTCATACCATTTGCAGCAACTTGGGTGGGGCTGGAAGGGATTATGCTCAGTGAAATAAGTCATAATGACAAAGAAAAATATCAAATGGTTTCACTTATAGGAGGAATATAGGAGAACCAAATAAGGGACGAGGAAGAAAATAGTAATAATAATAAATAGAAAAGAAAAACTAGCAGACAGCTATAAATGAGCGACATTTTGCAGGGGGGTGGGAGGAAGAGGGAGCAAAATAGGGGTGGGAAGAACCCAAGGGACTATGGTGATGGCTCATGGGTGAATTGGTGGTGGAATTTTACAGGGACTACACCTGAGAAGAGAAAACAAACATTGTGCAAAAATGAACAATGATGTAAAATTAATTAATTAAATGGAGAGCTTCAAAGGAACTGTGGCCCTGGGCCACAGGCCTATTTAAATTGGAGGACTGAAGTTTGATTCTAGATCATTCCCATCTCAAAGTTAATTCTGCCATATCACAGGGCAGCTAAAAAGGAAACTTTGGAAAACCGTGCTTTTCTTCTGCTCTGAATAATTGAATGTTCTTTTTTCATTCAAAGACTTGCATTCCTATGATTTAGAAGTTCTCACTGAATAAGGAGTATTTGCAGAGCCATATTCATTTAGATGATTTCTAGTCAAGTTCCAACACACAGGGAGGTGAAAGGCCCAATCTCTAGTACATTGTATGGACTAGGGCAATGTTGTACTAGTATCTGTATTCCCAAAATGATAAAGCAAATATAGGTCATTCATATAACAGACATTTTGACAATGTAAAACACTTTCAAAAATTACTGGACATCAACAAACATCCTGAGGGCCCTGAGGCTAAGAGGGAGAGGGAGGGAAACAAATGATCAAGGGATGGTGGGAGGTGGAGGGTAGGATGCAAAAAGAAACCTGAGAAATGGCCTATTATAGCTTTCTCTGAAGTTACAGTAATTCATTATAAAGTCTTAGAGAAATGTCACAATAAAGAAACATTTATTAATTTATTTTTAAAAATCTATTAATAATTTATATAATCAACTATTTCTTGTACCTATAACTATGGAAACATTCTGTGTTTGTTTGTGTGTACGTGTGCATGTGTGTGTGTGATGTAATAGAAAGTGTCACAGGGGCCCCTCAGCTACTGCTGTCTGTCAGACTCCAACAATGCATCAGCTTTACTTGCCCAACTCAGCCTCTGCAAGAACTGGCCACAGAAAGTGGCCAGAAATGTGTTTATGTTTATCCCGTGGGTCAGCCCAGAGCTCTAGGAATGTAAATATAAGTGTGTGCTACAGCAGCCTCCAGGACTGCCCTGAGGCTCTGACTGCAATGGTGCCCACTGCTCTTGTGAGGATCTAACTACCACTGGAACATGCCAGGTGTAGGAGCATCTTGGCCCCTGCACTGCCATAGCTGGCTCAGCTGTAGGGCCCACTGTCAACACAAGACCTCAACACAGGTTGAGTCTGGACAGCCAACTGGGGTTTCACTTATGCAGCATGGCAGAATTGGAAATGGACCAATCAGGTTCAAACTCTCAATAGACCAATTAAGTTTGAACTTTCTTCAGTGTCATTAAAGATTGTAAACAGACCAATCAAGCTTGAAAAGCAAAGGCCCTGAAGAGGACATAAGCCAGAAAAATAGTCAGCTTGGCCATTCACCAGAGAGCTTCAGATCAGATTCATCGGGACTCCACAAAAGGCCTTCACAGACATATTCGTCAGGAATATTTAACACGAGAGAGACCACTGTTGACCTTCATAGAGACCTTTGCAGAAACCTCACAGGGAACTTTCAAAACCTCCACAGACCTTCACATCTGCTTTCCACTTTAAACTGCAGCCTAACTGCTGCACCAGCCTCTGGCCCTGCCTCTAACATTGCCTAGAGAGCACCATGGACCTGTGCCTGGCGTCTCTAACAGAGTTGTTAGCTGTTGTCTTATGACCAGCATCTCTAAGAGGTATTTGCTGTTGACACAATGGCATCTCTAAGAGCTGTAACTCTGGCATCTATGGCACCATTGCCTGCTGATCTGTTCTAACAGGCACTGCTGACCAGTGTCTGGAGACCTCTTAGAACTCTGCACAACTTCTAATTCTCCAGCAATGCTTCCTAGTACCATTGCATCCAGCACTGTCCAGTCCAGCATCCAGTGCTGTCCAGTGTAGACTTGAACTGTTGCTGTTGTTCGTTGTGGTAATACCTCAGAAGGCCTACCTGTGATTCTCCAAATGCCACCATGAGCTGTATCCTGGTCCACTACTCACAGACGTGCCACAAGCTCCAGGTTCTTATTAAAAGGACAGCACAATTTTGCATGAGCAGCCTTTGGTTGGACTACTGGTCACCAAGGACATGATCTATAGTAGGACAGCTGGCTGCTTGTGGTCTTAGAAGCTCTCCTTTTTCCCAATCACCTTTTTGTTAATAAACCCCATTTTTGTTGCATCCCATTGTTGAGCTTGAGTGGTGTCTTGCAATTATGAACACACAGATGAGAACTCACAGTGATCTGTCCCCCAGCCTTGGCACTGTTTTAAAATGGCCATGCTACATGCCTTCTCCCCATTCTACTTTGATGTATGCATGTGTGTCTATGTATGTGTGCTCTTCTACATGCCTTTTCTTTTCTACAAGTGTGTGTGTGTGTGTGTGTGTGTGTGAGCATGTGTGCATAAGCAGTGAATGGGAAGCATGTTATCTAAGCCTTTCTCCTTTCTCTTTGTCTGTGTGTGCATGTAGTAAGCAATGAAGACATACAAAATGACTTCCACTTGTGAAATATCTCCTATGCTAACATTCTTCCTTATTGAATTCCAAGCCCTTTCCTTTCCCAGTCAACTATCAACATTTCTGCATTATTTTGCTTTTTTTTTTACATATTTTTCTTACACTATAAGAAAAAGAAAAGTGTCACAAAGTGGGAGGTAGAGTGGGGAGAAAACATTGTGTGCCCATTTGTTCTGTTTCTAATCTATGGGACTGATCTGGGTACCAGTCCTGTTGATTCATCAAAACCCAATCTAATTGGCCTGTCCTTGCACTTTTTGCCCCTTTAAAATCTCCTAAAATTTCCTCTTCTTCAGAAAATGCACACATCCACATTCATAATATATATGTCCTTAGATCCTTACATGTTAGGTTCTCTGATCCCAGGTTAGGACATGTTTCACAAGGACATAACTGCCTTATGAATCCTTGCATCCTCAATCCTGGCACAGAGCCTGCAGAGGGTAGGTGCCAAACAAATGTAAATGAATAAGTGAATTAATCAATATGGCTCAATTGGGCTCCCTTTCTCCTTAAGACCACATGGTATATTCCTGTTCAGCATCATGTTCAGCTACACAAGACAAACTTGTCCCAAGTGCACAGATATGCTCCTATCAAAAGTACTTCTCTTAGCCCCTTTCTTAGCTTCTACAAATTCATCCTAGATTCCTCTGTAAATAAATTCTCCATGATCTAATGTAGGTATATATAGTTGTGCAAGTTTTGCAACACTCTTGCACAGAGTACATGGTGAAAAAGGAGTGTAAGCTGAAATCTAGGCTTGCCTGTTGGGGCAAAGCAGAATCTGTCTTAAGAGGGAAGTAATCTACTAGTAGTGTGTACTAGGGATAGTTTTCATAATTCACACAAAGACATTGTGTGCCTGCCACACATTACAGGATTTATCAAATTACTTTCCTCCAAATGTAGGTCACGATTTGTTACCTTTATATTATCACTTATTTTGTAGATCACAACGGGAAGACATTTTAGAAAAAGCAGACAGTGGATTTGACTAGACTAAATCTTGTAAATTTCTTTCCTTTGTTGACTAAAGCCTTTTTGAGATGTGGATTTGGGTTGAAGGTAGAGAACTTGAAAGGAATGAAGAAGAAATCAGAAACAGGGTTTGAGGCATAAATGCACTGTTGGACAGAGTCATGACTTGATGTTTCTGGAAGGATAGATCCCCACCAGGCATCTGTGGTTGTAACCTCTTTCCCACCAGGAACCTGTGATGGTCATTAGTTCTTTTTTTCTATGTCTCTAAATGAAAAGACCTTCTGCCCTTGGCTTGATTACCTTCTTCCCTAGTGTGACTATCTCTACACTAATGAGGTAGTCTCTCTGAGCCTTACCCTAAACAGACCACCATCACAAGCAGGCATGAACTCATCCCTCTTCGCGTGGTCTCAAGGAGGTAATATGTAACTATGAAGATTGGGGATTGCAGATAGGAGGCTTTATTGACTGCAGGCATCTCCCTCTGCCTTAGAAAGGTTCCTTCAGCTTTGGAGACCAGGCATTGAATCTGCCACAGGATATCAGGATATGTGGGCTATTCATTTGTCACTACAAGCCTCTGGGAGGTTACCTACTATCTCTCTACCTCAGTTTTCTCCTCTATATTCAATAAGAGCAATAATAACACCTTCATTGTAGGAGAGTTATTATAATGAGAAATACTGTATAAAAATGCTCAGTTGGGCTCCTGGGCTGAGCTGAGTACTCATTGGGGAGCTATTGGGTTCACATAGCTGTTAGAGCTGCTCTCTGTGAAAATGAAAACACATAATGCAGATACTGGGTCATGTTCAAACAATTATTCAACATTGGAAGAGTTTAGTTGAACGTTGTTGTTTTTTTTAATATTCTCTCCTTGATGTAGTCCTATTCTACTATAATCTATTCAAATCATACTTGCTGGGTTAAGTTTTGAAATTTAGAACAAATTGTCATCTAGTAAGTGAAAATGATCTCAGCTTGAGTGTGTTTCCTGCTGTTAGTTCACTCGGAATGTTCTGGGCTGTGTGTCAAATGTGTTCTCATTGTGCTACTGCCAGAGGGGAAAATGCCCATTGTCTTGGATATTGCTATTTTATTTAAAATGCATTCCAATTTTTAGAAATTCTTGGTGGTTGTAAATATGAGATGATTGATAAGGTGCTTTTGAAAAAATACATAATTTTCATTTGTAAAAGTAATACATGTTCATAGAAGCAAATTTTGGAGACAAAAACTACGAAAGAGAAAACCTATTCCACAGAAGTCTTTTTTTAAACACAATAATTTAAACAAAATCATTTTTAATTTATTGGTGTTTTTTAAAATCCAGCCACATAAACACATATATAGATAGACAACAGACAGATTGAAAATACATATAAATGAATGTGCATATAAATAAATATATATACATAGGAGATATTGGAGTTGTATATTTATGGTAAGTATGATGAATGTATATGTGCATATGAAAATATAAATGATACAAATTACTGGTTATCTGAAGAAAAATCTGTATGTAGAAAGATTTAATGACCAGGCCTCTCCGGTGGCGCAGCGTTGAGTGCTGGGCTGCGAAGCTGCCCACAGCCTCTGCAGCAGCAATTCAATCCCGGCCGCCAGCGAGGGTCCCATATGGTGCATCACCTCTCCTGCCGCACCCGCTGATCCCCTCAGCAGTGTATTTCATCAGTCTGCCTGTTCTATTCCCTGCTCTGGCTCTGGTGAATTCTCTCACCCTCCTGCGCTTCTGACTGTACCCAGTGCTTGTGTAAATGAAATAAATCTTTAAAAAAATAAAAAAAGAAAGATTTAATGACCTATTAATAATCTGTGTTTTAAAACCTATCATTCTAGCAATATATTTCTTTGTATCTTATAGTTTCATAGTTATCACTTTAATGACTTAAATAATAATAAATAGCTCTAATAATATTTAATAAGTTTGCAAATCAGAATACTAGAGACACTTTTCCTAGGATTGAAGTATGAAGTTGGCCCCAGTCACTATTTGTATAAAGAGATTGGAAAAATAACAGCTTCTGAATAAGCATTTATAGTTGTTTCCCTCTGTATGACATATTTCTGGAAAATAAATTGTTGGACCAAGGAACATGGGTACTTTGGGAGATTTGCCTTACATCACAATAAAGATTTTATTGTTTCCTTTTTATAATATTGATTAATATTCCCTCCAATACATTACATTTTCCACTGTATTCTCTCAAATGCAACTACTACAGTGTTCAATTTTATATTTGAAATAATATATTTTTAGTTCAATTTGATTGTATCAAATGGCAGACTAAGCAGTCAAGAAAGACATTGCTTAAGGGCCTCCCCTGGTGGCGCAGAGGTTGAGTGCTGGGTTGCGAAGCTGCCTGCAGCCTCTGCAGCCTCTTCAGCCTCTGCAGCCTCTGCAGCCTCTGCAGTGCCAGTTCGATCCCGGCCACCGGCGAGGGTCCCAACAAAAAAAAAAGGAAAGATATATTTTAAGGATTAGGAGGCATTAAGGTAAGTTACAACCCAGAATCCTGTCTGGGGAGAAGGGGACCACACGACTGCCCCCATGAGGAAAGGGGTTCAGGGTACCAGTTGTTTTTTTAATGTCATTTTTTTTCAAAGATTTACTTTTATTTATTTATGCATACAAGAGCTGGGTATAGGCCAGAGTTGTGGGGAGTGAGAGGATTCACCAGAGACAGAATGGGGAGCAGAACAGGCAGATCTACTGCAATACACTGCTGAGGGGAGTAGCAGGTAAGACAGGAGAGGTCTGCTGCGCCATGTGGCTCAGCTCCCTGAGTGGGGATCAAACTCCAGTGCTCAGACTTTAACCCCCAAGCCACCAGGGAGGCCCCAAATGCCACAGTCCTTTCAAGTGAGGAACGTCAGAGACTGTGCTTCAAATATTAAGACTCAACTAGTGTCCCAACTTTTGTTTTCAAAGAGTGGAGAATATAACAAGAAAAGAATTCACCTGCACAAAAGTTCATGGAGAGCAAGCAGGGCCCAGTAAGCTGAGGGGCAGGCGGTGGGGTAGACAGCCATGGAAAGAGAGAGATGGCTGAGGGAACAGCATGCCCCAGTAAAGACGTGGGATCCTGTTGTGTGGGCCACACAGAATCTCAGGAGTGTAAGAAGAATGGGGAAAGTACTGTGAGTTGTGAGGGCTTCCCAACACAGCTCTGCGAGCAGGCCCGGGGAGTTCCATGGGGAAGTGCCAGGTGGCTGTGAAAGCACAGTGGGCCTCAGGGAGAGCTTTGATTAAAGAGCACAATAGTCATAGGAAACAAGTCTCCCACATAGAATGTGTAGGGAAGAATGACTGGAACTTAGTGAGTGACTGTGGCCTGGGGCTGAGGAAAGGGGTTACTGGAGATGCAGGTTTGTGCCAGCTTCAAGACACAATGGGTCTCTTTATGAGGAATGCGCAGCATTAGACATCCTCAGGCACATGACCTGAGTTTTATCCCTATACATAAAAGTGAAGCCCCCTAATGTTGTTTTCCATACAAACTTAGGTAAAAAGTATCCAAAAATGAACAATGATGTAAAATACAAATTAATTAAATAATTAAAAAGTAAAAAATATAAATAAATGATTTATGTAACTTCTAAAGAAAAAAGTTACCATAAAAATTAGATGAGTTACAAAATGGATTAAAAAACTAGACATAAGACTTGAAACCATAAAATATATAGAAGGAAATATAGGAGAAACACTACATGACATGCAACTCAAAGACATCTTTACAGACACATCACCCAAAGCGGTGATAGTGAAGGCAAAGATACAGAGCTGGGACTACATCAAATTAAAGAGCTTCTGCACAGCAAAAGAGACAATAACAAAAACAAAGAGAAACCTCACCAACTGGGAGAACATTTTTGCACACTACACTAATGATAAAGGACTGATCACAAAAATCTACAAAGAGCAGATGACACTCAACAAAAACAAAGAAAATAATCCAGTCAAAAAATGGGCAGAAGAGCTACAAAGAAACTTCTCCAAAGAGGAAATGCAAATGGCCAACAGGCATATGAAAAAATATTCAACATCACTTGTAATAAGGGAAATGCAAATCAAAACTACAATGAGGGCCTCCAAGGTGGCTCAGCGGTTGAGCGCTGGGTTGCAAAGCTGCCCACAGCCTCTGCAGCACGGGTTCGATCCCTGGCTGCTTCCCCACCACCAGAGGAGGGTCCCACATGGCGTGTAGACCTCTCCTGCCACACCCGCTGCTCCCCTCAGCAGTGTACTTCAGTCCTTCCACCTGCTCTGCTCCCCGCTCTGGCTTTGGTGAATTCTCTCACCCTCCCGCGCTTCTGACTATACCCAGTGCTTGTATAAATAAATAAATAAATCTTTAAATAAAAAATCGACAATGAAATACCACCTTATACCAGTGAGAATGGCACGTATTAAAAAAAACTAGCAACAACAAATGTTGGCGAGGTTGTGGAGAAAAAGGAACTCTCCTGCACTGTTGGTGGGAGTGCAAACTGGTCCAACCACTATGGAAAGCTGTGTGGAGATTTCTTGACCTACTAAAGATAGAGCTTCCATATGACCCAGCAATTCCACTCCTAGGTATTTACCCAAATGACACAGAAACATCAATTCCAAAGGGCACCTGCACCCCTATGTTTATAGCAGCATTATTTACAATAGTTAAGCTATGGAAACAACCCAAATGCCCAAAAATTGATGACTGGATCAAAAAGATGTGGTACATACACACAATGGAATATTACTCAGCAATCAAAAAGATAAACACATGTAGTTTGCAGCAGCATGGATGGAACTAGAAGGGATCATGCTCAGCAAAATAAGTCAGAAAAAAAAAGAAAAATATCAGGTGGTCTCACTCATAGCAGGAATTTAGAAAACCTAAATAAGAGACAAGGAAAAATACTAATTAATACAAAGTAAAAATTAAAATCAACAAGCAACTATAAACCAGAGACACACTATGGGGGGGAGAGGGTGGGGAGAGGAAAGACTAGGGTCAAAATAAGGGGGGATGCAATTGTTTGGGGCATATAACCAAAATGAAAATGCATACATTGTGCAAAAATGAAAAATGATGTAAGAATTATATAAAATAAAATATTAAAAAATTAGATAAGTTAAAACTAATTCTTAAAAAAATCTAATTTTTCAAAATGTCTAAGACTGAATCTTCAAATTAACCTCTTATGAAATGACCTTTTCATTTGAAAAATAAAAAGAATCCACAGAAAGCTGGTCTGCAGTGGACCTGAAGAAGCTGCTAATAGCAAGAGCAACAGCTTCAAGAAAAATTCTAAAACCTACCCAAAAAGATAACAATGGATATGCTGGGGAAGCGGGCAGCCAGCCCTAGATGACATTACTTGGCCCACATCCTATACCAAAAAAGAACGAAAATTTCCAAAATGTGATAAATGCAGTACAAGAGACCAAGGGAGATAACTAAAATGACTGCTGCAGTTGCTTCTTCCCTAAGTGAATCCTTGTACCTTTGCTGTACATTGTTCATGGTATCCGCTCAGCCTAAAAATAGCTTATTGGGAGGAGATTTTTAGAGATTATCAAAAATTTGTGGCACAGTCACCACTAGGATTTCTTTAAGAGCCCCTTGGAGACAGGTGTTGGGTGACAAGCAGGCCTGCTATTCATTCCACCTGCTATTCATTCCACCACAGAGTGGAATGAATTGGAAATGTCATTCTAAGTGTAGCAAGAGGGCACAAATGCTAGAACATTTGGAGTAAATATATTTGAACTTTTGCATGAAAAAAAAGATACATTTTTGAGTTAGTTTCAGAACAGGGGATTTCCTTACTATCATGTGTGTGTGTGTGGGGGGGGGGTACAGAAAGTCTCCAGTTCAGAATGTGTGGAGGGAAGAATCACTACAATTTGTTTTTTGTTTTTTTATTTATTTTTTTACCATCTTTTTTTTAACAATATTTGCATCCCCCCACTCCCTCAGATTGAGTCCCCATATAATTTCCTTCCCCAAGGTACCCATGCATCATCACCACAGTCCCCTGTGCTCCTCCCTCACTTCCTCTGATCCCTCTCCCTCCTCCTCCCCTGCAGTATGTCTCTGATTTATAATTTTCTGTTTTTGCTTTTTGTGTTTTATACTGTTATTATTTTTTTACACTGATATCTTATTTGGTTCCCCTATATTCCTGTTATAAATGAAACCATCTGATATGTTTCTTTTTCCTTCTGGCTTATTTCATTGAGCATAATTCCTTCTACCTCCATCCACATTGCTGTGAATGGCATGAATTTATCTTTTTTTATTGCTAAATAATATTCCTTGTGTATATATGCAACGTCTTGATCCAGTCATCTATTTTGGGGGCATTTCAGTTGTTTCCAGGCTCTATCTATTGTAAATAGTGCTGCAATAAACATAGGTTTACAGGTGTTCATTTGAATCAATATTTTTGTGTCCTTTGGTTAGATCCCTAGTAGTGGAATTGCCAGGTTGTATGGTAACTCCATTTTTAGTAAACTGAGGAACCTCCAGAAAGCTTTCCATAGTGGTTGGACCAGTGTGCACTCCCACCAGCAATGTATTAGAGTTCCTTTTTCACCACATCCTCGCCAACATTTGTTGTTTCTTGTTTTTTTGATATGTGCTATTCTTACTGGTGTAAGGTGGTAACTCATTGTGGTTTTGATTTGCATTTTCCTGATTATAAGGATGTTGAGCATTTTTTCATATGCCTCTTTGGAGAAATGTCTTTTAAGTTCTTCTGTCCATTTCTTGACAGGATTGTTTACTTTTATTTTGTTGAGCTGTGTGAGTTCTTTGTATATCTTTGTGATCAGTCCCTTATCAGTTGAATGGAGCGCAAAGATGTTTTTCCCAATGAGTGGGGTGTCTCTGTTTTTGTTAATGTCTCTTTTGCTGTGCAGAAGATTTTCAGTTTGATGTAATACCAGGTATTTACCTTTGCCTTCACTATCACTGCTTTGGATAATGAGTCTTTAAAGATGTTTCTGAGATGCATGTCATATAGTGTTTGATCTGTACTTTCTTCTATATATTTTATGGTTTCAGGTCTTATGTCCAGTTCTTTTATCCATTTTGAGTTGATTTTTGTGCATGATGAGAGGTAGTGGTCTAGTTTCATTTTTTTTTTTTTTTTGCATGTGGAGGTCCAGTTTTCCCAGCACCATTTATTGAACAAACTGTTCATGTTCCCTTGCATATTCTTTGCGCCTTTTCAAAGATTAGTTGTTCATAAAAGTGTGGCTTTATTTCTGGGCTCTGTATTCTGTTCCATTGGTCTGTGTGTCTGTTTTGTTCCAATACCAAACTGTTTTAATTATTATGGCTTTGTAGTATAGCTTGAAGTTTGGAAGTGTGATACCTCCTTTCTCCTTTGTTTTCATCAATAGGGCTTTGGCTATTCGTGGATTTTTTTTGTGGTTCCTGATGAATTTCATCAGTATTTGTTCTATTTCTTTGAAGAGTGTCACTGAGATTTTTATTGGGATACAATTGAATCTGTATATTGCTTTTGGAAGGATAGTCATTTAAATAATATTAATTCTTCCAATCCATGAGCAGGGGATGTCTTTCCATTTCTTTGTGTCTTCTTCAACTTCTTTTAACAGTGTTTTATAATTTTCTTTGTATAGGTCTTTCACCTCTTTTGTAAGGTTTATTCCCAAGTATTTGATTTTTTTTGTTTCAATTATAAAAGGGATGGTTTTCTTGATTTCTTCTTCTTCACATTGATTTTGTATATAGAAAAGTTACTGATTTTTGTGTGTTGATTTTGTATCCTGCTACATTACTGAACTGGTTGATTATTTTGAGTAGTTTTTCTGTGTAGTTTTTAGGGTTTTCTATGTATATTATCACATCATCTGCAAATAGTGATAGTTTTACTTCTTCTTTCCCTATTTGGAAGGAATCACTGCAATTTGGATGATAACCACAATCTGCAGCCAGAGGAAAGGGACAGCTGTGACACACATATAACAAACACATATTTACATACAAACACACATGCATAACACATATAAGTACAGACACACATGCAAACAAGAAGGTAGGGCAGATACACAAAGATATGGTGAATATGTTGTAAAGTATTCTGGGAAATCACCTCCCACTTCCCTTCCTATCATAGTCCAGTAGATAGGTGAGCAGTCACCTGCATAGATTTGAAGTTCTATGAAACAGCTAGACAAATTGTACTGACTGTTGGGAAACCCAATTTTTTTTCATTTTAGATTATTTTTTCCCTTTTTTCTTATCAATTTATGTTTATTGAGGTAAAGTGGGTTTCCATCTGCTCTGAGAGTTATAGATTCAAACCTCTACAAATGTTTTTAACCCCCATTAATGACCAAGCAGTTGGGCCTCCCTGGCGGCACAGGCAGTTGAGTGCAGCACTGTGAGGCTATCCGCAGTCTGCAGTGAGGGTTCGATCCCTGCCAGCTGGTGAGAATCCCACATGGCGAAGCAGACCTCTTCGGTCTCGCCCACTGCTCCCCTCAGCAGAGCGTTTCTTCAGTCTGCCTGCTCTGTTCCCTACTCTGTCTCTGGTGAATCCTATCACCCTCCTGCGCATCTGGCCTGTACCCCGGTTCCTGTATAAAAATAAATAAATCTTTAAAACAAAAACAAACAAAAAAAATGACGAAGCGGTCATAAAAAGAAATTTAAACAATGAATACCCAGTCTTTACATCTCCACAGTGCTTTTCTCAGAAATTAAACTCCAACATTTGCCTTCCTCTACACATATCAATATAGTTTTAGGTCAAAATAACTTAGAGCCAGAAGCACACTCCCCCGACTCCCCACCTCCCACCCCCAGAATAATTAGACTTTTGATACCATTGACTTGCTATTCTTATCAATATAAACTAAATTTAAACTTGTGATTATTGGAACACTTCTCATAGAGAAAAATATATCAGACTGTTTTCTGGATTCCAATTCTCACTTTGATGATCCAATAATCTCATTATCTAACAATATTGAGTTTTTTTTTTAATTCCAGTTAACAATACACACAGACATGCATACATAGATATACATATAAAGACACACATGCATGCATATACTCAAACATATATGCTCACAAAACAAGCAAACACAAGTGTACACATAAAACATAAACACATGAATATATAATACATACCATCCTTACCAATATACACACATGCATATATATAAGTAAATGGTTTGTTCTATTGTTTAATTTCAGTTCTTTTCAACTAGTTATTTTTGACAAAAAATAACAAAAAAAATCTAAGACTAAAAACATAAAATAAAAATTAACAAACATATAGAGGTGCTGATAAAGAAAGGGAACCATATTTGGGCCTTCAAGTTACCAGGAGGAAATATTCAGCTGTTACCCCAGGGGCAGATCTAGTGTTGCAACAAGGACTTTGTTGCCATGATGAGGGACACAACAGTGTAGAGCAGACTTGCAAGGCAAGACTACGCTACTTGACTATGTGTCATTTATTGAAATCATTGCAATTCAGTGTATGGGTGAGAACCCAACTGAGAATGACCAGCTCTCCCACCTTGCCACAGGCTAGTAAAAGCTGATCATGTGACAATGGTATGAGGGATAAAGTCTGGAGGGTGGGATTGGAATGGGGCACAAAGTTTTACAAAGAACAGAAAAGGGGACACTTTGACCATATGTCAAGAGACATTTACATTAGCAAAGTATTTGATATTATCACAGGCAGAGTTATCCCAAGACCACCATGGAGATAGTCAGGTAATCAGGTCAACAGTGGCCTAGGCATTCCTGGGCCTGCCTTATGATACCAGCTAACCTCTGTAGGTAGTCAAAGAATGCTCTGCTGTGATTTTCAGATAGCAAATAGGTCAGTTGCCCAAGAGTAGCCAGCTAGTAGCCAGCTCATAGGAACCAACAGTCTGGCAAGCAGCACCACCCATAGCAGATCCTTTGACCTATTCCATTACCAGGATCAAAGTGATAACTCTTTAGTAATAAACTGGGAAGGGTCCCATGGACAGTCCATAATTTCAGTTTTTCAGCACCACCTCCATATGACCCCCCGGGCAATAAAACAGTATACAAAGAATACTAGAGAACAGTGCCAAGGTGGGAGTGCTGGTCATTATCTATGGGTTTTCACCCATGCACTCAATTGTAAGACACCACTTAGGCTCAAGGTTCAACAATAATGGGCTTTATTTAATAAATAAGAGATTGGGAAAAGGAAAGAATTTCTAAGGCCACAGGAGGCTGGCTCTCTCATCCCAGACAGTGTCTGCAGTATCTAGTACTCCCAACTAAGGCTGCTTGTGTGAGATGGTGCCGTTTCATCAATGAGGGCCTGTTGCTGGTGGTACACCAGTCAGTGGTATACCAGAATCCAACTCACAGTGACAGCTGGAGCTTCTTACATACATGGTCACTGAGAAGGCAGCAGCCCACAGCAACAGTCTAAAGACTGGACTGGACAGCACCAGATGTCTGACCAAACCATGACAGACTCAACAGCACTAGGAAGTGGTGCCAGAGAACCAGAAACAGTGGAAATTTCTCAAAGGTGATCAGACAGAGTGCCAGTCACTGATCTGTAGTGCTGGTCAACACCAGTTACCAGGATGGAGGTATCAGAGACAGTAGTGCTGTAACTGTGTGATTACTGGTATGAACCAATAGCCAACAGTTCTTTGAGACACCAGGCCAAGGCAGATGGTGTCCTTTTTAGGTGATGTGAGAAGAAGGGCCAAAGGCAAGTGCAACAGTTGAGTATCTGTGAAGGTCTATGGAGAATTAGAGGTCTATGAGGCTCTGTGGAGGACTGCTGAATCCCATGTAGGAGGTCATGTGTTGAATGCTTCCTTCTTCAGAAGCTGGCTGCTGAATGACTAAGGATGCCTTGTGCCCTGCCTTATATCCTCTTCAAGGGTTCCCATCATTGGCCTGATTGGACTATTTTCAATTCTAAGTGTCTGATTGGTCTGTTAGCACCAATCAACTCACTTCCATTTTTAATCTACATAATTAACTAAAGTCCTAGACAGACAGCTGGAGTGCTTGAACCTGATTGGCCCGGTTAGCTTGAACCTGACTATTCCACTTATTATCCTGACAGTTTGCTGCTGTTTAAACACCAATCAAACATGCTCCATTTTCAGTCTACATGATTTGAACCTGATTGGGAAATTTATGATTCTGGGGTCAGACACAAAAGGGAAAAGTCAGCCCCTGACTAAACCAGCCTGCACTCAGATAAGTGCAGGCTCATGGGCTGGAGAGTTCTTGTTTCAGTAACTGCCACAGAGGCAGGGCACAGTTGACTAAGTCGGCCGTTCTGAGTTGTGTGACCAGTTGCCCAGAAGTGTTCCTGTGTAGCAAACTTTCACCTATAAAAGGAGGGCAGTGTCACTTATTCCATTTAACTATTTGAAAACTTAAATAAAAAAAAATAAGAAGAAGAATTGCCTTATAAATTGTAGTGATTTTGAGGAATCATTCAATTGTGCATGCTTGAAATGTGCAAGTGTTTTGAACATTTATTATCAAATACTAAGTACCAAGAAAGCAAGTCCATATCACCATACAAAAGAAATATATAGAAAAAACATCAGCTGGGACAAAGCCTACTTCATTTTCAAATCTCCGTTTCCCTGAGAAAATAAGAAGAAAGCTGCAGCTTGTTAAGAATGCCACATGGATAATTAGTGACAAAACCCAAATCCCAAGTGTCTCTTCTCTTTGACCTGGGCCAGTTCTCTGTTGACCAGCGTCCCCAACACTCTGCTTCCCGGAAACCACCCAGCAGGCAGAGTCAGATACTGAAGGTCGCAGAAGAGCAAATGAGAAAATAAACACACCAAGGTTCCCTGAGCGCTTGGATTCCCTGCTGTGGATGTGCAGCCTCCCTGACTCTGAGAAATTCTCCTGAGGGTCAGGAGGAAGAAGAAAGCAGAATGCATAAAAGCAAATTAGGTCCAACTATTTCCCTCCAGTTCCTATGAGAAATAAGCCTCAGTCATGTACTTCAAGTCGGACATCCTATTATCTAAGTGAATGCAACGAGGCAATGTTCACTAGGGCTTAAATTGATCCTGCTTATCAGATACAGCACCTGAGACTAAGAGCACACGAAACACTTCTCGCTGTGAGCTACAGAATCCAGGCAGATGTCTCTCCAGAGTTGTGCTCTCGAGATCCCACACCCATGATGAATCCTAACCATCCCCTTTTATTCTCTACCTAGGGTTGTGTGACCCTCTGAAGTCATCAAAATGAGGCTGAATTACAGTGTCCTTGAGGAATAGAGATGAAATAGAAAAAGCACCTGGACCCCAGGAGCCCTCAATGTGTGACCTGTCATCTTTGTCACTTCATACTGGTTGTCTCGGAAAAATGTACAGTTGGCTGGAAATCAAGAAAACCAGGTAGTTCCTAAATAGATTCACTCATAAGATACTGAATTCTGGAGTCACAGACATAGGGATTTAGACTAAGGAAGACATAGAAACATACAGAATTCTAAATATAAGTGAGGAAGCAAGGTACTCAAAGACAATGGTTATGAACCTACCATATGTGGGGTTAGGGAAGAATTTAAACTTTCTGAGGGAATAGAATAGAATGATGCTTAACTCATCATTCACAGGTTTTGGTCACTGAATTGAATTTCATAACAGAAAAGTCTGATTAAGGGCCTCCTGTGTGATGCAGGGGTTGAAGTTTCAGCACTATCAAACTATCGCCAGCCAATACAGCATGACTTCAATGCCCGGCCAGGGAGCTGACCCACATGGCGTAACAGACCTCTCCTGTCTCACCTGCTGCTCCCCTCAACAATATATTTCAGTGGATCTGCCTGTTCTTCTCCCCACTCTGCCTCTGGTGAATCCTCTCACTCCACCCCCCCACCTGCCTACCCCAACACACACATTTCATCTCTGGCCTACATCCCTGTTCTTCTATGCATAAATAAATAAATAAATATTTAAGAAAAGACTTGTTAAAATGCTCATAATCAGAAAAAAAAAACTTGCAGCAGGATAGATATTACTACCTGATAAATTTTCAGCTAATTTGGGTAGGAGTTGATTGGTCAGCAAACCCAAAATGCTTTTGCTAGTGAAGGAGGCTCCAGCCATGTATCTTGCAAGAGAGCTGCTAAGCTTTTCACCCCTTTGTCCAGTGTTGCTTCATGTCTGCTGATATTTTGCTGAGCACATATCTGACAAATCCAGAGACATTTGGATGACAAAATAGACTGCTGCTCAGAGGTAAGGCCCAGGCATAATGAGACAGATCTAGGAAAGACCTGTCAGAATTCAGGTCTAAGCACCAGGCAAGAGCAGTCTGCAGAATTGCCCACAGCAAGCAGTTGTCCCGGAAAAATGGTCAGTAGCCTTTTCAGAAAACAAAAGAAGCAGCTCCTCTCTCTTGCAGACTATTTGCAAAGAAAATAATGGTTCCAGTATATACTCATAGACCTCATAATATTATCCCTACTCCACAGTTAAAGGATTATTGAGTTTTTTCCTGGCAAGCCAGTGTTCATCCAGAAATTGCTGATGAGTATTGGATGAGCTTAGACTGAACTGATGGGAGCTCATTGCCAAAAGATTAATAAGACACTTACACTCATCCCACAGGGGACCCTCAATGAAGATGGTTAGACAAATGATTTATTGGCTTTCTGGACTGAACCCCAGAAAAGAACATAAAAATGCTAATTAGAGGCTAAGAGAACATGAAGTATTCTTGAGAAATCATGAAAATTCTCAACCTACTTTGGCAAAAATCATTAGAAACAGAAGAAAATCTTTCATCTTTATAAAAGATCCAGAGAAATTAATCTGCAATACCCATTGGTGCCCTGTTAACATTATCATGGTTTTCTGTCCAAGGAAATCCTACCTTGTGGATCCCCTAAGCTGGAACTTAGATTCTACTGAACAGTGCTCTGTTCAGAGGTTGACAACTGAATGGTTAGCTTCATTCTTTGTGTAACCAACTTTCATAGTCTTTATTTAATCAATACCTGGCTCTTTTTCCATACTACACCAGATTTTTAAGGATACCTTTCTCTTGCATACAGCCCTGCAAACAGCCTCTCTCTGTCTCTTGCAAAATTAAGGGTGGAAAAGCCAAGATAAAGTTGTATTAGGTAATGAAAAACAGTAAATAAGCATAGTGATAGTTTTGCCCTATCATACATTCAGGAGTCCATGTGAATGAGAGATTGACATACTTATGTGAGCTCACAGGGAATACACACCCTCTCAGAGGCTGAAAGGTCTCAAGTGTGCAGCTGACACTCTTGCTGGAATTGTAGAAACCTGGAGATCAGACAACTCTGCTTTGAGGAAATCTATCCAAGCTCTCATTTGTTTCCAGTGATTGTCCCTGATCTCTACCTGTCCTGACACCCAGAATCCTCCTGGTCCTTCTGCTGCCTTCATTTGGACTCTCACCATGGTGTTTTTTTTTTCATGTCTGACTCAACCTCATTCTGACCCTTGGACTCCTGAAGGTCACGTGTTCTCTCAGACATCTCATGGCACTTACCACACATCTCAGTCACGCTGCAGGAAAAGGGGTTCTTTTCATATCATATTTTTATTTATTGAAATTTGTGACCACAAGCTTGATTTTTGTGTGTATGTTCTTTTTAAATGCCCCTAAGAATTGTTGATATTTTAATTATGACATTTATATGCTAACACAGTAACGATTGCCAACTCTTATTGAATCTTACTTCTTCAAACAATAATCGTTTCATTCACATTTATGTCTTTACATCCTAGAACATCCCAAAGTATAAGCATAAATTATAATTCTAATTTTGTAGATTAAATAGATGAACAAAAAGATTACATAATTTTTTATAATAAATTTTATTTATATTCCCCATACAATTGCAACCCCCCCATTCTGACCCCAATCCCTCCCCTCCCGCCCCCCACCCCCCAAAAAGTGTCTCTGGTTCATAGTTTTTTGATTTTGATTTTCACTTTCTTATATTCATTTTCCTGGTCCCTTATTTAAGTTTTCTAGATTCCTGCTATGAGTGAGACCATCCGGTATTTTTCTTTTTCTTTTTGGCTTATTTCACAGAGCATGATCCCTTCCAGTGCCATCCATGTTGCTGCAAATTGCATGTGTTTATCTTTTTTGAATGCTGAGTAATATTCCATGGTATATATGTACCACATCTTCTTGATCCAGTCATCTATTTTTGGGCATTTGGGCTGTTTCCAAAGCTTAGCTATTGTAAACAGTACAAGCTTGATTTTTTTTTTCATGTTATTACTAGGGAAGATTAAAAGATGATATAATAGAAAAAAAATAATTGCTGATAGAATCATTTAGTCATTCATGCATAAATTTATTTAAGTAACATTTTAAAAAAAAATTATTTTGTAGAAGTACTGGGATGTAGGCCAGAGGTGCGAGGGGTAGGGGCGGTGAGAGGATTCAACAGCGGCAGAATAGGGAGCAGAACAGGCGAATCTACTGAAACATGCTGCTGAGGGGAGCAGCTGGTGAGACAGGAGAGGTCTGTTCTGCCATGTGAGTCAGCTCATTGGCTGGATATTGAATTCATGCCACAGTGGCTGGTGATAGCTTGATAGCACTGAGACTTTAACCCCTGTGCCACCAGGGAGGTCCTCTCATGTTTTAGGACCAGGTTGAATTAAAAAAAGGTTTAGAGTTTAAAGAAAGGAATATTCTAGAGAAAAATTATATTTATTTCATTTTATATGGATTGGATTGAGAATTCAGCCTCTAGGAGAAATTAGAAATGTGATTGATAATTCCATTATTTTATAATTAGTTGTTTCCCCAATCTCTAAATGGGTAGATATAATGAAATGAAACAACTCTGTATATAAAAAGGTAGGATGTATGTGTTGTTAAGTATAAGGGTTGGAAATATTGTAGTAGAGTAAAAAATCTGCCAACCTCAAATCTTGTCTTTAGCTCTAGTTTATTTCCTTGGAGGGGCTCTGAAAGTTGGGTGGAATATGTTTTTGATGTTTATATCTAAACACCTCTCTGAGGGGATCTTTTATAGGAATACCTAATCCCTTTGTTAGTTTTTAGTAGAGAAGACAGAAACACCTTGTTTTTTCCAATAAATTCCCTGACTTCCACGTTCTTCTCCCAAACGCCCTTGTTCTAGCTAAACTCTGTAAAATGGAATCTAATCCACCTGGCTGAGTTACTAAGACCACTCACGCTTCTTTGAACTTTTCAGACCTAAAATCCGGAATTTATCACTCCAGAGTCAGAAAATCCCAGAAAGTGATGACCAAGTGTTTAAAACCCATTACTCTTATGAATCTGTCAAAGACATGAAATATTTGTTTAAGAAAAAGATGAAATCTTAGCTATTCCTTGTTTGTATGTTTTACCTTCTTTGCAAAGTACCCCAAGACTGGTTTCCAAAGAAACACTGTAAACTCCTGAGATGGTGAATAAGGTTATGAGCCTTCCATGGTAATTGCTCTAACTAAACTTTTGTTTCTCCTTCCATAGTCTAAGGTATGCAAGATGATATCTGAAACCATGTGACCTTTGCTAGCAATGAAGTGAAAACACGTTATTGAGCAAATGAATATAATGAAGATTCCAACAGAATTCCAGCCCAGTGCAACATTCCAACGCAGGCATAATTAACAAATTAACTTACTTATAGCTCTTTCCCTTTCAAGATTCATGGCCAGGGCCTCAGCACTCTTATCTACAAGGTCAGGCAGCCAACTAGCTGGTGTATCTCTCCAAGGCCATCCCCAAATACCTGCATCTTTCTCCCCTTGCCTTGCCCCCCTTGTCTGGGGACTTTGTCACAAATGGTTGTGCCTGCTGAAAAACGATGCTATCAATGTAACAGATATGGAGACAGTTGTGTATAAAGGGAAATTTTGGTCTTTAAACCAGTGCTCAGACTTTATGGTGCTACCCACATCTGGGACCTCATGCATGAGAAATAAAAGGCCAGAATTTATTTCTACAACAGCATCACTCCCCAGTTTTGGGAATTTGACTTTGAATCCATGGAAATAACTTGGTTTTAATTTTAGCTTCCTTTTTTCCCCCAGATTTTGATGTTTTGTGAAGTTCATTTTGTTTCATTTTTAATATGGACCTATGTTTAACTTTTCTCTGGTCTTTTTGTAAATTGTTTTTGCAGATACATTTGTGGTTCAGGTGTACAGATTATATTCTCTCTCTCTCTCTCTCTATATATATATATATATATATACACACACACACAATTTTCTAAGCAAACAAACAATGCAGCCATGGCCCACAAAAGCAAATACATCAAATATAACAGAATACAATATAACAAAATACAACAGAACACAAATAAGTCCAGGCAGGGCACCAACCTAGTGCAAAAGACAATTATTGGTACCAGCAGATGAGCCACCAAATCTGCTGCCGAAGGCACTGCTCATATGAGGGAGGGGAATCACTCACGGCATCTACTATAACACACCAGGAGCCGTCAGGCTTCCTGGCCTTCTCTGGCTGTAGTCTCGGCTACAAGGCACACACCGCATCCACCCTCAGGATGCACTAGTTCTGGGACTGGCAATTTTATTCTGTTGGGGGTAATCGCCAACCCTCAGGGTTTCTGTCTGCAGTCACTCCAACACTCGGCCTTCACAGCCACCAGTGCGACTCACAGACCCCTGCATTCAGGCCAACCCACTGCACAAGCACATGGGTCGGGGATCCAAACTTTGCATTTGGCTTGAGCTCCACCCCAAGCCACATTCCCCACCCGTCCCCCAAGGACAGGTTCCTCAGCTCTTCACCCTCACTCAAGAATGAGCAGGGCATCACCCACAGGTGATTTTACGAGACTCACAGTTCTTCAGCATACCCAGGCTGCTTAACAGCCGCTTAGGGCTTCTCAACTTAGCATCAGTACCAGCTTTTGCCTTCTTAGTTGGCTTTTCTCCTCCACCTGGCTGCTGGGCATAACAAGCTGCTTTTGGCCATCTAGGCCCACTCGCCACCCCCAGATTCTCAAAAAAAAAAAATAATAAAATAAAATAACCTGCCAAGGTCCTCCGCCTTCTGGCGGGATTGTCAGTCCAAGTTTATCAGTCCATATCCATCAGTTGAAGTCCATTGGCCTCTCCTTGTGTCAGCAACGGCCTGCTGCCTCAGGGGTCATTGGCTGGTCCTTTCAGGTATCGTTGGCTGGTCCTCTCGGGCGTCTCCTCCATGCGAGGTCTCGTCCCGCAGCTCCTGGACCGAATCCACCTTCTGTGCCGCCATGGCGCCTCCAGCGTCATCACAGTCAAACAGTCTGTTCTCCTTAATCCCTCCAGGTCTTCGGAGGGCTCCAATACCCGTCTGCATGGATCTTGCTGACTTACGCCAATTGTAAGTGCTGGACTGGACACGGTGCAGGTTTTCTGATCCCATGCAGACCAGGTAAAGGAGAAGTCAGAGTCCTTAGTAGTTTTGCAGGTTTTTTATTGGGGTTCACCAGGCATATGGCAGGCAGGGGTGCTGGGGGGCCGGGAGGTTGGCAGGCCTCCCAGCCCCCAGCAAATCTTCACTCTATCTGAGCTCTCTGGAGTTCGTTCTGCTGCTTCTCGGCTTCTCTTTCAGCTTCAGCTTCTACTGCTGCTGCTGGCGTCCCCGTGACGCCGCCCTTAAAAAGCACAGTCTTAGCTCAGCTGAATCCCATCTACCTATGCCCACACCCTATTCCAGGTGCCCGCCATCAGGCATGCATTCAGGACAAGGATCTATCATCTATCCTGATGGCGGAAGGGCAGAAAAGCCTGATATTTTCTTTACCCTACATACAGTAAGTGGTGTTTTCTCTAATACTTACTTCAAAACTTCCCCAAAATCTAAATTTGGAGAAATTGGTAGACTTTTGTTTGATTTATCAGAGGAAATATTATGCAACCACAGTAGAGCTCCTAAAACACTGGTAAATTTTCTTCCTTTCATTGTGGGAAAAACATTAGATAAATTTGACCTATTTGGTATTTATCTGGTAAATTGGAGCTTAATGGGAAACTTTCTTATTTAAGAGAAAATTTTAAATTTGGCATACATATGAATATTAATATTGGTGTTCTTTAAGAAATACATGTGAAACTTCTTAAGTGTCTGATTTGTTCTCATATAATATTGCTTGTCAATTCTTGTTGCTATTGTTTTGGAATGTAAATTATTATGTACTTATCAATTATGATGTTATCAGATTATTTAATCTTGTTTTAGGTCCCCCCCCCAAGAAACTTGAGGTTTGCAGACATTGTCCCTAGGAAGATTAACAGGAAGACTTGTGTAATGCAACCAACCCATTCCGGGTAGGTTTATTAATGGTTCTAGCAGCCACATGCTCTTCACCATTGTTTGTAGTCGCTACACTCCTCCATACACTCCACTGCACTCCTCCATCCTTGACACCGCACCACAATCACCGCATTCTGCTGCACCACCCTTATAAACCAGTCTCTCAGCCAAGGTGTACGCACCTACGCATGCCCACACCCTACTCTAGGTGCCCGCCATCAGGCATGCATTCAGGACCGCAGGGTTCCATCATCTATCCTGATGGTGGGAAGGCAGAAAAACCTGATACTTTTTACCTACCCTACAACGTATTGACATATTGTTAAAAAACATAATTGACAGAAATCAAGAATCAGAATTTTCTACATAGGACTGAATGGATTATTGGAAATGAATATAATTTTTATAAGTTTTTGATTGAAATATTGGATTTTTTTAATTAAAGGAATTTTTGGGCCTCCCAGGTGTCCTAGGGGTCAAGTCTCAGCCCTATCACCACCACGGCATGAGATCAATCCAGCTAGGGAGCTAACCCACATGTGGTGCAGCGGACCTCTCCTGCCTCCCTCTCTGCTCCCCTTAGCAGTTTATTGAAATTTTAGTTTGCATTTTCATGAGCAGAACTAACTTGTGTTTTCATTTTCTCTTTTCTTGATATTTTTTCATGGAAAAATATGTTATGGAAAACAATTATTACTTGTGGCAATGTATCTTTCCATGGTATCAGTAGGGAATTTTATTTTTTTATTTTATGTTTTTTACATTATTCTTCATTTTTTTACAATGTATGCTTTCTCATCTCAGTTATAGCCCCTGGAAATTTTAATTGTCTCTCCTTAAGTTAAGGAATTAGAAATGTGGTTCATTACCAAACTTTTTTTGGAATATCTTGGATTTAAGATTGAGCAGAGCCAAGAAGAGTCTTCCATTTTGCTTATGGGCTTCCAGAGAACGCAGAGAGGAGTCTCAGGAACCTTGAGAAGAGGAAATCTACCCAAAGTCACAGGTGTTGCAAGTACAATCTGGTGAGACTCAACTCTGGTCTCGCTTTCAAAGTCTTACAGACCAATTTAAAAAAAAAAAAAAGATTTTTTTATTTATTTATACAAGCACTGGATACAGTCAAAAGTGCCGGAGGGTGAGAGGATTCACCAGAGTCAGAGTGGGGAACAGAACAGGCAGACTGCTGAAACACACTGCTGAGGGGAGCAGTGCGCACAGCAAGAGAGGTCTGTCGTGCCTTGTGGGACCCTCGTCGGTGGCGGGGATCGAACCAGTGCTGCAAAGGCTGCGGGCAGCTTCGCAGCCCAGTGCTCAACTGCTGCACCACCAGGGGAGGCCCCTACAGACCACATATTGAGAGCTCAATCTAAGATTCCTTATAAGAAGTCCCAACAAAGTTTAAAAAAAAAAAAAAAGCCTGCTTGTTTATTCTGCTCTATGAGTTTACACAAAAAGTAAATCAAATGGGTTGCATTTTATTTTGATAACAAAAGCATTTTGGATAAGTTAGCATGAAGGTGGATAGAAAATGGTTTTAGTAGTAGTCTCTTTTAACTCCTTTTGAGATTTTTTTTTTTTAGTTTTTCAGATACTTTTGCTATTTTTAGACTTAATTTAGCTTTTTTTCCTTTTGTTTAGACTGACTTTTGTAGAAATGGAGGACTTTGCCACAGGGGCTATGAAAGAACAATGCATAACTAATTTCTATTTCCTTTGAATACACTGTCACCTTATAGAAAATTCTTTTCTGTGGACACACCCCATCATTCACACATTTTTTCTTTCATCACCATGGAAATGATGAAAAAAATTTAAATGGGGAAAATTGTTTAAGGAATCATGATGTACAAACTCCAAGCTAGGGAATGATGCCCTGGAGTCTTTCCAGACCTCACTCCATCTCCACATCAATGAGAGATCAGGTGCTAAGGACTACAATTCCCCGATTGCATGAATGTGGCTTCCTGAATAGAGCCCTGCTAGAAACTAGAGTGGTCATGTTGGACCAAAAAGTTGAACATGTCTATTCTTGCTCTTGTTTCCCCTGCTTTCTGCCCCACCCTGGTAGGATATATTGGCCAATTACCCTTATCTCTTTCTTCCTCTTCTCACTCCCCACGCAAATAAGCCTGCTGTTTTTTTCTAATTTTCTTTGTTTTTATTAATCCAGGGGTTACAATTATAAAAAGTATTTGAAAAAGCATACATTAATTCATTTTTTAAATTTTTTATTTAAATATTTTATTTTATATAATTCTTACATCTTTTTTCATCTTTGCACAATGTTTGCATTTTCGTTTTGGTTATATTCCCCATACAGTTGCACCTCCCCTTATTTTGACTCTAGTCCTTCCTTTCCCTCCCTCTCTCTCCCTCCCCTCCATAGTGTGTCTCTGGTTTATAGTTGCTTGTTGATTTTAATTTTTACTTTGTATTGATTAGTCTTTTTCCTGGTCTCTTATTTAGGTTTTCTAAATTCCTGCTATGAGTGAGACCATCCAGTATTTTTCTTTTTCTTTCTGACTTATTTCGCTGAGCATGATCCCTTCTAGTTGCATCCATGTTGCTGCAAACTGCATGTGTTTATCTTTTTTGATTGCTGAGTAATATTCTATTGTGTATAGGTATCACATCTTCTTGATCCAGTCATCTGTTTTGGGGCATTTGGGTTGCTTCCATAGCTTTGCTATTGTCAATAGTGCTGCTATAAACATAGGGTTGCAGGTGCCCTTTGGAATTACTGTTTCTGTGTCATTTGGGTAAATACCTAGGAGTGGAATTGCTGGATCATATGGAAGCTCTATGTTTAGTAGTTTAAAAAATCTCCACACAGCTTTCCATAGTGGTTGGACCAGTTTGCACTCCCACCAGCAGTGCAGGAGAGTTCCTTTTTCTCCACAACCTCGCCAACATTTGCTGTTGCTAGTTTTTTTAATATGTGCCATTCTCACTGGTGTGAGATAGTGTCTCATTGTAGTTTTGATTTGCAGTTCCCTGATTACAAGTGATGTTGAACATTTTTTCATATGCCTGTTGGCCATTTGCATTTCTTCTTCAGAGAAGTTTCTTTTTAGCTCTTCTGCCCATTTTTTGACTGGATTATTATCTTTGTTGAGTCTCAATAGCTCTTTGTAGATTTTTGTGATCAGTCCTTTATCATTAGTGTTGGGTGCAAAAATGTTCTCCCAATCAGTGGGGTTTCTCTTTGTTTTTGTTATTGTCTCTTTTGCCGTGCAGAAGCTCTTTAATTTGATGTATTCCCAGCTGTTGATCTTTGCCTTCACTATCACTGCTTTGGGTGATGTGTCTGTAAAGATGTATTTGAGGTGCATGTCATGTAGTGTTTCGCCTATATTTCCTTCTATGTATTTTATGGTTTCAGGTCTTCAAATAAGCCTGCTTTTTAATTGAGTTAACATTAGTTTACATTATTGTTTGTATTTCATAAGTATAGGGTCTTCCCCCTTCCCCTCCATGACTTTTCTGTGTGTCTGCTTTTGGGTCTTGTCCTGAGTTCTTGAATGCATGGGCGAGAACTCACAAGCTGAATCACCCCTACTTCTATCTGGATGCCCTATAAAGAGCTTGGCCATATGCCTTAATTGATCCCTCATGCACCTGTTTTCCAGGTGAGGCAGGAGCCTCAGAGTCTTGAAGGTTTCCCTGTTGTGCAGCTTTCACCTTTTCCTGTGACTATTTCCAGTACTATCTTGGGGGTGGTTCCTTCCCATTTATCCTAGTGCATCCTCAATGGAGAAAGGTGTCTCACAACAGCTTTAGTATCCTCTCTATCCCCTGCCAAGGTCTGACAGGGAGTCTTTGCTAGGGAGGACAGTTCTTCCTGAACTTGTGGCCAGTGAGTCTCAGAGTGTGTCCAGATTATCTGATGTTTTCCATGGAGTTCCCCTCTCAAAGAAGGTAGTAGGGTCCATGGGCTGCCTCATGTTGATAGGTTGAGGGAAAACATATTGGCATGGTCATTTCCCTGACTAGGTGGATTAGCAATGCTTAGCCATTGAGTTACACCTCCAGTCCTGGGGCCCAAGTGAGTTCTCCCCACACATTACAGAGTTCACTGATGATGATGATTTGCTTGTCTGCCTGATTCCTTATAGGGTTTGCAGCTGTGTTTCATTAGGGTAGCAGGTAAAAACAGACCTGCATCTTCTCCAGGTAAAAGAAACCTAGAACATATTTTCACAAAATTTTACCTTTTGATACAAAAATTGGAAGAGCCAGCAACAAGTTCAGGCAAAAAGATTTATTTATTTTCACAACAAATTTTCTGAGAACCTACTGTGTGAACAGAGCAGTCTAGACTTGTACATACAACTAAATACAAGTGACAGTCTGCCCTCTAGCACATATACCTTAGTGGAGCAGCCAACTAATAAGCTTATTGTAAAGGCAGGAACTGGGCACAGTGCAGGTTTTCTGATCCCATGCA
This sequence comes from Talpa europaea, assembly GCF_964194135.1. Lineage (NCBI taxonomy): Eukaryota > Metazoa > Chordata > Mammalia > Eulipotyphla > Talpidae > Talpa > Talpa europaea. Next base: position 48,591,488 of record NC_140078.1, on the reverse strand, counting down.
GACCGGGTAAAGGAAGAGTCAGAGTCCTCAGTAGTTTTGCAGGTTTTTTATTTGGGGTTCACCAGGCATATGGCAGGCAGGGGTGCTGGCAGCAAGTCTTCACTCTATCTGGGCTCTCTGGTAATCTCGGCTTCTCTTCGGCTTCTACTGCTGCTCCTGCTGCTACTGCTGGCGTCCCCCCATGATGCTGCCCTTAAAAGCGCAGTCTTAGCCCAGCTGAATCCCATCTACCTATGCCCACACCCTATTCCAGGTGCCCGCCATCAGGCATGCATTCAGGACAAGGATCCATCATCTATCCTGATGACGGAAGGGCAGAAAAGCCTGATATTTTTTTTACCCTACACTTATGTAAGATATATGCAAATGTTGTCTTTAACATAGACTGTGTATCATTTTTTAAACAAAGCAATTTAAGAAATTAGGGTAAGAGGGCCTCCCCAGTGGTGCAGAGGTTGAGTGCTGGGCTGCAAGGCTGCCCGCAGCCTCTGCAGTGCCAGTTCAATCCCCGGCCACCAGGGAGGGTCCCACATAGCATGCTGACCCCTCCTGCCGTGCCCACTACTCCCCTCAGCAGTGTACTTCATCAGTCTACCTGTTCTGTTCCCCGCTCTGGTGAATTCTCTCACCCTCCCGCGCTTCTGACTGTACCCAGGGGTTGTATAAATAAATAAATTAATCTTTAAAAAAAGAAATTAGGGTAAGAATTGTAGATCTAGCCATTTATTATTGGTAATACCAATAGGATTATTCTTCTATCTCACCTTGCTTTAGAAAGTGTGATATCTTTGGGATTTGTGGTATGAAGGAAAGAGCAAACCCCAGTGATGGAGGACAAGAATAGAAGAAAAAAAAACAAAACAAAACTGAAAAGGTGGTGTGCCACAAGACCAGAAACCTGGTTCACACAAGAGGGTGGAGGTAGAAGAGATTAGCATAGCCATTGACACAGGTATGGAAACTAAGATCCTTAGGTGCAGATGACACAGTTGGGGAAACTAGTATCCTTAAGCACAGACTATAATCCTTAGGCAAGGATTACAAAGCATAAAACCCAAGCAGGTATCAGACTGCTGTCCAGCACACAGGCCCAAGGGTAAAAATATGGAGATTGAGTCCAACAGACCCCAAAGGTAAAGATATGGAGATTGAGCCTATTGTGGAATCTCCTGTCCCATTTAGATTCTGCATAGTTATCCAAAATTGCAACCAATTGAAGGCTCACAAGGAGTGAGCCCCTCCCAAAAAAAAGATGACTATGTCAGTTCAGTCTCTGCACAGGCTCTGGGCAGCAGTCCCTCTGCCCACCTGTGATTATGCAGGTGCTTCTTTTCACCCTCTCTCTCCCTCTGCAGGGAAGCAGCTTCCTGTCTGCCCGTGACCTGTACCTGCCAGGATTTCTCTTCACTGACTCCCTCAGTGGAGGCAGCTCTCCTCAAGGCCGCCCACCTGCAAACATGCAGGCCTCTCTCAGCAAACCTGTCCTTTCTGGGGCAGTTCTTTCTGCTTATGCAAGTGTCTTTTACTCTTTTGTCCCTTTCCCAAATAAACCTGTTCTTTAAATATAACTAATGTCTGTCTCATGGGGTAACTCGCCACATTTTGCTGAAACTGGAGCTCTGGTGAAACCTTTCCCAGAGTGAACACAAGGACCCCGCACTCCAAATCCACAGAATCCAATAAAGCACATCACCAGGAGGTAATAGTCTAGGCAAGAAATACTGGCTTTGCATATTATCAGTTATGTACCAGTTACAAATCTTTACCTCATGAACAATTAGATGAACTCTGTATCCCTACTGACCTATCACAACATCCCGCTCACTCAATCATTAGTCAGACTTTCTTCTTCCCCAAGTCCTGAAAGTGGCCCACCTCTGAGCATTAGAATGAGGGGCAAAAATCCTCCTTTATATCTCTGTTCCTCTAATTTCATCAGGAAAGAATAGAAGGCATCTCTGCATAAGGGGGAGGAACATCACAGCACAGTGGTTCCAGGCATACGTGCTATTTCCCCTAGCCCTACTTTCATGCAGCTGCCTTGAATTCCAACTCCCAGCATACCATGAACCAGACTTCCTGAGTTGGGGTAGGATCTGGAAAGGAGCAGGGGAATACATAAATGGAAGTGGGAAGAAGGAGAAGTGGGGACACAAATAGAAGGGAAACACTTTGAGAAGTGATATGTGGGTGAGAGAAATGTAGAAAGTCTGCTCCGGGGACTTTAGTGTTGTGGGAGAGACAATAACAATCATTACCTTGACCTCTTGGTGAATAGTAAGGTACATTTTGAATGCTAGGTCTCCTTTTCTGACTCAGATCTCTGGGAACTGCCTAATTCCTTATAGCTTCCCACTGGAAGGTGACTTAGACTTATGGCAAACTTTTGGGGCTTATCTTCCCTGCTTTTGGACAAGTCTGTTTGACTAGGAATTTGCCCATGAAGAGGTAGATAATTTTGGGGATGTGAACAGGAGTTTGTTCTTTGAAATCCTTTCTTCTCTTGTTTCCACCCCTCTTCTCTCTTTCTCTCTCCACACCAATTACAGATCTTTTCATAAAGATTCTGCCATATTTGCCTTTTGTATGTAGATGGCAGAACATTTTAGAATGTACACAGTGGGTTTTTTAACCTTAACAGTTTGGTGTCCCTGTACCACACAGCCACATGGATACAGATATGTATTACTAGTCTATCCTCAGATGTAGAGGAACAAAAATCTACCACTCCAAAGCATGCATCTGACACGTGATTCAGGGAGGGATTCTGAAAGATTGTTGGAGGCTGCTTTTGATGTTTATATTCCAAACTTGCATATTTATAATCCAAACTTCTCTCTGTAAGGCTCTATTCCAAGAAGATATAATCCCCTTACCTCTTTTCAGCCCAGAAGACAGAAATATCTTTGTTTTCCCCAATAAATGCCCTGAATTTACCCTTTCCTTCTGTAACCTCCCTTTCCTAAGCTAAGCTGTTTAAGACGGCAGCTAAAGCAATGGGGATGTTACTCCACCGCTTGGATCTTGCCCATATATACATATGTTTTTTTCTCTTTAAAAATATGCCTGATACATTTTTGATTATTTGCCAACTTTGAAGAAACTGGAGGTATATGGATGATCACTGCTCACCTACACGACCATGTCAAGCTCAAAAAGTTTTATCCTATTGACAGGAAAATTCTTTCTACTTAACAATTATTACAGAGAGGTAGCTCCATAAAAGGTAGAGGTTCTATGTTCCTGTTTCACCTAATGAAGGATGAAGTTGAGTGGTAAAATGAAGCTGAAGAAGACTCAGAAAGGAATTAGAGGAATAACTAGAGAAGGCAAGAAGAGAGACATATGGAGCAGAGAGACACGTGAAGTTCTGTTTGCTTCTCAACCTTGGATTTGCACCAGGGGCTTTGAGAAAATGGAAGAAATACATGGATGAGAAACACACAGGGAGGCTGAAGATGGCAGCCTTAACTACTTGTACTTTAATTTTGCTTCTTTAGTCCCAGGCTTTCCTGACACCTATGATTCCATGCAAGAAGGTGCCTTAGACTTGTGACAAACTTTTGGGCCTCAGCAGTCCTACTAAGGGCCAACCCTATTTGGCTGGGCCTTTATCCCCAAGGAGATAGGTAACTCTGGGTGTTTAATTGGGAAAATGTTACCCTTTCTTCTCTTCTTTTTCCTTTTTTTTAAAGATTATTTATTTATTTATACAAGAACCAGGGTACAGGCCAGATGTGTGGGAGGGTGAGAGGATTCACCAGAGACAGGGTGGGGAGCAGAGCAGGCAGACTGACGAAAAACATTGCTGAGGAGAGCAGCGGGCGCGACAGGAGAGGTCTGCCTCACCATGTGGGACCCTCACCGGCTGGCCGGGATCAAACCACCATTGCAGAGGCTGCAGACAGCTTCACAGCGCTGTGCTCAACCGCCTGCGCCATTAGGGGAGGCCTCTTCTCTTCTCTTTCTATGCATACTTCTCCCATTAAAGTTCTTCCACACTAAGATTATGTTCCATCTTTATGCTGCAGATGGCAGAATCTTTAGAGTATGCAGTTTTGGAGGTCATAGGGCAACCCTCAGTTCTGCACACTAACACATTGAGATGTTGCTGGTCAAACGTCCATAGTGCATTGTTCCCAATACCGTTAGAGTCATCCACTCCCTCACTTATGTCACCACTTCACCATTGCAGTCCTCTGCTTCCTCCTATTGTAGTAGATTATTCCCCCCACCCCCATAGTGGCCCCATTCCTGATCCCTTATCAAAATATCCTCTCTCCTTTTGAATAAATCTTTTCTAAATTCGGAATTGATTATTATTTGACAAAAGTCACCTAGGTACTTAAGTCATGACTAAATAATGTAAGATGACTGGTGACACATAGCTGGCTAATAACCATAGACATTTCATTGGATAAACCAAAGGAACCTACGTTGGCATATCTATGCACTTGAGCATGGGAACTGGCTTAGAGTTGGTCACAAATGGTGAGTGAGAACATCACAAAGATAATGAGAAACTGTTTTTTGAAAAGATTATCCAAACACATAGGATACATTTTTTCCTGCATCCAAATAGATGCTTGGGATAAACTAATTTTTGCACTTGAATGGCAGAACCCTGAGTCCAAAAACACTACAATATTGCTTGTCTGTGCTTCCACAAGAGTTTAAGAATTTTCCAGCTATTTTTCGAGAAATACTGGCTAGGGGTCTCCAAAATGTCAACTTAATCAGGGCTTCTTCTACAATATATGGAAAATTCACTAATTGCCAGTTCTGACTATGAATCTTGTCTGGAACACACCACATTGGTTTTGAACAACTAAGCAAAATGTGGCTAAAAGGTGTCATAACATCAAAAGGCTTATATATGCAAAAAGAAGTTTACCTACTTGGGATCTGACATTAAAAATGACAAAATCTCATAGCCAAGAAAAAAGTAGCTTCCTCACACCTCAAATCAAATGCAATTACATGAGTTTTTGGTTTTACAGAATTTGGATCCTCAACTTTGGGTTAATATAAAAACCTCTATATGAAACCCTAAAGTATCTGGACACCTTTGTTTTGGATTCCATAATGTTTTGGACTCCAGCAAATTTTTTTTTAATTAATTAATTTTATTTTTATATTCCCCATACAATTGCAATCCCCCCATTCTGACCCCAATCCCTCCCCTCCCGCCCCCACCCCCCAAAAAGTTTCTCTGGTTCATAGTTTTTGTTGATTTTGATTTTCACTTTCTTACAGTTATTCATTTTCCTGGTCCCTTATTTAAGTATTCTAGATTCCTGCTATGAGTGAGACCATCCGGTATTTTTCTTTTTCTTTTTGGCTTATTTCACTGAGCATGATCCCTTCCAGCGCCATCCATGTTGCTGCAAATTGCATGTGTTTATCTTTTTTGAATGCTGAGTAATATTCCATGGTATATATGCACCACATCTTCTTGATCCAGTCATCTATTTTTGGGCATTTGGGCTGTTTCCAAAGCTTAGCTATTGTAAATAGTTCCAGCAAGTTTTTGAATAAATAAAAGGATGCTTGATCTCAGCACCATCCTTCGACAATCAGATTCCAGGAAGTCTTTCCAACTCTGTGCATAAGAGATATGGAATTAGCCTGATAATGCTAAACTAATTTTGAGGACCAGAAATGGAGCCTGTCCAAGCAACTGGACCATTCCACCATGGGAAGCCCTCCCTGTTTGAGCACTGTGACTGCCACTTAGGACCTTCTGCACAAAGCAGAGTTATTTATTAGAGTTCAACCCATCACTGTGTATATAGCATATCAATTTTTGACATGATTAGAATGGAAATGTGGGCTTTAGTTGAATGCTAAAGGAATGGGAAAATATCAAGCAATTCTATTAGATAATGTGCAGTTGTGAGTTACTACCTCAGTAAAGGTAGTGATCTTGTTTCCAGAATTGTAGAGAGCTTTGAAAATGGAGTCTTAACCCACAGCTGTCTAGAAACCATTCCTCAAATGGACTTGTCTCAACTTGTCCATCAACATAGCAGCAAGGATGTGAAAGGGGTCTGTGAATGGGGATTTACAAGCTTTGACCCAAGTTCCACGTAGAGAATGAACTCACATCATATAATACTCCAACCAGTGGTCCTACTCTACCTAGCGTTGAAACATCTGTGTGATAATTTCCTCTTTGGAAGAGATGCATTGCTAAAGTACATATGATCATATTTAAAGGGCCCAAATTTATATAGGATGCAGAATGGGTCATCCACAGTTGCTGGGTGACTTATACCCTAAAGCTACTAGGTTTAAATATTAAGCAAGTATACTTTTGAATACTTGCAACTGGATTTACCTAACACACAGGTCCACTGGAAATTATAAGCAACTTTTGACCTTTGTGAATACCTTCTTGGAATGGGTGGAAGTATTAACCATTAAGATGAAAAAAGCTGTGGAGTTTGCCAAATACTTGCTAAAGGAATAATTTCTTGTGTTGGATTGCCCAGCTCCATTCAGAGTTGTGGGTCTGCTACTCCTAGGCAGCATATTCGGCTGCCATTTTGTCACCTAAACAAGGTCAAAGTGGTCTGGCAAGTTAGGAACAGGAGCCCAACCCTTCAGCCCTTCAAATCAAACAAGAGCACAAAGCTGGATCACACTGGGAAGGTTATGCATCACAAAGTATGTCCGGAACAGGAAGTATGTCCAGAATGTCCAGGGGGTTGAGGACCGATGCATAACACATACACCCGACTTATACATCACGAGGTATGACCGGGAACACCCGGGGGCCAAGGACAGATGTATGACAAGGAACCCCAGAAGCTGATCAGTGGACTGCCTTATTGATAATATTAGAACCTTGGGGGGGTGGGGGGGATTAAGGTGTGTCATCAAGTAGATAAGAAGTGCCTGGAGGACAGACTCACAATCCCTAATCTACTACACACTTCCCCTTTCTTTAATCTCCTTAATCTCCTTACAACCAATTATGTGTGTCAATAAAAGGGCCAGGATCTTGCTCTTCAGCAGCATCCTGCATTATGTAGCCTGCTCCACGACTCCAGTTTGTCAGTGTGGTGTTGTCCAACGCAACACAGAGTAATAACAGGTCTGCTTTTGATTCAGAAGTCACTCAGAAAGTAACACCTTACTGATTACTTTAAGTCTACATACTACCTGGAGATCACATCTACAGGACAAACTAAGAAAGTGAATTATGCATTAAAGAAAACTTAGAAAAAACTATGGCAAGATCCCATTCTTGATGGGATCGGATATTGTACATCATCTTCCTTTGCATAAGAGTGACTCTTAAAAGTGAGCTACACTTAAGTCCCTTCGAAATAGTCTTTGTAAGACAATTCTCAGCTTTGATTTTGAACACTGCACCAGATATAGAACAAGAACATAGGTCAAAAATTACATAAAGCATACTCAGGAAATTCTAGCTATTACTCTTGCTCTTTCTAGGATCTCTCTGAAGACTGTTTTTACAGGTGCATGTGTGGTTAAGGTGAGCAAACAACCTGGCCACTTCAACATGAATAGAACTTTCTATCAGGCAGTGTTGAAGAGGTTTATTTATTTATTTATTTATTTTTGTAAAAAAGCAAAGAAAAAACTCCATGTCTTTTTGACTATGAGTAAAACTGCAGTATCTTGAGATATTCCACATGGGCTAAATGAAAAATAAGGTAACTGTCTGTGTCTCTGTGTTGTATGACTGTATATATTTACATTTGTGCCTAATTTTTCTGACCTATGGGGGATGTAAAATTGTTAGAGATAGAATCTATGGAAATTGTGAGCTCAGAAATATAATAGACACTGGTTCCAGTGCCTCCAGGAAATATGGTCTGGGATAATTTTAGGTTAATGAGATACAATTTGACATTGAATGGGTTGGTTTGAAACACATATACCTATAAATTTATGGTATTGAATGTAAAGGATTTTTCTCTTCTACTTGGGTCATTGGTATTCAGTACATGAAGTATTTAATTTTCAGGTAAAATGGTATCTGGGAAATTAATGCATTTTTTGAAGGTTAAATTTCCAGCTATGGAATCAAAAGAAAAGTTTAAGTTTTGACTGCCAGCATTATGTTGAATCAGTTTAGCCAGAGCTTTGATTGTAATTAAATGTGTTTTTTCCCCAATACTTATGACAAAACTTCTCAGAAATAAAAATTAAGTGGGGCGGGGGAGGTGATGGTACTCTATTATTTGATTAATAAGAGAAAACTTATGGAACCTCAGTAGAGCTCATGAGACAGTCCATGAAAATTCTCCCATTTTTCATGGGAAGGACATTAGATGAATTCACCATCTTGGTAGGTATCTAGAAACTTGGAACTTAATGGGAGCATTGGCACTTGGAAAGATGTTTAACCTTGGCATACACATGAATATTAATACTGATGTTCTAAAATTAGGTAGGTAGATAGATAGATAGATAGATAGATAGATAGATAGATAGATAAAATATTGCTTGTCCTGTGTGGAGTTTCCTCCATCTACTAAAACTGGAGCTTCCACAAGATTCAGAAATTCCACTCTTAGGTATCTACCCAAAGGACACAAAAATGTGAATTCAAAATGACACCTGCACCCCTATGTTTATTGCAGCACTATTTACAATATGTAAGCTATGGAAACAACCCAAATGCACAAAATGAGATGACTGGATCAAGAAGATGTGAAATATATATACAATGGAATATTACTCAGCAATCAAAAAGATAAACTCATGCCATTTACAGCAACATGGATGGAGCTGGAAGGAATCATGCTCAGTGAAATAGACCAGAAAGGAAAAGAAAAATACCAGATAGTCGCACTCATAGCAGGAATTTAGAAAACCTAAATAAGGGATCAGGAAAAAGATTAATTATAATAAAGCAAAAATCAAAATCAACAGGCAATTGTAAAGCAGAGACACACTACAAGGGGGAAGAAAGGATCAAAACAAGGGTGATGGGAATTTTATGGGGACTGAAAACAAGATGAAAATGCATACTTTGTGCAAAAATGAAAAATGATGTTAAAAATATAAAATATTTTTTAAATTAAAAAAATTGCTTGTCAATTTTGATTGTTGTTATTATGAAATATTGTAAGTTTTAATGTTTAGCAAATTTCCTTGTAAATTGTGTCATCATTTTTTAATTTCAGTTATTTAAAAGTTGTTTCATTTGCATAAATTATTTCTGAAGAAATTAACAGAAGCAAAACTTCAACTTTATTTTAAGACATGTTTTAATTGACAGAAGTAAAGAGTTCTATATAGAACTGAGTGGACTACTGGAGATGAATATAATTTTAATAAGTTTTCATTTCAAATGATACATTTGTTTATTTTAACTCAAGAAATAATAATTCTTTTAGCTAAGAACTGTAGCAATGTTCAGTAACTTTTTTTATATAAATTTTATTTTTATATTCCCCATACAATTTCAACCCCCTTATTTTGACCCCAATCCCTCCCCTCCCCACCCCCACCCCCCATAAAGTGTCTCTGGTTCATAGTTGTTTGTTGATTTTGATTTTCACTTTCTTATAGTTATTCATTTTCCTGGTCCCTTATTTAAGTTTTCTAGATTCCTGCTATGAGTGAGACCATCCGGTATTTTTCTTTTTCTTTCTGGCTTATTTCGCTGAGCATGATCCCTTGCAGCGCCATCCATGTTGCTGCAAATTGCATGATCAGTAACTTTTTTTTGAAGATTTATTTATTTATTTATATGAGCATTGGGTGCAGTCAGAAGCACAAGAGGGTGAGAGAATTCACCAGAGCCAGAGCGGGGAACACAACAGGCAGACTGACAAAATACACTGCTGAGGGGAGCAGCGTGCACGGCAGGAGAGGTCTGTCACGCCACGTGGGACCATTGCCGGTGGCCGGGGATTAAACTGGCGCTGAAGAGGCTGCCGGCAGCTTCACAGCCCAGTGCTCAAGCACTGTGCCAGCAGGGGAGGCCCCTCAGTAACATTTTTGTGAGTAGAATTGTGTTTCCGTTTTCTCTCTCCTTAATAACATCATATTATGGGAAAATAGCAATCCTTTCTACGGCAATATGTCTATCATTGCATGATTTCAATAGGGAATTTTATTGCTCTTAAATTAAGGAATTGGAAGTTGGAAGCCTGGTTGACTTTTTTAAATTTTTTTTTAAGATTTATTTATTTTATTTAAACACGAACTGGGGTACAGGCCAGATGCGGGGAGTGTGAGAGGATTCATCAGAGACAGAGCGGGGGACAGAACAGGCAGACTGATGAAATACACTGCTGAAGGGATCAGTGGGCGAGACAGGAGAGGTCTGCTGCGCCATGTGGGCCCCTCGCCAGCCGGCCGCGATCAAATCTGCGCTACAAAGGCTGTGGACAGCTTCACAGCATGACGCTCAACCGACTGCGGCACCAGGGGAGGCCCGAAGCCTAGTTGATTTTGAGGCATTAATTGGACTGTATACTTGGAATACAAATTCAGCAGAACCAAGAAAATAACCTGCCACTTTGCTGGTGGTTACCACAGACTTCCAAAGGAAGTAGGGAAACTTGCATCCCTTGACAGATCTGGAGATCCCATAGATGAAAGAACTGGTAACCTTGAGAAAGGTAATCCCAAGTGGAATGTGGTAAATTGTAGCCTTTTTTGATTGCTGAGTAATATTCCATTGTGTATATGTACCACATCTTCTTGATCCAGTCATCTATTCAGGGGCATTTGATTTGTTTGATAGCTTACCTATTGTAAATAGTGACCCTATAAACATAGGGGTGCAGGTGCCCTTTTGAGTTAATGTTTCTGTGTCCCTTGGGTAAATACCCAAGGGAATTGCTGGATCATATGAAAGCTCCATCGTTAGCAGATTGAGGAATCTCCACACAGCTCTCCAGAAATAAGCCAAAAAGAATAAGAAAAATACCAGATGGTCTCACTCATAGCAGGAATTTAGAAAACCTAAATAAGGGACCAGGAAAAAGACTAATTATAATAAAGTAAAAATCAAAATCAACAAGTAACAAGTAACTATAAACCAGAGATACACTACAGGGTGGGGAGAAAGGAGTAGGATCAAAACAAGGGGGAGTGGGAAGTGTGTGGTGACTATAACCCAGACTATAACCCAGAAAATGTATGCATTGTGCAAAAATGAAAAATGATGTAAAAGATATATAAAATAAAATAAAAACTGTAGCCTTGCTTCCAAAGTCTGAATCTAAATTCAATCTAAAATTCCTAATGAAAAATTCCAACAAAACCAACAAAAATGCTGCTTGCTTTTCCATATGAGTTTATACAAAATATAGCAAGTAGATTAGAGCTAGTGTTGGTTAACAAATAAATTTCGTTATTATTATTTGATAGAATTGGGATGAAGGAGGAGAGAAAGTCATTTTAATAGTAGAATCCTTTTTTATAAAGTTTCCTGTGTAATTTTTTCTGAAATTTTCTGATACTCTGTTTGCTAATTGACTAAGAGCTACAGTTTTTGTTTTTGTTTTTTTCTTTTGGCTTGGACTATGACAATTTTCTAGAAAAGAAGCACTTTGCCACACTAATTAGTGTCTGATTGCTATTTCCTTTGAAATCATTGAAACCACCAAAAAAAACTGCTCTAAGGCCACATCTCAGAATCCATACTTTTATCATAGAAATGATGACAAAAAATGAAAAAAGGAAATTTGTTACAGGAGAAGAGCTGAGGCAATAGGAATGACACTGTGAGAAGGGGGCAATGTGAAATGTAGTGGGCCACACAAGGCCTAAGCTTAAGCCATCTCAGGAGCACAAGTTAGGGCTGTGGGAAAATTCTAGTCCAAAACAATGGAGGCAGGGTTCCCATCAAAAATAAGATGTACACTTTATACCTGAAACATGGGATGTGGTGAAATGCTGCGATGCTTGTAACAGCAGTTTGGCTTCTGTACCCACCCCACCACTCCCCAACCCCGCTCTGCTTGCTGTGCCAACTGCAAACTCCCAGGTGTGGTTTTCACTTTAAAAAGGGCACCTGTACCCCTATGTTTATAGCAGCACTATTTACAATAGGTAAGCTATGGAAACAACCCAAATGCCCAAAAATAGATGACTGGATCAAGAAGATGTGGTACATATACACCATGGAATATTACTCAGCAATCAAAAAGATAAACTTAGGCCATTTACAGCAACATGGATGGAGCAATCATGCTTAGTGAAATAAGGCAGAAAGAAAAAGAAAATTACTGGATGGTCTCACTCATAGCAGGAATTTAGAAAACCTAAATAAGGGACCAGGAAAAAGACTAATTATAATAAAGTAAAAGTCAAAATCAACAAGCAACTATAAACCAGAGACACACTTTGGAGGGGGGAGGGGTGGAGGGATTAGGGTCAAAACAAGGGTGGCAGGAATTGTATGGGGACTATAACCAAGATGAAAATGCATGCATTGTGCAAAAAATGAAAAATGATGTAAAAATTATATAAAATAAAATTTTAAAAAAGAGAGAAAAAAAATCCCTTATCACCCCCCCCCGGGGCTGCTCCCTGCAAGACACAGTTGCAGGCCACTAATAATGGCTTTTTTTAAATCTGATTCAGACTTGGGGCTGAGTTAGGGGGAGACCCTACAACACCATCTCCCACAACCCACCTCCTCTTCACTTTCACCTCAGATACTCTGCGCTGCAGCTCCCCTCATGATGAGTGGGACTTTCCGGGTAGGGGCTGTTGGGAACTGGGTGCACATCTGAGTGCCAGGATGTTAGTGGACAGACAGAGGGGCACCCTGGGACCCACAGCCAAAGACAGGCTGTCACCTCTCTCTTGCTTTTTCACCTCCAATTTGTGCCTTGTACTGGCAGTTGGACACATGGTGTGAAGTCACTGGCCAATTAGTCTCCTTTTCCTTCTCCCCTCCTTCTCCTTCTCTTTCTCTCTCTCCTCCTCCTCCTCTCCCTCTCCCTCTCTCCCTTCTCTCTTCTTCCCGCCCCTTCATATTCCAACTTCCCTTGTAAATAAAACTCATTTTATTTCTCTCTGAATGTCTGTTTTTGGATTTTTTTTTAAAAGATTTATTTATTTTTATACAAGAACTGGGGTACAGGCCTGAGGTGTGGGGGTGGGAGGATTCACCAGAGACAGAGCGGGGAACAGAACAGGCAGATTGACTGAAATGCACTGCTGAGGGGAGCAGCGAGCCAAACAGGAGAGATCTGCCACACCATATGGGTATCTCCCTGGCCGGCCAGGACTTGAACCCGCGCTGCAGAGCCTGCAGACAGCTTCGCAGTGCTGCACTCAACTCGCTGCGCCACTGGGGAGGCCCTGTTTTTGGATCTTAATCCAAAATACTCAGCACTCAGGTGAGGTCTCAAAAACTGGAACCACCCCCACATATGCATGCTCTAAATGGATTTTGCCATCTACAACATATAGATAATGGATATTCTTAATGTATAAGAACCTTTAATAGAAAATAAATTTGATAGAATTTTGTATCTATAGAGGGAAAAGAGAAAGGACATAGTTTCATAATGAAAATCAAAGTTAACCATTCCCTCATGAGTAAATGCTCGACCAAATACAGTCAGACACAAGCAAGCCTGCTGAGATCCAAAGTTTGCAACAAGATTGGGCAGCACCTTCTGATGAGAAACCATGAGAAATGGGCAAAAAAGGCCAGGCAAGTCTGGGATGAGAGAGGCAAAATCAAAGTACAAATCAATGTAATGGCTGCCATTGTCAACCCCTCCCCATGGGCCCTTCACCCATGTCTCTTCCAAATGTCTCTACATATCCTCCTGTATCTCTAAGTGTTCTCTATTTTCCCCTGGCTGCTCAGCTGTGCCCCTCATTAGTTGGGGTAGAAAATCTGAGACCTCTCCTTTTTTTGTGATTCCTTGTTGTCAAACTTTTTTTTTTTTAAAGAATTTATTTATTTATTTATACAAGCACTGGGCACAGTCAGAAGTGCAGAAGGGTGAGAGAATTCACCAGAGCCAGAGTGGGGAACAGAACAGGCAGACTGACGAAGTACACTGCTGAGGGGAGCAGCGGGCAGTAGAGGTCTTCACGCCATGTGGGACCCTCGCCAGTGGACCGGGATCGAACAGGCACTGAAGAGGCTGTGGGCAGCTTCGCAGCCAGGCACTCAAACGCTGCGCCACCAGGGGGGGCGGGGGGGGGTCTTGTTGTCAAAGTTCTATGACATTTATCTTACCAATTTTCCTGATGCTTTTTTTTTTACTGTTTTTTTAGCCCGGAAGAACCCAGATGGGTACAAGATGATTTCCTTGCATCCCAACACTAGCATTCAAAGACTGTTGTGAAACTTTTATGCATAAGTATATTTTAGATAATAGACAACAAAGGTGGACACTAGACCTTCACTTAAGGTATATTTAATACTATTGTTAATATTCTCATTAATGGTATAAGACTGTATAATTGTGCAATTGAAAGGTACCCAGAAATGCCAAGCTATTATGGGGTACATGCTCTTAAAATATGTGGTCATCAATAGGTACAAAGGCAAAGAAAGCACACACTTAGTGTGGAAGACCTTTAATTGGTGTGGAGAGAAAGCAAGGGAGAAAGGGAGAAGAGGAGGTGGAAGGGGGGGAGAAGAGGAAAAGAAGAGAAGAATAGAGAAAATATTTCAAATATTAGATTCCAAATAAAATTCTAAAAATTAACCATTCCATCACAAGCTCAGCATAAAGCAAGGCAGACAAGGTCCAAAATCTTGCCACAAGTCTAAGATGCTCTTCTGTGGTGAACTATAAGAAATGGGCAGGTCTCAGAAATCTGGAACAGGAGAAACCTGAAATGTACCAATTATCCACCATGAAGTCAAGGTGATGGCAGTCATTGTCTCTGCAAGGACCAAGAGTAGCCTCCCAAAATGTCTCACCCACAGATCTCTCCTCAAGTGTCTTTCCACTATCTCTGTCTCACTCGTCTTCCCCTTTCCTTTGTTCCACCTCAGTTTATATGGTTACCTTGCTCCTACCCAGCTGCTTCCTCCCCCATTCACATGGCATCTTGGAAATTTTAGTGCAAGGCTAATGCATATAAATGAGACCAATGAAAATGGTGCCCATTCACTGCCTGTGATTTTTCTCTGCCTTTCATGGATATGAATCTGTAACAGACCCCTCCTTTTCATTTTTGTCACCATTTCCATGGTGAAGTTCTGAGAGGTGCAGCCTCAGAAGAGTCTTTTCCAGGGCTCCAGTGTATTCAAATGAAATAACAATCTGTCATTAACATTGCCCCTAGATAATCAATGGTGGCAGTCTTCCATTTCTACAAAATAGTCAATCATTCCAAGTCAAAATAAACAAACCACCACCAAAGAACAAACAAAAAAAATACCCACAACAAAAAAACCACTGGAAACCTTTCTCAAACAAATAGTAGAGTATCAGAAAAACTCAGAAGAGTAAATAAAAGAAGTATCTTTATAAAATAGTTCTGTAAAAGGGTAATCCCCAGGGAAAGGAGAGGTTCCAGGATCCCCACCCTACCTTAAGGAAGGGTGGAGCTAGACAGGAAGATGAAGCTAGAAAAGACTGAGAGAAGGATGGAGAGAAAAGACCTGGCTGAAGAGAAGTGGAAAGAGATGAAGACTAAGAAAACCTTGAGGAGGCAAATGGAGCAGACATGGGAAGCAGCTGCACTTGCTTCTTGGCCTTGGGCTGCTACCAAGGACTTGGAGGACATGGAAGGAAATACTTGAAAGAGACAGAGATGTGAGTGAGCAACATCTGGGGAAGCTGACAATGGTAGCCTTTATCTATTTTTTTAAAAGATTTATTTATTTATACAAGCACTGGGTACAGTCAGAAGTGCGGGAGGGTGAGAGAATTCACCAGAGTCAGAGTGGGGAACAGAACAGGCAGACTGACGAAATACACTGCTGAGGGAAGCAGCGGGCGTGGCAGAAGAGGTCTGCGTGGCAGGAGAGGTCTGCGTACTATGTGGGACCCTCGCTGGTGGCCGGGGATTGAACCGGCACTGCAGAGGCTGCAGGCAACTTCCCAGCCTAGTGCTCAACCGCTGCACCACCAGGGGAGGCCCAGTAGCCTTTATCGTGACTTGTATTTTGATTTTGCTCCTTTCATCCTAGATTTGCCTTGTCCCTTCTGGCCCTTTCCTAATGTCCCCACCAGGAGGTGCCTTAGACTTGTGGTAGGCTTTTGGGTTTCAGTGGTACTGCTTTGGGCCAACCCTGGTTTGGCTCTGCATTTATTCAGAAGGGGATGGGTAACTTTGGGTGCTTCATGAGGAAACTATTGTATCTGTCCTTTCCCTGCTCTTTGTATTGCACACTAATTGTATTAAAGTTATTTTTTACTGAAGTTTCTTGAGTGGTAGAGTATATTTTGACTTGATGTAGCACATGGCAGAACCCATTTGGAGCAGGCAGGTTTGGCTTTCTCTCTTTCATTCCAATTATAGTAAATATTATAACAAAATGATTTTGTAAATTAAATCTAATTTCAATTATTTTTTTTTTCATAAACTCACATGGAGGAATAACCAAGTGGCATTTTTATTGGCTTTGTTGGAAATTTCCATAAGAGATCTTCAATTGAACTCTCAATTCTGAGCCTGTGCAGGTTTTGGGAGCCAGGCCATGGTGTGGTCTCATTGAACTTCACCAGCAACATCTGTACCTTCAGGCATCTGCACCTTCCCAAGGCTTTTCAGAGGTTCCCAAGGCTTTTCTGAGTCTGATGTGCATGTTAGATCCCTTCTGTTGACCCTCCCTATTATGGGAACTCGACTTTGATTTTGTGAGAACTTGGTTTTATTTTGGTTTTGTCCTTCTCATTCAGATTTTTTACTTTATGAAAGTAAGAAACTAGGAGAAATATTGTTTGTATTCGGTATGTCACTATGTTTCTCTTTGTGTTTAATTATTTTGGCACCCAAAGAACAATGCTAATACCCAAATCTTAAGACTGCGGTTGGTCTAGAAGCTTTGTGAGCACTAATTTGGTTTGAAAATATGCATGGTGTGAAAACACTGGATATGATGTTTTCACTTATGATGTTAAAAGATTTTTAAGCATAGGATACATTTGCTTAAGACTTTGACCATTGAGTGAAATGGCAAAGGGGAAAATTCCAACCATGGAATTGATTGGTCTTTGGTTTTTGTTTTTTTTTTTTTTTTTTTTGAGAAAAAGATAATATAAGAAAATTAAGACTGCGTCTATTCAAAAAGAAGAAACTCTTTTTAATCTGTTGTTTGTGGTTTGTGATAAAGCTTCACAGAAATGTGAATTAGAAAAAATGACAATCTTTTCCTTCATTTGATTGATTGAAAGTAGTTCAGTGGGAACCTTAGAAGAGTTCCTGAGACACCCCATAGAATTTGCCCCTTTACATGAGATGAATTTGACCCATTTAATATTACTTAGTAAATAACATAATGGGAAATATTGTCATGTAGAAGAACTGTTACTAAAATTGTTCAAAAAGCTTATCAACTTGGGTTGCTATCCTTCTGAAATGTGATCCTTCATTTTATGCTATTATTAGATTTTTAGTTTGTATTATTTCAAGACTTAACATTTACTGAATTTTGGAGTGGGGTGAGAATTAGCAAGAAATACTCATACTCTTTTGAGACTCTGAGCAGATGTTACTGATAGACCTATGTTGCCTCCCTGGTCTCCTTATTCTCAGGGATATTGTCTTGGTGCTCAGAGTTCCTGCTTGTCAAGTAGGTGTAGGGTCGTTCAAGGGACCTCTTGCCAAAGACGAAAGTCCTGGTATGAGGAACATACTGGGAAGCCAGTATCTGCTGAATATAGCGGGCAGATATCAGAACAGAGATAATATGCTTTGACTAGCACGGAACAATGGAGCCCCCTAGACAATAGCCCCTGGTCACTCCACCCTAATAACTGCTTCTCCCACACATGTACACTCCCAAAGTACTAGCCCCACCTTTGCACTTGATATTAATAAATATGATACTGCCTCTGGATGAGGCCTGCACATTACATCCCCTCTAAGCTTCTGCACATGCCCCTCTAAGCTTCTCATTGCTCCACACAGATTTCGAGTGATCTCTCTCATCCTGCACTTCTCCCAACACTGCTGCCCTTGAGGCAACAGAAATAGACAGAGGGGTTTCTGCAAAATAATGAAATTGTGAGTGTTGGAGCATGGCACATCGGTGGCATTGGGCAGATAGTGGAGTCTCATGTTTGTGCTGAGTGGAGGGACAAAGACCAGGTGTGAATCCAGGACTCAGGACTACAGTGGGTGCTCTGAGTACCTACTGATGTTTCAGATGACTCTGATCTGATCCAGAGACAATATGTGGAACTGCTGGGGTTAGGCACCCCCTATTTCCCGCCACTGTCACAGGATACCAATAACTAGGGTAGTGACTAACTGCCACGCTGAGCTCTGGCCTCAAACAGATCTTGGTAATATGGTCACTCCAGCAGTCTTAGAACACATTTGAATTCCAAGATCAAGGCTGTTCTCCAGCTTCTCTCTCTTGGATTCTCTTCCTCCTGAAATGTGCAGATAAATCAAGTCTTGATGCGAACATCTTGCCCCTTCTTTCCAAACACTAGACAGAATCCAAAATCACTCATAATGGTCTTCTGAGGCTGTATTCCACACCCACATCTGGCTTTCATCACCACAGATGTGGTGACAAAAATTGAAAGTGGGGAAATTATTGGCATGGCCTGATTCAGACAAGGGGCCAAATTCCATCTGCTGATGTTCAGATACCACCCAGGCAGCACTGGATGATGCCTGCATGATCCCTTGGTAGTTCTACAACTGGGATGGGGCCAAAGCTGAATGCCATTTGTGAGCCTCTGCCCCATCCTGCCAGCTCCTGGAGCTGCAAGTCCACCTTGCACCATCAGTCGGTAATGGACCTTCTCAGCTTTTTCTCCCTCTTCCCTACTCTGGTTCTCCCTCTCCCTCTATTTTGTTGTTTAGAATAAATTACTTTCTTTTTCTTTTTTTACTGCACTAAATTCACTTTTTTTTTTTTTCGCATTTGTGATAGTGGGTAACCAGAGATATTCTAATCTGACAACAGTTTTAGCCCCTTTGCATGGTGACAGCTTAGATGCAATTTCCTTTTCTCTCATGATAGCTGATTTGCAACATGGTGTATTAATTATTGAATATCACAGGCAATCAACAATAGCAGTTTCAAATTTCAGTTTCCACATATGCTTTGTTCTCTTTCTGTGTTTTATTTTCTTCTATTGATTTGTCTATTCCTGCACCTTAAAATAGTGTTCATTTTTTGGTTTAAGCCTTCTTTTTTAAAAAAATTTTTAAACAATATTTGCTTCCCCCCACCCCCTCAGGTTGAGTCCCCATAGAATTTCCTTCCCCAAGGCACCCGCACCCCATTGCCACAGTCTCCTGTGCTCCTCCCTCCCTTCCTCTGATCCCTCTCCCTCCTCCTCCCCTGCAGGATGTCTCTGATTTATAATTGTCTGTTTTTGCTTTGTTGTGTTTTGTATGGTTATTATTTTTTTACACTGATGGCTTATTTGATTCCCCTATATTCCTGTTATAAGTGAAACCATCTGATATTTTTCTTAAGATTCTTGGGACCTCCCTGGTGGCACAAGGGGTTAAGATACAACCTATGAAGCTATCTGCAGCAACTGCAGCATGAGTTCGATCCCTGGCCAGGGAGCCACTCACATGGCACAGAAGACCTCTTCTGGCTCACCTGCTGCTCCCTCAGCAGTGTACTTCAGTCAATCTGCCTGTTCTGATCCCCATTCTGTCTCTGGTGAATCCTTTCATCCCCCACACCTCTGGCCTATACCCTAGGTTTTGCATGCACAAATAATAAATCTTTAAAAAAAAAGATTCTTTAGGGTTTCTGAATATGAGAATTCATATTTTTTATCCACTTGGAGCTATACTTAGCCATTATTTCATTGAATATTATTTCTCTCCATTTTCTCTTTACTCTCTATAGCTCTAATTAAATATATGTTGGATCTTATCTAATGATTCAACCACCTCTCATATTTTCATGCCTGTGTCTCTCTGTGCTACCCTCTTCACATTTATCTTCCAGTTATTCACATACCTTTATCTGGAAGAATCAATCTACTGGTAAAAGCATGTATTTAATTTCATATTTCAATATTTGACTAATTCATTTCTAAATATGCTGCATTGGTCTTATTTTAATCTGCCTGTCATGTCTGTTTTTAATTGTCTTCATGTTTTGCTATTCTTTATTTATTGATAGCTAATATACACTTATTCTAATTTCTGTATCAGTTGCTGAAACTAATGTTCTGTTGGTATGATACTGTGGTTTGACTTTCTGATGACTTGTTCATAGTGATTTCTTGTGTTGTGATAAAGTAGATACCCCTTTTTCACAAGAATATAACCCAAGACCCCCTGTGGGTGCTTGAAAATTATCATAGTACCAAGGCCTATATATACCACTTTTTTTTCCTTTACAAACATACCTATGATAAAATTTAATTTATTAATTAGGCAGTAAGAAAAGGACAACTAATAAGGTAATGAATGATTATGGCAATATATAAATATTACAATAAAACTATGTAAATGTTGTCTCTCTCATTCTCTCAAAAGACTTGACTGTATGAAATATTTATGACCTAAGATAACTGAAAACAAGGAAAATATGACTGCAGATCATGGGGAACTATTGCATTTTCAGTGCAAGGCCATATTTCTTAGACTGTTGTGTATAAATGCTCTCTGAGTCCTGAATCTAAAGTGATGCCTCTCAAAGAGGATTTGCTAGGCCTCCCTGGTGGCACAGGCGGTTGAGTAACGCACTGTGAAGCTGTCTGCAGCCTCTGCAGTGTGGGTTCGATCCCCACCGGACAGCAAGAATCCCATATGGCGAAGCAGACCTCTCCTGTCTTGTCCACTGCTTCCCTCAGCAGTGTATTTCGTCAGTCTGCCTGTTCTGTTCCCTGCTCTATGGTGAATCCTCTCACTCTCCCACGCATCTGGCCTGTATCCCAGTTCTTGTATAAATAAATAAATTAAAAAAACAAAAAAGAGGATTTGCTTTTTAATGCAGGCACTAGTTGCACAAGACAATAGTAAATTCAACTTTTGTTTATGTTTTGGGGATATGCAGAGAATGTAAGTGCAGTTCCAAACATATGTTGGTGTAGCTTTAGCTGGAAGTTCGTCATGACTTTTTTTCCTCCTAAACTCATGGTCCAAGACCAAATCAAGCATGTAGCCACAAGGTCTTCATCTGATAGGTGGGATAATTTAGAATTTTACTACTGAAATTTTTCCCTTTGAGGGGTAGGGCTGGCCTATTCTGGTTTCCCATTCTGTTAGTTCTAGACTCAGTCACTCTTCCCCCAGCCATACGGGCAACTTGTTCCAATTCATGATGTACTTTTCACTATAATAAACCCCCAGAACTGCTCACATCTCATTTCATTTTTCTTGGTGCTTTTGAACCTCTGAGGATTTGCTTTACTTTTCCACCTCTTCAGATAGATGTAGCAAAATATTCTGGTGTTTTTTTTACCAATATTTTAAATATTCTGCACAGTGCTCTCCATACATCCATTCTGCTATATTGCCGCAAGATGTGCACCATTTTTAAATTTTCAATCTAATTTTGTGTCCACGGTCCTATAAGAAGTGCTCTTGCCAAAGTCAAAAATGACTTCAATAATGCTAAATTTGCTATACTTGTTAAAGTTCTGTACAGAATTTGGCACAATTGTCCAGTGCCACTTTCTCTGAATGAAGCTCTTGAGAATTTCAAGGCATAATCTTCCACTACTGTTCATTTTTGTATATTTGCTTGTTCTTTTGACTCCAAGTTGCTATCTCTTTTTTAAAAAAGATTTATTTATTTTTTTTATGCATACAAGAACAGGGGTATAGGCCAGAGGTATGGGGGCTGAGAGGATTCAGCAGAGACAGAGTGGGGAGCAAAACAGGTGGACTGATTGAAATACACTGCTGAGGGGAGCAGCGGGAGAAATAGGAGAGTTCTGCTATGCCATATAGGTTAGCTCCATGGCTGGGGATTGAACTCATTTGCAGCAGTGATAGTGTGAAAGTGCTGAGACTTGACCCTTATACCACTAGGGATGCCCCAAGTTGCTATATTTTAATCTGTCATATTAATGTCTGTCACCTTCTGCTGCTGAATGAGAAGACAGAGGTCCCAAGAGACCCTATCATTTAACTCTCCTGTTACTTGCATTTAAAACAGGCTAAGAGGTGAGTGGTTTTGTCATTATTATCAACGACCACGTCCATGCAGGCAGGCCTAAGAAAATATGTTCCTTATGCTCCTGACAGTACATAAGACCCAGCCCTCATCTAGAGAATGTCATGGCAGTGTAGAATAAACAGCCAATGATTTTTTTTTTAACATTAGGAAGCTCACTTTGAAACAAAATAATTCAATCTTTTAACTTCCATTATAGAATAAATGAATCTAGAAAAAAAGATATAAAAAAGCAATAATAACTTTAAATATGTGCATTAAAATGTTTTATTTTTTCCTAAATTGTCTATGAAACACAAAAATTTCAATCAGGGCCTCCCAGGTGGCGCAGCGGTTGAGCGCTGGGTTGCGACGCTGCCCGCGGCCTCTGCGGCGCCAGTTCGATCCCCGGCTGCTCCCCGGCCACCAGAGGAGGGTCCCACATGGCGCGCAGACCTCTCCTGCCGCCCGCTGCTCCCCTCAGCAGTGTACTTTGGTCCTTCTGCCTGCTCTGCTCCCCGCTCTGGCTCTGGTGAATTCTCTCGCCCGCCCGCGCTTCTGACTGTACCCAGTGCATGTATAAACAAAAACAAACAAACAAACAAATAAATAAATAAAACATGCCTCTATAAAAAAAAAATTTCAATCAAAGATAACTGTTCTAACTAGATATAACCAAAACCAGTTAAATCTGTAAATGAGTCCAGGTGAAAGGAAAAAACATCTGGGCAACTCACAACTCTTCCAGTCCATGGAATTCTGTATCTTAATAAATTCCTCATAAGCTATCCTATCAGCAGTGTTGTCTTTGTTCACACAACAATGAACTGAAGTGCACAATTGAGTTTACACTCCACATGTAAACTCTACCCAGGACACAACTAACAAAAGAACAAGAAATGAACTATTAAGTCCTTGAAATCTTTAAGAATTACAGGAACTTCCTAAGAAAGAAACAAAAACATTATGGCTTGTAGAACATCACTAAATGTTTCAGTGGTGTGTTTTTTTTTGTTTGTTTGTTTGTTTGATTGATTAGCAAACTTGATAATTTTTTACCTCCTGAAGATGTTGGCTCAAATCCCAAGTGTGAATGAGCTTCAAATTTCAATGATGAGGAGCTGTTCATTGAAGCCAAGCCTCCACCTGGCTGATCTTCTATGAAGATGAGGACTCTGGAAAGAGGGAGTATGCACAGCCCCAATGACAGGGCACTGGCCACTGAGACCAGGATGTCAACAGGTTTAGTTCTTGTAAGATCTTGATTTGCAGATGCCAATCTTCTTATTGTGCCTTCATGTGGTCTATCCTCTGTGCCTGCCTAATTCTGATATCCCTCTGTGTGTCCAGTTTTTCTCTTCTTATAAGGACACCAGCCTGATTGGATTAGAGAGCCATCAGGACAATGAGTGAGTGAGGAGTCAGGAGAGTGAGTCAGGAGAGATCTGACCGTCCTACTCAGGACATTATTGCCAATATGAATGGGGGGCCAAGCAGCAATCCAAGTATCAGCACCACCAGAACATCCTATACTGCTGCTCAACCTTGGTACCTGGAAGTGTTATCATCAAAAGCTGTTACAGTTTTCATTTCAGTGATTTTAACAAGCACTCCATGAGACATTCACTTTAAAAATCAATTAAAATAAAATTAAGACCTGTTGGGGGTCATGCACAATTCTCTTGTAAATAAACCTATGTGGGACCCTAGATCATGGCATTTTTAGTTTCCTATTCTTTCGACTATCAGCAATGGCTGCTACTGGGTATTTATTCAAAAGAATTGAAAACAGGATCTCAAAGAGATAATTGTACTCCATATTCAGTGCAGAATATTCAAGATAACCAACCAAGAATTAAAAACAAATAAATGTGTGTTGACAGACAAAAGAAAATGTGATAGATATATATTATAGTGAATATTACTCAAACTTAAAGAAAAAAGACATCATGTCATTTAGAATTCCATGGGTAGAGTTGGAGGACATTGGCCTAAATGAAGCAAGCCTGGACCACAATACCACTTGATTCCATTTGTATGAGAAAAAGTGGACTGATGGATAAGTGGAGAGTTTTTTAATAGGATTAAAATTATACAGGCTAGATACATTCTAGAGATCTGCTGTACAATATAGTGCCTATAATTAACAATATAATACTGTGCTCTTCAAATGTGTTAAGAAGCCAGAACTCATGATAAGTGTTCTAATCACACACAAAAAGCAAGTGAACCATGGAATCTCATGGAGGTGCTGGATGTTTTCTACTTTGTGATTATGGTATCAAGAGTGTGTAAATATGTTCAAGCCTTTCAAAATGTGTACACTAACTATGTGCAGCATTAGCATATTCAATATACCTAAATGGAGTAGAAAAAAGAAAAAAAAAGCAAAGAAATATCAAGTGTTGTTAATTTTAAATTAGTGACTACGTGTCCAAATTGATCTCTCCTATTCAGATAGGTTGCAGGAGACACTGTGAAAATCTCCAGTATTCCTAGGAATATTTCATGTGGGGTATTAGAATGGGACATCATGGGAAATAAGGTAGAAGACAGTGTCCTCAAAAGGATCCCTTCGTTGGAGCCTCTCCTTATCCATATGGACATGCACTCAACCTATTATAATCCACAAAGTCCTGTCTATGCACAGGACCTGACTTGTGCTCAGCAGTGATGAGCTATAAGACTTGAGGTGGAGTCCCAGCTACCAGCAGCTGGGAGAGCTGTGAGAAAATGTTTAACCACAGTGGTTTTCTATGGCAAGTAAAAGCTAGAATCATGTGAAAAATTCCAGTGAGCAGAGGTCCAGAAAAACCTGTAGCAGAACTTCTGACTTTAAGGGAAAATATTGTGGATTGCCAACGACACATCTGGGAAATGGGCCGCCTGGGTTTGAAGTGTCAGACACAACAAATGCTCAGAGGGCTTTGTCCAGCCGACCTAAACAGAAGCAGACCATTCACACGGGAACCCTCTGGCTGTGGCTCCTGTGAACTGTGCTTGCAGAAGCAACATCAGGAACATTCTGCATGGATGAGAGACGACTAAGAGGAAACTTCACATGGGTCAAGAATGTACTGTTCTTTGAGCTATTTCCTTTAACAACTTGGGAGAAATAATAATTAATATAAACACTAGTCATCAGACTGATCTTGATGCAAGAAAATGAGAACACAAGATTTGCAATCAAAGACTCAAATTTAAGCATCAGCTCTTTCTTCTGTTATTCTGGACTAGGCCAAGTCAGTAAAACTCTCTGAGTCTGTTTTCGCCTCTGTAACATGAGAAGCCCTTGCAGGGCTATTATTAATAGTCCAAAGTGCCCTGTGGATATAAAAATAATGCCTGTATTTCCTTATTATTTTTTTTAAGCTGTATTGCTTTTTTTCACATTTTGTATTTTGTTCACTTCTGCTTGGATGCAAGTTTTTTTTGTTTTTTTTTTTTGGTTTTTAAAAATGTTCTTTACTTTTCTATAAGTTATCATATTCCAATGGTGAATATGTATAACTTTATAATTAGCTAAAATTTATTTTATTTTATTTTATTTTTTATTTTATTTTTTTGCTTCCAAACACATTTTATTTTATTTTTTTTAAATAATAAATTTTATTTTTATATTCCCCATACAATTGCAACCCCCCCATTTTGACCCCAATCCCTCCCCTCCCACCCCCCACCCCCCAAAAAGTGTCTCTGGTTCATAGTTTTTTGTTGATTTTGATTTTCACTTTCTTATAGTTATTCATTTTCCTGGTCCCTTATTTAAGTTTTCTAGATTCCTGCTATGAGTGAGACCATCCGGTATTTCTTTTTCTTTCTGGCTTATTTCGCTGAGCATGATCCCTTCCAGCGCCATCCATGTTGCTGCAAATTGCATGTGTTTATCTTTTTTGAATGCTGAGTAATATTCCATGGTGTATATGTACCACATCTTCTTGATCCAGTCATCTGTTTTTGGGCATTTGGGCTGTTTCCAAAGCTTAGCTATTGTAAATAGTGCTGCTATAAACATAGGGGTGCAGGTGTTCTTTGGAACTGATGTTTCTGTGTCCTTTGGGTAAATACCTAGGAGTGGAATTGCTGGATCATATGTTCCTTATTATTGTTTATGAACTTGCATGTCATTCTTGTGCAGAGGCCATGCTAATCTTCCCTGTATCATTCCAATTTTAGTAATTGTGCTGCGGAATCCAGCACTCCTAATAAGGAGTGCTAATATTATTCTTAGTTCTACAGTCTACAATTAGAAGACCTCCAAAGCATTAAAAGAAAGAACAACTGAAGCCAACATGGGATTTTCACAAGAAATCTTTTGTTTCCAAAGTGATATTAACCACACAAATCGTTAAAGATATCAAAGCTATCTGTGTCTTTTTAATCCTAAAAACTTCCAGAATATATAAAAAGATGAAAAAATATCACATGTATTTACCAAGCACGCTTAACCCTGATATCAAGGTATAATTAATAGACAGGAAAAGAAAATGCAGAATGGGTCTCACAAAATAGTGTTGGAGAGTCTAAATATCTAATAAATACTATTCAAAATTCATAAGTAAGAATAAATAACATTTGCTTAATACATGAAAAGTACTTATTTCAAAGTAGTTGTTCCTAACTTGGAAACATAAGATAATCCTGAGATATCATGAAAATGGGGTATGGGGTGGGCAACATCACCATGATGGTTCAGGACTGATGAGGAAGTTATTGTCAATACAACATGACATCAAGTAAAAATATTATACTGGAAAAGATAAAACTATACTTATCTGTATATATATGAGCATGCAGATAAAAATATGAAGATAAGTATTAACATTTTAGGGCCACATAAGTATCAGAGACTCTCCTGGTATACCTCACAAACACATTCAGAGAGACTAGACAGAAAAACTAAAACTCCATGGCCTCTATCTATAGAACACCAGGTAAACTGTGTACCAGGGACAGGTAGGGATATATTTACACTAGCCAGCATCTGATCAAGGGAAGCAGAACATATAAAACAGCTTTCTAGCAGGCAGAAGAAACACAGACTTTGTCTCTAACTGTCCAGAAGAACCCACAGGGTAGGAAGGGATGGGGCAGAGTCACATGCTACACTTGTAGGTAAAAAGAAGGAAATACTGGGGGCCTCCTTGGTGGCTCAAGGGGTTTAGTACAGCACTATGAAGTTATCCACAGCCACTGCATCATGCATTCGATCCCCGCCCAGGGAACTGACCCACATGGCACATTAGACCTCTCCTGTCTCACCTGCTGCTCCCCTTAGTAGTGTATTTCAGTCAGTCTGCCTGTTCTTTCCCCCACTCTGTCTCTGGTGAAGTCTTTCCCCCCACATCTCTGGCCTGTACCCCAGTTCTTGTATGCATAAATAAATAAATATTTAAAATAATAAAGTTTACTTTTAAAAGGAGGGATTATTGATGTGGCCTATAAATCTTCTATATTCACAAAAGAAAGACCCTCATCAGTTCTGTGTCAGGCACTAGGGAAAGGCCTGGGGGCTGGGGCCCATTGGAAGAAAAATGGTGACAAGAAAATCTATATTTTCAACAAGAGAGAAATGAATGGTGGTGAACATGGTGACTAGAGAGTGCATAGGTGGTCTACACTCTAGCTGATCAGAGAGCACTTGAAAGGTAGAACAGCTAGATGATGGCCTTGTAGGATTAACTGAGAATGGAAATTGGAAGTGATGGAGCAGATGGATTAAGAGTTACTATTTTCAAACCTGTCCACAGTAGCGACCAATAACTTCATCCCCAGAGAGAGACAGAAAGCTTCCTGCTGGCAGAATCTCCTGGCATGATCTGAATATTTGTGTCCCTCTCCCCAATTCATATACTGAAATCCTAACTCCCAAGGTGATGGTGACATCAGGAGGGGGCAATTATTTGGTCATGAGGGTGGAGCCTCATAAATGGAGTTAGTATCCTTATAAGCTTTTATCCTTGAAAGCTTCTTCATCTTCTTTTCAGAATGTGAGGAAACAAGGAGAAGTCAGGAATCCAGAACTGGATTCTCCCCAGAATCTGATCATTTTGGCACCCTGACCTCAGACTTCCAGCCCCCAGGACAGTGAGAAATCAATGCTTATTGCTCTCATGTCACCCAGTCTATGGTGTTTTGCTCTGGCAGCCAGAACTAACTAAGGTACAACCTTTCAAGAAATACTATGTAACATGACGTAAATGTGCAGCTGGTTTTCCTTTCATGAATGCCTTAAAAGACATAGATTGCATAAAGCTATGATATAACCCAGATCATTGACTTTATAATGTATGTATGCTTATATTTCTATAGCAGTGATATAACAGGAGGTAAGGGAAAGCATATGTGTGGATTAGAGCCCTTTAGACCAGCACCCTCTCAACTGAGCAGAGAAGGTAATGTCAGTCACAGCCAGAGCATCAACACTACACCAAAGGGACTTCAAGAATAGATGCCCACCTGTGGCCCTGAGAACAGAACTAGGCGATGTCACCCCACAAGTGAAGAGAATTCCTTCTTAATACAAAATGTGATGAGAAGGGGAGCCATCCTCATTTTATTACGGATCAAAGTCTTAATTTGAATTTGGAGTTACTATAGCAATATCTTACTTTTCTCAAGGGAAAAGAAGAAACTTAATGTTGGAAAGTGACATATTAGCCTAGCCCCCACACACACCAAAGAAATAGCCATCCCCTAGATAAGTGGCCAGCCAAACAATCTGGGACTAAAGCAGAGTAGCTGAGGTCAGAAATCTTGCCAGGAGTCCAAGGCACACCAAATAGGGAACCTCAAGAAAAGGGCTAGGCAAGTCGCACAGAGCTGGTACAAGATTCACAATGTGATACATAGTCTCACTATGAGGGGAGAGAGAGCGAGAGAGAACAGAGAGAGAGAGAGAGAGAGAGAGAGAGAGAGCGCTGCCTCTATTGAGAGAGAGCGAGCGAGAGCGAGAGCGAGAGAGAGAGCGAGAGAGAGAGAGAGAGAGAGAGAGAGAGAGAGAGAGAGAGAGAGAGTGCTGCCTCTATTGAGAGAGAGAGAGAGCGCGAGAGAGAGAGCGCTGCCTCTATTCTGAAATTTTGGGCCATTGCATACTGGGAGCTGTAGTCCTTAGCACCTGATAACTGCTTGGCATGGAGATGGAATCTTTTCAGGGCATCATTTCGTGGTTCAGAATTGCTCCTTGCTATTCATCAGACATCCCACCCCAGGGAGGCTGTTTTGAGAACATTGTTTCAAGTCTTCTGCCAGGTGGCCTTACATTAAACTGGTTCTTTTCTCTGAATCTGGGGGCATGTTTTTGTTTTTTATTTTGGCTTCTGTGCTATTGGGTAGCTGGCCTATATTTGGCAACAACCTTGGTATTTTTTCTGAAACTATTGGGGATCAGTGTCTAAATTTTAAGGATTTCTTCTGCTTGAAATAAACAGAAAGATGTGATGGATTCCCCAAAAGCAGCTTATTCCACCAGCCTTCTAAAAAAAAATAAATAAATAAAGAGCACTTTTTGATGAGTCAGTTCTTTCCTTAGGATTTTTTAAAAAAGCAAACAGCTTGAATTAAAGCATTTAAGGGAAACTAATAGATACCATCATATGGGTAGTGTAGTAATTGGCACCATATTGCAGATAAGTTAAGAGTCAAGATTCAAGTTAATTTTCAAATATAAAAAGCCATTTGATTATAATGACATAATCCTTAGCCACTAAGGTTTGCATTGAAATTCTTGAATTTTATGGTCTTTTCACTTTAATTAAATAATCAAAAATGTAGAACAATTTCACTTTGAAATGTTTTCCTCCTGGTAGAGGTTTTCAGATCTCTGGGTTTATATGTTCCTTGATGGGTTGGACCCACTGAAGTCTTTGACCTATCTCCTCAACTGGAAAACAATTATTGAAGGCAGTTCACATGTCCGAAACACAAGACCAAATACTGAACACTGACTGAAAAAAAGGAAAATTTTTTATTATCAAGATGGCACCAACTGAGATAAAGGGACCCCAAGCTTATATCTACCACTGAAAGAGGGAGATTTAGGGTTTTTTAGGAAATGGTAGGTGTCTGGGAAAAGAAATGTTAGTTACTCAAGGAAAGCATGTAAATTAACTAGGGGTTTCATGAATTAGACATCTTGACTTCAAGAAGAGACAATTATCTCATAAACACAGGGAACACAGGGCCATTCAATCCAGTTGACATCTGTACAAGTTTCTTCATGATGCCTTGGGATTTGGAAACAGAAGTTAAAATCTTAACATGTGGCTTGCAGGAATAAATACAATGCCTAGGACGTTAATTCTGTGTTGCTGTATCAGGTTTCCACTGTCATGTGTTTATTACTTTATCTTTTAAGGATAAGTGGTGGTGCCAGTATCTTTCTTGCTATTTCCTAATGAGTGGAGATGATATTAGGGGGGCCCAAAGGAATAAAATTCATTGACCTGAGTTTGTAATTACTCTTCATTTCTGGGACACCCGTGGGTTGTGGTATTATACTTTAACACTTAGTGACAACAGCACTTAGTGACACAAGATAATTACTTTAATTGAAATATATATGAACATAAACGCAAATAATATATTTGCATCTTGAATCCCAGAGAATCCAAGAAAATAGAGGAGAATCAATAATCTAAACCAGGCCCTTCTAAAGAGAAATTTTGAAGCTTCTAATTCTATTAAGGGTATCAAAATAAGCTAAGGAGTTTATGTAAGTGCAGTATGTATTATTGTGATGCTACACATACTCCTTTGTTCAGTCACTATGCCATCCAAGATTATACAATTGCCAAGAATTATCTTTGCTAAGAAATATAAGCATTTTTGAGCATCCAGACACTTACTGCCAGCATTAGAGAGAAATTTCTTATCATGCATTTTTATGAATCTATTTGCAATGAAAGGGCACCAAACTCAGGTAAATGAAAGGGTAGGTTATTCTGGAATCTTCCTCTTATATAGTCTACCATATGTCATCTGACAGGGGTTTAACTGGAGTCTATTTCAGGGCGCTGCTCTTATCTTGAGCAAAGCAATAGCTTTGTCTCAACTTGTCCCAAGTTAGATTAGTTTTTTGTTAGATTTTAGAAATAGTCTTTCTGAGTGTGTGATTCATCATCTCTAATTTTTTCAAGTTTATTGGGGTCTTTGTAAAATATCTAGTTTCCATGGGTGGGGAGGAAAAATCTTCCAACTTAAAACACATCTTTGGCAAGAGGTTTATTTCATGGGAGTGCTGAGTGGAAGACTGAGTGGAAGCTGATTTGTATGTTTACATCTAAACTCCTCTGTGTAAGGGTCTATTCTAGGAATATCTAATCCCCTTATCTTTTTTCCATGGAGAATTTGTTTTCCAAGTAAACATCCTGACTTACCCTTTCTTCCCCAACCACCCTTTTCTGAACTAAGCTATTTAAGAGGGTGTATAAAGTCATCAGAGCAAGTCAGTCAGTCATGCTGGATCTGCCCCATGTGTACAGGGATTGCACATGTTCTTATAAAACTTCTATTTGCCTTTTTCTTTTAACAATATGTCTGATGATTATTTGATTATTTGACAGCCTAAAAGAATCAAAGAGGGAATGGAATGATTTCCTCTGTGCTCTCAAAATTTGATGAGCCTGTCATGAATCCTATCAAAATTGAAAATGCTTGTTTCCACAAGGTGTCTGCAAGAGGACATGACCTAGGACTTCTGAACTTTCTGGCAAGTAATGTAAACATTTTACCACTTCATATTTCTGATCTTTCTTTTTGGATAAATCTAATGGAAGCCAAGTGATGAGACATGTTTATTACTTATCTCTCTGCATATAATATGTAGAGAGGAAAAAAAATGAGAGCAAGTAAATAGTTCATTGATGTTGTGATTCTTTATTTTAAAGGATTTTATCTCTGAATATTGGTTGCTCACACCATAAGGCACTTTTCAGCTTTTCTAATTTATCTGTTAAGATTTTTTATGGTTTCAAAGCATATTGAATGGCCTCTGTTGAATCTTTTATGTCCCAAATCATTTTGTAAAGTGAAAATTGCATATCGGTGGATCTAACTTTGGGGCAACTCTTTTAGCTTTAAGAGTTTTTTTATTTTCAAATATAAGCTATGAGAATCCAACAATGTATCCATAAGATAATTCACCACGAACAAGCAGGATTCATGCCAGGAACACAAGGATGGTTTAACATCTGAAAATCAATCAACGTTATCCAACACATCAACAAAAAGAAATATAAAAACCATATGAAAATATCAATAGATGCTGAGAAAGCTTTTGACAAAGTGCAACATCCATTCATGATAAAAGCCCTTGAAATTCTTGGGATACAAGGAACATACCTCAACATCATAAAGGCCATATATGACAAGCCAGCAGCCAGTATCATTCTCAATGGCGAAAAGCTGAAAGCATTCCCATTAAGATCTGGGACAAGACAAGGATGTCCACTCTCACCTCTGCTTTTCAATATAATACTGGAAGTCCTAGCCAGAGCAATAAGACAAGAGAAAGACATCCAAGGAATCCAAATAGTAAAAGAAGAAGTCAAACTATCACTATTTGCAGATGATATGATCATATACATAGAGACCCCAAAAACTCCACAGAAAAACTAATTCAACTCATCAATCAGTTCAGTAAAGTGGCAGGATACAAAATCAACACACAAAAATCAATAGCCTTCCTATACACAAACAATAAATCTAAAGAAGAAGAAATAAAAAAAACATCCCTTTTACTATCGAAACAAAAAAAATCAAATACTTGGGAATAAATCAAACAAAAGAGGTAAAGACCTATACAATGAAAACTATAAAACACTGTTAAAAGAAATAGAAGAAGACACAAAGAAATGGAAAGACATCCCCTGCTCATGGATTGGAAGAATAAACATTATTCAAATGGCCATCCTACCAAAAGCAATATACAGATTCAATGCTATTCGAATAAAAATTTCAATGTCATTTTTCAAAGTAATAGAACAATTATTGATGAAATTCATATGGAATCACCAAAAACCCCAAATAGCCAATGCTCTCCTGAAAAAAAAAAAAAAAAGAAGGGAATGGAGGCATCACACTCCCAGACTTCAAACTATACTACAAAGCCATAATCATCAAAACTGCATGGTATTGGAGCAAGAACAGACACACAGACCAATGGAATTGAATATAAAATCCAGAAATAAACCCACAGATTTATGGTTACCTAATCTTTGACAAAGGAGCAAAGACTATGCATTGGAGCAAAGAAAGTTTGTTCAATAAATGGTGCTGGGAAAACTGGGTCGCTACATGCAAAAGAATGAAGCTTGACTACTACCTAACACCATGCACAAAAACCAACTCAAAATGTATTAAGGAACTAGACATAAAACTTGAAACCATAAAATACATAGAAGGAAATATAGGCAAAACACTACGTGATATGCACATCAAAGATATCTTTACAGACACATCACCCAACACAGTGATAGTGAAGGCAAAGATCAACAGCTGGGACTACATCAAATGAAAGAGCTTCTGCACAGCAAAAGAGACAATAACCAAAACAAAGAGAAACCCCACTGACTGGGAGAACATTTTTGCACACAACACTAATGATAAAGGACTGATCACAAAAATCTACAAAGAGCTGAAGAGACTCAACAAAAACAAAATAATCCAGTCAAAAAATGGGCAGAAGAGCTAAAAAGAAATTTCTCTGAAGAGGAAATGCAAATGGCCAACAGGCATATGAAAAAATGTTCAACATCACTTGTAATCAGGGGAATGCGTATCAAAACTACCATGAGATATCATCTCACACCAGTGAGAATGGCACATATTAAAAAAAAAAATAGCAACAACAAATGTTGGCGAGATTGTGGAGAAAAAGGAACTCTCCTGCACTGCTGGTGGAAGTGAAACTGGTCCAACCACTATGGAGAGCTGTGTGGAGATTTTTTAAACTACTAAACATAGAGCTTCCATATGACCCAGCAATTCCACTCCTAGGTATTTACCCAGAAGACACAAAACATCAATTCTAAAGAGCACCTGCACCCCTATGTTTATAGCATCACTATTTACAATAGCTAAGATTTGGAAACAACCCAAATGCCCAAAAATAGATGACTGGATCAAGAAGATGTGGTACTTATACACCATGGAATATTACTCAGCATTCAAAAAAGATAAACACATGCAATTTGCAGCAACATGGATGGCGCTGGGAGGGATCATGCTCAACGAAATAAGCCAGAAAGAAAAAGAAAAATACCGGATGGTCTCACTCGTAGCAGGAATCTAGATAACTTAAATAAGGGACCAGGAAAAAGAATAACTATAAGAAAGAAATGCTGCCTTGTTTTTTTTTTTTTTTTTGAGACATGATATTTGCCATATTTCATTGGCATCATGTGTTATGTGCTGTTTTATGCGTGCTTTTCCAATTTGAGATTCTCTTCAACCTTGAGGTATTATTCTGAGCTATTCAATTGGTAGAAAATTGGGTTTCGGGTATTGTCTTTTCCTCCCATGCATTTTATTCAATCTTGAGGTTTGAATAAAAGGAACCACTGCCTTCAGACTATGTCTTATATGTTGTAACAAGAAAATGTACTCTAAAATTAACAGCTAATGTGCTGAAAAAAAATCTCAGAAGTCAAAAGTTGAACTTTTTTGTGGGAATAAGTTATAAACATTTAAAAACTATTAGGGGTCTTCCCGTGTTACAGCAGACTGAACGCTGCGCTGTGAAGCTTGGCAGTGTAGGTTCAATCCCTGCCGGCTGGCGAGAATCCCACATGGCCAAGCAGACCTCTCCTGTCTCACCTGCTGCTTCCCTCAGCAGTGTATTTCGTCGGTCTGCCTGCTCTCTTCCCCGCTTTGTCTCTGGTGAATCCTCTCACCCTCCCATGCCTATGGCCTGTACCCCAGCTCTTGTATAAAAATAAATATTTTTTTAAATAAAAACTATTAGAATGCTTGTCCTCTCAAAAAGAAGTCTCCCGTGTGAAGTAGAAGTTGGTCTGGGACTGGGATAGCTATAGCAATCACTAAATGCAATAAAACATTCATGCATTGTAAGAGATACATTGGGAAAAAAAACACACCCTAAATCAGGAAGCATATCTCTGGTAAGTTATAGTTCTGGCTTCAAGAGATCCAAGGCTTTGCTTAAAACTGTTAATATGTATAAAATCTTCCTTTTTGATGTACTTTATTCTGGGAGTGAACTACATTGAATTTTGGGGTAAGTTAGAAACATTCTTTATCGTTGGCTAACTTATTATTGAATTGGAAAACTTGTAAATTGTTTATTGGATCTGTGAAAAATTCAGCTTGTTCTCAAACTATTTTTATTAAATATTAATATTAGTAAAGAAAAGGGAACTATAAAAACATAGGGAAGTATTTTGGCTAGCCTTAGGAAATTTTAAGAAAATACAGAAATTAGATTTAAAAGAATGTCAAGAATTATGGCCTTGTTTTTACAATTCTTACCTATAAATTGGGATTATAATATATAAGGTGTTCTTAGAGTTACTATGGCCAAGAGGAACTCTTTTGAACCTCCAAAGCATATCTTTTGTGTGTTATCTCCAAAACCTCTCTTTGAAAGAGAAAGTTTTTTAAGGAGCCTATTAAAGCCGAATGTAAAATCACATCTCAATCTATCTCCCTTATCCCCTCATGTGCCATTGGTCTATCCTCTGTACTTTTCATAAGAAAAATAGTAAGATTGGATGATGAAGTGGACTCTACTTGGAAATTGAATCAAAGAAAATCCAGTGTCTTCACATATGTTGGTAAAATAACTGCTATTTCTTGAATATTAGTACACAACTAAACTTTAAGTTGAAAACTAGGAGCTGTCCATCTATGCATACTTTTCTCTCTTCCCCTTTTGTGTCCTATTTTCACTTTTACATGGTAATACTAGATTAATTCAATATAATTGATATATAAATGATGCCTATTTAAATGCTAATATCAGAAATATATAAACTAACCTAAGATACTTTTTTTTAAAGATTTATTTATTTATTTATACAAGCACTGGGTGTAGTCAGAAGTTCGGGAGGGTGAGAGAATTCACCAGAGCCAGAGTGGGGAACAGAACAGGCAGACCAACGATATATACTGCTGAGGGGAGAGGTCTGTCACGCCATGTGGGACCCTTGCCGGTGACCGGGGATCAAATCGGCGCTGCAGAGGTTGTGGGAAGCTTCGCAGACCAGCGCTCAACTGCTGTGCCACCGGGGAGACCCCCAAAATACTTTTTAAGAAATGACAATGTAGGGCCTCCCTGGTGGCATAGGCGGTTGAGCGCCACACTGTAGGCTGTCCGCAACCTCTGCAGGATGAGTTCGATCCCAACTGGCCAGGGAGCTGACCCACATGGCACAGCAGACCTCTCCTGTCTCGCCCGCTGCTCCCCTCAGCAGTCTGTTTCAGTCAGTCTGCCTGTTCTGTTCCCCACTCTGTCTCTGGTGAATCCTCTCACCCTCCCTCGCATCTAGCCTGTACCCCAGCTCTTGTATAAATAAAATAAAATAAAATAAAAAGTAATGACAATGTAGGATAACTTTTGGTAAATGAGAATTAGTTTAATATTTAATGGTTAAATTAATATTTACATAATATTAAATAAATTTAATATTTAATGATTAAATGCATGTCTTTAGAATTATAATATTTGATATCACACTTTTATTATAAGTTTAAATGGATTTATTAATCAGGACTAGTTCAGGGTATCTAATAAGGAAAACAAACAGGCTTGACCTGACAAGGTTTGTTGCTATTATCAAAATAAACAGTATATAAATGGAGTAATTTTTGGTAAGCCTGAGGTCAAAATGGCAGGCTGAAGATAAATTGGTTGAGAGCTAAAGACTTAAATAAGTGAGAGATAAATCTCTACCAAAATTTGTCTCAATTTTTAACCAGGTTAAAAATTATGAAAGCTTGCTTAAGTCAGCTTATTTGTAAGTCTTTAAATCTAAAAGTATAATGGTATGACCATTCTTAAAAATGTTCACAATCTAGAAATTAGGAAATTTAGGTTTTAAGTTTAAGAATTCTAATTATGGCATGAAAATAAAACTAATGAAAGTAATAAAAGGAAATAACTCTGTGTAAAGCAAATAAGATGCATATTTGAAGGTATAAAGAGCGGAGATTTTTGTTGAGGGTCTAAGAAAGATTTGTAGCAGTGTAATCTCCATAAAAAGGGGAAGTTCCCAAACAGAAAGCCCAGAAATAAAGCCACACATATATGGACAACTAATATTTGACAAAGGAGTACACAATATGCAATGGAACAAGGACAGTTTGTTCAATAAATGCTGCTGGGAAAATTGGACCAATATAAACAAAAGAATGAATCTAGACTATTACCTCATACAATTCACAAAAATGAACTCAAAATGGATAAAAGATCTGGACATATGCCCTGAAGCCATAAAATATATAGAAGAAAATATAGGTAAAACACTATAAGACATACTTCTCAGTAACATCTTTAAAGACTCATCACCCAAAGAAAAGAAAGTGAAGGAAAAATAAACCCCTGGGATTACATCAAACTAAAAAGATTCTGTACAGCAAAATAGACACAAACTAAAACAAAGAGATGTCCCACTGATTAGGAAAAAATCTTTGCACTCCATTCAATTGATAAAGGACTGATCACAAAGATATACAAAGAGAGCACATGACTCAACAAAAACAAAGTAAACAATCCAGTCAAGAAATGGGCAGAAGAATTTAAAAGACACTTCTTCAAAGAGGAAATGCAAATGGCCAACAGGCATATGAAAAAATGTTCAACATCTGTTATAATCAGGAAAATGCAAATGAAACCACAATGAGATACCACCTTATACCAGCAAGAATGGCACATATCCAAAAAAAAAAAAATCTAGCAATAACAAATGCTGGCAAGGATGTGGTGAGAAAGTAACTCTCCTACATTATTGGTGGGAGTGCAAACTGGTCCAATCACTATGGAAAGCTGTCTGAGGTCTACTAAAAATGGAGTTACCATACAACCTGACAATTCCACTACAAGGGATCTACCCAAAGAAAACAAAAACACTGATTCAGAAGAACACCTATACCCTTATGTTTATTGCAGCACTATTTACAATATGTAAAACCTGGAAACAACCCAAATGCCCAAAAATAGATGACTGGATCAAGAGGATACACAATGGAATACTATTCAGCAATCAAAAAAAAAGATAAACTCATGCCATTTGCAGCAACATGGATGGAGCTAGAAGGAATTATGTTCAGTGAAATAAGTCAGAAGGAAAAAGAAAAATATCAAATGGTTTAAATTATAAAAGGAACATAGGGGAACCAAATAAGACATCAGAGGAATAAAATAATAACACAAAACACAACAAAACAAAAACAGACAATTATAAACGGAGACATTCTGCAGGGGAGGGGGAGGGAGAGTGCTGGGAAAGGGGAGGGGAGGATCACAGGGACTGTCGTGATGGTGCACAGGTGAATTGGTGGAGGAAATTCTATGGGGACTATGCCTGAGGGGGAAAAAAAGCAAATATTGTTTGAAAATGAACAATGTTATAAAATATAAATAAATAAATACAAAATATATTCCAGTTCCATTTCAAAGTGGGGGGGGGGGTCCATGTTTCTTGCTCCACCAAATTAAGGGTGGAGCTGAGCAGGGAGGGGAAGCTGGAAGTTGATTTGGAAGAAGACATGTAGAAAGAGACTTGGTGGAAGCACACAGAGCAGATACCTGTAAAGAACTCCCACTTGCTTCTCAGCTGTGGACTTGCACCAGGGACTTAGGGGACATGGGAGGAGACACATGAGTTTGAGACATGTAGAGATATGGAGAGATGTAGCTGAGAGACCCATGGTGAGGCTAAGAATGGCAGCCATTAAGTTGACGTGTACTTTGATTTTACTAAATTGTCCCAGACTTGCCTGAGCCCTTCTGTCCCTTTTCTATGGCTCTATACGTGAAGGTGCTTTAAACTTGTATCATGATTTTGGGCCTCATTGTCCCCACTTTGAGCCAATCCTCTTTGGATGGATCCCATGAGAAATCAAGATCCTTTTTTCTCTTCTCCTTCTATGCATGCTATATTATTAAAGTTCTTTAACACTAAGATTATGCTTTGTCTTTATGCAGAAAATGGCAGAACTCATTCAGAGCGTGCAGATTTGGGGGTCTTAGGGTATCCCACATTCTGCCTGCTAACATATTTAATCTCAAGATTAAACTGGTTATTTAGAAATGGGATGGTATAAGAAAGTGGGAAAGTAAAGTATGTGAGTCTTCATGTCTCAGGAAAAGAAACTTTATGTGGTCAAGATGGGTGAGATCAAATGACTTATTGTAAGGTTTTTTCAATTTAATATCTGTCAAGTACTTATGTGAAACTAAAGTTTAATTTTCTTTGATCAGCTTGAGGAACAAAAGCATTTTAGAACAAGGCAGAATAGGGATGTTTGGATGATCTTCTGCCTATGCACAAACTATACTACAAAGCATAATAATCAAAACAGTATGGTACTAGAACAAAAAGAGTAACAAAGACCAATGGAAAAAAAGAGCTCAGAATTAAATCCACATAAATATTGTCGTTAATCTTTGACAAAGGAGACAAAATTATACAATAGAGAAAGTAAAGCCTCTTCAAAAAATGGTGTTGGGGGTGCCTCCCTGGTGGTCTAGGAGTTAAGTCTCAGTGTTATCACCTCTGCAAACTAAGTTTGATCTGGCCAGAGAGCTGACCCACATGGTACAGCAGCTCTCTCCTGTCTCTCCAGCTGCTCCCCTTGGCAGTATATTTCAGTAAACCCATCTGCTATGCTCCCCACTCTGTCTCTGGTGAATCCTCTTACCCCCCCAACTCTGGCCTATACCCAGTTTTCTACACAAAAATAAATACAATTTATAACAAAAAAATAATTTTGAAAAATGGTGCTAGGAAACGCAGTCACATATAGAAAAATAAAACTAGATCCTTTCTTAACTCCATATTAAAAAAAAAACTCAAAATGGATTAAAGACCTGGATATAAGGCCTGAAACCATAAAATTAATAAAAGAAAACATAGATTATATGCTACTATACATCAACTGCAGTGATGCAAAGGAAACAAAGTAGAAATAAAGAAATGAGACTTTATTAAACTTCAAAAGTTTTGTAACTTAAAAAAAAAGGGTAGCCCTGTTCTGGGAATTAAATTAGAAAACTATGTGATGAGAACCCAGTACTTGGTCTGCACACCACAAGCTGTCAGTGAATCATGGTTCTCATATTAGTTATCCCTTCTCCTACCAGTCCTAATGCTCAAAGACCCCGATACTCAAGCCCAGAATGGGAGAGGGTCTTCTATGGGCCACCCTTTCTCTATACTTTCTCCTCATCCTTTATGGT
The DNA here is from genome assembly GCF_964194135.1 of Talpa europaea. Taxonomy (NCBI): domain Eukaryota; kingdom Metazoa; phylum Chordata; class Mammalia; order Eulipotyphla; family Talpidae; genus Talpa; species Talpa europaea. The sequence continues at coordinate 48,550,833 of NC_140078.1, read as the reverse complement.
CAGACTCTTGTGATAGCACTACAATTGTTCCTTCAAAACGTTGTTTAAGAAAAGCCCAAGGTGGCTCTGTGTAATCCTGATCTTCAATTAAAATCCCAGCCAGCCTCAGTGTTAAAATAAACTCTCTTGGAAGGCATCTGAAGGAAAAGCAAATATTTTGACCATTAAAAACACTTACAAATAACACATGTCAAAGGCCTGTCTTGTGTTAGGCTACTTTACTTAACTACTGACTCACAGGCCACTTTTTCTTGTTCTTCTCTTTGTTTAACAGTGATTATCTCACAGGGACCCTAGATAAGGAGATAATGAGCAATAATAAATGTATACTAGCATGCCAAAGTAGAGGTGATTTCTAGCTTAAAATTAATTTTCTGTCCTTGGTCCTCAGAAATTTCAAGTCAACAGACTTCAATAACTAATACTAATTTGACTTTAGATTTTCTGAGGACTAGGGACAAAGTGTCAAAGGGAAGGTCCAAGCTTGTGAGAAACTTAAATATCTTGGGTTTGTATTCAGTAAGGGACAGAGAAATAGATTTGGAAATTTTAAATAAACATTTATAATATTCAACTTAATTATATGCTTTTAATGATAGAATTTACTCACTCAACAAAGATATAGAGGATTTAGTATATGGCAGAAATTACTCCCATTAATTCATGGGATTCATTCTCCACACACCTATCACTACTACTACGTACCAGGCTTTCCTTTATGTACTGATGATGTTCAATAACAGATGTATTTGGGAGTTAAACAGAATTTTATATAAACCATAGACAAAAGTTTTTAAGCTTCTATTCCAAAGATATCTTTTCAAAATAGAAAGCATATCAGTCTATAAACTATAGATGCACTAATAATTGATTAAAAATTAAATATTTGAATGTCCTGATTGCTGGGGGTTATGTATTAATCACCACCTAAGTTTCCATATCTCAAATAGAAGCAAGGAGATAGAAGGAGGTGAAGGCAAGGCTTGAGAGCATTTCCTCACTGATCATTCTCCTGCCAGTTTCTCCTCCCCACAAGGATGCCCAGGAATAATGGTACAAATTCACCAACACAAGGAAAACAAAAACAAAATACAGTTATAATCACAAAAAAAGCAAACATTTTGCTGTAATTCTGACAACCATCTCCAGGATTTTTATGCTGAAAAATAAAAAATGCTCATGAAAGAAAGTTAAAAAAAAAAAAACTAAATGAATGGAAACATCTACACACAATGTTGGTGAATTGGAAGATTCAATAAGGTAAAATTGACACTGCTGCCTAAATTGATCCACAGTTTTAATGCAATTCCTGTCAAAATCTCAAAGCAGGCTAAAGAAATCTTCACAAAGTAGTGGTGATAGTGGAGAAGTAGACACATGGGTCATTTGCAAAAAATAGGTTTAACATGCTCACCAAAACCACAGCAGTTTACTACATATTCATTAGAAGCGATATATTAAAAGAGCTGTAATGCTTTTTAAAAAGAAGATACTATTTGTATTTATTATTATTATTATTATTATTATTATTATTAGCTCATTGCCTCCAAGAAAGCAAGTTGGGTCACCAGCAGCTCTACTGGAGTCAACCAAGAAACTCCCACAAGTATTCTCGTTCTTGCCTCCCCTGCTCAGACCCACACGCTCTGACCTGGAAATACAAACTCACCATGTGCTGGCAGTGTTTCTGTCAGTACCCAAGGATATAGGCTTCATTATGTTGCATTAAAGGAACTTCCTTGAATTGGTCATGAATATATAAATTTTATAGCAGAAACAACACTAGCTCTTTGCACATAAAAGAAAATAAAAAATATTTCAAAAACATAATAAAAATAAAAAAAAAGCAGATACTAAGTGTTGGTGAGGATGTAGAGAACTTGGAACACCCTAACATTGCTGGTGGGAATATGTAAAGGTGCTGTCACTTTGGAAAACAGTGTGGAAATTTCTTAAAATATTAAGTATAAATTTATCTTATAATCTGGCAATTCCACTCCATACCCATGAGAAATGAAAACGTGCTCACCTAACCGTGTTTATAACCATGGTAATAGCATTAGTCATAATAGTTAAAAGGCACAAGCAATTCAACTGTCCACTGAAATTTGTTTTAACTTTAATTAATGTGCTTTAGTTTTAAATGAATAAAAAGTATGCTATGTTCATACAGTAAAATATAATGGAATATTATTAAGCAACTAAAAGGAAATGAAGTACAAACCTAAATATACTTCCTAGTTGTCAGATGAAAGACCACATGTTGTATTGCTTCACTAAGCTTATATGGAAAGGAAAAAAAATGCAAATTATTTCTGCAAACAAGAACAAGAGATATTTTTCAGATCTGAACATATTCTAAAACACTTTTGTTTAGATTGTCCTGATCATTGTGCAGCTCCATAATTTAATAAAATCATCCAGTGGATACTTTAAATGGGTGAACTTTGGTGCATAAATTACAACTAAATCTCAAAAAATTTTAAATCAATATATTTAGGCAACTTTCTGTCAAGAGGTAGTGCGGTATCTTGAGAAGAGAGTGTCCTTACCCTCAGAAGGACTAAACAAATCCTGAGTTTCTGAGGTTGTAAAGCAGTTTATAGACCACATTCCAAAGAACCTGGGGTCATATTGAATTATAAGGCTGATTCTTCATGCAACATGACACAATGCATGGGCCTTATTGTTACAGGGCAGGGAGAGTGGCACCCCACAGCCCCCAAGCTTGCACACTCTAAATAGGTTCTGCCATCTCCCGCATTAAGACAAAACATTTTCTAGTGTATAAGACCTTTAATGGAAAGGGAAAAGAATGGAAAGGAACTTTAATATGATTAGTGTGTAATACTAATAAGACAAAGAATAAAGTTTTTTTTAATTTTTTTTTAAATTTTATTGTTATATTCCCCATACAATTGCAGCCCCCCCATTTTATGGATACAGGAGCTGGGGTACAGGCCAGAGGTGTGGGGGTGAGAGGATTCACCAGAGTCAGAGTGGGTATCAGAATAGGCAGATCGACTGAAATACACTGCTGAGGGGATATTTTAAATCAAGCACCTAAAGTTACCCATCCCCTCATGGGTAAATTTCCAGCCAAACAGGATTGGCCCAAAGCAGGGCCACTGAGACCCGAAAGCCTGCCACAAGCCTAAAGACCTTCAGCTGGGGACCCACAGAAAAGGGGCAGAAGGGGCCCAGCACATCTGGGACAAAAGGAGAAAATCAAGATAAAGCTGCCATTGTTAACCTCCCCACAGGTTTCTCACCAACATCTATTTTAACAGTCGAAGACCAAGAAGCAAGCACAGTATTTTTACATGTCTCTTAGATCCATGTGTTTCCTCCAGGTTCCCTTCTGGCTCTCCATCCTTTTTTTTCTTTTTTTAAGTCTCTGTTCCAGCTTTCTCTCCTCCCTGTTCAGCTCCACCCTTTCTTGGGTGTGTCAGGGAATCTGGAAACTCCCCTTTCCTTGGGGACCACCCCGTTACATGATCAAAGCTGTGTTCTCAAAAGTTTATTTGTGCATAAACATAGAGGACATATTCAAAGAAATGTGGAAAAGCCCTGTGAAATATATGTTCATGATTTTTGTCTTATGTGTACATGTGTGCAAATACATTTAGACACACATTTTATTTAGTATATGAAAATTGTTTGCATTTGAAGACAAACAGTTGAATCCCCTGCTTCTATCACTACTAACTGTATGAACTTGGGTTATTCCTTAATCTTAGTGTAAAATTAAAACGAGAGTTAAGTGTTTGTGAAGAGAGTATCAAGTAGTGAAAAACAGACTACCACGTTGAAGCTTCCTTCTTGTTCACAGTGTGCTCATGTTCTGACATGTCTCAGGTTTCCCCCTTTAGGGCCTCAAACTCACTAGACCAGTCGTCCCCATTTATAATGTTACTTCCTTGCTTCCAGTGTTTCTCCTCAAAATAGGAACATGTTCAATAATCACCTTAATTTTTTTTAAGATATGTTTATTTATTTACTTATTTATTTATTTTGTGGGACCCTCGCCGGCAGCCGGGGAATGAACCGGCACTGCAGAGGCTGCGGGCAGCCTCACAGCCCAGTGCTCAACCGCTGCGCCACCAGGGGAGGCCCAGATATATTTATTTTTATACAAGAGCTGGTGTACAGGCCAGAGGCAAGGGTGAGAGGATCTACCAGAGACAGAACAGGGAGCAGAACAGGCCGACTGACGAAATACACTGCTGAGGGGAGCAGCGGGCAAGAGAGGAGAGGTCTGCCACGCCACGTGGGATCCTGGCCTGCCCGCCGGGATCAAACTCACACTGCAGAGGCTGCGCTCAACCTGCTGTGCCACTGGGGAGGCCCTCACCTTAAATTTTTTTAAAAAAACCTTTATTAACTCTAGACACTGCTAATTCTTTGATTTATTTTCTTTTGCACGAAAGTTCTACCTGAACTCTTCCTTACCTCATTTCTTACTAGTTCTCTACCTTTTGCAGTCTTTTTCTCCACTTCTGGAGAGACACTGTCCTTGCTCAGTTGAATATGATTTCTGACCTTTTGGGTTTGATTTCCTAGCTCCTCTACTTTGAAGCTGAAAGTGCATGACAAAGGAGTGTCTGAGGATCCCAAACTGTGAAGGGGTAAACATTCTTAAAGAGGGTCCAACCATCTCTGTACAAAAAGGCAAATAAAGTGTATTTTTAGTGTGAAAGATCTTTAATTTGTGTGCATGGAATGAGAGAGAAGGAAAGATATTACTAATAAACTAATAAAACTCCGAAAATTACCTATACCTCTGGGTAAATGCCCAGGCAGGCAAACAGACTTGGCCCAATGTAGGGCAGCTGAGGCCTGAAAGCTTGCCACAAAACTAAAACATGTTCTGAGAGGGAACTTCAAGAAATGGATTAGGCAGGTCCCAGGGAGGTAAGATGGAGAGACCTGAAATGCAAATTGTATGAGGCAATCTACCACGGGATCAAAATAACAGCTGCCTGGGCGTCTCCGGTGGCGCAGCGGTTGAGCGCTGGGTTGCAAAGCTGCTCGCAGCCTCTGCAGCGCCAGTTCAATCCCCGGCTGCTCCCCGGCCACAGGCCACAGGAGGATGGTCCCACATGGTGCAGACCTCTCCTGCCACCCACTGCTCCCCTCAGCAGTGTACTTCGGTCCTTCTGCCTGCTCTGCTCCCCGCTCTGGCTCTGGTGAATTCTCTCACCCTCCCGCGCTTCTGACTGTACTCAGTGCTTGTATAAATAAATAAATAAATCTTTTTAAAAATAAATAAATAAATAACAGCTGCCATTGTCTCTGCCAAGGATCAGAAGCAAACTCTCCGTGTGTCTGTCACATACTTGTCTTCTCAAAGTGTCTCTCCTCCATGTATTTCCTCCAGTATCTCTCCTTTTAACAGTATTAGGGTGAAAGTCAGAGAGCCAAATAAACAAGAGTCGGCTCACATGTGTTCAGTTATAAGCCAGCCATGCCCCTTGACTCCACCCCTAGTCCACAGCAGTCCCCAGCAGTCCCCTATTCAGGAAGTCAGCTCATGGTATGCTGAGATTTATAGTCCAGCTCCTGAGATCTCATCAGCATGCAGATGAGGGTGGAGTCTATAAAGACATCAAAGGGTGGAGTTCATTCAGGATGTCTTTCACTGGCTCAGTGTTCATGTATTTCTCTTCCTCTAACAGCTACTTGGGATCACTGCGTCTAATTCCGCTTATGCTTGCTACCCAGGGCATTTCTTTTTTACTTGGAATCAATAAACCTAATTGACCCATAATTGACTGAAAGGATAATTCTTTATAGTCTTTAGAAGATGTCTCCCCTGTCCTACTCCTGTTTCACAGGATCTTCAGTTTTTGTGCTTCCTCTTTAAGTCTTTAAGTCCATTCCCCTTCTTGATCTGAATCTCTTCTTTCATGACTTTCTCCCTAAGAGAGCCTTCAAACACGTCAATTAGTCTCTAATGTCCATTTCCAAATCAGTGACCAGCAAACACTACTGCCAGGTGGACCTTCAACCCATACATGCCCAAACATTGTTTTCTTTGCCCACATTTGATCTTCCCATATTCTCTGATCCTGTGATGTCTTGGTTCTTACAACAAATACTGAACTCCGACTGTGAACTGAAAATTGTATTGGAACAAGACCCTCAAGTTTGGAAAATCCAAGTGCTTAATTGTGATAATCCACCAGCCAAAAACCTACCCAGGATTCCTGCCTACCCTTATCAGCTTCCCATTGAGTTGAATCAATACTGTATTTTCTTTCCACCATCACCCTAACATAACATGCTTCATTTTGTGATCTGCATGACAACCAGTGTAGTAGTAGTCTTCCTTCACAAAGCACATAGCCTAAAATGCCGAAATTATATAGCTTCCACAGTACAACCCCCTATTACCCTCACAATTAACATTAAGTTTTTTAGCATAATAGCCAATAATTTATGATGCTTCCCAGCACTCCATGCATACCAGACACAGGCATTTTCATGAATACACCTTGGACTTTTTTCTTAAATTCCTTTGCCTTTGTACATGCTTCTTTCTCTACCTGTACACACCTCTTCTTTCTTCTCTTAACTAACTTTATAATTCTTTGAAATTCAGGTCATGAAACATTGGGGAGCCTTCCCAGCCCAGGAAATTTAATAGTTTTCTTTTCTGTGCTCTAAATATACCCATCTTTCTAAATGTAATATCTTTGACCATCTTTGTCTTTCCCATTATGATAAGAGCTACTGGAGAAAAGGGCCACTGAATCAGCCCAGGTACTGGCCGGTAGTAGACAAGCAGAAGTATTATAGGCATGAACCAATAACTCTTATGAAAGAGCTTTCTTAAATCCAAATCTTGAATGTGTGTGAAAGTGGCATTATCATCAGAGTTTACCTTTCCTATCTAAATAAAACCTTATTTAATGTTATTTGTAACATGAATTTCCTTCTGTTTAAGAAGAAAATTCTATTTTTTTCTGACACCAAAGTGTTTTTGTTGTTGTTTTTTGATCATAAATGTTGTTCCCTCTTATAATGAATTAAAGAGTTGGTTTCCTAGGAAGGACAGAGAAAAGAACAAGAAAAGTTCCCATTTGACTTTTGGCTTTGCTTGGTGCCACAATGTTGTAAAGCTAAATAAATAGTGGAGGAGTTGAGCATGTGTCTACTGAGGTTTGACCTTTCCTGAACTTCAGTGGTGTATTCTACAGTTTTGCTTATATTCTTCCTAATTTGTTTGGTCTGGACCTAGATCTGGATGGCTCCTGACTCTAGAGGGCTCTTCAGGCAGGGATGGGGTGGCTCTTGTGTGGGTCAGTCTGGGGTTGATCCCCTTGGCAGGAATCCTGACTGTTTTTGCTGTAGGCAAAGAGACACAGCTTTCCAACTTGAATTGGAAGCCAAAACACAGTGTTCAGTGGTATAGTGCCTGAAAAGAAGAATGCTCAATACAAAATCTTGTGTTCATAAGTTGAATGGTAGAGTGCCTCACTACATCTCACCTCCAAGATAGAGTTTCCCAGTGGGCAATAAGCTGACTCAGTTAGGTGAGGGAAACTCAGATGTTCTCCTAAAAAACAGCACATAGTCGCAAAGGCTGATGGTCAAGTGCTTCTAAACTCCATTGACTTAAGGAAAGCATGATTGTTTTTGAATTGTATATTAACCTCATCCCAGATCTGAACTAAGTGCTTTCAAAGACCTCATTTATTTAGACCATTGACTCTGGTCCACATTCTATACATTACGATGCTATGAAAGAATTCAGATGTAGGAGTAACTTATTCAAATTCATTGCTCCAGAGGAAGACAGGGAGACAAGGGGATCCCTGGGTCATATCCTTTTCAGCTCACCCCATATCTCTCACATCACTACACCTAACCGTACAAACAAAACTAGCCCTGAATGTACAAACTTTTGACAAATATAACCACTCTTCACTCTATACCCTCTCCACCTGCACACAGGCAGTATTTGGGCTAAGACTGAAGAGAACAGACAAGATGGAAAGGGAACATGGAGACACTTTAGAACATGGCTGGAAGGGTCAGGGATTAGGGGTCAATAGTTAAGGTGTGGGTGGTCAGGCAATGAGAAAAAGTCAGAGGATAGCCAGAGCTATCCCTCCTACTCCCAAACAGCTTCCCGTTATCTATTTCTTTCTGAAAAGAGAAGAAACAAAAAAAAAAAAAAGAAAGAAAATTATATATGTCAGTGTTTTAAACATAAAAAAAAATAAGTTGAGCATAAGTTTTCCCTATTTGGTTTGAAGGAACTTATACTGAACTTCTTGGTTCTCAGTCTTCATAAGTCCTTTGACTGTCAGGTTCTCAACAATATATGGATTTATTTCTTACATAATTGTTTTTAATTTTGTAGGAAAACCAAAGTGAATCCATCTTGTGTTAATGCCATCTTAGGCCTGTGACCAGTAATTGTCCTACACTAAAAAGACAGTCAAACTCCCTTAGTTTCTTTCATGTGTTTTAGCCTGTACTCATGACCAATGCACAAGTCTTTTAATCTTAGTACCTAAAGATATATGTAGGATATCCCACAAGACATGTGGAATTATTAGTCTTACACAAAAAAGATCACATATACTAAGCAGAGTATAAGAAGACCCTGGTCAGGGTGAGTTGTATGGATCTTGCCTTTTTCTAGCGTCCTGTCCACTGGTTTCAGTGCTGAGGACCCCTGTATGTAAGTTGCCTTTAATAAACTTTAGTTGTGATCAATAGATGTACTTGCTTTGGTTCATTGAACTTATCAATTAGCGAGAACTTACTCATTTTCACAGCCACCCAAAGTTTCATGATGTAAATGAAGAACATGGCACTACCCTGGCATCTCCCAAACTTCTAACCTCTGAGTTCCAGGTCATCATGCTGATTGTTTTCTCCAGTTTGGCATCAGTTCACAACATTTAACTTCAGGACTGTGAGCTGGCTACTGGGGTTGAAGTCCATGAAGAAATCTAAGACAGTCATTGAAAAAACAAGAGAGAGAAAACCCTGTCTCTTTTTAAAACTTATTGACTCACAAAAAGAGAAAGTTTCTCATAGGACACATGGGTGGAAACTTGGATTGTGGGGAAGCAGAGAATGGAGGTTGCAGGAGCAGAGCAGGGTAGAAGGGTTTCTGGGACCCTAGCAGAGGACCCCACCTTAGCCAAGATAATCAATCTCCTCCCAGCTGTGTGGGGAACAGTTATGTGTTCTAACCTGCAAGACCCAACCCAAGGAAAGTGTTCATTCAAAATTAGCGTGGACAGAGGAAAGAAAATTTTACATTTGTCCTGTTGGAAAATGTCTGCTTCTGCCCTGTCAGGGCTGCCTCAAGAGGCTGGAGTCAGCAAAAAAGTGCCTACTTCTCTAGGAAAAGAGAGAAACAAAGGGAAATTCATGATTGAGTAACCGTCATGTTTGGGCACTGTGGGAAGAAGGAGCATGAGGTTATGGTCTGCCTTTATCCTCAGGTATATAAGCCACTTTTAGGATAAGAGATTCAAATAAGCTTACATCTTCCCAACCACAGTGAGTTCTGCCTTAATTAGCACTGTAAGATCAAAGGATTACTTTAAAGTTAGGAACAGTGTTTCTCTTTTGTTAATTAACTGAATGTGTTAGAAACCAACTTCCTTTATTCATTGAAAATGTTAGATGTTAACTAGATGCCATCTTTCCTTTGCTAAGATAAAGTAATTATGCATTCTTTTGTGTTGGTAATTTATAAACAGAGGCACAAAACTCCAACTGTAGGTACCATTCAGAGAATTCTGATATTGACTTCCTAGACCCAAGTTCTCAGTTTGGCTCTGAATAACTTCTTTAGTAAAATTCTTTCTTACAAAATTTTGACTGCATTTCACAGTGGTGATTATTTTCATTGACAGTAGGAATCATGATTCAGGTCCACAATCAAGAGGCAGTCTCGAAGTATGCTCCACCAGGATCAGGGAATAGGGGAGATTTACAGGATCAGGCAGAGACATTATCTGAGCTGAAGCCACTTGCTATGAAACTTTTGAAGTGATTCTTAAGCCCATCTGCCTGTCTATGATTGGCAATTTTAGACACAAGTGTGCAGGCAGAGATCTATTGCGGCAATTAGCAGATGTTCCCCATATCTTCTGCTGTTTCCAATTACTGCAACTCACCTAGAATTCGCCACATGATGGTTAGGGACAGGATGGAGTCTATTTGACTCATAAAGTTTCCATACCTCTCTCTGAGGAAGTCAAATACTGAGATGATTGGTTCTAACGACATTCTGAAGTGCAGAGCCTCATTCCTCTGTGACAAAAACAACATTGACAGAAAATATTTTTGAGTATCTATAATTGTGCTTAAAACTAAAATCAAAAGCTTTTAGCCAAGCGGAACATAACAACTTTCTGTTGAACACAATCAACAAACAGATCTAAGCAAGTCCAGGGAGTCTAGTCTAACCCCCAGCAGAAGAGTGGCATTGAATATTCTAGACACCCAAGACTCAGGATCAACAGATACAGGAATGGGCTGGGAATGGGTTTTGGGGGGAAGTTTTGATGGGTATGTAGTTGACACTTGCCATCTTCATGAACATGAAAAATTATCCAGTCACCTTACGAGATAGAGTTCAATCCTCGTCTTCTCCACCTGCCTATTCACCTTCATCTTGGGTTTATATAAATAAGGTAATGAACAGAAAGTGGTAGCACAATCTTTGAATAGTCAGTAGACAAAATCTATAGTTGTTTTAAATGAAAATTTTTGTTATAATTTCCTACCTTGTGCACATAACAAACCGATGTGTGGCACTTTTCAAGATTACTGACAGAGCAGAATCAGTGTTAGACTTCAAAACTTTGGTAACTGTTCCTGCCACTCCTGATAGTCAGCCACATCAAGAGGTCTTTATGATTTTCACTCCTTCCAAGCTGCCCTGTAAATTCTGCCAATTTCATGAGATAATTCTTAGATTATGTGCAATATTATGCCCACTCATTTGTACAAATTGTGTTTGTAGGGAACAAAAGTTTAGTTATTTTCTATGTCTGTTTTTAAAAAAAATCTATTAAATGAAGCCCAAGACCCTGGGTGTGACAATGTAAGGTTCCTCCATCTCAGAACAATGGGTGGAATTAGGGGTAGATAACATACAGGCAGGCAGAGCTTCCTGAGTGTTTTCACTGAGAGAAAAGTTAGTCTGGAAACCTCCTTCTTGACATTTCTTGATTTATAAATCTGGCTCTAGATTCCCATGTAGATAGATAAAGGAGAAATTAATCCTTCCATATCTCAACCATAATAGATATATGTGTAGTAGGGTGTCCCCAGGATCCTCCAATCCCTGCTCTTGAAAAATGAACCAAAATGCTATTCTGGAGTGGTCACTGGAGCCCCTGCTAGAGCTCATTGGACAGCTGGGCTTCAGTCCTTATGTGCTTCTCTCACCTAGACAGCCATGTCCATTCTGGAGTCACATTTCTTTTGATATTGGAAGAACCTCACTTTTAAGTCTAAAACTGGCCATGGGAGCACAGCACATTTTTGTGCTACATTTTAGGCATGCAGCACAGGGCAAACCCAAACAAAAGCAAGAAAAGACTGTTTGGGTGATCTCCTTACCCCTTGAGTATTGCAATGTTTCATCTCATTGCTAATTAAATGATTGGAATATGGTCAGATTAGCATGTGAAAGCCCTTGGAGACTGTTACAGTCTCACAGCCTCCAGCTGTACAAGACACTCAAATTAATGCCTATTTAATTTTCTGGAAATTAAAATATTTAAATTAAAAGTAAAGTGAATGCATATTTTCTTTGTAATGGTATACTATATAAAAAAGAAAGGATTATTTGCCAAGTACACCAGACTGCATAGCTGACAAAGAACTCACTGGCCAGTGGATAGAGGCTTTCATCCCACTAAAAACCTGATGCTTGGAACCAAAATAGCTACATGGCTCAATTCTTTCCAGATTCATAGCTTGATCCTGGAACTTTTCCATACAAGGAACACAGCCAGTCTGGGAAGGACACTCTGAAATGGGAAGTTCCCATTCTTAAGTGGATAGCCTGGTGAGGCTCCCTGCCCCAGGTCCAAGAGAGGGACACCAGAGCCACTCCTCTTGAGAGAAGATGTTGGACCATCAGATAGAAGGGGGATTTAGATGTTAGCAACAAATCAGTGTTTTGGGTCTTTCTCACCAGGGAAAATGCCTTCATTTTCAATTCAATCATTGTGGAGGGAGTAAGCATCACAAGACTGAAAAAAAAAAAACCCTGAGGAAGAAGGGAGAAAGTCTAGATGTCTTTCCTTTCCCTACAGTGTCTTGTCTCTGGCTCCAAAACACCTCACAGGGGTGCATATCCTTCCCGTGCATCCAACCTCATACAGGTACATTTACTCCAGCACTATATTTCTATAATTATGGGGAGAGGTGATGGAAGTGGAACTTGATTTCAGAGATGGAGAAAAGGCATCGGAGCTGAAATCCTCTGGTTTATTCCAGGTGTAGTAACATGTTGACTGGCAGATGAATTTTCTGCAGAGCTTCCCAGGGACCTGGCTTCAGCTGAGGTCACCATCTAGGTCTTGGTGTGCAGACACCACCATCTAGTGGCACAGACACAAGCAGCACTCATTATCCCAAATCATACATTTGGAGAATGTTTTTTTAAGAAATTATTTCTCTATATGCAAATAAAAAATGATTTTTGAGTACTTCAGAAAAAATAGTGAAGACTGCATTTTATTTTGGCCTTCAAAATAAGTGCAAATAATTAAGGAAAAATTACATCAAGCATTCAACCGGCCAGAAGTCAGAGTTCCCCTGGGTGTTGTTTCAGATGCCATTTACTCCCATAGAATGACTCTTTTGTGACTTTAATGACACTCAAAACAAGAGATATCTGCCAGCTAATGTAGTGACATTAAAACTCCCTCCGCATGTCAGTAATCAGATTCCTTAATGCACACTTGCCAGGTGGGGAACAGCTAAGCTCACAAAGTGGGAAAAAATCATTGATTTCACATAGGTGAATGATAGGAAAGTGGATGGAGAGAAGATTCTGTCTATCTGGCACCAGAGTGAACACAATGGGCTTGCCTCCTCCATATAGGCATAACTAGATTGCAGTTAGAACAAAGCCGAAAGTGCCTAAAGGGAAAAGAGAGGACCATGGCACATATTAGTAACAACAGTCTGTTGGAAAGGGATAGGGAAAACTAAATGAACAGTATTTGTATTGCTACTGGGGCCATACTACTCAACTATAAAAAAGAATAAATTTGGGGGCAGATCAACATGGCAGTGAGGAAATGCTGCAAGTAAGATCTCCCATTAAAAAAAGTTAATAGGGAGGAAAAGCAGCAGGTCCTATAAGAACTGGGACAAGGAAGATAAACGGACAACTCCACCAAACTACCCGAAGAAGAAAGTTGCCATAAAAGAGGACTAGAAGGGAGGAAAGCTCAGAACCCTGCTACCCTCCCCCACCCACAAAGGCTGCACTCTCCGACCAACAGAAAGGAGGAAAAAAATACAAAAACAAAAACTAAAACAACCAACAAGAACAAACTACGCTTCAAGCAGACTTTGAGTGTAAAGGAACTATTTCAGCCACCACACCCCGTGAACTGGAGCTGTGGAGAACCCTGCAGGATTCTCCGCGGAGGTGAGCGAACTGCTCCAGGCTCCATTAGAGAAAAACAAAGACTCCTGAGACCTACAAACAGTTCCAGGCCAGCCGGTAAGCTTGTGCGGAAAATCTGCACGCTTGAAAAGCAAACATGGGTCGCGGATGCCCAGGTCCCCACCCCTGCGACCTAGGCTTGCAGGGGCACTCACTGAAGTGAATGTTCCTCGCTGAGTAATCAGAAACCAGGCGCCTAGACACGGGAGCGGGGTGCAAAAGGCGCTATTTCTGCGGACACTGAACTGGGCTAAAGCCCACGTCCTGGACCTGAGGGCTTTGGAACTGAGACCCGGGCACGAAATTCGGGGCATGGGTTCCCCACGATGGTGGGGAACAAGGCAGACACAGCACCCCAGAGCCATTGAGGCTTTCCCCACCACTCCCACTCTGTTCCCTGCCCCACTGGGTGAAAAAAACAGCTCCCCAAGGACACTAGGAGAGATCTCTGGCGCCACCTAGCGACCAGAAAAAAAATCACCAACATCCCATAGAACAGGGACCTTGCTTCAATAAAGACTGCTTGAAACCAGCAGAAGGCTCCCAGAGGAGCCAGAGGTGAGCTGGGAAGTTCGCCCACGGCAGGCCCCTTCTGACCTGCAGTCCGAGCCCAGAGAGGGAGCGGGAACACACAGCCAGGGCAGACCAGGTGCGCAGGGGAGGGTGTCCCCTCATCGGCATTTTAAACAGGGACCTTTCTTCAGTAAACACTGCTTGAAACCAACAGATGGCTCCCGGAGGAGCCAGAGGGGAGCAGAGAAGTTCACCCAAGATGCCGGCCAGTCCCAGCAACACAGTGTCCCAATGCATACGGCAAATTAGACAACAGACAGTAGGGAGTAGAAGAACCACACGCAACCTAGCAACTCCTCAGGAAAAAAGCACACCAAAAAAAGAAAACCACCCCTAAGATTGCAATGACAGTAACTTGGAAGAACTTCTGAGCCTTCCAGAAAGAGAATTTAAAATTACCATGATTAAAAAACTGACAGAAGTCATGAAGGAAAACTATGATAAGGGAAAAATAATCAACGACCAGAAGAATGAAATTGAGTCCCTAAAGAGGGAAGTAAAAGAAATGCAGGAGATCAAAGAATTAATGGAGGTACTAAAGAACTCTGGGAAAAGCAATGAAAGCAGAATAGATGAAATGCAAGAACAAATAAGTACTCTTGAAGACACAAAAATAAAAAGAACCAAAACAGAAAAGGAAAGATAAGTAAGAAGGAAAAAGACCGAAAAAAGACTTCGGGAATTATCTGACTCCATGAGGAAAGGAAATATAAGAGTTATAGGAATACCAGAAGGAGAGGAGAGAGATGTAGGAACAGAGAAAATATTCAAGGAGATAATTGAAGATAACTTCCCAAATGTGAAGAAGGAGCTGAAAATTGATATACAAGAAGCAAGAAGAACACCAAACTTCCACGACGAAAGGAAAAATACAGCAAGACACATAATAGTAAAGCTCCCAAGAATCCAGGACAAGGAAAAAATAATGAAGCTAGCAAGAGGGAAGAAACAGATAACATTCAAAGGAAAACCAATCAGGCTGACATCAGACTTCTCCGAAGAAACACTACGGGCAAGGAGAGAGTGGAGGGACATAGTCAACAGACTCCAAGAAAACAGATGCCAACCAAGAATACTCTATCCCGCAAAGCTCTCCTTCCTCTTTGAAGAAAGAATATGGACCTTCCCAGACAAACAGAAACTCCGGAATTTCATTGCAACTAAACCCCCACTCCAAAAAATACTACAAGGAGTCCTAAAGCCAGAACCTCAAAGGGACGAATAACAATGAAAGAAGGACAAAAAAAAAACAGTTATTAAAAGAATAAATAAATAAAATCAAAGGAAAGACAAACACAATGGCAAATACAGATGCTAACATATCAATATTACCCGTAAATGTAAATGGACTAAACTCTTCAATAAAAAGACACAGATTGCAGGCTGGATTAAGAAACAAAACCCAACCTTTTGCTGTCTCCAGGAAACACATTTAGCTACAAAAGATAAAAATAGACTCAAAGTTAAAGGATGGAAAACAATCTTACAAGCAAATGGACCAAAAAAGAAAGCAGGAACAGCTATACTTATACCAGGTAAAACAGATTTCATACTCAAAAAGATAAAAAGAGACCCCAACGGTCACTACATTATGATCAAGGGGACAATAGTTCAAGAAGAAATAACACTCATTAGCATATATTCATCAAACTAAGGAGCACCAAAATATATCAGACAACTATTGTCATCTCTGAAAACAGACATCAGAGAAAACACATACGTAGTGGGAGACATCAACACACCACTATCAACAATGGATAGATCAATGAGACAAAAATTATGTAAAGACACTAAAGCTCTACATAAGGATCTAGAGCGCTTGGGCTTAACAGATATCTATAGAACACAAAACCCAAAAAAACAACGGAGTACACATTTTTCTCAATGTACATGGATCATTCTCCAGGATCGATCACATACTGGAACACAAGACAAACATCAACAGATACACGAAGATTGAAATCATACCAACCATCTTTTCTGACCATGAAGGCATCAAACTAGAAATAAACCAGTAAAAAAAGGCAAGGAACTCTCCTACCTCATGGACCTTGAAATCCACATTTCTGGAAGACCACTGGACTAACGAGGAGATCAAAGAAGAATTTAAAAAATTCTTTGAATTGAATGACAAGGAAGATACCAATTTCCTAAATGTATGGGATGCAGCAAAAGCAGTAATAAGAGGAAAATATATAGCAATAGAGGCTCACATCAACAAACAAGAAAGAACTCAAAGAAACAACCTAATCTCGAAGCTCAAAGACCTAGAAAAAGAACAACAAAAAAACCCTAAAACCAGTAGAAGAAAAGAAATAATAAAAACCAAAGCAGAAATAAATGAAATTGAAACTAAAAAAAAAAAAATCCAAAAGATCAATGAAATCAAGAGCTGGTTCTTCAAAAAAGTCAATAAAATAGACAAACCCCTAGCCAGTCTCACAAAGGAAAAAATGGAGAAAGCACAAATAAACAGGATCATAAATGAAAGAGGAGAAATCACAATGGACACAGCAGAAATCAAAAGAATAATCAGAAACTACTATGAACAGTTACATACAAACAAGTTCAACAATCTAGAGGAGATGGACAAATTCCTACAACTCTACAATCACCCAAAGCTAGAGAAAGAAGAAATAGAACACCTAAACAGAAAAATTACAAGCAGCAAAATTGAAATGGTAATCAAAAACCTCCCCAAAAACAAAAGCCCAGGACCTGATGGATTTACAAATGAATTCTACGAAACATTCAGAGACGAATTAGTGCCTATCCTTCACAAACTCTTCCAAAAAATTGAGAAGGAAGGGACAATACCAAACACGTTCCATGAAGCCAACATTACACTAATACCAAAACCGAACAAGGACAACACAAAAAAGGAAAACTACAGGCCAATCTCCCTAATGAACAATGATGCAAAAATCCTCAACAAAATTTTAGCTATCAGAATCCAACAAGGTATTCATAAGGTAATTCACCACGACCAAGTAGGATTCATTCCAGGGACACAAGGATGGTGCAACATCTGAAAATCAATCAACGTTACCCAACACATCAACAAAAAGAAATATAAAAACCATATGATAATATCAATAGATGCTGAGAAAGCTTTCAACAAAGTGCAACACCCATTCATGATAAAAGCCCTTGAAATTCTTGGGATACAAGGAACATACCTCAACATCATAAAGGCCATCTATGACAAGCCAACAGCCAGTATCATTCTCAATGGTGAAAAGCTGAAAGCAATTCCATTAAGATCTGGAACAAGACAAGGATGTCCACTCTCACCACTGCTTTTCAATATAATACTGGAAGTCCTAGCCAGAGCAATAAGACAAGAGAAAGACATCCAAGGAATCCATATAGGAAAAGAAGAAGTCAAACTATCACTATTTGCAGATGATATGATAATATACATAGAGAACCCCAAAACCTCCACAGTAAAACTTATTCAACTCATCAATCAGTTCAGTAAAGTGGCAGGATACAAAATCAACACGCAAAAGTCAGTAGCCTTCCTGTACACAAACAATAAATCTAAAGAAGAAGAAATCAATAAAACCATCCCTTTAATTATCAAAACAAAAAAAACTCAAATACTTGGGAATAAATCTAACAAAAGAGATAAAGGAGCTATACAAAGAAAATTATAAAACACTGTTAAAAGAAATAGAAGAAGACACAAAGAAATGGAAAGACATACCCTGCTCATGGATTGGAAAAATAAACATTATTAAAATGGTCATCCTACCAAAAGCAATATACAGATTCAATGCTATTCCAATCAAAATTTCAATGTCATTCTTCAAAGAAATAGAACAATTATTGATGAAATTCATATGGAATCACCTAAAACCCCAAATAGCCAACGCTCTCCTGAAAAAAAAAAAAAAGAAGGAAATGGAGGCATCACACGCCCAGACTTCAAACTATACTACAAAGCCATAATCATCAAAACTGCATGGTATTGGAGCAAGAACAGACACACAGACCAATGAAATCAAATAGAAAATCCAGAAATAAACCCACAGATTTATGGTCAACTAATCTTTGACGAAGGAGCCAAGAATATGCATTGGAGCAAAGAAAGTTTGTTCAATAAGTGGTGCTGGGAAAACTGGGTTGCTACATGCAAAAGAATGTAGCTTGACCACTACCTCACACCATACACAAAAATCGACTCAAAATGGATTAAAGAACTAGACATAAGACCTGAAACCATAAAATACATAGAAGGAAATATAGGCAAAACACTATGTGATATGCACATCAAAGATATCTTTACAGACACATCACCCAACGCAGTGATAGTGAAGGCAAAGATCAACAGCTGGGACTACATCAAATGAAAGAGCTTCTGCACAGCAAAAGAGACAATAACCAAAACAAAGAGAAACCCCACCGACTGGGAGAACATTTTTGCACACAACACTAATGATAAAGAACTGATCACAAAAATCTGCAAAGAGCTGTTGAGACTCAACAACAACAAAGAAAATAATCCTGTCAAAAAATGGGCAGAAGAGCTAAAAAGAAACTTCTCTGAAGAGTTAATGCAAATGGCCAACAGGCATATGAAAAAATGTTCAACATCACTTATAATCAGGGAAATGCAAATCAAAACTACCATAAGATACCATCTTACACCAGTGAGAATGGCACATATTAAAAAACTAGCAACAACAAATGTTGGCGAGCATGTGGAGAAAAAGGAACTCTTCTGTACTGCTGGTGGGAGTGCAAACTGGTCCAACCACTATGGAGAGCTTTCTGGACCTACTAACCATAGAGCTTCCATATGATTCAGCAATTCCACTCCTAGGTATTTACCCAAAGGACAAAGAATCATCTATTCCAAAGAGCACCTGCACCCCTATATTTATAGCAGCACTGTTTACAATAGCTAAGCTTTGGAAACAACCCAAATGCCCAAAATTAGATGACTGGATCAAGAAGATGTGGTCCATATACACCATGGAGTATTACTCAGCATTCAAAAAGATAAACACATGCAATTTGCAGCAACATGGATGGAGCTGGACGGGATCCTGCTCAGCGAAATAAGCCAGGAAGAAAAAGAAAAATACCAGATGGTCTCACTCATTGCAGGAATCTAGAAAACCTAAATAAGGGACCAGGAAAATGAATAACTATAAGAAAGTGAAAATCAAAATCAACAAACAACTATGAACCAGAGACACTCTATGAGAGGTGGGGTTTGGGGAGGGGAGGATTGGGGTCAAAATAAGGGGGTTGCAGTTGTATGGGGAATATAAAAATAAAATTTATTAAAAAAAAAGAATAAATCCTGCCATTTGCAACAGGATGGATGGACTTACAGGATATTATGCTCAGTGAAAGAAGTCAGATGGAGAAGGAGAAACACTGTAAAATTTCTCTCATATATGGAAAATAAAGAAACAAAACTAATGAACAAACAAAACCAAATAGTGGTTACCAGAATGGACGGGGGTTGCTAAATCAGGTAAAAGACAGTCATGGGAATGAGGTTCTCCAGCAAAAGGAGCAATTGTTCTCGAAGCTTCTTGACAGAGGGCAGCCATCTGCTGCAGATCAGCCAACACTACCCACACTCCTCTGGACTCCCCTCAGTCCTCCCTGGCCCTGTGCTCGGGCTGCTACCCCAGCACTGATCATGGACTCTCCACTTCCCAGGTGATACCAGGTGGTTTTGACAGACTCTCCTCATTGCTTCCTTTGCTGTCGTATCTCCCTTCCTGCTCCACACTTTGGTGGTCCCCTGGCTTCCTTGTCTTCCCACTCTCCTGTGCTCCCCCAAGGTCCACCAGTCTGACCTGTCATTTCTTACCACATATTTCAAACCCTCATCAACATGCTGGTTTCTCCTCGGTGGCTACAATTAACAGCCTGCACTCCAGGAACTTGGCATCCTCCCCTCTGTCCCTGTCCCTGACATGACTATTTCCTAGTCCCAGTCTGGTCTGGCACAACCTCTGCATAGTATCAAGGCACAGAACCTGGAAGGCTCCCCTCAAGCAACCCCCTCACAACCCTGTCCTTCCTGCTTGCCCTGGACTTTCCCAGTTGCCTCAGACTCATCTTCCTTGGAGAATATGGCAGGACTCTGAGGCTGGCCTGGAACCCCAGCTCTGGCACCACATTGCTCTTACTTGCAATTCTGGTCTATAAATGGAGACCCATGTGCAGCATATTGCTCAGACCATAAACGACAATGCCTGAACTTGCAGTGTGGAGCCTTCCAGGAACTCACCCAGCCCTTGCTGCCACCCTGAATAGATACCTCAGTTGCACCTGTTAAGTGGGCCCAGCAGCTCTTATCTCACATGGTGGCTGAGATGATTAAATAAAATCTGAAACATGAAGGTCCAAGGACCCAAATTTCATGCCTGGGAGAAAACCACACAGGATATGTTCATTTGATTATTTACACAACTTTTATTTACACAACTTTTATTACACAATTCTTTACACAACTGAGCTCCCCTCTCAGCATCCAAGATCCACTTTCCCTCTTCATGTTTGACTCTCCACAAACACTTCTTTCACAGGACAAGGTTATGCCCTACTCGCACTCTCTTCCTGCAGGAAGTGGCACCCAGAGTCGAGTCCTGGGTCCCGAGGTGGTTCAGCAAGGAGAGCTGGTATCTCCCATCCCATTAGGTAATCTCCTTTTTAGAAAGCCTCAGCCCTACTTTCACCAACACCAAGAGGAGACACTCAGGCCTGTCTTACCTCCAGAGTTTGCTGTTGATACAGAAAAGGAGTCATAAACACACAGAAGGCCCCCACCCCACTATTGCTCCTAGAGCTTCCTTCTGGGGCTGCAGACTTGACACTTGGGAGATGCACCTGGAATCTCCCTTGGCCATTCTGTGCTGCTGAGTGTGTGGGAAGTTCACCATAGCTTCCCATGTGCCCAACTACTCTGAGATGCCACCGAGAATCAAAACTGGCATCACAGCAGGTTAACCATGAGCCCACCTACTCTGCATCCCCACGCCTGAGCCCTGGAATGGCTGTGCACAATCAGCATGTATCAGGGCTTTCTCAGGTCAAAACTCAGGTAACTCCACACCTGAGAGTACATTGAGGCTATGCAGGGCACTTGCAGCTGTGAGAGTACAAGGGGGGCCATGAGCCCCCCAAGCCTATAGGTTCAGATCTCAGCCCCTAGATATGAGAGAGGGCCAGTTAGGAACGGCAAAACATTGTTCCTACCTAAAGCATTCAATATCCACCTATCAGGCTGATGGAGAAGGAAGGCAGCACTGAGCTGGGTTACAGCTGAGGTTGGGGTGACCTATAATTAGCACTTTAGCTCATAAATGGGGACTTTGTCTCTTACAAGCCAATTCTTATTTTCTCCAACAGACTTTAAGGGTGAGAATGGTGGTGCCTGCACCTGTGCTGACTCACTTCATGCTTCTGGAAAGTGTCCTGATGACTGTGCTCAATTTGAATGCTGGGTTATTCAAACAATGTTAGTCCAGACAGATATAGGCATGTCCTCACTTCACCTACAAAGGAATCCCTCAACTAGCCTCTATTAGCCAAAAATTGAGAATTTCATTTTGGAAAGAACATTTTTCATTTTTGCCTCACCAATTCCTAGGACTGGTATGGAATGCAATAGTGAAATAAGAACAGCAGATTTGAAATGTGAGTATATCCTACTGGGAAATTCTGGGGTGTTCTGAGCTCTATGTAAGGATGCTTAAGACATTACTCAAAAGAAAATTAACAATATGTTTTAATGTAAAATGTTTAGAAATACAAATTTATTAAATGTTGGATGATGCATTGAATGGGGAGATACTACATATTTTTAATGAGAAACTTTGAGATTTGCTCTTGAACAATAATTTGTACTTTATATTTTCTCCTTCCTCATGCCAAGGTAGCATTTTGCACGTCCACTAAATCTGTGCTTCCCACAAAACTCCTAAAAATAACTATTATAATTCCTGTGAAAGCCATATTACAAAGGAGAAAACTAAGTTCAGGGACTTACCCCTGCTACCGGCCCCCAATGTGGCCTTTACTTCAAAGGCTTTCTTTCAATCAGCTTATTGAGATCCACAGTTTTTACCTGACTCAATATGAACGTTTACTCTTTTCCCTCCCTCCAAAATCCATTTCCTGATTATTGCATCTATGGCTTTGTATACACATGAAAGAAAATTCCTTGGGAAAACTGATAGCTTGAATTGGAATATCTGTTAAAAACTGTCACTTGAGGGCCTCCCTGGTGGCGCAGGCAGTTAAGCGCAGTGCTGTGAAGCTCTCCACAGCCTTGGGCAGCATGAGTTCGATCCTCTGCCAGGGAGGTGACCCAATGGGACAGCAGACCTCTGGGTCTTGCCCGCTGCTCCCCTCAGCAGTGTATTTCCATCAGTCTGCCTGTTCTGCTCCCCACTCTGTCTCTAGTGAATCCTCTCATCCTCTGTCACCTCTGGCCTACACCCCAGTTCTTGCAATTTTGGGATCAGTTTCCCATTTACTTGGTATCAGATTCAGGGAAGGTGGGTGAGCCCGTGGAGGAATGTATGGAAGAATGTGTTTGGTGGGGATATGGATTGGGGATGCATAATAGTCTGCCACAAGCTAGAGGGCAGTGAATAGGGATTGTTGTTTGGGGACTCCATTGTTGCTGCTGATCAAAACATCCTATCTCTAGTCCCTGTTAACACTTAACTTCCTGTCATTAGCTGGTTATGCTAATCTGGCCATAATGTATGCCTGCTGTTTTTAGCAGATATCCTCATACCAAGACTTTTGTCCTGATGAGAGGCTCCCTGCCTGACTATATTTAGCTTAACCAGCAGCAACTTTGGGCACTGAGTGGGCAGGACAGGGACACAGTGCAGGTTTTCTATGATTCGAGCAGACCAGACGGGTAAAGGTGAGTCCTGGAGCTCTCAGTGGCTTTCTCAGGCTTTTATTGAGCTTTTACATGTAGTGTAGCAATCAGGTATATAGCAGGAAGGGATGCTGGGGGGCCAGGAGGTGGGCAGGCCTCCAAACTCCCAGCAAGTCTTCACTCTGGGCTTCTCTCTCTTTCCTGGCGTTCACTCCTGTTCTTTCTCCCCTTTTCTCTCTTGCCTCTGCTTCTCTTGGCGAGTATCTCAATACCGCTGCCATGGCCCACAGAAGTAAACAACATAACTTATAACAATGTAACAAATGCAGGCACCATATCAGGCAGGGCAATCCTAATGACCAGGGCAGAAAAGCCTGAAAACCATTTACCCTACAGGCACTAAGCAAAATCCTGAGAACAGGCAGTGCTAGGGTATCCATAGTGTGGGTGTGATGTGTGATTATATGTTTGTGTATGTACCTGAGTGTAAGTATGTGTATTATATATGCTTGAATTTTTTGGAAGTGTGAGTGTAGATGTGTGGTTATTGAATGAGTGTATATGAAGTATGCATGTGTGTTGAATATGTGTATATCTAATGATATATTAATCAAGCTGGGTGTGAGTATGTAAATGTTGATGTAGAAATAGATAAAGATGGAGTAGATGCAGGTGAAGATGTAGAAGTACATGTAGGTGGAGAAATAGTTGTAGATGTAGAAGTAAATGTAGTAAATGTAGAAGTAAATGTAGATGTATCAGTAGATATATGTAGTCCTAGAAGTAGATTTCAGTACAGATATATGCACATGTTTATTATGACAACAAACTATACATGATTTAGGCTAACAAAACTATACATGATGTAAATGTCTATGAAGAGACATTAACCTGTTGTGAAAAATCTGCAACTTGGCCCCCGCCCTGGTGGCCTAGGAGTTGAGTCTCAGCACTATCACCACTACAGCCTGAGTTTGATTCCCAGCCAGGGAGCTAACCCACATGGTGCAGCAGACCTCTCCTGTCTCACCTGCTGCTCCCCTCAGCAGGGTATTTCAGTAGATCTGCCTATTCTGCTTCCCACTCTGTCTCTGGTGAATCCTCTCACCCCCTGCACCTCTGGCATACAGCTTAGTTCTTCTACTAATAAATAAATAAATAAACAAACAAACAAATAAATAAATAAATCTTAAAAAAAATATCCAACTTGGCATTTCTAGCCATCCTTTGTGATTCAACTCAGATGGAAATACTTCAGGGATATGGATGAAATGCTTGAGGCAGAATTGGATGCTTTCCCTACCAATGCTCGTAGAACAAATTTGTGCATTTCTCATTGAATTATCATTTTCTGCCAAAATAATGTTTGGCTTTTCCCCTTTGTGGGACCATGAGCTTTTGCAATAGAAAGTAAGTCAATTTACTAGTGTATAAATTGCACACACTATCAAAGCGCCTTTAACAAAACAGAAGCTTAGTCATTGCTTCTAGGACACATGAAAAGTTAAAATGATCTACTTTTGCACATTTCCCTGCAAATCTACCAAAATTGTATGAAAATATAAAAGACTTCAGTAATCAAAAGGATAAAGTAATTATGGAAAATCAGAGACATCCAGATTATTAAAGGTCAAAGGTGATCTGATTTAATCCTCCACACACTTAGGGGAGCAGTGACTCACTCAAAGTCACTTAAAATCAACAACAGCAGAACAGAGAATGCAATCTTCTGCACCATGCACAACCCATTCCAGCTGTTCCAGCTTTCCTCCCAGTCCCATGGAGACAGGCATCTATTAGAACTGATTCATCAGCTCATTTCTTTGCACTGGAGACACTGATGAAAGAGTCATGATGTATGCCATCTGCACAGCTGACAAGTGACAGCTTGGAGTCCCTGGGGTAGGAGGTGAGAGCAATTCCACCAGGGTGCTGTGAGTTGCCACCTTGCATCTTCACATTCCTCCAGGTCACCTGACTTTCATCCAAGAAGAACTGTTGTGTTCAGGAAGGCAAAAAAAAGAAAAAAATGCTTACATGGAGAAGAATTTTTCCATTTTCCAACTTCTACTAATGTCCTGAAGTAGGCCTACCAAGGCATTGTTTGTAAAACTCAGCCATGTTAAACCAGGCAAAGGACTGTCAATAACAATTGAGATTGAGCGCCCCAGATTTCTCTCAAAACACTCTTTGAACAAAAATAAATTTTGAAGCAAATACAGTAATGTTTGAAATGGAAAAATTCTCCAAGAACACTATCTTTGCACTTTGCTTCCTTTGTTCTAGCCATAACACTTCTTATATGGGTATTTATGCATGTGCTAAATGTAAGAACTAAACATCTCATAGAACTGTTAAATCAATTCCAGAAATCCTAATGCGGTTGTTTCTAAAATGAAATCAAGTTTTCTATATTATTTCAAGCTTTCTTTGTGTAATTCATTGTTCATCACACTTAACATGTTCTGTTTCCATTTTCCATTCATTATAATATAAATATATAAATTGTATATATATAAATATATATAATATGTATATATAAATTTATAAACATATAAATTATATTTTAATATATATTTTAGGCTAAATTTTTTCTTGCTTAAAATTCACCAAAAACAATCACAAATGTTTTAAATTTTCACATAGAATATGTTGACAACCATAATATAATTTGATGTAATAATTAAAAGACGTGACATTAAAATAATATCCAATGAATACTTATAGAAAATATAGTTACATATGGCTTTCTTTCATGGGTGGTTAATAACTGGATTTCATAAATTCACATTCATGCAAGCTATTTTATTTTAAATTTAGCAATCAGCAATTTATACTGATTTAGTTCATTGGCTAAATTAACAAAACATCTTAAACATGGACTACCCACTGCTAAAAGTGTTGATAGAAGTGGTGTTTCATGAATTGCTGATTGGACAGCAGGGGATATTAGCACAAATGAGCATAAAAGCAATTTGTTGATAATTATCAAGGATGCCACCACTTGAGCGGATAGTAAACTCGAGTTCTAGCTGTAGTTCTAGAATTCTGTATACTAAGAGCTGAGAAATGAGGGAAATGTATAAACAAAAATATTTCATTCACATGATGATTAATGGAGTAAATCAGCAAGTAAACCTATAAAGTCATTTTCAGCAAGAATTATAAAGACTAACTACAAAAGTGTTCATATTTATTCAACACAAGCTCCAGCCTTATGTATAAACAAAACTATAAAAATTATTTTCATAAAATAAATATTATAAAAATATCATTTTATAAAAAATATTATAAAAGTTATTTTTGTTTTTGCAAGAAGAAAGTCTGCCCTGTTAATATGCATAGTGTCTCTCCAGGGTGTCATTTCTCCCAGTGTCTTTGTGTTACTATGGAGACTAGCTAGCTTTGTGGAAATCCTGGCAATGTTTGGAAGGAGAGTAAGTCAGGAGATAGGAGTGGAGAATGAGGACAGTCTGTCAGTCTTGCTGCTACCTCCGAGTCTATGCTGGCAGGGTTGAGGGGGAAGGGGGTAGAGGGGTGGAGAGATGGCAGATTTGATGTGGCCTGGGTGGATGACAAAGTCCCTAGAGGCAGGGTGTGTGGGACAGGCTGTCCAGACCGCTGAGGTCCCTGAGAAGAATGTTGCTGGCCGGCCCAGACCACAGCAGGGTGCTGTCAAGAAACAGGCCAAGGCTGCCAGAGATCTTGTTGCCAGGAAGGGAACTGAAACTGGCTACCCCGATGGCCAGTCAGGGACTGGCTCAGTACCCCTACCCACAGAAAGCAGACTTTGACCAACCCCATCCTCACTCCTTCCTCAACACACACCCCATCCCCACACCCTTTGTCCACATTACCCCATTTCTCACTGGCTCCAGGCACAGTTTGTGAGCAACAAATCCTTCCCATAGATGCCTGTGTGGGGTGAGGAGAAAAGCAGGAAAAGTCATCCCCTCCTCTTGCTCACACTGATCACTGACTGGGGCCAGGAGGGGAGGAAGCACAGAGCAAGTGATAATCTGGGCACTGGGTAGAGTGGGTGATTCCCCAGGCAGCCCCGCAGCTGCCTAACACAGGTTCATAGGATTGTGATGATGTCAAGATCAGCGACCAGCAGAGATTTTTTAAAGATTTATTTTTATTTATTTAATCATACAAGAAATGGGGTCTGGCCAGAGGTGAGGGGGTTGAGAGGATTCACCAGAGACAGAGTGGGGAGCAGAACAGGTGGGCTGACTGAAATATACTGCTGAGGGGAGCAACGGGTGAGACAGGAGAGGTCTGCTGTGCCATGTGAGTCAGTTTCCTGGCAGGGGATCAAACTCATATGGCAGTGGCTGCCCATAGCTTGATAGCTAAGACTTTAACCCCCGTACCACCAGGGAGGCCCAGCAGCAGAAATTTTTAGAAGTGCACCCTGTGAGGGTAAAATATAAGAGGCGTACAAGAGCAAATGGTGACATCTCTGTTCTGGAGAGAAGAGGTTGTTTCTTATGTAGGGTCACAGATCACAAGGCCCTTCATGGTATTCACAACTTTATTCCTGCAATGGAATTTTTAAGGTTTTATCCTCAGGACATTTCTGAAATTAAAAAAGATTTATATATTGAATAGTGAAAGATTAGAAGAACATAAATATTCAACACAAGAGAAGAGGTCCATTTAATTTTGAATTGTATGGTACATAAAACACTACATTACAAGGTCAGTGTAATGTATGTTAACAAATATTTTTAATAAAATGAAAAACAGCGCCATATATTTTTGAAAATCAGAATAAAGGCCATATGATTAATTATATATAAAAATATACTGAACTTGGGCCTCCCTGGTGGTACAAGTGGTTGAGCACAGCATTGTGAAGCTGTCAGCAGCCTCTGCAGAGCCGGTTCAATCCCTGCCAGACTCGGAGATGCCCACATGGAGAGGAAGACCTCTCCTGTCTCACCCGCTGCTTCCCTCAGCAGTGTATTTCGTCAGTCTGCCTGTTCTGTTCCCCGTTCTGCCTCTGGTGAATCGTCTTACCCTCCCGCACATCTGGCCTATACCCCAGTTCTTGTATAAATAAATAAATCTTTAAAAAATATATATAGGAACAACATGGCAGTGAGGAAACACTGCGAGTAAGATCTCCCATTAAAAAATAACTTAATAGGGAGGAAAAGCGGCAGGTCCCAGTAAGAACTGGGACATGGAAGATAAACAGGTGACTCCAGCAAACTCCCCAAAGAAGAAAGTTGCCATAAAAGAGGACTAGAAGGGAGGAAAGCTCAGAACCCTGCTACCTTCCCCCACCCACATAGGTGGCACTCTCCGACCAACAGAAAGGAGGAAAAAAAAAAAAAAAAAAAAAAACTAAAACAACCAACAAGAACAAACTACGCATGAAGCAGGACTGTGAGTGGAAAGGAACTATTTCAGCCACCACACCCCATGAACTGGAGCTGTGGAGAACCCTGCAGGATTCGCCAAGGAGGTGAGCGAACGGCTCCAGGCACCATTAGAAAAAAACAAAGACTCCTGGAGACCTACAAACAGTCCCAGGCCAGCCGGTAAGCTTGTGCAGAAAAGCTTTGCACTTGAAAAGGATACACGGATCGCAGCTGCCCAGGTCCCCGCGCCTGCAACCTAGGCTTGTGGGGAGACACGTGGGGGCCCTCACTGAGGTGAATGTCCCTCACTGAGTAATCAGAAACCAGGCACCCAGACACGCGAACAGGGTGCAAAAGGCACCATTTCTGTGGACACTGAACTGGGCTACAGCCCGCGTCCTGGACCTGAGGGCTTTGGAACTGAGACCCGGGACACGAAATTCGGAGCGTGGGATTCCCCACGACAGTGGGACACAAGGCAGACACAGCACCCCAAAGTCGTTGAGGCTTTCCCCACCATTCCCACTCTGTTCCCCAGTCCCGGGGGTAAAATAAAACAGCTCCCCAAGGACACTAGGAGAGATCTCTGGTGCCACCTAGCAACCAGAGAAAAAAATCACCAACACCCCATAGAATAGGAACCTTTCTTCAGTAAAGACTGCTTGAAACCTGCAGAAGGCTCCCGGAGGAGTCAGAGGTGAGCTGGGAAGTTCGCCCAAGCCAGACCCCTTCTGACCAGCAGTCCGAGCCCAGAGGGGGACTGGGAACCCACAGCCCAGGCAGACCAGGCGTGTGGAAGAGTGTGTCTATATCCAAATCGCCATTAGAATAGGGACCTTTCTTCAATAAAGACTGCTTGAAACTGGCAGAAAGCTCCTGGAGGAGCCAGAGGTGAGCTGGGAAGTCTGCCCACACCAGGTCCCTACTGGCGAGCAGTCTGAGCCCAGAGGGGGACAGGGCACCCATGGCTGGGGCAGACCGGGTGCCATTTTAGAACAGGGACCTTTATTAAATAAAGACTGATTAAATCTGATAGAAGTCTCCCCATGGAGCCAGAGGGAAAATGTTCCCTGCGTAGTCAGAGGTGAGTTGAAGGCCCCGACAAGCCCAGTCCCACCTGGCAGGAAGTCGGAGCCCAGAGGAAGATCCAGAGATTTGGAACCCAGAGTGCATCCAGCTGCCCCACCCCCAGGGAAGTCTGTGGGACTTCAAGACACACCTTTGTAACTAGACACAGAAGGAGAGATTCTGTGACAGTGACCATTAACATTCTCAAAGTACCACTGCCTCACTAGACTTCTGGCATAACAGTTTTTGACTCATTTGGATTGCCAGTTTCTGAAACTCCCAAAAGAACATACCAAAAAGATGCCAGCCAGTACCAGTGGCACAGTGTCCCAACGCATAAGGCAAAGTAGAAGACAGGCAGCAGAGAAAAGAAAAACTACAAGCAAAGCAGCAATGCCTCAGAAAAGAGACACACCAAAAAAAAAAAAAAATATACCACCAGCTTGCAACAACTGTGACTTGGAAGAACTTCTGAGCCTTCCAGAAAAAGAATATTTAAAATTGCCATGATGAAAAAACTGATGGAAGTCATTAAGGAAAACAACAATCAGAAAAATGAAGTTGAGTCCCTAAAGAGGGAAATAAAGGAAATGCAGGAGATCAAAGGATTAACAGAAGAGCTAAAGAATACTGGGAAAAGCAGTGATAACAGAATAGATGAAATGGAAGAATGAATAAGCACTCTCGAATACACAGGGAAAAAAGAACCAAAACAGAAAAGGAAAGAGAAGTACAAATAAAAAGACTGAAAAAATACTTCAGGAACTATCTGCCTCCATGAGGAAAGGAAATATAAGAGTTATAGGAATCACAGAAGGAGAGGAGAGAGACCTAGGAACAGAGAAAATATTCAAGGAAATAATTGAAGAGAACTTCCCAAACAAGAAGAAGGAGCTGAAAATTGATATACAAGAAGCAAGAAGAACACCAAACTTCCATGATGAAAGGAAAAATACAGAAGACACATAATAGTAAAGCTCCCAAGAATCCAAGACAAGGAAAAAATAATGAAGCTGACAAGAGAGAAGAAACAGATAACATACAAAGGAAAACCAATCAGACTGACATCAGACATTTCCGAAGAAACACTACAGACAAGGAGAGAGTGGAGGGACATAGTCAACAGACTTCAAGAAAACAGATGCCAACCAAAATACTCTATCCCGCAAAGCTTTCCTTCCTCTATGAAGAAAGAATAAGGACCCTCCCAGACAAACAGAAACTCTGGAATTTCATTGCGACTAAACCCCCACTCCAAAAAATACTACAAGGAGCCCTAAAGCCAGAACCTCAGAGGGACGAATAACAATGAAAGAAGGCCAAAAAAAAGTTATTAAAAGAATAAATAAATAAAATCAAAGGAAAGACAAACACAACTGCAAATACAGATTGCTAACATATCAATATTAACCCTAAATGTAAATGGACTAAACTCTTCAATAAAAAGACACAGAGTTGCAGGCTGGATTAAGAAATAAAACCCAACCTTTTGCTGTCTCCAGGAAACACAATTAGCTACAAAAGATAAAAACAGACTCAAAGTTAGAGGATGGAAAACAATCCTACAGCAAATGGAACGAAAAAGAAAGCAGGAACAGCTAGCTATACTTATATCAGATAAAACAGATTTCAAACTCAAAAAGGTAAAAAGAGACCCAACAGTCACTACATTATGATCAAGGGGACAATATTTCACGAAGAAATAACACTCATTAACATATACTCACCAAACGAAGGAAAACCAAAATATATCAGACAACTATTGTCATCCTTGAAAACAGACATCAGAGAAAACACATACATAGTAGGAGACTTCAACATACCACTATCAACAATGGATAGATCAACGAGACAAAAAATAAGTAAAGACACTAAAGCTCTAAATAAGCATCTAGAATAATTTGGCTTAATAGACATCAGTAGAACACTAAACCCCAAAAAAATCTGAGTACACATTTTCCCAAGCGCACATGGATCATTGTCCAGGATCGATCACATACTGGGATACAAAACAAACATCAACAAATACACCAAGATTAAAATCATACCACCATTTTTTCTGACCATGAAGGCATCAAACTAGAAAAAAAAAAAAATGAAAAGAAGGCAAGGAACTCTCCTACATCATGGAGACTGAAACCCACACTCCTGGAAGACCACTGGACTAATGAGGAGATCAAAGAAGAAATTAAAAAATTCTTTCAATTGAATGACAATGAGGACACCAATTTCCTAAATGTATGGGATGAAGCAAAAGCAGTAATAAGAGGAAAATATAAAGCAATAGAAGCTCACATCAAGAAACAAGAAAGAACTCAAAGAAACAACCTAATCTCGAAGCTCAAAGAACTAGAAAAAGAACAACAACAACAACAAAAAAAAAAACCCAAAACCAGTAGAAGAAAAGAAATAATAAAAAACAAAACAGAAATAAATGAAATTGAAACTAAAAAAACAATCCAAAAGATCAATGAAACCAAGAGCTGGTTCTTCAAAAAAATCAATAAAATTGACAAACCCATAGCCATGCTCACAAATAAAAAAAGGGAGAAAGCACAATGGACACAGCAGAAATCAAAGGAATAATCAGAAACTACTACGAATAGTTACATGCAAACAAGTTCAACAATCTAGAGGAGATGGACAAATTCCTACAACTCTACAATCACCCAAAGCTAGATAAAGAAGAAATAGAACACCTAAACAGAACAATTACAAGCAGCAAAATTGAAATGGTAACCAAAAACCTCCCCAAAAACAAAAGCCCAGGACCTGATGGATTTACAAATGAATTCTACGAAACATTCAGAGACAAATTAGTGCCTATCCTTCACAAACTCTTCCAAAAAATTGAGAAGGAAGGGACAATACCAAACACATTCCATGAAGCCAACATTACACTAATACCAAAACCGAACAAGGACAACACAAAAAAGGAAAACTACAGGCCAATCTCCCTAATGAACACTGATGCAAAAATCCTCAACAAAATTTTAGCTATCAGAATCCAACAATGTATCCATAAGATAATTCACCACGACCAAGTAGGATTCATTCCAGGGACACAAGGATGGTTTAACATCCGAAAATCAATCCACATTATCCAACAAATCAACAAAAAGAAATATAAAAACCATATGATAATATCAATAGATGCTGAGAAAGCTTTCGACAAAGTGCAACACCCATTCATGATAAAAGCCCTTGAAATTCTTGGGATACAAGGAACATACCTCAACATCATAAAGGCCATCTATGACAAGCCAACAGCCAGTATCATTCTCAATGGTGAAAAGCTGAAAGCAATTCCATTAAGATCTGGAACAAGACAAGGATGTCCACTCTCACCACTGCTTTTCAATATAATACTGGAAGTCCTAGCCAGAGCAATAAGACAAGAGAAAGACATCCAAGGAATCCAAATAGGAAAAGAAGTCAAACTATCACTATTTGCAGATGATATGATAATATACATAGAGAACCCCAAAAACTCCACAGAAAAACTAATTCAACTCATCAATCAGTTCAGTAAAGTGGCAGGATACAAAATCAACACGCAAAAGTCAGTAGCCTTCCTGTACACAAACAATAAATCTGAAGAAGAAGAAATCAAAAAAAACATCCCTTTTATTATTGAAACAAAAAAAAATCAAATATTTGGGCATAAATCTAACAAAAGAGGTAAAGGACCTATACAAAGAAAACTATAAAACACTGTTAAAAGAAATAGAAGAAGACACAACAAAATGGAAAGACATCCGCTGCTCGTGGATTGGAAGAATAAACATTATTAAAATGGCCATCCTACCAAAAACAATCTACAGATTCAATGCTATTCCAATCAAAATTTCAATGTCATTCTTCAAAGAAATAGAACAATTATTGATTAAATTCATATGGAATCACAAAAAACCCCGAATAGCCAAAGCTCTCCTGAAAAAAAAAAAAAGAGAAGAGAATGGAGGCATCACACTCCCAGACTTCTAACTATACTACAAAGCCATAATCATCAAAACTGCATGGTATTGGAACAAGAACAGACATACAGACCAATGGAATCAAATAGAAAATCCAGAAATAAACCGACAGATTTATGGTCAACTAATCTTTGACAAAGGAGCAAAGACTATGCATTGGCGCAAAGAAAGTTTGTTCAATAAATGGTGCTGGGAAAACTGGGTTCCTACATGCAAAAGAATGAAGCTTGACCACTACCTCACACCATACACAAAAATCAACTCAAAATGGATTAAAGAACTAGACATAAGACCTGAGACCATAAAATATATAGAAGGAAATATAGGCGAAACACTCCGTGATTTGCACATCAAAGACATCTTTACAGACACATCACCCAACGCAGTGATAGTGAAGGCAAAGATAAACAGCTGGGACTACATCAAATTAAAGAGCTTCTGCACAGCAAAAGAGACAATAACAAAAACAAAGAGAAACCCCACTGACTGGGAGAACATTTTTGCACACAACACTAATGATAAAGGACTGATCACAAAAATCTGCAAAGAGCTGATGAGACTCAACTACAACAAAGAAAATAATCCAGTCAAAAAATGGGCAGAAGAGCTAAAAAGAAACTTCTCTGAAGAGGAAATGCAAATGGCCAACAGGCATATGAAAAAATGTTCAACATCACTTGTAATCAGGGAAATGCAAATCAAAACTACCATGAGATACCATCTTACACCAGTGAGAATGGCACATATTAAAAAAAAACTAGCAACAACAAATGTTGGCGAGGGTGTGGAGAAAAAGGAACTCTTCTGAACTGTTGGTGGGAGTGCAAATTGTCCAACCACTATGGAGAGCTGTGTGGAGATTTCTAGACCTACTAAATATAGAGCTTCCATATGATCCAGCAATTCCACTCCTAGGTACTTACCCAAAGTGCACAGAAACATCAATTCCAAAGAACACCTGCACCCCTATGTTTATAGCAGCACTGTTTACAATAGCTAAGCTTTGGAAACATCCCAAATGCCCAAAAATAGATGACTGGATCAAGAAGATATGGTACATATATACCATGGAATATTACTCAGCATTCAAAAAAGATAAACACATGCAATTTGCAGCAACATGGATGGTGCTGGAAGGGATCATGCTCAGCAAAATAAGCCATAAAGAAAAAGAAGAATACCAGATGGTCTCACTTATAGCAGGAATCTGAAAACTTAAATAAGAGACCAGGAAAATGAATAACTATAAGAAAGTGAAAATCAAAATCAACAAAAAACTATGAACCAGAGACACTTTTGGGGGGGTGGAGGGCGGGAGGGGAGGGATTGGGATCAGAATGGGGGGGTTGCAATTATATGGGGAATATAAAAATAAAATTTATTATTTAAAAAAAAAAGTTATCTGTACACCAAGAGGATTTAGACTCAGCATTTCTGAAGCCTCTGCTCTATCTTCCCCTAAGGCCATCAGCATCATTAAAAGGAAAAGAAATTCTTTCCAATTCCCATGAGTGGATTTAAATATATCTATTCATCCTCAATTATTATAACCACTCTCCTTCTTACCCTGTGACCTGTCTGGGGGCAGCCTTGAGGCCCACGGCCCCACAAAAAAAAAAGAAAAAAAGGACAAAAAAAAGAAAAGAAAAAAAAAAAAGCCCTGATTCCCTGTTAGTGAAAAATGGATATATTTCTTATACTAAGATCTGGAATCTAAGTGTGCCCATTTCTCCTGAGCTATAATTAATTCTTGATCATTTCACAGGCTAACCTAGTTAAATATATCAATATCTCCATCACTCTGTAATTTCCAGTTTTTTACCTTTGCCTTCTTTCAATTCTAATGAAAAACTCACTCCCAACAACATTCCCACTTTTAGTTACTACCCACAATAAAATAGTTTCAGAATTTCTATACAACATCACTGCAGAATACAGACTATTCTGTAATGAAGGTGTGTAATTTGTAGCTCCTTATTTCCAAAATTGCAGTTTTAAAATCAAATTACCATTCTAGGTACTGCATTTGCTATTTTCCTTTCACTGTGAGCACAAAGTAGAGTTGCATTCATTTGCTTCTATTTGCATTCAGTTTTATATTTCTCCCTCTAATTGTTAATTTAATGATAGTTTTTGAATATGTGGAATACTAACATGTTTCCAAAGTCAAAATTCTTTAATACGTAGCAGGAAATTAACTCCTCTGAGGGCCTTTCCCCACCACTGAAATTACCCACACTAGTGACCAATTTCAGTCCTTCCAGGGTTTTTTTATTTGCTTATTTTTCTCAAAATAATTAAATATGTATATATTGTAGTATCCCTTCTTCCTTCACAACAGGTACCATCTACTAGTGGCTGTCTGCCTCTCAGAAATCATTCCAAACTCATCACGCAGTTGCAAACTTCTCTTTTTGTGTAAATACATATTTTTTAATTACGCTCCTATACTTGGACATTTTGGTAATTTCCAACATTCTGTAATTGTGAACAATGCTACAATAAATATTCTTGTACATATCAGTTTTTTATTGATAGATGTATGTCCTTAGAGTAAAAAGGAATGTCCTTAGTGTAAAAGTAAAGTTGTGGTCAAAGTGTAATTATATATATATATATATATATATATATATATATATATATATATATATATAAAATGCCACTTAGCTTTCCCACTAGTAAAGTATAACTGTATCATTTCACCACTCCCAACTAATGTATCATCAAGCTTTTGAAATCTATCTGTAATAGCTAATCTATCTGATTTGCATTTCTCTTATTATCAGTAATGTTCTAATACCTCTTCCATACTTAGGAACCACTTTCATATTTTTGTGTGTGTGAATAACTTGTTAGTAGTATCTTCTTTACAACCATTTATAGGACTTTCAGTAATTAATAATAATAATAATTTGAAACTATTCTGAATTTTTTGCAAATGTATTTTTCTGAATATATGTCCAAAATGATAAAAATTGTTGAATTTGTGATTCATAATCATCTTTTGACAAAATTAACGAAGTATTTGAACTGATACATATGGGGAAGAGCATTCAGAATCCTGTAGAGATCTAAACTCCAAAAAAGAATATGCTTCTGTTCTTGCATCTAAATTACATAGTCCAATTGAAGTAGTCAGACGATGGGGAGGAGCTTTTTGCAAGTTCACAACCTTTTAGACCACTAGTAATCTACTCTAGGGAATAATATTTTGTTTATAATCCATAAATCTCTAATCAAGGACAAGGCTAATGCAATCATAAAGCTGTATTCAGGATGCTCCTTTGCTTAAATAATTGCCAGCTCATTAAAGAATATTTTACTACAATAAGAATAACTCCTGCAAAAAATTGGATTTTTTTTAAAATATCTTTTACATAGTGAGCATATTTGTTACCTTATCTGTGATATATGTCACAAATAATGACTCAAGATTATTTTTGGTATTTTTTAATTATTTTTCCTTTTAATGAGATTAATTTTCCTTCATCATGGTCTTTTTTTTTTTAAGATTTATTTATTCTTTTTTTTTTTTTTTTTATACACTGGGTATAGTCAGAAGCGTGGGAGGGTGAGAGAATTCACCAGAGCCAGAGCGGGGAGCAGAACAGGCAGAAGGACTGAAGACTGAAGTACACTGCTGAGGGGAGCAGTGGGCGCTGCAGAAGTCTGCGCACCATGTGGGACCCTCGGCAGCGGCCGGGATTGAACCATCGCTGCAGAGGCTGCAGGCAACTTGGCAGGCCAGCACTCAACCGCTGCGCCACCAGGGAGGCCCCATCATGGTCTTTTTAGATTAAGATATTGATAGAAAGCCCTATCCCATACGGAGGTTTTGAAATTATTCACACGCATTGTATTGTATATTTTAAATTTTATATTATCGTCTCTGACTCATCTGAAATTTTTCTTGCAAGTGTAAAGTGAGGAATGGATATAATTTTATCATTTTCCTAATCGCTATTTGCCTATCCCAGCACCATCTTAAGCAGTTACCTTTGCTCAGTAATTGAATCTGCTGTACCTCTCATATCATAGGCATAAATGGGAAAATGGATCCATTTTTATGACTTTATTATGCCCTATGGGTCTACCTTTCTGCAGGTGCAGTTCCAGGCTGTTTCCATCTAGTGCCTGTGCGGTAATGTTTTTGAGAGCTTCAACTCACACTATTCTTCTTTTCCAGTAATTTCTTAACTATTCTTTGTGTTTTAATTTCCCATATGAACATTTGTATTAACTTGTCTCAGTCTAGGATAAAAAGTTAATTGACTGTGCACAAGTTTTATATGTGTGTGTGTGTGTGTGTGTATAAATGTATCTACATATATATATAATCCTATTTGTTTATATTTTCTTTTGTTTCTCTTGCTGTTGCAGACAATCCTTAAAGTTGTTTTTGAAACTAAAGTTGTGGAGTGTTTTGCTTAATTTTTCTTCAATGTATTTTATAGTTACCACTCTTATATTCATGCCTTTAGTCCATTTTAATTCTTATTCCAGATGTGAGATGGTGATTTAGTTTCATTCTTTTCCATTTTTTGAATAGACTCTCCATTCTCCCCTGTATAATCTTGACTTTTTTGTCATAGAGTAACTGTACATAGACTATGAAGGTTTACTTCTGGGCTGTCAGTTCTATTCCATTAATCTATGTGCTGGTTTTGTTTTGGTACCATACTGTTTTGATTGCTATAGCTTTATAGTATAATTTGAAGTCTGGGACTGTGATACAGCCACTTCTCTTTTTTTCAGGATTGTTTTGGCTATTCATGGTTTTTTGTGGCTCCATATCAATTTCAGTATTTTTTATTCTATATCTTTGAAGAATGTCATTGGAGCCTTGGCAGGGATTGCACAAAATCTATATATAGTACTTTGGGTAAGATAGTCATTTTAACTATTTTTGTTCTTCCAATCCATGATCATGGAATATCTTTACATTTCCTTGTATCTCCTTCTATTCCTTTGAATAATGTTTCATTGTATTTGTCCTTCACTTCCTTGTTAAATTTCCTCCAAGGTATTGAATTCTTTTCAATTCAGTTGTGAATGAAACTATTTTCTGATTTCTTTCTCTTTCAAGACTCATTGCTAGTGTTATAGAAATGCAATTGATTCTTGCAGATTGACTTTGTACCCTGCCACTTTCCCTAACTGGTTTATTATTTCAATTAGTTCTTAATGGAGTCATCAGAATTTTTCATGTATATTATCATGTCATCTGTAAACTAGAAAGCTTCCACAGTGAAAGAAACTATCAATAAAACAAAATGATACCCAACTGATATTCAAAATATATAAAGAACAAAGAACTTATGCAAAGTACCAAAAATAAAGCAATTTACCCAAACAAAAATGGTCAAAAGAGCTAAATAAACACTTCTCCAAAGAAGGCATACAAATGTTTTATAGATACATGGAAAAAAAAATACTCATCATCACTTATCAACAGGGAAATGCAAATCACAACCACAATGAGATACCATCTCACACCCATGAGAATGGCCCATATCAACAGGATCAGAAACAACAAGAATTGGTGAGGTTATGGAAATAAAAGAACCCTTGTACATTCTGGGAATGCAGACTATTTCAGCCCCTATGGAGTACAATATAGAGTTTCCTCAAAATATTAAAAATTGATCTACTGTGTGATGCAGCAATTTCACTCCTAGGTATCTACGTGAATAATACAAAAATACTAATTTGAATGGTTATATCTACTATATCAGCTCTTATGTTCATTGCAAACATATTTGTAATAGCTAAGTTATGGAGATAGTCTTAAGTGCTCAAGGACAGAGGAGAGGATCATATTTATATCCAATTAAATACTACGCATCTATTAAAAAAATGATGGATTCTTGCCATTTGCAACAACATGCGTGTAACTAGAGAGGATAATGCTGAGCAAGAAAGTCAGAAAGAGAAGGACAAATACCAGATGTTCTAACTTACGGAGAAACATAACTCAGAGCCCGTCAAAACCAAACTAGTAATAAACTCTTAACATCTAACTGCAAAACTGAGGCAAACAGAGGGCTAAGGGGGTGGTGGGCTGGGAGTAGTGGAAGGAGGGGGCCCAGTGAAATTTGGTGGAGGATTATCAGGCACTGGTGGTTGGCATGGTATGTGAAACTTATAATCCCCAAAGATACAATGATGCAAACCAGCTTTATATCAATAAACATAATTTGAAAAAGAAATCATAGATCATAAAGTTAAAAAAGTACTAGCATTTTTTTGGGATTATAATAAATTTACCTGAATAGAACTGTCATTTTCATCATGTTTGGACATCACAGAAAGTACAAGGATGTTCTTGTTTTTCAAGTCTTATTTTGTATCTTTCAAATGTATTTCCCAATTTTCTTCATACAGGTTTTTGCATTCCTTCTTAACTTTACTCTTGAGTACTTTTATATCTATTTATCTGTTTTGATAGAAATTGCCTTTTTGCTAGTAGTTTTTATAAATATCAAAAGTGACTTTTAACAAAGAATTGTTTTCAGCATCCAAGGAGAGAATTGTATGATTATTTTCCTTGAACACAATAATAAGGTGAAAAATATTAATAGGTTTTCTAATATTGAGTCATCCTTAAATGAAAGTCTAAAACATTTAATCTTAATTATTTCTTCATGTGGTGCTAGAATTCTGCTAATTTTCTATCTAAGCTTTTGCATTGTTGCTTAGAATTAATATTAGTTTGTAAATTCCTGTGTTAATTTCATCATGTTAAGTATCATTATTATATTTTCTTCATAAAAAATTATGTAGACTTTTTTTTAAAGATTTATTTATTTATTTATACAAGCACTAGGTGCTGTCAGATGCGCAGGAGGGTGAGAGTTCACCAGAGCCAGAGCGGGGAGCAGAGCAGGCAGAAGGACCGAAGTACACTGCTGAGGGGAGCAGCGGGCTGCAAGAGAGGTCTGCAAGCCATGTGGGACCCTCATCTGTGGCTGGGGATCGAACTGGCCCTGGAGAGGATGCGGGCAGCTTCGCAGCCCAGCGCTCAACCACTGCGCCACTAGGGAGGCCCCAGTATGTAGACATTTTGATTTGATTTCTAAAAGTTTTTTAAGACTCCCCCTGGGAATTCTCCAGAACTGATAGATTTATGAAAAATATTCATTGATAACTTGCTCTAATTTTTCTGTGGAAATGGGCCTGTTAAAATATTCTGCACCCCTATGTTTATAGCAGCACTGTTTACAATAGCTAAGCTTTGGAAACAACCCAAATGCCCAAAATTAGATGACTGGATCAAGAAGATGTGGTACATATACACCATGGAATATTACTCAGCATTCAAAAAAGATAAACACATGCAATTTGCAGCAACATGGATGACGCTGGATGGGATCATGCTCAGCGAAATAAGCCAGGAAGAAAAAGAAAAATACCAGATGGTCTCATTCGTAGCAGGAATCTAGAAAACTTAAATAAGGGACCAGGAAAATGAATAACTATAAGAAAGTGAAAATCAAAATCAACAAACAACTATGAACCAGAGACACTTTTTGGGGGGTGGGGTGCGGGGAGGGGAGGGATTGGGGCCAAAATAAGGGGGTTGCAATTGTATGGGGAATATAAAAATAAAATTTATTTAAAAAAATAAAAAATAATAAATAAAAATATTCTGTTACCACTGGAATGTATTTTAGTAAACTATCTTTTCCAATAAATTTTCCATTACATCAATGTTCCTACTTTACACTTCACTAGATATTGTCTCTCTTTCTCATCTGTATCTGTATCTCTGTCATCCATCTCCATTGTGTGAGTCCTTGTTTGTATGTTAGATCTTTTTCACATATCTCATACATATCTTTCATTCTTTATTATTTTTTTATATTTTTGTTTTGCTCTAACTGTATCTGATTTGCTGGTAAAGCCATCCTTTGAGATCGTTTTTTTCTTTTATTGAATAAATTAGAGAGCATTCACTGGGAGCTTTCCTTAACTATTTCATTCTCAGTTATGTTTTTCATTTTCTTGAACATACAGCATAGTTATTTTTAACTAATTATATTATTGTCCCCTTATCTTAATTCCATGTGTGTTTGTTTAATATTGCGTCTTTTGCTGTTAAATTCCATTTTCTGCCTGCACATATCTGGTGACTAACATTCTATTTAAAAAACAGTAAGGGGTTTCCCCCGTGGCACAGGGGTTAAAGACACAGAGCTATCAAGCTATCGGCAGCCACTGCTACACAAGTCTGATCCCTCAGGCCAGCAACCCAGGGATGCAGCAGACCTCCGCTGTCTTGCCTGCTCCCCTCAGCAGTGGAGCTCAATCAATCTGCCTGTTCTGCTCCTCACCCTGTCTCTGGTGAATCTTCTCATATCCCACACCTCTGGCATACAACCCATTGTTTATATGCATAAATAAATAAATCTTTAAAAAAAATCTATAAGATAATTTTCTTTCTCCGGAGACTCTTTACCTTTTCTTCTGTCAGGTAATTGACAATCTATCAATCTGTAAACATTTCTACTTCAGCTAGGAATTCATTTGAAGAAGAGCTCAATCCCTAACCCCCACAGTCCCGATCTTCAGGGAGCAACCAAACTTTGTGGTAGAGGAGTGACCCACAGTTGTTCAGGCTGCTGAGCCCCCTTCACAGCCTCCTAAAATTGGCAAACATCTATATGGAAAATTGCCCCTAATTTTGACTTTCACTTTTGATTTTCTTCTACTTTGGGTATTAGTCTTCTACTCCACTATGTTTATCAGCTCCCCGACACCTTTGGCATAGTTTTCTTTACATTTTGCTCAGGAAAACTCATCTGAATTACTTTGTCTGCCATCACTGCAAGTGAAACTTACATTTTGAATAAACCATATATACGATGTGGTGTAACATAAAATTTTTAAAAATAAACCAGAGTTCCCGGTTAAGTCTCAACCTTTAGATTACATTCCCAGCACACATGTTATATCTTTTCCTCCACACACTCCCTTTAGAGACACTACAATGGTGTCTCTTGTTATAATTGCTAGTGTCTATTATGGAGGCTGGGGAATTCCAGTTGACTCTGGACTTTTGCCTAAATTAATTGAGAAACAAGTGTTTCCATTTGTGGAAGCCATGAGGAAGGTGTACAAGGAGTGGGCTGGGCAATAGAGTGACAGGAGTTGTTGTCTGGAGTCTGGAAGGAAGACAAATGGCTGGATTCTTAGAAATCTTACGATAATTCAGGAACCTCAAGTTAAGACCTTCTCCAAAAGAAGTCAGTTTAGGAACAGTTGTCTACATAGAAAAAGTGTGGTTGAGAAATCAACCTCTAAACAAACAACTGTGAACATGGGTTTTGAAATAGTAAAAAGGAGGCCACTCATACCAGGGTTCACTGGAAAGATGCTTCCAGGTAAAGCCAGAACTCTGCTATATTCTGACTTTTTTTTTTAACCAACCCCCAATTTCACAGATGACACTGGAGAAAAGGCTGACTATTAGGAATTGGGGCCTGGCAGGCCTGGTTCTTCCCACATACCTACAGCTGGGCTGGATTCCAGCTTCACAAATCACTCTCTCCTGATTCTCACACTTTTCCAATTCTTGTGCTCTTGCTTCAGTAATTGACCACTGTGAGTTGAGGAAAATGAGGCTGTGATATGAGATGTGGTCCAATTTCATGGATTGTGCCTTGGAAAGACCTTGTAGGATCTCATTGTCTCTGCTAGATACAGGATAACTAGAAATATTGTGCATGTCTCATAAGAACTGGATGTTGGGGGAGTTGGGTAAATAAATGATGGAAACTCAGTTAAGTGCTAAAGAAGTTACTAACATTACTTATGGGGCAAAATATTGGTAATTCCTATTCATGATTGAGCTATTTTCCATGAATATTACAAGGAACCGTCTTAGTCTGTCTAATTTTGTAATAATAAATGCAATATCACAGTCTTTCTTTTCCTGGAAATTATCTACTTGAGGCTTAGAAAATATATATTCAATTTAAAGGAGTTAAATTTTAT
This sequence comes from Talpa europaea, assembly GCF_964194135.1. Taxonomy (NCBI): domain Eukaryota; kingdom Metazoa; phylum Chordata; class Mammalia; order Eulipotyphla; family Talpidae; genus Talpa; species Talpa europaea. The sequence continues at coordinate 48,507,306 of NC_140078.1, read as the reverse complement.
TATCTTCTCATGTTTGTTTGCTAGGTTTTTATTAAACAGCTATTAAGAGTGATAGAGGATTGCAGTATGATTGACTCTTACATGGTTTCAGCCGTGGAAAATCCCTAAAAGTCCCTAAAAGAACAAATTGCATTTTTAACCCAAAATCCAAAGGAACAAAACAATGCAGCATTTATACACAATGACCCCCACAAGCCAACCAAATTACTAATCTGTTTATTTTTCCTTTGCATTTGAGTAAAGCATAAATTGTGAAAATTCTTTGTTTTTCCATCTTCATGGAAAAAAATGTCCTTTGAAGTTCAGGGTTTCTAGTTGCTCACCCTCTTGGCTCATCTTGTCCAGGCAGATTCATCTAATCATCCTCCATGAGAGGTGAAGCTTTGAAATCAGCTCCCCTGTCTCCTACCCACTCCTTAAGGGACTTCAGTATTTGTGAACACCCCAGGGCCACAGGCCACAGGCCTGGATTTTTTCACCTACTGTGGTCTTTGCAGGCTTCCTTTCAGATCTAGCACATCTATGTTTCAGGACAAGAATCACAATTCAAAATGTCCCAGGCTGATTGGTTGCTAAGTCCCTCCAGGTGGGCGAGCTGGTATAGTACAGCTCAGCGAGATCCAGAGAGGGAACTGTGCTCCCAGAGAATAGCCAGGCATGCTCTGACCAGCTGTTGTCTATGGAAATGAGACCAGCCTAATCTGTCTTCTAACTTACTACAAAAAGAGAAACACAGGCTTCGATGTCGTTATTCAAATGACTCAATTTAACCCCAAAATAAAATAGAAGCAATGGAAATGCATGACATGGACACACTACACTCATGGACTCTGAGCTCTGTTTTCTACCCTCTGCCTATCTCTGGGCAGCTCCATCTTGCTCTGTTGCTCTGTACTGCATTCACAATGTAAGACTTAGGCTCTGTCTCCCCCTTCTATTCTCCCTTCCTTTCTTTCTCCATCCCTCAAAGGACCTACCTTCTTTACCTGCTACTCCAGGTCTTACACCAGGATATGTCACACAGTATGACTCCCCTGCCCTCTTCCCTCCCAGATCTGCTCTCCCCCTCTACCTGTCCAATCTGGGGCAGCCTCCTAGGGGGTCAGGGCAGCACTACCTGCAGTACCCCTTGGGTGGTGCTCTTTCAAGGAGGGGCATATTAGTTCAGTGTCTTCTGGGCCCTGGAATGTGCTTTGTGGAAAGAATGTATGAATGAATGAAGGCATTTTCCAGTTATTTTTAAAGAATGGGATTCAAGATCAGACTAATACTCACAAATGTTTTAACTTGTTACTTAATTCTCACATCTCAATTTTCACATATGTAAAAATCAACGCACTATGACCCAATCCAGGGCTATTTCAGAGTGAGCAACCTATCACAGGCCACAGCACTCAGGCCCAGAAAGCACCAGTCAGTGCTTATTATTGCTCTCATCACTGCCGTAAGCTCCTCAATTTATAGCTCCTCAGTGAGAACCTCCAACTGTTGGCCTCTCTTCTCTTTGGAAATGAGCCTGGGGTCTGGGTGGCAGGACTGAAAGAACTTGGGCTCCTTTGTATCCCTGGCACCAGAATATTCTGCCTCCTGAGGGTGTCCAGACCCATGTCACAATAGCCATGCAGTTGGTCAGAAAGGTATGCATGAGGGGTTTGCTGACCCATTCTCTCATGGGCACTGCTAAAGAGGAGATTAGAGAAACCCCTGGAAGGAAGTTGGGATTGGTTTTGCACACCCACATGATAGGTTGGGAAGTCCTCAATGCATCAAGTCTACATACACAAAGCGAGATACTGTTCTGGGCCAAAGGACTTTGTTCCCCTTACGTTTGGGAAAGTCGGGCCATTCACCCAGAGACTGATGATTGGTCTGTCCTCAAGATGCCAGGAAGCAGGACACAAAGATAAGTAAGTTTTGACCCCTGTACCCAGGATTCCAAGGTCCCAACAAATATGAGAGGTAAGGCTTTTCACGTCTAGGGTCAGCTGGCTTGTGTTCAAATTCAGACTCTGACCTTTCCTTTATGCGTGGCCTTGGGCAAGCACACAACTGTGTGCTAATTTTTCCTTTATGAAATGCCAATGTAAGAATAACCCCCACCTGAAATTCTTACTGCAATAATTAAATAAAATAATAAATGCAAAATGCTTAGCATTGTGCCCTGCATATAGCAAGTTCTTGGTAAATGTTATTTGTTTTTAGCAGTAAGAAATGTTTAAATGTAGAACAGAGTACAGAGTACAAGGTGATAATGATGTTATGATTGTAATAAAATGGTTTAGGATACAAAGAAGGGAGTACCTGAACTGGAGAAGACTCTCTAAGGATGGTAGTAAGTAAAAGCAACAGTTTGCCAAGTAAGAAATAAGCAGATAATCTGCTAGTGAAAACAGATAACATGTTCAAAGGAACAAAATGGTAGCACCTCTCCACTTCACTCCTTGTGTCACAGAGTAGCAGGGACAAAGCAGTGGGTTTCAGCCAGCAATTAGCTTTAAGACTACTACAAGATTTTTGCCTTCACTATCACTGCTTTGGGTGATGTGTCTGTAAAGATGTCTTTGATGTGCAAATCACGTAGTGTTTTGCCTATATTTCCTTCTATATATTTTATGGTTTCAGGTCTTATGTCTAGTTCTTTAATCCATTTTGAGTTGACTTTTGTGTATGGTGTGAGGTAGTGGTCAAGCTTCATTCTTTTGCATGTAGCGACCCAGTTTTCCCAGCACCACTTATTGAACAAACTTTCTTTGCTCCAATGCATAGTCTTTGCTCCTTTGTCAAAGATTAGTTGACCATAAATCTGTGGGTTTATTTCTGGATTTTCTATTCGATTCCATTGGTCTGTATGTCTGTTCTTGTTCCAATACCATGCAGTTTTGATGATTATGGCTTTGTAGTAGAGTTTGAAGTCAGCTGGGACTACATCAAATTAAAGAGCTTCTGCACAGCAAAAGAGACAATAACAAAAACAAAGAGAAACCCCACCAACTGGGAGAACATTTTTGCACCCAACACTAATGATAAAGGACTGATCACAAAAATCTGCAAAGAGCTGATGAGACTCAACTACAACAAAGAAAATAATCCAGTCAAAAAATGGGCAGAAGAGCTAAAAAGAAACTTCTCTGAAGAGGAAATGCAAATGGCCAACAGGCATATGAAAAAATGTTCAACATCACTTGTCATCAGGGAAATGCAAATCAAAACTACCATGAGATACCATCTTACACCAGTGAGAATGGCACATATTAAAAAAACTAGCAACAACAAATGTTGGCGAGGGTGTGGAGAAAAAGGAACTCTTCTGCACTGTTGGTGGAGTGCAAACTGGTCCAACCACTGTGGAAAGCTGTGTGGAGATTTCTGGACCTACTAAACATAGAGCTTCCATATGATCCAGCAATTCCACTCCTAGGTATTTACCCAAAGGACACAGAAACATCAATTCCAAAGAACACCTGCACCCCTATGTTTATAGCAGCACTGTTTACAATAGCTAAGCTTTGGAAACAACCCAAATGCCCAAAAATAGATGACTGGATCAAGAAGATGTGGTACATATATACCATGGAATATTACTCAGCATTCAAAAAAGATAAACACATGCAATTTGCAGCAACGTGGATGGCGCTGGAAGGGATCATGCTCAGCGAAATAAGCCAAAAAGAAAAAGAAAAATACCGGATGGTCTCACTCATAGCAGGAATCTAGAAAACTTAAATAAGGGACCAGGAAAATGAATAACTATAAGAAAGTGAAAATCAAAATCAACAAAAAACTATGAACCAGAGACACTTTTAGGGGGGCGGGGGCGGGAGGGGAGGGATTGGGGTCAGAATGGGGGGGCTGCAATTGTATGGGGAATATAACAATAAAATTTATTATCTAAAAAAAAAATAATAAAAAAAAGACTACTACAAGATTTTATAGGACAGACCTAAGCCATGGCATTTGGCCAAAAAAAAAAAAAAATTGTCCCATTTTGATGTTTTGAAAATAGCTGCTTTCATAATGCTGTATGTGGGCCTCCTTGGTGGTGCAGCAGGTTGAGTGTGCTCTGTGAAGCTGTCCACAGCTTCTGCACCGCGGGTTCAATTCCTGGCCAGCCGCGGTGATACCAACATGGTGTGGTAGACACATCTCCTCATAATGCTGTATGTGGTGACGTCCCTTGAGTGAATGTTCTCTATCTCAGGCCCAATTCTCACTCAGCCCAGTGGAAAGGAACACTGATTCCACACACAGTCACCTGTATGTGGGGCTACTATTTGCTTGAGAACAGGGTTCTGACTCACCCGCCTCTCTCTCAACCCTTAGGTTTCAGTTGCACCCCAGCAGGCCCCTGGCTGGTTCTGTTAGTGCCCGTTCAACTTCTGGGGCACATCAGACCTGGTGCCCTTGCTCCCAGAGTCCTGGGCACCAGCAGGTTGAGAACTCTCCAGTTCCGGACTCACAGGAGCGCTATCCCACTCAGCTCATGCCCAGGCAGGGGCTGAGGAATAACAGCCTTAGGGGCCAGAAAAATGTTTTCTTTGGCAGTGGTCTTTGCTTTCTAATTCCTTCCAGCAGATTTCCATCAAGGAAAGAGCTTCACAGCTAATTGGGAACTGGCCAGACTGGAGAAGCTTACTGTGACTACAAGCTCCAGAACTGCCCCTTCCCTGACCACCCCAATATTCTCACTCAGAATCTCTCCCAGCTGCAGGTGTCTCTGAGCTCTGATAGGAAACAGACAGGCCTGGAAGTCACTCAGCACCGTTTGAACCCAGGATTGTCAACTCTTGATTTAGTCTACTTGGATATTACAATAAAATACCACAGATTGGATGGCTTACAACAAAGTTTTATTACTCATGGTTGTGGAGACTGAAAGTCCAAGATCAAGGTGTTGGTATCTGGCACTAATTGCTTCCTGGCTCAGGGATGTTGTCTTCTCTCTGTGTCCTCATACAGTGGGAGGTTGTCTACTCTCTGTGTGCTCATACAGTGGGAGGATCAGGGAGATGCATGGAGTCTCTGTGTGAGAGGACCAACCCCCCTCCCGAGGGCTTCACGTCATAGCTCAATTACTTCCCAAAGGTCCCACCATGTAAAACCATCACCTCTAGGTTTCAGTATATGAACTTGGGGTAACACAATCATTTGCACCATAGAGACCCTGTGGAAAAGAGTTCATCTTTCTACTGTCAATTTCTTTATTTGAAAGGGGGGGATGATTCTGCATTACAGAATTTCTTTAAAATGGAGTACACATACATGTGAAATCCCATTCTCTAGAAAAAGGCACAATGTAATTATAAATGTTATCAAGATGACAGTCAAAGTATTTTTGGGGGGAGGATCCCAAAGTGATTTCCTAATCTTGTGACCTTGTTCTTTTTTTATTCTATTATTAATCTGTTTTTCTGTCCAGAGGTCTTTGTGGAAGTTGAGATTGCATGCCAAAGTGACCCTAAAGCCCCTGATGAGTGAAGTCTGGAGCACAGACCACCCCCGGGTGCTGTTTCCCAGCAGGCAGCACAGCTGCACCGGGGTCTCTCTGGGACGTGAGACAGGCCCAGCAGACCCGGACTACAATGTACGGGCAGGCATCTTTCCTATGAGCTGCTCCAGGCAGGGAGTCGAACACCCACGTTATATGCACGTTGCACTTGGGTCCCAGCACACGTGGGTGGTCAAGAAACATGATCTCCTGTGAATGGTTCAAAAAGGGCTATGCTGCAGCATCAGGGACACAAACCCCTGACTCATTGGTTGTTTGCCTGGACAACCACCGCTCACTGATTTTTTTTTATATATAAATTTTATTTTTATATTCCCCATACAATTGCAACCCCCTTATTTTGACCCCAATCCCTCCCTTCCCACCCCCTAACCCCCATAGAGTGTCTCTGGTTCATAGTTGTTTGTTGATTTTGATTTTCACTTTCTTATAGTTATTCATTTCCCTGGTCCCTTATTTAAGTTTTCTAGATTCCTGCTATGAGTGAGACCATCCGGTATTTTTCTTTTTCTTTCTGGCTTATTTCGCTGAGCATGATCCCTTCCAGCGCATGTGTTTATCTTTTTTGAAAGCTGAGTGATATTCCATGGTATATATGGACCACATCTTCTTGATCCAGTCATCTATTTTTGGGCATTTGGGTTGTTTCCAAAGCTTAGCTATTGTAAACAGTGCTGCTATAAACATAGGGGTGCAGGTGCTCTTTGGAATTGATGTTTCTGTGTCCTTTGGGTAAATACCTAGGAGTGCAATTGCTGGATCATATGGGAGCTCTATGTTTAGTAGGTCCAGAAATCTCCACACAGCTTTTCACACTTTGACTGAGCTATGGCTGCCTCAGGAGGTCTGCATTGGTCCTTAGAATAGAAAGATCACCACCTTTGAGGTCCCTGAGCACATGACTGTAAGAAGAGTGGGTCTCGCAACTCCATTCTCTGACGTGTGTTATTGGGACTGAAGGGCAAAGCAGAACTAGCTGGTGAATTTTAAGACAGAACAGGCAGGTTGAGCTTGGGCTTTCTCTACTAGCTGCTGCCTGCAACTGGTGACGTGCCTGGCTGACTTGGGGCCTGCCACTTTGAGGGATCTTTTGGCTGCCTCTGGTCTGTGGCTGGGGGCTTCACAGCTGCCTACCACCTGCAGCTTTTGCTTGGACTCCCACTTCCACTGTGTGAGCAGCTGTCCTCCCTCTCTGTGTGCAGCCCCTGCTTGGCCCCTGGCCTCAGCTCATCAGATCTTACCTGGGGTAGTGTAAGTGACATCTGGCCAAGGGTAAGCCAGTAAATTTCCTTTTCCTATGGGTGCTCCCTATTCTCCCTTCCCCTCACTCCATGTGTAAATCAACCCTTTGTGTTTCTCTCTGTGCATCTGCATTTAGGTTGGGTATTGTGTTCTGTAGCTTGCAGGTGAAGGTCCACCAACCAGGTCATTCCCTTTCCCCCAGGTTTGCCCCGTTTCAACTTGGTGCCCAACATGGGGCCACACGCCCATGGCTGACCAGCCAAGGGACCTCCTGCCCACATTCACCACCATGGCCTGTTACTGTTGGTGGACACGTGACAGGACGTTTTGTTCCTCATATGAAGGAATTGGGTTTTACTAAGAACTCTGTGTGTGTGTGTGTGTGTGTGTATTGATTCAGGCATGAATCAATAAATGTCCATTAGTAAATAAGTGATGCAAAAATGATGAGGTACAATTGTAAACCACAGGGTAGTGGTTCTGATTTCCACACTAGCAAGTCCTAGTATTGGCTAAGTAACCTGAGGGCAATTGCTGCTCTGAGTCACACCACATATGTACACCCAGGACACCACAGTTAGACTACTCTTGAGTTTACCAGACACCTTCTATGTGCCTTGTTGTATTCTATTTTCTTCAAATATTTTGTCCTGTTTCTTCTAAAAATGTTGATTTCAATGGAAGTAGTGAGACAGCTAATGGAGGAAGAGGTAGAGATGGAGCAATCATCACTGTGTCCACTGGAAAATGTGTTTGAATATATAATTTTACTGTGAGGTTTGACTTACAACAATTTCAGCTGGAAATACAGATACCAGAGGAAACAGAAACTTGTTATCAAAGACTAGGTAAGTTAGAATGTTTGTGGGATTATAGCTACTATTATAAACACATGCACACACATACTTATACTTTCACAAACACATAGTCCAACACACATGTAAGCATGCACACACAAATACACAAAATCCCAAATACTCCTATACTTACACATGTACAAACATACATACATATGAAAACATAAATGTGCATGTGTGTGCACACACACATACACACCTCCAGAAAGATTTTAGATTTCTCCATTCTCTGCATTATATTGTGGTCATTCCTGCTTAAGTCATTTTTCTAAAATTCAGAATAGATCAAACTTCCTCTTAATTATAAGGAGGAATGAATTCTTTTTCTTATAGATTAAGTCTGAGTTTCTTAAATGTACAATTGCATTTGATCCTGCCTATTATTCAGCAAGCTATTCCCCTACCTTGATGCCATTCTTATGGCTGAAGAGCATTATTCCTCTCTTTGCGTCTATCAAAATCCTGCTGACTTTTCCTCCCCTATTTCTCCTTCTCATTTCTCTCCAGAGCAGTTTCTGCTATCCTCTGTAATAAGGTGACACTGCTTTGTAGAAAAAATGGGAGAGATCTTAAAGGGGATCTGCCAATCGTTGTCTTTGTGTTCCTAGAACCATGTGAGATGCTATGTCCACAGACATCCTGGATCCCTGCCTGCACTTCCCATTTCAGTGAATGAAGGACCTTGGGGCTGGCGAGTGCCCAGAAGAATTTGTTCTCATTCATGGGAAAAATAAAATAATTATTCCCTGTCCACCTGCCTTCCTTTTCGCAAGATTTTTTGAGGGGACACCAAGATAAAAAGAACAGAGACTTTTTTTTAAAGATTTATTTATTTATAGAAGAACCAGGGTACAGGCCGGATACGCAGGAGGGTGAGAGGATTCATGAGAACAGAACAGGCAGACTGATGAAATACACTGCTGAGAGGAGCAGCAGGCATGACAGGAAAGGTCTGCAGTGCCATGTAGGACCCTCGCTGGCAGCCAGGGATCAAACCAGTGCTGCAGAGGCTATTAACAGCTTCACAGTGCTGCGGTCAACCACCTGTGCAACCAGAGAAGGCATTACAGAGACATTTTTTTTATATGTGAATTCATTTATTTTATTTTATTTTTTAATAATAAATTTTATTTTTATATTCCCCATACAATTTCAACCCCTCCATTCTGACCCCAATCCCTCCCTTCTCTCCCTCCACCCCACAAAAACTGTCTCTGGTTCATAATTTTTGTTGATTTTCACTTTCTTATAGTTATTCAATTTCCTGGTCCCTTATTTAAGTTTTCTAGATTCCTGCTATGAGTGAGACCATCCGGTATTTTCCTTTTTCTTTTTGGCTTATTTCGCTGAGCATGATCCCTTCCAGCGCCATCCACGTTGCTGCAAATTGCATGTGTTTATCTTTTTTGAATGCTGAGTAATATTCCATGGTATATATGTACCACATCTTCTTGATCCAGTCATCTATTTTTGGGCATCTGGGCTGTTTTCAAAGCTTAGCTATTGTAAATAGTGCTGCTATAAACATAGGGGTGCAGGTGTTCTTTGGAATTGATGTTTCTGTGTCCTTTGGGTAAAAACCTAGGAGTGGAATTGCTGGATCATATGGAAGCTCTATGTTTAGTAGGTCTAGAAATCTCCACACAGCTCTCCATTGGACTAGTTTGCACTCCCACCAATAATTCAGAAGAGTTCCTTTTTCTCCACACCCTCGCCAACATTTGTTGTTGCTAGTTTTTTAATATGTGCCATTCTCACTGGTGTAAGATGGTATCTCATGGTAGTTTTGATTTGCATTTCCCTGATTACAAGTGATGTTGAACATTTTTTCATATGCCTGTTGGCCATTTGCATTTCCTCTTCAGAGAAGTTTCTTTTTAGCTCTTCTGCCCATTTTTTGACTGGATTATTTTCTTTGTTGTTGTTGAGTCTCATCAGCTCTTTGCAGATTTTTGTGATCAGTCCTTTATCATTAGTGTTGGGTGCAAAAATGTTCCCCAGTTGGTGGGGTTTCTCTTTGTTTTTGTTATTGTCTCTTTTGCTGTGCAGAAGCTCTTTAATTTGATGGATGTAGTCCCAGATGTTTATCTTTGCCTTCACTATCACTGCGTTGGGTGATGTGTCTGTAAAGATGTCTTTGATGTGCAAATCACGTAGCGTTTCGCCTATATTTCCTTCTATGTATTTTATGGTTTCAGGTCTTATGTCTAGTTCTTTAATCCATTTTGAGTTAATTTTTGTGTATGGCGTGAGGTAGTGGTCAAGCTTCATTCTTTTGCATGTAGCGACCCAGTTTTCCCAGCACCATTTATTGAACAAACCTTCTTTGTTCCAATGCATAGTCTTTGCTCCTTTGTCAAAGATTAGTTGATCATAAATCTGTGGGTTTATTTCTGGATTTTCTATTCGATTCCATTGGTCTGTATGTCTGTTCTTGTTCCAATACCATGCAGTTTTGATGATTATGGCTTCGTAGTATAGTTAGAAGTCTGGGAGTGTGATGCCTCCATTCCCTTCTTTTTTTTTTTTTTTTTTTTCAGGAGAGCTTTGGCAATTCGGGGTTTTTTGTGATTCCATATGAATTTCATCAATAATTGTTCTATTTCTTTGAAGAATGACATTGAAATTTTGATTGGAATAGCATTGAATCTGTAGATTGCTTTTTGTAGGATGGCCATTTTAATAATGTTTATTCTTCCAATCCATGAGCAGCGGATGTCTTTCCATTTCTTTGTGTCTTCTTCGATATCTTTTAACAGTGTTTTATAGTTTGCTTTGTATAGGTCCTTTACCTCATTTGTTAGATTTATGCACAAATATTTGGGATTTTTTTGTTTCAATAATAAAAGGGATGGTTTTTTTGATTTCTTCTTCTTCAGATTTATTGTTTGTGTATAGGAAGGCTACTGACTTTTGCGTGTTGATTTTGTATCCTGCCACTTTACTGAACTGATTGATGAGTTGAATTAGTTTTTCTGTGGAGATTTTGGGGTTCTCTATGTATATTATCATATCATCTGCAAATAGTGGTAGTTTGACTTCTTCTTTTCCTATTTGGATTCCTTGGATGTCTTTCTCTTGTCTTATTGCTCTGGCTAGGACTTCCAGTATTATATTGAAAAGCAGTGGTGAGAGTGGACATCCTTGTCTTGTTCCAGATCTTAATGGAATTGCTTTCAGCTTTTCACCATTGAGAATGATACTGGCTGCTGGCTTGTCATAGATGGCCTTTATGATGTTGAGGTATGTTCCTTGTATCCCAAGAATTTCAAGGGCTTTTATCATGAATGGGTGTTGCACTTTGTCAAAAGCTTTCTCAGCATCTATTGATATTATCATATGGTTTTTATATTTCTTTTTGTTGATGTGTTGGATAATGTGGATTGATTTTCGGATGTTAAACCCTCCTTGTGACCCTGGAATGAATCCAAATTGGTCGTGGTGAATTATCTTATGGATACATTGTTGGATTCTGATAGCTAAAATTTTGTTGAGGATTTTTGCATCAGTGTTCATTAGGGAGATTGGCCTGTAGTTTTCCTTTTTTGTGTTGTCCTTATTCGGTTTTGGTATTAGTGTAATGTTGGCTTCATAGAACGTGTTTGTATTGTCTCTTTCTTCTCAATTTTTTGGAAGAGTTTGTGCAGGATAGGCACTAATTCATCTCTGAATATTTGGTAGAATTCATTTGTAAATCCATCAGGTCCTGGGCTTTTGTTTTTGGGGAGGCTTTTGATAACCATTTCAATTTCGCTGCTTGTAATTGGTCTGTTTAGGTGTTTTATTTCTTTTTATCTAGCTTTGGGTGATTGTAGAGTTGCAGGAATTTGTCCATCTCCTCTAGATTGTTGAACTTGTTTCTATATAACTGTTAATAGTAGTTACTGATTATTCTTTTGATTTCTGCTGTGTCCGTTGTGATTTCTCCTCTTTCATTTATGATCCTGTTTATTTGTGCTTTCTCCCTTTTTTCCTTTGTGAGCCTGGCTAGGGGTTAGTCTATTTTGTTGATTTTTTCGAAGAACCAGCTCTTGGTTTCATGAATCTTTTGGATTGTTTTTTTTAATTTCAATTTCATTTATTTCTGCTTTGGTTTTTATTATTTCTTTTCTTCTACTGGTTTTGGGTTTTTTTTTGTTGTTCTTTTTCTAGATCTTTGAGCTTCGAGATTAGGTTGTTTCTTTGAGTTCTTTCTTGTTTCTTGATGTGAGCTTCTATTGCTATATATTTTCCTCTTATTACTGCTTTTGCTGCATCCCATACATTTAGGATATTGGTGTCCTCCTGGTCATTCAATTCAAAGAATTTTTTAATTTCGTCTTTGATCTCCTCATTAGTCCAGTGGTCTTCCAGGAGTGTGGTTTTTAATCTCCATGAGGTAGGAAAGTTCCTTGCCTTCTTTTCATGGTTTATTTCTAGCTTGAATCCTTCATGGTCAGAAAAGATGGTTGGTATGATTTCAATCTTGGTGTATCTGTTGATGTTTGTCTTGTGCCCCAGTATGTGTTCGATCCTGGAGAATGATCCGTGTGCACTTGAGAAAAATGTGTACTCCGTTTTTTTGGGGTTTAGTGTTCTATAGATGTCTGTTAAGCCCAAATGCTCTAGGTCCTTATTTAGACCATTAGTTTCTTTACTTATTTTTTGTCTTGTTGATCTATCCATTGTTGATAGTGGTGTGTTGAAGTCTCCCACTACATATGTGTTTTCTCTGATGTCTGTTTTCAGAGAGGACAACAGTTGTCTGATATATTTTGGTGCTCCTTTGTTTGGTGAGTATATGTTAATGAGTGTTATTTCTTCTTGAAGTATTGTCCCCTTGATCATAATGTAGTGACCGTTGGGGTCTCTTTTTATTTTTTTGAGTTTGAAATCTGTTTTATCTGATATAAGTATAGTTGTTCCTGCTTTCTTTTTTGTTCCATTTGCTTGTAGGATTGTTTTCCATCCTTTAACTTTGAGTCTATTTTTATCTTTTGTAGCTAAATGTGTTTCCTGGAGACAGCAAAGGGTTGGGTTTTGTTTCTTAATCCAGGCTGCAACTCTGTGTCTTTTTATTGAAGAGTTTAGTCCATTTACATTTAGGGTTAATATTGATATGTTAGCATCTGTATTTGCCATTGTGTTTGTCTTTCCTTTGATTTTATTTATTCTTTTAATAATTTTTTTTTCTTGCCTTCTTTTGTTGTTATTCGTCCCTCTGAGGTTCTGGCTTTAGGATTCCTTGTAGTATTTTTTGGAGTGGGGGTTTATTCGTAATGAAATTCCATAGTTTCTGTTTGTCTGGGAAGGTCCTTATTCTTTCTTCATAGAGGAAGGAGAGCTTGCGGGATAGAGTATTCTTGGTTGGCATCTGTTTTCTTGGAGTCTGTTGACTATGTCCCTCCACTCTCTCCTTGCCCGTAGTGTTTCTTCAGAGAAGTCCGATGTCAGCCTGATTGGTTTTCCTTTGAATGTTATTTGTTTCTTCCCTGTTGTCAGCTTCATTATTTTTTCCTTGTCCTGGATTCTTGGGAGCTTCACTATTATGTGTCTTGCTGTATTTTTCCTTTCGTCGTAGAAGTTTGGTGTTCTTCTTGCTTCTTGTATATCAATTTTCAGCTCCTTCTTCACATTTGGGATGTTCTCTTCAATTATCTCCTGGAATATTTTCTCTGTTCCTAGGTCTCTCTCCTCTCCTTCTGGTATTCCTATAACTCTTATATTTCCTTTCCTTATGGAGTCAGATAGTTCCCGAAGTCTTTCTTCATTCTTTTTCCTTCGTACTTCTCTTTCCTTTTCTGTTTTGGTTCTTTTTATTTCTGTGTCTTCAAGAGTACTTATTCGTTCTTCCATTTCATCTATTCTGCTTTCATTGCTTTCCCAGAGTTCTTTAGTTCCTCCATTAATTCTTTGATCTCCTGCGTTTCTTTTGCTTCCCTCTTTAAGGACTCAATTTCATTCTTCTGAGCATTGTTTTCCCTCTTTAGGGACTCAATTTCCTTCATGAGTTCTGTCGTTTTTTTAATCATGGCAAATTTAAATTCTCTTTCTGGAAGGCTCAGAAGTTCTTCCAAGTTACTGTCGTTGCAATATGGGAGGTTGTGTTCTTTTTGTGGTGTGCTTTTTTCCTGAGGGGTTGTTAGTTTGCGTGTGGTTCTTCTACTCCCTACTGTCTGTTTTCTAATTTGTCGTATGCATTGGGATACTGTGTTGCTGAGACTGGCCGGCATCTTGGGTGAGCTTCTCCGCTCCCCTCTGGCTTCTCCAGGAGCCATCTGTCGGTGTCAAGCAGTCTTTACTGAAGAAAGGTCCCTGTTCTAAAATGCCGATGTGGGGACACACTCCCCTGTGTGCTTAGTCTGCCCTGGCGGTGGGTTCCCGTTCCCCCTCTGGGTTTGGACTGCGGGCCAGATGGGGCCTGGTGTGGGCGAGGTTCCCCGCTCACCTCTGGCTCCTGAGGGAGCCTTCTGCAGGCAGTCCTTACTGAAAAAATGTCCCTGTTCTAAAATGGTGATGCGGGACACACTCCCTGCGTGTCCGGTCTCAGGTACACTCTTCTGCGTGCCCGGTCTGCCCTGGCCATGGGTGCCTGCTCCCCCTGTGGGCTCAGACTGCTGGTCTGAAGGGGTCTGGGGTGGGCTAACTTCCCAGCTGGCCACAGGCTCCGCCTTCTGCCGGTCAAGTGGTCTTTTCTGAAGAAAGGTGTTAGTGACTTTTTTTCTGGTCGCTAGGTGGCGCCAGAGATCTCTCCTAGAGCCCTTGGGGAGCTGTGTTTTTCACCCCGTGTGGCAGGGAACAGAGTGGGAATGGTAAGGAAAACCTCAATGGCTTTGGGGTGCTGTGTCTGCCTTGTGCCCCGCCGCCGTGTAGGACCCACGCCCCAAATTTCGTGCCCCGGGTCTCAGTTCCAAAGCCCTCAGGTCTAGGATCTAAAAGCCTCATTTGTCCAACTCAGATGGCAATTCCCAAGTCAACTGAGACTTCCGGGCTTGGAGTGTGCCAGGCCATTGGCCTTGAAAGATTTCTGTCTAGAGAACTTGTTGGGCACTTCCTCGGGGAACAGCTCTGTGACTACCCTCTTCCAGCAGACTTGCTGTCTCATGGTGTCCCTATCTAATAGAGAAACAGTCTGAAGAGTCAGAGGATGAGTCAAGTTATTGTTGAGTAGCTGGGCAAGACAGGTATTGACTTACTATAGATGGGGACCAAATAGCAAGACAAATCACCCAGTCCAGGGAAAGAGCAAAAGAGACAGAAAAAACACATGGACACAACATAAAAGCATGGGGAGGCAATCTCTATGTGAGCAACAAACAAGAATCCTGTGGTATTTCCAAGAGCAGCAGAGCCTACATCTGAAATTTGGACGGGACCTGAATCCTAGAGGAGATCATCATCACAGCAAGACAGGACTAGAGTTTGAGAGGTAAGTAAAGACACTCATCATGATCTGGGGTCAGGACCAAGGTCAGAGAGAGAGGCAGGTGATGGTGACTGCAGCACATGAAGGAGAAATGAGACCCTGAACAACTATTTGTCTCTTATTCTCTCCTTAGCAGGTGACATTGCAAATTTAAGAACAAAGAGAATATACTGTCTTCATTGTCCTCCATTCTCTTGTTCTTCCTCATATATATCTTACTATAAATTTTAGAATCACTTTATCAATTTAAATTAGAACTCTAATTCTGTTAGATGTCTAATCTATACATTTTTTTAAGAACAATGATAAATTATACATACATTGTATATTTATAAATTTTAAACTTAAAATTTACAAATTTATACATATTGCATATATATGAATTGTAAAATATAATTGCATATTGTAAATTATACATATATACCTTATACATATATTGGTATATACCTTATACATATTTTGCTAGTTTTTTCTAAGTATTTAATATTTTATGAAATTATTGTAAACAATGTCTTTTCTTCACCTTTTCTAAATGTTGGCTACAAACATTAAAATGCAACTAACTTTTGTTTTTACCTTATATGCAGCCTATTTGCTAAACACTCTTTCTTAGATCTCCCCTTGCTTCTTTCTGCCTCTCCCACATCTTCAAACATCATTAGAAAAGTCTCAACCAGTCTCTACTTCTCATAGCCCATTTATATTTCTCTTTCCCAAATCATTCTTAAGAAATAGCTCTCTTGGGCCTCCCCTGGTGGCACAGCAGTTGAGCACTGGGCTGTGAATCTGCCCGCAGCCTCAGCAGTGCCGGTTCTACCCCTGACAGTCAGAGGAGGGTCCCACATGGTGTGACAGACCTCTCCTGCCACGCCCACTGCTCCCGTCAACAGTAGCAGTGTATTTCGTCAGTCTGCCTGTTCTGTTCCCCGCTCTGGCTCTGGTGAATTCTCTCACCCTCCCGTGCTTCTGAATGTGCCCAGTGCTTGTATAAATAAATAAATAAATCTTTTAAAAAAAAAAAAAAAAGTCTGTGCAATCAATTTCAAGACTATTATTCAGGAATAGAAAGTGAAAGAGATCTGGAGAAATTTTCAACTAACTCCAACAAAATCTTTATCCTAATGTTATTGCCATATTAATTTACCCTTTCCTCACTCAATAATATGTTAGTATAGTAATTTTATTATTGTCAAATGATGTGGTCAGAAAGGTTGACTAGCTCTAACTTCATTTTCAACTGTGAATGAAATGACATTTTTCAAAAATTTTAATCATTAATTCTTGAACTATAAGTTAACTTTAGTAATTATTTTTAAACTCTTTTAAACTTAAATTTTAGTAAACAAAAAGGTTATGAAAACTTCCAGTATGAATCACCAATGTTGGCACTTCACCTAGATAAGTCAAAACTTCAATAACTGACAAGCCTGAACTAACAGAAATGAAAAGTGCCTTCATTCAATTCCATGGCACATTTCCTCTATTTTGTTATGGGTTCTGCATTTTAAAAAATACATAGTTGAATCTGACTTCAAAATCTACTTTTATTTAGTATTTCATAATCCTGAAACACACACACATACACATGCACAAACCCCACTTTTGGGCTAGAAATTAGATCCTAGTGTTTGATTATTTGTTGACAGATGTTCAGCGATAAATTTATAATTTATCCCCTTACCTAATCCACATCAAAAAGCAGTTTCTTATCTCCTACTCCTCATGCTCTCCTTTCCCTTTCTTTAGATTTTTTGAGTAACAGGTATGTGTAATTTTATTATTTATCAAGACCCTTTGTTCATACTGGTCCATACATGGTCTGCTAGTTAGACAGTTAGTTAGTTGTAAGATAGTATTAATTAAAATAATAAATACCCCAATCTATATACCAAGTTCTAGGTATACACCAAGTTCTAGGACTTTATAAAAAAAAAAAAAACCATTCATATGCCTACATCCTCCCTTCATTGAAATAATCCTCACCTCAGCCCCATGTATTTATATAATTAATTCATAGTCATACAAGATATGTTTCTAAAACATAACTTATTTATTTTTTAAACTTTAACTATTATTCTATAATATTTTAACTCTTTAATCTTGCTATAATTCACCCCTATAGTGTATAACTTAGTTTATTCATCTTTCTCCTATATAATATTCTACTACATGAATATATCATTTTATGCATCCATTTTTAAGTAAATGGACATTGGAGTTATTTCTGCATTTACCTGTTATTATCAGGACTACTGTAAATATTCTTATACTTTGTATAGTACACTAGACTTAGTGTTGGGTAGAATATGTGCATGATCAAACCTGAGAGGTGATACCAATCTGTTTTCTAGAATGTTTTCACAATCTATAATCAAATAGGAATTGATAATGATTAATAATAATCTTCTCAATCCAAGATAAGGGTACTGTTTACAAATTTTGTCAATAGAAAAGATATGAAGTTTAATCACCTTTGGGTTTTGATTTGCATTTATCATCAGTTATGTGGGATTCTTCATACATTAGTTGGAAATTGCTTCATAATCTGTGCTTATGGATACCTCCATTAGCTTTGTTTTATTTAAATTTTCACATATCTATTCCAAGGAGATATTATCGTATAGGTTTTTTTCTCTTTATGACGCCTGATTACATTACTGATTTTGGCATCAGGGTAACACTGGCCTCATAAAATATGCTGAAAAGTAGTCCTTCCTCTCCAATATTCTGGAAGAGTCTATACAAATTTGTTATTTTTATCTTCCTTAATTTTTTGTAGAATTCACCAGTAAGGCTATGTGGACTTAAAGTCTTCTTTGTGAGACTATTTGCCCATAAGTTTAATGTTTTCAATAGTCACATGTCTGTTCAGATTATATTTCTTCTAAAATAACCTTTGGTTTTGTTTTGCAAGCTTTTAGTTTGTATCTTTCAAGGGAGTTTTCATTTGCTCTAAGTTGTTGAATTTATTGTTATCAAGTTATTAATAATATTACTTTATTATACTTTTAATATATAGCTATAGATTCTGTGTGGTATTGCTGCTCATTTCTAAAATTTTTATTTTATGTCTTCATTAATTTCCTTATTAGTCCAAATGCATGTATGAATTTACTTATCTTCTAACAGACAGAGCTTTTATTGCATTGATTATGTCAATTGATTTTCTGTTCTCTAGTTTATGATATATATATCCTGATTTCTTAGAGTTTCTTCTTTTTTTATCTACTTTTAATGCCATTTGTTCTTCTGTTTTTGGCTTCTGAAGATTAAATTGAAACCATTGATTTGAAAACTTCCTTCCTGCTGACATAGGTATTTTTTCTAATTTGAGTAATGATTTATATGCATCACTTTATACATCTAAGGTATACAGAATTTCACTAATAATTTTATTAAATTATTGCTATAATAGGTTCAACTACAATCCCTCTTCCCAAACAGCTTCAATAAAAATAGAAGAAAAGAAAAAAAGAAAAAAAAATATTCTCCTTGTGTTAAATAATCTCAAAATGCTCTCTCTTAATAACTTTGCTATAAATCCTAGAGTAGTATTATCTATAGTCATGTTGTATATTGCTAATTACTAACATAGACACTAAGTGTTATAAGCTTTTCAAGATGTACTATTTTAAAGCATCCCACAAATTTTGATGGGCTGATTTTTTCATTTTTATTTAGATAAAAGGATACAGTGTCTTCTCTTTTGCTTTCTTCTTCCACCTAAATGCTTTCAGTTACAAATTCTTGGAGACATTCCAACAATCATTTTAAATTTCTAAGTTAATGATGTGTGGTCAGAAAATGTACTTTGAATGACTTGAATTCTCTCAAATTTATCAAGACTTAGCCCACTACATGGTCTACCTTGGAAAACTTTCATGTGCATTCGAAAAGAAACTATTATGTTGTTTTAGGCTACTGTGTTCTACAAATCTCGAATAGGTCAATTTGGCTTACTGCATTGATAAAGTCTGTCTATCCTTACTCATATTTGGAGAGCAGGGATCTGTATCTGAGTGAGTTTATTTATTCCACCTCATTATTCACAAGATGGCTACTCCTTTAATTATGAATAAGGTATGAGTCTGTTTCTTCTTTTTTTTTAAATAATAAATTTTATTTTTATATTCCCCCATTCTGACCCCAATCCTTCCCCTCCCTCCCGCACCCCCCAAAAAGTGTCTCTGGTTCATAGTTTTCTGTTGATTTTGATTTTCACTTTCTTATATTCATTTTCCTGGTCCCTTATTTAAGTTCTCTGGATTCCTGCTAGAAGTGAGACCATCCGGTATTTTTCTTTTTCTTTTTGGCTTATTTCGCTGAGCATGATCCCTTCCAGCGCCATCCATGTTGCTGCAAATTGCATGTGTTTATCTTTTTTGAATGCTGAGTAATATTCCATGGTATATATGTACCACATCTTCTTGATCCAGTCATCTATTTTTGGGCATTTGGGTTGTTTCCAAAGCTTAGCTATTGTAAACAGTGCTGCTATAAACATAGGGGCGCAGGTGCTCTTTGGAATTGATGTTTCTGTGTCCTTTGGGTAAATACCTAGGAGTGGAATTGCTGGATCATAGGGAAGCTCTATGTTTAGTAGGTCCAGAAATCTCCACACAGCTCTCCATAGTGGTTGGACCAGTTTGCACTCCCACCAACAGTGCAGAAGAGTTCCTTTTTCTCCACACCCTCACCAACATTTGTTGTTGCTAGTTTTTTTAATATGTGCCATTCTCACTGGTGTGAGATGGTATCTCATGGTAGTTTTGATTTCCATTTCCCTGATTACAAGTGATGTTGAATATTTTTTCATATGTCTGTTGGCCATTTGCATTAACTCTTCAGAGAAGTTTCTTTTTAGCTCTTCTGCCCATTTTTTGACTGGATTATTTTCTTTGTTGTTGCTGAGTCTCATCAGCTCTTTGCAGATTTTTGTGATCAGTCCTTTATCATTAGTGTTGGGTGCAAAAATGTTCTCCCAGTTGGTGGGGTTTCTCTTTGTTTTTGTTATTGTCTCTTTTGCTGTGCAGAAGCTCTTTAATTTGATGTAGTCCCAGCTGTTGATCTTTGCCTTCACTATCACTGCGTTGGGTGATGTGTCTGTAAAGATATCTTTGATGTGCATATCACATAGTGTTTCGCCTATATTTCCTTCTATGTATTTTATGGTTTCAGGTCTTATGTCTAGTTCTTTAATCCATTTTGAGTGGATTTTTGTGTATGGTGTGAGGTAGTGGTCAAGCTACATTCTTTTGCATGTAGCAACCCAGTTTTCCCAGCACCACTTATTGAACAAACTTTCTTTGCTCCAATGCATATTCTTGGCTCCTTCGTCAAAGATTAGTTGACCATAAATCTGTGGGTTTATTTCTGGATTTTCTATTTGATTTCATTGGTCTGTGTGTCTGTTCTTGCTCCAATACCATGCAGTTTTGATGATTATGGCTTTGTAGTATAGTTTGAAGTCTGGGAGTGTGATGCCTCCATTTCCTTCTTTTTTTATCAGTAGAGCTTTGGCTATTTGGGGTTTTTGGTGATTCCATATGAATTTCATCAATAATTGTTCTATTTCTTTGAAGAATGACATTGAAATTTTGATTGGAATAGCATTGAATCTGTATATTGCTTTTGGTAGGATGGCCATTTTAATAATGTTTATTCTTCCAATCCATGAGCAGCGGATGTCTTTCCATTTCTTTGTGTCTTCTTCTATTTCTTTTAACAGTGTTTTATAGTTTGCTTTGTATAGGTCCTTTACCTCATTTGTTAGATTTATGCCCAAATATTTGGGATATTTTTGTTTCAATAATAAAAGGGATGTTTTTTTTGATTTCTTCTTCTTCAGATTTATTGTTTGTGTATAGGAAGGCTACTGACTTTTGCGTGTTGATTTTGTATCCTGCCACTTTACTGAACTGATTGATGAGTTGAATTAGTTTTTCTGTGGAGATTTTGGGGTTCTCTATGTATATTATCATATCATCTGCAAATAGTGATAGTTTGACTTCTTCTTTTCCTATTTGGATTCCTTGGATGTCTTTCTCTTGTCTTATTGCTCTGGCTAGGACTTCCAGTATTATATTGAAAAGCAGTGGTGAGAGTGGACATCCTTGTCTTGTTCCAGATCTTAATGGAATTGCTTTCAGCTTTTCACCACTGAGAATGATACTGGCTGCTGGCTTGTCATAGATGGCCTTTATGATGTTGAGGTATGTTCCTTGTATCCCAAGAATTTCAAGGGCTTTTATCATGAATGGGTGTTGCACTTTGTCAAAAGCTTTCTCAGCATCTATTGATATTATCATATGGTTTTTATATTTCTTTTTGTTGATGTGTTGGATAATGTGGATTGATTTTCGGATGTTAAACCATCCTTGTGACCCAGGAATGAATCCAAATTGGTCGTGGTGAATTATCTTATGGATACATTGTTGGATTCTGATAGCTAAAATTTTATTGAGGATTTTTGCATCAGTGTTCATTAGGAGATTGGCCTATAGTTTTCCTTTTTTGTGTTGTCCTTATTCGGTTTTGGTATTAGTGTAATATTGGCTTCATAGAACGTGTTTGGTATTGTCCCTTCCTTCTCAATTTTTTGGAAGAGTTTGTGAAGGATAGGCACTAATTCGTCTCTGAATGTTTGGTAGAATTCATTTGTAAATCCATCAGGTCCTGGGCTTTTGTTTTTGGGGAGGTTTTTGATTACCATTTCAATTTCGCTGCTTGTAATTGGTCTGTTTAGGTGTTCTATTTCTTCTTTATCTAGCTTTGGGTGATTGTAGAGTTGTAGGAATTTGTCCATCTCCTCTAGATTGTTGAACTTGTTTCCATATAACTGTTCATAGTAGTTACTGATTATTCTTTTGATTTCTGCTGTGTCCGTTGTGATTTCTCCTCTTTCATTTATGATCTTGTGTATTTGTGCTTTCTCCCTTTTTTCCTTTGTGAGCCTGGCTAGGGGTTTGTCTATTTTATTGATTTTTTCAAAGAACCAGCTCTTGGTTTCATTGATCTTTTGGATTGTTTTTTTAGTTTCAATTTCATTTATTTCTGCTTTGGTTTTTATTATTTCTTTTCTTCTACGGGTTTTGGGGTTTTTTTTGTTGTTCTTTTTCTAGATCTTTGAGTTTCGAGATTAGGTTGTTTCTTTGAGTTCTTTCTTGTTTTTTGATGTGAGCTTCTATTGCTATATATTTTCCTCTTATTACTGCTTTTGCTGCATCCCATACATTTAGGATATTGGTGTCCTCCTTGTCATTCAATTCAAAGAATTTTTTAATTTCTTCTTTGATATCCTCGTTAGTCCAGTGGTCTTCCAGTAGTGTGGCTTTTAATCTCCATGAGGTAGGATAGTTCCTTGCCTTCTTTTTATGATTTATTTCTAGTTTGATGCCTTCATGGTCAGAAAAGATGGTTGGTATGATTTCAATCTTGGTGTATCTGTTGATGTTTGTCTTGTGCCCCAGTATGTGATCGATCCTGGAGAATGATCCGTGTGTGCTTGAGAAAAATGTGTACTCCATTTTTTGGGGGTTTAGTGTTCTATAGATGTCTGTTAAGCCCAAATGCTCTAGGTCCTTATTTAGAGCTTTAGTTTCTTTACTTATTTTTTGTCTTGTTGATCTATCCATTGTTGATAGTGGTGTGTTGAAGTCTCCCACTACGTATGTGTTTTCTCTGATGTCTGTTTTGAGAGAGGACAACAGTTGTCTGATATATTTTGGTGCTCTTTCGTTTGGTGAGTATATGTTAATGAGTGTTATTTCTTCTTGAAGTATTGTCCCCTTAATCATAATGTAGTGACCATTGGGGTCTCTTTTTTATTTTTTTGAGTTTGAAGTCTGTTTTATCTGATATAAGTATAGCTGTTCCTGCTTTCTTTTTTGGCCCATTTGCTTGTAGGATTGTTTTCCATCCTTTGAATTTGAGCCTATTTTTATCTTTTGTAGCTAAATGTGTTTCCTGGAGACAGCAAAAGGTTGGGTTTTGTTTCTTAATCCAGCCTGCAACTCTGTGTCTTTTTATTGAAGAGTTTAGTCCATTTACATTTAGAGTTAATATTGATATGTTAGCATCTGTATTTGCCATTGTGTTTGTCTTTCCTTTGATTTTATTTATTTATTCTTTTAATAACTTTTTTTTTTTTTTGGTCTTCTTTCGTTGTTATTCGTCCCTCTGAGGTTCTGGCTTTAGGATTCCTTGTAGTATTTTTTGGAGTGGGGGTTTATTCGTAATGAAATTCTGGAGTTTCTCTTTGTCTGGGAAGGTCTATATTCTTTCTTCATGGAGGAAAGAGAGCTTTGCGGGATAGAGTATTCTTGGTTGGCATCTGTTTTCTTGGAGTCTGTTGACTATGTCCCTCCACTCTCTCCTTGCCCGTAGTGTTTCTTCAGAGAAGTCTGATGTCAGCCTGATTGGTTTTCCTTTGAATGTTATCTGTTTCTTCCCTCTTGTCAGCTTCATTATTTTTTCCTTGTCCTGGATTCTTGGGAGCTTTACTATTATGTGTCTTGCTGTGTTTTTCCTTTCGTCGTGGAAGTTTGGTGTTCTTCTTGCTTCTTGTATATCAATTTTCAGCTCCTTCTTCGCATTTGGGAAGTTCTCTTCAATTATATCCATGAATATTTTCTCTGTTCCTACATCTCTCTCCTTTCCTTCTGGAATTCCTATAACTCTTATATTTCCTTTCCTCATGGTGTCAAATAGTTCCCGAAGTCTTTCTTCATTCTTTTTCCTTCGTACTTCTCTTTCCTTTTCTGTTTTGGTTCTTTTTATTTCTGTGTCTTCAAGAGTACTTATTCGCTCTTCCATTTCACCTATTCTGCTTTCATTGCTTTTCCCAGAGTTCTTTAGTTCCTCCATTAATTCTTTGATCTCCTGCATTTCTTTTACTTCCCTCTTTAGGGACTCAATTTCCTTCTTCTGATCTATCACTTTTTTAATCATGGCAATTTTAAATTCTCTTTCTGGAAGGCTCAGAAGTTCTTCCAAGTTGCTGTCGTTGCAATCTGGGGAGGGGTTTTCTTTTTGTGGTGTGCTTCTTTCCTGAGGCGTTGTTAGGTTGCGTGTGGTTCTTCTACTCCCTACTGTCTGTTTTCTAATTTGTCGTATGCGTTGGGACACTGTGTTGCTCGGACTGACTGGCATCTTGGGTGAACTTCTCCGCTCCCCTCTGGCTCTTCCAAGAGCCATCTCTGTCTTCTGGGGGAGCTTTCTGCTGGTTTTAGGCAGTTTTTACTGAAGAAATGTCCCTGTTCTAAAATGGCGAAGTGGGATGCAGTCCCTGCGCCTCCGGTTTCAGGCACACTCTTCTGCGCACCCGGTCTGCCCCGGACGTGGGTGCCTGCTCCCTCTGTGGGCTCAGACTGCTGGTCGGAAGTGGCCTGGCGTGGGCTAACTTCCCGGCTGGCCACTGGGTCTTCCAGAAGCTCTGCCCTTTTCAAGCAGTCTTAAGAAATTTCCTGTTCTATGGGGTGTTAGTGACTTTTTTTCCTGGTCGCTAGGTGGCGCCAGAGATCTCTCCTATTGTCCTTGGGGGGCTGTTTTTAGCCTCCCCCCACCCCGTGGGACAGGGAACAGAGCGGAGGAATGGTAGGGTACACCTCAACAGCTTTGGGGTGCTGTGTCTGCCTCGTTCCCCACCGTCGTGGAGAACCCACGCCCCGAATTTTCGTGCCCCGGGTCTCAGTTCAAAGCCCTCAGTTCCAGGACGCGGGCTGTAGCCCACTTCAGTGGCGCAGGAATGGCGCCTTTTGCACCGCTCCCGTGCCTGGGCACCTGGTTCCTGCTTACTCAGGGAGGGACCTTCACGTCAGTGAGGACCTCCGCGCGTCTCCCCGCAAGCCTAGGTCGCAGGCGCGGGGACCTGGGCAGCCCCGATCCCGGTCTGCACTTGCTTTTCAAGCGCGCCAAGCGTGCCGCTTTTCCGCGCAAGCTTACCTGAAGCCCTGGCTGTGTGAGCGTCTCCCGGGGTCTGGGGTCTTTGTTCTTCTCTAATGGTGCCCGGAGCCGTTCGCTCACCACTGTGGCGAATCCTGCAGGGTTCGCCTCAGCTCCCGTTCACGGGGTGTGGTGGCTGCAATAGTTCCTTTCCACTCACAGTCCCGCTTGCTGCTTGCTGCGTAGTTTGTTCTTGTTGGCCGTTTTGGTTTGTTGTTTCCCTCCTCTCTGCCGGTGGGAGAGTGCCGCCTCTGTGGGCGGGGGAGGGGAGCAGGGTTCTGTGCTTCCCTCCCTTCTAGTCCTCTTTTATGGCCACTTTCTTCTTCGGGTAGTTTGCTGGAGTCACCCGTTTATCTTTCGTGTCCCAGTTCTCACTGGGACCTGCCGCTTTTCCTCCCTATTAACTTTTTTTAATGGGAGATCTTACTCGCAGCGTCTCCTCGCCGCCATGTTGCTCCGCCCAGAGTCTGTTTCTTCTTAAACTAGGTGTCAAGAGTTAAGTTGTAGTCCTCTGAAATTTGCTTGAAGAACTAACTAACCCACAATTCCTCAGAATGTGATTGTATTTGAACAGAGAATTTTTTTTTTTCCCAGATCAGATTTAATCTCCTAATCATAAGCCTGGTCCCCTTTCCACATGCTTTTTTTTTTTTTATCTTTCTAATTTTTTTTAAGATTTCTTTTATTTTATATATATATTTTACATCATTTTTCATTTTACACAACTTATACATTTTCATCTTGGTTATAATTCCCATACAATTCCCACCTCCCCTTATTTTGACTGTAATCCTACCCTACCCTCTGTAGTGTGTCTCTGGTTTATAGTTGCTTGTTAATTTTGATTTTTACTTTATTATAATTAGTCTTTTTCCTGGTCCCTTATTTAGGTTTTCTAAATTCCTGCTCTGAGTGAGACCATCGGTATTTTTCTTTTTCTTTCTGGCTTATTTCGCTCAGCATGATCCCTTCCAGCTCCATCCATGTTGTTGCAAATTGCATGAGTTCATCTTTTTTGATTGATCACTATGGAAAGCTGTGTGGAAGTTCCTCAACCTGCTAAAGATGGAGCTGCCATATGATCCAGCAATTCTACTCCTAGGTATTTACCCAAAGGACACAGAATCATTAATTCAAAAGGGCACCTGCCCCCCTATGTTTATAGCATCACTATTTACAATAGCTAAGCTATGAAAACAACCCAAATGCCCAAAAATAGAAGACTGGATCAAGAAGATGTGATACATATACACAATGGAATATTACTCAGCAATTGAACAGAGTTTTTAAAGAGATAATAAAGTTAAAATGAAGCCATTAGAGGGGCTTCTAATCTAATATAGCTGGCATCCCCATATGAAGATAAGATTAAGATACAGACAGGAACAAAAGGAAAACTGTGTGAGGAAATAGGAAGAAGATAATCATCTAGTACAAAAGAGAAGAATCTCAGAAACAACCAACCCTGATAGCATGTAATCTTATACTTCTAGCCTCCAGGATTGTGAGAAAGTACATTTCTGTTGTTTAAGCCACCCAGTTTGAACTCCTTTGATATAGCAGCCTAAACAAGCTAATACACTGAGCAATTTCAACTTCGGTCATTTCCTGTTCGTTAAGCATCTTGATATTCTCTTATTAAAGCAATTGACATGCTTTTATGTACATCATTGATTTTAAAAAATGCATTACATATGACGGGGTCCAAAAGAGCGAGTAGTACTTTACCTCTAAAAACTCTGTTTCTAGCTCTATAAGTAGATAACCACTGGAAGGGTTTCTCACTCACCCATATCTACATGACTTAGCTGATTCCTTCCCTGGTTTGTGTGTCTAGTATATGACCAACCACAATATTCCCTCTATTAGTGGCTCGGATTTGCATGTGCCATTCTTCATCACTATAAAACAAAGAACTTTTTAACTTTTTTATCCCTAAATCTTTCTAGAGCTCCAGAAGACACTAGTACAGAATGAGTAGAGACCCAACTGCACTGAAGTTAATACTCATGGTATATTAGAGCTGGCAGAATCACTAAATATCTTTTAAATAACAAAATTGAGACCAAAGGGAATTAAATAACACATTTTTATGTATTAGCTCTCAAAATATGAATTTCAATATCTTAATTTTCTCCACATGCATGTCTTTCAAACTTAGTTTACTACTTTGCAATTAATTTTAGTTAACTTGTTCTCATGAATTTGTGGGTTTTATGTTTTTTAGGGGTGATAAACTTCTTTTTTATTTCCTTTTGCCTAATTCTATGAGTTATTTTTAAATCACACGTGCAGTCATGGAAATTTCTTAAGCAAACTGTCTCTAACTATTTCAATTTAGAATTCTATTCACAGCAATAATTCCCCCATGATTGTGCTTAACAATGCATTGTATAACAAAAGATATTCCATTTTAAATGGTCATAATAAGGAACATTGGCAACTTTCAGAGTTTTGTCATTCTCTGTAAGTTCCCTTCAGTTTTCATATGATTCAATAATGTTCCCTGCTCTCCCCCACAAGAACAGCTGAAAAGTATCATGAGATACTTTTACTTAAGAAAATAGTTTTACATTCCAGGAATCCCCAAATGTCCTAAATCAGCATATGACATGGACTCAGACCACAGTACTTGAATCCCAGTATTTCTTTGTTTTTTAACTGACGATGTCAGGTCAAGAAGGGTGAACTCTATTAGAATGAGCAAGAAAAGGAGAGAAAAAGAATAGAATTTCTAGCAGATGAAAGAACATGAACAGTGGGATAGAAATGCAAGGCTTCCAACAAGTAAGGTAACCCTACACAAGATAACATGTTGACTACTGTCATGAATAGCCTTGAAGAAGCACTTGGCTCAAGTTTATACCATGTATAATGGCAAGAGGGAGCCAGCAAAGCATCAAAGAGTGATAAGATTAGGGCTTTTTATGTGATAGCTACCAAGACAATTGTACTACTCATCTAAGTAAGGAGTATCTCATAAAGATAAAATCAAACACTTTAAGAACACTCCAGATGAAAAGAGGTAAATTTAGAAATAGGGCAGTTGTAATGAGTAAACAAGTAGATAAAACCAGAGATACGTCAGAAGCAAAATGAGAGAGTTAGTGAAAAGATGATGTCAAAAGGAAGGCCGTGAGTTGAAGGGATGTTTTCAAAAGGATAGGAATCCCTTTAGGTGGGGATGCCACTACATGAGATGTGGCTGTATGAAAATCCGTAAGTTCTAGAGATGGTAATGAATCCATTTGAAGCTATTATGGGATATCCTAGTGGAAATGTCACAAAGGAAGATGGGGATTTATACTGGTGCTCAAAAGAGAGTTTAGGTGACAGATGTATATTTTTCAGTTATGAGATGAAGTTGGAGGTTGAAATCAAGAAACAGATATAACAGTTTTAGTCTGTAATATGATATATGTATAAATAAATAATATATTGTGCACTATAACAAAATACAGTTACTATGTCTAATAAACAACTTAAATATATTTCTCAGGTCTAGAAGCTATCTAGTTTAAGTTATGGCTCTGGAAGATTCTATTTTCAAGATAGCCCACTTCTTAGATAATTGTCTTCTCCTTGTCCTCACCTGGTAAAATCAGTAAGGACACTTTCTGGGGTCTCTTTTATGAGGTGATAAATCCCATCATGAGGGCTAAACCCACATGATATAATCTCTCTGCCTCCTAATACCATCATATTGGGGGGTAGATTTCAATATATGAATTTGGTAGACCACAAACATTCAGTCTGAAGCAACAATAAAATACAATATTGAAAGGGAAGAAGTCCAAAGCTAGAACCATTGAGGATAGTGACATGTAAGAGCTAGATGGAGGGGAAAAGGGATGGACGAGGAAGAGAACTGATAAAATCAAAATTAATTTCAAATGCCAAGCAAAAGAGAGTTTCATAAAGGAAGCTGTGGTCAGGGCTGTAAAATGATACAAAAAATTTGATAAAGAATTAAATTTGATAAAGAATTCAAAGAAATGGGATAACCAGAAAGTCCTCTGTCACCTCGAGGGAACCTACCAGTCCTATGGGTATGTAATGGAGTGTAGTGAACAACTCAGTTTTGGGGGGGCTTAAGGGGACAAAAGTGTGTTGGAAAAAAATTCATTTCATTTAGGGAGATTAAAGTAAATATAGAAGCCAGCATGTATATGAGTGAATGGCAGAGGCACAAGTCAAATTCAGAGCAGTCTTATTCATCTTCTGTATATGTTTCTCAAAGAAAAGGCATCTCCCAACTATTAAAGTTGTGTTACAATCTGTGGGAGTCCTTGAGCTACTCAATGGTTTTTTTCAAGCTGCCAATAACAAGCATTTTGGAAAAGTCATGATTTGTTTACACAAGATTCTTCATCTGAGAATGTCATTCTAGTTCCCCTTGCTTGTCCCATCTCTACCCCAAAAATATCATAAGAAGAGTCATTTTGTGCTTAATTCTAATTAGATCCAGGGACTTCCCTACATATGGTGGCTCTGTGTATTGAGAACCACTGGTCAGAGCTTACTTGTCCTCACCAGTGCCCCGTTTTAAAAAGGGACACTGACACCAAGTGTGTGGAAGAGCCCCAGGGAGGTGAGTCTGGCAAACTCTACCACTAACCAGCCAACTGGCACTACTGCTTAATTCCTAGGACAGGTTCCCCACCCAAATGATGAGGTGTTTTAGAGTTGTTGTCAAACTTTTTATATAAAATAGCACTGAGACCACAAGCTATTAAGTGAAACACTAGTTAGTAATGACTTAATGTTCAACGCCAAGAAAGAGTGTCTCACAAAGAATGTCCTTGAAAGGAGAATCATAATATTTACAATGTCAAAAGCCAAAGGACTATTTTCACTAAGCCATGTGCAAGTACATATGTAGGTGCAGCTTAGATTAAGTATAAGTCAATGTCTGTTAGTTTAGAGTGAAAATTTGTCATTCTTTACTTCTACTGAATAGAATAACTTTTTTTTTCACTCAGCAAATAAGAACACTTGTAGAAGAGATTAATGCTTTTGTGACTTTTATTAACAGTTATTAAGAATAATTATGTCCCTATATTTAGCAGTGTTTTTATTTCTTTATTGCATAGATATTTTAATATTAAAATTGGATACATTACTATTGGCTAGAAGTTTTTAACTTTTAAGTATTTTGATATATCGCTCCATTCTTTCTTTGTCAGTAGTGTTTGTTCAGAGAAGTCATATATGTAAGCCTGGGGGCATGCTTTTATAGGTTAAATGCTTCTTCCAGCTTCAATATTCTTTCTTTGTCTTGAGCTCTTAGAAGTTTCATGACTATATGTCTTGATATATATCTCATTTTATTTAAGTAACCAGGTGTTCTTTTATTTTTTTACTTTTTTAAAGATTTATTTTTATTTATACAAGAACTGGGGTGCAGGCCAGAGGCACAGGAGGGTGAGCGGATGACCAGAGACAGAGCTAGGAGCAGAACAGGCAGAGGACTGAAAGCACTGCTGAGGGGAGCAACGGGCGCAGCAGGAGAGGTCTGCTGTGCCATGTGGACATCTCCCCGGCTGGTCAGGAATCAAACCAGAGCAGCAGAGATTGTGGACAGCTTCATAGCACTGCGCTCAACCCGCTGCACCAGCGGGGAGGCCCCAGGTGTTCTTTTAGCTTCATGGACTTGTATATTTTGTTCCTACTCCAGATTTGGGAAGTTTTTCTCTGCATTACTTTGAATGAATTATCTTTTCCATTATTTCTCTCTTCCCCTTCTGGGATACCCATTATTCTTATATTGCCTTTCTTCGTGCAGTCAGATGATTCTCAAAGTGATTTTGCATTTTTTTCTTCATATTATCTTTTGTCTTCCACCTGGATTCTTTGTGTATTACCACCTTCAAGGTTATGAAATACATACATATATGTGTGTATATAATATATAGTGTATATACTATATTACAGTATACATATATAAATACATTAAAATTACTCAAAATTACAACACCGTGGAAACATACTTTTCATATTGCATATATCATTTTCCAGATATTGATAAAAAAGAAAAATATCAGTGAAGATAGAAAGCAAAGTAATTTCTATTAAAAATTGCTTAATAACTGCATAGCATCTTATTGTTTGGATGTACCACATGTTATATTAACAATCCTCTGTTTCTGGATATTTAGTTTGAAATAGTACCAGATTGGTACTATTTTCAAAATATTGAAAATAACTTTCTGCATAAAAATTTAAACATTTGCATACTATTTCCTAGCATACCACTTTGAGATTTCTCAAATCTGGCAAATCTGACAATAAATTTGTATTTGCAATCACCTTGATAATTGTGTTTTCAATTTCAAAATAAAGTTATTTTCTATCTATAAAACAAAACAGACAAAATAGAGTGGGAAACATTTCCTGTCCACAGATTTGAGTTAATGAGGAAGTCTTGATATTTATTCCGGTTTTTTTTAAAGATTTATTTATTTATTTTATACAAGAACCATGGTACAGGCCAGAGGTGCGGGAGGGTGAGAGGATTCACCAGAAACAGAGCGGGGAGCAGAACAGGCAGACTGACAAAACACACTGCTGACGGGAGCAGCGGTGCGACAGGAGAGGTCTGCCGTGACATGTGGGACCCTCGCCAGCTGGCCAGCACTGCAGGCTGCAGACAGCTTCACAGCGTGGCACTCAACCACCTGCGCCACCAGGGGATGCCCATTTATTTCATTCTTTAGTGGAATTGTTTCCCTTCCTAAATTGCAAAGTTCTGTTTGCAAATCATGATGCTAAAGCAAAGTTGTTTTTTTTTTAGCCAGGGTTGGGAAAGATAAGAAAAATATCAGGATAAATCCATGAAGCATGGAAGTAGGATTCATGCTGATATCCCACAGAATTCGTGGCATTCAACATTAACTTCACTTGACCTAATCACTTCATCATGTTTTAAAATTTTATTTTATATATTTTTACATCATTTTTGCACAATGTATGCATTTCCATCTTGGTTATATTCCCACCCCTCCTTGTTTTGATCTTACTCCCTTCTCCCCCCACCTGTAGTGTGTCTCTGGTTTATTGTTGCTTGCTGATTTCAATTTTTACTTTATTATAAAAAAAAATACTGAATGGTATCACTCATAGCAGGAATTTAGAAAACCTAAATAAGGTACCAGGAAAAATACTAACTATAATAAAGTAAAAATCAAAATCACTTCATCATTTTAACAGCTATGTAATAATGGGAAAGATTGATACTATTTTTCCCATGTGTAGGGTAAATGGTTTTCAGGATTTTCTGCCCTCCCACCATTAGGATTGCCCTGCCTGATGGGGTAACTGCAGTTATTACATTATTGCAATCTGTCTTATTTGCTTCTGTGGGCCATGGGATAGTCACCAAGAGAAGCAGAAGAGAAGCCCAAGTAGAAGGAGAGAAGCAGGAGAGAGGGGCAGGAGAGAGAGGCAGGAGAGAGAAGGAGAGAAATAAGGCCAGAGAAACCCAGAGTGAAGACTTGCCAGGGGCTTGGAGGCCTGCTGGCCTTCTGGCCCCCCGGCACCCCTGTCTGCCTTGTACCTGTTTGCCACACTACATGTAAAGCTCAATAAAAGCTTGAAAAAGCCACCAAGGGCTCCAGGACTCCTCCTTTAGCAGGTGTGATCTGCTCGGATCATAGATGAACCAGCTCTGTGGCCATCCTGCCCCTACACCATGACACCAATGCAAATGAAAGACAATCAGGGTAGGAATGCAACAAGGCTGGCTACACTAAGAAGAAAAGGGACACATTCCCTTTAAGGAACAGGGAATTCCATCCAACTTGAAAAGAAAATATCTATAGTACTGTAGGGGCAGGATGGTCACAGAGCAGGTTATGTATGATCCAAGCAGAATGGGTAAAAGGAAGCCTCCTGGAGCCCTTGGTGGCTTTCTCGGGCTTTTACTGAGTTGTTACATATAGAGCAGCAAACAGGTACATGGTGGGGGCAGTACGGGGGGCAGGGGGGGTTAGGGGGAGTAGGGGGCCTGGAGGCCTGCAGCCCTCCAGGCCCCCAGCAAGTCTTCACTTTGGGCTTCTCAGGCCTTCTTTCTCCCCTTCTCTTTCCTGCCCCTCTCCTCTACTTCTCCTGCTTCTGCTTCTCTTGGTGACTAACTCAATGGCCCACAGAAGTAAATAAGATAGTTTGCAACAATGTAACAACTGTAAGGTACCCCATCAGGCAAGGCAATCCTAATGGTGGGAGGACAGAAAACCTGAAAAACCATTTACCCTACAAGCACTACATAGAGAGAATCAGCAAATAGATGCTTATCTAGTGTCAGAAAGTCCAGAGGATTAAATCCAGGAAGAGTATAAAATTACAGGTCGAAACACAAGGATAAGTGTTAAGAAAAAGGAAAAGATGGGAAAATATTGGATCCTTTCCATGTCTATTGGTGTAACATCCACTGAAAGATGAAAACGTCATACTGCTGTCAAGACAAGCAAACCTGTCCGATCAGAGCTGTCCATAGGTGTGTCTTTTGATTTTCATGGTCTGCTCGGACATCTGTGTGGACAGACAGTGTGGTATGGAGGACAGTTAGTGGTTTTGGGTCAAACGGGCAAAACCAGAGAGGAAAACAATGTTTATTTCAGATTGTACAACCTTATGCAAAATCTTATCCTCCTCCTCTTCCTGCCCCTCCTCCTCTTACCTTTTATGCGCTCTAACTTCCATTCAGAGAGAATACAAACTGGTTAATAGCATATGTGTGGTGGTTTCTCAGCAAATGTGAATGTAATTAGTTGTATGAGTTTATCCACCACTACCCTTACCCACTTCAGCCCAAAACTCAGACAATAAAGAGAAAATATTAGGCAGCTTAAAATCTAACATCCAATCATTTAAACACATTCTTCCATGCATCAACATCCACAGGGGCATTCACAGAATAGCACCATAGCCTCCCCCATGACCATCTACAGTCAAACAGTCAAAGGGCAGGCAATATGTAGAGAGGTTGATGATTTGCCCAAAGTCACACAGGGTAATGGCTAATCATTGCACAATATGGATGTGTAACAAACAACTAACTCACCCCAGGGTCATATAACAATAAGTGTTTGTTTTCATTCACGTCAGTGGTCAGCTGGGCAGTTTGGTCTTGTCAAAGCACTTCTGCTGGTCTGACCTGGGTTTGGGAGACTTCACTTGTGTGTCTCCTTTGGGTTGACAGGAGACATCTGTGTGACTTTTCTGAACTTAGCTGGGCTGTAACAATACTAGGAGAATTGCAAACATAGAAATGTCAGACACAGCACAGTTGTGAGCATGGACACTCAGTGCCCAGGTCCAGAGACTGCAAACTATCTTCCTCTCACTACATTTTCATAGTTAAGAAGAGGGGAGATTCACTCCATCCCTGGATAGAAGGGCTTCCATAGTCTCAGAACAAATAATCTGGACACTGGAAAGTGAAAGCATGAGGGGACAGAAGCTTTTCATTCTTTTTTTTTTTTTTCAGTAACTTTAACTATATTGAAGTCATGTTCCATAAGCCCAGAGGGAACCACCCCCCAAGCAGGTAAGAGCCCTAACATGCAAACTTAATCAAGCCAAGCCCTTATCAGATCAACTAGACCTGTAAGTGATATGTAGATCATGAAAACACAGTCAAGTGACTCACTTCAGAGCAGAAAGTTAAGCCTTTGAACTTCAGTTAAATGTTCCTACCCTACATTATGCTAGCCTTAGTAATATGGCCCAGCAGTATTCTATTCTTAGTAACTTGGTAATAGTTAACAAATGGGGGAACACATACGTCAATACGAATAATTTAATGTCAAGCTCCAAAATATTGATTCATTATTCTAGCTTGCAGTAACATCCACTGAGATTTAATATCTATGTGGTCAAGGACCTTATTACTTTCTGATTTCAATACCTAGAACAATAATAGCTATTCAATAAATAATTGTTTATATTATAAGGTTGCAGTTATCATGAATGAAATTCTCTTGAAACACATTTACTTTAGTTCTTTGTACTCAGAATAAACTCATATTAAATCTTTCTGTCATGCAGATAAAATTGGAAAAGTTTGATGACTTGCATAGGGAACATATTCTGAGTTCTTCCTGAATTCCCAAATCTCTTTACGCTGTTGCATTATATAAGCTCACCCCAAACTGGTACAGAATGCTGAGAGGAGACTGAGAAAAAAAGGCTGAGGTGACAAAAACTCACCTCTTGGGTATATGATTTATTCCCTATAAAACATCTTTTTGTGGGAGTAACATGAATTTAGGGACTCAACCACAAATGATAACTGATACAGCAGTACTACCTCTGTACGCCAGATGAAAAACTTACTTATTCCAATATTTATTAACTACAATGCATTTTTAGAATCCATTTATTTTATTTTTAATTGTAATATTTGGATACCCCCTCCAGGTGTTCCTACCATTGTGCACCCACTACCAAGTCACCCATAGTCCATCGTACTCCATGATGCTTCCTTCTCTCTGTGTTCTCACACCACTTCCATCCCGATCCCCTTGGTGCTTCAATTACGTAGTCAGCTATAAAAGCTTAGTTTTTATGCTTGTGTTTATCTGATTCTTATTTTAGTTAATTTCTATTCCACATATTAGGGGAATCTAATTCCATTGGTATTTATCTGTCTCCTCTCTTATTTCACTTAGCATTATCTCTTCCAGCTCCATCCATGCAAATGACATGAGTTTATATTTTTTCACAGTTGAGTAATATTCTATTCTGTATATATGCCACAACTCCTTGATCCACTCAAGAAGGTTGTTTCTATAATTTAACTAGGTTGTTTGTATAATTTAACTATAGTAAATAGTGCTGCATTAAACATGTAAATGTATCTCCTTTCAAATTAGTGTTTTTAAATTTTTTGGGTATATGCCCTGGAGTGAAATTACTGGGTTGAACGGCAGATATATTTTTAATGTTTCAAGACACCTCCATACTGTTTTACATGGGGAATGGACCAGTGTTTTCTCTACATCCTCTCCGGCACATGTTTCTGGGGTTTTCTGACAGGTGTCAAATGATATCTCATCGTGGTCTTGAGTATCATTTCCCTAATGATAAGTGATGGTGGACATTTATTCATGTGTGTGTTATGGCTGTTTGCAGTCTGTATGTCTTCTTTGGAGAAATGTCTGCTTAGTTCTTCTGCTGATTGTTAATCGGGCTATTTGTTTTGTTTTTGCAGAGTTTTTTTGTTTTGTTTTGTTTTGGTTTGGTTTTGTTTTCAAGCTTTATCCACCTATGTATACAAGAGCTGGGGTAAAGGCCAGCAATGTGTGTGGGTGAGAGGATTCACCAGAGACAGAGTGGGGAACAGAACAGGCAGACCGACTGAAATACACTGCTGAGGGGAGCAGCGGGCAAGACAGGAGACATCTGCTTTGCCGTGCAGGTTGTTCCCAGGCTGACCGGGGATCAAATTCATGCTGCAGAGGCTGCAGTTTGCTTCATAGTGCGGTGCTTAACCCCTTGTACCACCAGGGAGGCTCCTGTTTTTGTAGAGTTTTATGAATTCTTTGTATATAATTGATATCAGTCTTTTGTCAGATGTATGGTGTGCAAATGTTTTTCTCCCATTCAGTAGCATGCCTTTTCATTTTAGTTATTACTTAACTGTGCAAAAGCTTTTTAGTTTGAAGTAGTCCCAGCTGTACATGTTCTCTTTTGTCTTCCTTGCTTGGGACAAATCCCTAAACACATCATTAAAGCTTATGTTGTGAAATGCTTTGCCTATATTTTCTTCTATGTATTTTATTTTTCAGGTTTTACATCCAAGTCTTCAGGTTTCAGGTTTTACATCCAAGTCTTTTTATTCATCTCAAGTTGATTTTTATGACTGGTGTGAGACAGTGGTCTACTTTCATTCTTTTTCATGCAGCTGTCTAGTATTCCCTACACCATTTATTAAAAAAGCTGTTCTTAGTCCATTGTATATTCTTGATTCCTTTGTCATAGATTGACCGTCTATTTATATGTGTGTGTGTGTGTGTGTTGTATGTGTGTGTGTCTTTACTCCTGGACTCTCAATTCTATTTCATTGGTCTGTGTGTCTATTTTTTTTTTTTTCAGTACCAGGCTGTTTTAACTATCATGCCTTTAAAATATAACTTGAAATCTTGAAGCGTGATAACTCCATTCTCTTTCTCTTTTGTCAGTATAGCTTTTGCTATTGAAGGTCTTTTGCTATGAAGGTCTTTTATGTGAATCTATTTATTAAAATTTTTTAAATTCCATAAACATATTTGAAGTATGTAACACTTCTCTAATCAGTATTTATTTAAGGTTTGAGTATTATATAAATGATGATACTGTTATGAAATACACATGATCACAAAAATTGGCATTCCATTACACTTACTAATCCACAGAGAATAGTAATTCTTCACCAGTTGAGTTATTTGTAGTGTAGACAAATACAAAAAGGTCTATTTTTAGATGCCA
This sequence comes from Talpa europaea, assembly GCF_964194135.1. Classification (NCBI taxonomy): domain Eukaryota; kingdom Metazoa; phylum Chordata; class Mammalia; order Eulipotyphla; family Talpidae; genus Talpa; species Talpa europaea. The sequence goes on along the minus strand of NC_140078.1, from coordinate 48,469,886 downwards.
AAAATTTCCCTAGCTTCTGCTTTTATGTATATCAATAAAATTTTTCAACCCACACCATAAACGTGTCCAAATATCATTCATTGCCAACACACACACACACACACACACACACACAGGAAATGGGAGCAGAGTTAAAATGAATAAAATTATGTGATCCCATGAATGAACTATTAAAAGGAATGGTAATTGTTTGTATAAGAGACTCTAATGACTTATATAGAACTAAAAATCAACCTGAATTTACCAAAATATAGCTTTAGGATAATTAAAGCCCCTATCTGACAAAGGGCAGTGGACAACCCAGAGCAGAATAAAACATCTTTACAATTTCAGTGTTTACAAATGATCTCTGCCCCATCATTCCAACTTGTTGTTTATGAAGTTTTGGAAACCCAGTCAAACATAGAGGACCCCAAAGTTACACAGCACCATGATAATAGAGCTTTTTCTCAAACCCAAGACCCCAACATTTTATATTTATCCTCACAGTGGATCTTACTAGGAAAATTCCAGATATTAAAAATATAAAGAGTCATTTTGAAGATGTTTAGTTAAACATCTTTATTTTTTTGTTTGAAAAGGGAATTATCTTGTCTAAAATGATATACACATGGTTAGGAACTGGCAGATCTTGAATACAGATGTACTAATATTAGACCATTGTGTTTCCCCCATTTCTCTACACTATCACTCTCTTTTTAAGTTTATTAAATTCTGAGTATAATGTTGTTTCACATGCTATGATATGTCATAATTAAAAAAAACAGTTACATGATGTGCTAAGAATAAAAAGAAGAGAAAGTATCTTCAAAGTGTAGAAGTAAAGTTGTGAAGATATGAATTTGAAAAACCAGTGTGCCATCAACTTCACAGTCCCTGGGTCCCATCCTTGATGTATATACATTATGTATATACCTATTAACCAATGCACATGGTTTTGAGTAGAGGTACCACATAACAGCCATAAAAAGCTACCTACCTTGACTCCAATTAGATAAGCAGTTAAGGTTCCAGTGCTCTTTGAGTTTGATCTATTATCTATCATGCTCAGTGTATGAGGGGGAAGCACAGTAACTAAAAGACTAATAGCCTCTGAAATTTACATAATGGAGTAAATAATTTTTCCATTAGGAATTTAGAAGTACTGACCCAGTTTTTGTAAAACAGATAGTTTAAAACTTATGAGTTCGAAGCATTAAAAAAAAAAAAACTGCCAAATTTCCTCTTCACTAGAAGACACAATTTTCATGGTATTTTCCTCAGACTACATATTGTTTAAACACAGTTGTACAGTCTCTGATGCTTGAAATACCAACATTCTCTAAAGGTCCAGTGCACATGCCTCCAAGCCCCCACCTCCATGCATGGATCCCATGTCTACCTCCCTGATGACAACCAGGTTTGCAGTTCACAAGAGGGTAATGCAAACCTGGGTATCTGGCAGACCTGCATCAGAAACCAGCTCACCCTGCTTGGTGATGATTAGCTATGTATGTAAGAGCTCTCTGTTTATGAAGAATAAATAAATTAATCCGTGGATTATGACTGACTCACAGTAAAAGTTCTGTTTTATCATTATTATATGAAGAGCTTAATAGCATACCTAGGCCATTTTCAGTCACCGAAATGAAATTTATCATTATTTTAACCATTTTTTTGCCAATTCCTAGCCAACATAAATCCACAGCCCAGAGTGATTGGTTTTCCCTTGGTCCACACTTTTATCACATCATTTTAGAGGTGTTTAAGCATTGTTGTGATCTTTCAGTTGTTCTCTGTGCTTTAGCAGCTTTTCCCATTCACAGACAAAGCAAACATTTGAATCATACTCACCCAATCCATACAGCAAAGTTAATGAATCATAAAAGGAAATTCAAAAACATCATTTCAATCTAAATCACTTTTCATGGACAATTTCCTTCAACTTCCTGTGGTCTTTGTTCTATAATTGCATATCATGATAGTCATTTAGATTTTGTAATTATTAGTAAACCAAAATAGCAATCACATATAAGAGTTGCAGCAGTTCATGTGATAAATATGATGAAGTGATAGTTTGTTTTATTCACCATAGCATATATTACACGTGCTATTTCCTTCCTACCCACTTGTGATATTTGAGTTAGAAAAACCAGTGTGCCATCAACTTCACAGTCCCATCCTCAATGTATAAACATTATGTACATACCTATTAACCAATACACATGGTTTTTGAGTAGAGGAAACACATAACAGCCATAAAAAGCATATATTACACCTGCTATCGATATATTTGATATATTGATATATTTGATATATTGATATAGTTGATATATTTTTTGCCCTGGGAAAGAAAGGATTTTCATAGCAGAGCATGGAACACACACACACACAAACAATTCTCAAAAATCAACAAATATGAAATGCCTTTCCTTGCCCTATTCTCCAAGTTGTAGGAGAAAGAAAGCAATAAGGAAGTTTGACTATCTCGGCATTGTCTTGGATAAGAAGATCATCTTGGATGAGAAAAGAACAAGTGGACAGGTCTGGGGAGCAAGAGAACAGAAGAGATGGCAAAGTCTGAATGACTTCCCCCAGGCATGACAAGGGAGCAACCTCTTAGAATGGTTTAGAAAACTTCAAAGAATTTTTTATAGCCACAATTGTTGCAGAAATGTAAATGGTTTCCTGAACTCCTTAAAATAGCATGGAAATACAAGGAAGCTTAGTCAGACACAGAAGTTCAGAATTAGCTAGCAATGAGAACGGGGTCAGAAATTCTGAAAGACAAAGTTTTGATCATATATAACAACAATTAAAGAAAAGGCAAAATTGAGAAGTCTCAGTGGCCGCCAGCCCAGACAACCACTACTAAAATCATAAATCCCTACACCTGAACATCCCCTAGGATTAAAAGGGTAATGTAAGGTGATTTTAATGTGTTGTCAAACATTAAGTTTCAAAAATTAAAGTTCTCAAAATAGAAAGTGTATGCAAAGATGGAAAAAAAATTATACTTCTCAGATAGCAGAATTTAGGGACTGAAATTCTTATATGCAATATAAACATATATGTCTCTATAAACACAGTGAAATAGATACAGCAGTGATCCTACTAGATGCTAAAACCTTAGGTCAACAGCTGGCAGGACATTTTATAATGGATGAAGGAGGCTGACCTCACCTACACCACTGATCAGACTTGACATTAGAAAGCAATTCCAGGGCCTTCCCGGTGGCACAGCAGTTGAGCGCTGGGTTGCGAAGCTGCCCTGCAGCCTCTGCAGTGCTGGTTCGATCCCCGATCCCTGGCCACCAGGCAAGGATCCCACACGAGGGTCCCACATGGCATGCAGACCTCTCCTGCAGCCTGCTGCTCCCCTCAGCAGTGTACTTCGTCAGTCTGCCTGTTCTGGTCTCCACTCTGGCTCTGGTGAATTCTCTCACCCTCCCACGCTTCTGCCTGTATCCAGTGCTTATATAAATAAATAAATCTTAAAAAAAAAAAAAAGCAATTCCGCTTGTCACCATGGAGTGCAAAAGAAAACGCCCAGTGACACTATTAACAAGAATTCCTACCTACAAGGGTACCTAACCTGACCAGGCCTCTGGCAGAACTACTATTTTCTAGGAAACAGGAGACAGCAATACGGCCATCATCACTGTAGGTTCCTATGACCTGGCTATGAGCTGAGCACTCATAGGCAGCTATGACCTATTTGCTATCCGCAAATCACAGCAGATCATTCCTTGACTACCTTCAGACAATAGCCCTTATTACGAGGCAGGTCTGGGGACACCTAGGCTGCCATTGGCCTGATCACGTGCCTAATTCCATGGTGATCTCTGGATAACTCTGCCTGTGATAACATCAAATCCTTTGCTGATGCAAATGTCTCTTGACATATGGTCATGACATATGGTCCCCTTTTCTGTTCCTCACCTATATGCTTTCAATAAATGGCACAAGAACGTCTGTTCAAGTAGCAGAGTCTACCTTGTAAAACTTCTCACAGGCATGAAACCAGCAAGATCCAGTATTTGGGAAAAACTACAGGACAAATGACACAGTTTTTTCAACAAACAAGTTGCATAGGGGAAAAAAGAGAAGTGGAACCCAACAATTAGAGCAAAGCAAGGAAGGTGTCAATCAGCACAATGTATGTACTTAGCAAGACACCTGGAAGGAACTTTAATGCGGCGTTGGGGAAGATTTACACACTGCCTAGACCTTTGTTAGTGGTGGGAATTGCTGTTAGTTTAGCCCTCTGTAAGGACCTTATATTGACTCAGGCTCTTTTTTCGCCTGTCAGCCTCTGTGGCTGCCACCTGTGGCTTTATTTTCCGCTCAGGTTTTATTACCCACACGTGATAACGTGCTATTTAAAAAAACGCCTGGGAATGGGAGCATGGAGCACATACGCCTATGATTATAGATGCCAGGGCAGAGAAACGGGAGACCAAGTTGATGAGGGTAAGGGTGGGCGCGAGTAGGCTCCACTGCTGCCTGCCTGCCTCCCTGCCTGCTGGTCTGCCTGTATAACCAGTTTCCTGCTCCAGCATTAAAAGCATGTAAGATATACCTAAGGCTCCAAGATTCTTTTTCCATTTTCCCAAATCAACCATGAAACTGCCTAACCTGGAATGGTTGCACAACAGCATCATAGAGCTTTTCTGTTATGTTTTAAAAAGAGGCCCTATCTGTTAGAGATCACAGTGAAAAAGATGAAATGTAGTCCTGAATTTACTTGACAATATTAATGGAGAAGTGGGACAAGTTTGATTGTATTGATAATTGCTTAAATACACAATGTTACAAGTGGGGCTTATACTATTCCCTACTTTTGTATGTGTATGAAAATTTGCTAAAACATGCAAATACTGTTAGTTGCCCCACCTCTAAGCCCATGCCCACATTAGCCACAACTTTATCAAGGCTCATCCTTCATCACCATCTGCAGTGACTGTTAACTGTGCCAAGGCAGGGCTCATACTGAACCTGTTTGTCCAGGAATTAGCACAAAGATTAGCACAAAAAGGCATTTAGGTAGTAGATGAACGACTATTCAGACACCACACTCAAGCTTCTCACCTCTCCATTTCAAACCATGCAGTTAGAAATAATCTTATATTTCTATAGATGCAGTCTCTTAAAATTGTGTAGTTAAATTATTTCAGTATCCTGGGGGAGGTGTGGACATATAAATCTTGGATTTAAGACACAAGTGTAAACAGAATAGTTGTGCGCATTTCAAAACTTAAGGAAATAGCAAATTTAATCAGTTTTACAACACAAATCATGGCACAACATGAGATAAAGCACTGATTATGGCTATGAATTGGTCTCATAGGGGACCATATTCAGACATGTCATGAATTCCTTTGAGATTGCAATGCAGGAGTAAATCGCACAGGGTTCGCAGTGAAGAAAATTATCTTGGAAGTCTGACTATGGAAAAACGACCACATTATTCCAGCAAGCATGAGAGAAAGGATAGCAAGAACAGGAAAGGAAATGATGCTAAGAGAATTAATTAAGTCATCTTTCCCCAGGAAGAGCTTGTAGGTGTGTGTTGGTGAGAATTTACCCCTTGAAAGGGGGAAATGGCCCAGGAGAACTGAGTCACCCCGAGGGTTCGGAATCAGTTCTCAGTGGAAGTGATTGCTCTTATTGTTCATTTGTTTGTTCATTTCCTCTGTTGTGAGTTCAAAGGATGGAAGCCACACATTATGTCTCTCCATTCTGACCCCGGATTTGGTTAAGATGTCGGAATTCTACAATAGTCGCAAAGCTTGAGAATATTGACTTTTAAAATATTTTACTGAACAAGTAATATTTGCATAGGATAAAAATGCAATAAAATTAGCAGGTAGCCAGCAATAAATCTACCTCCCCTAGTGCAACCACTGAGCATCTCGTATATGCTTTCAGAAATATTTATTGCACATATACAAGCATGTTTCTATATATAGGGCCCCCATTTGACATACATTTTACATTATCCATTGTTCTTTACTTTTTATTATTTTTAATTGAATGTATTTGGGAAATAGCTCAGATCTATTTATTTAGAGAGCTTTCTATTTTCTTCAGTGGTTTATAGTATATAGATGGTCCAGAGGTTATCTAGCTTCTCCGTTAGCTCTGTAATTCTAGGCTTTCTGCAGTCTTTTGTGGAGATGGGAGTTGCTGAAATGTGGTCAACATTTTTGTAATTATGTCTTTCTACAGATGTCTATTTATAGGAAGATTTTCTAGAAGTGGTTATATAAAAATATACTTTTTAACTTTTAATAAATACTGTCTGTCTGCTATCTGCTATCTGATGATTCTGTAATAATTTATGATCACACAAACACATGTTTCAGATTTCTGCATGTGGGCAAGTGAATGCTAACATGGCCTAAAAAGCATTAGCACACAAAACAGCCGACTGATGCTTGATACTAAACTAAAAGGCTTCTATAGTTTTTCTATTAGTTAAACTTCTTTATATGATATTGTTGTGAGAGTGCTTGTCTAACATTTCAGCCATTCCCCATGAGTGCTTGAAAGGAAATTGCTTAATTAAGAATTAAGTATTGATTACTTAATTCTTAATTAATCACTGTTTAATCCTTGTGATTACTTAAGAGATTACTTGGATTACTTATTCAAAGATTTTCCATGAAACTAAATATAAGAAACATTTAATAAAACATTTTAAGGATTAAGAAGGAAATAAAAGGGTAATCCAACTTTTTAAATGGGCAAAAGATCAGAAGAGGACTTCTCTAAAGACATATGCATGTGACCAACAAGCATGCAAAAAGTCATCTATTATCATTAGCCATGAGGGATGTGAAAATCAAAACCACAGTGCGACACCACTCATGCCTGTAAGGTGGACATATTAAAGAAGATAGATGCAACAGCTTGGCAGGGGTGTAGAGAGAGTGGAGTCTCACACACAGTGCTGGTGGAACTATGCAGTGGTGCAGCCACATTAAAAAAGAGTCTGGCAATTCCTCAAATGGTAAACATAGAATTTCCATATGAACCAGCATTTCTACTCCCAAGGATATGGATCAAAGAGAAAGGAAGACATATGTCCACACAAAAATTTGTACATCAGTGTTTAACATCTTTACCCATAATAGGCATAGCATGAAAATAACCCAATGTCCATTAAAGGATGAATAGATAAGTAAAAGGCAATATAGCCACACATTAAACCCCTGGGCCTCTTCAGGGTCTGCCCAGCAGTGAGGGCCCAGGCTGAACATAAGCCCCTCTTCCTGACTCCTGCAGCTCCCTGTCCAGCTGCCAGATCCAGACCAGGCCTCCAGGCTGTAGGGCTGCTGGATAGTAGTCCTCAGGAATGATTTAATCCAGGGAAAGAAATCTCTTGAACAGCATTAAACAAAGCACAAGAATGTGACGGACTAAGAAGCCCATGGATAATCCCATGTGAATAATACTAGCAGCTGAAAGGATAAAAAGATCAAGAATCATAAAGAGAAAGAACATTCTGGAGTGACCAGTGAAGGAAACCAGGAATTGCTTCACCACATGAGCAGCTAAATGCAAAGAAGGAAATCTGCATGTTTTGAAGATGGACTGGAGAATGCTACTTGAAAGTGGTGTCTGGTTTTTTCTCAAGCATGTGCAAGACACACGTGAAAAGCAGTGAATGGATGAGCAAGTGAGGAATGGGATACTGAAGAGTTAGTACTTGCTGGGATTTAGCCAACTTTAGTTGGGAAATTAGAACTGACTGGAAGATGTCTTACAGTCTACAGAGGACTTTGGCTATTTCTTCTTTTAGGAGGTGGACATAGTACTTGCATTTTTGCTACACCTGTTCCTGGGGTTTGAGGACCTCCCAACATTCCAAACTGTTTGGGGAGTCTGAGTTCATTTCCCAGCATGGAAGCTGGACAGACTGCTCATGGCGCCTCAGGTGAGACATACAGGCAAACACATTTCCTTTAAACACATTTCCCGTGCAGAGCAGCCCGTGTGTTCAGCTCTCTAAGGCAGGTGCCCCTCATGTCCCCAGATTACCTCAACTCCACCTGTAAGAAGAAATTGATGTGAGCCAAACATCCTGCACCTCACTATGGATATCATCATATCATCATTCCCTGTTGACACTGAGGACTTACAAACTGGACTGACAAACTCTCCTGCCAGGACAGGAGAGTCCTGTGGCTGATGGCAACTTTATCGCAACTGAAAGAAGGAAAGATGGAATATGAGTGAATATAGATAGAGAAAGGAGGGACAGGAGGGATGAGTAGGAGAGAGGATCAAGTAGGAGTGAGGAGAAAAAGCCTGCGCTCCATAGAAGAACTTGTTGGGTTGAGAAAGAAACCCCCATACTCTCTGCTGCTTAGCCCATGTGAACCAGCAGAAAGCCACCTGTGCCCCTGCCTCCTCCATCCTCATTCCCATGATGAGCTCTGTAGCTGCTGAGGATATAATCATCAGCATATCAGTACCAGATGTCTTCATTTTTAATCTGGAAAGTAGCAAATACGGTCCCCACCTGGCAGATCCTATCAGAACTGTCACGTAACCAAAGACATTGCCATACCTTTTTTTATTTTCCAAGAAAATGACAAGATGAACAAGGAGAAGCTTTGCCTTAGATGACCTTAAAAAAAGTTTCCCTTGAGATGATTTTCTGCAAGTGTAGGTGCTCCCAGACAACTTCTCAATGCAACAAGGAAACATAAGGTCTATGACTTCAAAGGGCAAGTCTGACATCATCGCACAGAAATCAAAGAGAAGTTACCATTCAGTTTTATGAAAAAAGGCATTTCCTCTTCACCAGAGAAGTCTCCGTAAGGGAATTTATTAATGTGGGTTTTTGTGGACATTTAAAGGAAAATTTCTCTCTTTCTAGGGCCTTGCTTTCCTGGCATCTGGTGCCTGAGATTCCTGGTCAGAGCCTGCCATCTGCTGGACTGAAGACCGCTCAGGGGTTAATGGTTTCTGTTTTGTTTTTCTTTGAATTTAAAGAAATCAGCAATTGGAAAAACAAGCGCAAATGAGTTTATTGTGAGGGTTGAAACAGATAAAAATTTGACCACTATCTGTGCCAGGCATGGAAGCACCTGAATTGTCTCTCAGATAATATTGCAGAGACCAGCCTTCACCATGTACCCACAATTAATAGTGTGTCCAGATGAAGCTGCCTAAGTCCCCCTCCCCAAGAGTGGGCTTGTTCGAGATGGTTGGTGGGGAATCTGAGACTCAGCATTTAAGCTTACTTCCCTTGTCACCTGAGGATTGAAAAAGAGTCAGGAAAGGGATGTGGACCATAGGTGAGGCCTACCTGAACTTTTGCCCTACCCGATAACCTTGGGCAAGCTGATGCCCTGTCCAAGGACAGCCACCCTCTGCTTTCCCATCCATTCCAGGGTGATGTCTGATTCCTCAGGACACATGCAGTCCCCCTGCCATTTTGCCCACCCTCTGTCCTTGCCACCTACCCCTCTCCAGCCAGCCCCATTCCACCTCTGCATTTGCACCTGGAATACCTGAATGTGGTGGTGATTTCTCCTCCTCCACATCCTGCCCCCTCAGCTACTGTTATTGCACTAGTCACTGCCATGCTGAGATAGGACGGTGCCAACGGGTGTGATCTCTTGTCTCTCCCTCTCTGTCTCTCTCTTTTAAAGATTTATTTATTTATGTATACAAAAACTGGGGTACAGGCCAGAGGTGTGGGGGGTGAGAGGACTCACCAGAGACAGAGTGGGAACAGAACAGGCAGATCGACCAAAACACACTGCTGAGGGGAGCAGCAGGCAAGTCAGGAGAGGTTTGCTGCACCATGTGGGTAGCTCCCTGGCCAGGGATTGAACTCACGCTGCAGTGGCTGCGGATATCTTCATAGGTTGAGTCTTTTTTTTTTCTTTTGTATTTTAGTTTATATAATTCTTACATCATTTTTCATTTTTGCATAATGTATGCATTTTCATCTTGGTTATATACCCCAAACAATTGCACCCCCCTTATTTTGATCCCAATCCCTCCTCTCCCTGCCCCCCCCCCACCGTAATGTGTCCCTGGTTTATAGTTGCTTGTTGATTTTGATTTTTTCTTTATTATAGTTATTATTTTTCCTGGTCCCTTATTTAGGTTTTCTAAATTCCTGCTATGAGTGAGACCATCCGGTATTTTTCTTTTTCTTTCTGGCTAATTTTGCTGAGCATGATCCCTTTCAGCTCCATCCATGTTGCTGCAAATTACATGAGTGTATCTTTTTTGATTGCTGAGTAATATTCCATTGTGTATATATATACCACATCTTCTTGATCCAATCATCTAATTTGGGGCATTTGGGTTGTTTCCAAAGCTTAGCTTTTGTAAATAGTGCTGCTATAAACATAGGGGTGCAGGTGCCCTTTTGAATTAATGTTTCTGTGTCCTTTGGGTAAATACCTAGGAGTGGAATTGCTGGATCATATGGTAGCTCTTTCTTTAGTAGGTTGAGGAATCTCCACACAGCTTTCCATAGTGGTTGGACCAGTTTGCATTGCATCTTAACCCTTGGCACCACCAGGGAGGCCCTGATCTCTTGTCTCTTGCTCCTTCTTCTCCACCTCACACACGACAGGAACTTGACCTGTGAACTTTTGAGACATTTCTTTGTTTTCATCCCAGGGGTCTTCACAGTGAATGAACCATTTTTCTACTGACTCCAACCCCTTGGGATAGTCCAGGCAGGGCAGAAGTTGACATTTTTTAGCAAAGCAAAAATGAAGATTTTTCTTTTCTTGGTCCACAAGTTTTCTCTTTTGATCATACCACAACTTTAAGTTGCATGCTTTGACATAGCTGGAGGCCAAGTGACATCTCCCTACAGGAAATTATATATCGAACTTCATTCTAGGCTATTTATTAGACTTCTGAAAATACTGTTTTCCCCAAGTCACCACTTTATCAGGACCCCAGGGAATCAAGTCACAGATTCATTGTAATCAAAGAAAGTATGTTTTGAAAGGAAGTATAGAGGCCTATCATGTACCCACCACAAACTTTTGCTTGAGTCTAATCTCTCCCTTTCTGTGTCTGCAATCATTTTTCATCCTTAGAAGAAGATTTCTGACATTTAAACATGTTTACTAAATTAATAGGAAAAGTATATGTTGTTATTTGGGGTGCTGGATCTACTGAAGCTGCTTCTCAGGCCTTGTGGCCCTTTGAGGCAGGATTTATCTACAAATACAATCATTCTGGTAATTATTAAAGACATTCAATCTAATTTACCAGTTAAGTCTAATTTGTTTTAATATTTTTATTTCCACCAAAAGAAAGTACAATTCTGAGAATTTCTAGGGGCCTTTGGAAATTCTCAGTTAGTTTAATGTCAAAAGACATTATTTAGAATTTTGATTTGGGGGAAATTTGTCAAAAATATTAAAATATTTTAGAATGTTTGGTCAAAACAGTTTTACAGATCATTATGAAATACTACTTAATCTATTTAACCAAGTGACAATGCAAATGAAACAGCTCTGCTAAAGTCAAGATTTGATTTGCTTAAAGTAAGTAAGGATTTGATAGGGAAAAATGACATAAAGCACATGACTTGGACAACATATAAGCCTTGTTTTCAAGGTAGACTGCTTCAACAAATTATGTTATTTAAAAGAAGATCATAGTTTAGGAGTGCTTTTGAACCTTTAAAAGATGAAAGAAATAAGTTTAGTTTACATAATATGCGATTAATATTAAAGTTTAATTTTATTTTTTTTTCTTTTTTTTTTTTTAAATTTTCTAGAGGCATGTCTTATTTATTTATCTATTTGTTTGTTTGTTTGTTTGGTTTATACATGCACTGGGTACAGTCAGAAGCCGGGAGGGTGAGAGAATTCACCAGAGCCAGAGCAGGGAGCAGAACAGGCAGAAGGACCGAAGTACACTGCTGAGGGGAGCAGCGGGCGGCAGGAGAGGTCTGCGCGCCATGTGGGACCCTCCTCCGGTGGCCGGGGAGCAGCCGGGGATCGAACCGGCGCCGCAGAGGCTGCGGGCAGCTTCGCAACCCAGCGCTCAACCGCTGCGCCACCTGGGAGGCCCTAAAGTTTAATTTTAAATACTTATGATAATTCATTGATCTTACCCAGATTGAGCATATGTAAAGTTTTTTGTAAGACTCCTTTCTCACAAACTTTTTAGACATTTCTTTTACTTTCATATTATGTCTTATATTTTTCCTTTATTCTATTCCAAAATCACCAAATTCATTGAAGACAGAATGTTTTCTTTCCTTTAACATTCTATTTCCATTTCTTATATTTTCCATTTATAGTGTTGATGATTGGTCAGCTAGTGTGACTGTTGAAATAGTATTATGCCTTTTCATAGAGTGGCTAACTCCTCATCTAATCCCTCTAGGGAAGCTACATTTATTAGTGGGTAATTTTGATAATTTAGGGAGGTATTTTCATTCATGCTTGAATATTGTTTGAGCATCTTCTCAAATCATTCAAAATAATGAGAAATACTCTTATTGGGTGTTCACTTGCATGAATTTAGTAGTGACTATATGAGAATGGCATTTTTGAGGCAGCAATAATCTCTGCATGTATAAATACCAGTTATAACAGTTTGTGACATACTTAAAAGTATGTCTTTAGCTAATATTAAGTACACTAAAAACTACAACAGTTCAATAATCTATGACCTTATATAAAGAAATCCAAAATGTACAAAATATGACTATAAAAGCAAGGAACAATTACTGCCATGCAAAATTTTGAACTAAAAGCTGCATAGAAATGCAATTTTAAAAGGCAAACTCAAATTTACATAACACTCAAGATAAAAAGGTCCACAGTAAGCTCGACCAACACAATGCTTGCGAGGATTAAAAAAAGGAAATACATTCTCTCTGCTGGTATAATGGTAGACATCAGATCCTTAAATCCATGGAACAAGTCATCTGTCCTCTCTCTCAAGAAATCAGCTCTTTAACAGTTGTTTTTATGAAATCTTTTCTTTCAGTTAAATCAAAAGCGGGATAATTTTCATAAACCTCTTTGCAAATCTGCTTCATTGTGACTTCCTCCAAGTTAGCACTGGCCAGTAATTTCTTAACTGTTTCTTTCAACTCTTCATCTGTAGGAGGTTTCTTCAATTTTTTAATTAAATGTTCATCATCTAAACTATCCTCCGATTCACTTTCTTTTTTGGAACTGTTTTGATTCTTCTTGGTGGTGCTGCTATCTGCCTTCCTTACATTAGCACTTTTTACAGATTTTTTTACCTTTCAGAGTGGCTTTCTGTTTAAGTTTCTCCATTTTTTTAGATGTCTTTTTTGGTGGCTCCTCTTCACTTTCTTTATCTTCATCATCTGAAGACTCTTCCTTGGTTTTCTTTTCATCTTCGTCACTGCTAGATTCATCTGACAGAATTTCAGGATATTTGGTTTGTTTAGTCCTTGCCATTCCAGAACTGTTCCGTTCCTTTTTGTTACTTTTGCTAGAAGTTTTTTTTAGATTTTGGTAATGGTTTGCCAGAAGACTTTGGCTGCATTAAAAAATTCAAGATCCGGGCCTCCCCGGTGGGTGGCGCAGCTGTTGAGCGCTGGGTTGCGAAGCTGCCCACAGCCTCTGCAGCGCCGGTTCGATCCCCTTGATCCCCGGCTGCTCCCCGGCCACCGGAGGAGGGTCCCACATGGCGCACAGACCTCTCCTGCCGCCCGCTGCTCCCCTCAGCAGTGTGCTTCGGTCCTTCTGCCTGCTCTGCTCCCCGCTCTGGCTCTGGTGAATTCTCTTCACCAATTCACTATTTACACCTGATCGCTCCAAATCAAGAACTTCGCAGATGCTCTTTAACATGGCATTTCTAAATTTTTTCAACATTTCTTCCTTCTTTTTATATTGGATACTTCCTTTTTCAAATGGAAAGGCACTGAACTCACCCACATTCTTCTTTAATGAGGACATTGTGCCCGGTCTGTTGTAGACCGGTTTATGCAGATTTCTAAGTTTATCTGTTTTCTTTTTACTGAGAAAGAAATGTATCCTTTCAATTTCATAAAGTTTTTGCCTCTTTCCTTGTGCAATTGTAAATGGCTTTCTTTGTAAAGAAGAGACTTGCATTGTCAACCTTTCTACTTTCTTCTTTTCCCGTTTGCCTTCCACAATGAGACTCTTCTTGTTCGTCCTCCTCCTCGTCCTGCTTGTCCTCCTTGTCCTCCTCGTCCTCCTCCTCGTCCTCAATTTCCTCTTTTGGGTCCGGTATTTCGGGTTTCTTCTCGTACGTGGACTGGGCGAAGGCGCCCGCCCTCCCTCACCCTCAGCTGTGGGCGCGAGGCGGACATGCGGTGGGCCTGCGGGGGGCGGGAGGAAGTCAGCCCTCTGGGGCCTCGCGACTGTCAGGCGGGAGGGCGGGAAGGGGGGGGCCCCGGGACTCAGGCTACTCCCCCCCCTCTCCCCGCCCGGGCCAGGGAGCGGCGGGAAACCCCACCCGCAAGTCGCCTCCTGGCGGCCCCAGGCAGGCAAAGTTGTAAGTGTAGTATTAAAACAGTACTTTAAAAAAAAAGGCCCAAAGGACAGCACCAAGATGGGTGACAGGTCACTGTCTCTAAGTTCTCACCTATGCACCAACAACTGCAAGACCATTCAGGCTCAGGGCACAGAGGGGTTTATTTAACAAAGATAAAATTGGGGAAACACAGGGTTTCTAAGGCCACAAGTAACCAGATGTCTTACCACGGACAGTGTTCACAGTGTCCAATGGTCGCAAACATAAGCCACATAAGATGCTGCTCTCCTCTCAACGAGGGCCTGGAGCTGGTGGCATGCCAGTCACCAGTGTACCAGGGTTCAACTCATGGTGGCAGCTGGAGTTGCTTATAGATGGCGCAATTGAGGTGACACCACATCTGCCTATAGCAACAGTCTGAAGGCTGGGTTGGATAGCGCCAAACACCAGATACAATGGCACTGGGAGGCAGTGCTGGATGATAAGTGATGGACAGTTCTCAAAGGTGGCTGGACACAGAGTGCCAGGCACCTGTAAACAAAGCTGATCAGTGGGGCTGGTTACCACAGGTCAGCAGGAGGTGGTGTCATAGACACCAGTGTCTCAGAGTTGTTGGCCTATATCAACAACAAACAGCTCTTGTGAACTATTGGAATAAGCCAATAGCAACCAGTTCTTTTTGAGACACTTGGCCAGCCATGCTCTTTGCAGGCAGTGTCAGAGTCAGGGCCAGAGGCAGGAGCAATGGCTGGGTCTCTGCAAACGTCTACAGAGGTCTGTGGATCTGCTAAGTCCCGAAGAGGTTATCTGCTCCATGCTTCTTCTTTGGAGACCATCTGTTGAAACCGCTCTTCAGAGGGAGGGAACAAAATGAATTAAGCTGGCTTACATTGCTTTATATCTTTTCTCAGGGCCTCCCATCTTACAAGCCTAACTGAATCATTTTCAGTCCTAAACGTCTGATTAAAGGCAGTTTGCACCAACCCATTTGCTTCCATTTTTCTACCTGAATAATTAACTCACTACTATGAATGAAACTTAGCTCAAACCTGATTGGTTTGATGATCCCAAATCTGATTGATCCATTTACAATCCAGGTATCAAATACATAAGAGAAAAGCCCAGCACTAGCACAGACTCTACCTGCCCTGAGGTCAGGGCAGTTTTATGTGCCAGTAGGCTCTGAGGAGCCATGGTCAGAGCGGGCCTCAGTGGGACTAGAGGCACACTGTTCCCAGAGCCCCTACAGCAGGGCTAGGTATAATAATGCAAAGGAGGGTACAGGGTCTATAGCAGCACTGTGAATGGGCCCCAGCTGCTACAGGACCTGTTAATTTTAACATTTTATAGTAAATTGGTTTCTAGAAAAGTTGGCTAATTGAGAAAGAATAAGCACTATTTATAACTTCAAAGCAATGGCTTGATTCTACTTAGTTAATTCAGTCAGAGCTGTCTGTGTTTGGGAAGATGTAAGAACCAAAGGTTATTTAAATCTCATATCCCTACAGTACTACAGACACAAGGCTCCATTCAGGTCATTATCTCATGCTTCTTCCTGCCTCTCACAAACATGATAGGAGCTTTGTCTGTGAACTTGTTGGACTTTCCCTTTGTTTTCACCTGGGCAAAAGTAGGACAAATCATTGTCCTACTGACTCCAACTTTGGGGGGCCAACTTGATGGGGTGGAGGTAGACATTTTGAAGCAAAGAAAAAAATGTCAAATTTTCTTCTCTTGGTCCACACAGCCTACTTCAAACCAAAAAGCCCAGGAGTCCACAGACTTTGGGGAAAAGGACAGATAATGGCCCTGGGGCCCCAGAATAGCAGCTGACAAAGTAAAAATCACTTACTCTTCTGTGACCCTCTAAGGAAATCTTTTCCAGTAATGGCAGGAAGTTAGGGTGGAGCCCAGAGGAGCCAGCACAGTTGTATCACATAAATGAAAGCTATTTATAGGTGGCAAGACATTATTTGTGTATCCATGAAATTATTACTAATACTCCCTTTCTTCTCAAAAACAGGAATTGGCAAATGTTTAATTGAAAGCCACATAATAAAAATTCCAGGCTTTCTGTCTCTGTGGCAGGAGAAAAGCCATAGGATTGCAGATGAATGAACTTCGCTGTGTTCCCATAAAACTCTGCTTAGAAAACAGGCAGAGGTGCCTCCCTAGTGTTGCAGGGGGCTAACACACAGCACTATGAAGCCACCTGCAGCCTCTGCAGCGCAGGTTCAATCCTGGCCAGCCAGCAAGAATCCCAACTGCCTCAGCAGACCTCTCCTGTCTCGACCGCTGCTCCCCTCAGCACTGTATTTCATCAGTCTGCCTGTTCTGTTCTCAGCTCTGTCTCTGGTGAATCCTCTCACCCTTCTGCACATCTGGCCTGTACCCTGGTTCTTATATAAATAAATAAATCTTAAAAAAAAAAAAAAGAAAGAAAACAGGCAGAGGATAGGATGTAGTCTCGTATATAGCACACTGTCCCCTGATGTGAAGGAAAGTGAGACACATTATCTGCCCTCCACCTCACCTGCCTATCTCTTTTCATTTATGCTAGCATTGTATCTGACCCCCAAAAAATTACACAAATAATGAACATAAAAGTAGACCCATCAATCTGTGAATGTATCAATGTGTGGAATAGGAGAGAATATCGCTGGGTGGGCTATGGGGAAACAGGTGATGGGCAAGTGTGTTATGGCTACTGCAGAATGAGGTGGTCTTAGCATTGAGGGACAAGGACATGGGTATTACCCGCACAACCAGGCAGATCTGCTGGAAGCTAATGATTTCACCTTTGTTAGCTATCCTTAAAGTTAAATCTGCCTTTTTTGGACTTATTACAAAATCGAGGCTAAATCATATATGCAAAGATGCCCAGATAATGTATAGCAAAAGTGGCCTGGACCCTTGAATTGTTAAATCCCAGATCAAAGATCCTCAACACCCTCAACAGTTAGTCTTTTCTGTCAGAGACAATTAGAAGATGGAGCACACTGGTTCTTTGACGAGATGCTAGAAATGAGGTAACAAGAAAGAAAAGGATGGGAGGAAATAGGCCAGTGGTAGAAGCCAGGCTCCAAGCTCTCCCCATCCCCACCAGATGCCTCAGGAGTATATCCGGAAACTTCCTGCAGATTACATGAACCAGGAAAGAAAAGGAAAATAAACCCTGCAAGTGTGTATGTATATGCCACATATGTGCAAGGCCAAGGCCATACACCCTCAGCTGTGACATCCTGATAGCCCCTGCATGGACAGACACGGGGTCAGTACTTTTCCTGCATAGTACAGTGGCTGCCTGAGGATAAATCAGGCAAGTCAGTCACACAATTCTGAGAGCCATATGCTCAGGACCCAGGTAACACAGACGGTGGTGTGACATGGAGACCTCAGCAAAATCCTCCTGGTAGATAGTGGCTGAGGCCCTCTCCTAGAAAGCCTTGACAGTGTGCATTTGCTTCTTAAAAGTACTCAGGGAAGACTTTCAATAAAAGTCAATACAAAGAAACAGCCTGTATGGATCGCATGGAGCAAAGCATGCCTCCCTGTAGACTTTCTTGTTCACAAGAGCTGGTAACCGTGGGCAGCTCTGGGGCAGAAGGTACACTGAAGCGGAGCTGGTGCAGGCCTCTTTGCCTCCGCCATTATACATGTAATTGTACATGAAACATCCATCATCATACATGTAATACAGAATATATAATAGGTTCCTATCTATCTATCTATCTATCTATCTATCTATCTATCTATCTATCTATCTATCTGGGTCACCAAGGAACACATCTGCACAACTTTCATCCTGGAGGAAATTCACAATTTCCGAGGTCCAAGGACTTCATTGAAATCTTCTAGGAACTAGAAATCATTAGAACACAAGTTAGAATAAATAACAAATCACATTTTGAAAGTTGAACTTGGAACAAACACAAACAGATAGCAAGACAGGAAGAGTGAGTGCCAGCTGGTGTCTGTCCCTACTCCACCCCCTCCCCCAGCCTCCCTCCTCTCCACTAGCTCCTGCAGAGTTCATCTTGAGACTACCACTATGGTAACCACTCCTCTGTTCCTCCTGCAATCCCCAGGGGCCCATTACTAACCAGAGAAATGGAAATTAGAACCACTTCCAATGCCATTTTCAACTGTCAAACTGGCAAAATAGCAAAAGTCTGCAAGCACTAAGCATTGGTTGAGACTATGTGGATGTAGAGCTGTCATTCTCCTGTTCTCCTTGACAGGAGGGCAGCTGGTTCCAACCACTTGGGAAACTGATTTATCAAAAACTAGTAAAACTGAGCATGTGCAGACTGCAGCATAGTCATTCCTTCCAGAAAATACCCAAGCACATGTGCTCAGGAGACTGAGGTGATGTGTGTAGCAGCTTGCTCACAGGAGGACTGGGGGAAGAAGGTCAGTGGCTCCTCAAAAGTAAAAGAAATATAAGCAATAAACAGATTGTTGTATACTCCTCTTAGATGAAATTTTATAGAGCAACACAAATTACTCACCACACCCATAGACTAAAGGAGAAAAATCACAGGATCACACAACTCTGCAGGAAAATAAATGAACTATAGCAAAGCACAAAGAAAAGTTTCAAAAACATATTGTTAGTGAAAAAATGCAAGTTGCAGAAGATTGGACATAACATAATTCTATTTAAATGAAAGCCACAGTAGGCTAAACTAAGCAATGCATTGTTTGGAGGGGTGAATATGAGATTTAGGTATAATGCAGAGAATTAAGAGAAAATTCACAATAGTGGTTGTCATTCTTGTTCCCCAGAACATTCTTGTTCTGGGGAAGTGGATGCCAGTACATGGCGCTAGAAGACCTGGTGTGAGGGATTCCACGGGGATGACTTGGGCATTATTACTATTAACATTTTTAATATGCAAAGATGTTTTCATACTTTTATTTAGAAATCTATTTCCCAATTATAAAGACTTAAAAAATAATAATAATGTGAGCCCTTAATTGCTGGATCACTCATGATATAAGACTAACATTTTATTGATAGATGAAGGAAAAGAAAACAAGGACAAAGAGACTGGAGGTTCTCTCATCCCCATCTTTGCTTTGTGACACAGATACAGGAATTTTTATTATTTATCACCCCATTTGACATTTCTTACTTAATATTTCTGTTGCTGGACTAGCATTCATATTTTTGGCATTCAGCATATTTCCTGGCCTGAAATTTGGGGAAACTGGGAGAGTCTTTCAGAGAGGTGCCTGGATCTGACATCGGACCACCAAGACTAACAACTACCCAGCAGCTGCTGTGGCACTGATAGCTCATCTCACTGAACTGACAGCCACCTGCTCCTCTGCAGTTTCTGGGAATGGAGGGGACTTCTGTGAACATACCAACTGACAACAGTGAGTGCCAGGAGGCAGGACCACAACACAGTGCTTAAGGGGAGTTTGGAAGGCCTCTTGC
Organism: Talpa europaea; assembly: GCF_964194135.1. Lineage (NCBI taxonomy): Eukaryota > Metazoa > Chordata > Mammalia > Eulipotyphla > Talpidae > Talpa > Talpa europaea. The sequence goes on along the minus strand of NC_140078.1, from coordinate 48,449,977 downwards.
TGATGGGGGAATCCCAGAAGGATATATTATATCCATTTTCAAACATTGTCTACTTTATTCCTGTCCTCTTGCCTTGAGAGGTGATCAAAAGGTACCCACTTTTTTCATAAACAAAACTGCCTATTTCTGACCTTTGTTTCATAAACAAAACTGCCTATTTCTGTGTTCGAGCCTTACATGCTGCTTGGCTTTCATCACCGCTTCCCCCCAATTCATGTCCCCTGCTTCACTCCTCCCAATAGCCCAGTTTCCATGACCTAGGCTGACTCCTGCACACTCTCAACACTTTGCAGGCCTTACTGCTTGGCAGACAGGTCTACAGTGAGTCCTCCTTCAGGGAGATGTTCTGAAGCACAGGCCTAACTTATCAAATGACTCGATTTTCTGAGACCTTGTGGTAGTGAAGAGACTTATGCCCAAGAGGTGCTGGGCATGGCTATTATGTCATAGGAAACAGTGAGACTTAGAGGGCAGGGAGGCAAACCAACATCTAATCACCCTGATGAGCCTTGTATCAGCTCCACAGAGATACCACTCAGATGTTGTGGGAAGTAAGACCCCTGGTAACTGCAAGGAAGCTGCGTCCAACAGCCCCTCTTCACTCTACCCCCATTTTGCCCTCCAGTCCATGCCAGCTTCTGAGACCCATATATGCAGGGTCTCTAGGCCTGTCCTTTCTGGGGGCTGCTGCAACACAGGGGTTTTGTCACATTTGCTTCTGGGAAGCCTACCTGCAGCAACTCAACTTCCTTCCGGTCTGCTTAACCCTAAACCAAACAAATCTGACTTCACAGTGTAATTTATGGATAGTTAACCCTGAGATGTAAGTTGCTCATGTGTACACACCACATTCTTGCATTTTAATTCAAGAAACAGTCTCAAGCCTAGGGAACGAAAACTAATTACAGACCTTCAAGCATTATACTACCATGTACAGACTACACCTCACTGGCTGATGGCTCCCTACCTTCCCTTATGTCAGCTTCAATGACATAAAACCGCTATCTAAAACCACTCTCATATATCTTTGAACTTTCAACCAGGTTGTCTTCTCTTCCCCAGATTTCCCAGTTAGAAAACCTTTGCAAAAGCCTTTTGCAAAACCACCTCTAAACCCCAAAGAAGTAAATTGTCCCCTCCCTGTAGAACCTGGGAGTCTTTTTTCCACATCTAGCATGGAATGCCTCCCCTTACCTGTTACATGCCAGATTGTACTTCCAGTAGCCTGACATCATAACTCTTCCTGAGGAACCACGTTTGCATCCTTCCAGTCTCTGGGACCTCCCATGTGAGTGAGGGTTTGCTGATCACTCAATGTGTGAACCCACGTGTGAACAACTGACTGGTAGCACAACAAGCTTTTCAACATCCCTGGGGCATGCAGAATGTACTGACTCCCCACACACACTACATTCATCCTGGACATTGGAAAACAAGGACCTCCTCATCCAGTCCATCTATAGAAATCAAAAGGCTATTTCTGGTTTGACTGCCCATACTTAGGGTTTGATCTTCGAAGAGTGGGTTTCCCTCCCTGGTCTCTCATGGTGTGTCAAACATGTCCTTGGGTTTTAGCATCTGTGCTACGTCCCCTGAATCTTTCTGCACTTCCATGGATAACCCCTTCCTTTCTCCTGATCACATCCTGAGGGAAGGACATCTGAGCAAGTGTCTCTGCTGGTCCAGCAAATGAGCTGACTGTGTTCATCTCCTGGGAAGGCATCTGCCATCTATTTATTTCTCATTAGGCTCCAGAGAAGAACAGCAATCATAAAAATATCACAAAGGAACTGGCAGGACAAGTAGAAAAATTAAACCAAAACATCTGCAGAAACCCAGAGTCCCTCCTCTGCAGAAGCAAGAGGGATTCTTATTCTAAGACTAGGGTACAGTTCATGAGCACACATCCCAAAGAACAATACCTAGTAAGAGAGAAAGAGAGAAACAGGGTAGGGGAGAGACAGAGATACCAAGAGGGAGAGAACGGAGAGACAGAGAGAGGCAGTGGCAGATAAAGACAGAAATAGAAGGGGCTGAGAACATGGGGTTTGTGGGGCAAAGGGATTATGCTATAACACTGAAATCTGTAAAATTTCATTTTTTCACAAAATCAGATCTCACTTCTGATTTGTGGCAGAAATGAAAATCAGAGGTGAGAGGGCTGCCACTGAGTTGGACTATGGACTTGCCAGTCTCCCGCACTCTGTCCTGTTCAAGAATTGGCTTGTTTCATACCCATGCCCCCATCATTGTGAATCCCTGTCAACCCAAAGATGCCATTTGAATTACTGACTAGGATCTCAGCTCATTGTTCAACCCAGGGCTTCCCTTCATCCTTCCCTATGAGTTCCAAGGTATCATCCCCACCTCAGGCAGGCCCTCCCTGGGGAGGCCTGCCTGAGAACTGGACTCTAGCCTGCCTGGAGCAAACCCATGGCAGCTACTCCAGGACATGCAGTCTGTGACTTATAGGGAGGACTTGCCACATCTTATGAGCAATCTCCTCACATTTGCCCACAGCAATGGGAGTGTCTCCTAAATTTTAGCATCTTAAATCTCAATTGAACCATCTAGAGTTCATCTTTCACTCAGATCCAGCATATATAGACTAAGGAAGTGAGAAGAAATTTAATCTAACTAAATTAAACTTGGTCCCTAATCCATCATGACTTTAGTACTATTGCTCATAAATTTAAAAAGCATGTTTCACATTGACCTCCCACAAAAGTTATTTGGGAATTTGGTGCATTTGTTTCAGATATGGTTAATGGTTGATGATCTTCATATGCTGAAACCTTGACCAAATGGAAAGCCTGCTAAATGCCAGCAAGGACTAGTATTGGTGCTCATGCTGTGATTACTGTCCTCTTGATCAAAGATTTTGAGTGGATTCTGACAAATTTGCATAGAACTCATTGGCAGGCATCTAAATGTTTCCCTTCTTGTGGATTCACATTCCCTCAGTCTCCTATGGAATCATTTGGTTTTCCTTGCAGAGATCCTTCAAGAAAACTCAAACTCACCAGGGTTGAAAAAGAACCACCACCCACCTGACCAACATCCCCCCACCCACCACTGGCTGGACTTGCTCCCAGAGTGATAAGCCCCCACAGCTGTCCTGTGACTTAAAGCAGAACCTCCATCCAGGTGGACACGTTGTGATTGCCCTGTTCACTCATACTCACTCCAGAGTAATGGGAATGGAGCGTCACATCAGCCATAAAAGCCATGGAAGGAGAGGATCAGCAATCCCCTAACAAGTGGCCAGGGAGAACAGGCCCATTCCCCAACCTGCAACTCCCAAATGTCCTCCGGCTCTGCTCCCAAGATCTTAATGATGAAGCACAGGACTGCCCCTGAACTCCGGTCAGGTTTGCATGGATGTGGATCCCCTTGGTTCCCATGAGCCCAGCCACATGCTGTCCTGCGATATTTCACAGAGGAGATACCCCATGAAAACCTCTTGGTGAATAGGTGGATATAAAGTCTGAGCCTCATGGCAGTCAGGCCAGGGGCATCCAAGAGTGACCTCTTCAGTACAGCGCACTACAGCAAAGAGAGCGCTGAGTTAGGAGCCTACTGCCCTGAGGTCTGTAACAATCAGAGTCACCACTCAGCAAAGTACTGCCTTTTTCTGCCCGACAGCATTTGGCTACAAGTTGGGCATGAGGAGGGCCTCCCTGGTGGCGCAGCAGTTGAGCGCTGGGTTGCAAAGCTGCCCGCAGCCTCTGCAGCACAGGTTTGATCCCCGGCCACCGGGCAAGGGTCCCACATGGCGCGCAGACCTCTCCTGCCTCCCGCTGCTGCCCTCAGCTGTATACTTCGTCAGTCTGCCTACTCTGCTCTCCCCTCTGGCTCTGGTGAATTCTCTCACCCTCCCGCGCTTCTGACCGTACCCAGTGCTTGTATAAATAAATAAATCTGTAAAAAAAAAAAAAGTTGGGCATGAGGAGCTGCTCTCACTTCTGGACTGACTCACATGTTTGGATGCTCCTAAGAATTTGGAGTACAAAGGTGTTCAATGTTGCAAGATGCTGTTCTTGGGCAAGAAAAGTGAGCATCTGTGCAGCATAGAACAGTTATAAGTTGCTTGGCCTTGCTCCTTGGCTAGCATCCTGCAATTTTTCAAATTAGAAACCTTCAAAGGATTAGATTTCTTATCCCTAAAAGGCAATATGGTCCAGTAAAGAAAATAATTCAAAGCCATTTGGGTCAGTGGACTGATGTTAGTTTTCTGCTCCACCACTTTGTGGCTGTGTAATGATAGACAAATCTAAGTGAATTCATGAGCTTTAAGAAAAGAATTAGGAAATTTATTCTCAAAGCATTTTACCCTTTGGGTGACTAAATAGCCCAGAAGACATTGACAGTTCCTTCTAAGCTAGATAATTTGCACTTTGTTCCTATAAAAATTATTGTACTTAAGAAATAACTTTCAGTTTGTAGTCTTTTTACCGGTGTATATCAAAAATGTGGGAATAGCTTTGTGTAGAGGCAGGACTGGACTACAGTGCAGGTTTTCTGATCCCATGCAGACCAGGTAAAGGAGGAGTCAGAGTCCTCAGTAGTTTTGCAGGTTTTTTATTGGGGTTCACCAGGCATATGGCAGGCAGGGGTGCTGGCTGGGGGGCTGGGAGGCTGGCAGGCCTCCCAGCCCCCAGCAAGTCTTCACTCTATCTGGGCTCTCTAGAGTTCATTCTGCTGCTTCTCGGCTTCTCTCTCGGCTTCTGCTTCGGCTTCTACTGCTGCTGCTGCTGCTACTGGCGTCCCCGTGACGCCGCCCTTAAAAGCACAGTCTTAACTCAGCTGAATCCCATCTACCTAAGCCCACACCCTATTCCAGGTGCCTGCCATCAGGCATGCATTCAGGACAAGGATCCATCATCTATTCCTGATGGCGGAAGGGCAGAAAAGCCTGATATTTTCTTTACCCTACAGTCCATCCCCTCAGGGTTTTCTGCCATACAGTCTATACATATATATACAATCTTCTAAGCAAACAAACAATGCAGCCATAGCCCACAAAAGCAAATACATCAAATATAACAAAATACAATATAATAAAATACAATAGAACACAAATAAGTCCAGGCAGGGCACCAACCTAGTGCAAAAGACAATTATTGGTACCAGCAGATGAGCCACCAAATCTGCTGCCGAAGGCACTGCTCATTCAAGGGAGGGGAATCACTCACAGCATCTACTATATCACACCAGGAGCCGTCAGCCTTCCTGGCCTTCTCTGGCTGTAGTCTCGGCTACAAGGCACACACAGCATCCACCCCCAGGATGCACTAGCTCTGGGATTGGCAATTTTATTCTGTTGGGGGTAATCGCCAACCCTCAGGGTTTCTGTCTGCAGTCGCTCCAACACTCGGCCTTCATGGCCACCAATGCGACTCACAGACCCCTGCACTCAAGCCAACCCACTGCACAATCACATGGGTCGGGGATCCAAACTCTACATTCGGCTTGGGCTCCACCCCAAGCCACGTTCCCCACCCGTCCCCCAAGGACAGGTTCCTCAGCTCCTCACCCTCACTCAAGAATGAGCAGGGCATCACCCACAGGTGATTTTACGAGACTCACAGGGCTTCAGCATACCCAGGCTGCTTAACAGCCGCTTAGGGCTTCTCAACTTAGCCTCAGCACCAGCTTTTGCCTTCTTAGTTGGCTTTTCTCCTCCACCTGGCTGCTGGGCATGCACAGGCTGCTTTTGGCCATCAAGGCCCACTGGCCACCCCCAGATTCTCAAAAAAAAAACATAACCTGCCAAGGTCCTCCACCTTCTGGCGGGATTGTCAGTCCAAGATCATCAGTTCATCAGTCTATCAGTCCAAGTCCATCAGTCCATCAGTTCAAGTCCATTGGCCTCTCCCTGCTTCAGCAACGGCCTGCTGCCTCAGGGGTCATTGGCTGGTCCTTTCCGGTGTCGTTGGCTGGTCCTATCCAGTGTCATTGGCTGGTCCTTTCGGGCGTCTCTTTCACGCCAGGTCTCGTCCCACAGCTCCGGACCGTATCCACCTTCCGTGCCGCCATGGCACCTCCAGCGTCATCACAGGCAAACAGTCTGTTCTCCTTAGTCCCTCCAGGTCTTCGGAGGGCTCCAATACCTGTCTGCATGGATCTTGCCGGCTTACGCCAATTGTAGAGGCAGGACTGGACACAGTACAGGTTTTCTGATCCCATGCAGACCGGGTAAAGGAGGAGTCAGAGTCCTCAGTAGTTTTGCAGGTTTTTTATTGGGGTTCACCAGGCATATGGCAGGCAGGGGTGCTGGCTGCCAGCAAGTCTTCACTCTATCTGGGCTCTCTAGATTTCGTTCCGCTGCTTCTCGGCTTCTCCTTCGGCTTCTACTGCTGCTGCTGCTGCTGGCGTCCCTGTGACGCCGCCCTTAAAAAGCACAGTCTTAACTCAGCTGAATCCCATCTACCTATGCCCACACCCTATTCCAAGTGCCCGCCATCAGGCATGCATTCAGGACAAGGATCCATCATCTATCCTGATGTCAGAAGGGCAGAAAGGCCTGATATTTTCTTTACCCTACACTTTGGTAGCTAATCTTTCAGCTATTGGATGAACAGATGACAGGTCCCCCTAATCCTCATTTCCACCACTGTGGATGGTCTGGAAGTTTCCTGAGGAAGATGGGAATAAGCAGGTGTCCCATCATATTCGATGGACTTCAGTCTCTGAATCAAGCAGGCCCCTGTAAGTAGCCATGCCGGGTATTTCATTCTATGTTCCAGGTCTAACGACCAGTACCTAGTGCTCCTGCTGTTGGTGATATTCATGGCTTCAGGCAGGTCTGTTATTTCCAATTAGAGGGAATAAACTTAGCATTCTCCCTGCAATAAGAAGAGCCTTCACTGAGGTGAATGCAGGCAGGAGGAAGGAAGGTGGGAAACGGGGGAGGGAGGGATGTCAAATGGCCTCCAGTTTGCCATCACCTATACTAGCTTAAGAGAAGGATGCTTTGCAGGAACTGAAAGTTCAGTTGTAGAGGTCACATGAATGTTAGGCTTTCCAGGATTTACTTTGATCTTCCTGCCTCCTTCCACAAAGTCTGCACAGGCTCCCTTGATGACTCATTACCTCCCCCCACATGCCAAGGATTAACCAGTTTTGTCTCAAGCATCCACCCCACCTTCCCTGGTTCCAGTCATTATTTCCAAGCTCTTCCTGTGAGCTCCCCCAGGTATTGAAAATTCAAGATGCCTGAAACAAAGACCCCTGGTTAACCAACCCCAAAGCAGATGGTCAATATTAGCAACTTAGGGCCTCCCCAGTGGCTCAGCGGGTTGAGTGCTGCTCTGTGAAGCTGTCCACAATCTTTACAGCGCAGGTTTGATTCCAGGCCAGCCAGGGAGAAACCCACATGGTGTGGCAGACCTCTCCTGTCTCGCCCACTGCTCCCCAGTGTATTTCAGTCGATCTACCTGTTCTGCTCCCCACTCTGTCTCTGGTGAATTCTGTCACCCTCCACAACTCTGGCCTGTTCCCCAGTTCTTGTATAAATAAATTAAAAAATAAAGTATGGAAAAAAAAAATATTGGCACTGTTTCCTTGATATCTATGATCCTGTCCAGTCCACTCTACCACACATCTGCTCTCTCTGATTGGACAATTGCCCTACTCCAGTCTTACTCTCTGCTCTAACCCCATCCCACTCCACAGTTATGTGTTATTCACGTCAGTCAGTCCCTGCTGAGTTCTTTTTACAATGTTCAGTAAACTTCAGGTAAAATCCAAATATTCACTAAAGTCCTTCATATGTCCTGCCTTGCCTCTCCTCTTTCCAGCCTTCACACTGCAGCATGAGATCTGTCCTCTTTATTTCCGGCTTCTCACATTCTGCTCTTGTGTCTAACTGGTCTCTATCTTGACCCGTTTATCATCCACCAATTCTGTGTTGGTGTAGGGGCAGGAAAGACACAGTGCAGGTTTTCTGATCCAGCAGACCGGGTTAAGGAGGAGTCCTGGAGCCCTCAGTGGTTTTTGCAGGCTTTTTTACTGGGATTACCAGGTACATGGCAGGCAGGGGTGCTGGGGGCCGGGAGGCTGGCAGGCCTCCCGGCCCCCAGTAAGTCATCACTCTACCTGGGCTCTCCGGCGTTCTCTGCTTCTCCCTCGACTTCTGTTGGTTCTCGGCTTCTTGGCTTCTGCTGGCGCCCCCGTGACGCCGACCTTAAAAGTCCAGACTTAGCCCAGGTGAATCCCATCTACCTATGCCCACACCCTATTCCAGGTGTCCACTGTCAGGTATGCATTCAGGACCACAAGGATCCATCATTTATCCTGATGGCGGGAGGGCAGAAAAGCCTGACGTTTTTCCTTACCCTACAGTCCACCCCCTCAGGGTTTTCTGCCATATAGTCTTCATATATACAATTTTCTTAGCAAACATAAACAATGCAGCCATGGCCCACAAAAGCAAATACATCACAATATAACAACAAAATACAACAGAACACAAATAAGTCCAGGCAGGGCCCCAACCTAGTGGCAAAAGACAATTATTGGTACCAGCAGATGAGCCACCAAATCTGCTGCCGAAGGCACTGCTCATTCAAGGGAGGGGAATCACTCACAGCATCTACTGTAACATGCCAGGAGCCGTCAGGCTTCCTGAACTTCTCTGGCTGTAGTCTCGGCTACAAGCCACACACCGCATCCACCCCCAGGATGGACTCTGGGACTGGTGATTCTATTCTGTTGGGGGTAATCGCCAACCCTCAGGGTTTCTGTCTGCAGTCGCTCCAACACTCGGCCTTCATAGCCACCAATACGACTCGCAGACCCCTACACTCAGGCCAACCCACTGCACAAGCACATGGGTCGAGAATCCAAACTCTACATGCGGCTTGGGCTCTACCCCAAGCCACGTTCCTCACCCGTCACCCAAGGACGGGTTCCTCAGCTCCTCACCCTCACTCGACAACGAGCAGGGCATCACCCACAGGTGATTTTATGAGACTCACAGGTCTTCAGCATACTTAGGCTGCTTAACAGCCGCTCAAGGCTTCCCAAACCTAGCATCAGCACCAGCTTTTGCCTTCTCAGTTGGCGTTTCTCCTCTGCCTGGCTGCTGGGCATACACAGGCTGCTTTTGGCCATCAAGGCCCACTGGCCACCCCCAGATTCTCAAAAAACATAACCTGCCAAGGTCCTCCGCCTTCTGGCGGGATTGTCAGTCCAAGTCCATCAGTCCGATTCCATTAGTCCAAATCCGTTGGCCTCTCCCTGCATCAACACTGGCGAGCTCCAAATCATGGTCCTCTCCTCCCCGACGATTCTGCTGCCTCAGGGGTCGTTGGCTGGTCCTCTTGGTCATCTCCTCCTCCAGGCGTGGTCTTATTCCGTAGCTCCCAGACCTTGTCCACCAGTCCCTCCAGGTCTTCGGAGAGCTCCATACCCGTCTGCATGGATCATCTTGCCGACTTACGCCAATTGTAAGGGCAGGGCATGGGCACAGTGCAGGTATTCTGATCCAGCAGACCGGGTAAAGGAGGAGTCAGTGTTAAAGGAGGAGTCCTCAGTGGTTTTGCAGTTTTTTATTGGGATTACCAGGTACACAGCAGGCAGGGGTGCTGGGGGGCTGGCAGGCCTCCCAGCCCCCAGCAATTCTTCACTCTATCTGGGTTCTCCGGCATTCTCTGCTTCTCCCTCGACTTCTGTTCGTTCTTGGCTTCTTGGCTTCTGCTGGCGTCCCCATGACACCAACCTTAAAAGCCCAGTCTTAGCCCAGGTGAATCCCATCTACCTATGCCCACACCCTGTTCCAGGTGCCCGCCATCAGGCATGCATTCAGGACCGCAGGGATCCATCATCTATCCTGATGGCAGGAGGGCAGAAAAACCTGACGTTTTTCCTTACCCTACAGTTGGATTCAGGATTCTCTTTCTAGGATTTTTTTTTTAAGATTTATTTATTTATACAAGTACTGGGTACAGTCAGAAGCACAGGAGGGTGAGAGAATTCACCAGAGCCAGAGCAGGGAACAGAACAGGCAGACTGACGAAGTACACTGCTGAGGGGAGCAACGGGCGGCAGGTGAGGTCTGCGCACCATGTGGGACCCTCACCAGCGGTCAGGGACCGAACCTGCACTGCAGAGGCTGCGGGTAGCTTCGCAGCCCAGTGCTCAACCACTGCGCCACCAGGGGAGGCCCTCTTTCTAGGAAATTTAATCTGATTATCTAGTTGCTTAAAGCAACTTGACTCTCTTGGGCTCAATTTGCCCATCAGCAAGACAAGACAGTGTTAGAACCTATTTAGAAGCATATGGTGAGGCTTAAGTGGGATGATCCAAAAAACATGGTTTATCCTAGTGCCTGACACCCATATGCTCAGTGTTAGTTGCTGTCATTTGTATTGATATTATTATCAGCTCTCTCACTCAGTTTGGGCTGCTCTAACAAATCACAGATTGGGAACTGTAGTGTAAGGTAAAAAGTATCAGGCTTTTCTGCCCTCCTGCCATCAGGATAGATGATGGATCCTTGCAGTCCAGAATGCATGCCTGACGGTGGGCACCTGTAGTAGGGTGTGGGCATATGTAGATGGGATTCACATTGGCTAGGACTGGGCTTTTAAGGGCGGCATCACAAGGATGCCAGCAGAAGCAGAAGCAGAAGCAGAACCATGAGAGAAGCAGAGAGAACATAAGAGAAGGCCAGAGAACCCAGATAGAGTGAAGACATGCTGGGGACCCCTGCCATGTTCCTGGTAAATCCCAATAAAAGCCTGCAAAAGCCACTGAGGGCTCCAGGACTCCTCCTTTACCCGGTCTGCTGGATCAGAAAACCTGCCCTATGGCCTTCCTGCTCCTACAGGAGCTTAGACAAGAAACATTTTCTTCTCACACTCTAGAAACTGGAAGTCCAAAGTCAAAGTGGCAGCATGTTGGGCTCTGAAGAGCGTTCTCTTTCTGGCTTGCAGATGCCACCTTTTTTGCTGTGTGCTCACCTGGGGGAGAAAAAAAGTGAGAGAGCCCTGGTATCTCTTCATCTTTTTATAAGGGTAGTAACCCCACTGTGGGAACGCTACCTGTAGAGGCAGGAATGGGCACAGTGCAGGTTTTTTGATCCAGCAGACCAGGCAAAGGAGTAGTCAGAGTCCTCAGTGGCTTTTGCAGGTCTTTTATTTAGATTTACCAGGCATATGGCAGTCAAGGGTGCTGGGGGGCCGGGAGGCTGGCAGTCCTCCCAGGCCCCAGCAAATCCTCACTCTATCTGGGCTCTCTGGCATTCTCTCTGCTTCTCTTCTTCTTCTCTTGGCTTCCATTCATTCTTGGCTTCTGCTGGCATCCCCATGACTCTGCCCTTAAAACTCAGTCTCTCAGCCCAGGTGTACCCACATCAGATGGCCGCCATCAGGCATGCATTCAGGACCACAGGGTTCCCTCATCTATCCTAATGGCAGGAGGGCAGAAAAGCCTGATACTTTTTCCTTACCCTACACTACCCTATGACCTCATCTGAATCCAATCACATGCTGTAGGGTAAGGTAAAAAATCAGGCTTTTCTGCCCTCCCGCCATCAGGATAGATGAGGGAACCCTGTGATCCTGAATGCATGCCTGATGGCAGGCACCTGGAGTGGGTACACCTGGGCTAAGACTGTGCTTTTAAGGGTGGCTCATGGGGACGCCAAGAGAAGCCCAAGCAGAAGCCGAAAGAGAAGCCGAGAAGCAGCAGAATGAACGCCAGAGAGCCCAGATAGAGTGAAGACTTGCTGGGGGCTGGGAGGCCTGCCACCCTCCAGGCCCCCCAGCACCCCTGCCTACCATATGCCTGGTGAACCCCAATAAAAGACCTGCAAAACCACTGAGGACTCTGACTTCTCCTTTACCCAGTCTGCATGGGATCAGAAAACCTGCACTGTGGTCCAGTCCTGCCTCTTACACATGCTTATTGAAATAAGCCAGAAGGAAAAAGAAAAATATTGAATGGTTTCAGTTATAGGAGGAATATAGGGGAACCAAATAAGGGATCAGGTAAAAAAACAACAACAACATAATAATGAAACAAAACTAGCAGGCAATCATAAATAAGAGACATTCTGCAAGGGAGCAGGAGGAATAGGAATCAAAACAGGGGAGAGAAAGCACAAGGAACTGTGGTTCACAGGTGAATTGGTGGTAAGGATTTTATGGGGAATACACAATGATATAAAAGATATAAATAAAAAAATAAATTATAAAAAATAAATATATAAATCCAATCACTTAAGGCCGCGTGTTCCAATACCATCATATTGGGAGTGATATCTTCAATATGTACATTTTGTGAGGACACAATTCAATCCATAGCATTATTATATGCTGCCTTTTAAAGTTTGGCATAATTAGTGACTTTTAATTCATTCTACCTTGATGTATCTATCTACCTATTGATTTAATACTTACCTGCTCTCTAGTCACCTATTTGATAAATTCTGGGAAGTCTCTCCACATGGTGAAACAGATAAAGACAAATATGTTAGCATTGTTAAACAATGAGGCTATGGGGGTTTGATGTAAACAAAAGGTGGACTGAAGCTTAGTGTTCCAATGTCGCACTCAAAATCTCCCTATACATTTATGGACCATCTTTTGGGATTCATCTCTATCCTTTGGGTTATCTCTATCCTTTGATAAATTTGTGGCTTAGATGCACTAGGCTAGGAAAAGCTGAAGTATTAATTTCTCAATGTTAGAAACACATTTATCTTTCTGATATTAGGTTTGCCTTATTTCAAAGTCATTATGTTAAATCTGGAACATAAAAGCTGGGAGCAAACACAGGGAGAGTTTGGTGCTTCAGTGGCCATCAGGTTTGGTTCTACAATGGGGCCCATTGGCCCTTTTTTTGAATGGTTACTAGGGTGCAATTACTCCAAATGCTTACAGATTTAAGACCAGAGGATTGTACTGCACTTGGGGCCACAACCCTCACAATCATATAAAGTGCATTTGTGTATATGCCTGTCCTCAGGGCATATTTCAGCTCTAGAAAACTGAACAGTGATAGGTAGGAATTAAGAACACCAAAGCCATTCTCAGCTTACAAAACAAAATCTGGATAACTGATATTAAGAACTGTAAATCAGCAAGATCAATATTTTGCCTTCTGACAGGGCTCACCATGAGATTTCATGGATCTGCATACGTCTAGAGATTGGCCAGGACTGAAAGACAGAGATATAGAGAGACAGATGGTAGGGCCTCATGTGGCCCTACAATCTGGGCTGCAGCAAGGACTCCCAGAGTTCTCCCAACTTTGCTCCTTGATACTCTGAAGTCTATTTTTCTATTTCTTTGCCTTGTTACCATGGCTATCTGACTCTGGGAAAAGAAAGACTCTCCATTATGTATACTAGACTCTCTTCGGGAGAAACATGTCATATTACACATTTCATTAAACAAATAAAAAGTGGGAAAGCAAAAACAAAACTGAAATAGACATGGCTGAATTATTTTCATTGTGCAGTACTTGATTTGGCAGAAAAATTGAGTTAGAGAAGTGTCATACTGTCTGTGTCTGACAATTTCCTAATATATTACAAGTAAGTCATCCATCTGAGATGCCTGGCAGGAGCACAGCATCAGAGCCAGAGTGCCAGGGCATTTGCAGGCACAGGCGTCCTGTGTGTGGTATGGAAGCTCAAGCCCAGAATCGATGGCACTGAAATCTATCTCCGCACTGTAATTATAATGTCCGTGTTGGCTCCCACTCTGAGTAGATTACATCAAGTAGCAGAAAATGGAAAAGTGGAAAAGAACAGTTCTGATCCTCCATTCTTTAATTCTTTTTTTTTTACAGATTTATTTATTTATGCATACAACAACTGGGGTACAGGCCAGAAGTGCAGGGGGTAAGAGGATTCACCAGAGACAGAGTGGGGAAGAGAACAGGCAGATCGACTCGCTGCTGAGAGGAGCAGCGAGCTAGTCAGGAGAGGTCTGCTGGGCCATGTGGGTAGCTCCCTGGCCAGGGATTGAATTAGAGCTGCAGTGGCTGTGGATAGCTTCATGGATTGTGTCTTAACTCCTTGTACCCCAAGGGAGGCCACATTCCTAAATTCTTAAGAAAACATTCTTCACAGAACAGAAGATGAACAGAGGATAAGTCCTAATATGTCCACAGCATTCAGTCTTTCCATAGAAGAACCAAAGGCCCCATTTTTTGATGTTTTTGAAAGGAATAAGATGATTTGTCTAGTATCTTTCATCTATATTTATTTTTGATATAAAAGAAATAGACTCTTAGACATAATTATAACATAAGGAAAAGTAGTGATTTGTTTTCTCCAATTCTTCTCCTGTTCTTTTTGTCCCCTTCTCTTTCTCCTTGCCTTCCTTCTCCTTCCTCTATTTCCCTCTCTGTCTCTCTATATCTCTGTCTCTCTGTCTCTGTCTCTTTCATGTTTATTTTGTATGGAGACTTTACAAAAAGTAAATAAAGTAAACTAATTGTAGTACAGCTGTACAGTCACAGGTGGTAGTTTCTTGAGTTTCTCACTCAAGATTGAAATGAAGGCTGTAACCACAGCAGTTGATTTTGATGTTGGGATTTATTGAAGCCATCAAGTGACATAGAGCTCCAGAGAGACCTCAAGGTTGAGTTTCTCCAGGAAGTATAAGAGCCTCTCTCTTACATAGGCCACTGGGAGCGTAATTCAAGGGATAATGTTATTCTGCATGTGGGGGGAAGGGAGAAGATTTTGGAGCAGCCTGGAGCAGCTGCAGGTGGAGAACATGCTTCGCCATGCATAGTATGCTCAAAAGATGCCAGTAAATCCCACCCAGATGCAGTTCTTAGCATTATATTGAAGACTCTGTCAAAGTAAGTTCAGGGTTCACTTCAAAACGCATGTGCCACCAACTGGGTCCACTTGGTCTATATGTGGGCTGGTAACTTTTCTACTTTATGGTCACCGGACTGTTGAGACAACTGACTAAAACAAAGAAGTTACTAGGAACACAGAGTTATGTAATGATCCGTAGTTGATTGTTAAGCAATAATTTATAGGCACTATTGTTAGTGTTTTTGTTTCCAAGACTACACGCAAAGGAGAAGAATCATGCACATCCATCCAAGAAGCCTTTTGTTTCACAGTTCAGTGCAATTTTATGTATGTATACAACGGGGCATATATTCACCCAGCTCAAAATGCAGAGCTGCACCTACAAATTTGCCATAGACCTTATCCCAGTCAATAAACAACTGTCCCTGCCTGTCCCACAATGTGTTTTTGTCTGTTTTGAATTCTCTATCTCTGGAATCCAGAAGTACCAAACTTTTTCCGCCTGGTTTAGTATCTGTAACATAACAGCTACAAGATTCACCAATATATGAGATAGACAATAGTCATTAAGAAAAATAATTAATTAATTAATTTAAAAAGCTAAATAAAAAAGAGAGAGAGATAACAGCATATACCATGGATATATCACATCTTGCTTTTCTATCTCTTCTTGATGGATATTTGAGTTGTTCTCAGTTTGGGATTATAATAAATAAAATATCTGTGAACATGTATGTATATAATTTTGGAAGAAATATTTACTCATTTTGCTTGAGTACACACCAAAGCATGACCTTTTCACTTCCTTCTAGGAGAGTAAACCAGAAGCAGTATTGCATCACTGGGGTAATTGCAGAGACTAATGGTACTATAAAGTACTTGAAAGAAGCTAAGTGGTGATATATATCTCCCCCCACTTAACTCATCAGTTATGCCTGTGCAAAAGCTGTGGATCTTAAAAACTGTGCATCACTGTGACTGCTATCAAATGGAGACTCCAGCTGAAGTTGCCCAAATACATTATGACTTTCTGCCATGAGACAGTCAGCAGAGAGTTTGATCATCTTGATTCCACAGATGACATACAGATCCAGCTCCAGGATGAAATTCAAGCCCTGCACTTCATATACCTACCACAAAAAAAAAAAAAAGAGGCACAACGCTTTGTAGACCAATGTGGTTCAACATCACAGTCAAAGATGGTACACATAACAAATCCACCTGAACTCCCAGCTCTAACTCAAGATCTTTGAGGGCAGTAGGCATCTAATGATAATTATGACAACCATGACTACCCATTTTCTACAAGGAAGAAAAGAAAATAATAGCCATTCAACCCAACAGACAGTACACTCATTGTAGATGATATACTTATCTGTAGTCCACCTTTATTTTCAGAGCTCACCATGGAGTGGGAAAAAGAAAGACACCATAAACCAATTGTTATAGGATATGATCAACTGCAGAACAGAAATGTAACTCATTATATTGGAAGGCACAGAGAGTGCACCTTGAGAGTCCTGGAGAGCTTCAAAGAAGAGGAAATGTTGAACTTGGCTTGGTGGGTGGGATATTCTCTCAGTAAAGAATGTATATGTACTGACGGAATTCTAAGCATAAGGAATAGCCTGAGCAAGGCTCTAGAGGTGCAGAAGCAAATCTACAGAAATGATAATCAAACACTGGCGAGCAAAATGTACAATTAAAGGAAAGGGTATGCAGCTAGAAATATTAGTAGTAGGAAACACAAAAGGAAAAGTAGATTGAGAACAGTGTCCTAAATACCTTACTAAAAAATTAAATAAAGGGGAGGTGAAAAGTAAGGAAGGCAAACAGAATGGGTTTTAATTAATTATACCCCCCTTATATTTCAACAAACACTGGATTAGTAAGGTTAAGTTAGGCTGAGCTTGATGACAAATAAGCCTCTATATCTCTGAGGTATAATACAACAAAAATTCACTAATCACTTTCTGTAGTCACCTTCCAAGCAGTGAGTCCAAGTTTCCAGAAGCTTCCCCAGTATTCCCACAGTTGTAGTGCTCTTGACCACCCCAGGTCAGAAGTGGCACCTAATAATTCTGCCCAGAGCCTATTGATAAAAAGTGTCACAGGCCCCACCTACCTGCCAGACTGAGTAGAGTCTCCTGGTTTCCCTGCAAGGAGTGAAGAAAGGAATAGAGAAAACATACCCATTCAGCTGTTAAATTTTTATTTGACCTGCTTACTGATGACATGAGCATTCTGGAAAGTCAAACATTTCTCTAACACTTCTTTCCTTATAACTTTAATTTGTAGTTTGAGTTTCAGAACAAATTTTGCTTTTCACATCTTTTGCAATTTAATTATTTGGGCTAGAGTGACATTCATTAAATACTCACTTGGGAGAGGAAGGAATATTTTTATTTTTTTTAAATAGCAATTATGTTGATTTAAAAGCCAAACTGTTGAATACAAAAAAAATTGAAACCTTCTTAAAAAAACAACAAACAAAAAACCCTTGCATTATGGTATGGCTTGCAGTCAGTCTCCAAATTGCAGTTGGTTTTGCACAAAGAAACCAGCTCCTTTGCACAGCAACATCCACCTTGAATCATCCTACACACCCCTGCACCACACATTAACCTATCCATAAAAATGAGCACCAGGGGCCTACCTGGTGGCGCAAAGGGTTAAAAGTCAGCACTATGAAGCTATCCGCAGCCACTGTAGAAAGAGTTCAATCCCCCGCCAGGGAGGTGATCCACATGGCTTAGCAGACCTCTCCTGTCTTACCCTGCTCCCCTCAGCAGTGTGTTTCAGTCAATCTTCCTGTTCCATTCCCCACTCTCTTCTGATGACTTCTCTCACTCCCCTCCGCACCTCTGTCCTGCACCCCAGCTTGTATGCATAAATAAGTAATCTTTAAAAAAAAAAACAGTAATTCATGCTAAAAAAAGAAAAAGCACCAAATGTCCCTGCTGTTTCCTTCCTTCTCCTGTTAATATTTTAGTTCTTTTGTACTCAGCCCTGAAATCCTAGAACATGTGTGCACCTATGACGGAGTCCACTCTAGTGTTTATTGCTGCCTTGACAGTCTTTGGCTTGCATTTGCTCTCCCAGCTATCCCAAATTTAGGGGGAATTGCCAGTCTCCAAGAATTCTATGCTTTGTCAGGCCAATTGATCCCCCAGGGGAAAATCTTTGGAGGAGATTTTCCAAAGATTTTCTTATATCCTTCAATAGCTGCTAGGTGAGCCTAGGGAGTTCATACTGACAATCAGCACCAGTGGTAAAAAACCAAAGTCCACAGCCAGGGGCAGGGCGAGGAGTTCCTGAGGCAGGTCTTGCTGCTGTTACCCCAAAGGCACACGGCTCTGAGCAACTTATACAAAGATTGTCAAGAATACCACTCTCGGACCTCTGCAGAGGTGCAAGGGATTAAGATGCAACCTATGAAGCTGTCCACAGCCAATGCAGCACAAGTTTGATCCCCGGCAAGGGAGCTACCCACATGGTGCAGCAGACCTCTCCTGACTCACCTGCTGTTCCCCTCAGCAGTGTATTTCAGTAGATCCGCCTATTCTGTTCCCCACTCTGTCTCTGATGAATCCTCTAACCACTGAAACATCTGGCCTGTATCCCAGTTCTTGTATGCATAAATAAATAAATCTTTAAAAAAAAAAAAAGAATACCACTCTCACTCATTAGATCTTTCTTGGGATTCCCAATGAATGGTTCCAGAACCACTCTGTTTTCTTCCACATGGATGTGGGCCTTCCTTCAACATCTTAGTTATGCCACATGTCCAAGCCAGCATAAGGGCGACCTGCACCCAAGATTGGGTGTGAGATACCCTATCAAAGGCATCACTGCTACTCCCAGGGCACCTGTACTTTCTGATGGGAGCCACAGGCATTCTTTGGGCACAGCTCGGCAGGCAGGAACACATCTAAGATCATGCTGGCTCCAGTTCCACACCAGGCCCTGGCCAGCTGTCTCCACTCAAGAACCCAGCTGAGGACACCTCCCCCACTCACTGGCTTCAAACCCTGGGTTTTTATTTTTTTTCCTTTCAATTTGTTTGTTTTTATTTCCTAATGTTTGAGGGCATATTTATTCTGTTTTAAAAACACTTAAACCCTTGCAACTCTGCCTGATTTATGTATTCCAAGTCTTTGATTTATGCTGGTTTCTTTTTGCCTTCTATCCTTTTACCATCCATCTTTCTAATCTTTAAGTTTGCTGTTTTTACTTTTTTTCCTTTTTTAAAGAACTATATATTTATGAAAAGTGGTCACTTCTTATTTATTATCCTATGCTTACAATTTTTTTATATTTATTTGATCCTTTTCAGCCCCTTTTTCAGAAAAAGTATTTTTCTCTTTCCTCTTACTCCAAATTCTTTGTTCTTTCAACATTGGCTTTAGACCATTTTTTTTATTTCACTAGCTTTAATCCCCTTTTTCTTTGTGGTGATATTCGTGTAACTGATTCTTATTTTGAAGTTATAATTATTATTTTAATTTATAAAATTTTATTAATAAATTTATTGTTTTGTGTTTTAACTTTTTCTATGAATTGTTTAAGCATTTTTACTTTAAGGATCTTTTTTACAGTTTTATTAATTTGTTGACATTTCTTTTCACAATTTTCATCTTTCTTTTTTATGAGGTATGTTTTTATTTTGAATCTTTAACTATGTGCTTCTTTATATCATTTAAACAAATATTTTCTAAATTCTAAATATATGTGACTATATAAATCACAATGGTATATATTTTAGACAGTGCTAAAGTTATACATTACTCAGCATTCCTTTTTGTCAGAACTTCAGATACTAATACATCCTTTAGTGTAACATACAATGTTAATTTTTGTAGTTGATATCAAGTATATTAACAGAATACATTTTTGAGGATATTGCTTATTCTGCTCTTTTGTTGCATTAGATAATGTGTTAGCTGGCACACTGGAAAACTCTCCTCAGAGCTGTAACTAACATAGAGGAAACTTTGGAAAAAACATCTCTTGGAAATTACTGTTAGTGGCCTCAAACAGAGGAGTCCAAACAAAGTCTTTCGGTTTCTTTCATGTGAAAGCTAGGATGTGAATTTGGCCATATCCTCAGCAGAGTAACAATTGCATTAACATAAACCATGTTCTTATTTTTCTAGGTTTTTTCAACTTAAATTCTTTATTACATATTGCAGCCTTCTAAAATGATAGATATATAACCTCATGGAAATACACAGGATGTGGCTATGATGAGCCTATCGGAGGGGAGAACATAACAAATTATGCCAGCTGAGGCAGAATTTCTCAAAAGGGGTGTAGGGTTTGCCTGCCCAAGTGTCACCTGGGAATTGTGCCAAACATGGTTCCTTGATCCACACTTCCCCCCTATGACCTGTGAGCACACAAAGTTTGAGACGCTCTGATGACAGGCCCCTGACATAAAGAACATTTCCCTGGGTTTGGCCTTCTGCCTCCCACTCAGTCCCCTCAGAACTCTTCAGCACAGGCCTGGCTTTGCAGGACATTTCCGGGTTTGGCCAAGAGAGAGGGGATGCTGCATCCCTGAGACGGTGCTGTTTGCTGATACGGGTGCCATCTGTTCTGATTCCATCCCGAAGGAGCTGTACATCTACCCCACCCTCACCCTGTGTGTTTCTGGGACTGGGAGGAGCAAGCAGGAGCAGTGCTGACCCAGAGGCTAGAGCCCGAGGGAGCTTCCAGGGGTAGCCTCCACAGGCCAGCTGCTCACCAGGAATTGGGCCATGTTACTAAGTCTACAAAGGATCAAGTGAAGATGTCCAGCCAAGGCCTCCCAGCATTTCATCCGGATGCAAGGGCAACCAGGACTGAGAATTTCCAGAATCACTGAGCAGACACTGCAGCAGCTACAGAGGCATCTCAGTCAACAGGGAGGATCCTTCCTAGGGCTCCTGAACACATCTTCAGTCAAGATCCATTTATGTTCCTCATGAGGAGCTGAGTGATAGGAAACATGCCCCAAGAATGTACAATTTGATAAAAAAAGAGAGAAGAGGTCAAACAATATACACTGGAAAAGACTTTATGCCTACAGTTTTGAACTGTCATAAGAAACCACAAACTGAGCATGTTCCTTAACCCCCCATAATCTGGTGTCAATCCCCAGCTCCTATCAAAGTTGATGTCTCGCAAAGATTTTTAATTGTCTTATATTGCTGCATTCATTTGCTAGGACTGCCACAACAAAGGACCCAGATTAGGTGGTTTAAACAATAGACATTTCTTTTCTCATAATCCTAGAGGCTGGAAATGAGATCCAGGTATTTTATTTCTGCATCCTCTGTGTGGACTTTCCTCTGTGTATGTGTGTGTCCTAATCGCCTCTTCTTGCACGGACACCAGTCATATTGGATCAGGCCCACCCCAGTGATTTCATTCACATTGAAAACTCGTTTAGGGGCCCATCTCCAAATAAAGTCACACTCTGGGGTTCTTGGAGTGAGGGCTTTAACATGTGGATTTTGGAGGACACAATCCAGCCCATAACAATTGCCAAAGAGAACGTCATGGTATTCACTCTCTGCCAACTCAATCAGTTTGCAGCTCCATACACATGTGGAGCATACACCCTGTGCTGGCTGCATGATCTGTCCTGGGAGGCCCCTTCTGCTCCAGCATTTCCTGGTCACCTTCTCAAGCTCATTGTCTTCTAGTGATTGCAGCTGCCAACTATCTGTAGCACTGGCCTCATCCCCTGTGCCCCCATCGCTCCCTCATCTCCACTGTGATTATCTTTTAGAAGGTTTTGTTTTCTTTGGTCTTCCACTATAAAGTACTAAGCTAAGAACCTAATGAAAAAGATTATTCTTAACTAGAAACCCTGACATAAAAGCATACATTATTCAGTCACCTTTTGATACAGTAATCACTACATAAAAATGTTATTTCAAGTAAAATTTCTCATTTTAAACTTAAAAACAAAACAGAAACAAGATCCCTTTTATCAAATGTATGACCTGAAATCACAGAATCTGAAGCCTAATAACAGGGAACATAAGTTATAGCCAGTATTATCCAAAGACATCCTTGCATATGGTAGTTGGAAAGTCATTCCTTCTGGCTCTTGCTTAAGGAGACCAAGAATAGTGTTGCCATTTCAGAAATTTGGTTTTAGAGTGTCTTTTCACAAGTTTCTCATTTCTTAGGAATGGGCAATATCTTCCTTCCTCATCTTGTGCCTCTATCTCCTCATTCTTTATGGTTCCTCAGCATACTCATGATCTCATCTTCAATGCTTGCCCTAAGCCATGGGTGAGTGAGGCCACTGGACACGCTATTGGACCTAATGACCAATAAGAGAGGAGAGAGTAGAGGTGTTACCAGAGTAGAGTCTCATCATCCAGATGCAAGGCATCAATACACACAGATGCTCAGACTTGTTACTTGTTTCTCAGAACAATATCAGTGACAAGAGTTCCTCCTAAATAGGGATTCCTTCTCCAGGGAAGTCATGATGAGAACCTCTCTAGTCAATCAGTTACCCTTGCACAGCACCTGCAAGAGTTGAGGTATTGTAGTAAGAAAAGAGTTGACTTCTAAGATCAAACATCTTGTAGGAACAGAGAAGCAGCCACAGTGAGGGAAAATGAAGGTCTCCTGAGGGCACAGCTGGTGGAGGTGGCATGACACAGATATAGTGGCCATCCAGCTTGGCTGACAGATGCCTGGTTTCTCCCCATTTCTCCCATATGAACATTAAAGTGTTCATAACAACAGATGCCTCCCAATTTCTGCAGGGAAGGGTGAAAGCGAATGGACAGTACTTGGAGAATAGTCTCCGGATTCTTGGCATTGGTGGTACTTACCCACCATTGATGTCATAAGACAAACGATTTGTCTTTCGCAGACCACAAAAGATGTGGATACAGTGGGATACCATTCACCCTTAAAGAGAGGCCTAGTGTGCCTGACCCAGTGAAGAATGCAGCCATCAACTTAACCTTGCTTTGCAGAACCAGTTTTATCTCCCAGGGACCTACCTCACACATGCACCAGCCCTTGGCATATGGCACCTCAGTTCATCATCTGAATGTGGTATTACAATAAGACTGCTTCTCTGTGCCACTCACCCCCACCTTTGCTTCTCCTCCCTGACATCCTGACCACAAGCAGCTGGGACACATCACGGCTATTTGCAGCAAGAAGAAAGACGCTCCAAACCTCTGATTTCTAGGAACCTCAGTCCTGATTCCAGGAATAATATTTGTGGCAGACACCATGGTGACACCGTGATAGCTGGAAGCTGCATTGCTCTGCATCTCATAAGGCGAAGTTTCTACATGCTATGCTTAATTAAGTTCAGCCCCTTCTATTATTTAATAAGTTATTTTTTGGGTGAGTAGCAGAACTAGCTGTCCTCAGGAAAAACACTCCTATAATTCTGGCTCTCCCTGGAGCATATGTAAAGAAGTGAGCTGAGATTCCTCAGTCTCCACCTTCCTCTCTGAACTGACTTACGAAAGATTGTCCAAGGATGGAAAGCAAATTTTTCCTTCAGTGATAGGCCATTTCTATAGAACTGAGCAAAGGAGAGGATATCACATGGGTCTCATAGATGGTGTTTTTAACCTTAGAATCATGGTGCAAATTCCATTAGTTGAGTTGTCCTTGTGAAATCTTACTGTCAAGAACAAGGACAAATGCACGTAGGCATAGAAACACATATATTCAATGAACATGTATTACACTTTCTGTATGTTCCTGTGTTTAGCCAGCTCTGCAGTTTCAAAGATTTCAGCAGATTTCAATAGAATTCAATAAGGGGCAGAGAAGCCCTTTATATGTGTACGAATTTAGCATATGATAAAAGATGCATTAGGAAAAAAATGAGACATGGACCACTTTATTTTAAGAAATGACTTATAGTTTATAACAAAAAATAAAAGGTTCTTATCTCAAACAATCTATCAAGATAAATTTGCAAAAGATTCCTGAAGTAAATTTCAAATTTGCTATAGAAGTGATAATTTTTATAGTGGGAAATGGTCTGCTAAGCATAAAACATTAAAATAAAGTGGAAACAATGATAGACCAGACATTATAAGAATTTTAAACATCTTTACATACCTTAAATTAAATACAAAAAATATTGGAATAACGTTTGCCACTCATATCCAAATAAACAAGACACTAATCATGTTCAGAAACTTCAAATAAAATTGATTACAGTCTAATATTTTAAAAAAGCAAAACACAGGCTTTAGACATGGACCAGAGGAGAAAATATAAAGAGCAATAAAAATATGGAAAAAGGATCTTGCAGGTATTTCCCCTATGTGTGACCTATTGACATTTTTTCAACACCTTCTGCTCAACTTCAAGGATTTTATGAAAATGATCTTCCTTGTGAAGATTCTTCAGCCTTCCCTTTAGGCCCCCACTGCTTTACCATTGTTTTTTCAGCAAATATTTAATCAGGCTATAGTAGGTGGTACTCCCTTAGGTAAAAGATTTCAATAGTAAATCAGAGATGTGTGATTTTTTTTTTAAGATCTATTTATTTATGCACACAAGAACTGGGGCACAGACCAGAGATGCATGGGGTGAGAGAATTCACCAGAGACAGAATGGGAAACAGAACAGGCAGATCGACAGAAATACACTGGTGAGGGGAGCAGCAGGCGAGTCAGGAGAGGTCTGCTGCACCATGTGGGTTGCTCCCTGACTGGGGATCAAACTCGTGCTGCAGTGGTTGCAGACAGCTTCACAGGTTGAATCTTAACCCCTTGTGCCACCAAGGAAGCCCAGAGACATGTGATTCTTGCTTTCTACTGCATACTTTTATTAGAGGCATATTCAGTGGACTTAATCCTTTGAGGACCTGAATCTCATATTGTTTAAGGTCATCCTCGTATCCTTACACACTATTTGAGACATCATGGATAGCAAATTTCTGATGAGTTCATACACAGGTTGATCATGGTCCCATAAGTAGCTGCTTCTAAGAGGAAATCTAAACTGATAGATACATAGAATGCTCTTTTGCAGTATTCATTATCAGTGGAATAATGGTGACAAATAAATGCACACAGTGGTTTCTGATGATAGTGGCAGTTACTCATGCCTCACTTTATTCAAGTCTCTGTCTTCACTGACTGTATTTAATCTGAATGAATGGGAGTAAGGTGACATATGTGACTCCCAAGGTAAAAATCATAAGGAGAAAAGAAGCTTCCCCCTCAGTCTCTTGGAATATGAATTCTTGGAGAACCCAGTTACCATATCCAAAGCCTGATTATCATAAGAGCTCTTTGATGTGAGGACACCCAAGCAGCCATAAGAGGACTGAATGGAGAGGGAATGAGCTTAGGTACTCTTCAGCTGTTCAAATTAATTCCTCTGAGGGGCCAGATATGAGGCTGAACCTCCTCCCATACCCATCCTAAGTGAGCCTTGAAATAATGGTAGCCTAGCCACCATTTGTACAACCACATGACATATTTTAAATAAGAACACCTGCTAGATGCACTCATCCCACAATTATGAGTAGAGGTTATTTTCCTTTTGAGGTTTGTTCTGCTGCTTCTCGGCTTCTCTTTCGGCTTCGGCTTCGGCTTCGGCTTCGGCTTCGGCTTCGGCTTCGGCTTCGGCTTCGGCTTCGGCTTCGGCTTCGGCTTCGGCTTCTACTGCTGCTGCTGGCGTCCCCGTAATGCCGCCCTTAAAAGCCCAGTCTCAGCCCAGGTGAATCCCATCTACCTATGCCCACGCCCTATTCCAGGTGCCCGCCTCAGGCATGCATTCAGGACCGCAAGGATCCATCATCTATCCTGATGGTGGGAGGGCAGAAAAGCCTGACACTTTTCCTTACCCTACACCATTTTTTTAAGTTTTCTTTAATTTCTTTAAAATGATATTTACCAGTGTTTGGTGTATAAGTTATAAGTCTTGCAGATATTTTTTGATAAATATTTTATTCCTACTTATGTTATTGTAATGGAAAAGTTTAATTAAATCCAATTTTGGGCTTTCACTGATAATACATAAAATACAATTATTTTTGTCTTTTATCTACAAATGAGGTCTGCCCCCAGCTGACCTCTTTTACAGAAATAGGCTTCTTAACTGATTCTCTTTCCAGTTAAGACTGAAGAACTTGATTACTAGACCTAATTGTTTTGGGGTTTGTCTTCAGATTTTCAAAATGGGAGATGTCATCTGAAAACACAGTTTTTCTTCTTCCTTTCCAGTGTGGATGTCTTTTGCTTTTTTTTTTTTTTTTAACGTAGAAGAATTGGAATATAGGCCAGAGGTGCAGGGGGTGTAAGAGGATTCGCCAGAGACTCGTGGGGAGCAGAACAGGGGAGCAGCAAGCGAGACAGAAGAGGTCTGTTGCACCATATGTGGGTTAGCTCCCTGCCCGGGGATTGAACTCAGACTATAGTGGTGATAGTGCTGAGACATAATCCCTAGGCCACCAGGGAAGCCTACCCTTTTGATTTTTTTATCTCTCATAAGCAGTGTCATCCCACCACAATGGTCATTCCTGATTGAAATAAGATGACCATACTCTAATGTATAGGGGTTGGAGTTAAACATACTCCCCTTGTGGAAGTCAAGACTCACATTCCTTTTTTTTTTTTAAGATTTATTTATTTATTTATACAAGAACTGGAATACAGGCCAGATGTGTGGGAGGGTGAGAGGATTCACCAGAGACAGAGCGGGGAACAGAACAGGCAGACTGACGAAATACACTGCTGAGGGGAGCAGCAGGCGAGACAGGAGAGGTCTGCCGCACCATGTGGGACCCTCGCCGGCTGGCCAGGATCAAACCCGTGCTGCAGAGGCTGCGGACAGCTTCACAGTGCTAAGCTCAACTGCCTGCACCACCAGCGGAGGCCCTCACATTCTATTTTTGATCTTGAGTCTTTGCCCCCTAGGTCTGCCCCCAGCTGTCCTCATTTACAGGAATAGCTTCTTGACTGATCCTCTTCCCAGTTAAGTCTTAAGATTGGGTAACTAACTTGAGATTCAGCAGATGCCTGATGTCAGTCCTTGGAGGGGACATCATAGAGGTGACCATTGTCCTTCTACATGCTGGATTGTCTTTTGTTGCATTCAGATTTTCCAGGGCCATGGATGCCACTTATCTAGTAAAAGACATCAAGCTTTTTCCTTAATGCCACCCATACCTCTGGCAGTGCCAACACAGAGACTTGGACCCAATTATTCTAGTTTTTAAAAAAGAATTATTTATTTATTTGTTTATTTATTTTTTTATTTATATATACAAGAACTGGGGTACAGTCCAGATGCATGGGAGAGTGAGAGAATTCACCAGGGACAGAGCAGGAACAGAACAGGCAGACTGACGTAATACACCGCTGATAGAAGCAGCGGGCGCTAAAAGAGGTCAGCTGCGCCATGTGGGACCCTTGCCCGGCTGGCCGGGATCTAACCGGCGCTGCAGTGCCTGCAGACAGCTTCACAGAGCTGCGCTCAACCGCCTGTGCCACGAGAGGAGGCCCTGGACCCTATTATTCTTATACCAAGAGCCTACCTGTCCCCACAGTTCACTCTGTCTCCCACTGGACTCTCTCCTAGGGATAAGACCCAGTCTTCTTGGGGCTGTCCCAGAACAAGAGAGAGTAGAGTACCTAGTGAAAAGAAGAAAAAATTCCACATATTCACAAAATATCTAAAGAAGAGGAGAGTAAAGGAAATGGGAAAGGATTCAAAAATTTTTGACTACCTATCTAGAGCAAGTTGTTTTTGCATACTTTATCACATTTAGTTCATACATGGGTGGACGAATTGTATCCTTTGTGTGGGCAATGAAACTGAGATTGAGAGTTTTAAAAAACTAGCTCAATAGCACAGTTCTGGTTTCAAAACTGTTTCTAGGACCTGTATTCTTCCTCATCATACCACAAGAAGTGACTTGTCCAGGGCCTCCCTGGTTAAAGACACAGAGCTGTCAAGTTATTGCCAGCTACTGTAGCATGGCTGGCCAGGAAGCCACCCACATGGTGCAGCAGACCTCTCCTGTATTGCCCACTGTTCCCCTCAGCAGTGTATTTCAGTAGATCCACTTGTTCTGTACCCCACTCTCTCTGGTGAGTTCTCTCACCTCCCCACACACACACACATCTGGTATACACCCCAGTTCTTGTATGCATAAATAAATAAATAAACTTTTTTAAAAAGTGACTTGTCTAACATGAGTAATAGCCATAAATTCAATTTTAAACATTAGCTATCTGATGGCTTAAAGCATAGAGTGCGATTATCTGCTTGAGTGTGGTGTGCTGAAGTGTCCTCTACCAGGTCTGTCCCCTCCCTCTCTAGCAAGGAATCAAATTGTGACATTCAGTCAACTGAGAGTGACATGGCCCTTTCAGAAACCTGACAATAACCCAAAAAGCACAGATGGGCTCCAGTAAGGAGCGGGGGACTTAGAGCAAACAGTGAGGACAGTCACAAGTCACAGCTCTGCCTCTTGTGCTCAAATATGAGCAAGACACCCCCTCCACAACCACTCCCCACTCCATGGACTCCACTTCCCCATTGGCAAAGTGGGCATCAGAAGGCCTACTTTAATTTTTTTAAGATTTATTTATTTATGCATACAAGAACTGGGGTACAGGAAAGAGGTGTGGGGCTGAGAGGATTCACCAGAGACAGAGCGGGGAGCAGAACTGGAAGACTGAATGAAATATACTGTTGAGGGAAGCAGTGAGTGAATCAGGAGAGGTCTGCTGCACTATGTGGGTAGTTGCCTGGGTGGGGATCAAACTCGTGCTGCAGTGGCTGTGGATAGCTTCCTAGGTTGCATCTTAACCCCTTGTGCCACCAAGGAGGCCCAGAAAGCCTACTTTAAACACATACACACCAAGTTCCTGGTGGGAGCTTCCACCATTTTTTTTTTATAAATTCAAATTCTCTCAGCTAGTTCAGAGCTACCACTGAGCAGCCCCCTGCCCTCACTGCTGTGTCCTACCCTTTCTAGGCATCTCCAGGAGACATGGAGATTAGCTGGTGCATGAGCCAGGATGGTGCCACAGGACCCCAGGCTATGCCTTCAGAGGGAAGGAACATGCCTCCTTCCCTGCTCGAGGTGACACCTTGGCATATAGTCCCAATGCCTTGCAGTGTGCTCATGAACACAGGCCACTCATGTTCTCCTCATGAACTTCCCACCCCCAGGATCCTAGTAGGGTCTTAGGGACCTGGGGCTGGGGGGAAAAGCTCTAAGGACAATGCCAAGCTCCACTCAAAAATGCCCTGGCCCCCAGGCAAATCTAGTCTGATTTCCTCTTTTCTTAAGATGATGTCACCCCACCTGACCTTACTGCCCATCCTGAAAAGGAGCAATGCAGAAAGAGATGAGACCATGCTCTGGTCCCAAAAGCCACAGCGATGCCGAACCCAGGACAGACAATGGTGGCAAACCATTCAGAGCTCCAGAGCCCCCGCTGAGACCAGACTGGGAACAGTGTCCTGGAGTGTACACTGCAGCTGCTCTAGTCACCGCCATAAATAACCCACCCCAACCACAGTGCCTGCTCTGCTCAGCTCCAGTGACAGAGACTCACATTCCTGGCGTGGACATCAGGCGCCAGCAGAGACCCTGTCTCCTGGGAAGATTGATAAGCAGGGTGTTTCCAGATCCTGAGGGCTAGGGTGACTCATCCCCCCAGTGACCCGGCTGCTAGGGATGAAACAGGGCACCCAGGGCAGCTGTTAGCAGCTGGAACTGGGTACCAGAGAGCAGCAGTGGCTAGTTCCAAGGGCCACAGGGTAAGCTGGACTGTGACAGGACACACAGTGGCAGGAGACATTGGGGAAATCAAAACTCAATGTGTGTTTTTATTCTTTTTTCTGTCGCTTTTCTCCTTTCCTTTCATCAGGTCTTCCCTTGTGTGAGGCACAGTTTGGAAGTGGGTTGTCAACTTAAAAGTAAGCAAGTTGGGCCTCCCTGGTGGCACAAGGGATTAAGACACAACCTATGAAGCTGCTTACAGCCACTGCAGCATAAGTTCGATTCCCAGCCGGCCAGGGAGCAGCCCGCATGGTGCAGCAGACCTCTCCTGACTTGCCCGCTGCTCCCCTCTGCAGTGTGTTTCAGTCAGTCTGCCTGCTCTGCTCCCCACTCTGTCTCTGGTGAACCCTCTCACTGCCCCCGCCCACACCTCTGGCCTATACCCCAGTTCTTGTATGCATAAATAAATAAATCTTTAAAAAAATGTAAACAACTACAGGAAAATACAATACTTGGAGAATGATCCAGCATTTGTTTAAAATATAGAAGGTGTATGGAGGACTGTTCAGGAAGGAAATCCTGATACAGATATGGATGAACACAGAGGGCATTTGGTTTGCTGCAATAAACTCATAGCAAAAAGACAAATACTGTGTGATTCCACTTCTGTAGAGGATCTGAGGTAGCCAAATCAGAGACAGAAACTAGAGTGGTGGGTACCAGGGATTGGAGGGGGAGTTAGTGCTTAAGGGGGACAGAGTCTCAGTTCAGGACATTGAAATTGATCCGGTGGGTGGTGGTAATGACAGCACAGAAGTGTGAATGCACTTAATGCCACCAAAGTGTACATTTATATATGATTAAGATGGTAGGTTTTGTTATGTATATATTACCACAATTTAAAAAAAAAAAAAGAAGTCCAATCATAAACAAAAAAAAAAAAATCACACTTAAGAAAAAATACATACATATAGACTAACATGCACCAAATGTCAATTATAGATGTTCTCATAGCAGTAGGCTTATAGGGAACCTTTACTTGTTTATATTTTTTGAGGTTTTTGAAATTTGTGTGCATTACTTTCAATATCAAAGAAACACAGTTTTTCAAATAAACACTTCTAAAAATTTTGGATTGACATTTAACATGCCCTTAATAGTAAGTCAATGATCGGCACACAGACATGTCTGCAAGGCTGACAGCCCTCTCCTGGGGGCCTGGCTGCCCTG
This sequence comes from Talpa europaea, assembly GCF_964194135.1. Classification (NCBI taxonomy): domain Eukaryota; kingdom Metazoa; phylum Chordata; class Mammalia; order Eulipotyphla; family Talpidae; genus Talpa; species Talpa europaea. Next base: position 48,419,222 of record NC_140078.1, on the reverse strand, counting down.
TGGGCCATGATCTACTATTCTGACCCCTCCACATCAGGACTCCACCAACTCCAGGCCCGCCTCCCTCCATGGCATCCCTGCATTACCTCTCCTCCTTTTCCCTTCTGTCACTGGCTTCTGGGTGGCAGGTATGTGAACATAAGATTCCCATCCACAGTGGGAGTTTAACCTCCTGTGTTTAATCTCATCCTCCCCTTGGATCAGGAGCTTGGGGACCCCTACCCTGCTTCTCCTTCCCCTCCTAGAACTGTTAGTAGAGAGAAGAGGCCCTTTCCACCTTCCCTACTCAGTCTTCTCAAGTCCTTCTCTGAAAGCCCCGAATTGCACCAGCAGCTTCTTCATGTCATGAGAAGACTGGGATGAGAAGAGGCTGAGAGCCACCAGGGCAAAACTGAGTGTGCAGGGGATAGTTCCCTCCAATGGAGCTTCTCCAGGAAGCCTCTCTGCACTCATCTCTGGTCAGTGTCCTGAATTCCAGACTCACCACCACCTCTTAAGACTGTCACCCTGGACTGAACAAGGACAAAGCAATGGTATCTTCAGACAGAAAATACTCCCTTGAAAGCCAGGCAGCTTTTCTCACCCAAGGAGTACTGTCAAAGCCTCTGGCCTTCTAGGGGCATCACACTATGAAGAAGAGGCCAAGCTGGCCAAGATGGGAAAAAGTCAACATCCTACAGGCTGATTCCAGCCTTTCTGGCCTTGTTTATTTTTACACCTTGACCTGAGGCCTGTGCTTTGCTCAACCTACTAGTCTTCATAAAGTAGAGCAACATGCTCTCCTAATTCATTTCTTGCATTTGTATCTCCTGCCTCCTGGAATACCAGCCTTCCTCTTGACTCTGGAAATTTTTTTTTTAATTGAAACATTATATAAGTTTCAGGTGTACACTATTCAGAATCAACACTTGCATATACTACGCTGTCAAATTTTATCTTTCACCATGCCATTGTGCCCTTTTCCCAGTTGATCCACACCTTCCCCTTCCCTTCCAGTAACCACTAATTGGTTTTATAGTCCACAAGTTTTATTTAGTTCATCTGTTTGTTTTCACTATATACCACATATAAGTGAATTCATATGTTATTTGTTTTTCTCTGTCTCGCTTCTTTCACAAAGCATAATTGCCTCCAGGTCATTCATGTTGTTGGATATGACAGGACTTCATATTTTTTTAAAGATTTATTTATTTATGCATAAAAGAACTGGGGAACAGGCCAAAGGTGCGGGGGGGAGGCGGGGAGCGGTGAGAGGATTCACCAGAGACAGAGTGAGGAGCAGAACAGGCAGAATGACTGAAACACACTGCTGAGGGGAGCAGCGGGAGAGTCAGGAGAGGTCTGCTGCACCATGTGGGTCATCTCCCTGGCCTGGGATTGAACTCGTGCTGCAGTCGTTGCAGATTATTTCACAGTGCTGACACTTAATCCCTTGTACCACCTGGGAGGTCCTTTATATAGTTTAATAGTATTTCATTGTGTGTGTGTGTGTGTGTGTGTGTATAGAGACAGACAGACAGACAGATAGACAGACAACATTATATATACATCTTGTTGATGAGTAATTAGGTAGTTCACAGATCTTGGCTACTGAAATAGTATTGCAATAATCATGGGCTGTATATATCTTTTTGACTTAGTATTATTGTATTTTTGAGTAAATATCCAGAAGTGGGGTAAATGGATTAAATGGGCCTTATATTTTTAATTTTTTGAGGAATGTCCATATTGCTCTACATAATGGCTGCATCAATTTACAATCCCACCAACAGGGTATAAGTGTTTACTTCTCTCCACATCCTTTCCAACACTTGCTGTTCTTATCTTTGGATAATAGCATTCTCACAAGTATAATGTGATATCTCAGTGTCATTTGTGGTGATATTTTTTATTATTGAGGTAATATTGTTTAGAACACTGCATAGCTTTCAACTATACAATGTATTACCTTGGCAACTGTGTATTTCCCACCACATCCATCACCAAATACCTAATCACCACATCCACCAACCAAATACCCAATCACCACGCACACTAACCTACTCCCTGACACCTTCCTCTTGGAACCACCACTTTGTTGTCAGAGTCTAAGGGCTTGTTTTTGATTTTGTTGTTTGATTTTTTTCGCTTTTTTTAATATTTCCTGAATAAATGAAATCATATGATATTTATTTTTCTCCTTTTGACTTATTTCACCTAGCATAATTTCCTCAAGTTTCATCCATGCTATTAAAAACAGCAATATTTCATCTTTTTTAAGACTAAGTAATATTCCATTCTGCATATCTCCTACATCTTCTTAATCCATTCAGCTATTGTTATGCACCTGGGATATTTTCACATTTGGGCTATTGTAAGTAGTATTGCACTGAACATAGGCATGGTATAACTTTTTGATTTAATGTTTTCATGTTCTTCAGAAATAGGATAATTGGATCATATGGTAACCAGTGTGGCATGAAATGAATTTTCACTGTGATTTTCATTTGCATTTCTCTAATGGTAAGCAATGTGGAGCATTTTTTCATGTGTATTTGTCATCTGTATGTCTTATTTAATGAAAATCCTCTGTCCATTTTTTAATCAAGTTATATATTATTTTGTTGTTATCTTGTAAGTGTTGCTAATATATATTGGATATTAACCCCTTGTCTGGTATATTGTTTGTCAATATTTGCTTCCACTCAGCATGTTGCCTTTTCATTTTAATGATGACTACTTTTGCTGTGCAGCACCTCTTAGTTTGAGATAGTTCCATTTGTTTATATTCTTTTTTTGTTTCTCTTGCAGTTGGAGACATCACAATGTTGAATTGATTTGCATTTCTCTAGTAACAAGAGATAAATGAACATTTTTCATATGCTTATAGCCATCTGTATTTCATCTTTTAGAGAAGTGTCTGTTCAGATCCTTTGCTTATTTTTTAATGAGGTTGTTTATTGTAGTTTTTTAAATTATTTCTTATTTTAACATTTATCAATTCTTACATTTTTTAGACAATATTTGCTTTTCCCCACCCCCTCAGATTGAGTCCCCATAGAATTTTCTTTCCTAAGGCACCTGTGCACCATCACCACAGTGCCCAGTGCTCCTCCTTCCCTCATTCTGATCCCTCTCCCTCCTCCTCCCCTGCAGTATGTCTCTGGTTTATAATTGTCTGTTTTTGCTTTGTTGTGGTTTGTACTGTTATTATTTTTTTACACTGATATCTTATTTGGTTCCCCTATATTCCTGTTATAAGTGAAACTATCTAATATTTTTCTTTTTCCTTCTGGCTTAATTCACTGAGCATAATTCCTTCTAGCTCCATCCACATTGCTGCAAATGGCATGAGGGTTTATCTCTTTTGATTGCTGAATAATATTCCATTGTGTATATATGCCACATCTTCTTCATCCAATCATCCAAGGTGGTCTTTCGAATCAATGTTTTTGTGTTCTTTGGGTGGATCCCTAGGAGTGGAATTGCCGGATCATGCGGTAGCTCCATTTTAGTAGACTGAGGAAATTCCAGACAGTTTTCCACGGCGACTGGACCAGTTTGCACTCCCACCAGCAATGTAGGAGATTTCCTTTTTCACCACATCCTCGCCAACATTTGTTGTTGCTTGTTTTTTTGATATGTGCTATTCCTACTGGTGTAAAGTGGTATCTCATTGTGGTTTTGATTGGTATTTCCCTGATTATAAGGGCTATTTTTTCATATGCCTGTTGGCCATTTGCATTTCCTCTTTGGAGAAATGTCTTTTGAGTTCTTCTGCCCATTTCTTGACAGGATTGTTTATTTTTATTTTGTTGAGCCGTGTGAGTTCTTTGTATATCTTTGTGATCAGTCCCTTATCAGTTGAATGGAGTGCAAAGATTTTTTCCCAACCAGTGGGGTATCTCTCTGTTTTGATTAATGTCTCTTTGGCTGTACAGAAGCTTTTCAGTTTGATGTAATCCCAGGTGTTTAACTTTGCCTTCACTATCACTGCTTTGGGTGATGAGTCTTTAAAGATGGTTCTGAGATGTATGTCTTGTAGTGTTTTACCTATATTTTCTTTTATATATTTTATGGTTTCAGGTCTTATGTCCAGTTCTTTTATCCATTTTGAGTTGATTTTTGTGCACGGTGAGAGGTAGTGGTCTAGTTTCATTTTTTTGCATGTGGAGGTCCAGTTTTTGCAGCACCATTTATTGAACAAACTGTCCATGTTCAATTGCATATTCTTTGCTCCTTTGCCAAAGAATAGTTGCTTATATAAGTGTGGCTTTATTTCTGGGCTCTCTATTAGGTTCCATTGGTCTGTATCTCTCTTTTTGTTCCATTACCAAACTGTTTTAATTATTATGGCTTTGTAGTATAGTTTGACCTTTGGAAGTGTGATACCTCCTTTCTCCTTCATTTTCATCAGTAAGGCTTTGACTATTCATGTTTTTTTTTTGTGGTTCCATATGAATTTCATCAGTATTTGTTCTATTTCTTTGAATAATGTCATTGGGATTTTTATTGGAATAGCATTGAATCTGTATATTGCTTTTGGTAGGATGACCACTTTAATAATGTTGATTCTTCCAATCCATGAGCAGGGGATGTCTTTCCATTTCTTTGTGTCTTCTTCAATTTCCTTTAACAGTGTTTTATAATTTTCTTTATATAGGTCTTTCACCTCTTTTATTAGGTTTATTCCCAAGTATTTGATTTTTTTGGTTTCAATTATAAAAGGGATGGTTTTCTTGATTTCTTCTTCTTCAGATTGATTGTTTGTGTATAGGAAGGCTACTAATTTTTGTGTGTTGATTTTGTATCCTGCTACTTTACTGAACAGGTTGATTATTTTGAGTAGTTTTTCTGTGGAGTTTTTAAGGTTCTCTATGTATATTATCACATCATCTACAAATAGTGATAGTTTTACTTCTTCTTTCCCTATTTGGATTCCTTGTATGTCTTCCTCTTGTCTTTTTGCCCTGGCTATTGAAAAGCAGTGGTGAGAGAGGACATCCTTTTCTTGTTCCTGATCTTAAAGGAAAGGCCTTCAGCTTTTCGCCAATGAGAATAATGTTGGCAGTGGGTTTGTTGTATGTGGCTTTTATCATGTTAAGGTATGTTCCTTCTATCCCAAGAATTTCAAGGGCCTTCATCATAAATGGATGTTGGACTTTGTCGAATGCTTTCTCAGCATCTATTGATATGATCATATGGTTTTTATATTTCTTTTTGTTGATGTGTTGGATTATACTGATTGATTTTCGCATGTTGAACCATCCTTGTGCCCCTGGGATGAATCCCACTTGATCATGGTGTACTATCCCTTTGATGCATTGCTGGATTCTGTTGGCAAGAATTTTGTTGAAGATTTTTGCATCAGTGTTCATTAGGGAGATTGGCCTGTAGTTTTCTTTTTTTGTGCTGTCTTTGTTGGGTTTTGGTATTAGTGTAATGTTGGCTTCGTAGAATGTATTTGGTAGAATTCCTTCTTTTTCAATGTTTTGAAAGAGTTTGTGTAGGATAGGCACTAATTCACACTGAACGTTTGGTTGAATTCATTTGTGAAGCCGTCTGGGCCTGGGCTTTTGTTTTTGGGGAGTGCTTTAATGACTGCCTCAATTTCGCTGCTTGTATTTGGTCTGTTTAGTTGTTCTATTTCTTCTTTGTCCAGCTTTGGATGATTATATTGTTCTAGGAATTTTTCCATCTCTTCTAGGATGTTGAATTTGTTTGCATATAAGTGTTCATAGTAATCTTTGATTATTCTTTTGATTTCTACTGAGTCTGTTGTGATTTCTCCTCTTTCATTTGTAATCCTATTTATGTGTGTTTTCTCCCATTTTTGCTTGTGAGCCTGGCTAAAGGTTTGTCTATTTTGTTTATTTTTTCAAAGAACCAACTTTTGATTTCATTGATCTTTTGGATTTTTTTTTTAATTTCCAATTTGTTTATTTCTGCTTTGATTTTTATTATTTCCTTTCTTCTACTGGCTTCAGGGTTTTTTGTTGTTGTTGTTGTTGCTGTTCTTTTTCTAGCTCTTTGAGATGTGAGATTAGGTTGTTTCTTTGAGTTCTTTCTTGTTTGTGTGAGCCTGTATTACTATATATTTTCCTCTTATTACTGCTTTTGCTGCATCCCATACATTCTGGAAAGTGGTGTCCTCCTTGTTGTTCAACCCAAAGTATTTTTTAATTTCTTCTTTGATCTCCTCATTAGTCCAGTGGTCTTCCAGTAGTGCGGGTTTCAATCTCCATGAAGTGGGAGGGTTCCTTGTTTTCTTTTCATGATTTATTCCTAGCTTGATACCTTTATGATCAGAGGAGATAGTTGGAATGATTTTAATCTTCATGTATCTGTTGATGTTTGTCTTGTGGCCCAGTATGTGATTGATGCTGGAGAATGATCCGTGCACACTTGGGAAAAATGTGTACTCAGATTTTTTTGGATGCAGTGGACTGTGAGTGGAAAGGAACTATTTCAGGCACTGCACCCTGTGAACTGTTTGTTGTAGTTTTAAAAAGGTTTACAGGGCTCTTTGAGTATAGGACAGATCTATTATATATAATAATTTACATATCCAATTGCTAAATTGTTTGTTTTTGCCAGGCCTTTAATGATACAACAGAAAACACCATTCCATTCTTCTTCTTCCCCGCCACCATTCCTTACACCCCCTAGTCCTTTTATCCTTCCCTCATTGCATTTATTGACTTCCCTTAGTTTTTGCATTTTACTTTGTCAATTTGTTAGTTATATAAATGTCCACTTTGTTTTTATCATTCTGATTTGCTTTAGTAAACATAATTCACTCAAAATCACTGTTTTGCCAATAGGGTCACATTTCATCTTTCCTTATGGCTAAGTAGTATTTCATTGTATGGCTATACCAAATCTTCTTGATCCAATCTTCTATCACTGGAAATTTAGGTGTTCCCCATGCCCAAGATAGTATAAATAATGCTGCAATAAACTTTGTAGAGCATATGGATTTTTCAATGAATGGTTTCACATTCTTTGGATAGATGCCCAAGAATGGGATTGCTAGACTGTTATTTACAATTTTGTTTTCCTAAGATGAGTACAGATCACTTTCCATAATCATTGCACTACTTTACATTCCCACCAACAGTACAATAAGTACAATAATGGTTCCTCTTTCTCTGTATCCTGAATATTTATTTTTGGGGATCTTTCTAATATGCATATTCTCATGGGAGTGAGACTGAAATCCTTGTTGTGGATTCCACCTGCAAATTTCTTATTGAAAGTGATGATGAACAATTTTTTTTGAGTATCTATTGGCCTTCTGTATATCCCCTGTGGTAAATTCTCTATTCATATCTGCTGCCCATTTCTTAATTGGGTTGTTTGTTTTTTATTGTTGAACTATGTATTTTTCATATATCTTGGATATATTCACTTTATTATACTTTTTAAGTAAAAGTAAAGGAAAATTTATATTTAATATTGTTAAAATTATGTAAAATTTATATTACTTTAAAACCAATTTTCAATAATTGGCATCTACAAAAATTAGGAGGGAGTTTAAGAGAATTATTTGTAGTAACACAAGTCAGAATAAATACTAGACATTTACATAATGGATAATTTGGCAAAGTCAAATACTTATAAAAACTAGTGGGCATTAATAAATTAATGAGGCTTGTGAGGTTAAGAAGGAGAGGGAGGTCTCCCCTGGTGGCACAGGCAGCTGAGAGCCTCTCTGTGAAGCTGTCCACAGCCTCTGCAGCGCTGGTTCAAACCCGGCCAGCAGGCGAGGGTCCCACATGGCACGGCAGACCTCTCCTGTCTCGCCCTCTGCTCCGCTCAGCAGTGTATTTCATCAGTCTGCCTGTTCTGCTCCCTGCTCTGTCTCTGGTGAATCTTCTTACCCTCCCGCATGTCTGGCCTGTACCCTGGTTCTTGTATAAATAAATAAATATGGCCTCCCCAGTGGCACAGCGGTTGAGCGCTGGGTTGCGAAGCTGCCTGCAGCCTCTGCAGCGCCGGTTTGATCCCCAGCTGCCTGGCGAGGGTCCCACATGGTGCGCAGACCTCTCCTGCTGCCCACTGCTCCCCTGAGCAGTGTACTTCATCACTCTGCCTGTTCTACTCTCCACTCTGGCTCTGGTGAATTCTCTTACCCTCCGTGCCGCACCTCTGACTGTATCCAGTGCTTGTATAAATAAATAAATAAATCTTAAATAAATAAATCTTAAAAAATGTACATTTAAAAAATTATCTTTAAAAAATAATAAAGAAAGAAGGAGAGGGGAAGAAAAAGAGGTCAAAGAGAATATACGGTTTGGTTACGAGGAAAAATTAAAATAAAATGTGGAGACCTATAAGAAATTGAATTTAGGAAATTGATCTAAGCAGCAGCCTGGAGTTTCTCTTCGTCCATGAATAGAGCAGACTAATGTCCTTGGCACTCTACTATAACAACTTCCATACCCCCCACATCTCCAGGCCTCATCTGTAGACTTGGTGTCTTGGAACACCACCCTGTATTGGCTCCTGACTTCCAACTATCCTAAGTGACAACAAGGTTTCAACCAACACAGCAATATATAACACAGTATCCAAGACCAACTCTGCAAGCCAATACCTTGTGACCTGCATTTCTTACCTAAGATCATCACAGATGTATTGGAAAGGAAAGCAGTCTAATTTAAATAATAGAAATAATGATAAAGCATCAAACAGAATAAGGACACAAAGAAACCCACCCTAATCAATGAATCAAGACAAAACCCCAGGGGAAATCCTCAATACAATAGAATTTGCAAAGCTACCTGAAGAAGACTTCAGGACAACAGTCTTAATGATGCTTACAAAGTAGGAGAATATTGGGGAAAAAATAATAATAAAGTATGAAAAAAATCCAAACAAAAGTCAAAGAGATAAATAATGCAATAGATGAACGAAAAAATAATACAATAGAAAAACAAAGCTGTACATTCCATGAGGCTAAGGAACAAATCAGTGAGACAAAGACCAACAAAAAAGGAAAATAAAGACAAAGTGAAAGACTTATGGGACAACATGTAAAGAGAAAATTTTTGCATAAAAAGGGATTAAGGAAAAGGGGAAGAACTACTGTTTGAAGAAATAATAGCTGAGAACTTGCCCAAACTGATGAAGAAAACAAACCTCTAGACTGAGGAAGTTCAAAGAGATCCAAACAAAACAAATACAAACAGACACACTCCAAGGTATATTATAATTAAAATGGCAAAATTAAAGATAAGGCAAGAATTCCAAAAGCAGTTAGAGAAAAGCAAAGAGTCACATATAAGGAAATCCCCATAAGACTCAGCGGATTTCTCAGAAGAAATATTACAGGCCAGAATGTAATGGCAAGACAAATTTAATGTGCTGAAAGTAAAAGTTCTCTAATCAAGAATCTTCTACTTGATTAGGGTACCATTCAGAATTGAAGGAGTGATAAAGAGTTTTACAAACAAAAGTTGTAATAATTCCTATCTAAACTGGTATCACAAGATACATTAAAGAGAATTCTATAAAATCAAAATAAATCTCACTTAGAAGCAAAAAAGAAAAACCAGAAAATATGGGTGGAAAGAGAATAAAAATGGGTACTGGTGTAAAAAACTCAAAATTTACTTGCTTGCAATTTAAGGTAGGTCATAAGTATAAAGCCTTATGTGGCAAACTCAAAACAAAAATAAATAGAAAAAATAAAGATGATAAAAATGGAATCAAAACACTAAGGAAAAAAAGTAATTTTCAAAATACAAGGAAGAGTGCATGTAAGAGAAGAACAAAAGAACAGAAACAAACTGCAAGAATAGCCAGAAAGCAACTAGCAAAATGGTAATACTTACATATCAGTAATTTCCCTCTTTGTCAATGGCCCAAATTCACCAATAATAAAGGCACAGAATACCTGCTTGGATCAGAAACATAAATCCAACTTTCTGCTATCCCCAGGAGACTCATCTGAGTTTAAAGAGATAAACATGGACTCAGAATTCAAAATAAAAGATTGGAAAACAATTCTAAAGGAAATGGTATCTTCAAAGTCAGGAACAACCATAAATAATCAGATAAAATAGATGTCCAGCTAACAAATATTACAAAAGATGGGGTGGGCATTATATAATGATTAAGGGAGCAATGCATAAGGGAGACAAAACTATGAGGAGCATCAGAACACACAAACCAACTACCAATAAACCTAACAAGCAACATAAATAGCAATAATACAGTAGTGGGGGAATTCAATACTACCTTATTTCAATGGATAGACTAACCAGACAGAAAAATCAACAGGGGAGCAGTCTTAAATGAGGAATTAGACAAGATTGGCTAAGTAGGAATTTATAGGGCATTCCACACCCCAGAAAAGCTCACTATATATTATTCTCAACTGCTCATGGAACATTCTTGAGGATAGACCACATATTGGCTCACAAAACCAGTGTCAATAAAATCAGAGAGACCAAAATCATATAAAGTATCTTCCCTGATCACAATGGTATCAAACCAGGAATCAACCAGAAAAAGAAGCAGGAAAAACTTCAAACATGTGGAGATTAAACAACATGTTACTGAATAACTTTTGGGTTAACAAGAAAGTCAAAGGAAAACTTAGAAAATACTTGGAGATGAACAAAAATGAAGACGACTGCCATCAGAACATAAGTGTTTCAGTGAAAGCAGCACAAAAAGGAAATTACAATACAGTACCTTTATCAAGAAAAAGTAAAGACCTCAAACAATGTAAACTTATACCATAAGGAACTAGAAAAAAGAAGAACAAATGAAACCAAAAACTACTCAACGAAAGGAAATAAAAAGATTCAAAATAAAAGAAATAGAAATAGAATTCAGAAATAAACCCAAACTCATATGGACTATTAATTTATGACATAGGTGCCAAGAACTTACAAAGGAAAAAGGAAAGTCTACTCAACAAATGATGCTGGGAAAACTGGACTGCCACATGTAAAAGAATAAAACTAGACTACAATCACAGTCCATACACAAAAATTAGTTCAAAATGTATCAAACACTTAGATATAAAACCTGAACCATAAACTATGTGGAATGAACATAGATTAAAACACTTTGAACCATGGGATTCAGAAATGTCATTGGATACTCAAATCTAACAGCAAGGGAAACAAATGCAAAACTTAAAAAATGGGATTCCATCAAATTTAAGAACCTCTACACAACAAAAGAAACTATCATTAAAATGAAAAGATGCCTTACTGAGAGAGAAAATGTTTGCACATCATATATCCAACAAGGGACTAATATCTAAAGCCTATATATAGAGCTCATACAACTAAGTAAAAAGAAAACAAATAACCCAGTCAAAAAAAAAAATGAACAGAAGAACTAAATAGACACACCTCAAAAGAATATTTACAGATGTCCAACACACAATTGAAAAAATGCACATTATTACTTATTATCAGAAAAATGCAAATCAAAACCACAATGAGATACCACATCACACTTGTGAGAATGGCTCATATCCAAAAGAACAGAACAAATGTTGGTGAAGGTGTGGAGAAAAAGGGACCCTTATATGCTATAGAAAACATTATGGAGCTTTCCTCAATCATTTAATGTAGACCTACTACATGACCAATTCACTGATCCCTCTGCTCAGTGTCTACCCAAAGGATACAAAAATTCTAATTTGAAAGGAATCATGCATTCCTTTGGTCATCACAGCACTATTTATAATAGCCAGGCTATGGGCACAGCCTCAGTGCCTAACAATAAATGAGTGGATAAAGATACGGTTGGAATACAACTTGATCATTAGAGAAAAAGGAAGATGAGACCTTGCCATTTGCAAACACATGAATGGAACAAGAGGGGATTATGCTAAGCAAAATAAGTCAGAAAGAGAAAAACAAATATCATTTGATTTTGCCCATGATGTGGAATATAAAGAAACAAAGCAAAAAAAAAAAAAAGAAAAAGAGAAAAAAAATGCTTGAAATCTGACTGAAGAATTGATTCTATGTGTAGGGGAGGGTAAAGGGTGAGAAATAAAGGGGGAAGGATTCCCAATAGACTAAGGTGGAGGACTATGGGGCTTCGGTGGAGGGGCATGGCATGATAACACACTTTTGCAGTTATGAACATGTATTTCTAAAACATAAGTAATGTTACCTCAATAAACACAGCAAACATAAAATGAATGTATTTTTAATCCAACCAGGCAAGTTTTTGTCAGGTGTTTCAACATTATATTGAAACCAAAAGTGAAGGCAGTCTACTTCCAGATTTGAAGCCAATGCAAAGCCATATCATCTCCAAGAACAGTGTCTACTATGGATGGAGCTAGAGTCCAGGTCACTGCCTTGAGTTCCTCCCAAGGGATCCACTGGGGCCTGGCTTGCCCACACGTGGGGCTGCATACTTGCTCCTTGGGCAACAGTAGCCTATCTAGCAGCTGCAGCCAATGTCCATTAGACAATGCTCAACATGATAAGGGGGTTCAGATAGCCCAGGAATTCCTCCTGCTAATCTTAACCTGTAGACACTATATGAGAGCACCATATAAATTACCCTCTGTAGTTTCACTCTTCAAAACCAAAACTGGTATTATATGGCCCAGCAGTTACAATTCCTTGGCCTCCAGCCTTCTTGAGGGCTGATGGACTTCCACCTGCCATGCACCTGTTGCACTTCAGCATCAATGTTCTCACTGGACCCACATTGGCTCTTGTCATCTACCTGGGCACTATGCAACCAGTATATGTTTTTAAGGAACTGATCAGGTGAGTGCTCTAAATACTTGAGCAGTTTAAAATATCCCTCAACAAACATTAATATTCATGATGTAGAAGGGACTGTCTGAGTCATGCCAATTCATCAGAATCCTCTCAGGCTATCAAGATTCAAACACTCATGTTCTCTACATACCAGTCCTTGGACATTTCACCCACCTTCCCACCTCAACTTGCCTGTGAAGGTCTTCCTATAGTGCCATCCACATGCTGCTTGGACTAGGTGATATCTTCTCTCCCTCCAGAATAAGCCTAGTCACAATTTCCCAGGGAAAACAGCCTGACCTTCTGGACTCAGTCAAAGTCAGCATCCTCCATAAGAATGTTTCAGAGTTTTAACTTAACATTCATATTGTGATTCTAAGAGTAATATCCACCTTCCTCACTAGATTTTTTTTTAAAGATTTATTTATTTATTTGTACAAGTACTGGGTATAGTCAGAAACATGGGAGGGTAAGAGAATTCACCAGAGCCAGAGCAGGGAGCAGAACAGGCAGACTGACAAAACACACTGCTGAGAGGAGAAGTGGGCGCAGCAGGAGAGGTCTGTCGCTCCATGTGGGACCCTCGCCAGTGGCCGGGGATCGAACCAGTGCTGCAGATGTTATGAGCAGCTCCGCAGCCCAGTGCTCAACTGCTGTACCACCAGGGGAGGCCTTAGACTTTATTTTTTTTTAATTCATTTTTATTTATTTCTGCATACAAGGACTGCGGTATAAGCCAAAACTGCAGGGGGTAGAGTGAGGATTCACCAGAGAGAGTGGGGAGCAGAACAAGTAGAGCTACTGAAATACACTGCTGAGGGGAGCAGCAGGTGAGACCAGAGAGGTCTGCTGCACCACGTGGGTTAGCTCCCTGGCCGGGATCAAACTAATGCCACAATAGCTGGCGTTAGCTTGATAGCACTGAGACTTTCAGCGCTGAGCCCCCAGGGATGACTCTCATTAGACTGTAGGCCCATGTGATAGTCAGCTTAGGCTACTATAGTAGGCTACTAGACTGAACATCTGAAACTATAGCCATTTATTTCTCATACTTCTGTACCCTGGTAGTCCCAGATCAAGGTTGCTATCTCTTCAAATCAGGGGAGCAAGAGAGACAATTCTCTGATGTCTCTTCTTATAAGGACACCTAATCCTACTGGGTCAGGCCCTAATCCTCATTACATTACCTTACATGACCCCCTCAGAGGTCTCATTTCCAAATACAACCTCACTGTGAGGCAGGACTTCAACACTGTGACCATGGCTTTTAGAGGTATTCAGTCCCTAACTGTGCATGAAGGCATAAATGCTGTGTCTTCTTTTGTTCATCTCCTTATCCTCAGCAGAGAACTTTGTACTAGGTAATTAATAAACATGCTGTATAGATGAATTAAGCAACAATTTTCTTAAATGATGCATTGATTATATTAATTTTGACATTTGTCTTATCTGTTAAACTGATGTGAAGAAAGACCCAAAACTATCTTTGACTTTGAAGGCAGTATCTAAATTTAGAGCAAAAGTGTTGTGGCTTTCTCTAATACCTCCATGTTTTGTTATGGACTGTCAGTTATAATCAGGTTGATGAGAAAAAAACTGAATAAAAAGATATGAGAAAAAAAGATATGAGAGTCTGGAAATGAGAGAAGGGGGTATTCTCTTCAAAAAGCCTTAGTTGGACAAATCTTTGGGGCTATGCTAAATATATACATGTCCTGTTCCAGTGAAACCAGCATAGATGAGGATATGAATAACACAGCCCAAAAACTCATGAGGCAGGTACATTCCTTACAGTTAGTGCTAAAACAACTACTTATTACTACTACAGCTTGCAAAAGCCCAGGGAAGGGGAGAGTTGCTCTGATGGCAGTAACTTTAAGGAACAAAATACCTAAAAATTTGAACCAAGCTGAGAAACAGAAAGCTAGTCCTGTCTTGACTCATCCATGAGCACCAAGCTTTATAACTTTGTGCAAAACACTTTACCTTTCTATCCAGTTCCAGTATTTTATAAATTTATGATTTTGTTTCTCTATAACATTTATATTGATGAGTCCAAAGTAGCATTTTTGTCTTCCAGAGAAAGCTCCTTGTAATGTCACAATGACATTCCAAAAAGCAGGCCTCTGAGAGAATGAGATATTACTGAAAGTCACACTCTAAGATGAGTGATGATCAAACTGCAATGATAAAACGTTGAGTCTTCATTCTGCCCAGTCTGCTCAATAAAATCCAATGCATTTGGTACCAGCATGGAGTCTGAGCAGCAAGTGAAAATCAGTATGGCCATGTGACTTTTGTTCTCTGCTTATCTGCTTATCTAAGAGTCCAGAGAATAAAGCAAGAGGTATCAAGAGAGTTGGAGATGTTTATTTTCCCACAAACCAGTGATTATTGTGACCTGAGGTGTTGAAATTTCATGAGAGGCTATATTTGTATATTTCCCTCCAGAATAACAAGTGCCAACTCTTGAGAAAGAGAGAAATCTGAACAGATTCCAGTCAATTTTGATAGATTCAAAGTTTCAATGATCTTGGGTGAGTTAGAACTATTCTAGGTGCAACATTCTTTCATATTTACTCAGATACTCATGCCCTTTCTCTCACAATGTGGTGTACAGATATTCCCTTGGAAGACTTTCTCTCATACCTTAGGTATATTTATATCACAAGACAATAGCCGAAAAACAAGAACTGAATGTACTGATTACAACAGAAATTGAATCTGCTCACTAGAAATAAACAAGGTTATTTGTTACCTTGAAGAAATGAGGCTAAGTACATTTATTAGTCCTTGTCATGTGCCAAACAAATAATGTTATGTGCTTTACACATGCTAATTTGATACTCATGACAGCCCAACTAAGTAATAGCACTATTTTAATTTGATATAGGAAGAAAGAAACATGGAACACACCATTAGTTCAGATAGCACATCTCACATTAGTTCCACTAAAACCTTGTGCCTTTGGCTTCTATTAGGTTTGAGAGACTGTAGACAAAAGCACCCAACAGCATTACTTTGGAGAAATAAAGGCCAGCTGCTATATTACTTATTTACTAATGCATAAATGCAAATTTAATGATGCTCTGATAAAATCAGTGATTCCCAAACTTTGCCATGTGGCTCACCTGGAGACATGACTTCAGTGGAGATCCTTGATTCAGCATTTCTCCATGGAAATACATGCTAATAGGCAACACTTATAAAGCCAGAGAGAATACAAAATGAACAAGACACATCCCTGACCTTAATGCATTCACATATCTAGTAGAGGAAGATACACAATGTGAATGCAGCCACACAAATGCCAGATTGCAGGAAATCCCAAGCCTTCTACATGATGGAGATAGAGAAGCCATCATCAAGGACGCTTTGGAACTGATCTTCCAGATAAAATGTGTTGTTTTCTCATAGTGAGGCCAGGGGTATGTTCATTCTGGGGAAGACAGCAGGATGAGCTGAGATATGGAGTGTAAACAAGAACAGCACACAACACAGAAACTCACTTTAAATGTGATGCCATCAACACTAAACATAGAAAGCTGGGATCCATAACTTCAGATTAATCATGATAAAATGCCATACATTCAAGTTGAGGGACATTCTACAAAATACCTGACCAGCACCCCTGAAACTGTCAACATCTTGAAAAAGAAGGAATAGCTGAGATGCTGTCACAGACCAGGGTAGACTAAGTAGAGATGATGACCTAGTGAAATGTGGTACATTGAACTTGATTCAGGAATAATAAAAATCAGTCAACTTCTCTGTAGGTCTAAATAATTACAAAATAAAATGTTTTATTTAAAAGAATTGAAAGCCAGACAGGCCATATCAATATTAGTAAAAAGACTGTAGAACAAGGAAAATATTAAGAAATGAATATGTACATAAATAAATGATAATGAATTTATCACAAAGAAACATGTCCTAAGTAAGGATGCACCTAACTTCAGCTCCTATACATGAAGTGAAAAATGTTAGACCTGAAAAGAGAAATGGATAAATTTACAATTACACTGGAGACATCAACATTCTACTCTCAGTTATCAACAGAAAAAGGAGATAGGATCAGCAAGGACATAAAAGATTTGAAAAACACTATCAACAAACAAGACATTTATAAGACACTTATAAGACAAGACATTTATAAGAGACTTCACAAAGCAGAACCCATATTCTAAAGCACAAGGAACATTCATCAAGAAACACTATATCCTGCCCCATAAACCTCTCACTAGCAAATGTAAAAAACTTGAATCATACAATTTTTTTTTTCTAACACACACAAAATTAACCTAGAAATCTAAAACAAAACAAACTGGAAAAATCCCCCAAATATTTAGAAATTAAGTGATACACTTCTAAATAAAACATGGTCAAAACAGAAATCTCCAAGGAAACTGGAAACAATTTTGAATTAAATGAAAGTGCAACATAAAAATATGTGTTGTATTGCATAAAATTACCACTTAAAGGGAAATTTATTGCATTAAATGTTTTATTAGGAAAGAAGACTTACCTCAAATCAGTAATCTAAATGTCAATCTAAAAACTCTAGAAATGGAAAAGTATAATAAATGCAAATTAAGCAGAAGGAAGAAAATAATAAAATAAGGGCAGAAATTAAAAACAGTAAAGTAATAGAAAAAAATCAATGATCCCATCTTTGAAAAGATCAATAACACTCTGGCAAGACCAACAGAGAAATAAAAACACAAATTACCAATATCAGAAATAAGAGGAAATACTTACACCACAAAAATAACAAAAGGATAATAATGGACTATTATGTCACCAAATTTAACAACTTGATGAAATGAACCAACTTTTTGAAAAACAAAAAATACTAAAACTCAGTAAGATATAACTTCAATACTCCTATATTTATTGAAAAAATTAACTTTTGGGGGCCTCCCCCGTGGCGCAGCAGTTGAGTGCTGGGTTGCGAAGCTGCCCCGCAGCCTCTGCAGCGCCGGTTCTATCCCGGCTGCTCCCCGGCCACTGGAGGAGGGTCCCACATGGCCCGCAGACCTCTCCTGCCGCCCGCTGCTCCCCTCAGCAGTGTACTTCTGTCCTTCTGCCTGCTCTGCTCCCCGCTCTGGCTCTGGTGAATTCTCTCGCCCTCCCGCGCTTCTGACTGTACCCAGTGCTTGTATAAATAAATAAATAAATGTTTAAAAAAAAAATTAACTTTTTGTTAAAAACTTCTAATTCATATATAAAACTGCTGATTCCACAAAAATTTTTAAATAAGCCCATTAGAACTAAGCTCGCTTGCCAGTGTCACAGGATGTAAGCTCCATAAACAAAAATCAATTGATTTTCTATTACATTGACAATGGAATAATGTGAAAATTAAATTTCAAAACAATTCCTATTTATAATATCATCCAAAAGAATAATATTCTTAGAAATAAATTTAATACTACATATCCAAAACTATAAACATTGCTGAAAGAAATTTAATATCTAAATAAAGGGGAAAACATTCACTTCACAGAAGACACAACATTGTTTAAGATGACAAACTCCCTAAATTGGCCTATAGACTTAATGTAATTCCTGTCAAAATCCAGAAGCCTCTCTCATAGCCATTGACAATTGCTCCAATTGTATACAGAAATGTATAGAATCTAGAATGGTAAAATAACTGTAGATACCTAAGATAAAGATGACATTGACTCAACACCAAATATATAACTGACCCATCAGAATACCACCTCTTATTAAGATACAGTTTTTCCCTTTATTTGAAATTACTTATTTTCAAACTTACAATTTGGCATGAGTTGGTAGGTTATTTTTGGGGCCTGAACACACTTAAAAAAACATTTCCATACCGCCCGCTGCTCCCCTCAGCAGTGTACTTCGGTCCTTCTGCTTGCTCTGCTCCCCACTCTGGCTCTGGTGAATTCTCTCACCCTCCCACGCTTCTGACTGTACCCAGTGCTTGCATAAATAAATAAATAAATCTTAAAAAAAAAAGAGTAACTGAAAAGAATATTTAAAAAAAAAAAAACATTTCCATATAAATTGATGGCAATAGAGTTCCCAGACACAAAAATTAACCTACCAAATCATACCAAAAAGGTGTTGTTTTACTTTTGGGTAGCAGGTGAAATTTATCTCTTCAAAAATAACAAGATATGCCTGAACACATTTGGCTTCATTATGTCAACTGATATAAGACAATAAGGAATTCAGTCCAGAAAGACCAGATATAAACCCCCCGTATGAATTTGAAAGTTCTAGGTTCTAAATGCAATGTTTCTGCTGTGGGTTCTATTCCAGGTATGTTCTGTTGTAGGAATCTGCTTATAAAGCATAATAAAGTCAGAAAGTCCTGGGGACTAGCTCACAGCAAGCTGAGGACCAAAACCAGCAGAGTCACAGCAGGGGGACAGGACTTCACCTGAAAGGCCAAGCTGATATTGGAACCAAAATTTAAAGTTTCTAACAAAATGGGAAACTAAGGGATGAAACTTGAGGCCGAGGTAGCTGAGGTTATATGGACTTGGCCTCCAGTGGAAATTGTGTCCCTGAAGTGCCCAATGTCCTACTGTATACTCCACAGATGTTACAGAATAGGGCATGGAGACTTCACTCTCCATGCAGACTGTCCTAGCCATTTCTCTAAGTTCTTTAAGTTTCTACGCCTGATAGCCTTTCAATGCACAACACACACAAATTCAGTCTAGGACAGGAAGCATGTGTACTCACACACATGCATATGTGTGTACATAGGATTTAGTTTGCCAGATCTCAGGATGACTTGTGATGAACACATGAGTCACCCAAAATTGTTGTGCAGAAGTTGCAAAAGGCAAAGTCACAAGTGGTGGAAGGAGAGAGAGCAGGCCCCACCACCATGTCAGACTTGACCTTGGAGAGCATTGCAGCTAGATTGCATATTCATTTTTTTATTGTTGCCATTCTAATGCTATGGGATTATATTACAAGGTCTGCTTTGTCCCTTCCGCCTGAGATAAAATGTCTCATGGGTAGTAATGAGGATGATCATTCTCAAATCTTTTATGCACACAATAGATAATATTTCAGTTTTTCTTTCTCATTTACAACACCCAAGCATCATTTAACTATTTTTCCATATCTTCCCATTCAGCAGGGTCACACTCCTTGGGTACCACAATAAAACGGCTCACTTCCAATAGTCCACGATCAGTAGGAAACCGCCATCCACTCCTTCCCCTTTCACTGAGCATGTGGGGGGCCCTGTGACCACTGCTCAGCCTCTGTCAACTCAAACCCCGAATGCGGCTCTTCTCCTGTGGGTCCCCACCATCCATCAGCATAGGCTGCTCCACGAGACACTGGTTTCCTGAAGGGGGTGCCTCCTGGAGGCACCTCCCCTTGGAATGCCACAAATGGCTCAAATTGGATATGTGTGTCTATGTGGGCCTTCCCCCAAGGGGAAGACCATCTTTCCTGTGGTCTCCTCCCAACACATAGTCGCCCACTTGCACTTTCTCTTTCCATTTCACAAGTCCCCTCTCTCTCTCCCCTCCCTCTGTCTGTGGAAGCTCATCATCTCCTCACTGTTTTAAACAGAACTGACAAGTCCTTAGTTAATTGAATGAACAAATTCTTTAAAAGTCCCTGGACTCATTTTCTACAACTTATATAAGCCATACTCACACCTTGGCCCAGTAATTTGCATTTTACTTACATTAAGAAAAAGTGGGGGGCTTCCCCGGTGGCGGAGCCGTTGAGCGCTGGGTTGCGAAGCTGCCCGCGGCATCTGCAGTGCCGGTTCGATCCCCGGCTGCTCCCCAACCACCGGTGGAGGGTCCCACATGGCGCACAGACCTCTCCTGCCGCCTGCTGCTCCCCTCAGCAGTGTACTTCGGTCCTTCTGCCTGCAATGCTCCCCGCTCTGGCTCTGGTGAATTCTCTCACCCTCCTGCGCTTCTGACTGTACCCAGTGCATGTATAAACAAACAAACAAACAAACAAACAAATAAATAAATAAAACATGCCTCTATTTAAAAAAAAAAAAAGAAAGAAAAAGAAAAAGTGGGCCTCCCCGGTGGCGCAGCGGTTGAGCCCTGGGTTGCGAAGCTGCCCTCAGCCTCTCGGCGCCGGTTCGATCCCCGGCTGCTCCCCAACCACCGGTGGAGGGTCCCACATGGCGCGCAGACCTCTCCTGCCGCCCGCTGCTCCCCTCAGCAGTGTACTTCGGTCCTTCTGCCTGCTCTGCTCCCCGCTCTGGCTCTGGTGAATTCTCTCACCCTCCCGCCCTTCTGACTGTGCCCAGTGCATGTATAAAACAAACAAACAAATAAATAAATGAATAAAATGCATGCCTCTTAAAAAAAAAAAAAGAAAAAGTACATCTTAATTCTTCTAAATATATACAACTTTAAAGAAGATCCCATACAGACTCCTATTAAAAGTATTGTGACCAGAGTGAGGGCTCCCCAAGGGACCTGGGAGGTAAAGACCCACAGGTCAAAGGAGAGAGAATCTGAAAGATAAAAGAAGCTGCTCACACAGTGGGTCTCCTGACACAGGAGAGGGATGACATATGACAAGGCTTGGAAAATGGCATCACAGAGCACTGTTAGGAATCAATGGGGTTCAGCCGCAGAGTCTGTGGGGAGGGATTGCCTTTAAAATGGTAGGAGGGTTTATCTTTTTGATTGCTGAATAATATTCCAGTGCATATATATGCCACATCTTCTTGATCCAGTCATCTATTTTTGGGCATTTGGGTTGCTTCCAGGTTTTACCTATTGTAAATAGTGCTGCAATAAACATTGGTGTACAGGTGCTCTTTTGAATCACTGTTTTTGTGTCCTTTGGGTAGATCCCTAGTAGTGGAATTGCTGGATCATATGGTAGCTCCACGTGGATGGAGCTAGAAGGAATTATGCTCAGTGAAATAAGCCAGAAGGAAAAAGAAAAATATTGGATGGTTTCACTTATAACAGGAATATAAGGGAACCAAATAACACATCAGTGTAAAAAAAATAATAACAGTACAAAACACAACAAAGCAAAAACAGACATTATAATCCAGAGACATACTGCAGGGGAGGAGGAGGGACAGGAGTGAGAGGGAGGGAGGGGGAGCACAGGGGACTGTGGTGATGGTGCATGGGTGCCTTGGGGAAGGAAATTCTATGGGGACTCAATCTGAGGGGGTGGGGGGCAGCAAATATTGTCTAAAAAATGTTTAAAAAAATGATAAATGTTAAAATAAAAAAAGAAAGATGGTAGGAGGGCCTGGCACTGCCAGCAGGATACTACCTGCGTCCCGGCTGATGGTGATTCTCACCCCAACTGCTGGGACCTCTGAAGCCATCTCCCCACTAGTTGGAACTGTTCCCACTGTGGATGCCCACCAGACTGCCCACGGTCCATTCAGTCCCACAAAAATCACAAAAACCTATAGCCTCCCTCCTATTGTACTATATGTGTTGGGGTCACAGCCCACAGCAAAGTTACATGGGCACAAAAAGGGTTTTCTCATTTATGGAGATGCCACTTTAGTTCAGACTCATGGCTGCTTCTCCCATGTGCCATCGGATGGGGAGAGGGAGTTCAAGGCTGCAGACATACAGCAAGAGTTCACTCACTCTGCTGCCTTTAGCCGTTCCAGGCACACTGAATCTTTTCTCGGGGACGACCCAATTTACTCTTTTCTTTTTAAATATATCACCTGTATTTCTCAGTATTTTTATTATGATGTAAATAACAAGAAATCCTGACTATGGAAATTTATTTATTTTAAGATATATATATATATAGAGAGAGAGAGAGATCTTAAAATAAATAAATAAATATATAATTATATATATTATTTATATATATGTGGGTAGAAGAACAGGAGTGTAAGCCAGAGGTGCAAGGGGGTGGGTTAGAGGATTCACCAGAGACAGAGCGGGGAGCAGAACAGGCAGATGAACAAAGACACTGCTGAGGGTAACAGCAGGCGAGACAGGAGAGGTCTATTGTGCCATGTGATCTCCTGACCAGGGATCAAACTCAGGCCATAGCAATGATAGCGCTGAGACTTAACCCTAAGCCACCCTCTGACTATGTAAATTTAAACAAGTTGGGAGTTTAGAGAGTCCCAAAGTCAACAGCTTGGTCACAGGGCAAGGTCTGCTCTTCCTGCCACAGCATCATCCATGGGCATGTTAATAACCATGTTATCATGGCTACATGTCTCCAGGTGTTGTGCCTTCTTATGGATGAGATGGGGCAGGTGGGGATGAGGTCAAGACAGAAGCAGACCAGGAAGCCCCTCTAGAAAGCTTTCCAGGATCACACTCATGCTTTCTTTTGCATCCTATCACCCAGAACTCAGTCCAATGTAATCTTCAGCAGCAAGGAGACCCAAGAAGATGCTTTTTCAGCAGACCTCCAATTCCTGTGGTAGAAGAAAGCTAGGCTGGGGGCCTGTCTGGTGAGCTGTGTCAGAGGTATTGGGCTTTTGTCCAGTGAGGACCATCCCATTCACATCCAGTAAGGGGAAGGGAGTCTTGTCTCTGGCATCCAGCAGCCAGCCAGGCAGAATAAAAGCTCTCTGTGTTTGTTAAACGCTGAATGTGTCTGTGTAGCCTTTCAGTGGAATAAAATGTTTTTTTGATAGTGCTATGAAAGGTTGAATTATTATCCATTCCTCCTCTTGTCTTGAGAAGCTAATATTCTAAACTGAAACATGCAAGAGAAATGGGTGGAGAACAATATTAAAAATATGCATGACCATGCCCATAACTTCATTTAAATATTCCACATCACAATCCTCACCTAGGGCAGAGCTCTATGGCTGTGTCTTTGTGTAGGACCATACTTTGTCCCAGAGCAGCCCCAGGTGGTACAGCAGCACCCAGGCCTGAAGCTCCCCTTTATACAAGTCTTCAGAGGCCAACAGCCACCTCTGCATCCTCTGTGCTTTTCTCCCTGGTCAGGCTGGACTATCCCAGGCAGAAAATGCTGGGGAGGCACCTGCTTGGAAACAAGAGAGATGGATTTCAATGCGAGCTCCAGACCCAATTCCTCCTCTTTCTGATCAACAAAACCAGAGTATAGAATATTCCTGGGTTCCTATGTTTTGATGAGATGATGTTGGGTATATAAGACAGGCAACAAACCTCCCCCCTCTATAAAATATTATGCTACAATTCTGTGATTTGGCACCAGTTAGTACCCAGGGATGACTGTGCAGTTGCATTTTAATATTTACTTATCAATCACTTATACGATGATTCTTAGGTTGTCACATCTCCAGATGTTTTCCTTTGGTTAGTTTCTAATGGTTATTCTGAAATTGTTATTACAATTGACCTCTTTTTGTTGATTTTCAGAGGATCCTCGTTAAAAAACAACAATCTTTCAAAGATGCATGTGTCCAAATCTAAGATGATCTGTTATTTCCAAATTCGTATTTGTAAATGTGCTTTTTTCCTTCTTAAGCTTTTCTCAAGGGATTAGTTTGTTCCAGATCTTTCCAGCATTTGGAATAGAGTTGAGTTGCACACTTAACATTCTTCTTTAATCATGAGATTGAAATAAACATCAGTAGATGCCAGATCTTGTTGATGGGGACAAAAGTGCACGGGCCAATGGGGAGAGGAGTGTCAAGCCTTCTGTGATTTCTCATCACACTGAAATAAAAATGATGGATAGTGCACATTCTCATACTTTGAAGGAAGGACAAGGGCGAGAGAGTTTTCATTTTGGCAGTTTCTTTGTTTACAAAAACAGGAAGGTGGGAAGAGATCAGGGTTCCCACAAGCATCCAATGTTTTGAAACTTCTTTGCAAAGCTACTAGGGAACTGAGTTCTAGGTTCCCAGCTGATGGCCCGCAAGGACCTATGCCTGGTGCCACTCAAAGCTCTGCCCATGGCCAGGTTCTGAGTTTACTGCATGGGGCTGCAGGCCAGAGTGCATGGTGGTCAGGCACCAGAAAAAACAGAGTTTCTGTCTGTCCAGCCACTGATTGCTGTAAACCATTAATCTGACCAAGTTTTTTCTATAGTTGCAAAGATTTGGAGTCACCATGCTCCACAGGTGGCATCTCAGCCTTTCTACCTCCTTGGTTTTACTCCATCTCAGTCACTGGCCTGCAGGCCTGGCTCACCCATGTGCTTCAACACTCATGGTCCTTCCTGTTTACTGGAAAGTCATTGTCTCCCCTTATGCCACCTCTTCTCGGGCCAGCTGGTCTCCTCTGTTATAGCAGGCATCCTATCATATGGTAACAGTCATGGACAGCTTGTGCCCTTCTAGAATTCATAAGGTGAAACCCCCAAAGTGACTATGTTTGGAGGTATTCTCTTTAATGATGTATTAAGGTTAAATGGGGTCATGATGGTGGGGCCCTAATCTATTAGGACTAGTGTCCTTCTAAGAAGAAAGAGGCGTACACAGAGACAAGGCCATGGGAGGACACAATAAGAAGGGGATTGTCGACAATCCATAGAGAGAAGATTCAAGAGAAACCAGCCTTGTCTGCACCTTAGTTTCAGACTCTCAGCATCCAGATCTCTGAGAAGACAAATGAAAGCATATTGTTTAAGCCCTTAGCCTGTGGTCCTTTGATGACAGCCCCAGGAGACTGACAAAATAACCCTCTGACTCTTTCCTCTGCAGCGGCCCCTCCTTACTGTAGAGAGGCCATAGTTACAAGCAATTAGCACAGCATTTGATGTCTCTAAGTGCTGGATAGTGATGGAGATGGGAACAGCAGCAGCAAAGATAGCAGCAATATTTGCTCTCTTTCTTATTTTGCCATCAAACAGAAAAATTAGAGTTTCCTTCTCTCCAGTAAAGAATTTGCATTTCGAGTTCCTGTCCGAGAGCCAAAGCAATTGTTTGGAAGTGGTGACTCAATACTGCAAAAGAACAGTAATAAATTGAAGGAAAGGAATGGGTTACAGGAAGCTGGGTTGGTATTAGGATTTTATAATCATAGTGATGTCAAGAAGTTGAAGTTGACATCACATAACAATGATGCGAAGATGAGGCTGACCACATAGAACGTATTCAATAAAGCTAACTGCCCCCTATAAGAGCACACAGCCTTCTGGGCCTCCTGTGTGGTGCAAGGGGTTAAGCACCACACTGTGAAGTTATCCACAGCCTCTGCAGCACGAGTTTGATCCCCAGCAGTCTGGGAAGCTACCCACAAGACACAGAAGACCTCTCGTGTCTCACCCACTGCTCCCCTCAGCCATGTGTTTCAGTCAGTCTGCCTGTTCTGTTCCCCACTCTGTCTCTGGTGAATCCTCGCACCCCCTGTATGCATAAATAAATCTCTGAAAAAAATGCTTAAATTCTTAAAAAAATAAAAAAGAACACACAGCCTGCTGCCCATCTCTCCCCTCGGCAACAGGATGAGCTATCCTCACTTTATGCCTGTGGTCATCATGTTAGCTCAGCTTGAGCAAGCAGCAGCAAACTGGGGCACAGCCAACTCAGTCCTTGGATGTAGACTTTCTTGTGGGGGAATGTAACCCCTCCCGACACGGATTCAGTTACCTGGCAAGTCAAGGTACTCCAGGTTACTAAGTTTTAGCAAGCAGAGTTATATACCTGAGTGAAGTAAGGTGAGCATGTGGGAAAGCTCTGCAAAGCAGTGCGACATCAGACAGAAGTAAAGCTCTCCCTTTTAAGCCCAAAGTAAGGGCAGAGGGAAAAGACCATCCTCAGTGCTTCAGAGCATAATCAGAAGAAACAAGGGCAGTGCCTGTGTATGGGCTCCATTATGCCTAGTCATACATCAGATATTGGAAAAACGGCAGCCAGACTCCTCACCTAGGCTGGGATTTTAGTATAACAACAAGGTCTGGGTCATTGGGAGTCCTGGAGTGGGTCACAGTTTGGTTCTAAGTCGGTACATTTGGAGCAAGTTCCTGGAACATAAAGAATATCTTTAGAGAAAGTTCACTGGTTTTCCTGGTGTTTGACTTTTGGACCAGTAGCTCCCTGTTTAGTGGACAGACCAGACAAGAAAAGGAAGAACTCATCAGATAGCAAAGAACCCAGAGAAGAACCCAACACACAAATGAATATAACCAGGATATTGGGGAGTGACAAGCACTAGAAAGGAATGGGGTGATGTGGGTGCTGATTCAGACACATTTATTCCAGCATATCTGATGCCTCCATCATGTGCCAGAGATCATGCTCAGTACTGGGAAAACAAAAATGAAAAATAAACAGCTTCTCTCAAAGAGATGGTCATCTAGAAATGGGGAATTCCAGTTCACTGTCCTCAATCATTCCAGAAATTCTAGACATGAGCACACTTAGGGCCCTGTCTGAGGCTCATCTCAGTACTCAAAAACATAGATTAAACTAACCACAATGTTATATTTGATTTTTTTAAACTTTTCTTTCCCCTTTCTTCCTTCACTACTAGAGTGTTTGTTTGTTTTTTTATTTTGAGTGGCCTCAGAATTCTGCTCCTCTGAAAATATTTAGCATTAGAGCTAGAGAAACACAGTGGGAAAAAATGTCAATTTCCCCTGACTTTTGTAGAGCAGAAAAATTAAATCTAAAACAAAGAAATTTCTGTTTTCTTCTCTATTATTTTTATGACACAGAACTTAAGAAAATACCCTTTGCTATTGTCAAAGGGAAAAAATGAAGGAATTCCAAACTCAGTCACTTGATATCATTCTCAAAGCCACATGAATCTTTGTGAGGCCCATCCAACTTCAACGTATCAGAGCCCAAAAGTATTCCAATGTTAATAGCGGGGATGGCTGACTGAAATTGAGTAGAGGTGGAATTGTGCTCTATGAAGATTACATAGAAGTTTACCATAAGAATCTATTTCTAAATAAAACTGGAGGGAAGATATTGACTCTGAGCTTCTTAGTAGCCAATGCAAATATGTACAAAATCATTTATACGATGCACCAACAATGACCAATGTGGTCTCAATGGGTCATTGAGTCGAGGGGCTAAGAAGACTGGTTTAGGGTTTTGTCTTGATGCTCAGGACATTTTGACTCATTCCTGCTTCTTCTCAGACTCCTCTGAGTCTGACTACCCTAACCCTCAGTTCTGGATTCCAACAGAGCAGCCTCAGGCTAGCCAACCAGAACATTACCATGACCACAGAAGAAGGAGGCAACTCTTATTCTTGGGAAAAGAGGCATGAAGAGGATGTGATTACTGTGGTGAGGAGTTCACAGTGGGAGGCCCTAGTGACAACAGAGTCAGAAAAGAGGGAGTGAAGCCAGAAGGATATGGCAGACAGGAGCACCAGAGTGGAGCTGAGTTCTGTTCAGACATTACAAAAGCAGAATAACTTTAGAGTTATTTGAGAAAACAGAGCCCTGTTTTCTTTACTTTTCATTGCTTCAGGCCAGTTGAGGTTGAGTTTTCTGCCAGCTGCACTGAAAAGAATGGGTGGGAGTTTGTAACTGTCCCTATTAGTGACCCTGCTCCTACAAGTGAATTCTAAGCACTAGCCCACAACCACAGGCTGGTCAGTGTCTCTGCCTCTCCAATAGGGCACACTTCTTGGCCCATGGAGCTGCTGCTGCCTTGTGACTTGACATGAAAATAGATGTGACATGTGACAAATCCAAGCAGACACCATCAGAGGCATTTGCCTTGATGTCCCAGGACTTTTTCCCCTCTATGTACTTAGACCCAGACAAAAGTAAAGGGTATGTGTTGCGGAGGTAGGGAGGAGAGAGAGGGCCTTGGTCCCAGACTTGGGGTGCAGAATTAGTGTGGAGTGGGCCACAGGAATAGAGTAGGCAGCAGACACAGCCCAGGTCACCCCACAGGACATGGAGAGTGAGTGAGAACTTGCCTCTATTGAACAAAGGCCATAGCCTTTGTTGACTATTGTTTCAACCACTACAGGCAGCTGAGGAGTAAAGAATCCTCACTTAATGATAGTGAACCCCACCTCCAAGAAGCTTTTGCCCTCACACATAGTTCTACTGGGTGCCCTCAGTGCCACGTAGAAAACCAGTGGCCTGAGTAGACCTTGGATGCCTCTGTCTTGGCGGGTTGCCTCCTTCAAGAAGAATCCACCTCCAAAGTCCTCTTCAGTGTCTGCACAAGCAGTCAACACTTTCCAGAAACAGGTCATTAAAAATACAGTTGAAACTGCTCAAGCATTTTCTCACTCTTACTCCAACTCATTATTTTTATCATATGACAGAAAATTCTACCATCTTAAAATGTACCTGTTCAGGAAAATGCCCCAGACTGGTGCTTTTAAGAACTATCCATTTTCTGGGCACAAAGTGGCACAAGGGGTTAAGCACAGCACTATGAAGCTATCCACAGCCTTTGCAGCATGAGTTGGATCCCCCAGTTGGCCAGGGAGCAACCTACATGGTGCAGCAGACCTCTCCTGATTCGCCCGCTGCTCCCCTCAGCAGTGTGTTTCAGTCAATCTGCCTGTTCTGTTCCTTGCTCTGTCTCTGGTGAATCCTTTCGCCTCCACAACTCTGGCCTGTACCCCAGTTCTTGTATGCATAAATAAATAAATCTTAAAAAATAAAAGAACTATCCATTTTCTGAGGAAGGGGAGAGAGGCCAGGAAACCAGAGAATCTGTGACTAAGGTTGTAGGATGAGGAAACACAGGATTTATCTCTTTTTACAGGGCTCTAGCGAATGACATGATTTTGGAGAACTTTACAGTCCCACAGATCTAAGCAACCATTTTTAACAGAATTTGATTCGTAAGGAAAAAAAATTGCTCTTGGCTGAAAAAGAGAAATACTTCATATAAAATGAAATTGAATGCAGCAAGGCACTCTGGGGAGTTTTATCAGTGATGTTCTCCAGGGCAACTCCAAGATCACGGATGCTCCATTTCACCCAAGGTGGACAGCTGTGATGCTATTACTGTTCTTGGCAGAAAGACTAAAACACTGGAATTTTCAAAGCGATGAGAACAACAAAGGTATTTGTTGTTATGGTAATGAGGTAGCTGTGGAACTTTGGCAGTTTATTGCCAGGACAATAAGCTTTGTGAGTAGAGGATTAGAAGTTTCAGTCCCACCTCCTGGAAGGGGAAAGGAGCCGAGCCGGAGGTTGGATTAATTGCCACTTACCAATGATTTAATGAATAATGCCCGTGGAAGAAGTCTCCATTACACCCCACAAGATAAGCTGGAAGAGTTTCCAGGTTGGTGAACACTGGAGATTTGGAGGGAGTGGCCTTCCAAGAGAGGGCATAGAAGCTCCACACCCTTTCCCCATACCTTGCCCTGGTCCTTCTTCCACCTGGGTGTCCTGAATTGTATCCATTTGGAAAAAACCCATAATCTAGTAAGTAAAATGTTTCCCTGAGTTCCAGTGAGTCACTCGCAATTAAACCCCCAGAGGGCATGTGGTAATCTTTGATTTGCAGCCAGTCCATCAGCAGCACAGGAGACAACCTGGACTTGAGGTGGGTTTTGTGAAGTAGAGGACAGTCTCGTGGCTGGAGCTCCTAACCTGTGGTGTCCTATCCTGTCTCCAAGGAGACAGAGTCAGACAGAGTCAGAACTGAATTGTAGGACACCCAGTTGGTGGTAGAGTATTGCTTGGTGATGTGGGGCAACCCCTCCCCCTCCCCCATCTCCAACATTAGAATTTATTGCAGAACTTTTTTTTATATTGTCTTTATTAGTTTTTCTCACATTTTTTTTTCTTTCTTTTTCTTTTAATTTTCTATATATTTTACATCATTGTTCCTTTTTTTTTTTTTTTTTTACAATGTTTGTTTTCTTTTCTCAGGTGTAGTCCCCATAGAATTTCCACCACCAATTCACCTGTGCACCATCACCACAGTCCTTTGTGCTCTTCCCACCCTCGCTTTGGTCTCTTCCCTTTTTTCTCCCCTGTAGAATGTCTCTGATTAATAGTTGTCTCCTTATTGTTTTGTTTTGTTGTGTGTGTTTTTTTTTCTAGGCCCCTTATTTGGTTCCCCTATATTCCTGCTATGAGTGAGACCATCCGATGTTTTTCTTTTTCCTTCTGGCTTATTTCACTGAGCGTGATCCCTTCTAGCTCCATCCATTTGCTGTGAATGGCATTATTTTATCTTTTTTGATTGCTGAACAGCATTCCATTGTGTGTATATACCACATCTTCTTGATCCAGTCATCTATTTTTGAGCATTTGGGTTGTAGAACTTTTTGTTCCCTACACATTTCAGAATACAAGGGACACACCTCCAGATGGATTTATCCAGACTTCTACAGGTGTAGGGACTGGAGGTCAGTAAGCTCACAAACCAGGTCAGTGGTCCAAATGGAGCAGCATTCACCCAGCACTACTCCCATGAGCCAGCCAACAAACACCAATCCCCAAGCCAGTGTGCCCACAGCAGGAGTGCTATTCTTGCCAGGTTGCCAGGGTTTGAGTTCCATGTGTCACCTGCTGGGTGGAGCCATAAGGAAGCGCTGAGATGTGTGCTGGCTCCAAGAGCGGAGGAGAAGGCTTTAGCCTCTTCCTTGTGACTCTCTGAGTCTCAAACAGTGTACTTAAAATTTCTTCCATGTAAATTCAGCTTCTCAGACAACTTCTTGGCACCCCCTTCTCCATACTTTCTTGCATGCAGCCAGGCCCATGGAGAGAAGCCTGAGGTCTGGACAGGTTCCTGGGAGCCGAATGGTTAACGGGGTTCTAGGTCTTTCTGCTGAGAAGAGGGGGGTCATATAGAAGGGAGGTCTTGCCAAGCATATGCTGCCACGCAGAACCCAAACATATAAAATAAACGGACAAGGAGGCAGAGCCCTGTGCCATGCGTGCCCACCTTCTCCTCCTCACCTAGGTCTCAGTTCCAGAGGGGCAGTCAGACTTCTGGCTCCCGGAGATGACAACTCTAGGTTTCCTGACACTTGTTCTCATTTGCTGGATCAGGGCCCCTGTCCTACTCCTTGTCTCTCCAAGTATGCCCAGGACATAGGCCTGCCGTAAACACTCTCCAGTGAGCCACACACGTTGGCAGTGGGCTTCTTGTCCGAAGCCTGTGACCTCTTTCCCAGTCTAGCTCTCCTGCCTCCTTGAGACCTTCTTGGAGACACAAAGGACACTGTGTCAGAGGCCCAGGCTCCCAGAAGTGCTCCTTGGTACTTGATGTGTAGACGGGTGGTGCCTTCCTCCTTGTGCAACCTGTGATCACCTGGGATGCAGACCTCATGGTCCTGCCTCCTCCCAGCAATTGCCATGTGGACATGTCTAGGAGACAGACAGCCCCCCAAACACAGCATCTCCTGCTCTCTGACCTCTCGGGAGAGTATGCCAATCTGTGTTTTCCTCCCTTGGCCCACCCCAGGCAGGTCACAAGGATCGGTCTAGTAAGCATCCCACTATGTGCCACATGTGTTTAGACCCCTGTGTGGGCCTTCACTTCACATTCACATTCTATGGACATTTTGCTAGCAAGTTCTACTCACTAGGTGAACTTGGAGGAGACCTAGAGAGCTTGACCAAGATAGGGGGTGGGAAGAAGTATCTAGAAAGGGAGGACCTGAAATTCCCCAGGCAGCTCCAGGGATGAGCCTGGTGCCAGGAAGACACTCCTGAGGAAGAGAATCTGCATGCAGTAACGTCAGTTCACCTCATTGCCCCCAGTGTGGAAGATGCATGGTCTTTTATGACACTAAGTCAAATCTAACATGTACCAAGGCCAGCAAGGCATTTGCTGTATTATTGGGGATCTTTCTCAATGTGCTGTATAGTTATTTCAGGGGTCTTAAGTGTCCAAAACAGAGAGGAAGGGCCGTTGGCCTTAGCCCACAGATGGACAGTGCTACATGCTCTTCCCAGGTCCCAGCTCTATGAATGTGCTCAGGGTTTCTGTGCTTCTCCCAAGTATTGGTGTGGGATGGGGGTCTCCTGGGTGTCACACAGTATCTCTCAAGCATGACTGAGGAGCCTGGCTCTGCCCCAAAGGAAGAACCCCAGTCTCCAACTTCATGCTCATTTAGGAAAAGTGGAGACTCTTCGATCTGGGGGCCTCTCCTTGGCCCTCAAATGTGTGGAACCACTAAGTTCACCCCCAAAGGATCCTAGGTTTTATAAAACAAATCTACAGAGGGAGCATTTCTGGAAAATTCTGCCTTCCACTTCACAATCCAAAATGCCCACAAACATAGAAACACCAATGTTTGACTTTGTTTAAAAGAGGAAAAAGTGTTCATAAGAAAGAGAACAGGGCCTCCCCTGGTGGCGCAGGCGGTTGAGCACAGCGCTGTGAAGATGTCCACAGCTCCTGCAGTGCAGGTTCGATCCCCGCCGGCCAGCAAGGGTCCCACATGGTGCGGCAGACCTCTCCTGTCGCACCTGTTGCGCCCCTCAGCAGTGTATTTCATTGGTCTGCCTGTTCTGTTCCCTGCTCTGTCTCTGGTGAATCCTCTCACCCTCCCGCGCATCTGGCCTGTATCCCCCAGTTCTTATATAAATAAATAAATAAATATTTTTTTTTTAAAAAAAGAAAGAGAACAAAATTGGCAGCAACTTGATAAATATCCTCTCCCACCCAACTCCAATTCCATGTTTCCTAATAAGAGACTCTCTAGCACTTTACCACACAGAGCAGCTATTTGCCATGGAACCCAACTCATGTTTTGGAGAATAAGTAAATTATTCAAATCATTATGAGCAGTGTTTATTGATTACTTAAGAAGCTCAATTTCCATCAATACTGAAAATCACCAATAAATATGATCTATTTGCAGGCTAGCTGTAGGGAGATCTGACGTAAGGTTAACCTGAGGGGAAAAAACCTCTAAATTTGCAAAAGTCAGGGTAGGCCAGGAAAACAGTTACTCCAGGTACTTCATAAGGGGGTATTTTATACAAGCCCCTGGCTCAAACTAATGGAAATCCAAGGAGTGTGAAGAAATCTTATATGCAGGACAGCAGGAATCCACTGGTCTAAAAGGAGAGGCTGGGGTCCCCTAGGAGAGGTCTCCTAGGGAGTGAGACTCATGAGGCTGGCCCAAGAAAGGGCCCCAACCACTTCACAACAAAAGTGTCCCTGAGTACAGAATATTTCCCTTTTGTTTCTGTATTTAAAACCCAGGATAAGGCTCAGGGATCGCTGTTCTCTCCTCTCCTCTGCAGAGTAGGAGAGCTGGCCAGCAGTGGGACCAGCCTCCCAACCCCACACCTTGCCCTGTGATGGGGACCTATTGCCATCAGACTGTCAGTTAATGCAGGCAAAGCACAGAAGTCCACACAATGTAGCTCTGCGAGGGACTAGCAGCGTCCTTGCTGGGAGCACACGGTAGTAAGGATTATGACGTTTTCTTTGTTGGTCCAGGTCACCAGGCATGTCACCTTGTACACCAACTTAGATGAAATAAGAAATAATACCTAGGGGCCTCCCCGGTGGTGCAGCGGTTGAGCACAATGATGTGAAGCTGTCCACAGCCTCTGCAGTACCGGTTCAATTCCCTGCAGGCCAGGGAGAACCCCACATGGCACAGCAGACCTCTCCTGCCGCGCCCACTGCTCCCCTCAGCATTGTCTTCAGTCCATTTGCCTGTTCTGCTCCCCCTCTGGCTCTGGTGAATTCTTTCACCCTCCCATGCTTCTGACCTCTACCCCTGTTTTTGTATAAAATAAATAAATCTTAAAAAAGAAAGAAAGAAAGAAAGAAAACCTAGATGAAATAAGGGATCTGTCAGAAACCAACTTTTGTTTCCCTATAAGTATGTTTTGCACAGACCTGGCTGACTGAAGGTAAGGACCAGAAGATGCCAGGAACAAAGTTTCCTGAAGACCCCTTCCCGCATAAGACACTAAACTTTAACTGTCTCCTCTAGGAGACAGCTTCTTTGGCAACGCTAGTTTCACAGTTTCCTTTTTTTTTTTTTTTTAAGATTTTATTTTTTTTGCGTGGAAGAACTGGGGTGCGGGCCAAAGGTGCGGGTGAGGGAGTGTGAGAGGATGCACCAGAGAGAGTGGGGAGCAGGACAAGCAGATCTGAAATACACAGCGGGCATGTGTATTTGTGCAGCGGGAGAGACAGGAGAGGTCAGTTGTGCCATGTGGATCAGCTCCCTAGGCCACCAGGAAGGCCCTGTCTCCTTTTCTTGTCACTAGAAAATAAATCCTTAGTGCACTCCATCTTGGCATACTGTCATTTCGCCCAGATCCCCACCAAGGGAAGGAACTCAGCGAGTTGTGACACACTCTCAAAGCTATGGGGGAGGGGGGCCAGAAGGTAGGCCTGGGCAAGGCAGGGGGGTGCCCCACTGGCTCCTTGTGACTCCCGTCCACTGCGGATGAACGCCGTCTCTTTGACACACTGGCCTGAGATGCCTGCGGGAGCCCCCCCCCCCCGCCCCCGCCCCCGCCCCCGCCCCCGCCCCCGCAGCATCTTAGCAAGGCCGGCCTGCCTTCCTCCTCTTCCAGGTAGGCCACCCGCGCCGGGCAGAGCCGCCGCCAGCCAGGGTACTTGTAAGAGGGGCGATGCCCGCTAGTCCCTCATGCTCCGCTCACCCAGAAACCCGCTCATATCCTCTGTAGGGAGCCTTTCTCTCCCCAAATTCTGCAGCCCGCCTGCGTGTCTCCTCCGAGCGCAGCCTCATCACCCCCGCCCGGCGCGTGTCGGGGAAGGTGCGCGCGCCCCCTGCCGGCCGCGCCGGAGTTGGCTTAGAGGTGCTTTTATTTAAGAGGAAGGACTTAAGCATTATGTCCATCCCTAAAAATAAATTTAAAAAAGTAAAACATCTCGTCACGTTGGCACAAGTATAGTTACCACGTCGTGGCTTTCTCTAACGTCTTCCTTCCACTACATTTGTATGTACTCATAATGGCACTGACGATCTGGCAGCCCAGATACTGGAACACATTTTTCTGGAAAGGTCAGGTAGTCTGCATTTTCGCCTTGCAGACCAGACAGGAAAAGTGCCCACAAGCAATATGTCAGGCAAGTGTTTTCCAACCTCCAGGAGTCCATGGAAATATGTGACCGCCAACCCAGTTCTGCAAAGGGGTTGCCTCTATTTTCTCTAAATTGAAATTCTTGTGACTTTAACCCACAACTCTGGTCACTGTGCAAGCTCCATTATCGCTTTTATCATGCCCCTTCCATGGAGAGGACTCAGGTCCCCTGTGTCCCTCCAGGTCTGGCCACTAAGGAGCCTGGAGACTCTTGCAGCTTTGAGGTCACTGTCACTCCCGGCTCACTACTGTGACTGACTAACCTGATGGGGACTGAGGGTGATACATACATACATACATGCAGACACACACACACACCACAGTAGGACAGCCCTAGAGTAAAGAGTGAGGTGGGACAAGAAAAGGCGAGGCTGGAGTTCTCAGAACTTGGTGCACAGTACACTCCACCAGCAGAGGTGCCCACAAATAAGGAAGAGGTGTCTTCCAATAGCTCTGCTCCAGCCCTGCACCCCTGCCCCCACCATACAAGGAGGCACACAGGACTTCTCCAAGACAGAGAGACCTACAATCCCCTCAACTTCCTTCTACCTTCTCACCCTAGTCAACGTTTGTATGATAACTGTGCAAATCTCACTTCATATATTGATGGGGGAGCCATGCCTTGGGCACTTCCCTGGGCAAGGGCGCCCTATAAAGCAAAAGGAAGAGGGAGAGGGAGGGCTTTAGACAGCAGTTCTCAGGAGCTCTGGTGAGGAGTTCTGGGAAACACTTGGGAACCCTGGGGAAAATACTCTGGGGAGCACTAGGGAACCAACGGGAGCTCTGCGGGAGTGTTGGGGAGTGCTAAGAAGCCTTGGGGAACATGGGGAGCTCTGGGAAGTACTAAGAAACTGAGGAGCTCTGGGAAGTATTGAGGGGCCTTGTGGAGTTTGGAGGAGCACTAAGAAGTGCTGGGAAGTGCTAGGAAGTCCTGAGGAACTCTGGGAGTACTGGGAAGCCCTAAAGAGCTCTGGAGAGTGCTGGATAAACCTGGGAAACTCTGGGAAGACCTGGGAGTCCTGAGGAGCCTTGAGGAGCACACTGAGGAGTCCCAGAAAGTCCTGTGAAGTACTGAGGAGTGGTGACCCTCTGGGATAGTTTTGGCTCTGCTAGTTCCTGACTCTCTGAGCTACCTACAGTTTTCTGAACGCTACCTGTAAATATCCACCTCAATTGGGTTATTTTGAGAATTGTATGAGATGATTTCCTGAACAGAGTAAATATTCAACAAAATTTAAATATCAAGATTGCTCAGATAACTTGTTGGATCTCCCCTCAGAGGCCAAACGTAATATTTTGTATTGGATTTTAGGTTTCCATACAGTGAAATCCCTCATTTGTTTATTATTTTTATCCATTTATCTTGTATAGTTCATGAGTTTTCACAAATGCATAGGCTCAGGTAACCATTGGCATATGATATCGAACAGTTCCATCAACCTACCAAAAGTCCCATTTTGGTACAGTCCTTACCCATTGAGGTGCAGTCCTTTTTCATCCCTAACCTAGGTTAATCTCCATCTCCATTGCTTCAACTTTACCAGGTTGTCATTGTCATATATTGTGTGGCCTAAATGACCACTTTCACTCGCCGTAACTATTTTGAGATTCATTCCAAGTATTGACTGTATTGATAACTGAACTCTTGTTTTGCTGAATATATCCCATTGCCTAGATATCCCACATGCTATCCAGTCACCCACTGAAGGACATTGAGACACTTTTGAATAAAGCTGTTCTAAACAGTTACAGGATTTGTGTCAACATAAGCTTTCATTTCATTGGGTTAATACTCAAAGTGGGATTGAAAGTTTACATGGTAAGTGTATGTCTGACTTGTAAGAAAATGCAAAATGTTTCCTATGTGGTTTCTTGATCTAAGATGAAATTGGAAAGCTGAGCCCATGTGTGTTGGCAAACTGGCCACTCCATCAGAGCTCTCCCATCATGTATGGGGAGGTCTGTCTGTCCCCAAATTCCCCCCCTCATCTCAGCTTTCCTTGCACCCCACACAGATTTCTTTCAGGTCTCTTCACTTCACTGTGGAGTCTGCATCGTCCTTACACAGACTCATCTTCTGCAGATGCTTCTTTTTTGTTTTTTGCAACCAATACCAGCTAAAGGAATTCTCAGCAAAGCATGTTCATTTGCACTTGGTTCACAAGTGCAGCTCCATGGAATAATGGCAGGGACAGGGGTACACTGGCATCAGGCCAGAACCTTCGGCTCCCTCCACAGGGGGCCTGGGTCCCTGTCCACATCACAAGGACCCTCACCTTTGTCTTTAATTTTTTTTTTTAGATTCTTCTATTTTTACTTTTTATGAATTATTTTATTTTATATAATTCTTACATCATTTTTCATTTTTGCATAATGTATGCATTTTCATTTTGGTTATATTCCTCATACAATTTCCACCCCCTTTTTCTGACCCCATCCCCTCTTCTCCTCCCCCTGCACCCCACTGTACTATGCCCCTGGTCTACAGTTGCTTGTTGATTTTGATTTTTACTTTATTGCAGTTAGTCTTTTTCCTGGTCCCTTATTTAGGTTTTCTAAATTCCTGCTATGAGTGAAGACAACCCAGTATTTTTCTTTTTCTTTCTGGCTTATTTCGCTGAGCATGATCTCTTCCAACTCCATCCATGTTGTTGCAAATTGCATGAGTTTATCTTTTTTGATTGTTGAGTAATATCCCATGGTGTATATGTACAACATCTTCTTGATCCAGTCATCTATTTTTGGGCATTTGGGTTGTTTCCAAAGCTTAGCTATTGTAAATAGTGCTGCTATAAACAGGGGTGCAGGTGCCCTTTTGAATTAATGTTTCTGTGTCCTTTGGGTAAATACCTAGGAGTGGAGTTACTGGACCATATGGAAGCTCCATCTTTAGTAGGTCAAGAAATCTCCACACAGCTTTCCACAGTGGTTAGACCATTTTGCACTCCCACCAGCAGTGCAGGAGAGTTCCTTTTTCTCCACATCCTTGCCAACATTTGCTAGTTTTTTTTAATATGTGCCATTCTCACTGGTGTGAGATGGTATCTCATTATAGTTTTGATTTGCATTTCCCTGATTACAAGTGATGTTGAACCAAACTCTTTCAAAAAATTGAGAAGGAGGGCTTCCCTGGTGGCGCAGCTGTTGAGTGCTGGGTTGCGAAGCTGCCCGCAGCCTCTGCAGCCCTGGTTCGATCCCCGGCCGCCAGGCAAGCACGCAGACCTCTCCTGCCGCCCACTGCTCCCCTCAGCAGTGTACTTCAGTCCTTCTGCCTGGTCTGCTCCCTGCTCTGGCTCTGGTGAATTCTCTCACCCTCCCGTGCTTCTGACTGTACCCAGTGCTTATGTAAATAAGAAAAAAAAAATTGAGAAGGAAGGGATAACACCAAACACATTCTGTGAAGCGAACATTACACTAATACCAAAACCGAACAAGGACAACACAAAAAAAGAAAACTGCAGGCCAATCTCTCTAATGTTTCTACTTTTATAATGGTTTTATTGAGATAGAATAGACATCATTTACGTCACCCATTTGATGAATAAGATTCCATGATGTTTACTATATTCACTACCATTCACCATCAGTACAATACATTTTAGAACATGCTCATCACCCTCCAGAGAAAAAGTTCCCTTTGTTTTATCTCCTGGTATTGTGTATAGTTACAATCAGATCTCTAGCTGATAATCCACAGTCTGTTTGGCTTATGTACTGCTGCAGTAAGCTATGCTTTCCACCAGGGGGCGATGTCACTCCACGCAGTACTGGGATCTAGTGGGGAGCAGTAAGGGGACAGGTGGAGGGGGACCCTACAGAGGGGAAGGGAGAGTGATATGATCTCTTTCTTGGAGGAGCTTCCCATTTGCTCTGCAGTCTCTCTGTTATGCTAAGACTGGGAGAACATCAGACCAATGGATTAGTCACTTTGAGAGGGGTGCCTGGTCAACCCAGGGGTTTGAGGGGTTCGTCCTGACCTTCTTTGCTCAATCAGTGTGGCACATCAACCCGCACCTGGAAAGTTTGCCAACTCCTGCTACACAGGATAAATTGTTATTTCGAGTACAATAAATCTTGATTTTCCAGGATTTGACTGCTGAACATCCACTAATTCTGTTAATGGACCTAATGTTGATTTCAGGCTTTATTAATACTTTTAAAATAGAACTGTAATCTATAAATTATTAAGGGTCGATTCCCTCTCAAGTGCTGCTCTAATCCCACAACACGTATTCCCACATTCAATTCTCAGCACTATTAGATCTCCCGTCTGACAAAGGAGTAAACTGAGGTTTAGAGAAGTCAAGTAACTCATCAAAGTCACAGAGTGTATACGCGGCAGAATCAAGATTCAAAGCCGGATGGCTCGGTACTAGCATCCATTCTCAAAACACTAAAACGCTGCATTTCGTGAGCTCTCCAAGTGTAGGCCTGTGGCTGAAAAATACAGTGTTAGTCGGCAAAGTTGGCTAATGCTTTGCTGTAGTAAGTTGCATGACCCACCAGGGGGTGCTGCTACTCCATGAGGTACTGAGTCACCATCAGGATTTACCACAAATCCTGGGGGACTGGAGATGTGTTTAGCTGGTATTTTCCTGTCCAAACGGAGGGCAAAGTTTAGAAGGAGGGATTGGCTCATGCAAAATAGCTCACTGGGGGAGAGTGTGCGGGGATGGCCTCTTACAACCTCGGTGAGAACACATCTGGAATCCACAGCCTGAGTTCTCAGCGCTACCTCCATGTTACTTCCATGACAGAGAATGAAAAAAAAGGGGAGCGGGGCAACCATAAGCAATTAATTCTTCTCAATTTTTCCTAGGCCTCTGTCTTGACTTAGCAAAGTCACTTTTCTTACCCTGAGCTGTATTGTAATGGAAATGGGTCGCTGGTCCCTAGTTACTGAGCAGGCTTCTTTCCCACCCTCAGAAGCCAGCCAGCCATCAGCTGATTTTTTTTTTTTTTTTTTTTTTTTTTTTAATTTTCTGCAAGTACTGAGATCACCTAGCTTGTCTCTGCCCTGAAATACAGGAATTGCTATTGGAGCAGAAACAAAGTGTCCGGTCAGCTCCTCTCCCTCCCACCTGAGGTTGTTTGCAGACTTGACAACCTGTCCCCCAGGGTCACCCATGTGGGGTCCATGTACCACTCAGAGGTAAGGAAGGGCACACCATGAAGGGCCACTGTGATTTGCAGCAGTGAGAGGCTGCCTGGCTCTCTTCCGTGGGTGGAGTGCACATCAGTAAAACATAGTAGCCACTGGCCAGTGTTTGCACTGCCCTTGGCCGATAGTAGGCACCCAACCAATATCTGCTTTATTGTGCTGACCAGCTCAACCCCAGAGCCACAATCTGGTGACTTGACATGGTCCACCGGCACTAGTTCTTTTAGTTCTCCTTTACCTGCCAATGCCTTACTGTGGAAGGATCGTTCCACTGAATACAGAATTCACCTTATTTCTTTTCTTTCAGTCTTGAAAATGGTGTCACTTTCTTCTGGCCTCCATGGTATAATCTGAGAAACCCACTCATTTTAATTGCTGGGTCCCTCTTCATCACCCATTCCTGCCCTCTGAGCACTTCCAAGATTTTTCTTTATCCTTAGTTGTCAGAAATTTAATTATGATCTACCCTACATGGATTTTGTTTTCTCTTTTTTGGGGTTCACTGAGCTTCTTGAATCTACAGGTCCAGATCTTTTGTTGAATTGGGAGGATTTGTTGAATTGTTGAATTTTTGGGACATTTCTCCAAGTGCTCCCCATCCCCACTTTCACCCCTTTGTCTAGGACGCACTGATACGAATGTTGTGTCCCCCTGTCATTATCCCACAGGCTCTGAGGCTTCTCACTTTGTAATGCTGCTTTGTGTCTATTGCTCAGGTTGGAGATTCTGTTGCTCAACCTTTAGGTCAAGTTTCCCTCCTGTCTCCACTCTGCTACTGGGCCTCCCATGAAATTTTTTCCTTATTGCCAATTTATACTTTTTAGTTCAGTAATTTCTGTGTGGTTCTTTTTCATAATCTCTATTTCTTTGCCATGGATTTTTGGTTTTTCATTCATAAGTTCAACATTTGTTTGCTGGAGCCGTGTTACAATGGCTGCTTTACATCCTAGGTGGATAATCTCATCACTGATTCACCATGGTGTCCTGTTGACTGTATTTTCTCATTCTTATTGTAAATGTCTGATGCTTGGTGTGATATGGAGTAATTTTCTATTCTACCTGCGTATTTGGGCTACTATTCTCTATTTAAATCTTACCTGTGGGCCTCCCCTGGTGGTGCAGGCAGTTGAGCGCAGCGCTGTGAAGCTGTCCGCAGCCTCTGCAGCGCCAGTTTGATCCCGGCTGGCCGGCAAGGGTCCCACATGGTGCGGCAGACCTCTCTCGTCACGCCTGCTGCTCCCCTCAGCAGTGTATTTCGTCAGTCTGCCTGTTCTGTTTCCCACTCTGTCTCTGGTGAATCCTCTCACCCTCCCGCACATCTGGCCTGTACCCCGGTTCTTGTATAAATAAATAAATCTTTAAAATAAATACATAAATAAATCTTACCTGTGAGCCAGCAGTGACCTGTTTAGGTGTGGAATCTGCTACAGGTCTGCTACCAGCTGTTCTTCAACAGACAGATCAATATGAAAGACATTCCTTGTTAATTTGGCTGCATGGTGGTGTCTCTGGCACTTGGCAGTTCCTGGGGTTCCTGGTACAGGCTGCCTGATGGAGAGGGTAACTCCAGAAGGAAGGAGTATAGCTTTGAAGAGGGTTCCCTGGATCGGCATTGCTGTGGGAGACACAGTGCAGCCCCAGGGGCAGGATACCCTGGCCAGCATTGCTCCACCCCTCCCACCTCCACCGGTGTCTCTAGAATGCGGTAGATTGTTGCAGACTCCCTTAGGCAGACGACCCTTTACAGGGAGTGGGCTTTAGGGGGATCCACCCCTGCCCCATTGTTGCCTCTATCTAGGCTTAGCACTGATGCCTCTGAGGCCTCAGGAACTTTAAGGCATTTTATTCTGGACCATCTTTTTTGGTTACCATTCAACAGCCCTGTCTCCCAAAGGTGTCCAGATAGGCAGCCCCATATCAGGAAATATCACTTCCCTGCATGACCCCAGGCCCCCATTCACCTGGGAACTCCAGCTGTGCACTATCACCCCTGCCCTGAAATGTCACCCCTTCTTCCAGACACCAAAGAGAGGCTCATCCCACATCCCTGGTTACCTTACATACTC
This sequence comes from Talpa europaea, assembly GCF_964194135.1. Lineage (NCBI taxonomy): Eukaryota > Metazoa > Chordata > Mammalia > Eulipotyphla > Talpidae > Talpa > Talpa europaea. The sequence continues at coordinate 48,376,362 of NC_140078.1, read as the reverse complement.
TAGGCAGACGAGAAGCCACGTTGGATGTACACACTCAAGGTTCCCCAATGGACAAAACAAAATGCCCTTCTGTAATAGATCCAGGGTCCCCAAAGGGCCAGCCCACAGGCCCATCACTAACAGATCTATTACTCCCAAGTTGTGAGGCCTGGAGCTCCACAACTAACTGGTCCAGGAGCCCTGAGCACAGAGGCCATCAGTGTTTGGACGCTGGTTGATGAGCAGGAGTTGAACCCCAGATGTGACTGTCAGGCAGCACAACCACTTTGTCCCTGAGTCTCCTGGCAGTCTTCTGGAGAGACTTTTACACAAATTCAGACTGTGTTCTATATAAGAGTGCCCATTTGCCCTTGGGACCCATGCCCCACCCACCTCTACCCTTGCCACAGGCCAAGGCTGGGGCCCACCAGGAGTCACATTAACCCACCACTGTCTGCATACTTTTGTGCCTGGCACCCAAGACCAGTTCAGTTCTACCTTCCCAGCATGGAGGATAACAAAGGGACACCCAAGAGTCTCACCAGAGAGGACATGAAGAGCCTGCACAAGTCCACCAGGTCTGATGCAGAGCTGCAGGTGGGGGATAGGCAGTTATTTGAAATGTTAGCTATATGTCCATTACGGAAATGGGCCCAAATTCTGTTTCTTTCCCAACCTGCAGCTGAAAGTGTCATGAAGACTCAGCTCCACAAATGGCATGCATCTGTCTCCGACCTGATGCCCACAGTGGCCATGTACTGGGGCAGCAGCAGGAGAGTGAGGCAGCACTTGGTGCAGCCCAGCAACATCCACCCCTGGGGGCTGAGTGTGTCACTGACATGGATGGGGTACATCAAGTGGCCATCTGTGTTCCACCATGACAGAGCTGCTCCATTTTTAGGATGCAGAGGGAATGAGGGTGGCAGATACCTGTATCCCCAACACCTGATGAGGGGCAGGCAGACCCAAGAAGCCAGAAAGCCAGCATGATGACCTGCCGGGTTGGTGGTGACCCCGAAAACCCAGAAAAACCAAGAGGGTGATGTTGGGTCTGTCACCAGCTTCTATTGATGAAATAGGTGATCCGACCTGCCTCTTTTGGGTTCTGCATCTAACTCAGTTTAGACACCTGCAAAGTTCCATTAGGGGTTGAGCTTTGAAAATGTACCAGTATCTCTGATCAACACTATTTCAGTAGAATTAAAATCATTCAATACAATTTTTCAGAGTTCTGGGCAGAAAGCTTAAAACACATCACTAAAGGCAAAACATACGTGAATCGATAATTAAATCCACTGATCCATAAACAATCCCCTTCCAACTCCCAAATAAACAGACACACACACATGGACACAAATGTACACACAGACATAAACAAGTACACAAGTACTTGGACACAAGACGTGTACAGACACACGTACACACATATGTGAGTGTACACACACAGGCACACACGTGCATGGACACAACACATACCCTCTGGGGCACGTCCATCTAACACAACAAATGCCGGCTGCCAAGGCTTACCAAGCTTATAATTTTATTATACTCTGAATAAAGATGATATTTAAAAGCAGAGAAATGACTATACAAAGGATTTATAGAACATTCATTTACATACTGGATATATTCTTTACAATATAAGAAAAGTAAAAATACGCACTAATATAAGGCAGCTCAGGAGACTTGGGAAGGTCTTTGATGCCATGGAAATACACAGAAACCCTAAATGTGGTGACTTAACATGGCTATAGGTTAACACTGGAGGAACACAGCATACAATTAGTGAGCAGGTTATTGGGGCCGTAGCTCCGACACTGGGCGCAGCCCTCGTGAACTCCTGGAACAGCACTTCTGTGCCTGCTGTGGGCCCAGGGCCCAGGTGCCTGGAAAAGGTTGCTTTGCCCAGAGCCGGTGTTAGTGTGGGGACCACGTGCGCTCGGAGTTCAAGGACTTGCCTTGTTCCTTGTAATGCACATGTAACACATGACAAGGACACTGGTCGTACCAGTTATCAGACAGAGGAAAACTGTCTTCCTTTGGTTCCCCAGAGGGAGTCGTTTGCTGGGAGGAAACTTCTGATGCCCATCACCACGAAGGGAAAGGTCACAGCTAGGCTTCCCAACTGCTCGGCCCCAGCACCCCCAGGCACTGGTGTCGCCACAATTCTGGCAGTTCATATATCTCGGTCCTTATCCCACTCCTGCTCTAATCACTTAACAAGAACCTCTCGTCCTATCTCAAAAGAATAAAGAGCTGGCCTGGGTCCTTGGGCGATACCTGGATATAAGCCATTCAGGAAGCAGTGTCTCTGGGGACAGCACAAACCCATGCACCCCCTTGACCAGAGGCCTGCTGTGTCTCCTCCAAGGGCCAGGACATCAGACCTCTGGGGGACGTCTGAATATTCTCCTTATCAACCATGCCAACAAGTGTCTGGGAAGACGGTCAAGAATACCAAGGCAAACATTTGGCACAGAAACGAGGCACTTGTGTTTGGTGCATCAATAGGAGCTAAGCAGTGGCTTCGCCTGCCTCCTTTTCCACACACACGTACATAACCCACTGAGATCAGGCTGAGTCCGTCTCTGCCCCACTTTAAAACAAATATCACAAAGCACTGTGATCACCCAGCAGAAGGTGATTCCTGAGTAATCTAAGAACTGGTGCTTGACTTGGAAAGTAGAGAGGGGGCATTCCAGGTGGATGAGTGCCGGACAGTGGACAGGGACACCATGGGTTTATTACCATGGAAACTTGCAGGGCCATCAGCTTCTCCCAAATATCTGGCAACTGAAAAATTTGGGCCAATAGACCATGGCACTGGGTATGTTCATATAAGCATAAGCCTGATTAGGTGGCTGGAGTTATGCAGATTAAGTGGCACTTAAAATTATCATGTAACGACTGAGATTCATTCTTTCTTCTGACCCCCATTTTCTCCAGGATGCTGGAAACACACAGCATCCCAATAGGAGCCAACAGGTGGACTGATGGATAGAAGGGTGAGAGCTTACAAAGGTCAGACTTTCTCTCGGCAACCTCCACCAGACCCTATGATGACCAGTAATCATGATGACATGCTGGGAACTAAACCCAAATATTCCACAGTCCACTAGAACCTTCCTCATCAGAGGGAAGTCATCCACAATCTGGAAACCGCCCACATGTGGCTGGATGCACCTCCTAAAACCCTGGCTTTGCTGACTGCAGCACTGGACATGAGTACAGTATAGTAATGGTGGTCTGTTATCATAAATAATTTGGCATAAGTAAAATATAAATTAAATGGAAACAGCACTTCACTTCCAGCAAGTCACCTTCCCTCTCCTGCCCAGAGCCTGTGAGAGTGGGGACTTGGGGTTGTCACCACATTGGTGGGCTCTCTGGGTGCCCCCATATGGGCAAGTAACCTCCGTGTCCTCACAGCCCATTCCTTCATCTCCTCGTCCATGTCTCTGTGTTCCAGGAGAGCCCGACCTGCTCAAACCTTCTTCAAACATGCATCCCCTTCTCAGGTGCGTCAGCATCTCTGTCTTGGGAAGACAGGCTGCCTCGGGACACTGGCTGGATAGAACCCATGGTGATGGCCATGGGAATGGGGGGTGGGGGCTGCAGTCAGTCATGCAAGTCAGTAGAGTGGGCTGGGCACTTCCTACCCATGAAGTTTCAGAGGATGCCAGGTTCTATCTTGCAAGGTCCTCTCCCACACAGAAACTGGGCACAGGTACTTGGTGCCCAGCTTCTTCCACCTGGAAACACTGGGCTACAAAAGTGTGTCAGTGAGCAGTTTTTTTCTGGAAAGGCTAGCTGGTGATAAGGTTGTTTGTTCAGTGTGTGTGTAAAGTTGAAGGAGCCCTTTCCCTGTGGGGGAAAGCGGACGGGGGGCCGGAATGTCGCCGTTACAGTCTCCTACACAGCAGGGCCAATCAGCCCCTCTTGGGTCTCCAGGCTGTGAGGTTCACATCTTCTTTGGGGAGCCAATCATGACCTTTGACACGAAGTTGACAATGGCGCTGGCGGGTTGATCGGGGTCATGCCCTGCGAACAGGTGGCATATGTTGTCCGTGGCACTGCCCTGCTTCCGGGCCACAAATCCAAAGACTCTGCAAAAAGGGGGCCAAGGTCAGAACATGGTGTTCCACGAAGCCTAGTGTATCCTGCAAACCTCTGCTTCCTCCTGTCCCTGTGACTTCCAACAGCTTATCCAAATCTGCCCCTCCTCCCTCCTGCCTTCACAGACCTGCCGGGAAGATGTGCTTGCTCCCATTTTGAGGAGCCTGAAGGTGGAAAGGGTGGGTGTCTGGCACAGCATCAGTCCTGAGAGCTGAGTCAAAGCCGCGTCTCCATGCCTGGTGGGAGCCCTCTGGAGTTGCCAGGGCAGGTGCCTGAGCCCCTCTCTTGAGCATTTCTGCTTAAAGTCAATCCCAAACCCATGAGCTATATAGACATTTCCTGATGAGAACCCCCCATTTGGCAATCTGGACGAGACTTCAACTCTGGACTGTGACTATAAACTAAGAATATAGACACATCCGCCCACTTACTTTGAGCAAGGGTCATCTGTGATCCACCTTGAGAATCAAAGAAAAAAGAAATTATGTTAATTTTTGTATTAACTTAAAGTGTTAGAGGAAGTATATTTATTATTTAGTAAAATCTCAGCTTTCTTACTTCCTGTCCTGTGGATCCAACGCACAGAAAATCACGCTGCTCACCGGGTAGTGCCTCCGAAAGAAGAGCCTGGGGGACATGGGAGGACAGGCCTGGTTACTGGGATGTAGGGGAAACCGCTGAGTCCCTGTGGGCACTCCCATGGGGAGACCCAGGAGCAGGAGTCTATTTTCAGCTTTTAGTAGTCATTTGGAGGGAAGGACACAGCGCATACTCATGAGCATTCCACAGACATGAAGCTGGGCAGGGTGGTTCTCAAGAAAGTTGTCTCTCAGAATGAAGCATGTCTCGGGGTGCAGGGAATAACGTTGTCAGTACAGAAGAATAGGAACCAAGTGGAGGAGCTGCACCCACCAGAGTGAGTGAGGTGGCTGCTGGGACCTCCCACCATCCTCCTGAGGAAGCCACCTCTGTCTCCAGCTTTACGTTCTTGCCAGCAAAAGGGGCATCTTGTACTTTTGCCCAGCTCCCACAGGAGCCTCTTATACATGATGAGGAATCTGAGCAGACGGTGTAAACTGTCAGGTTATATCCACCAGGAAGAGCTGCTGGGTTTGGGCCACAAAGTTGGTTACATTGGCATAACCTGTCCTCATCCAGCCCACAAGGCGGTGTCTGTGGTCTTGCCTGCCAGCTATCCCTGTTCTTTGAGCACCGTCTTCCCCCTATCCCTCATCCTGCTGGGTCAGTCCCTTCTCCTGAGGTATGGCTCTAAGAAGTGTCCCCCAGTGCTGGTAGCTTTGCTCCTGGTGTGGGGGGGGGGGTGCTCATGAGATGGGGAGAGAAGCCAGTGCACCAGAAAGAGACAGGCAGAGCCTGGACATCTGTCAGTCCAGGGGACCCTATGGCTGTGCTGCCTTCCTACTTGTTAAAGCTGGTGTCTTGTTGTTAGAGACCTCCCTTGTCCAGCATCACATGGTCCAAATTCAAATTGTGTTACCTGCAATAGGAAAGATTCTGAGCAATACAGACAAGACCCATCTCCAGATTTACAAGGGTACCAGGAAGCTAGGGAGATACAGAAAACACACCTAGCAGTGGAGCACCTAGAGGCTGTGAAGCAATGAGCGGGTTTCCTGATCCAACCTTGTGTCCACTATTGGGCTGAGCTGCATAGGGTAGTTGCAGCACAAATTTGATGCAAAATTCCAAGATTAGGACTTCAGTGGAGGTTGAAAGATGAAGAAACCAAGCATCGCAGGGGGAAGCACTGGTATACAGACACCCTGCTGGTAAGTTTTGGGGAGCTCTAGGACCCAGATCTAAGACCCAAAGTCCAAGTCCTATATCCCCTTTCTTTTTTGGCAGAGGTTATAATAAGTCTCCTTCCCCCTACCAGCTTGATCCTGAAAGCAGGGACAGAGGTTCTGCTCAAGGTCTGAACACCACCCCACTGGCACCAGGGGATGGCTGGGGTTCCCCGAGTTCCTGCCATCTCTATGTTCATATTCAATGACCTGGTTCCCTTATACCAGGCTTTTGCCATAACAAGTAAATAATAATTGCACCTGAAATGCCTTTGATCCTAAGGTTAAAGCCTCTGTTGGTGGGAGAAATACAGGTATTATATGCATCTGGCTACTCATTTAGAACTGACTCTGACAACTGTGCTGAATATACTATCATATATTATATAATTTACATTAATAATATGATCTTAGTATTGAAAGTGTTTTTCAAGTCACACTCATCTAAAATGGGATGACCACCAATAGAATGGCACATATTAAAAAAGCTAGCAACAACAAATGTTGGCGAGGGTGTGGAGAAAAAGGAACTCTCCTGCACTGTTGGTGGGAGTGCAAACTGGTCCAACCACTATGGAGAGCTGTGTGGAGATTTCTGGACCTACTAAACATAGAGCTTCCATATGATACAGCAATTCCACTACTAGGTATTTACCCAAAGGACACAGAAACATCAATCCCAAAGAACACCTGCACCCCTATGTTTATAGCAGCACTGTTTACAATAGCTAAGCTTTGGAAACAGCCCAAATGCCCAAAAACAGATGACTGGATCAAGAAGATGTGGTACATATACACCATGGAATATTACTCAGCAATCAAAAAAGATAAACACATGCAATTTGCAGCAACATGGATGGCGCTGGAAGGGATCATGCTCAGCGAAATAAGCCAGAAAGAAAAAGAAAAATACCGGATGGTCTCACTCATAGCAGGAATCTAGAAAACTTATATAAGGGACCAGGAAAATGAAAAACTATAAGAAAGTGAAAATCAAAATCAACAAAAAACTATGAACCAGAGACACTCTATGGGGGGCAGGGGGCGGGGTGGGGAGGGATTGGGGTCAAAATAAGGGGATTGCAATTGTATGGGAAATATAAAAATAAAATTAAAAAAAAAAAGAAATGATAAATGAATGAATTCTAACATAGACCCTGAGTTCCCAACTTGAATATTATTTTGCTTTGCAAAACCATATATAACTATACTTTCTATAAATTATACATAAAGATAACATTCAAACCTCCAAAGAACTTTTTTTAAAGGTTTTACTGATTCCGTAGAAAAAAGTCTTTGGGTTAAATATTCATAGTTTTACTTGGATCCTGGACCACATATGATGACAGGGAGAAGTGTGGACAGATACTGGGTTACAATCATTTCTGAGGACCCAGCCCTGCCCAGGCCATGGTTCGGGTGATGAGCAGCTGGCATGTGAGCAAAGACAACCCACCCTCAGCCCCAGCACCCGGCACACTCACTTCCTCTGATTGTCCGTCAGGGTGATCCCCTGGGCCGACACCTTGAAGTGCACAATGGTGGACAAGGGTGGTGGCTCCTGGACCAGCGTAAGGCTCAGGGCCTTCTGCACAGCTTGGTGGCCCGTGAGAGACTCCATCTCCACAGAGTTCAGGTACCACACATTGCAGGCTGCAAGACACCAAGGGAAGCAGGTATTAATGCCTATTCCGACACACAGGTAGCAGCCAAAGGTGACTCAGGATTGTGAAGACTCAAACACGTGGCCTGTGTTCAATGCATTTATTTCCCCCCCCCTTTTTTTATTTCATTTAATTTGCTGGGGTTTTTTTAATATATTTTTTTTTATTTTTATATTCCCCATACCATACAATTGCGACCCCCTTATTTTGACCCCAATCCCTCCCCTCCCCACCTCCCACCCCACATAGAGTGTCTCTGGTTCATAGTTGTTTGTTGATTTTGATTTTTACTTTCTTATAGTTACTCTTTTTCCTGGTCCCTTATTTAAGTTTTCTAGATTCCTGCTACAAGTAAGACCATCCGGTATTTTTCCAGGGTCTCCTTGGCTCCAGTAGTGTGTTTATTTTGGGCATGGGCCTCTGGCTTGGTGTCTCTGGGTCTCTCACTTCCTGTGCCTTCGGAATCAGGAGTAAGGAGTTTTGCAGTTTTGCGGCTCCTTACTCCTGATTCCGAAGGCACAAAAAGTGAGAGACCCAGAGACACCAAGCCAGAGGCCCATGCCCAAAATAAACACACAGCCAAGGAGACCCTGGCTGGTGAGGACCAACCAGAACCTGCCCTCCCAGTGGCCCCAGACCAGTTTTCATCCCTGCAGTCTTGCACCTAGTGTCCTCAGGGGGGGCTAGAGGCACCATCTCAGGCTCAGTATGAGTCTGCGTGGGACAAGAGACCAACCACAATTGCACTGAGGAAATGTTTCAGAGACAGTATGCAGTCTTGACCCTGAATAACCACCCTGCATGGAGCTCAGTGAGGGATGGGCATCCAGCTGCTGAGACAAGAAAGGCTTCACTGTGATTCAGACCACTGAAGAGCCCAGATGCCTGTCTGGTCCATGTCCCAACCGGACACCCCACGCTGCCCAGGGGGCACGGGTGCTTGTCCGCAGCCATCTGCTCTAGGGGAAGCAAGCAGCCAGTGTAATAAAAGCTATGCAAACAGCCCAATGGCCCTTTGAGCCTAGAATCCTGAAGTTAATTAGTTGCCATGGGATTTCAGGGTGTTTGTGAAGTTGGGGTGACCCATAGGACAGTCTGACTCTGCCTGAAGCTCCCGCCCTGCAGGAGTTGTGACCATCCATACCACAAACACGTGCCTTTTGGGGAACAATGCTCCCTGCCCAGCTCTGCTGAATGCTGGTCACTGCATGTGTTTCTAGGCATCTTAACTCCATGCTGAAAGCCTTCTAGATGGTCACTAAACACAAGAGAAAATGCTTCCCCGCGATCTGTACCATTTTATCTGAGCACTCAAATTGGTCACCTACTTGTGCTGTTTTCCTTCTCAAGAGACTGGGATGGGGGAATGCCAGGGAGCAGCTCTGCCTTCTTTCCAGCTTTTGAGACTAGGCACAAACCATGCCTGCTGGCACTTGTGCTGACAAATTCGTGCGCAGATGGGCCCGGCACAACCACCACCACAGGATGCCATCCCCGGTGTGAAGATGTAGGCCTGTCCTCAGCTCACCACCCTGCCTCTCCACAGGCAATACTGCAACTTACAACTAGTCTTTCTAGCTTTAGAAGCTTTGAGGATTTGTTAACCTCTTCTTTCGTGAGAACACAGAATAACTATGATGGAATGAAAACCAGCACTGAGGTTTGTACCCCAAAATGTATCAGAAAATAAATTCCCTGTATCTATCTAGGTGAGACCATTAAAGTGCTCTGATGCAGCAGGGGAAGCTCTCCCTAGAAAGGTTTTATGCACTGGAGAGGACCAAATGTGTCCTCTCACTAAGGAAACACCCCAAGAAGCACATAGTTCAAAGACCAATGAGGATGTTTTTAAATGTTGTCTGGTGGCGCAAGGGGTCAAGATGCAGCACTATGAAGCTGTCCACAACTACTGCAGCATGAGTTCGATCCCCAGCCAGAGAGGAGACCCACATGGTGCGGCAGACCTCTCCTGACTCGCCTGCTGCTCCCCTCAGCAGTGTATTTCTTTTTTTTTTTTTTTAATTTTTTTTTTAAGATTTATTTTATTTATACAAGAGCCAGGGTACAGGCCAGATGCATGGGAGGGTGAGAGGATTCAGAGACAGAACAGGCAGACTAACGAAATATACTGCTGAGGGGAGCAGCGGGCGAGACAAGAGAGGTCAGCTCGACATGTGGGTTGCTCCGAGGCCAGCGGGGATCGAACCGACACTGCAGAGGCTGCAGACAGCTTCACAGCGCTGTGCTCAACCAGCTGCACCACCAGGGAGGCCCTCAGCAGTGTATTTCAGTCAATCCCCACTCTGTCTCCGGTGAATCCTCTTACCTCTTGCACCTCTGGCCTGCACCCCAGCTCTTGTATGCACAAATAAGTAAATCTTTAAAAAATAAAAATAAATATTGCTAGAAGCTTCCACCACACACAAGAGACAGACTAAGCCATGCCATCCATCTCTTTCAACAAGGTTCTCCAAACCCACTGTTAACAGGGAGCTTCATCTGAGATACCTTCTCTATAAAGTTCATATAACCATTCACTTTTACTCTCATGAAAAGGAGCTTGCTGTTTCACTCCTATGAGTATTTGAGTGGTTTTATGTCATTAAGCAAAATCTAAAAAACACAGTAATTTTTCATTTCTTCAAGCTAAGCCCAATACTGCTCATTAATAAGGATTCTTATTCTATGTCAGGCCTTACATAGATCATCTAGTCAGATCTGCACCACAGTCACCCGTTTACAGATGAGGAAATAGAGGCCTAGAGAAATTAAGAAATGTGCAAAAGCAGCCCAGCTGGTCTGTGACTGGACTATGAGTCAACCTCCTGCACATTCCTCAGTGTCCACTGAGAGTCCACAGGCACTGAGGACACAGGGTTTGTAAAAATATCCTAACATTCCAGAAGGTGAGATTTTCACTTTACTATGGGGCACAAAAGTTGTGTGCAGTTTCCCTTCATCATAGACAATGCCTGCTGACAATCCTCAGTGATTACCTGGACAGCCCAGCATTTTTGCAAAGGTCATTGTCACACCTGCACATTTTTTGCCCCAAAAGAATGCTGAGGCAGGTAGAAAGCAGACACTCTCCCTGAACAGATGAGTTCCCAGAGCAGCAGTGCCTGTCACACCTCTGCTCCTCCCAGCTTGCTGGCCCTGCCACCACCCAACCAATGGCCACAGGGTGAGGCGTCAGAGGACAGCTCCCAGGCAGTGGATGACCTGCACTTCTACTCCTTTCTGAACCTGAGGGATTTACCCATGTCATGTTGGGAAAGAGAGCAAGTTGTCAAAAGTCCTTAAAATCACAACTTCCCCATGTTCGATGTCTACAAAATTTTGATGAAACAGGAGCTCTTATGAAATGCTGGTGTCAACCAGGCAATCACTCAATCAATCTGGATGACGATTTGTCTACATATCCTACTCCAAGTAACCTAAGGTCCCGCATATGTGAAGGTATAAAAAGGAAATAGTCCGTGATCACTTGAGAGAGCTACAAGTGAAGCTATTTGAGCTACATACTTACTAGAGTGGGGAAAACTGGAAACAGATGTTCATAAGAGGGAAATGGATAAATAAGCCCTCTCAATGGAATACTATGCACCCATCAAATGGTAATCCTGAAAAATGCATAGCAACATGGGAAACTTGAGTAGCTAATGAGAAAAGCAGAACAAAAACTGTCTCTGCTATGATTAGAACTATAAAGTAAAAAGCATATGTGTGTAAGGACAAGAGTAGGAAGGATCCCTGGAAAATTTAAGAAGCTTGAATTTTGGAAGATGACTATTTTGTCTTTGGTTTCATTAGTGTTACTGCAATACTAACCATGCAGTTACAAAAAGAAAAAAGAAAACATTGACCTAATTACAATGAAACCCTACAAAAAGGGCATGGCCTGGATCTGGTGCACATTTGCAACCACAGGCTGCCACGACCCAAACCCTGCTTCCTCAGCACCATAAATGATGGTGTTTAATGAGCACCCTCCTGTTTGGGGAATGTATCTCTCCAGTGCAGAGCTAAGATGTCAGCTCAAAGCACAGAAGGGAATGTTGCTTCTCCAAAGCACCTCTGCACTGAGCACATCAGTCCCCTGGTCTTACTCTCGCTAGCTAAGAATAGATGGCCTGCAATGTCCCCTAAAATATCCAAGTCTACCTGACAAGGCAAGGACTCTTGGCTGGGTGAAGATTGGGGGCTGGACAGGAAAGTATGGGATGTTGAGCATCACTCGGCATTTATGGGAAAGCAATTTTATAAGAAACAAACATCTTAGTTCTACAGGTTCCACACAGTCCTACCACTTCTGGGAATTTGTCCTAAGGCAACAATCCAGAAATCAGAGAAGAGAAATAATTCAGAAAGACAGCCTCTCAGGCACTACTTGTATTGAAGCCAAAAACAAAGTAAAGGAGCAAGCATGGGGAACTGACTCACACAAATGACACCGTCACTAAAATGAGATCTATGTCAGATTTGCAAAAACCAAGTAAAATTTTTATGTTAAGTGAGAAAAGGAGAAACACTCAGTGTTCATACATGGTCACAACAGGTCTATGTGTAGTGCAATTTGTCCCCTTCTCTTCTGTATCATCCCTTTCGTTAAATGCAAAGAACACATAACACCTTTATAAGAAAACATACTTTACAATATGGCAAGTTAAAAACACAACCCTAACATGCATGGAAACTCTATTAAAAAATGTCTTTCCTGGGCCTTTCTGGTGGGCTCAAGGGATTAATTCTCAGCACTATGAAGCAATCTGCAGCCACTGCTGCATGAGTTCAATCCCTGGCCAGGGAGCTCCCCACATGGCGCAGCAGACCTTTCCTGTCTCACCCGCTGCTCCCCTCAGCAATATATTTTAGTCAGTGTGCCTGTTCTTTTCCCCGCTCTGTCTCTGGCAAATCCTCTCACCCCCACACCTCTGACCTGTACCCCATTTCTTGTATGCATAAATAAATAATTCTTTAAAAAAATAAAATACATCAAGAGGTAAAACTATTTTCTACTGAAGGGTTATCTCTAGGAAGGACCACCCTTTAAAAACAAGACATTTAGAGTTATTGTTACAGTTCATATATTATTTAAAAAGAAAGTCTACTTAAAAATGATAAATAGAAGAGCTAAAAAGAAACTTCTCTGAAGAAGAAATGAAATGGCCAACAGGCATATGAAAAAATGTTCAACATCACTTGTAATCAGGGAAATGCAAATCAAAACTACCATGAGATACCATCTTACACCAGTGAGAATGGCACATATTAAAAAAACTAGCAACAACAAATGTTGGCGAGGATGTGGAGAAAAAGGAATTCTCCTGCACTTTTGGTGGGAGTGCAAACTGGTCCAACCACTATGGAGAGCTGTGTGGAGATTTCTGGACCTACTAAACATAGAGCTTCCATATGATACAGCAATTCCACTACTAGGTATTTACCCAAAGGACACAGAAACATCAATTCCAAAGAACACCTGCACCCCTATGTTTATAGCAGCACTGTTTACAATAGCTAAGCTTTGGAAACAACCCAAATGCCCAAAAATAGATGACTGGATCAAGAAGATGTGGTACATATATACCGTGGAATATTACTCAGCATTCAAAAAAGATAAACACATGCAATTTGCAGCAACATGGGTGGCGCTGGAAGGGATCATGCTCAGCAAAATAAGCCAGAAAGAAAAAGAAAAATACCGGATGGTCTCACTCATAGCAGGAATCTAGAAAATTTAAATAAGGGACCAGGAAAATGAATAACTATAAGAAAGTGAAAATCAAAATCAACAAACAACTATGAACCAGAGACACTCTATGGGTGATAAGGGGCGGGGAGGGGAGGTACTGGGGTCAAAATAAGGGGATTGCAATTGTATGGGGAATGTAAAAATAAAATTTATTTAAAAAAATAATAAAATAAAATAAAATAAATGATAAATAGAAGAAAAACTTTTTATCTGAAAATAAGGGTTGTTATGGTTCCTCATTGCAATCAAGTAATTCATTAATCTGTTAAGTCAGCATTTATTGGAAAAATTATGAAACACCTTTTGTGATAAGATGATATTAAACCCAAAAACAGGCCCCAGCAGTGTGTGTGCCCCATGCTGACTGCCTGGGATGAGTGAACAGCATGGAAACATCACGGCGGCGCCCAGGACCAAGACTCTGTGGTCCTGCCTGCTGCTCTGGAGCTCTGTGTGTTAGCCCAGAGGTATCCCTGTCTCAGGTGCTGTCTGTAAAACAGGTTGAGAGGACCCCACCACCTTCAGGGGTCTTCCATACCAGCACAAAAGTTCTGGAAGTGCTTGCTTAGACTGTTCAACATTATTTTCTGCAATGATATTGATCTATGAGTTGTAACTTAAAAACAATTACAGGTTTTAAAAATTCTAAATATATTTTATAAAACACAGCAAAAAGTTGAACCAAATCAATCAGAGCAGACTTGTGTTTGCAGCCTGATATCCTACATCAAGTGCGTGGTTGGGTTGCTTGACCATGAAGCCTGCAACAAATGCCCACATCCTTTGGACACCAGGCACGTGCAGGGAGGACATGCTGCCACTTTAACATAGGAAGCGACAAGCCCTGTTTCTCCAGACACTCCCTGAAACAACGTGGGGAATGTGAGCTCATCTCTGATATGGGACCGCTGTCTCACACAGCCGTCACAGGCTCTCCAGGACCAACCTTTTCAAACATGTTCACACAGGGGAAGGACAAACCACTGCAAGAGAAAGACCATTCTTTGGCGAGGAAAGGCATTTTTACACAAAAGTAGAGTAACAGAAAGACAACAACTTATGTGACTGAGTTAAAGTTCCCAAGGCATTTTGCCATGTGCTATTCATTCAGTGTTCACAATCAGTGGTTGGGAAGAAACTATTATTGTGGTGAGATCTGCATGGCTACGTGATGTGCCAGAGGTCAAAAATCTGAGTAGTAGAGCCTGAACTTGAGCCCAGGTCTGACAGAGTCTGCAATCTTTATTCTATACCTCTGCATTCTATCACACTTGGCGATTCTGGGCAAATTCTTGTTACCTTGTTCTGGGCACAGATAACTTATCTTTCAATGACAGATAACTTATCTTTCTAAAGGATTTCAACACTAAAGTATTCCTTTTGAAACCAGAGAGATTTATTTTACCTGGCAAATAGGTACAGTGATAAATAGTTTAAAAGAGAAAAACTGCATAGATGATTATTGCAATTATACAAAGGATGTAAGAAGAAAATACCTATGTGCTACATATACCAGAGATAAAGTACACTCCAGATATAAGGTAAAGAATAGTGGTATTTCTAGTCCAATCCTTCAGCATTCCCAGAAGCCCCCTCCTTAACATTTTTGAGATTTACATTGTATGAAAGATCTCTAATGAACGGAACTCAGGGTTTCAAAGTTAGCAAGCCACACTATCTTCTCTAGCTATGTCTCTTCCTCATATCCAAAGACTCACAACAACCCTGTGATCTTTGACTTATACCCAACCCTCTTAAACTGTGGCCACTACAGTGCTACAAAATGATCTGACCTGATACTAAATGATTATGGCAATGTTGCAGAAAACAAGGTTAATATACAAAAGTTGATCTCCTTTCCAGCAAAAAACAAGTGGACTTGGAAATTAAAAATACAATACCATTTACATTAGCACCCCTGAACATGAAAGACTTAGGTATAAATCTAATAAAATATGAAAATCACAAAACTCTCAATAATGAAACCAAAGGCAAGAAAAATACAAGACGGGCCTCCCCGGTGGCACAGTGGTTGATCGCTGGGTTACAAAGATGCCTGTAGCCTCTGCTGCGCCAATTTGAACCCCGGCCGCCAGGTGAGGGTCCCACATGGCACGCAGACCTCTCCTGCCGCCTGCTGGTCCATTCAGCAGTGTATTTCATCAGTCTACCTGCTCTGCTCCCCACTCTGGCTCTGATGAATCCTCTCACCCTCCCGCTTCTGACTGTACCCAGTGCTTGTATAAATAAATAAATAAATAAATAAATAAATAAATAAATAAATAAATAAATCTTTAAAAAAAAAAGAAAAATACAAGACTCCCATAATGAAGCCAGAAGAAAATAAATGGAGAAATATTCCATGTTCATGGATAGGAAAATTTAATATAATCAAGATTCTGGTCTTCCCGACTTGATCTATAGATGCTATGGAATCCTAATAAAAAATTCAGCAAGTTACTTTGTGGAAGTCACAGACTGATTCTAAAGTTTATAGGCAGAGGCAAAAAGATCCAGGATAGTCAACACAATATTGAAGAAAAGAACAAAGTTAAGAGAGCTGACACCACTGGGCTTCAAGACTTACCATAAAGCCACAGAAATCAAAACAGTGCAGTAAAGGTGAAATAATAGACAGCTTAAAAGACAAATAATAAAACATAATAGAGACCAGAAAGAGACCAACATAAATAGTCAACTGATCTATGACAAAAGAGCAAAGACAATTCAACGGGGCAAACATTGTCAACAGAAGGTGGTGGAACAACTGGGCATACACATCCCAAAACTGAATCCAGACACAGATCTTATACCTTTCTCAAAAATTAACCAAAAATGGATTACAGACCTAAATGTAAAAAGCAAAACCAAAAAACTCCTAGAGGATAACACAGGAAAAAAACACAGATTACCTCAGGTTTGATGATAACTTTTTAGATAAAATACAAAAGACACAAGCCATGAAAGAAAGAACCAACAAGGAGACCTCCCTGGTGGTGTAGGGTTCAAGTCTCAGCACTATCATGCTATTACTGCTGCAGTTTCCCGGGCCAGGGAGCTGACCCACATGGCGCAGCAGACCTCTACTGTCTCACCCGCTGTTCCCCTCAGCAGTGTATTTCAATTCATCTGTTCTGCTCACCACTCTGTCTCTGGTGAATCCTCTCACACCCCATCCCTACCTCTGGCCTACACCCCAGTTCTTGTATGCATAAATAAAATAAACCTTTAACAACAACAACAAAAAAAAAAAAAAAACCTACACACAGATGTCTCCAGAAGCTTTATTCATAATTGCCAAAACTTGGAAGTAACCAAGAAGTGCTTCAGGAGGTGAATGAATAAATAAACTGGTAAATTCAGATAACAGAATATTATTTGAAAGTAGAAAGAAATGAGCTCTGAAGCCATGAAAAGACATGAAGGAAACTTAAATTCATATTATTTAGTGAAAGAAGCCAATCTGAAAAGACAACATACTACATGATTCAAACTATATGACATTCTGGAAAAGGCAAAACTATGGAGATGATACACAAAAGTAGGGGCTGCCAGAAGATGGAAGTTTGGGAGGAATGGATAGGTGGCACCTGGAGGACACTTAGGGCAGTGGAACTGCTCTGTATAAGACTATAATGGTAGATAAATGTCATTATAAGTATGTCCAAACACATACAATGTACACCATCAGGAGTGACCCCTAAGGTAATCTGGGTGATGCTGAGGTGTCAATGTTGGCTTACTGATCGTGACTAATGTATCTTCCTGGTGGGGGATAGTGATGATGGGGGAGGCTGTGTGTAAATGTCCAACACTATTCTAAAATATAAAGTCTACTACTACCACACTAGTAAAAATACCCCACTCGGGGGTCTGTGCACCCTGGATTGCTGGCAGCATGGGTCAAATGCTGACTCGCTTCCAATAACTGATGAGTCATGTGTCCCGTTCACTTTCACATTTACAGCTGGAGGGGCCAGTCACCCACGTCCTGTCTTACTTTGTTTTCCTCCAAACTAAGCATAGAACTTGACATTTATTCCACTAAACTTAGTCTTGTTCGAGTCAGAAGGATACTTCTAGCCTGGGGAGACAGGATTCTCACCCCATCAGACATTTAGTGCCAACTTTCCTGGGGTGGCTTTCTAGAAAACTTCTAACACAGAAGGAGGAATGGAAACAGGATACTGGAGGTGTGAGAGGAGACTGTCCTACTCCAAGTGAACACAGAGGTATGGAGAACAAACTCAAGGTAACTCACCTGCCCCCTGCTTTAGCAGCTCAGCTGCCGAATTGGCCGACGTTTGGGGAGAACTTTCAACTATCTCCTCCAAGGGATCTAGAGGAAGAAGCAAGAAAACACAGCAATGAGTCCAGCGGGCCTGGAAAGAAGCAGCAGGACAAGGAGAGATGATTGTGGCTGATGCGCAGAGGGTGGCACACTTGGTCTGCAGAGCTGGGACCTCCTCCCGGGACCACAGTCTAGTCCAGAGAAACCAACATTACACTCAGAGGAAATGTTAGGGTGATGTGGTCCCACAAAATATCTTACTGATTATGAATTAATTTACAATTAAATTGTAAATGGTAAATCACATTTCCTAAGTTAATGATCATTAACTTTATGAATTAGAATAAAATTATGTGAAATTAAGGCTGCTGAGGAAGTTGGGAAAGACTGTCAATTTACACTGTTATGCTGTGGGGTGGATTTTTTATTATCATGGATGTTTTCAAACAAATGTAAAGGTAAAAGCACACATTTCATCCAGCATCTAAGCTCAAGAATTCCAACATTCTGCTGATCTCATAGGATCATAAAAATGAAGAGTAAATGACCTTGAAAGTCTTGGTCTAGAATTTTGTATTTTTGAGCTAACCTTTCCTCCTCAGAAACCTTTCACCAAAGACCCTGATATTAAAATGTGGCTGGGGGCTACAGGTGCAGCAGGACTGCCCCTTCTTTCCCTGATTTGGGGAGGCTGTTCAGCCTTCCTTAGGGTTTGTCCACAAAGGACACAATAGAAAATACCTTGCAGTCTTATTTCATCAAGTAGATCCCCAGCTGTGGTATGCCCAACACACTACAGACGATCCCACCCAGAGAGCCAGTGCGGCCTGAGGACCTGACAGCATACCTCGGTCTGGAATGAGCAGTTTGCAGGGCAAAGCCAGGGGTGTGATGGAATGCTGACACACCAATGCCGTCAGGCTCCCTGCAAAACAAATTAACAGCAAGCATTAGCACAGCTCGGAATACTGAGCTGCTCAGACAGTTTACCCTTTGAAAGGCAGCTCTGCCTGGAGAGGACGACCCTTATATATCTTAGCAACTAACATCTTCCATTGTTGTTGGACTTGGTGCAAAATGAAGCCACAAATTCAGCAAATATTGCAGGTGATTCTTTGCAGAGACACATCATTTCCAATATGTAAAACCATACAGGTTACTGAATCTGAAATTAGGAGGTCTGAGAGCAAGACAGATCCAAGTCTCGCCACACAGAAGTCTCTAAGGTGCTTCTAAAGGACTGCAGCAACGCAATGTGTCACGTGTCTGTGCCTCACCTGGTGAATTCTCCATTCTTCAGGATAGGCCTGCAAGGGTGGGAAGACTCAACTTACAGGGGAGGGACAACATGATGGTGGGGGTCCTGTCTTTCCCTTAATCCCTTAGGGATGGGAATGAGTCAGGTTCCAACCTTGTCAACACCCACCTGCCTGCCAGAACAGTATTTTGTTGACACCAGTCTCAGCACAGTGGTTTTGGTAAGTCTGGTTTCGAAAATGCTTTTTTGAGTAATTTCATATCCAGTTCACTTTAGATCCCTGATAGAGAGGAGCCTCAGAACTGGAGAACTGCACTTAAACACTAGGAGTGAAGCAGTGCCAGGCAACGGCCAGACTCTCAGGGAGCAGCCAGTGTGTGCAAAATACCAAGAGCAGGCTCTTGCCACTCACCAAAATAGGGTTCATTGGAGCAGCCTTTCAACCGTACTCCTTTTGGGGTACACTCAATCAGAAAGTGCCGAACAAGTTCACTGGCCAAATCTCCAACTGTATAAGAGAAGGAGAAAAAAGAGAAAAAACATTTTTTTTTAATTTTTGAAGAATAAGGAAGGGGAGGAGACAGAGGGAGAGAGCGGCTGGAGCTGCCCTGAAAGGCCTCTCTGGACCAGAAATCTGACCACTGCAGAAGGTGTGTGCCATGAACCATCTGAGGAATGGCAGCTGGGCTCAGGACAGTCAACTGAGCACATGACACACCTTGGGGTCAAGGAGTCCTTGGGAAGAACCTCAGTCATTCTGCCAAGTATTCCCAGTGAAGGGAGGAATTAGTAGCTAAGAAAGAGGAACATCAATCTCCAACTCCTTCAGAGAGCAGAGTTTAGAAAAACCTGGGTTCACATGATGCCCAAGAATGAATCATTGAAGCGCTGAAGATGCCAGTCTTCTGGGTAAGACTTAGCCAGGACCTAAAGCAGGCATCAAGCCCCAATTGTGCAGAGCAGCCTTCCAGCACCCCGCTACTACATGGTACAGTTGTGTCCTGGTCACCTTGGAACCCAAAGAGAAAGTGCATCACAGAAAACCACTGATTGTAGGAAAGTACAAACAACATAACAGAAGACAAGTCAGTCAGTACTGCATGTAACAAAACAGTAGACTTTTAGCCAGAGCTGCATCTCGCCCTGCATCCTCGAACACCTTTATGGGGCCTTGCCAGCCACGACTTCTAACATTCCTGATGCTGGAAACCTCCTGACACAGGATTCTCTGGAGTTTGGTTTGGTCCCCACACCTTGCCCCGAGTACTCTCCCCAATGATGTCTATAAATAACAATGACAAAGCATTTCGCAGGAACAGTAAAACTGGATTGTGTAAAGACTGGATTGTGTAAAAGGCTGTATTGTACAAAAATGGGAAGCGAACACTTTGCCGTTCAGTTGTGGGAGGAAAATAATCCATGTCTCCGAAACTTTAGGGAAACAGAGTGTGGTCTGGATGCCAGTGGTGACAATGACCCAGGGCTACAGTGCAGACCCTGCTGCTGCCCAAACTCCCGACTACAAGAGTGGGTGGTAGCTCACAGGATTATTTCCTGATTCAGTCAGTCCCCTCTCGAATCTGTGTTTCAACTGTGAGCTCCAAACCCTTTATCCAGGAAGCCAGATAAGACTTCACCCAGAGGAGGCCTCAATGCTGTGTTTCCTGAAATCTGCTGTTCCAATAGCCTTTATTTTGTTATCTTCCTCTTAAGATTTGTGAGAGTCCACCACGGAGGCAGATGCCTGCCTGAGGGTAGGAAGAGTAGTACATCACCATCTGTATCTCCAAAAAGACTTTCTCTAATAGATAAATTCAGTGAATCCAAAGAGCCTGAGAGCAGCCATACAGCCGTTCCACTCACTCACGTCCAGCCCTGTCTCCAGACTCATTCATGTCCCCATCCTAAGACATTTCTCTGTTATAACCATCACTCACCGTGTCTTCAAATAAGGAGGAACGTCTGTATCCTCCCTAATCAGTCTGATTCAGCTCTTCCATCACAAAAGCCCCTCTTTCCACTCAAAGTGAGTTGCGTTTAGTTGCTTTGCTCACATTGGAATTCTGGATGCTTTAGAATTCCACCTTTGAAAGCTCACTGTTCTCCCCATTCTACACAAAGCCTTTTCTCCCAGGCAATACCTACATATTTGAGATCTGAGTCTCTTCCCAACTTCACCCCTGTCCTTTCCACTCAGACAACCACTACCTGTGAACAAATGAGCATCTATGTTTCCTGAAAACCCCACAGCATGCATGCCACCGGACGCCTGGAAAACCAAATCTCATGTCCCTCAAGGAATCAACTTCTGCGAGGTGGTGACATATGTGTTTGTTTCACAGTCACACTTAGTTGTACATGTAAGCATGGCAAACTTTCTGATTATGCTTATGTTTCATGACAAAGAGCATGAAAGACAGTAAGTAGAAAGCCTGAAATATCTGGCCTGGTGCAAGTGTGCTAGAACAGGAGGATGAGGAGGAAGGCATTGCCCTTTTCCGTGAAAAGTGGTGCAGCGTGTTGAGCACAGTGCTGTGAAGCTGTCCGCAGCCTCTGCAGCACGGGTTCTATTCCCAGCCAGCCAGGGAGATTCCCACATGGCGCAGCAGACCTTTCCTGTCTCGCCCGCTACTCCCCTCAGCAGCGTATTTCGGCCTGTCTGCCTGTTCTGCTCCCAACTCTGTCTCTGGTGAATTCTCTCACCCCCCCCCCACCCACCGCGTCTCTGTCCTGTGCCCCAGCTATTATATAAAAATAAAATAAAATAAGTAAAATAAAATAAAAATAAATCTTTCTTAAAAAAAAAAGTAATGATGGACGGACTCCAGACCTAACTCCAGAATAGTTTTTAAATCATCAAATACATTCATGGGTATAAGAATCATGTATATAGTGTACCTTTCATGTAAGGAAAAAACAAAAACTGAATAACTGATGCATTGTGTAAATAATCAGCAAGAACACACAGGGCTCCATTATCCATAGTTATCCACAGTTAGCATGGAGAAAGGAAGGTTCTATTTCGTAGACAGGATGCTCAATAAATTAAGAGTGAAATGGGTTACCTAATTAAATCAATAAAAAATAAAATTTACAAATAATTAATATTTAGTCTTCAACAAGGACATTTACTAAAATACGTCTGAGAAATTAAATTCTAAGAAAAACCCCTGAGAATTGTTGAAAGTCATCTGCTATCTCATTAGCATAAACACAAGCTCCCAAGCATCCTGCACAGATTAGTTCCTACCTTTCTTGTTCAGCTGCAGGACCGAAGGAGGCGGGGTGGCCACTTTCATGGCTAGGCCGTATGCGCCTCGGAAAGAGTGGCTGTCCCTGACGATGAAGGAGCCTGGCTCTTTGTCCTTTAGCATGGCGATGGCTGCAGGAAGGGGAGGAGAGAGGCATGAAGGTCTGCTGGAGCCACGAACATCTTTTTTTCCTATTGCCAACTGCAAAAAGGGATCTTCTCCCTCCTTTTGCAAACAAGGTCATTGGGAGCTGGCTGGGGTCCCCACTGAGCTGGAGGAACAACATGGGATAAAGTGTATGTTGAGTCCATGCAAGTGAAGAGCCCTTGGGAGGGTCTGTGAAGTTGGGGGTGGGTTCCTGACTGTGAACTATACAGAGATGCAGAAAGGCACTTCCCTTTAGGTCTTAGAAGTGCCAGGCACTTCCCTGCTACTGCCTCGCATGCAGGACTGCCTCTAAACCCACACCACAAGGGTGAAGTCTCAGCACAATGGAGCTATCAGCAGTCACTGCAGCACAAGTTCAACTCCCAGCCAGGGAGCTGACCCACAGGGTACAGCAGACCTCTCCTTTCTCACCCGCGGCTCCCCTCAGCAGTGTATTTCAGTGGATCTGCCTGTTCTGCTCCTCACTCTGTCTCTGGTGAATCTTCTCACCTCTCCTCACACCTCTGGCCTATACCCCAGTTCTTGGATGCATAAATAAAGTAAATCTTTAAAAAAATAAATAAACCCACAGTACCAGTGGAGCGCAACTGATGACCCACAGCCCAGGAAACCAAGGCCCTTTCACTACCCACCCGACCAGGAGCTGGAGGTAAGGTGGGAGGGGGGCACACCACACCTGCACAGCCCCGCTGTGTGCCACCTCTCTCCCTGAGTGACATTTTTCTTAGAGACTTCAGGGTGTATGCACTTCTAACAGAATAAAGGAAATAAGTTTTCAATCACATTTTCTGAAGACAGAGGAAATATTACCCAAAATACCTGAATATTTAATACAAATTCACCCAAGGAAATGGCAAAATTGTCACTTTAGGTGGCCCTCCCACCAGTGGCTCACATGGCCAGTTGTGTCCAGCTTCGACTGGACAGAGCTGGGACCTCTCTTGCATGTGGCTGCCATCGATGAATCAGGACTAATAGGTGCCCAAAGCTCAGCCCCTCCCCATCTCCCCTAGGTGAGGCTGGGGGCAGGTAGCCAATAATCCTGCTTTAAAACATCCCTTTCCCTCCCAGAATCTGGCTCCTCCATATTTCATGAAAAACGTTGAGTTAAAAAGAGTAAGTAGAAGGTTTAAATATATCTGTACATGATTAATACTGTGTTCACAAAAAAAAGAAAGAAAAGACAGGTGATAAGTCTAAGTTTGATGCTACCCAGGCACTGGCCAGAATTTTCTGTAACATGCATGTATCTCAGTAAGTTTTATAGCTCTTTACCCTATATAGAAAAGAAGAAAAGCAGGCATTTCAAGTCTAAGGCAATAGAAGTTTAGTCATGGAAAATGCCACCTTTCTACAAAGCCAAAAACCTGTCAGGAACAAACAGGGTACAGAGCATAGGCCAGGGAGGCAGGGGTCCTGTCCCTCCCAGTAACTGGAGATCTGCTGTGCTAGGCCCTCAGGTGCCCCTGTTGCAGCCCCAACCTTCAGGTGTGCAATCTGTTCGGCTATGGGATGAACAATCATTTTTCGAGGCCTTCCCCTCATCCCAAAGCAGGATGAAGCCCTGAGACAGAAGCTGGCAAACCCAAGATAAGGGAGGAAGGGGGCCAGGACACTAGATCTGTATAACCAGGAGGGAACACTGCCTGACCCCATGGGATGGAAGTCTCCCCTACCTGCTTCCCCCAACCCAGGTCTGCAGCCAGGTCGTAGGTCCCACAGCTGCTGTGACACCAGCTAACTCTTCTCACAAGTATTTTCTAAATTTGGGATCAGAACACATTAATATTTTTTAAAACTCGGGGTCGGGTAGGAAGGAGATCACTTTCAGAAAGTTTTGTTTATTTTCGATTATGATTTATCTCACAGTGCTTTTTTATTAATTTTTAATTTTTTTAAATATTTATTTCTGCATACAAGAACTGGGGTGTAGACCAGAGGTGTGGGGGGTGAGAGGATTCACCAGAGAGAGTGGGGAGCAGAACAGGCAGATATATTGAAATACACTGCTGAGGGGAGCAGCGGGTGAGGCAGGAGAGGTCTGCTGGGCCATGTGGGTTAGCTCTCTGGCCAGGGATCAAACTCCTGCTGCAGTGGCTGGTGACAGCTTGATAGCGCTGTGTCTTTAACCCCTCCGCCACCAGGGAGTTCCTCACAGAGCTTTTTTAAATTGTGATTTCACTTCACTAAGGTGAAAAGTACCCCTTGGGTGGACTGAAGCCCTTGGGGCCCACGTAGCCCAGCAGAGAGAGGGCCTGGTCAGTCTGACCCAAGCTCACCACCCAAGCCCAAGCTTTAAAAGTGAGGGCCACTTGGCCCCAGGGAGGGAGTCAGGTCTCCTAGGGCCATGGAGTAGCGCTTGAAGAGAGTGCTAGACTCACTGTTGTATGAACAGAAATGAAGTGGGGAGGGGGGCCGTTCTGGGCTGAGTGGCTCTCGCACACACAGCAGGTATGGTGACCGGGCTCTGTGCAGGGTGATCTCATTCTCCTCTGAAGGGGTCGGTGGCCACATTTCAATGATCTCTCTCCCTCGTGCCCAGTGCTTTCAAGGACAGTAGAGAGAAGCAGAGGACCTAGAGACCGCAGCTGGAACAACTATATTTAATTTCTATTTGATTTAAGGCCTTTTCCACCTGAGGTTATTGTTATGCTGGCTCTAGAAGAATGCCTCCAAATTAATCTTGCCATAGTGATATGTGATCCATTGTGCTCCAAAGGAGGCTACCTGGGTATCTCTTCTTACTGCAACCCCCTGAAGTTTCATTGTGGTTTTTCTTAAAGAAAGGCACATCTCAGCGATTAAAACAAAGACAAAGGAAAAGCCCTGGGCAACTTTCTCCCATTTGGAGAAGTGCTGTAGAGTCTTCTATGTAAAGTACTGAGAAAATGGAGGAAGATACACTTTTAGAGTTCAGCTGAAAAATCAATACTCAATGCCTATCTTAGCTACTTTGAAGTGGGGTCCACCTAATAAAACCTTTTAAAATGTCTGATTGAGGGCCTCCCTAGTGGCATAGGGATTTAAGTCTCAGTGATATCAAGCTATCGGCAGCCATTGCAGCCTGAGTTTGATCCCCACATGGTACAGCAGACCTTTCCTGCCTCACCTGCTGCTCCCCTCAGAAGTATATTTCAGTCAATTTGCCTGTTCTGCTCCCCACTCTGTCTCTGGTGAATCCTCTCATCCCCATACCTCTGGCCTGTACCCCAGCACTTGTATACATAATAAAAATAAATCTTAAAAAAAAAAAGTGTGGCTGAGATTAGGCAAAATGACAACAGTAACTCCTACCAGCAGTGACTGCCTCCCACACAGCTCCCCTCCAGGGTCCCTAGAGGCTGGCTCTGTCATCTCCATCCTGCAAGGAATCGCCCGAGTGCACTACAACCCTAGAGGGACTGCTGCTGAGCAGAAGCCAGTGTTTAGTACCAGAAGGAGAGGCTGGTCCCACCCATCACTCTGGTTTACAAGCCCTGCCAGCAGAACACAGAATCTCCAAGAATCTCCAAGAATCACACAGAATCTCCAAGCACCTCTCAGTGCCCAGAGGGACGGGCACCAAGGCACTAACGCTAATGGCCACAGTTGTGATGATTCTTGGGACCAGGGCAGGGAGGGGAGGAGAAGGGAACATCGGCTGCACCAGGGCCCTCCATATGAAAAAGCCTGGCCACAAAGGCCAATTCAGGGAATCCAAAGACTGTCCAGGCTGTGGGATCCCCCACCCGATATAAGATAACAATAGGTTCATTGAGCTCATGGGAAAAAATGCACATTCTTGCCATTTTTATTATCTACTTCATTGAATTCAAGAATTTCAATGAGAACGCTGTATGCTGTACACCACTTTTTTCCTGCCACTTAATTATTCACATGCAGGCATTTTCGAGAAATGATCCTAAGAAAAGCACTGGGTGATTGTGTTCCAGAAGTTGAGGCAATGGGGTAGCCATAGGCTGCTTGCTGCCTGTTGGCGACGTATCACTCCTCACTACTCTAAGTCATCTCCCTCCCTTTTCAGCCCAGGACCCATCGAGGGCCCCAGGGAATCTCATTTCTGGGTGTCTGGCCCAGGTTTTCCAACATCTCCTGCCACTCCATGTCATCCTCTCAGAGGGAAATCCCAGAATTTTGCCCTCACTCTGAATAAGTCGCTTCAGAGAACGACCCTGCAGCCTTGTCTCTCTGTCAAGGATGGCAGGTCCTGCGATCAGAGATTAGCAGGTGACCAGGGCCCTGTGAATTCTGCTGAAGGATTAACTGCTATTCTCCCGCGTGCTGCCTCGGGGGCCCACCACTCAAACACTTCCAGCTCCTTCTCAGCTTCTACTCATGGTCCAGTAAGAAATGACACACGCAAGAAATAGCTGGTGAAGTCCACAAGAGCTCCTGTCATTAAATATTAGAGACCCACATCTTTCCCATATGGACTAACGCAGGTGTGGCAAAGTAATGGTCTCTCCTCCAGGCCTTCAGCCCCTGGGGCTCAGGGATAGTGGCAGGACAGGGAGACTGCAGGACTCTGGTCACAATTTGCGTAGCGCTGGTTATGTGGCTAGGCTGCGGCTGGACAAGCCTCCAGAAAGTACACCCTACACAGCCTGTACAGGTGGCCATGCCCATTCCTGACCAGTTTCCTCATTAGAACACAGCTTTTCCTATAAAATTTGAGGTCCAGCGTTGCCCTGGAGACATGTGATTAAGTGCCTGTGTGGCGGTGCTGACGTCCCACCCCAGGGTGAAGCTGCACACAGGGGTTGTAAGGCCTGATCCTGCCCACGCACCTTGTTCTCTGGAGATATCTGCCTTGTACCAAAACTTGGATGTGTCTTGGACGAAGTTTACAGACAATTGCTTCTCACCTGCACTATCTGCAAGACAGAATTCAAAATTAATAAACTGTGAAGGTGTCTGGTTTACAACCTCTCACTTCCCGGGGAAGTAGAGTCCAAAGCCCCCTGGGAAGGTGGGGGTGATCTGGGGAGAGAACACAGTCTTCCAACATGGGAAATGACTGACCTAGAGCAGAACACAGACATTCAGCGCTGTGCTCAGGGCTCTGCAACTCATTTCAACAATTCATAGAAAGATGAGAAGCAGACAGTAGGGTAGGCATTGCTCAGTGGATGCTGGTATCTTACTATTTCTTGTACATCTGAAATATTTCATAATCAAATTTAATTTTTTTAAATTTACTTTCAAAGAATGACTCTTAGTGGAAGAAAAAAATAGAAGCTCCATAGATGTCTGCATTTTCCCTGTAGGAATGAATCTAATGTGGATACATGCAGAAATTGAGATAAAGTAGCAAAAAGACTGAGTTAGCACTTAGCTTTCCAATTCTTAAAATGGGAAAGACACCTTGTAAGCTCTGGAATTTCCTTCAAGGCCTTCAACCAAACACAGCAACTGCACTCCTCACCATGTCCAGCTGTAAGTTCCAAGGACACTTCCCCAACAAGTGACATAGAGGTGGTCTAATCTCCGAGACACACCTACCTGGAGAAGGTGCTGCTGCCTCTGGCGTCTTGCAAAAGTCTGGAAGGACACTTGGGAATGGGATGCTCATGGTGCTCCCACTGTGGGGGCTGGAGAAGCCACTGGAGGAGGGAGAGACTGATCCAAGAGAACGGTCTCCCTCTGAGGCCCGCTTCTTCTCAGGAAGGGGCGGCTGCCCAGGCAGTGTCAGCCCTTGGCCCTGCAGGACTGGACTGTGATGGCCGCTGTGTCCAGATGCCATTGTCAGAAAGTTGTGAGCTAGGAAACCGTTGTCGACTGCAGCTGCTGCCATCCTCACTGTGCCGGATGTCTGGGGTGCCATGTGGGAATTGGCCATCAGGGGCCCTGTGTCTTCCCCGGGGAGAAGGCCACTTCCCATGGGGGCAGCGCCAAAGTTGAGGAAGGCTTGGTTACTTTGGAGGCTCAGGACTTCCGGCTGTTCAGCCAGGGGCAGCTCACGGCTGTGGAAAGAGTCCGGGAGCTCTGCAGGAGGGAAACGGGTCCGCCCAGCGACATCTGTGCCAGGGCTGGCCAACTCGCTAGTGCTGAGGACACCTCCTGCCTGCAGGCTGTTCCCCAGCAGGACCAGAGTCTCTTTGGAGCTGGCCTCCACCCAAGGATGCTCAGCTGAAGCAGGGCTGTTCAAAAGACAAAGTAATCATAAGAAAATGCCAAGACCCAGAAGACACCTCAAAATTGGCATTAGTTCTCCAGTATGGGGGAGACTGGGATATAGACATAGGGTACAAGACTTGCCTTGCAGCATGTGGCCCCATGCTGCCCCATCCCTCAAGGGGATCCCCTCCTTCAGGCCCCTCTGGGCTGTGAGCTCCCCCCCTGCCCTCAGCCTGCCAGGCCTATTTCTTCCTCGATCTTCATCTGGCAAAGGTCCTTCCTTTCTTAAAGATGAAGTTCAAGCTCTGTCCTACACTTTGAAGTCTCCCAGCCCTATGCCCAGCACCCAGCTGGGGTCTGTGTATATAGGGGTTATGGGTGTTTTTTCTCTCTGGTCAAGCCACACTCAGCACATGCATCAAACAGGCACCATTATGTGTGATTTACTGCTTGTTTCTCCTCACAGCATCAATGGCTTTCCCCACTCTCCCTTTTCCTTCTTTTCCTGATGTCCAATACAGATGCCTGATACAGTCAGATTTCAACCAGTGCTTGATGGATGAATCAGCTGATAAAGAGCTGCCACTAATAGAAGGCTGATACTTGTAATTCCAATGTTCACATTATTGGAATTATTCTACATTTAGGAATACAAAAAGACAAACCACCAGCTCACACACACATATTTCATTAGCAGATGCTTTGCTTATGTGATGCTGAGTCCTTAGTTAAGATGACTCCCCTATTTTTTAAGACAAAGGAGCCAGAATTAAGGGAGTTGACTGGAGACCAATGTGCCCAAACACAAATTAACCCTAGGAAAGCACCCCTCCCTGACAGGGGAGTGCAGTGAACATGGGTCCACCCAGTGCCAAGTTTTTGCAATATAGAAATGGGGCTTTTCTCTCTGCCAGGGGCCCCATCTTTTTGTTCCCCCAATTCCAAGAAGGATCTTCCTGTGTTTTCACCATATTCCCTATCCTTGTCCTCACACAAGCACAGAAGCAATATCCCCAAGAGCAGCACTGCCCTGCTCACACCTGCACCAGCACCCCAATCTGAGCCCTGGCAGAGACCCCTCCCAGGAGGCCACTGAGCCTCAGGAGAGAAAGCCCTGGCCAGTCCCCCAGCACCCCTTTAGCCCCAGCTAGATGTCCGTAGCTGGTCAGGTCAGGTTGCCTCAGTATTTCAGAGTTACCACACTTGTATTGGTGTCTTCAGCCTAAAAATGGTGAAGGTACGCTCTGAGGAGCTTTTTATGCTTCTTGTGTCATCTGGAGAATAAACCTTCCATTTCTGGAACTCACATTCTAGGTCTGTAAGAGGAGCCCAGGTTAAGTTCAAAGGCATCAGCCTACCTGTCTCTTTGCTGTCCAGGGCTGTTGCTGGAGATGGCGCAGGAGGGCGTGAACGCCCGCTGATAGGAGGATGTCGTTGTCATGTCTGCCCTCAGTGTGGTGGATTTGGGTTCCACAGGGCTCTCTGACATCCCCACGGCTTGACTGAGAATCTCAGGGCAGCCTCGTGGTTCTGAAGCAGGGAAACAAGAGCAGAAAAAGGTAGGTTGTAGGAACCTAGTGTTTGTTTTCTATAAGGAAAGTGTCAACCACTGGAGATATCTGCTGCTGAAGGAGGTGATAGAGTCTACCCACTGTGGGTCACCCTTACCACTTTTTTAAAACTCAAGACACCTAACTTTAGCCACAAGCCCATAGTTTTCAACATGTCACCATGAGCAGATAGGCCCAGTCACTATGGGAGCCCATAGGAGGCTGTGACAAGGCCATCCACCACCTGCAGACAAACGCATTCTGTTCACTCCCTTCCTGATGAGGCAGGCCATTCCTGTGTTAGAAAGGGCAGGGTCTTTTCTCTGCACACTGAACACCCGTATGAGTATTCTCGCAGAAAAGAACCTCTTTCCACCAAGTGAAGGCCCCTCAATTTGTCCCAAGTTGTACCTGGGCTTACCCCGGGCCACATGTTTTCCCAGCAACATTCCCCATCAACACATCTCCAACACAGCCTGCACTGGAGAGCTCACCACTCCCCGTCTCCCCGCTCCCCGATGTGCAGAGATCACCCTAGCCTACACCTCATCACATGGGAAACAAGGGGCTGTGTGCCATGCAAACCAGCCTCTGTATGATGCCCAAGCCACACTGGTTCCCAACTCTCATAACACTTACGGATGCAATGTCCATTCTAGTTAGGCTTCAGTATCTCCAGTATTATAGGATATTTGTAAAACCTAGTCTTGTTTTTTTTAAACTAAGTTTTAGAATTGGGACAAGTCTAACATGGCCACCAAAATGATACAATGAGAAATATTCTTGACTTCCTGTTTTAAGCCAAGGGGAGGCTGGTAAAAGAATAATAGATTTAAAAGCTCCATGTCACTCATATTATTCAGTTCCAGGAAGGGAATGCACTGAGGCAAGTCACATCCAAAGCAGTTTCTCCTGCAGTCACTGACCCATTTGAGAACATGTACATTAGACACCGAAAATAAGTTCATGTCGGGACTATGGAGTCCTACCGTTCTGGGATGGAAAATGCAGAGAAAAAAACATTGAAATATAGGAGAATGATTAAACTTCTAACATATATTTAATTGGAGTCCATGAAGGAGTGAAGAAATTGCATGAGGCAGAAGCAATACTGGAAAGATATTTACTGAGAACTTTCCAAAACAGAGTAAAGAAATCAAGTCACAAGTTATAAAAAAAAATCTATGAAACCTAAACAGGAAAAACCAATTTTTTAACTACATAGAATCACTTAATAGTAAAGCTTAAGAAATCAAAAACAAAATCTAATAATAGCACTTTGTCTAGTCTGGGAGGAGGGTAAGAGCCAATTTCAGTGTTAAGTTTTTAAACACTTAAACTTTTAATTAAAGTCCAGTGCTAACGTTATATTTGTACACACCACACTGGGAGCCCCTGAGGACAACTGCCTCCTGCTTCCAACTGCAAATGCTCCAAGATCACCTTGGGGCAGGGCTGGGAAAATGTCAGCATGCACAGCAAATTCACGTGATGCCTCTTGCTGTGACTCGCCTGGACATTCCTAGAGCAGTAATAGTCTTACGTTATGTGACTGCCTATCCCTTATCCTATGTGACATTAACAGTAAATGTTCTAAATTGTCTACTGAATTAATTAAGCAACTAGATCATCTTCAAAGCTGGATAGATAAACATAGATGCTTGGTGTTCCAGATCATCCCTCTGCACTTTTACCTTTTGCTTTTCTTTTTGGTGATAATACTTTCATATAAAGCAGAAAAAAGAAAACAGCATGTCATTCCATGCATGGCCCTGCCCTCTGGGAAGTGAGCATATTATCAGAATGATAAGATTCAAATTAGGATCACATCCAGAAGCCTGGGAGGCAGCAGCCTGGGAGTTCCTGAGAGACCTGCAAGAACAATCATTTGTTTGGGGAGAGTTGGAAGGCTTCCTGGAGGAAGAGGCATTTGATGGAAGATTGGAAGGATGGGTGGGATTCTGATAAATCAAATGCTACAGATAAAACAATGTGCTATCTACCATCCAGAAGGCTCTGTGCCCCCAGTGCAGAAGCAGCTACCACTATTCACTGCTGGACCCCAAATGAGCTGGCAGCCAGGAGGAGTCCCAAGTCACTCATGCTATGAATTAATGAATGAGTTAGCAAAGGCTTAGAACACAATGTAGACATACAGCTCCAGGGCTGGCCATTAGGAGCAAGAGGATGGAGGTGTAGATCTGTCCTTGGGGTCCCATGCCATGGGGCAGCACAGCACTTTGAAATCAGAAAAACTTTACCAACCAAATCTAGTGCCAACATTAGGGCTGCTTGAGCATTAAATGACTAATGCATGAGAGAATTGGCACGGAGAGCAATAGGCAGCAACTACTTTCAAATCAGTGTCTCCTAACTAATGTTGCTCTGTGTGCTTCCCGGGCACTGACAGGGACTGCATATTCACAGAGTCCCAGTGCCTCAAGGAGCTCAGGAGTACACTCATGTGGCACCTGAGATTTCCACCAAGCAAGAAGAAGCCCAAGGAAATTAAGATCCCACTTTGTTCCTCTTATCACATTGCCTATTATAGAAAATAGCAAGAGCAGCGATTCCCATGAAAGTGGCTTTGTTTCTAATTCAGTTAGTGCCAACTCTAGGACATGTGGCTGGGTTTGTTCCCTCTGGTATGAAGCAGTCCCTTGCCCTAGGCAACAGGACTTAACCCTTTATCTGAAGAAGGGGGCCATGCAGGACCTCAGTGACAGACACAAGCAGGACACTCCTCCCATAGAACCTGCCCTTCTGTGTGCTCAAAGATTCAAGCAGCTAAAGCAGCCCCCTCAGCTGGGGGCCTCTACAATTCACTTAGAAGAGATTAGGGTAATGACTGTCACTGCTGGGGATCAAGAGAGCCTGTGATAGTACTTCTCCAGGACTGGAGAAGGATTTTGAAATGTTAGTTCAGGAACAAAAATGTGTGAATTGAGTTAGACTCAGAGATGGGAACCCCTTCTTTGTGGGTTAACCTCATCTGTAGAATGTGTTGGCCATAAGGGCAGAGAGTATTTGTTGCGGTTATTTTTTGTTCAAATAGCAAATTTGCTGTCCATGCTCTAACTATAGGTGAAATTTCTGAAAGGAAATTTTTGGGCCAAAGATAGATAGGCCCAATTGCCTGTTTTTTGTTTTTTTTTTAAACATTCTACCTTTATTTTTTTTAAAGATTTTATTTATTTTTGTATAGAACTGGGGTGTAGGCTAGAGGTGTGGGGGCAGGGTGAAAGGATTCATCAGAGACAGAATGAGGAGCAGAAGAGACGAATTTACTAAAATACACTGCTGAGGGGAGCAGTGGGTAAGATAGGAGAGGTCTGCTGTGCCATGTGAGTAGCTCCCTGTCCAGGGATCAAACCCAGGCCATAGCATTGGGCACTCACGGTGGTGGTACTGAGATGTAACCCCTAGGCCACCAGGGAGGTCCCCCAATTGCCTGTTCTATGGGGTTCCGGTCTCCATTTCTTCCTGTATGCAGCAAGAGGAGTAGGAGTGTGATGATGGCAGCATGGAGCGGGGATTTCCAATTGTCAAGAGAGGCCTTGCAGACAACAATCCTTCTGAGTGAGCCTGTGCCAGGCGGGCTGTCCTCACCTTGAGCTTGTCACCACTTCAGACATCACACTGGGCTGACCCATCCTAAGCCACGTACACAAGGGGCTCCTAGTGGCCACACTGCTCTGAGCCATGGCTCCCATTAAAATGAACAGCCACTGCACAGGGTAAGGGCTCCAGGAGGACGCTGCTTTAGGCCCTGTGCACGATGGAGTCCTGTGCCCAACCCTGCCCGAACCCTGCATCCAAGCTTTTTAGTTCCTGGCAAATTCTCACTTTGTTCTTTCCCACCATGTGCTCAGCTTCTTTCCCTGCTAACAGCCGGGGAGGCGCACACTATCCTCACTGTTTGGGAATCCACCCCTCTCGCTTTTCCCCATGCCTGAGGGTGTCCAGGGCCTGCGGCTCAAACTGGAACAGTGAGGCTCTCCGGCTCTGGCTCCTCCCTGCTTCCCTTTCTTCACTTCCCCTGCCCAGAACAAGGGTGAGGGAGGGTCACAAGCTGTTCTCCAGAAGGTCTATTTTTATGCTCTCATTCGAGTCGCAACGGAAGGTTCTGTGGGAAGCTGGATAACATTTGCTCTTTGCTCTCCACTATTTACATCACATATAAGTTAACAGGAAGAAAGGAACCCATGCTGCTTGCTCGCTGGCTCGTTATCCTCCAAAGCCTGGTGCCCAGCTAGACCTGACCCTACTCATGGGGGAACCGCCAAACAGTCAAACTACAGGAAGAATTTAAACATCAAGCTCCTGCGGGGGATGAAAGTCTTACTTAGATAGATGTAAGAACTACAGCTTCCTAAACAAAGTCAGGGCATGTGACATGAAAATATAAGTATTCCCCTGTCTTCCGACAGCTATTATCTTAAAAACCTCACACAGATAAACATTCATACATCCATTATTTTTAACAATT
The DNA here is from genome assembly GCF_964194135.1 of Talpa europaea. Classification (NCBI taxonomy): domain Eukaryota; kingdom Metazoa; phylum Chordata; class Mammalia; order Eulipotyphla; family Talpidae; genus Talpa; species Talpa europaea. The sequence continues at coordinate 48,341,919 of NC_140078.1, read as the reverse complement.
ACAAGTTACCTTTAAACTTTTTATTACATCTTTAAGAAAAAAATCACATAAATTTAGCTGAGGTCAAGTTTATCCTCTTCTATCAGTGAGGAAACTTAAGTTTTGTATTTAACTATTTAACTACCTAAAAAGTCTCAATCTTTACCTCATAATAAACAGGCATATTCACAATAAACTTTTAAAAATGAGAGTAACTAAATCTATTCATCTATCTATCCATCTGTCTGTCTATCATCTACCTGATACCTCCCTTCCTCTTGGTCACACTCAGGGATTACGTAGGTAACTAGAAGTCACCTTTTCTGCCATTTGAGAGAATTCTGCAAAATGGAACATTAACAAATCTTTTGTCTCTTTTTTTCATTATGGTTCTAGACATTAAATTTGGAGAAGCTGAGGGGCCTCCCCGGTGGCGCAGTGGTTGAGCGCTGGGCTGCAAAGCTGCCCGCAGCCTGTGCAGCGCCGGTTCAGTCCCCGGCCGCTGGCGAGGGTCCCACATGGCACGACAGACCTCTCCTACCACCCGCTGCTCCCCTCAGCAGTGTATTTCATCAGTCTGCCTGTTCTGTTCCTCGCTCTGGCTCTGGTGAATTCTCTCACCCTCCTGCACTTCTGATTGTACCCAGTGTTTGTATAAAAAAAAAAAAAAAAAATGGAGAGGCTGAAAAAGAGTTCAGCTCTCTAGTTCTGGTCCAGGTTCTTCCAGCACAAATCAGGGGAACTAAGTTCATTATCAACCCTTAGGCCTTAGGTGATTTACCTACAGAATCTCATCTGACAGGATCAGATTAGTTGATTTCCAGGATCTTTAGCTCTACTTTTAAAACATTATTTTTTTTAAAGCAAGACATTGTATAGAAACTTTTATAGCAGCAATTTTTTTTTCTTGAAAGGGAATCCTTATCTAATAATCCGTCCATAAACTGTCCATGAAAAACAACCTCTTTAATAGCAAAGGAAAATGGACAGGCAGGGCCTCCCTGGTGGCGCAGCGGTTGAGCGCTGGGTTGCGAGGCTGCCCGAGGCCTCCGCGGCGCCGGTTCGATCCCCGGCTGCTCCCCGGCCACCAGAGGAGGGTCCCGCATGGCGCGCAGACCTCTCCTGCCCCCCGCTGCTCCCCTCAGCAGTGTACTTCGGTCCTTCTGCCTGCTCTGCTCCCTGCTCTGGCTCTGGTGAATTCTCTCACCCTCCCGCGCTTCTGACTGTACCCAGTGCTTGCATAAATAAATAAAAATAAAATCTTTAAAAAAAAAAAAAAGAAAATGGACAGGCAGCCAAATATGAGAATTAACTAGTGAAGAGCCCTGAAAAACTCAAAAAGTAAATACCACCGTTAGGTTTGTTTGTTTGTGTGTTTTTAATAAAAATCAAAATCCTGCCTCTCACACGCCATAGATTTTGTATAGGTATTGTACAAACACAGAAGAAATAATGAACAACTCCCAAATAGGAAAAACATATGCTTTCTAGGTCTTGAGTTTTTTCTTTTGCAACCTTTATATCAAAATCACACAATATGAATGTGTTCAATGGCTTAGGCCACTATTTTCAGTAAGTACCAGAAATGCTGTCACAAGAAACATCCAAGTTCTCATCCCCCAAAAGGGGTAGGAGTGCCCCACCCCTACCCAGCACTGGGGTCAGTGTTCCAGTCTACTAACAGTCAGGGCACCCCCTCGGAGGTTCTCATATAAATTATAGAACTCATATAGAACTATCCCCTTCAAAAAGACTTATTCCACTGCCTTCCTTTTACCCAATAAAATAAAAAGAACCAGAAAATGCAGATAAAATAGCTCATTACAATAGGGACCCTGTTTTCTCTTATTCTTTGAAGATGTCCCATTAAATTCAGAGGTTTTGATTCATGCTGGAAAGAAAACACATTACCCCATTTAGTTGGTGTCATGGAGGGAATTCTAATGTAGAAAGAGTGAAAAGTTTTTATCTTCACAGTGAATATTTCCAAAGCAGTTTCTACCCTTAACATGCACAAACGAGGCTCGTTCCTTCAAGTGACTAACAAGGTCCCTTAGCAACTTGTAAAGAAGGGACATCTTATAAAAATGGACTTTGGAGTGAGCTATCAGGGCAAAAAAACAAACCCTTTTTTTTCTGCAAGACTTCAGTAAGAATGACCTTGGAGCTGGAGCTCCTGAGAAGCCTGGGAGCACCCAGAGCCTAAGGACAAGGGAGCCACAGAGTCAAGAAAGAAAAACAATAGCATGAAACCAAAACTGAAGGCAGAACCACTGACTACAGCTCATACATTTCATTCTCTTTAACTGTGGGAAAATACACATGATTTAAAATTTTCAGTTTAAGCCATCTTTTAAGTGCACTGCTCAGTGTATTCACACACATTCACCCTTTTACACAGCCAACCCCACAAACCATCCAAATGTCTGGCCACCTTGCAAACTCTCAGTCCCCTGGCACAACCATCCCACTTCCTGTCTCTATGCACCTGACCACGCTACCTACCTTATAGAAGTAATCTCACTGAGAATTTGTCTTTCTGTGTCTGGCTTACTCACTCAGCGTAATGTCCTGTGGCATGTGTCGGAATGTCCTCCCTTTTAAGGCTGAATAACTGTACCTGTGTGTGTAACCACACTGCCTGACCTTTCATCTGGGGATGGACACTTGGGGTGTTTCCACCTCTCGGCTCCTATGAATAGCTGCACATCCTCCTTTCAGACTCTTTTACTCAGGTTGAGTTAAGACAGGTTACTTGCAACAGAAGTGACCTTGGTGACACAAGATACTTCCCTCAGAACTGCCTGTTATCCAGTGGGAATTGAAGTGGATAAGAAAGGTTACAGCAGATGTAGTCAGACTGCGGGCAAGTGAATGCAGAATCACATCAGAGAAAAGAACAGAGGCATTGATTTCCTCTCAGGGAGGCATTCCCTGTGCTAAGTCAAAACCCCTCATCTAAGCAGAGGGGAAACCTGTGCAACTTGCTTAGAGAGAAAAAGGGCTTCTGATGAAGATAAGGGTGCATGAAGTTTCCAGAATAAGCACACTGATATTTACACAGGAACAAACAGTAAGCTAGCAGAGGCACAATCCAAACAAGACAATCCCAATCTATGACAAAGAAAATGCTCTATCTACCTCTGATCTCCTGTGGGGTAAAATCATAGGTTCCTGTAATAATATCACTACCATATCTGGGTCAGTCACAGGACAAAAAGTCTTGAAACCTTCTTCTTTCAGGGAGAGTTCCCAATAAATCTGGTCTTCCTTTAGGAAAGGGACATAGAAATTTTGTTGTGGGGCTTCCAAAGACAGTCCACTCAGCCTGGTAAAGACCACTTGACACGTGACCCTGAGGTATCTGCTAGGATGAGCATTTTCTCCTATTGGCAGTCACAGTTAAACAAAGGCTCAGGGTAAAGCCCACTCCTGTGCTGTGACTGGAAAACCCAATTTCCTGAGGAGGATTTAGTTGCATATCTCCAAGACTTCCTTAGAGGACTCATCTCAGAACCCTGGTGGCACGAGGCGAGGCGACCTCCATCCACTAGGCCCACTACCCACACAGAACTGAAAACCAAAGGGGCTAATGGGATTTTTCTCCCCTCATTTCAGAAACCAGAAATGTGCTATCTTCAAGGGAAGATTACAGCTCAGACCCGAAAGCCAGGCCCCTATTCAGGCTTCTAAATCCCCCTGAAAACATAATGAGGCAATACTATGAATCCCTTGTGAGGGCAGCACTAGAAATGTTGGCTCCAGTTAAACAGTTAATACAAGGCATTTACTGTGGTACAAGCTATTTCTAAGTATCTTAGCTGGACTTTCAGTATGAATTTAAAGACTCAGAAATCATGTTTTCCCCCAAAACAAAAACACACATTCTTTCCTCATAAAGTGTCAGTATATTACTAATAATAATTACCTGTGTGGTACCAAAGGGCACATACTGTCCTGGTTTTAGGAACTCTCAGACCAGGAAAGGGGTACATTCATGAGCCTCACCCCCTGGAAACAGACTCCAACATAATTGCTGGTTCCCAACCTTGGCTCTTGAGCAAAACCTTGTTCTTTTGCACTCTCTACCCAAGCTCCCTGGGCTAGATGCCTGTATTCCATAAACTGCTAAGGCTGCTATAACAAATAGTACAAGCCAGTGGCTTAAACTACAGAAACTTGGTGTGTCCCAGTTCTGGAGACTGAAAGTCTGAGATCAAAGAGTCAGCAAGGCTGGATCCCCCTCGGGCCTCTCTCCTGGCTGTGCTCCCACGTGGTCCTCCCTCTGCATGTGTCTGTGTCCTGATCACCTCTACTTACAAGTAAACCAGTCAGATGGAATCAGGGTCCACCCTGGTGACCTCATTTCACCTTAATCACCTCTTCAAAGACCCATCTTCAAACATTGTCACATTCTGATTTCCTGTATGACGTGACTTTTTGAGGAAGAATACAATTCAACCCAGAGCACTAGGTGTGTGATTTGGGGGGATGTAACCTCTCTGTAAATGGTAGAATTATATAACTGTACCTATTTCAGGGCTACTGGAAAGATTATGTGAGCAGGACATGAAAAGGACTTACAGTGGTCAAAAATAAGAAACAAGAAATGCAAAGAGGCATGAGATGAAAGTAGATCCACCGCTCCTGATGAGACCAGGTGCAGTGTTCATTGAGCTTCCGAGCCTGGGAGAAGAGAAGTTCTGAAAGGCTGAGGCGGAATTCCAAAAGGAACAGAGACCCTGCTCTTGGGGCTCTGAGTGACCCAGGCCTCTAAGATGCCACTACCCTTAGTTCCACTATCTTGGTTCTCATCTCATCACTAAGGACCAGGGAATCAGAGTTTTTAGTTCCCGAAACTGTAGCTGCTTTGGCTTTGTTTTTTGTTTTTCTGCGTTTGTTTGTTGTTGTTGTTGTTGTTGTTTCCCACTGAGGTATCTATCATGCAGCCTAACCTCACCATCTGATGCGAAAGGTCTTGCTGATTTTTCTGTTGTTTTCTTATTGAGCAGCTCTTGGTCAGAGGTGCAAAGGCAAGCTAGCTCCATGCCACTAGTGTACACTTCAGGCTGTGCTGGTGCAAAGGCAGGGCTCAAAAGCTGCTGTTCATTGCCAAAGTGGGGAGCCCAGCCTAGTAAAGAGTGTCTTAGCCTCAGACACATGAGCACCCAGTATTGCTTGGACACCCCCTTGTGTGGGTTGGTGTCTAACTGGGCTTTGAAAGGCCTCGAAAGTATTAAAATTGCTCTAAATATAACAACTGACATACTAACTAATCAGATAATTTAGAGTAACCTGCTGTTTCTGTGACAGGCAGTCACAATAGTTGACCAAAGGTTGACCAGTGGTGGTTGTCCTGCAGCAGAAGTGAAATATCCATCAGTTGTCCCCAGAATTACTTCTGTCCCATAGCAGCTCAATTTAAGAAATAATTTTACCATCGGAGGAGGTGTGAACCAATTCTCCTAAACCATATACAATGTCTTAAACCAATGTGTTACTAAAAAAAGTTACAGATAAAAAAATAAAAATTAGGGCCTCCCCGGTGGCGCAGTGGTTGAGCGCTGGGTTGTGAAGCTGCCTGCCCTCTGCAGCGCTGGTTCGATCCCCGGCTGCTCCCCGGCCACCAGAGGAGGGTCCCACATGGCGCGCAGACGTCTCCTGCCACCCGCTGCTCCCCTCAGCAGTGTACTTCGGTCCTTCTGCCTGCTCTGCTCCCCGCTCTGGCTCTGGTGAATTCTCTCACCCTCCTGCGCTTCTGACTGTACCCAGTGCATGTATAAATAAATAAAAATTTTTAAAAAATAAATAAATAAATAAATAATAAAAATTAAAAAAGAAAGAATTTTACTTTGGGAGAAAGGAGACAACAATCTAAAATATTTTTCCTCTCAAATAAATCCAACTGATCTAATATTAACTACACATTTCTTCTTCCCAAAAAATCCACCAAATTAAAATCCACAGCAGAGAATTGTTCCTCATCTAACACCCCAAACATCTTCTCACCAGTAGTTCAGAGTGGACGACGAGCGCTGAAGCCTCTCGCTTTTGCAGCCATCAGGAATTTTGGACTCAGAAAAGAGAACAAACATCACAGCTGAGGCTCACTGTTTCCTGACCCCCCTCAGCCTTTAGAGAGAGGAGAATTGCTGTTTTACAAATGAGAATAAACTTAAAAGAAGAGCCCAGGAGCACCCAGTAAGAAGCAGAACTGGTCATCAGCATTCAAGACTAGAGCGATACAGCAAATCCCACACAGGACCAACCAGGACCCACAACAACACAACAGGACAAGGTGGCAAAGACATAAACAACCTTCCCCCTCCCCCACAAAAAAAGCCTAACCATACACAGGTAGAATAAAATATGATCAAAGAAGATGAGAAAGAAATACTTTTTTCTTTTTTTAAAGTATGATGTGACAAATTGTAGGGACTGTCTGAATACCCTAAAGGAGTGGAGGAGGAAGGTCTTTAAACTGGGAGGACTGAGGAATCACACTGTAATTAAAGCAATTTTCCCATGCACAAGCTCTCACCTGTTCCCCTCCACCTCCACAGCTGCCCCTCGGTGACCCAGCACGTGATTGGCCACACACTTCGCTGTGGCTGTATGGCTTGCTCAGATCACTGACCTCAGCAAGAGGGCAGGGGCTGGCAGGAAGGGCATCAGCTGAGGACTCAGCATGTGGTGGGCACCTTGTCCCTCCTGATGGCAGTTATCCACACTCGGGCTCTGTACCTGGCGTAGTAGTAACCTCACCTCCCCACTCCCGAGTATCTCTATTCTCTTAAAGCCAAGATTCTGAAACCTGTGTGCATCTGACTGCACAGCATATCGTGGCTTACTAGTCACTCTTTTCTCATTCTTAGGGCTATAAAAAAATAACAACTTTGTCCGACAATCTCATTCCCAAGTGACTTGGGTCAGCATGGCATTTTCTCATGAGGACAGAAGGTTTCCTGAGTTGGAACCCCTCAAGAGGAGATTTTTGCCGAGAAACAAAGTCCCTTTGGCATGATCTGAGATGGATCACAACTGCCTTTGAGCCTGAAACTCTGTGAGGATGAGACCCTTTCTGTGGAAGCCAGTGGCAGGTAGATGCTCTGAAGAGCTTGTCATCAAAGGGATTGCACCCCAAGATCACCCCATAAGATGAGCCTCGGGCAACATTCCTACCTCAGCCCAAGAAATGAAAGATTGAAATTCTGTGTCTTCTAGAAACTTCTGCATTCCTTCTGGGGTCATGACTTAGGCGTGTGCCTTCCTGTTTTTCCTCTCAGCAAATCTCTTAGCTATAAGATGGCAATAGCTACTCTTCAGTCCTGGACATAGCCAACCACATGCACAGAAGACTCTGAGAGATAGAAAGAAGGGGGTGACTGGGGACTTCAATACTTGAGAACGGACCCTGTGGTGAGTTCCCAAGTTTTCCTATTACCCAGAGCTACCAGAAGGTACAGAGGGAAAAGCTCCAGAAAAAGTCTAGTCATCTGCCACAGGACCAAAAACAAGCAAGCAAAAAGAGAGGGCCTAACAGCAGAAAAATTTTTTGGCAATGCCTACTTCATTTCAATCAAATTACAATGGAGACACTACTGCTACCCTCTCCCTTATTCCCAGATGTGGGTTTAGGAAGGTCAAGTGGAAAGCTGATCTTTCATATGAACCTCATCCTATGGAAGGAGGCAGCACCAAGATGGTGTCAGAGGGGTCCAGGTGTAAGTCAGCCACACCCCTACCCACCGTGACAGAATGCAGTGGTACAAGTCAGGGCAAGTGGAACTATACCTCTTCCTCCCCACTCCATCAGCAGAGCCCAGTGGGAAGGTGAAGATGGACATCTATGTGGCCCCTGGACTATACCTAGACAACAGAGCTGTCTGTTAAAAGAAAGAAGACCAGATTAAACAGAATCCATACTAAAATCAAAACTAAGATCAAAACTAAGATCCAAACTAAGATCAAAAAAAGGTGCAAGATAAAAGTTAAAATCCAATCATACATACAAAGAATCAGGAAAATCACTTGAACTAGCAAGGATGATCCACTGACGCCAACACCCACATGAATCAGATAATGGAATTAACAAATTTTCAGCAAACAACAAATACTCTTGAAACCAACACAAAAAAACAGAAACCCTAATTAAGGAAACAGAAGTTATTTTAAAAAGTGGAAATTATAGAACAGAAATTACAATAACACAAATAAAACCTCACTGAATGGGATGACTGGAAAAGCAGAGGTTACAGAGGAGATGATCTATGAACCTGAAAACAGAGCAATTTATCTAACCTAAAAGTAGAGTGCAGATAAGATACATAGACACTGCGGGGCCTGTGGGCCAGTAACAAAAGAGTCAACATTTGTATCCATGGAGGCCCATTGAAGAAAGTAAAATTCAAAAAGAATTCAAAGAAATAATTTTTGATAATTCCCCCACATTTGGAAAAGAACACTAATCTTTGGATTCAAGCTGAATGAATGCTAAACAGGGCAACAACAACAAATATACACACATGTTTAAGTTTCTAAAAGCAAGAGACAAAGAATAAATCTTAAAAACAGTCAGAAAGAACGAACAGATTACATAGAGGGGAACACCAGTTCGAAAGAAAATAGATTTCTTATCTGAAAACAAGGAAGGGGTTTGGAGAGTAGCACCATATTTCTCGAGTACTGAAAGAAAAGGTCTATTAACCTTGAATTTTATGCAGCAAAAACATCCTTCAGGAATGAAAGGCAAATGATGGTGAAAGGTGAAAGAGAACAAAGAAAATCTGTTGTTTGCAAACCTCCCTCAAAGAATGCCTAAAGAAAGAAAAACATCAGAATATGTGAATGCAACGCTAAATATGATAGCGTATGTTCCTTGTGGGCTTCTGAAGACATATTTGATGGTTGAAGCAAAATCAGAACACCATCAGACACAGTACTTAATGCGTACAAATAAAACACTCAAGGCAACTGTTATTTTAGTAGTGGGAGGGTAAAGATATGTAAATTAAAGTAAGATCACTATACTTCATGCAAAGTGGTAAAATGGGGACAACCAGGAGATGATAGGAAGTCTAGTATATTTATCATGATACCTGTAACAGCCTCTGAGGATCTGAGTACAAACGGACACACTCAAGCATATTACATATAAATCCAGATGGAAAGTCCTGAAATGATGAAGTAACCCAAGCATGTAGACAAGGAAAAAGAAACAGGACAGCAAAAAGGAAAAAACAAAATCACCCATACTTTCTATTGAAGCTTGTGTTTCATCTGCAGTCAGTTCCCGGTCCACCTGGACTTGGTGACTGTGGTACCAAGGGGCCCATTTTACCTTTTTCATGTGCCACCTTTCCAGCCCCATCTACAGAGAAGCCTCCTTCCTGCTGACTGCAGTCTCTTTTGTCTTGCACCAAAATCCTAATAGTGTGGAAATCCATTCAGCACCTTCATCTCTTGACTGATCAATTTATCTATCCCTGTTTCAGCCTCTACTTACTTAACTCTCTAGCTTCATGGTAAACCTTATTTGGCAGCAAATCCTTTCAGGATCACTGTTCAGCTATTCAGGATTTACTATGTAAATTTCAAATCAATTAATCATGTTCCATTAAAAAAAGACTATTGGTATTGAAATTAAACATATAAATGTACCTGGAAAGATCTAGCATCTTAATGGCATTATCTTCCTATCCAAAATCAAGACCTTTCTCTCCATTTATGTTTTTAATGTTTCATAATAAACATCTAAAAATTTTCCCTGCTAATAAAATAAATGTTATTTAAAACAGTCTGTGAGTCATTTAATTATTCCAATAGCCCTTTAATTGTCACCATGATTCTCTGAACTTGATTTCCTTAGTCAAAGTGCAGTGTGCATCAAAAAGACCTGGGAAAACTGTGTTCTCATTCAAAAGTCTGCTCAGAAGTACAATAAACAACAGTCATGGAAGTCTGATTTGCTCCCACCAACAGATAAGCAAGGAGACTCCAACAGTCACATCTTAGGGAACCAAATCTTATCTTTGGGGAACCCTCCTCTTCCATATCCCCTCAGAGCTGTCAAAGAGCTCCCTATCATCCTAGAAGCTTTTCCACCTGCTCTCAGGTACCCAAGAAAGCTGTTGTCCCAATGATGCCCGAGTCTTTTGCCCACTGAGCCCTAACCATATTCTGGTCCCAGGCCTCCCCACTGGTTCTGCTATCTCACTCCAAGCGTCACATTCATCTCGCACGTCTACAGTACCGGTACACCTTTTCCATAGAGACACCACCACCTTTTCTCCCCGAAGCTAATCCTATATCAAATATCAAAGGCGGGCCTCCCTGGTGGCACAGCGTTTGAGCGCTGGATTGCGAAGCTGCCCACAGCCTCCGCAGCACCGGTTTGATCCCCTGCCACCAGCAAGGGTCCCACATGGCCTGCTGCCACGCCCGCTGCTCCCCTCAGCAGTGTATTTCGTCAGTCTGCCTGTTCTGTTCCCTGCTCTGGCTCTGGTGGATTCTCTTACCCTCCGGTGCATGTGATTGTACCCAGTGCTTGTATAAATAAACAAATAAATCTTAAAAAAAAAAATTAAAAAAATATCAAAGGCACTGCTCTGGGTCAAAAGTCGCTTGTTACTTAGTGGCAGAACTAGAAGATGAACTGGTTCCCTTGTTTTTCAGTCTAATGTTCTACACTTATAAGCTGGCAGGATAGTGGCAGGGAATAAACTTAAGTGGAAAGAGAATGGGAGAGGCCTGTGAAGGGCGGAGGCTTATGAACCTCAGCTCTCACGATCAATGCAGTTGCCTTGATATCATAAATGAACACTTGGGGTAAGGACTGTCTCAGTGGGCCTATGTGAAGTGAGTGGGAGTAAGCACAATGGTCCTGGACTTGAGTCCACCAAAGATGAGCCTCTGCTCCCACATGGCACTTAACAACCTGCAGCCACACAACCTTACCACCTATCACGATTCCAGCTTATCTGAGTGCTCAATGCCTCTGGATAGTATTTTATTGTTTTCTTAAAATATACAGAAGGGAAATAGTGATAGGAGAGAGACAAGGTCAATGGGAAGGAGTCAGGGCTCCTGTCCATGAAGGTCCTTTAATGCAAAGGCTGCTTGCCTAGAGCTTATAATGATGGTCAACTAGCCCCCAAGTCTAACTCTGGATTGTGCTTTTAAAGCATTACTGCAGCAGCTGCAGGTAGCCATGTGAGCAATCATGGCTTTTAAACCACAGATTTCTCTAAAATGCTTTAAAATCCTGATTACACACATCAACTTTCTTTATAAAGACAAGGATAATGGAAATCAGAATAACAGCTGTGTTTTACCAAGTGCATCCACATGGCAAGCATTGTGCTAAAACCCTCACAGGCATCCAATGTAAAGGTTTCTATGTGCAAATTATAAGCCTTATCTCACAGACAAGGAAACAAAGATTCTGAAAGAAGAAGTTAAGCATTGGTCAAAAAGAAAAAGTCAATTCATCCCTATGGCTCAGAAATCTATATTCTTCCCACAAGGCAAGCTTGTCTCCCATCAGCAAAGTCTCACATCAGCAGGCTAAATCAATAAAATAACCCTGCCCTAAAGTGGCTGCTTCTCTCCTCCAGTTACAAGATAGAGCCTATCTCAGAGAGAACTGGAGCTGTGTGAGTTTTGGCCCCAGTGTGGAGCAGGCATGGTGCTCTGAGAGGGGTCTAAGGCCCTGTGACCACAGCCCCACCTGGAAGCCCTGAGCATCTCTGGGCCCCCAACAGCCAACATCACCAACATAGGGAGGGATTCACCTTGCTCTTGATATAAATGGACCCAACTCTCTTAACCTTACTTTTAGAGATAAAAAGTGTCTACACTCAAACCAATTTCTAGTAGATCATTATAAATATGGAATACATGGAAAATTACAATTGTATATAAATTACATTCAAGTGACAGGAAATAGACATTATCTTCCATTCAATTGCAGAGAAATTTCAGGGTGCTGGAAGAGAGATCAAGCAAGTTTTTCAGGCTGGAAAGAATGAGATGATGCCCCTTGACCCATGGCCCCTGACCTGTAGGCTTTTCTGCAACTGCACAGCAATTTTCACCATGAAATGTTCTGGGTTTACCTCTCCCTCTCTCTTAATTGTCCCCATCATTCCAAAGTCAGCGTGCATGCATGCATATGCTCAGGCACACACATACACACACACACATGCATGTATGCAATGCTGTGTCAGCCCAGGGTCAGCAGAATCCCCAGCACAGATGCCCCAGGTGCCATGGACATAAGCCTTGCCCATGCCACTCTCAGAGATGGACCCAGACCCTAGGTGGGTGGGTGCAGCCACAGTGTGAAGATTTCAGAAGAGAGGGTAGGATTTTGTTAAAATAACATGAGTGGGTTATTCCAGAAAACATATGTCTTGTTTCAAAGTCATGGACTGGTTCAGAAAGTCTCTCTTTAATTGCTCCAACAGTGGAAGATGTAACAGCAAATCTATTTTGAAACCCCAGCTTTTGCCTGTAAAGTATGTGTTCAGCATTTAATAAAAGCACTTAGTTGCACACCTAGGAGCAACCTTGGGGCCTTTGAAAGTGTGGGGTCCTTTGTGGTTGGCCAGCCCAGAAATCCCTCCAGGGCCCTGGGGGTAGCTGGTGACAGCTACAGCAGCAGCGTTGGGACAGGACAGAGTGCTGTCTTGGTTTTAGCAAAAGAATGTGCTTTGCTGGGAGGCAATCCCAGCTCCAGACAAGCCACACATCTGTAAAGCAGGCTTTTGTCTGTCCCAGTGAAATCTCGGCAAAGACAAAGCATGGCTTTCTTCTGGAAGGAGAAGCTTTCCTGTTTCCAGAACTGGGGTGGGTTTGTCCCAGAGATTTAGGAGCCTGACAGCTGTTGTTAAAAAAAAAAAAAAAAAAAAAAAACAGGGACACTGGAAAAATCCCCCTTCTCCCCAGTACCTTGGCCCAGGAACTCGGTATCCCACCTACTCCATTTCCTACTGCCTCCTCCCCCCACAACCCCAGAGATCAGGTTTCAGCACAGGAGACCCAACATGTGGAGACTGTGAGTGTCTGCTTACCTTGGTACCTGGGGGCACCAGTCAGTCCATGGAAGGGCCCAGAGGGATGTGGGTTGGATTGAAAGCACTCCGCAGCTTGTCCCCAGAGGCCCTGTATGGGAGCGGCAGTGTCCCCCACCCACCCGGGCAGGGCGACTCTGTTCCGGCTGTCCTGTCTGTCCCTGGGGAGTTGGAGTCGGGGCGGGACTCGGGGCGGCCACCTCTGAGGAGGCCCATTCAGAGGGCTGCGGGAGAGCTCGGTGGAGGAAGGAATCCGGGATTGCTGGGCTGGCTGTCGCGCGGGCGTCCTGCCCAGTCAATGCCTCCAGACGCAGGGCCCCGCCTCACTCCACTTTGCTTCCTTTCCATTTCTTTCCGTTTTTTTTTTTTTTTTCTTTTTCCTCCATTTCAACTCTTGCAAATGACCAGCTGAAACTCACCAGAGCTTAGTTTCAGCCTCAAGGCCAGCATCACCAAAGGGACAAGCGCTGAGCTCAGGGAAGGGCCAGTAACCCCTGGAAGGACAACCCCAACTGGCTCAGAGAAGCCTGCTGCACCTCTAGTAACATCTCTCTCCAAACAGGCCAATTCCCTGAGAGTTGAAGTGCAGAGGAGAGAAGCTCTAGCAACCCCCAGAATCCCTAGTCAGATCTACCTGCTGCCTGGCCACCTGGGTCTACACTTTGTCCCTTTTCCTGGGACAGGAACGTTGTTCCTCACCTGGCCCTGGCCACCAAACCCAAGGCCCGTCACTCTCTTCCCTTGCCTGGGTAGCCCATGGGACCTTCCTACTGCAAATCCCACCCTGTCCCTGCCCTGCTCCATTCCTGCGGGTTTTCTTCCTGGCTGTAGTAGCCTGACACCCTTTCCAGACCTACTCTGCAGTCTCATCTCCAACTGCTCAGTCCTCTCCCCCAGTTGGCAGACTATTCAACCAATAGGCTGTCGACAGGTCTAAATACACTATATCCTTCCTCCCTCTTCTCAGCTCATGTTCTTCCCTCGGACTGTAAGGTCAACCTTTTCTCCCTTCTAGCCAACAGGCGAAGAACTATATATTCTTCAAAACCCATTTCAAATGACCCCACATTTTGATAGGACACTATCTCCCTCAGTCAGGCTGACTTGTGCTCTGTCCCTCGTGGCCGGAAATGGGATTAGAACAGGCAGGTACAGCAGAGCAGAGGAGCTTTCTCATATGTGTGGTCTGTGAGACTGAAGGCTTAGTAGGTTGACACCCACCAAGTGCTGCCTAGAGTGGACGCTCACCCCTTGCCTCTCCTGCCTTATGAATGTGGCATACCCCACTCACCATCAAATCCTAGCACTGACATCACTTCTCCTAGCATCCTCTCTGGAAGAAAAGGAACTGCATCCCTCGTGGGGTGCCCCTTTCTTGTACTGCCTTCAGTGCACCCCAAGGGAACCAGGCATGCATACACAAAGCAGGCTTGCAGAGCATGCTGCTGGCCACACGGCGCAGGCACCCAGTCTGCCCAACCCCCGCAGGACCCTCTCATTCACCTGGTGAAAGCTGACAGGTGCAAGCCCCTCACTAGGAGAGATAGGCATGGCTGGAACCCTCGAGGCCACATCTCTCAGTTATAGACCAGGAAAATCCCAGGTCCTCCACCCCAAATGTCTGAGCAGGACACTTCCTCCAGGTTGTTTATGTGCCTCAGGGGCAGCAGCTCCTTCAGAGGATCTGCCGGAAATGCCTGACCACAGCCTAAGGCAGGCTCCACTGGCGGGTGAATGACCTTTCCCATGGTCCATCTCTCCCTGACAGAGAGGAAGGGGCTTTCCTGCCGCCAGGCCCAGGAAGGCCTAGGGTGCGTCCTTCCCTTTGTACCAGGGGCACGCCACAGGCCTGACTGGCTTGGATAGCTCGTAATGATTTGGAGGGGAAGAAGGCAGAACACGCGTTCTGAAGTGCAACCTTTCGCTTCAGTGTCCAACCATTTCGTGTCCAGCACAAAAGACTCTAAAAGCCTTTTAGAGGTCTGCTTGTCTTTTCTCTTTGTTCCTCTGCCCAGCTAGAGCAACAGGGAGTAAGGTGGTGTGATGGTTGCGCTCCACATGGCAGTAATTCTGCCGATGAAAGTCACACTCAGAAAACCAGTTCCCTATAGCTGTGCTGTGAACACCTAGCCACCAGGACCTGTGTCAGTGGGAGGAGGGTGCTCACAACTCCTGGGTCTGGGGCAGGGTCACCACTTCACCCTCACGGACTCAGGAATCAAGCACAGACAGTTACTCACCATGGCCAGTGCCAAGCCTCCCAACACACACAGGTACCTGGGGTCATGTGGTTGCCCAAACTGCACACAAGTCCTCATGCTTGGGCCCCTTCAGTATCCATGAGTTTGGCTCCCAAGTCAATTATCTCTCTTCTTCTCATTATTTTTACTATGTTATTAGAAAACAAAATAAACTTTTTTATCCAGAACCTTCTCTGTGCTGGATGCCAGAAATGTAAAGATTAGTAAAACACAAGACAGACAACAGACTCTTGAAGACCTCTACCCAGGCTACTCCTCCCCCATCCACTTGGAAGCCAAATCCTGGAGCAGGTGACAGACAGAAGGGTTGTACAAGGACAGTCTAGGACACAGAACTCTCCCCACAATGTCCACCCAAGCACATGTGGGCCCCAGAGCATCAAAAATGGTCTTTTTTTTTTTTTTTCAAACTATGGAATTTTCATTTCCCAGGTTTTGGGATTTTTTTACAAGCTTGCTCTATCTTTGCATCTGAGTATAAGTGCATCACATGCAATATATGCTCAAAACGCCATCAACACCTCTGTCTAGGCATAACTGTGAATATTTGACACATTTGTGTGTTATGCAATATGTATAACAAAATACACTAAAACATGACGGGATTAAGACAAAGACAATGCTTCTTTACCTAATCAGGATATTTGGGTCAGTGTCTCTCTGTAAGGAAACATCAGGTATCATGGTGAGTGCCACCAAAGACTGACAGGGGGCACCACAAAAGTGACAATGGCGAGAGGCAAATGGCATATAAATCTCAGTGACTCAAGGTGTGTCTGTCCTTCTCAAGTCTCATAATTCAAATCTGTCCAAGTGGATCTAGCAGAACTCAGCACTTCAGTGTAATGCCAGTCGGCAGTGCCCTGTGTTTACCCCTCCCTGTCCTGCCTTCTTGTGCCACATCAGGAAACTGCTTCCCATAGGCAGGCACCTGGGGAAGGCCTTTGGAAGAAAAGTAAAAGCTGCAAGTAGTAGTAGGTGATGCTTCCAACAAGGAAATATCCTGAATTTGATATGGCAGCGTGCGCATGCATTTTCTTTCAAGTCATTGCCTGTTCTCAGAGGCATCCCAACCTAGCACATCATCCTGTCCTGTTCAGAGGTAGTGGAGAGCAAAGGCACAGGCTGAGTTGTGAGGTCTGTGGATGGATTCCAGAACCCATAACCCTCTCGGGAGACTGACCCACCCACAGGAGACTGACCCACACAATTCAATACCAGGACAGTAAACAATTTTGGTAGACAATGAAGTTTCAGAAACGCTTTAGTGAGAAAATGAACTTGGAATTTAAAAACCCACAATATAAGACACACTTTTGATATGTGATTGTATATATAAGTTGAAACCTACCCTCATTTCTAAGAGACTCTGCTCAACATCACCTGCCCATCAACCATTATTATTTTCGCTTAAGTTCCAAGGCTATCTTAAGAAGTTCTGCGGCTTATGAAAGATGCAGTTACACCAGGCTGCTCTGGACCCACATGGTCTGCATCAAGCCCTGGGGCCCAATGCCTCTGCATCCACCTCTGGCCTCAGGGCTCAGAACCATGATAAGAGCAAAAGCCCTATTGGCAGCACATGAGAATAACTTGCATTCTGAGGTTCAAGAACAGTCCACTAAAGGGGTGGGAAGGGGAGTAAATGAAACGAGCTGATAAATAAATTTAGAAAAACAAAGATTCCTCTAAACCCAAAGCACACAAACAAAAGATGGCATTCATCACAGTCAGGAAATTTTCAGCTCACATGGGGACACTTCCAAGCTGGCCTGTTTGGTGGATGAGGTGTCAGGACAGAGGGCCAGTATCTTGGCTTTTTTTGAACTTCATTCCACTCAACTGAATTAATGTTCTCATTTCAGCTGACTAACTACACAGTCACAAACGACACACTAATCTCTCTCAGCCCTTCATTGAGGTTTACTACTAAATATATTTTGATGCAGTCAACTCTTTCTATTTTCTAAATATAGGGTGAGGGTGCAATACCAGTTATTTGGAGTCACCATTAACCAGTATGGATTCTTCTGGTTAGTAGGGAGTCTACTCTGCTTTCTCAGAGTAGAAAGCACAGCACTTGTATATACAAATGTGACTATCTCTACAAACACGTATGTACTTAAATATAAGCACAGTATATAAACACATATATACATGTACTTGCTTTTTGGGTTCTACAAAATTCAAAGTACTCAGGGCATCTATAAACATCACACATGTTCACATTCAGTACATGCTTTTATTCCTATTATAAACATTCTCATTGCAAGTTCATACGATTTCAAAAGAAAAGCAAGTTGGGTACAGGAAGGAAAGGGGAGGCCTGGTAAAAACAATTTTTAATTTGTCAAGCTTTTAAGAATAACAACTTTTTTTAAAACAAAAATAAAACATTGCCTCAAAGATCTCTCTCTCACACAAAGGCACTATTAGACACTCCTTTTCTTCCTCTATCTAGCAAATATCACCCATTTTTTCTTTAAAACCAAATTCAAGGGGCACCGAGAGCACTACCAATTCCTGCACCCGCTTTGGCCAAGTATGAACCCTGATGTCCCGGCCCCTGTCAGTCTCCGAGCACACCTTTGTGTCTGCTGCACCTCCACTCACATCCGTAGGACACAGGATCCAGGGCCCTGAAAAGACCTACACTCCGGAACAACTGAATACAAATGACAAGTTGCAAAATGTATACAGGCATTCTCTTTTGGTTAACTAACATTAAAATTTCGCTGAAGCCAGGATCATTTGTAAAGCTACCTTGTGACAACAATGTTCTGGAACCTGATAACTGGTCATTAATATCAAATATTAATTCCAAGACTGTTTAGTTGTCCAGAGAGTGTGTTGTAATGCAAAAGAGGTGGTGGTAACCTGAAGGGTTAGGGACAGGTAGCAGGCACTGGGGCTGCAGTTAGACCAAGTGACGGTTAGACTGTGAAGTCCCTCTGGATGTAACCATGAGCTGGTGATGACCCTAGACACTGTGAATGCACTAAATAACCCTGAATTGTTCACTTGAATAAGATTAACTTTTATGTGATTGACTTTACCTCCATTAAAAAAAAGTCTACTATGGATTAATTGGAAAACTGAGCTATATCAGAAACATGTTTTTAATGAAACATTTTCTCATGCTTTCTTTTACCAAATTTATTTTGAAAATATCACCAAGGCTAAGATCAAGTAAGAAACAACAGAATAATTTACATTTTAAACTTTATGACTTTCTCTATTTTGCTTTCATGAGGATTAACTGACCCTTTGTAATCAAACTCTCACAAATACTTTTGATTTCAAAAACACTGCCCTCTGAGTTCACATCTGGAATTTCTAAGAAGACTGAGAACAGCATCCAAATACACGTTTCTGGGAGTCAGGTGTGCACATAACGAAGAGGTCATTTGAGCTGTCTTCGGGGCCTGTGTAGGAGTCTAGGGGATAAAACCCCCTGGGCTCCGTCCTCCCGAGCTCATGGCTACATACAGGGGGACCTCACAGGACCCCCGGCACTCAGTCTAACTGCAGCCCCCGTGCCTGCTACCTGTCCCTAACCCTTCAGGTTACCACCACCTCTTTTGCATTACAACACACTCGCTGGACAACTGAACAGTCTTGGAATTAATATTTGATATATTAATTACACAAGTAATTATTTAAACTTCCCTCACTTTCCTGGAGTGGGGACTGACATACAACAGAGGAGAGCATGGGCAGGACACACAGCAACAGAGGCTGTCTCTGGGGAAGTCTGGCTGCTCTGGGGCTGCCCTGGATACCTTCTTCACCCCTCCCCCCCTTGCCCTCACCCCACACTCCATGCTGCTGCCCACAGCATGGAGATTTTCACATATCTATCAGTGGTTTTCCTGAACTTAAGATACGGTGGCTTTGTTTTGCTGCTTTCTGTTTCATAATAGAACTGCATCTACTTTTGCTGAAAATTTGTAGGGTCTGGGCCAAGGCTGCATGTTCTCCTTCAATTTTTATAATAAGCACATGCAGGAGGAATTATTCTAGCTATTCTACACCCAGTTAAGAAGTGTTGGAGCCAAGATGTATGTGTACACACAACTTGATAAGAGAAGACACAGTCATTGAGAAGTGCCCCTAGACATTACCCTGCCCTATCATGCAGATTCCCTGCCCACCCCGGGGTATTACAGGATGTATTACTAAGAGCGCCTGGCTATGGCACTACACTCCAATTGTTAGTCCCTGGTAAGCCTTTCCAAATATCTGGATGTCGAAGTGCAGAAAGCTTCATTTAGTAACTTTATTTTTTTTTATTTGTTTGTTTGTTTGTTTGTTTGTTTATACAAGCACTGGGTACAGTCAGAAGCGCGGGAGGGTGAGAAAATTCACCAGAGCCAGAGTGGGGAGCAGAGCAGGCAGAAGGACCGAAGTACACTGCTGAGAGGAGCAGCGGGCGGCAGGAGAGGTCTGCGCGCCATGTGGGACCCTCCTCCGGTGGCCGGGGAGCAGCCGGGGATCGAACCAGTGCCGCAGAGGCCGCGGGCAGCTTCGCAACCCAGCGCTCAACCGCTGCGCCACCGGGGAGGCCCCATTTAGTAACTTTAAACTGTTCTTCATGACATATTAGCTAAAAACCAGACTGACAGAAAAAAAAGGGAGAACTGCTACTATGTTGGGAAAAGGGGAGGAGCTGATGTCTAGCATTTGCCAGATAATTAGGTAGGCAAACACTCCTACCATAGCAAATGTCAAGCTATCAATGTGATGTCAACAGTCTCCCCAAATTCCTCAAGCTTTAGCCACTGGCTCCCAGGTCCCCACAGACCCTAGCAAGCCCCACCCTTGGCACTTGTTCACAATATTCCAAAAAGGTGCTCTAATTCACCCAATCTACTAATAAATCTGAGGACACTTTGGCCTACTTTAAAAAAAAAAAAAAAAAAAAAAAAAAAAACCTTTGCTTGTTACAGCAAAGAAAGTTGTTTCTGGTCAGGAATGGGTGCAAGGAACCTGTAGCAGGGGTGGGCAGACATCTGAGTGCCCAAAGAATCAGTCTTAGCAAGGATATGTGATCAAGTTCCTCATCCCTCCCCTGATGTCACATTGTTTCGGCGGTCTGTGTCCCTAGAAAGAACTACCTTGGCCTAAACTACTCCTCTTAGTCATTTTTGACCTACCAACCTTGTACTCTGTGCCTTGGCTGTCAATTTCCAGTTATCTTTGCTGCACTGGGAGCTGAGTTCAGTCCTACTGCAATAGTACCAAATAAAATTTGTCTACTACCTTTAACTAGTCCCTTTGACACTGTCTTATGGGTTGTATGGAAAATAACCTGATACAAGCTAAGTTTTATATAAAAAGATACTAACTTTTACATAAAGAGACACACAGAATGTTACATAGTATAAATTCATAGTAATTTAAAAAAGCCAAAACATAAAAAATAATGGAGCTGTTAATAAAAATAGCAGCAAAATTAGAATCAGGCATCAAGTCCCAAATCCCTTTTACCTCCCACAGATGGACTCACCTTTTTCCACCTCTTCTGAGACCATTTTGTTCAGATCTACTCTCCTCCTCTGTCCCCCCCACCCCACCTCCAACTCCCACACTGTTCTGCATAAGTAGGCAAAGAAATGTGCAAAACTGGAGATGTGGGCCAAGCAGACACCTCCCCATCCCAAGCCTTTCTTATGACCTTGCCTTGCTCACAGATGCCACACCACCAATTTCTATGGCCACAGAGAAGAGCTGAGGCTTCCCCATGTCTCCCGATACCACCATGACCTCATTTATCACAGCACTCAGGGAGTGCAAGATCTATCTACATGTGTGGATTACACCTAGGTTTATTTAACATCAAGTATTCCTGTATTTTGTATTTTAAAATTTCATTATAGAAATTCTAAACAAGTACAGAAAGAGGCAGAATAGAATGACCAAATCCATGTTGACTTCACCCAGGTTCAACTATTGTCAACTCACAGTCAATACTGCTTTAGCTATACTCACACCATTCCCCCTAGTAGGACTGAAATTAAACTTTTAATTGTGACATCACTACTGATTCACATGGGGATGTTAAGGAATTACAGAGATCCCCTACAGTCTCCTTCCAGTTTCTCTGTATGGTAACAGCTTATAGAACTATAGCAGGATGTTGACACGGACAGTGCAGACACAGAACATCCCATCTCACAGAGATCCCTCATGCAGCTTTTGTCACTCCACCCACTTCCCTTCCACTTCACCCCCCGCCCAATCCTAGAAGACACTAATCTGCTTTCCATTTCAATCATTTTTCCACTTAAAAGAATGTTATATAAATGGAGCCACACTATGTAAACTTTGGGGAATGACTTATGCTCAAGGTTCATCATGTTGTTGCAAGTATCAGTAGTTTACTCTTTCATTCTTGAGCAAAGTTCCTTGGTGTGGACAAACCCAATTTAACCATTCACCTGCTAAATGGTTTGGGTCATTAGAAATAAAACTGTGAACATGTATAGAATAAAGCTGTGAACATGTATAGAGCTTTTTGTATAAACATAAATCTATTTCTCTTGGACAAAATCTCAGGAGTATAATTTCTGGGTCACGAATAGTTATTAGTTTTTAAATAAACTGCCAAATTGTTTCCCAAAGAGGCGATAGCATTTTACATTCTCAACAGCAATGAATAAGAGTGCCAGTTTCTCCACATCTTCACCAGCATTTAGTATTACAACTTTTTTAGTTTACTCATTCTGACAGGTGTGTAGTGATATATCAACGTGGTTTAAATGTGTATCTCACTAATGGCTAATGATGCCAAACACCTTTGAATGTGCTTATTTTTGCCATCTGGGCGTCCTCTTCGGTGAGACGTCTCTTCATGCCTTTTGCTCATTTTCTACTTGGATTGTCTATGCCTTCATAATACAATATTTTCACCCAGTCTGTAGTTTGTCTTTTTATTCTCTTAAGCAAAAATTTTCAATTTCAATGAAGTTAATTTATCCATTCTTTTTTTTCAGGATTGCTTTTGGTGCTAATCTAAGAACTCTTGCATAGTCTGGACCTCAAAGATTTTCTATTTTTTTTTCTAAAAGTTTTACAGCTTTACTTTTACATTTAAGTTTATAAATGTAAGGTGATGTTCTTTTTTGTTGTTGTGGAAAAGGTCTTTCACTAACTTGCTTTTGCATCTTTGTCAAAACAAAACAACTGGGCATGTTTCATAGATATGGGTTTTCTATTCTGTTCCACTGGTCTCTGTGTCTACCCCTTGATCAAAGGCACAGTACTGATTACTATAGCTAGTAGTAAGTCTGTGAATTAAGTGAAGTCATTCCTTTCATTTTATTCATTTTCAAAATTACTTTTAACTATTCTAGCTCCATTGCCTTTCCATATAATATTGAATTATCTTTCCTCTATCTACAAAATATCTTGCAGTGAATTTTGATTGGAATTTTGTTAAAATTGTTTGGGAATCAGTATCAATTTGGGAAGAATTTTTCAATCTGTGAACATGGTATATCTTTGCATTTATTTATATAGTGCTTGATTTAATTAAATAACATTGAATAGCATACCAAATCCTGCACATGTTTTGCTACACTTAAGTATTGCATTCTTTAACCTATTATAGAAAGTACTTTTTTAAACTTATGTTTCTACATGTTCATTGCTAGTATATAGAAATACAATAACTTTTTTGTCGCTTATCTTATATCCTTATATTCAACAACCATGCTGAATTTACTTATATATCTGGGAGTATTTTTATAGATTCTTTGGAATTTTCTACGTAGACAATCATATTACCTACCAAAAGGCACAGTTTTACTTCTGCCCTTACAATCTGTTCTTTTATTTCCTTTTATAGTCTGCCCCATAGAATTTCTAGCACTGTGTTGAATAGGAGTAAAGTCAGCTTCATATAAGATAGTAAAGTCAGATACATATAAGATTTAATTTTTTCAAAGAACCAATATTTCTTTCATTTATTTTCTCAATTATCTATTTTGTTTTGTCAAGAGGTTTCAGTCATGAATGGATGTGAATTTTATCAAGCTCTTTTTTTAACATCTATTATTATACTCATGATTTTTTTTTTCCTTCTTTAATAAAGGATATTCGTGGGCCTCCCCTGGTGGCGCAGCAGTTGAGTGCTGGGCTGCAAGGCTGCCGGCAGCCTCTGCAGTGCCAGTTAGAACTCCAGCCACAGGTAAGAGTCCCACATGGTGCCGCAGACCTCACCTGCTGCGCCTGTTGTTCCCCTCATCAGTGTATTTTGTCATTCTGCCTGTTCTGTTCCCTGCTCTGGCTCTGGTGAATTCTCTCACCCTCCCATGCTTCTGACTGTACCCAGTGCTTATATAAATAAATAAATAAATATTAAAAAAAAAAAGATATTTGTGTCTATGATACAGGTCCATGGCTTTCTTCCTATTCTTGTCTTTGTCTGCTTTTGGTATCAGAGAAGTACAGTTTCATAAATCAAATTGAGATGAATTATCTTCTCTTTGATTTTCTGGAAGGTATTGTGTGAAACTAGTGTTAATTCTACTTTAAGTGTTTACAAGGATCCTCCAGTGAAACCATCTAGGACTGGTGATTACTTGTTGGGAGTTTTTAAATTACTAATTCAATTTCCTTAATAGTTAAGGGTATTTAGATTGTCTATTTCATTTGAGTGAGTTGTCACAGTTTAGGCTTATCATAAAGACTGTGTGTAGTGTTGTTTGTGGTAGTCGCTGTCCATGTGCTATTTGTAAGATCTTAAAATACAGCCTTTATTCCTGATATTATTCATTGTATCAACCCTCTTTTGTGTCAGTTTAGCTATAGGTTTGAAAACCTTAATTTTTTCAAAGAGCCAGTTCTTTTTTTCATTTATTTTCTCTATTGTTTCTGCGTTTACAATTTCATTGATTTCTGCTTATATTTTCAATATTGCCTTCCTTTTATTTACCCAGGGTTCACTTTGCCCTTCTTTTTCTAGGTTACAGAAGTAGGGATTTAAATTACTCATTTCAGGAGAACTGGGACACGGAAGATAAACGGGCAACTCCAGCAAGCTACCCGAAGAAGAAAGTTGCCATCAAAGAGGACTAGAAGGGAGGAAAGCTCAGAACCCTGCTACCCTCCCCCACCCACAAAGTCAGCACTCTCTGACCAACAGAAAGGAGGAAAAAACAAAAAAACTAAAACAAGGAACAAGAACAAACTACGCATCAAGGGGGACTGTGAGTGGAAAGGAACTATTTCAGCCACCACACCCTGTGAACTGGAGCTGCAGGATTCACCCTGGAGGTGAGTGAACGGCTCCAGGCACCATTAGAGAGCAACAAAGACTCCCCGGAGACCTACAAACAGCCCCAGGGTAGCCGGTAAGCTTGTGCAAAAAAGCAGCACACTTGAAAAGGATACTCGGATCTCTGCTGCCCAGGTCCCCACTCCTGCAACCTAGGCTTGCAGGGAGATGCATGGGGGCCCTCACTAAGGTGAATGTCCCTCACTAAGTAATCAGAAACCAGGCGCCCGACACGGGAGCAGGGTGCAAAAGGCGCCATTCCTGCGGACACTGAACGGGGCTACAGCACGTGTCCTGGACCTGAGGGCTTTGGAACTGAGACCCAGGGCACGAAAATCGGGGCATGGGATACCCACGACGGTGGGGCATAAGGCAGACACAAGCACCCCAAAGTCGTGGAGGCTTTCCTCACCACTCCGACTCTGTCCCCCTGTCCCACGGGGTAAAAAAAAAAACAGCTCCCCAAGGACACTAAGAGAGACCTCTGGCGCCACCTAGTGAACAGAAAAAAAAATCACCAATACCCCGTAGAATAGGGACCTTTCTTCAGTAAAGAGTGCTTGAAACCTGCAGAAGGCTCCCAGAGAAGTAAGAGGTGAGCTGGAAAGTTCGCCCAAGCCAGGCCCCTGCTGACCAGCAGTCCGAGCCCAGAGGGGCACTGGGCACCCACGGCTGGGGCAGACCGGGCGCGCGGAAGAGTATGCCTGTCTCCAAATCGCCATTTTAGAATAGGGACCTTTCTTCAACAAAGACTGCTTGAAACCAGCAGAAGGCTCCCGGAGGAGACAGAGGTGAGCTGGAAAGTTCACCCAGACCAGGCACCTTCTGGCCAGCAGTCCAAGCCCAGAGAGGGAGCCTGCACCCAAGGCCTGGGCAGACCAGGCACACAGGGGAGTACATACCCGCATCCCCTTTTTAGAACAGGGACCTTTCTTTAATAAAGACTGCTTGAAACTGGCAGAAGGCTCCCGGAGGAGCCAGAGGTGAACTAGGAAGTTCATCCAGGCCAGGCACCTTCTGGCCAGCAGTCCAAACCCAGAGGGGGAGTGGGCACCCAGGGCCAGGGCAGACCAGGCGTGCGGGACAGTGCATCTGTCTCCGAATTGCTATTTTAGAATAGGGACCTTTCTTCAATAAAGACTGCTTGAATCCAGCAGAAGGCTCCCCATGGAGCCAGAGGGAGAAGGTTCCATGCACAGTCAGAGGTGAGCTGAAGGCGTCCACAAGCCTGGTCCCACCTGGCAGGAAGTCGGAGCTCAGAGGAGGATCCAGAGATTTGGAACCCAGCCTGCAATACAGCTACCCACCTCCAGGGAAGTCTGTGGGACTTCAAGATGCACATTTCGAACTAAACACAGAAGGAGGAGAGATTCTGTGACAGTGACCATTAACATTCCAAAAGTACCACTGCCTCACTAGACTTCTGGCATAACAGTTTTTGACTCATTTGGATTGCCACTTTCTGAAAGTCCCAAAAGAACACACCAAAAAGATGCCAGCCAGTACCAGCAGCACAGAGCCCCAACGCATAAGGCAAATTAGAAGACAGGCAGCAGGGAAAAGAAAAACTACAAGCAAAGTAGCAACGCCTCAGAAAAAAGACACACCAAAAAAAAAAAAAAAAAAAAAAACACCCACAGGCTTGCAACTACGGTGACTTGGAAGAAATTCTGAGCCGTCCAGAAAAAGAATTTGAAATTGCCGTGATGAAAAAACTGATGGAAGTCATTAAGGAAAACAATGTTCAGAAGAATGAAATTGAGTCCCTAAAGAGGGAAGTAAAAGAAATGCAGGAGTTCAAAGAATTAATGGAGGCGCTAAAGAACTCTGGGAGAAGCAATGAAAGCAGAATAGATGAAATGGAAGAACAAATAAGTACATGAAGACACAGAAATAAAAAGAACCAAAACAGAAAAGGAAAGAGAAGTACAAAGGCAAAAGACGAAAGAAAGACTTCGGGAACTATCTGACTCCATGAGGAAAGGAAATATAAGAGTTATAGGAATCCTAGAAAGAGAGGGGAAAGATGTAGGAACAGAGACAATTTTCAAGGAAATAATTGAAGAGAACTTCCTGAACATGAAGAAGGAGCTGAAAATTGATATACAAGAAGCAAGAAGAATACCAAACTTCCATGACGAAAGGAAAAATACAGCAAGGCACATAATAGTAAAGCTCCCAAGAATCCAAGACAAGGAAAAAATAATGAAGCTGACAAGAGAGAAGAAACATATAACATTCAAAGGAAAAGCAATCATCAGACTGACATCAGACTTCTCCAAAGAAACTCTACGGGCAAGGAGAGAGTGGAGGGACATAGAACAGACTCCAAGAAAGGAGATGCCAACCAAGAATACTCAATCCCGCAAAGCTCTCCTTCCCCCATGAAGAAAGAATAAGGACCTTCCCAGACAAACAAACTCTGGAATTTCATTACGACTAAACCCCCACTCCAAAAAATAATACAAGGAATCCTAAAGCCAGAACCTCAGAGGGACGAATAACAACAAAAGAAGGCCAAAAAAAAAAAAATTAAAAGAATAAATAAATAAAATCAAGGGATAGACAAACACAATGGCAAATACAGATGCTAACATATCAATATTAACTCTAAATGTAAATGGACTAAACTCTTCAATAAAAAAGACAGAGTCGCAGGCTGGTTTAAGAAACAAAACCTGACCTTTTGCTGTCTCCAGGAAACACATTTAGCAACAAAAGATAAAAATAGACTCAAAGTTAAAGAATGGAAAACAATCCTACAAGCAAATGGACCAAAAAAGAAAGCAGGAACAGCTATACTTATATGAGATAAAACAGATTTCATACTCAAAAAGGTAAAAAGCGACCCCAACGGTCACTACATTATGATCAAAGGGACAATACTTCAAGAAGAAATAACACTCATTAACATGTATTCACCAAACGAAGGAGCGCCAAAATATATCTAGACAACTATTATCATCTTTGAAAACAGACATCAGAGAAAACACATACGTAGTGGGAGACTTCAACACACCACTATCAACAATGGATAGATCAATGAGACAGAAAATAAGTAAAGACACTAAAGCTCTAAATAAGGATCTAGAGCGCTTGGGCTTAACAGACATCTATAGATCACTAAACCCAAAAAATTTTGAGGACATATTTTTCTCAAGCACACATGGATCATTCTCCAGGATCGATCACATACTGGGACCCAAGACAAACATCAACAGATACACCAAGATTGAAATCATACCAACTATCTTTTCTGACCATGAAGGCATCAAACCAGAAATAAACCATAAAAAGAAGGCAAGGAACGCTCCTACATCATGGAGATTGAAACCCACACTACTGGAAGACCACTGGACTAATGAGGAGATCAAAGAAGAAATTAAAAAATTCTTTGAGTTGAATGACAAGGAGGACACCAATTACCTAAATGTACGGAATGCAGCTAAAGCAGTAATAAGAGGAAAATATATAGCAATAGAGGCTCACATCAAGAAACAAGAAAGAACTCAAAGAAACAACCTAATCTTGAAGCTCAAAGATCTAGAAAAAGAACAATAAAAAACCCCAAAACCAGTAGAAGAAAAGAAATAATAAAAACCAAAGCAGAAATAAATGAAACTGAAACTGAAAAAAAAAACAATCCAAAAGATCAATGAAACCAAGAGCTGGTTCTTCAAAAAATAAATAAAATAGACAAACCCCTAGCCAGGCTCACAAAGGAAAAAAGGGAGAAAGCACAAATAAACAGGATCATAAATGAAAGAGGAAAAATCACAATGGACACAGCAGAACTCAAAAGAATAATCAAAAATTACTATGAACAGTTATATGGAAACAAGTTCAACAATCTAGAGAAGATGGACAAATTCCTACAACTCTACAATCACCCAAAGCTAGAGAAAGAAGAAATAGAACACCTAAGCAGACCAATTACAAGCAGCAAAATTGAAATGGTAATCAAAAACCTTCTCCAAAACAAAAGCCCAGGGACCTGATGGATTTACAAACGAATTCTACCAAACATTCAGAGACGAATTAGTGCCTATCCTTCACAAACTCTTCCAAAAAATTGAGAAGGAAGGGATAATACCAAACACATTCTATGAAGCCAACATTACATTAATACCAATACCGAACAAGGAAAACACAAAAAAAAGAAAACTACAGGCCAATCTCCCTAATGAATACTGATGCAAAAAACCTCAATAAAATTTTAGCTGTCAGAATCCAACAATGTATCCATAAGATAATTCACTATGACCAAGTAGGATTCATTCCAGGGACACAAGGATGGTTCAACATCCAAAAATCAATCAACATTATCCAACACATCAACAAAAAGAAATATAAAAACCATATGAAAATATCAATAGATGCCAAGAAAGCTTTTGACAAAGTGCAACACCCATTCATGATAAAAGCCCTTGAAATTCTTGGGATACAAGGAACATACCTCAACATCATAAAGGCCATATAGGACAGGCCAACAGCCAGTATCATTCTCAATGGCAAAAAGCTGAAAGCATTTCCATTAAGATCTGGAAAAAGACAAGGATGTCCACTTTCACCACTGCTTTTCAATATAATACTGGAAGTCCTAGCCAGAGCAATAAGACAAGAGAAAGACATACTAGGAAGCCAAATAGGAAAAGAAGATGTCAAACTATCACTATTTGCAGATGATATGATAATATACATAGAGAACCCCAAAAACTCCACAGAAAAACTAATTCAACTCATCAATCAGTTCAATAAAGTGGCAGGATACACAATCAACATGCAAAAATCAGTAGCCTTCCTATAAACAAACAATAAATCTGAAAAAGAAGAAATAAAAAAAAAATCCCTTTTATTATCAAAACAAAAAAAAAATCAAATGCTTGGGAATAAATCTCACAAAAGTGGTAAAGGACTTATTCAAAGAAAACTATAAAACACTGTGAAAAGAAATAGAAGACACAACGAAATGGAAAGACATCCCCTGCTCATGGATTGGAAGAATAAACATTATTAAAATGGCCATCCTGCCAAAAGCAATTTACAGATACAATGCTATTCCAATAAAAATTTCAATGTCAGGGCCTCCCCGGTGGCGCAGCGGTTGAGCGCTGGGTTGCGAAGCTGCCCGCAGCCTCTGCAGCGCCTGTTCGATCCCCGGCTGCTCCCCGGCCACCAGAGGAGGGGAGGGTCCCACATGGCGTGCAGACCTCTCCTGCCGCCTGCTGCTCCCCTCAGCAGTGTACTTCGGTCGTTCTGCCTGCTCTGCTCCCTGCTCTGGCTCTGGTGAATTCTCTCACCCTCCCACGCTTCTGACTGTACCCAGTGCATGTATAAACAAACAAACAAACAAACAAACAAAATAAATAAATAAATAAAATAAAAAATGAGAAAAAAATTTCAATGTCATTCTTCAAAGAAATAGAACAATTATTGATGAAATTCATATGGAATCACCAAAACACCAAAAACCCCGAATAGCCAAAGCTCTCCTGAAAAAAAAAAGAAGGGTTTGGAGGCATCACACTCCCAGACTTCAAACTATACCACAAAGCCATAATCATCAAAACTGCATGGTATTGGAACAAGAACAGACACATAGACCAATGGAATCAAATAGAACATCTAGAAATAAACCCACAGATTTATGGTCAACTAATCTTTGACAAAGGAGCAAAGAATATGCACTGGAGCAAAGAAAGTTTGTTCAGTAAATGGTGCTGGGAAAACTGGGTCACTACATGCAAAAGAATGAAGCTTGACTACTACCTAACACCATGCACAAAAACCAACTCAAAATGGATTAAAGAACTAGACATAAGACCTGAAACCATAAAATACATAGAAGGAAATATAGGTGAAACACTCCGTGATATGCACATCAAAGACATCTTTACAGACACATCACCCAAAGCAGTGATAGTGAAGGCAAAGATAAACAGCTGGGACTACATCAAATTAAAGAGCTTCTACACAGCAAAAGAGACAATAACAAAAACAAGGAGAAACCCCACCAACTGGGAGAACATTTTTGCACACAACACTAATGATAAAGGACTGATCACAAAAATCTGCAAAGAGCTGATGAGACTCAACAACAACAAAGAAAATAATCCAGTCAAAAAATGGGCAGAAGAGCTGAAAAGAAACTTCTCTGAAGAGGAAATGCAAATGGCCAACAGGCATATGAAAAAATGTTCAACATCACTTGTAATCAGGGAAATGCAAATCAAAACTACCATGAGATACCATCTTACACCAGTGAGAATGGCACATATTAAAAAAACTAGCAACAACAAATGTTGGTGAGGTTGTGGAGAAGAAGGAACTCTCCTGCACTGTAGGTGGGAGTGCAAACTGGTCCAACCACTATGGAGAGCTGTGTGGAGATTTCTTGACCTCCTAAACAAAGAAATTCCATATGATCCAGCAATTCCACTCCTAGTTATTTACCCAAAGGATACAGAAACATCAATTCCAAAGAGCACCTGCACCCCTATGTTTATAGCAGCACTATTTACAATAGCTAAGCTTTGGAAACAACCCAAATGCCCAAAAATACATGACTGGATTAAGAAGATATGGTACATATACCCCATGGAATATTACTCAGCATTCAAAAAAGATAAACACTTGCAATTTGCAGCAACATGGATGGCGCTGGAAGGGATCATGCTCAGTGAAATAAGCCAGAAAGAAAAAGAAAAATACCGGATGGTCTCACTCATAGCAGGAATCTAGAAAACTTAAATAAGGGACCAGGAAAAAGAATAACTATAAGAAAGAAAATATCAAAATCAACAAACAACTATGAACCAGAGACACTCTATGGGGAGTGGGGGGCGGGGAAATGAGGGCTTGGGCTCAAAATAAGGGGGTTGTAATTGTATGGGGAATATAAAAATAAAATTTAAATTAAAAAAAGGCAATCTAAAAAAAAATTACTCATTTCAATCTTACTTCTCCTTTTTGACTGCATGTATTTCCTGTAACAAATTTTCCTCTCATCATTACTTTAGCTTTGGTCCATAAACTTTAATATGTTTTATTGTCATTTTATTCAGTTCAATTTTTCTTTGATCTATGGTTTATTTACAAGTGTGCTGTTTAATTTCCAGGTATTTGGAGATTTCCTTGTTGTCTTCCTGTTACTGATTTCTAGCTTGATTCATGGTTGGAAAACATTGTATATTGTTAATTCTTTTAATCTGTTGAAATTTGTTCTATGACTCAGGAGGTAGTGTCCTCAGGTCCCTTTATCCGGTGGCCTAAGGCCAGT
This sequence comes from Talpa europaea, assembly GCF_964194135.1. Classification (NCBI taxonomy): domain Eukaryota; kingdom Metazoa; phylum Chordata; class Mammalia; order Eulipotyphla; family Talpidae; genus Talpa; species Talpa europaea. Next base: position 48,310,047 of record NC_140078.1, on the reverse strand, counting down.
CCGCCTTCTTGTCTCTACGTTCAGGCATTTGCTTTACATACACTGTGCAGGATTTTTATTTGTTCTGCGCAGAAGCAATAGGGGAAGCATACCTACCTCATTTTCCAGAAAGGTAAAATCACCCTCCTAATTGTAATTTAAAGCAAATATTTTCACTTATATGTAGGTCAGCATCTGACTCTAAATAATATGCAATAAGGCATTATTTTAGATGCCCTAAACCTCACAGTCATGAATGAGATATTTTGGTCTATATTTGTAGATAAGGAAACAGAGGGTCAGTGAGTCACTTACTTGCACAAGTCATATTTATTCTATGACTGCACTAAAACCCAAGTCCTCTGAGACTTCCATATACTTTTTCAGTATTGCTATTAGGCCCCAACTAGTTGAAAAACAAGTCCAATCTAATCTAACATTTGAACAAAGAGACAATGGCTTGGAGTAAGTCTGACTGGTACAGAATTCTAGTTTTGCCACTTATTCACTCTGGCTTAGGCAATTTCCTTACCTTCTATGTGAATTTCCTTATCTATGACTGGATCACAGTAAGAGTTACCCCTAAATGTGACTGCAAGATTAAAGAAATCAACACAAGAAAGAACATGGGGCATATGTAGTCTGTAAATGTGAGCCACCCTCATCACCTCAGTGTCTCAGAGGGGTCAGTCATCACACCTGACTTCGCAGAGCTACAATACATATATTGTGATTTATGGTAAGAAATATCTATTTGATCTTAGTCCTGATTTCTAGTTCCTAGAACCTTTGGAATTTCCTAAGAGATGACAGCCAGAAAACTGTCTTTTGCTATGTTTATTAGGCGATTTTTGGAACGCTCAAAGGATGGGGCTAATTGCCAGTGGAAGTAACCATGTGACTAGAGGGTTAAATTTCCAATCCCATCCCTAGACCTCCAGGAAAGGATGAGGGGCTGCAAGTTGATCAATGGCCAATGCACAATGATTTAATCAATCATGTCTATGTAATGAAACCTCCATAAAAATCCCCAAAGGACAGAATTCAGGGTGCTTCCAGGTTGGTGGACTCATGCAGATTTGAGGAGTGTTGCGCTGAGTGAGGGCATGGAAACTCCACACTCTTTCCCCAAACCATGTCCTATGTCCTAATTTATAACGTTTTATAATCAACTGGTGATCTAGTAAGGAAATTTTTTCTCTGGGTTCTGTGAGCAGTTTTGGCAAATTAACTGAACCTGAGGAAGGGCTTATTGGAAACTCCAGATCTATAAGTGGCATTTCAGAAGCACAGGCAGAAGACTGGACTTGATAGTCACATATGAAGTGGACGGCAGTCTTTTGGGGTGGAGCCTATAACCTGTGGAATCTAATACTATTTCTAGGTAGTGTCAGCATTATGTTAAATTGCAAGATACCCAGGTGGTGGTAGAGAATCATCAGCTTGGATGTGTGAGAGAAATCCTCATGCACTCCACACTGAAATTGGTCCCAGAGCCCTTAAGAGAAGCTCTCTTCTTTCCTGCTGAAAAAGAGATTTACATGCCTACACCCAAATTCAGAGACTCCCACTTAATTTCCACAAATGCTGAACCAATTCTTGTGGTCCTTCTTGTGCAGAAGAAAGCAAAACTAATGTTGGTCAGAAAACAAGTTCATATGTTTGCAAACAGGTACATTTGGGGGAAAACCATAAATAAAGCTTTCTCACTGCTTTAATAAAATAAAGGGCATGGGCTTTCTGAGAAAGTTCATAAGATTAAATAGCTCCAACTTAACATGTATGCTCTTTATACTTACAATCAAAGCCCTCCTTCTTCCACATGGTGTATTTACATACAGAAGGTACTTTGGACACTCTGGCTGCCCTGAAGCCCACTACTTGCTGGGTGTGAGGACCCTACTGCTAAGCTCATGACTGCACACATGAGCATGTGTGCACTCACATAGCAGCCCACATCTGCCCACTGCCCACACACTCCAGCTACAACAGTCAGGTTGGCAAATCCCTGCACATCAGTTAAATCCCCGGTAGTCCCCAAGTTTAGGAGGGGTCAATATTCCTTCTAAGCACCATATAATGATCCTAAAAGCCAACAGAAAGCTGCTAGGGAATCTATGTTTTTTTCTGTGTTTTTTTTTCCCCTTGGCTTATCTTCCTCCCTCACAGTGCCAGTGTCTTTCCAATTAATCTGCACTTGGTGCTGTGGCTGTGGAATCTGACTGGATTCCAAGTCAAAGGCTGGGTTCTAGTCCAAACCCACTGAATACATTCATTTAAGCCTTCAGGTGCTGTGGATTCAGGGAGTAGGAGGGGCTATGGGGATGGAGGCAGCTAGCTTCCATCAAAATTATTAAAATATATAAGAACAAACACATGGCTCTACATATGAGTCTATATATTAACCCATACTGGAACAATTTCTTCTCATGGAATGCTCACATAAAGTATAAATATATAGTATGAATTGTATGAACAGGATATATAATATAAAGTACACTATGTACAAACAGAAATGTAACAACACTGCCCAGTTTTACTTAACCTGCATTCCAGTCATATCTGATGAGTAAAATGGGTACTTCAGCTGCTATACTCTGTGTACAAAGAAAGGTATTTATGATCCTGACACCATAAAGGAAACTGGGGAAAGATGGCCCTTCTACTAATGACACACGGATCTGGTTTTGTCTGGAGAAAGAGGGAAAATGGAGCTAGCTGTTATTACTGCAACCACTTCTGGGTGGAAGGCAGGATTACTACAATTTAGTGTTAATGCCCCATTCCCAAAAAGTGTGCATAATAACCTTACCAAGGACCCTCACTTGCCTTCACCAGAGTAGAAATACAACTGTATAAGGAATCTACAGTTACAAAAAAAAGCGACTTTAAAATATACAGAGCCTTGGTTATATCCCCCTCCATCTGCCTGATGTCACAGTCCTGGCCTGGGACTTTCAAAGCACTGAGGTGCAGCTGCCACGAGCACCTTGACCCTTTCCAGAAATGTTTGTCTCGAGGAACACAGTGTCCATGCCTGTCAGGATACAGTGGAGCCCACAGCACACTTTTAACCCCCCGGGGGGCTGCCCAGCACATTCTACATCTTCCCCAGCAAGAGCTGCCCTCTCTCAAAGCCACTAGGATGAGACACGCATGGAAACATTTCTACATGAGAAGATGCATGGTACAGAGCAATGGTCTTACCGTGACCTCCTTTGTATAGACCACTGGCACTGCCCATCTGTGTCCCGGGTGAGCTGAACAGAGAATACTGTGAGGGTGTTGTCACTGGAAAAGAAGGCAAAGTAAGGATCTGTGGCCAGATCCCTCCTAAAGGAATGGATCTGTACGGGGCAAGGTTTGTTTCTTTCTTACCATATGATGTCTCTGGAGACACAGGAAATACTGGTGTGGGTGACACAGACTCGCTGCTGCTTTTGGCTGCAGAGAAGATCCTGCCATCAATGACATCAAGGTCTGGGGGATATGTGGTGATCACCACCTGAAAATGACACAGGGGAGCCAGGTAAGGGCCACCTCCAGACAGAAGGGTCCTGGCCAGGCCACCGAGCAGCCCTCACCAGAAGGCCAAGTTTGAGATCCAAGGCACAGAACCAGGCCCATCCCCCCCAACCATGGAAAAGCCTCACTAACAGCAAAGGAAAAAGGAAGAGTCTTATTGTCATCTTTTACTACAATAGCACACAGCTTAATGAGTAGAATTGGCAGAGTTTATATTATGTGGGAAACTGAGTGTTACAACATTATGTGGGGAAAAAGCAAGATAAAATAATCTTTTCCTATTGTATATTCATAGATACACCAAAAATTAAATATATGGGTACAGAAAAAAGACTGGAAGGAACTACCCCAAATTTAACATTCACTTTGCTTGTGTATTAAGACAAAAGTGATTTTTCTTTTCTTATATATTCCAACTTTACTACTTAAGAATAAAGCAAGCCCCAATTTTAAAGGGTTCCTGGTTTTGGAGCATATTGACCTACCCTCAATTTTGATTGAAAGTCTTAAGTAGGGCCTCCCTGGTGACAAAAGTGTTAAAGACAGTGCTATCAAGTTATAGGCAGTCACTGCGGCATGAGTTCGATCCCTGGCTGGCCAGGAAGTTAACCCACATATGGCGCAGCAGACCTCTCCTGTCTTGCCCATTGCTCCCCTCAGCAGTGTATTTCAGTAGATCTGCCTGTTCTGCTCCCCACTCTCTCTGGTGAATCCTCACCCCACCCCCTGCACCTCTGGCTTATACACCAGTTCTTATATGCAGAAATAAATAAATCTTTTTTTTTTTAAAAAGTCTTAAGCTTCTGGAAGATGCTCTGTGATCCCACTACAATCCAGCTGACCCACATCTTCCTGCTTCCCTCCCCATGGGGCCCTCTGAAATGACTTCCAGCAAGACTGTGTCTGCTCTTCCCAACTGCATCCACACATGGATCTCTGAGATCTCTGACAACTCAAAACCCACCAGCATGCTGCCGACTTCATTTCCATTCTAGGATCAGAACACAGGCTCAGATAACTTAAAAGAGGTAACAACATCTGCAATTATCTCAGGAGAATGGGATTCAAACCAGGCCCATGGACCACACACTGGCTTTCCCAACCACACCACCTGTGCTTCCGGAAGGACCATATCTAAAAGATGGGCAGGGAGCCTGGGAGAGAGGGGGACTGTCATGGACATGATTTAAGGGACCAGAATGGACATCATCCTTGGACATTCACTTGGGGACACTATAGCTGGTGGGAATGGGACTGGAGATGTCAGCTCAGGTCAACTTTCAGTGCAGGTGTATACCTCTTTGGCATCTGCTGGAGACAGGAAAGAAGGCCGACTCGGAGTCTGGTCCACACTGGTGGTCTTCCCCCATCCATACTTGGAGAAGGCGGGTTGCTCGCCCGAATTGTTGTCATACTGTCCAAGGCTCAGCTTTCGAAGTCTCCCCCCGAGTGGGTCATCACCCAAGTTGCCTGTTAGGAGAGACAGAAGAAATGCGGGCGTTTTTAGGACAGTGGAATGCACATGCACTTCATTAAAACTTTAAACCATTAATATTTTAAAGTTTCACGAAGACACCTTTTATTTCATCACCATACACACTGGTTACTCAGGGTAGCTCCAGGAGCTGCTGCAAATAGACCAGCAACCCTGGGATTGCCTCTGACTCACAGGGCACCCTGAAGGCCCACAGCTCCCCACAGCCAGCCTAATCCCACCAGAACCAGCTTAGGGCCACAGCCAGCCTAATCCCACCAGAACAGCACCCATCATACTGGGAAAGGATCCCTATGGATCCGCCCACAGCAGCTGAGCAGAGGGACCTCCATGTGCAGAGCTGCATGGCAGGCCCAGTGCACTCCAGTCGGGCAGAGCACTCTACAGGTTGCTCACTCCACCTGGGGGACTCCAGGCCCAGTGAGTTCCCCATGTGAGTGCTGTATCTTAATGAGGAATTCAAGACCAACAGTCAATATTCACCAGCCCATGTGCTCCTCTGCACTGAATGCCACAGGATTTATTCTTTTTTTTTTAACCTTTATTTTTTTTAAGATTTATTTATTTATTTATACAAGCACTGGGTACAGTCAGAAGCATGGGAGGGTGAGAGAATTCACCAGAGCCAGAGCAGGGAGCAGAACAGACAGACTGACGAAATACACTGCTGAGGGGAGCAGCGGGCAGCAGGAGAGGTCTGCATGCCATGTGGGACCCTTGCTGGTGGCTGGGGATCGAACAGGCTCTGCAGAGGCTGTGGGCAGCTTCACAACCCAGCGCTCAACCGCTGCGCCACCAGGGAGGCCCAGGATTTATTCTTGATACAGATCATCTGCACCTCCACCCTCCAGGCAACAGAATTAGATTTGTTTTATGCAGGGAGAAAGGAATTAGAAACTGCAATCTGTCTGAATTTTACTCCCTTCCCAGGGAATCTTATTAACTGGGCAGAATAGGATGATTGCTTTAAGTTATTACAGTAGCGTTTTTACTGGTGTCTAACTCACAACTGACAGGATTTTCCCTACAGTTCAGATTTGAGCTGAAATATGTAGTCCCTACAGCTGTAATGGTAACAAAATGATGCTGCATTTGCAGGTGAGGTTTAAATTACAGCCTTGTGGCTTACCTTAGGATGGCTCCGTTCCAAGTGAGCCCTGTGACAGAGATACATGTCATGCCTGCATTCTTGAGCAGCCTCTGCCCTTGATTCACCCCCTCCCACTGCAGGGACTTGAAGAAGCCACATAGAATATGAAAGCTGTAAGTAGGGGAAGACAATCCAACAGAGCAGGACACAGCTGGATTTCAAGGCCCCCTTAAATGTCCCACCTCCCAAAGCTCCAACTTCCCGATGGGATGGTCCACCTATGGGTAAAGACCAGCTGGGCACAGTCCCGCATGACACATGGACTGTTATATGCTCAGTGCCATGACGCTAGTGACCGAGAACAAGAGCTAAACTCAATACTTAGTGGGAGGTAACAGCCAAGCACTGTTCCACCGTCCGGACATCCTCCCTTCCTCCCCTCCTCCCCAACAGCTACCCTGCAGATCTGCCTGAGCGGGGACAGGAGAATGCATTAGGATTTAGGATTTGGAGTCTCAGTCTACCCCTCACGAGTTGTAGCACATCAATAACCCCTGTTCCACTGCATGTAAAATGAGCACACTGCTTCTTCGCCCTCCCAAAGTGAGGTGAAGATGAAATGAAGCCAAGCATCTGGCAGCCCTACCAACACAACCAGCACAACCCCACACAGAAACAGAGACACCGCCATCCCAGGGTGCTCTTCCCTCTCCCACCCTCTCCCACCTTGGGCTCCCCGCCTTCCAAGAGATGTGTGCAGCCCCTCAGGAGGGATCCGGCCTGTCCCCAACTGCGACAGGCCTGTCCGTCCACATGTACCTGGCACCAAGGAGGGAGAGCATGTAGGGGGTAGGAGGCGTATGCCCATGACTGGGCAGGGACACGGCTGTCCCCCGGGCACAGCAGAGAGCATTAGGAGGATGGACATGGAGGTGAACAGGCTCATGGGCATCAGAGGCAGCAAGAAGAGCCCTGTGAGCCTGACCCGCTGAGAAGTGGAACTCGCCTTCCTCCAAGCTGTGGGATTACAAAGCATGGAGCACAGCATCCAGAGGAACCTCTCCACAAAGGTGCCTCTCCCACATAAAGCTGAGCTGGGGGCTCAGCTGCTTTTCATTGACAAATGCAGCTATCACAACCGAGAAATTTAAGGGTCACCTCACCGATAAGCCTTCCACAGATGGGATGTGGGGGTGGGAAGGCTCACTACCCCAGGTAATCAACCTCTTAGTTGACATGACATCACACCAACACACAGCATGGCGTGATGCCCCAGAGAGCACAGAGGGTGTCAGTGGGTTCCCATAGACCCTGCCCCTCTAGTCAGGGGAGGTGACCTGGGTGCAGATGTGAATGTACCATAACCTCAACCCTGACCTCTGTAGCAGCCTGCCTTCCACAGGCAAAGGCCCCCTGCTGCCTTCTGCTGGCTCCCTGGTTGTCCCTTCCCCTTCCCCCTCCCACCCAGGTGCTGCAAACCACAGGCTTCCACTGCTTTCCAGCCAGTAGAAAAGGCATCAGCAAGCCACCTGCCCTCATAGTCACAGAGGCTACAGGGGTCATGCAGAACACAATCTAGGATCACTGAGTCATTACATCCTTGGTGATGCACACACCCCACACTAGCCCCATCATTCTTCCATTGCCCCAGCTGACATTGGTGGCTTCTGTCTCAGCAGAGGGCCAGTCTTTAGCAACCCCTCCTTCACAGAATGCCTGCTTTTACCAACAACACTTGGCAGCACTGAGATGTGATCTGCAATAGTCACACAACTAGACACAGTATCCCTCCCCCCCAGTTCCCATAGACCGGTCTCCTTTCCTCCACCACTGGACACTGCTCCAGACATCCAGACCCACCTATCCAGGCTGTAAAGGGTAACAGGGGCCACTGGGTGTCCCCCTTAATGCCATTCTCAAAAACCAGAGCCATCTCCTTATTTTAACAATTTCATTTTATTCATAGGTTGGCTGGGGCCAAGGACAAAGACAGAACACCTGCTGTGCCTGAGCACAGTGGGCCAGTAGGCTGTCAAGTGTCAACTCAATCATTGTCAGACCTTGAGGGACCTTGGATTCATGGTGAAGCTGGGGTTAGGTAACGTTTGGTCATTCTGTCATTTAGGTAACATGATCAGGTCAGGTAACTATGCGGGGAGCAGGGGGAGCTAGGTGGTCCCTGCACACCCAGTCCACAGTGAATGTTACCTTACATCAGCGACTATGAGCAGTTGGACTGAGGGTTAGGACAGGAGAACTCACGATGCTGAGGACAGAGCAGGAGTGCCAGCACTCGCATAGAGCACATGGACAAGACAGAGACCATGGGGTACACATCAAGAGTTTCCATCTGGGACTGAGTCCAGTCTGACCTGGGAGGTCTGTACTGCTGCTAATTTCATCACTGAGTTGACAGAGACACTGGTGACTTTCTTAGATCACTCATTCGAAACTGTATTTTAAAAACAGATGCTCCCTGCCCACTCTGTACCTCTTCCTAAATACACCGAACCCCATTATGCAAACTGGTAGAGTATGCAATAATACCATCACGGGCAACTTGGAACATATTTGCATTTTCCATGCACTTTACTAGGGCAATTTTTGGGTGACTCTCTGATCCTTTTTAAGGATTAAAAAGAACCAACTACCTTAAGATAGTGTCATAGCATGCATTCTTCCCTGCTGACTTCAAGCCAGGACCAGCCCTGGGGCCAGTACAAGGAATCACCTCCCAGATCCCTGGCATCTGATACCTTTCTGTTCTCCAAATCCTACAGCAGGCTGTCAAACAGGACTGTATGAGAATCACCATGGGCCAGGGCCTCTCCTGCCTCACTGAGCTAAGGGTCACCCTCCAGGTGATTGAGACACATACCCAAAACAGTGTTGAGACACAAATACAAAACAGTGTTTTTCAAACATGGCAGCACATCAGAATCATGTTTAAAATCCAGACACCTGTAAAGACAGAACTTGCAGAACGAGAGGCATCTTTGAAATCTTCCCAGTGTTTCCAACACACAGCAAAGCTGAGAACCATGGCAGTTCTCAACGCTGGGTTCACACCGAGGTACACACATAGAGAATAATTCTAACACCCCAGTTGCAACCCAGGCCAATTCAACCAGGTCCTCTAGAGGGGGAAACCTCATGTGCACTTGCAGCATGTGCATTCTGTCACACTCCCCAGGGACAGTCCTGGGAAGTCAGTATGGTAACCTCCTGCTCTGAAGAGGAGATGGAACCCATGTCCTCCCAGACTTTCATCTGGCAGGTACAGTGCCCTTGAGCAATTTATCTTTATATTATCATATAGAATGAAGTCCTGCATCACTCAGGCATGCACACAGTGGGTTCTGGAAGCTCCCTTGCATTCCGAGGCTTAAAAACAAATATCAAAGATGGCACCCAAATCAGGCCTCCTGATTTCAGCTCATTCAAATAAACGCATGCTCTAGATAGGTGGGAAGAATATCGATAACCTGACAATGAAAAACACAAGTACTTCCCAGCTTAAGTGTTCCCAGAATGATTTAAGCAGGTTTTCCCCCCCTAAACTGAAACAATGATTCAACAGCCCTTTCCCACTGCAGGGGGGCATGTGTGTGTGTGTAGGGAATTGGAATTAAATCAGGATTTTTCCACCCTCCCACTGCTAGCCACTATGGCAGGCGCCTCTGGCCTTGCACGTCTCCTAGGTTGTGGGTGCCTGGGGCTGCAAAGCTTGGATGCAGGGCATGCACAACTATGATTATGACACGTGGGCCCAGATAGCACGGGGTACATATATGAAAAGTGTGGACACCTGTGCTGAGAGGGAAGATAAAAGGTGCCTCAACTCTGGCATGAGTGTCACTCTGAAGTGAGACACAAGACTGAGGGAGGACCCAAGAGAACACCAGAGAGAAGTGAGAAAGTGCGGTTGTGGAAGCACAGCAAGACAGCAGCGTCACCCTGCAGCTAGGGCCTCAGCTGCTGTCTCCCTGCCAGCTGGTCTGTCCCTGATTCAGTATTAAAGGCCTATAAAAATCACCAAGGGCTCCGAAATACTTTTCGTCTGCAAGAATTGACAATGAACCTACAAAGCCTAGGATGATTGCACAGCAATATATGTATATATACATTGCAGGGTATATTTTTAGAGCTGGAACCCCTATCTGAGTTGAGTGAGGCGCAAAGTCCCAGCAGAGCAGCCCTCAGCAGGAACTTCACCCTCTGGGACCTCCTGTCAGTCAGCCCTGTCTGCTGAGTCTCAGGAGAGACCTGGGAAGAAGTGGGTTCTGCAGAGCAGTGCCAAGAGGCCCAGGAAGGGAAGTCCTCTTTTGGCTTGCAAAATTGAAAGTCCTTTCCATTGGAAATATTGAAGTGCTTGCTTAGGTGGTATCATTTCCTTTAAAAAGGTATATTTAAGGGGAAATGGTATGTCCAAAAATCTTGCAAGTATACATTCCCAGTGTGCAAAATTTTAGCAATACTCCTATGTCCTACTCAAAATAAGCTGTAATTTAAAGCACATAAGTAAAAAGTTGCACAGTATCCAAAAGGCAAAGTCACTACATGCCTTACACGACTCTTCCCCTTAAAACATCATCAGCACAGTGGCCTCCCTGGTGGCACAGGGTTTAATGTCTCAGCGCTATCAAGCTATTGCCAGCCACTGTGGTGTGAGTTGTCTTCCCGGGCCTTGTAACCCACATGGCACAGCAGACCTCTCCTGTCTCGTCTGCTGCTCCCCTCAGCTGTATATTTCAGTAGATCTGCCTGTTCTCCCCACTCTGTCTCTGGTGAATCCTCTCACCCGTCCCCTCTGCACCTCTGGCCTGGATCCCAGTTCTTGTATGCATAAATAAATAAAAAAACATATCTTTAAAAAAAAAAAACAAAACACATCAGCACAGGCTGATGCCTCGTTGCAGCTCCCCTTAGCTTATTTGAATTTCTTTCCTCCCAGATCATGTGATCTCACTGGCTTTCTCAAACACTTCATCTCTTAGCAACTGTGCCATTTACACATCTCAGGACAGTCACAATGCTGTCCACCTTAGGGTCAGTTCAATCATAGGCCTGACTGGCTGATGGGCTGTGAGGAAAGACTCATCATGTGACCTGAAAGCAGAAGCTGAGAGGGCGTGACCCCTATGCCCTATCCACTGGAGTGGTCACTACCTCTCTCTCCTGAGGAAGAAGGGCTCTATCACCCGTGGATTAGATCAAGCACAGTCCTCCCTGACTGAGGGTGCCCCATGTCTGTTAGGGGTCCTGTCTGTGACTACCAGCTTCTTTCTACCACACTCAAGACAGCTTCCAGAAACCAGCCACTCACACCCAAGGCAGGTGGATCTTCAAAGCAGACTTTCAAACTTCTGAGACTGTGGTGCCTCATCAAGTCAAACAAGCTAAACATGTGGCCCAGCAGGTCGGCTCCTGGGTTTATACCCCCAGGGATTGAAAACAGGTGTTCTGACAAATACACACACGCGTGTGCTCACAACAGAGTAGTGCTCTTCACAGCCAAAACCAAAGGGGAGGGACAAGGCAAATGCACACCATCGGTAGAACAGATAAACACAATATGGCCCATCTTAGCAATGGAATATTATTCAGTCTTAAATAGGAATGAAGCACTGACACGTATCATAAGGTGGGTGGGCCTGGAAAACATTATGCTTAGTGAAAGAACCCAGACACAAGGTCATTTATCATGATTCCATTTATATGTCCAGAAGAAGAAAATCTAGAAACAGCAAATTAGGAGCTATCGGCCGGTGGAGGAGGGTTTGGGGTGTTGCTGATGAGTTCAGGGTTTCCTTTGAGGATTATGAGAAGGTTCCAGAGCTAGATAGTAGTGACAGTTGCACTCTGCCAATGAATTGTACACATTTAAAAAGTTAAAGTGACAAATATTATGTCAGGTGCATTTTTTCCGCAAAAATAAAACCCGGGGAGGTGATTTCTGTTTTCTAAGGTGGCTTGCCCAAGAGTTTTCACCTAGTAATGCACATTATTTAATTTAAATGACTTTCATTCTTTCCTTTATCATTAGTGTTAGAATACTACATAATTTTTTTTTTAATATGCAGTTTAGTTTTATTAGCTCTGATTTGATTTCAAGGTGGTAAAGATGTATGAGAAAAGAGAAGTTCTAAAAACAGAACTTTGAGCTTTAGAGGGTTAAGAAGCATTGGTGCAGGGCAGTCCAGCTATCCAGAGTAGCCTCTCAGGGATGTCCCGAGGCCCTTCCAGGGTGACGTATGGGCACCCGACTGCCAGTTTGTGAAGTGAGGGTTGCTAGAGCAAATAGAACTGATTCATCAACTCTGAAACTTCAAATTGCATTTTATGCAATAAGAAAACGTAATGACAACCCATTTCCAGAAATGAGCATGTATTCCTCATTCTATACTCTTTTCCAAATCGGAAGCAGAGAGCTCTCTGTAATGCAGTGAACAGACGCAGTTACTAAACAAACACTTGCAGACATACATCTACTGCTATTCAAGGCCCTAAAACTTCAGTTTGGAGGCACACAGAGGGACATGGACAGCCCCGAGCCCTGGGTGGGACCTATTTTAGAGCTCTTCTCCCATTCACCTGCAGGGGCTGGAGCTCGCTGGGGCAGAGTCCAGTTTTGGACTGCAAGCAGAGGACAAGCGTCCTTCACAGAAACATCCCCAGTACCTCGTTCCCAACTGTCTCTCTCTGGTTCCCTGTGGGCTCAAATAGAATCACTCCCCTGTAACTCCCAGTTCCTCCTGTTTCCCATGAGTTCACATGGGGCTGGGGAGAAGGAGTTGGAAGAGCAGAGGGAAATCACCGATCCAAGTTGTTTAAGTGAGGATCGGGAGCCCTGGGCAAGTGGGGAGGGACATGGGTGGGAGGGTCTCAGGGCAAAGGAAGACCCCTGGCCATCTCACAACAACTCTGAGATGACTGTGGGTGGAGGAGCTATGCCACGTGGCCTGACCAGCTCCTGTGTGTCCAGGGCCAGAACAGCTGCGTGTATCCTGAGCACGGCTGGCATTAAGTACAGCCTGAGACCACAGGTTCAAAACCAACATCTGAAGTTTTTGTGGTGACACAGGTGAGGTCCACTGCCACCACAGAACCCAGCGCCACAAGCCTCCATCAGTGGGTGCAGGTTTGGCCAAGCAGCTGAGACCAGCAAGGGGTTTTAGTGGATCATAAGAGGGAGGGATGAAGTTGCGCTTAGATTAACTGGACTTGGGAACATGAGTATAGCAAACACCAGAAATTCTAGCCTCAGGCTGTGAGCCCCTTCCAGAACTGTGTGCTTGGACCCTGCTTCACCGGAGGAATGAGAAGAAGAAGGAAAGGAGAGCTGGAGAGAGGTCAGTGTTGGGAGACAAGAGTCAGGCAGGCATAACTACACAGGAATCTCAGGCCTCACTGCCTACTTCGCACTGTACCCCACACCTTCACAGACTGCTCAGAGGCACCAACCCTGGCCTGGCTTAAATGACCTGGGATCATTGCAAACCTCTTTCTGAGCCTAAGGGCCTCTCCACAGGGAATCAAAGTGTGCTGGGAATTGGTCAAACTGCTTTCTGAACTTTAAACACCTTCAAATCTTCACGCTGGTGCCCTTTGGTTGGGTTAACATAAAATTTACACTTGACCTTAGCCAAAAGGCCGAGAAGCGAAAACATAAAATTTAAATTGAAGGACTTTTCACTGTCAACTACTGAAAGTTGATTCTTTTCATGGCTGAGTTCTTCTCAGTGTAAGCATGCTGAGTGGTGAGCATCAATGCAGCAGAGGTCCGAGGATGGGGAACAACACTCAGAGGGCCTGCAGCCGTGCACGAACTCTACTACAACCAGAACATGGGCTCTTCCAGGACCCTGAAGTCCTGGGTCGAGGTGACACAAGTAAAATATTTGACAACATGAAACATGGAGCCCTGGAAGCATGGGAAAAACAGCGCTGGCTTCCTGCCATTCATGGAATCAGAGATTTCATAGACTAAGTCATTTCTTTTGTTACTTAGGTAACAGAAGTAGAAATTTCCCCAGTTAACAGATGTGACCCAGAAAACCCACCTCCATGCAGAGCTCCTTACACCATCTGGGTAGATAAACCTCATGAAAACGCCTATGCCAAGTCAGCAGAGCCACATCGGTGTTCAGAAAGTCATCTAAATTCCACCCACATCATGTCCCCTCTATTTACAAACATTAATAAACTTATAACATGTTCTAGAACAGACAGTAATCACTAGCACTACCCTTGAGGGGTCTTCTGGGTGTTGGCAGAGTTTGAGTTTAGTGGAATAAACTCACAACCAGGGGATGTACTCAAACATACTGAAGCTTTGTTTACATACCGTGGTGGACTTGAAGGTTAGAGGTGATAGAGCAAGCTCCACACAGTGCCAGGGACACACAGTGCTCAGGGTAGCAGTGCTTACTATCAACACCATCATGGACATCATCCCCGTTAATGCACTAGCATCTTCATCAAAGCCATCACCACCATTCTCACTATTATGATTATTGTGCTGATATCAGACTTCCTCAGGAAATGTTCACCCTTCACATGTAATTTTCATTCCACGAACAACAGACACACAGAAGGTTTGCTGCTGCCTGCAAGTTGTGCAGGACACACAACAGTCCCCAAGCAGAGCCCTGGGGTGCTGTTCACAGCTCCCTATCACCACATGGTCTTTCTCACTGTCAGGCCAAAATGTGCAGACTGAGGATTTTACTAACTTCCGGATGTTCAGGTCTCTGTGACAAGCCTTTGTCTACAGTAGGGATTAAGACACTGCAGCTGTGTGCAAGACAGAGTAGGGAGGGTCTCACGTAGGAGGGAGAGTGTACTGAGACCTCCTGCAGCACTCAGGGCAGCTTGGCGAGGCACTGCCTCACATTGGCAAGGCCGAGCCTCTGGCATAAGACATGGGGCCACGCATCTGTGGGAGAGACATGGTCATCCTGGGCACATCATGAGCCTTTCTGTCTCCCCTGCCCTCCCCACTCAGCACAGGAGAGCTGAGAGCCACTCATGAGCCAGCTCAGCTCTTCAGCCCTGGCTCCTTCATCTCAGGGATAGGCATGTGCTGGAGATCTGGAACATCTTCAAAGCACAGACTTCTAGCATCCCCACGCTTGTGAAGACGTGCCAGCACTCAGTACCAGCTGGCAGCACCACACTTCTATGATTTTCCCTGTCTTCTAGTGATTCTTTTCTCATGCTGGCTGATCTAGCCTTTTCCAATCAAGAGACATAAATACTGACATTTAAATTTTAAAATCAAAGGGGTTCCAGCATTCTCTCTACCCTTCCAGGGAGGGAAGGAAACTCCCTTCCCCATCAGTTCAAATGACTAAGAGCTACCGACATAAGCATTCATTTAATGGAATTTCTATCAAGACAAGATGTCCCAGGAGGAGAGCCAAAAGGCTACAGTGAGCGCTGTTCTGAGGATGCCTCTACACTGCTGCATTCACCGGCTTGGTGCTTACCTAAAGCAGGAAGCTTGCCCTGGAACTGAGAGCCATACTCCAAGATGGAAGGACCTGGCTTGCTCTGCCCAGGCCCTAACGTCAGGAACCTCTCTTCAGGAAGCTGTTCATCAGTGCTTATTTACAGCTTGTGTAACAGGCTTCCTACAGGAGGTCATTTCCAAGTTCCAGAAAAATCTCTGAAGATTAGTGTTCACTCTGCTTATGTCTTATCTCCTGACATCACTAAATTTCTAAAAGTACAAAAACAATAACAAATGCTCCAACATCCCTGTCAAAAGTGAATGGATTAAGTACTTAAATTTGTATGATTAATAACCAGACATTTTTACCAAATTTAACTGGTTTACTGTTGAATTAAAAGTGAGTTCAACAAATAATTTCAGTATGACCAGAATGAGGGTGGAAGAGATAAAGTGAAATTCTAAATCCTGGGCTCTTTAAAGCAGACCCGGGATCACTAAGCACTGGCTTCTGTCAACTAGAGAACATGATAACCCCGAACGGCCAGCATCCTGAGCCTTGAAATCCTTCTCCCCATAAACATTTGAATGCTTCTAACACCTTCCAAATTTCAAAGAAGAAAAGACTTTGGATTTAGATTAGCTTTTTGAAATAATTTATTTACGTAGGCTTGATGAGGTAAGATACGCAGATACTTTTTTCCTTCAGAAGCCTTTCTTTAAACTCAGAATCTTCTGAATATATTTGATTAAATGAGTGAACACATCCAAGTTCTTTGATCTGGACCTTTTGCTGTTTGCTTGTAGCTCTTCCCATTGCTGAGCTACAGCACCTGGTTGTCTATTATGTACTCACAGGAGATTCTTCAGCTTGTTACAACTCCCACTCAAGGATGCTGAGCGACCCCGGTGCCCAGGAAAGCTGGGGTGTCACACATCTGCTCATTTCCCACCTAGATACAGGACAGGCACATGAGGACCAGCATTTCCTGAACCCTGCTACTAGCTGGGCATTGTGATAGGGTTTCTAGTAACAGAGTAATCAGAAATTTACTTTGACCTTTACCCAAAGTCACAAGGTCAACGCAGGCATAGCTCAGCAGGACCAAGACCTATAGCTCAGGTTTCTCTTGCCAGTCTCAACCTGACCAAGTCTGATTGCAAAGCGGGGAGAGGCTCTATGTCCAGGCTAGGTGAAGGGGGTGGGAGGTTATAGAATAAATGAAGATTGCTCAGGCTTTTGCGTCGTTGGCCTCTGTGCGTATCACCTCAGCCTTGAATACAGGAGGTGTTGGGAGCGTGGGCTCAAGGTACGCCTGCCAGACAGTAGACACCTGGAGTATGGTGTGGGCATGCATAAGTGGGCACTTGTGAACTGAGAGACTGAGCATATAAAGGCAGTGTGGTAGAGGATGGTGCGGCGGACAGTGGTGGAGAGACCGCTAGAGAATGCCAGCCTCCTGGTCCCCCGCACTCCTACCTGCCCTACACCTGGTTGCCCTACAACAATTGGTATAGAAAGATCACCAAAAGCCTGAAAAAGCCACTGAGGGCTCCAGGACTCCTCTACCCATCTGCCTGGATCCATAGGGAAACTTCTCTGTGCCCTGCTGGCACAACAGAGGTGTTCGTATGTGATTCCTGTTCTACTTAGGTCCTGTGTTGTGACCTGAAGCAGGCCACTTTGCTTTCTGACACCTCCAGAAACTCAATTGTAAGATGGGGACCCATCCCTGCAGCTGAGGGGCCTTTATGTAGACAAAATGCCAGCAGGCTGTCCCCACAGCATTACTGGCACAACATGTAACCAGCATTCAGGGTCTTTTTAAGAGGGCCAGAAGGGGCAACAGGGTGGGATGATGGATCAAGAGCCAGTGTTCCCTCCCTCAGTGGCTCTTTGTCTGGACATAAAGAGGCAGGACCCTGGGAAAGAGATGATGCGAACACACTAACACTGAAAGTGCCTTGGCCTCACATGGGCAACATACAGCTCAGCCCTGAGGTGGGTGGCTGTAGGGAAAATAGAGTTAAATCAGGCTTTTTCCTGCCCTCCCACCACTGGCTGCTATGGCTGGCACCCGTGGTATTACATTCCTCCTAGGTTGTGTTAGCTGCATAGATGCGGGGCTGAGAGGCATGGGTGCGGGGCATGCACACCTATGATTATGGACACCTGGGCCCAGAGAACACGGAGTGTGCACATGTGTAAATGCACATACCTGAGCCTAGAAGGGAGGGATAATAGGGGCTCCCTAGGTCTGGCATTCACAGAGGTATTACTCTGAGGCAGCATGAGGGGAGATTGCGAGATGAGTTGAGATGAGACATGAGAGGGAGACCAAGAGAGTATACCACAGAGAAGAGAGCATGGAGAGTGCAGGGCTGGGGGTTTGGCTGCTGCCAGCCTCCCAGCTCCACTGCCTGGTAAGCCTGTGTACCTGGTTCCCTGCTTCAGCATTAAAGGCCTGTAAAATGTATCAAAGGCTCGAAGATTCCTTTTCTGTCTGCCTGAATCCACTGTGAACTTGCCCAGCCTGGAATGGCTGCACCACAGTGGCCTCTGAGTCCTGGTCCCTGCCTGGCAGCATACATACTCGTGGGACACAGCCTCTCCAGCCTTCATCTCCTGCAGGACTCAGGAACACCCAGGCCTGAGTGGCGGAACTGGCTCTGTCTCCTCTGCATGGAAACTTTGGACTAACATTCTCCCTTCAAGCCAGTTCCCTGCCTCTGATACCCCAACTCTGTCCTAGAGCTCCTCCTCTGCTGAAAATCCTCCCAAGATGACCCTGCCAGCTATTTGGGGCTCCACAATCTCATGAGTCTGTCCAACACAGAAAGCATGTCACAGATCCAAACCCAACTTGTGTCCTCCACCCCCCTAACATTCATGCAGTTAAATACCCAGAGGCCATTGCCTGTCCACTGCAGGCCTTGCAACCGGGCAGAAGGCCCTATCCTAGCCCAGGTCTCACCTCTGCATCCCAAAGGTAAGGGCCCAAACAATGTGACTTTGTGGACTAGATTTCCACATCTCTCAGTCCAACTCTCCTGAGCCTGCTCCCAGGAGCTGGTTGGCCCTCTGTCACAGGTCTGCACTCCAGTTTCCACTCACTGAAGCATCTCTCCACCCAATGGCCTCATCATGTTGTTTCCAGGCTTGGTACAGGACAGCTCAGGGACATCTCATACAGTAAGACTCATTTTCCCCTCCCCAGAGACTGTGCCCAGGGGCCAACCGCCCTCCATTCCCTACCCCTACAACTCAGTGTAGTGGCTGGCACTCTTCTGCAAAGTCTTGTTCTACAAAACACAGTCACAGTTAAGGACACTCTAGGACATATTCTTTCTAACCATCTAATACTTTCAGAGTGAGAAAGCTCTTATTAAGCCCATTCTGCAGATTGGAAACAGAGGCTTTCAGCAGTAAGCACCTGGCCACAAATTACATGTAGAACAGGTAGCAGAGGGGGCCCCCAGCAGCTGGTCTGGGTCCTGGCATGACCAGTACCCTTAAGAGTCAGATCCAATCCCTGCCGCTGCACTAACTTCAGCTGCTGGGTTTTCTGCTAGGTCCTACCTGCCTCCAATTCCCAGCCCCAAACCTCCCATGAGGGTGCACAGACCCTAGGCCAAAATTCACAAGCAGACACTCCAAGGGCACAAATGCTTTCATGTTGATTTCACAGGAAGAGGACTTCCAAGAGCTAATTTCTCATCAAATGTCAGTATCCTGTGAAACATCAGCTCACCTTGCCGTGTAGGAGCCCTGCCGGAGTCCTCTCCTAAGTCCTGCAGGCGGCTGTTCAGCTGGAGCCCACCTCCCATGCTATCAGGGAGCACAGGGCCATTGGTAAGGCTGCCCTGGGTATTCATGTGGGTGGGAATGGGCTCAAAGGTGGGGTCCAGTTCCAAGATTAGCCTGTTGAGCTGCTCAATGGACTGGTCGATGTCCAGGGTGGGAGAGTCTGGAGAGTGATCTGAGTTCATTTCCAGGCCAGTCCCATTCACTACTTTGATGTCTGGAAACCTGGGTTTGCACGATTTGCTAGGAGGGGGTCGCTGTGTGTCGGGGGGATGTGGCCCAGGGCCAACATCCCTCTGGACGGTCACCCTGCTGCTGGTCCCCTGAGGGAGGGTGACTGGGACCCTGAGCTGGGCATGCACCAGGCCAGAAAGGTCTGCAGGGCCTCGACTGACTAGCCTGACCTCGCCGTCTGGGGCAAAGCTGTACTGGTGGGCTGCCACCATCTGTTGCTGGCGCACCCAGGTCTGTGTGGAGTAGCTGCTCTGCCCATAGGCCTGTGTCTGGGAGGAAACAGAGGGCTTCCTCAGAACTGGATGGGGCTGTTTGGGCTCACGGCTCCCAAAAGCCCGCTCCCGCTCAAACAGGGGCTCCACACCCAGTCCCAAGTCTGAGGCAAGGGTCCCGTGGGGATCTTCTCCACCATTGCTGCCAAATCCGTCAGACAGGAGGGAGTTCTGACTGCTTTTGTGGCAGGTCAAGGGGCCCAGATGGGCTGACTGGTGCCCCTCCGAGGAGGATAGGGTCCCAATGCTGTCCACGCTGTGCAGGTCATGGCTGGGCATCTCGTCATCCAGGATGTCTGTCTCCCGGTCCTTGGGGGTGGCGTCTCCGTTCACGTGGACCTGAGCTGGCACTATGTGGCGAGTCCCGCTATACTTTCTGCGAGCATCAGTCATATCCTTGAGGGGGCTTCCAGAATCGTCTAGGCCAAAGCCACTGAGCAGCTGGTCCAATTCAGCTTTCTCCTGGGGACTCAGGACCCTCTTGGGTCCAGGAGTCAGGCGCTCTTCGGTCCTGTCCGTCTTGACTGAGGCAGTGGAGTGGCCTGAGTCACTGCTGACTGACAGGGTATGGTCACCGTGGTCTGGGCTGCTGGCAGCGGGGGCAGCCAAGGGCCCCCCTGGGATTCCAGGGTCTGAAGTGCTCTTCTTCCTCACCTTGGCGTAAAGACTGCCGTCAACAGGGCCCTGCGTGTGTAGCACTGGAGGGGGAGAAAACAGGAGAGAGTCTGTAAGTAACGGAGGGAACATCCCATTCCTGGAACGTAGGTGTGCATTTGTCTAAGAAAACAATTCATAACAGTCAGGGACAAATACTCCTCCAAGATCCCAAAATTCTATATACACTCTGGCAATGCAAATGCTAATAAAAAACAAAGCAAATAGTCAAACATCTTCAGGTGCCAGAATCCTGTCTACATCCTCTTTATGTAAAGAACACTGTCGTTTAGAGAACTCTGAGGATCTTCATACTTGAAATCATCTTCCTTGAAGCCTCACTGTTGATTTTATCCTATGTTAAAATGTAAAGCTGAGCTCCTAATTCCCCACAAAGTCTGTGTATATAAGACAGGACTGTGGAATGCTTGACGCAGATCTGTGTGATCTGATCTGTGTACATACTGATGTGCTTTGCAGAAAGCAAAGGAGGCTCAAATGTGTGCAGGGAGAGCAAACCTTTTATTACTGATATTAATCATGGCCCTGGATGTGCATTTAGCTACTCCCAAGCCTCAAACTGCAGACAGAGATATGATAAAGACCTGGGTCGCAGAGAAGGCTGGTGTGGCACATGTCCCCTCCTTCCACTTTCCCCACCCAAAACATGACACTATGGACAACCGCAGAGAGGGAGCTGCTGACAGCCTGGCCCATGCCATGGGGGCACTGGGAGCCACCATGCACCTCAAGACTGAGCTTTGCCTGCTCTGCAGGGAGCTGCCTATCACCCTGCTCCTGGCCCTGGTGTAGTGGGTGCACTGCCTCAGTCAGCAGTTTCTGAATTATTTGGAAATGCAGAGGTGGCATGTCAGGACAGAGACATATGGGATATTTGGGGGTGCTGTACCAAGAGTATGCATGACCCTACCCCGGCTTCATTCTTGCTCTGACAAGGGGAAGAAGGAAGAAAAGGGATGGGGGCAGTAAACCAGTAGGGAAACTCTCCCACCTTCATCCTAAAGTAGAGTAGGGGGCAGGAAGCAATGGGGAGAACTACACAAACTACTGTAAATAAACCACATCTTCAAGCAGGCAAATGGTGAGCATATAAGTAAGAGGCAGGAGCTGGATTCAACCCCAGGAACCCCAGAAGGGGCTGGTATTTACTGAGCACCTACTTACTATAGGGTAGGTACAAGGCATATTTTCTCATTTCTCATGGCCTACATAGCAGACTGGACACTGTTTTTCCTGTTTTATAGATAACTGACAATCAAGAATCTGTAATTCTTTGCCCAAGATCAGGCAGTCACAGCAAACACAGAGGTGGAACCAGACTCAGATCTATTGGCCTGTGGGTTCCCACTGCCCCCTGCTGACTAGCTACTTAGGAAGAACTGGGCGGTCACACACGTGAAGGTCTGGGCCTGCAGCCATACCCACAGAAGGTGGTAGAGTCACTCACTCTGAATGGGAGCAGTGTGTGACCCTGGCTGGGTTCCAGGACACATGGTGGGCCTGCTACATCCAGTGGAACACCCAAAAAAAGAAAAGCCTGTACAAACATTAGCTTACAAATGTGAAGGTACAAAACTCAATTCTATGTGAGTCCCTAGGTCAGTTCTATCCCAGTACACCCATGAGGCCACCAACCTACACGTTCACCTTGCCCTACCTCTCACCCTGTCCTTGAAATGAGGGTGTGAGGATGTTGTATATGGAGGTTTGATATATAAAAGACATAGTTCACAGATATGCATTTTTAAAAGGCCCCACCAGCTTCATTTGGCTTCTCTTAGAGATCCTTCCAGAAAACTCGATGGTAAGAATGCAAGACCTGGGACACTAGGACTTCCAATTCTATCCTGAGGAGCAGGACAAAGAGCAGAGAAACTTGCATTATTGCTCTCTGCTCTGTGAGAATTATAGACGCCACTATATGAAAGGCACTGAAGTGTTGCAGGACCAGAGCCTCGCCTGGGCGAGGGTGTCACCACTGGGCCACTCGGAGGAGGAAGGTGGTCCCTGAATTCCAGAAGAGAGACTTGGCACTTCAAAGACTGTGCATCTGTAACCGCCACTTTTTTTTTCCTTAACTCTGATTAAAACAGTCTGGAACAATGACTTAAAAACAAAAAACAAGTGGGCCTCCCCTGGTGGCGCAGCGGTTGAGAGCTGGGTTGCGAAGCTGCCCGCAGCCTCTGCAGTGCCGGTTCGATCCCCAGCCACCAGCAAGGGTCCCACGTGGCGCGACAGACCTCTCCTGCTGCGCCAGCTGCTCCCCTCAGCAGTGTATTTCATCACTCTGCCTGTTCTGTTCCCCACTCTGGCTCTGGTGAATTCTCTCACCCTCCCACGCTTCTGACTGTACCCAGTCAGAAGTGCCTCTGTTTATCATGTTTATCAGAAGTGCCTTGTTTATCATGTTCAGGTAGAATTTCTCGGCCAGCACCATGCTAGGAATGGTCTATGAGGAAGGTCTGCATGAGATGCTAATGATGACAATATTCCCTTGTCTGGTACTCATGAGTAATCCTATACTTAGTACTTTTATTAGTAGCAGAAATCTAAAATTATACTGAATACATTAAAAGCAACATGATTAGCACTGAATAAACATGAGACCCAGCATTCAGGACATAAAATCTCCTCCCATCAGGAGTAAGCTGGGGGCAGGAGGGCAGAAAGCAGCCCACTGCCACCACAGACTCTTCTGAAGTTCCGATCATGGACCCAGATTAATAAATGCCCAGTAAGTGTTACAGCTACAGGGAAAGGATATAAACAAATCAGAGAAAGATCAAGACAGACCTGCTGCCCATTCTTCTGAATTCCTTTATAGAGCACGGGTCTTCCCAAAGGCAGAGGAGCTCAGAGGCTAGGGGAGGTCAGCCAGGGCCCTCCACAGAGCCCACACTGTACCCACATTTTGTGATTTGGGGGCAGAGGGATGTCGGCGGCAGGGTAAAGAGAGTCTCCAGTACCACTGACTGTGTACTCTGGCAAAGGACTACAACCTGTATGAGGAAGAACTCAGGACTGATTTACAGTTGGACAAATAAGATGCCTAAGTTTCCCTGAGGCCTCAAGATAGGATCTGTTTTGCATTTACTCTGGTCACGTTTATATAGGGCAAGTCCCTGGCTTCACTTATAAAATGGAATCATTATTCTCATATTTTAGTGCAATTAGAAGAATTAGAGACACGTATAGTGTACCCAAGTCCTAGGCTCCTAGCACAAGGAACCATAATTACTCCATGGTGGACAAGGCCTGGCACTCCCTTTCTGACCTCCTTTCCCCCATGCCCACTCTGATGCTCCCAGACCATAGCAGTCATGCACCTGCCCCAGGGCATTTGTTTGCACTATTCTATGCCCTCTGTGCTCTGTCTTCCTCAGCATGTGCCTTCCTGACCTTCCTTTTGCTGGGTTTTCATCTATGGCCCACACCACATGGTAATTCAGACTTATTGTATGCTTACCCATGTATTCTGTTTCCTTCCAGAATACAAGCTCTGGGAGGAAAGGGGGTTTGCTCTGTTTTGTTTCCTGTGGTATCTCCAGCAACAGAAAACAGGCCCCATTGCCATTGGACACCAAGTCACTGAGATCTTAAATGTTCAAACTTGTTACTACACAACGGAACCTGGAAAGTTGTCTTGCAAAGATACTCAGCTGCCTAATCAGGTAAAAACAAACAAACAAAAACTGAAAACTAACAAAATACAAGGGTATGAAGATGAAAGAGCCCAGAGTCCTTAGTCACCTGCAGTACCACACTCTCCAGACATCCAAACAATTTGTCCAGCAACACATCCCACCGCCTGGCCTGGCCTTCCCCCAGAGCAACTGTCCCCACAGGTGCCCAGCTGGTCTTCAAAAACCACAGAATAAAACTGGAGAGTTCTTCATGTCACCCACCTATGGGCTCTAAAGTGTATAAAGAGAAAAAAAAAAAAAAAGCCAACCTAAAAGTTAACCTAGCATGGCCATCAGGTAAGCAGTAGGGGTCTGAGGCACAAGGGTGCTAGGGACTGGGAGGCTTATGAGCAGATCAGAGCCCTGCATACAGTAGGTACATAGAAATGGTACTATATCCTTGCCATTTCCCATCTCCTGCACCTATAACATGGACCCTACTCAAACCTGCACCACTGCAGGGGACAGGCCCGTGCACACCCACCGTCCCACCTGTGCACCCCTTGCCTCTAACCCGCCGAACATAGGAAAGGTCATTTAACCAATGTTTTGCAGGGGCTGACTTCTACTGTTAAGATCCAAGGTGGAAATGCAGGAAGAGAGCAACAAAAAGAAAAAACATACCTGCCGGGCTGGGGGTTCACTAGGTGGCCCACTGCCAACACTCCATGGACAATGAAACACAGGCTGCACCTCTGTTGTGAGAAACCCCCAAAGCCTTTGTCACGACTAAAGGACACCTTTATTTAACTGATTGCAGAGTGCCCCCTAAGAGCTCAAAGTTAGAAATGTGAGCTGGTGGGGCTGGCCAGGCTGCGGACGCCTGGGTTAGAAAAGTGATGCAGAAAGTAATTTTCAGAGAACTATTATGGCGCAAACTCCTGTCTTTGGTCCATGGCATGTGGTTCCTGGCAGCTGTGGCTGGGGTCCAACTACCATTCCAGCCCCCACTACAGAAGGGTGAGACCTCTCTGGGTGAAGGGGATTTGGGGCTGCAAAGCTCACTCCCTCTCTGGAATCTAGAGTGCTGGCCAAGAGACCACTGTGGGTGGGGGGAGAGGAAGGACAGATAATTCTAGAAGGTAGAGTCTCTTCACCTACCCTTTGCATCTTTTTTGTGCTTCCACCTCAAGGGGGATCTGGCATAGTTTGAATTGATTCACATTCTGCAAATTCTAATCTCTAAAAGGAGAAGTGAAGAACCCACAGCTTTTCAGCTGCAGGATAGAGCCCCCACACATCCCAGGCAGAATGAACCCTTCCCTCTGGGCCCCTTTCCTTCATTTGGCCCCACCCCACCAAGCAGAACTCTGGGCCCCTCACAAAGGGAGTCTGTGTGCCATCTGGTAATGATTTCCCCGCGGCCAGGGCCTAGTTAAAAATCAACCAAATACAAACATGGCTCTGATTACTTCCACACATCAAGAGTTTATCATCTAGAGAAAAACAGAAAGAAGAAAATACAGAGTGGACATTCTTGCCTCACCAAAAATTAACTCTGTAAGTGGCCCCTCACCCACCCCACACCACCCCACTCCTGCCTACCCATGAGACTATTCCCTTCCCACCCCACCTGGCCTTTGAAAGGGGACTTTCCACAGGAGAAAAAGCAGCACTGAGAAAACTTTTCAAGAGAAATCTAAGAAAATAACCAAAAGGGGAAGTTGAATGCCTTTCTATCCTGCTGAGCACAGATGAACCACCTCACAAATACACTAAGAATCAGCCAAAGGGAGGACTGCATTTCAGCTTCCACACCTTCCAAGCCCAGGCACTCAGCCACTGAAAAACTGTAGAACTGACTTGTGATACAATAAGCTGCCCACTGGCCCTGCTGCCAACAAAAAAGTGACTCAAAACAAAGAAAAGACAAACCTGATGGATTTATTAAGCTACCTGGAATTTTCCTTTCTTCTAAGGACTATTAATTTTATGTTGACTTCTGTCATGGGTTTGCTTTAAAAATAGCTTTTCATTTCAAAAGAGCGAACAGGATTCTCCCTGCAAGTCTTAATTGAGAAAAACAGAAAGTCCTAAGCACAAACATTCATAGCAGTTCATTAAGCACTTGGTCATGGCTGTTAATTGTTTTTTGTTTGTTTGTTTTTTTTGTTTTGTTTTTTAAGATTTACTTATGGGCCTCCCCTGGTGGCGCAGGTGGTTAAGGGCCGAGCTGTGAAGCTGTTCGCAGCCTCTGCAGTGCCGGTTTGATCCCAGCCAGGCAGCGAGGGTCACACATGGCGCTGCAGACCTCTCCTGCCCCGCCCGCTGCTCCCCTCAGCAGTGTATTTCATCAGTCTGCCTGTTCTGTTCCCCGCTCTGTCTTTGGTGAATCCTCTCACCCTCCCACGCAAGGATTCACCAGAGACAGAGCGGGGAACAGAACAGGCAGACTGATGAAATACACTGCTGAGGGGAGCAGCGGGCGCAACAGGAGAGGTCTGTTGCAACATGTGGGTTGCTCCTTGGCTGGCCGGGATCGAACCCGCGCTGCAGAGGCTTCAGACGGCTTCACAGTGTGATGCTCAACCGCCTGCACCACGAGGGAGGCCCATCACTGTTAATTGTTGAGGGAGATTGAAAAGGAATACAGCTGATCCTGGAGTTACTCAGGGTTAGGGGTGCCAACCCCCCTCCCAGATGAAAATCCATGTATAACTCCCCAAAACTTATTGTTCTTTGGTATCTGAGGGGTATGAGTTTTAGACCCCAATCAGATACAAAAACCCAATGACACTCAAGCCCCTAATGGTTCACCCTCTATATCTACAGGTCCTACATTCACCAAAGTTCTTGAACTAAAGTTCAACCAATTGTGGCTGTCAATTGGTTTAATCTGTGGATGCAGAACCCACAGACAGAAATAAATCTGCATTCACTGGACCCTCCAATGTCAAACCTGAGATGTTCAAGGGTTAACTGTGCTCACAGAGTCCCTACTCTGTGCTGGGGATGGACCATGCTGGAGAACAGATGAGGGACAGGTAAGGAGCAGCAAACAGTAGGTGGTAGGATCATGCAGGTTTCCATGCATGATCAACAGAGGAAGGGTGAGCCACATTCGAGACGGGGGCTCCTGGGTACAGCTTCAAGGATTCATTATTTCCCGCATCAGAGGACCAGAGAATGCAGTTCGGCTGACAGTCTAAGGCTAGGTTCAAGCAGCGACCCTGAGCCAGGAAAATAGTGCCCCGGAGATGACTCTCACTTACTGCCCAGAGCAACCCTGTGAAGCAGGAATTGGAAAGTCCATTTTATAGTTAAGAAAAGAACAGCTCAGAGGGTGACAGTAGCATTTAAGATTGAAAAAGGCTACTGGGCAGAGCCTCTGGACTTCAGCCTATCCCCATCCCACTCCCAAGTCTCTGCTTTACATTTCTTAAAAACTACAAACACTGGAATTCTAATCCCAATCAACCACTTTTATGTGAAATTAACAATTTAATTTTGGAAAGGAATTTGCCTGAATGTTTACTCTGCAACTTCCACACACTCACTCCTCAGAGACTCCTGGCACACCCTGTTTCCTCCTAAATTCTGCAACACAGGATTCTTCATACTTGGCTATTATGTGGATGGTGACAGGTCCCTCTCCTAGGCTGCGCTGGCAGCAGGCTATGCATTTGTGTGTTTATAATAAATGAACTATTCCCAGGTGGACCCCTGGGGCTCTATCACCATACCCACTGCGCTCACACAGCCCCTTGGGGTTGGGAGCCCTGATTAAGGCAAGGTCCCCTGTCTAATCTGACCTAATGTGACCCATTTCTCTAGACTCAGCCCACTGACTGTTGATAGTCACTTCTGCCTCCTGCCCATTCTCCAGAAGATTCACTTAGGCCACCCAGCTAAATCAATTCACCACATCATCAAAGTGCCCCATGAGCCCCCTAATTAGTGCCCCCATTGTAACTCCCCAGGGATTACAAGAACAACTGTTCAGGAAAGGTGTTTGATAAGACGGAAGATAAAAATGCCATCAGTCCCTCTACATTCAGACAGCACAGTGAAAACAGCCCGCAGACAATGGTTGCACCTCTTGGTGCAATAGAGAGCTTCGATTCTGTACCTGAGTTGGGGCAGAGATTACGGCAAGAAACTGGCAGGAGGGGAGACTGGCAAGGGGCAGGGGGGTGATTTGGGGCTAAGGAAAAGTTTTATATCTTGACTGTGGTGAGGTTCAGGACAGAAATTCAAACTCTTGGGCCTCCCTGGTGGCGCAGCGGTTGAGCGCTGGGCTGTGAGGCTGCCCGCAGCCTCTGCAGCACCGGTTCGATCCCCGGCTGCTCCCCAGCCGCTCTCCGGCCACCGGAGGAGGGTCCCGCATGGCGCGCAGACCTCTCCTGCCGCCCGCTGCTCCCCTCAGCGGTGTGCTTCGGTCCTTCTGCCTGCTCTGCTCCCCGCTTTGGCTCTGATGAATTCTCTCACCCTCCCACGCTTCTGACTGTACCCAGTGCTTGTATAAATAAATAAGCAAATGAATAAATTAAAAAAAAAAAAACTAAATACCTAAAAAAAAAAAAAAAAAAAAAAAGAAATTCAAACTCTTAGAACTGCATGTTTTTACTTATTTAAGTTATGCCCCCATTAAAAATGATCACAAAAGTAAGACAGAAAGGAGACTTACTGATGAATGGGCCCGATCCTGCTAAGGCTACCTCCTCCCCCTACTCCTCCCCATACTTTCTCCCTCTCCCTCTTGTTCTCCCTCCCCCTTTCCATTCCCCTCTCCCCATCTCTCTTTTCCATCTCCCCCCTTTCCTATTTTTAAAGATTTATTTTATTTATTTATGCATACAAGAGCTGGGGTTACAGGCCAGAGATGTGGGGGATGAGAGGATTCACCTGAGACAGAGTGAAGAACAGAACAGGCAGACCGAAACACACTGCTGAGGGGAGCAGCGGGCGAGACAGGAGAGGTCCGCTGTGCCATGTGGTTAGCTCCCTGGCCGGGGATTGAACTCATGCTGCAGTGGCTGCCAATAGTGTCATAGCTAAGACTTCCTTGTGCCCCAGGGAGGCGCCCATCCTCCCCCTTTCCTTCCTCCTCTCTTTCCTGCACCCCTCCCCCTTTTCACCCCACTTCCCTTTCTCCTGTCTCCTCTTGCCTCTCCTCCTCTCCCATCCTCCTCTCCCTCCCACTTCTTCCACCTCATTAGCCTTTCTCTATCTTCTCTCTCTTCCAGGACCTTCTTCTCTCTCCCTAAACTCCATGAAATAATGGGAGCTCTCTTTTCTTTGGGATAGCTGTTATGGTCCCTTTTTGCCTCCCTCGTGGCATTAAAGAAGCATATTTGGACTTTTCCAGTGGAGTGATTTATGAACACATCTTCACTCCCCTAGACTTTCTGGCATGATCCATCTGGACTTGAATCATGATTAAAATTCCTGACCACAGTTGCGTGACCTTAATGAGTTACTCAACCTTTCTGTGCTCACTCTCCTGATCGGTAAAGTGACCTCGCAAGGGAGCAATTCTGGCCCAGGTGACAGTGGCGGTTGATTCCAGGACCCAGAACATGGGGAATAAAAGAGTGTCTGCAGTGACAAATTCACGGGTATCTATAAATCAACTCAATGGACCTTATAATTTGGGAATTACAAGAAGTACTATTCTTTAATAGAAATCTAAAAATAAAGACGGATTCATTTTTTTAATCTGCCCAAAAGCTCCAGCAGTCATTGTCTGCCATGACTCAGTTTGCCTCGGCATCAGTTGTCACGGCATCCACCACAGCATGGCTGTGTGGCCAAGCAGCCCTGCCTCAAGCTCTTACCAGGCATAAACCGTATTTAAGTTGCATTATTTGTTCTGCCTGTCAGTTTCCTTCGTGACTGATCACAACCTGACCCAAAGCAGCAGCAATAAAAGCTAAATGATTCCTCCGTCTTCCTCATTGCCTCCAGGCTCTGGGGGCACTGAACCTTCCTCCAAGGAACTGTGAGGTTGTGAGAGCAGCGCCCTTTCTACCAGGCTCAGTGTCTTGTGACAGTCAGTCCACCCAAGGAAACTCAAGCACCTTATGGCTGCCTTCCACATCCACAGTTCCACATCCACAGATTCACCACCATGTCAGTTGGTTGAGTTTGTAGATGTTGAAACCATAGGTAGAAAAAAAAAAAGAAACTCACATATGAGTGGACTCTTGAAGTTCAGAACCTCAAGACCTAGAGATGGTTTCTCCTACACTTGTCACATCAGCTCTGACTGACTAGCTCTGCAGCCATGACAAATTCCCAGCTTTCTCTTTTGAGAATCAACCCTACAATGGGAACAGCCTAGCCTGGTAAGCAGGATGTCTAGCAGCAGGCTCACACCTCAATGCCTGCGATGCTATGCACAGAGGGGACAGTGAGGTTTAGGTCTCTGAGGAAGGAAAGGTCCATCACATAGAAAGTTGGACCTAGCTTGTTACTGAGCCCTCCCATAACTCATCATGCAGTGGAGAGTTTCGAGTAGCTTTGGTAGTGTCCCAAGGGCTTCTCATCCCTCAGGGGCCTTGTGGGGGTACAGGTCCCAGAAGTTCCACCCTTCACAAGAGAAATGCCCAGACCGGGATGGTGTCCCTTTAAGGAGGGAAGGGGTTTCACCTCACCAATTACACATGCAGGTTCTCTTTATTTCCACATGTATGTTTATAATTATGATATGTATAGCCTCTCATGAGATGAGGTTTGCTTTGATTATGTTTCAGTAGGATTCTACCTCTGTGGAAGACTCCCATCAGCATTTTATTGAATTCTCATTCCAGAGAAAGTCTGAAGCAAATAAATGATGACTGCATGGAAGCCTCTGAGACTATTCCTCTTAATCGACAAAATCACACTTGGTGACTTTGAGATACTACAGAGTTAGGTGAAATGTACCCCTTATCTCTATTTTAGCAAAAAGCAAAAGATGGACAGAGTAAGCTCTTTCTCCCTTCATGTGAAGTTCCACAAATGACTCTATCTAGGCAGTAGTTTCTCTTTATGTGCCTTCTCACCTTGATAACACCTGCCTGAACCCCTAAACCCCAAAACTACCTTTGAACTGAATGACAGGAAGGAACCGGAAGCAGGAAGGAGACTTGTAGGCCAGTCAGCAACAGAACACCTCACCTTTGGACGCCCTGCCTGCCAAGGCAGCAACTGAAAATCGCTCCCTTTCAAGCCAAGTTGAGCTCTGTGCAAATGTTTTCTGAAAACAAGTAGGGCTGTAAATTCTTGGAGAAAAAAAAGACTAGAGGGGAAACAAAACAGAACAAAAAACAGGCAAGCAGGACTGGGGCATTCCAAGGAGAAAGGGTCTGCAGGGAGCCAAAAATCTCCATGGGAAGGGGACACGCCCACTGCAGAGACCACATCATGAGCTGGGGCGGCAAGGATTCCAAGCACTCCTGTCATCCCTGGGCGAGGCTCTGGAATGCTCGATAAGTAGCCCTGGGGTTCCGAGTGGGGCTGTGGCAGGTATACCCTGGACACAGCGACCATGCACCCCAGCCAGCCTACACCAGTGTGATGATGGGCAGACCCACTCCCGTAGGTCAGCACCACCCTTGGCAATCACCAGACAGGGGCTAGCGGTGCCAAGGGTACTTATCTTGGCAGTCTCTGTGCAGCCCAGGTATCTCTGGGGTACACCTAATTATGAAAATGCAGCTGACCAGGAAAACAGGAGGTCCTGTCGGCTGAGCCTGACACCAACAGGGCTTGCCAGCCATTGAGCCAGCCGAAAGCTTTCCCACACCAATTCCCTTTCAATCCACCACTGACTCTCCCAAGAGAAGCAGCAGGTAAGTCAGTTTCCTCTCACATACAATTCATTTTCCCTAAAAACCTACCAGACATTCCTTCTTGCCAGACAATTCTTTTCTTTCTACTTAATGCTCTCTTCCCTCCCTGGAGCATCATCTCCAGTGTCTGGTCATTTTTTCTGGTTTGCAGGTCTCAAAGACATGGCAGGCTCTGTTACAGGTCTCTGTTACCTGCAGAACCACACACACACATGCACACTCACCCAAGCAGTACATATACATACTCCCTGCTTACCTTACAAACAGCCCATCAGTTTGTTCAGTATACAGCTGTGGGACCTACTTTCTGTGTAGAAAGCTCTAACCCCAGAGCAGCAGCATCCTCAGCGGGGAGGTGGGAGGCGGTGTGCCTCCCCACAGGACACCTAGATCCTGTTCAGCTAGAGCAGAGGTAGAAGATCTTGTAGGCCAAGCAGGGGACTTTGATTCAACCAAGAAGGCCAGCACAATGTAAACACAAGGGCGGGGTTTCATGCAATCAGGTTTAGTGAAATTTGAACTCTGGAGGCTAAGGAGGCAGAGAAAAAGTTTCTAACAGAGTTGCTCAGCCAGACTTCTGTATTCACATCCAAGTCTTCTGAGCTGGTTCTGGCAGCCAGCACCAACCTGCTGGGGTTTACAAACCACAGTTCCAGCACCTATCTGCATTCTTGAAAATAGCAGCCAGGAAATCTGCCTTATATCCCCATATCTGGAGCCGTTCTACCTTTCTTGAAAAATAAAGCCAAGACTATAGTCAGTGTTAATTGCGCAGACATATCTTGCCCACTTTCCTTCCCCTGAGTTCTGCCCAGCAGTCCTGCTATAACTCGGGCCACATTATATTCAATTTGCTATGCTTAGGTCCATGGTTTACTCCTTTACTCGGTGTATGGTAGACACAAGAGGGTCATAAGCTTTCACTTTTTTTTTTTAAGATTTATTTATGTATTTATTTATACAAGCACTGGGTACAGTCAGAAGCGCGGGAGGGTAAGAAAATTCACCAGAGCCAGAGCAGGGAACAGAACAGGCAGACTGACAAAATATACTGCTGAGGGGAGCAGCAGGCGAGGCAGGAGAGGTCTGTCACACCATGTGGGACTCTCACTGGCAGCCGGTGATCGAACCAACGCTGCAGAGGCTTTGGGCAGCTTTGCAGCCCAGCGCTCAACCACTGCGCCACCAGGGGAGGCCCTAAGCTTTCACTTCTTAAATGAAAAGAGCACACCAAAGTAAACCAGCAAAGTCCATTCAGAGGCCTTCAGCTTCTCACAGCACCACCAGAATGCTTACACACATCACTACTCAACCCGCCCAATGGGGAGACACCCAAGACCAGGCTGGCAACATAGGCGCAGTAGTATCCATTCTTGATAACAGACAGGAAACAGCCACAGAGGCACATGCTATACACAGGATATCAAAAGAAAACTCAGCTTGCCCTCAGGAGGAAGGAGTTCTCTTATTATGGGAATTAATGCACTTCCTGTGCAACAAGTTCTATTTAATTTGGAATTTGAATTTGATAAAGGGTATTGACTAACCCACCTTCCCATCAAGGAAATCAACATCATTATTACCACCACTTCGCAAATAACACTGTCATTGTAATAAAGGAAGTGACAAATGTATCACCTATTTTTTTTTTTTCTTCAAAGAATTTACATTAAAAGAAAAGAGCTTAGACATGTAAGTTTGAATGAAAGATCTAGTTTGAAGACTGGGATAAATGCCTGGGTCTCTCCAGAGTGTCTGGGGCCTTGCCAAGTTACAGTCGACTCCATGTCCTGCGAGACTGAGGCCCCAGCCCTCTATTGGACACAAATCTGGAAACTGTACCTTTACACCACAAAGCTGACAACTATGCAAAAAATAAATAAATAAATAAATAAATAAAACAACAGCTAAGCTGCCAACACTAAGAATGAGACAAAAGCATGTGTACCCTGATTAGTGGTCTTCCTGCTCCAGTGCTAGTAGAGACGGCAGGATGAGTTGTGTGTTCAGAGGTAGGGCTTCCTTGCACGCTCCCATTCTTCTTTTGTGTATGTAGCTTAGGTGGGTTTTCTTCACGCTGAAGAAAGCTTTACAAATAAGCTGCCCAAAAGCCATCAGGAGTCTACTGGCCTTCAGATCCTGGTGTCTACATTGCTGATGACCACCAAGCATGCATGCTTGCACGCTGTCATTACCCGTATGTTCCCCATCAGTGGGTGATGATTACACAGAGCCCATTCAGGCTGTTAGCATGAGCTCTCCTGAAACAATGTGGTCTTTGAGCCTCTGCTGATGTCAGGTCAGAAGTCAGTTCTGAGGCTCAGTGTTCTAAGAAGCCTCAAATCTCTTAGTCCTAGTGAGTTGTAACTTTGTGCATGGGGTTACGTATCTAATAAAGAAAAAACTTAGTGGGCTGCCCAAACTTCTCCGAAAATAGTAGACAAAGTGGGAGAAGGCCTGCAGAATGCTGGATGGGCCCTCACATTCAGGTCCAGGCAAAAAAAGACTGCCCCCCAGGAAAGGGTGGGTACATCTCCCAATAGGACCCTCAAAGGCTTGTGGGCAAGCCCCCTTTCTCTCACTGGGGCCCATGTCTTATCTAAGGGCAAAGTATTGCTCCAGAAATCCTGGCATGATTCCCAAGATGAACACAAAATATGCTGATTGCTCTAATTGCTGGGCCTGATGCAGCAAGAATGATTCCAAGTAACAAAGTCATCACATTCAAGTCTGATTAAAACACTATTGAGGCAACCAGAAGGGGTGGGTGTTGTGGTGGGAGTGGTGGAGGAAGAGGACCCAGTGGAGCACCATAAAGAAATACTGGGGCTTCGGTGGGGGGCCTGGTATGAAAACATACATTTGTAGAGGTCTGCATCTATAACCCCTAAAACTAATACAACAAGGTAAATCACCTTTACCTCAATATGCATAATTGGTAAAAATAAATAACACTGTTGAATTTTCATAGTATAATTTCCCTCTGAACTTTTGCACCATGAACCCTGCTATTTCCACTTTTTATAATGAAGCCCTAAAGACTACAATGTCACAGGGCCCACTGTGTTTGTGAACATCACTGCTCTGTAAACATTAACACAACACCAAACAAGTCTCTGCCTTTTAGAGTGGAAAGGAAAACTTCCTGGGGAGAGCTGTCCACCCACCTGCTAAAGGAAGAGGTCACTGACTGGACCACAGACAGGGTCAGGGGAGGGTCAGGGGAGGTGGGATATCTCTCAGCTCCTACAACTGAATGCCTCTGTGGCCACTGGCTTTCCCTGGTGCTCTGGTCCACCCCTCTGACTTCAAGTTTTCAAGTCTCAGCTCCTTGGTCAGAGCAGAGCACCTACCTCACCTCACACTGGGCGGCCACCTTACTTCTCCCAGGACCCTTACTTCTCACCTTACTTCTCATCAGTCCCCCATCTCAGACAGACTTCCTTACAACACAAAGGCCAAGCCTCACCCACCAAAATAGGATGGGACAAGGAATCTTCTAGGAAGGCTGCTGCCCTGACCAGAAATCCCAGGCTTTTGCTGTAATGGGCATCTCCCACTCAGTGGGGAATCCACATGCGGGGAATCCCAGCTTTTAAAAGAGGTTTAGTCAAACCTCCTCGTTCACACAACACACTAAAGAAGTCTGAGGATCACTTGAAGCTCATTCTTCTTATTTAACATCACGCATTGCCACCTGAATTTTCAAGAAATAGCTGAATCCCCTACAAAACACATCCTTTATAACCTGTGCTGAATGTTTGTTAAAATAATGTAAATGACAGCCTCACTATTTTACATCTTTGCCTCTGCTGTCACATGCCCTGCTCTTGATGAAAACTTAGAGGACAGGGCCTCCCTAGTGGCGCAGGTGGTTGAGGGCAGTGCTGTGAAGCTATCTGCAGTTCTGGTTCAATCCCCGCTGGCCTCGGAGCAAACCACATGGCAAATAGACCTCTCCTGTTTCCCTTAGCAGTGTATTTCATCAGTCTGCCTGTTCTGTCCCCGGTTCTGTCTCTGGTGAATCCTCTCACCCTCCCACGCATCTGGCCTATACCCCGGTTCTCGTATAAATAAAAAATAAATCTTTAAAAAAAAAAAAACTTAGAGAACAATAAGAGGCTAAAACAGTTGGTGTCCCCTCTGTTCTTGATCCTACAGAGTGAAAAAAGACTAGATGTGTATGTGTATGCACTTTTCACATGTGTGTCAAAATTTATATACAATATTAACAATCTGTGGTCTCCAAAACAACTATACAGGCTCTGGTACCCAACCTTTAATGGGAGAACTTGTGCATTTAATGGCAGAACTTCACATACATCTTTATGCAGAATCCCACGTGAAAACTCAGAAAAGATAAAAGTAGGAGGGATGAGTGGGCCTGATTAGGAATTGGTGGGAGTGGTGAGGCCAACCAGAGGCACCTGCCTGGAACCCTTGTGCCACAGGGCACAGTCTAATAGCTTCTGTCCCCAAGGACATCATTTCTCCCACAATCAATACCATTGCCAAAAGAATATCATAATAAGAGGCAGGAGACCTACTTCCTTCACAAGAAGAGACATATGATGGCTGTCCCTACAGATCCAATGGAACTTTCCCAGCTTCCCCTTTTTTAATAAATACCTCCATTTTCCCTTAATTCATGGAGAAAGTTTCCTCTGAGGAGCCTTGGGTCTTCTCCACTTTGCAATGCTTTCTAAAGTGACAGAGTATGTATACAGTCATAGAGGTGCAGTCTGAGGATTCCCCCACCCTAAACTTGCTAAACCTGGAAGAGAGGGGAGAAGGGAGAATGGGTCTTCCTCTTTCAGACAGGTGGCATCAGGCCACGATGGAGGTGGAAGCAGGAGGGAGGTGAGGATTCATGTGCTGAGGGTGGGGTCATGCAAAAGTATGTGACTCCACCCCCTCCTCTCCAAGGCTTCCTGTTCCATTTATCAGGTATCTAAAGGCAGTATTCTTTCCCATTGTGCTTTTTCCCCAAAATCACCATATTGGTGCTTTTAATGGAAGAAATGCATCTGCAGACTCTGCAGGAACACAAATGGGAGTTCCAAACCTGCCTTACTGTCAGGGTACAGAAAGGTTTATCCTGAGGAGTCCACAGAAGGAAATTCACCAGGTTTGATCTGAGCTTGACTTATGCCACCAATGTGCAAGAGTCCATGCGGGCCAGACTAAGATGTCATTGATAAGAGCACATCTGCAAGAGCTCTTAAAGGAGGCATGAAGCAAACCCCTCATCACACCTGGTTAAGGCCCTGTGTAGTTCACACTCTTGTAGCAATTGTATGACTCTTCTCAGGGAGAACATCAGGTGGGGCTGACTTCCAGACTCCTCTCTTGTCTTGTCTCCTCTTCCAGCACTCAGCACTAAGTTGCTATTTCCCAAGACAGGGCACTGGCAATGGCCCAAAGACCTGACCTCCAGGGACAGGATGTGGGAGGGCATGGGCAGGATTAGCTGAAGTGAGCTGCTCAAGCAAATGCAGCCTTCAGAGCAAGAGGCGATGCCAACACCACTCATGATGGACAGGAAGCAGAGCGGGAGGGGGGGGTGAAGTTTGCCTGACTGGCCTCTAAGAGGCTATGGAGCCACATCACGCCGAAACACCACTCACCTTTCAGACCCTGCCCCAGCACACATGCCACACCAGAGCAGACTCCAGGGCCTGGGGGCTGTATACGTGTGTGGGGGCCAACTCCCAGGGTTTTGGCTCACTATATGCCCATCACTGGGGACAGACTGTGGTTAATCCACACACACGTGGCCAAGACAGCGTGAATTAGGCCATTTCTATGACACCATCCATGATAGAAAAGCAATGAATTCTGGCTGGGACAGGTGCTCAAGGCCAGGATGATTCATCAAACCATCTCTAGCTTCACACCTGTTCTTCTAACAGCATCCAGTCGCTTTTAAAATGTTAACACTCTAATGACATTTTTATGGCCATTAGCACAGTGTGAGGTTCTGTTCGATAAGATGACCCCCACCCTCCTTTCACAGATGACACCTGAAATCCCTTATCAGATGACAACAGGTGGTTAACTCTTTGTGACACAAGGTCACACCTACAAGGGACCTTAGGGCTGGGAGGGCAGGAGGCTGCAGAGAGTACAAGGTATTTTCTGGGCAAGGTGTCTACCTCACCAGCCTAAATGGCAAATGATACCTAACAGCAGCTTTTCAATGAACTATGCAAGCAATGCTCAGAAAAGCTCCGCTAGGGGTATGAGCTGTATCTGGGTTCATAGTCCA
Source organism: Talpa europaea (assembly GCF_964194135.1). NCBI lineage: Eukaryota > Metazoa > Chordata > Mammalia > Eulipotyphla > Talpidae > Talpa > Talpa europaea. Next base: position 48,271,792 of record NC_140078.1, on the reverse strand, counting down.
GCCATTCCCAAAGTCCAGCCACTGCACCCGGACGCTGAGAAGGCACCATCACAGCCCCGGAGGCTCACTCTTGCCACACCCAGCCTGCCTCAGACCAGAGCAGAGCTGGGGACTGAAGGTCTGAGTTGCCGGCGTCCATTGGGCTCCTAAATTATTGAAGCTTGCTTCACTTTTCCAAATTCTAAAACCCAACAACAATCTGGAGAGAAACACTTTGAACATCCATACTGCCACATCCCAAAGGGCAACGCCTGAATGTCACCGCCTGGTCGGCACTTCTGACGCCCTGTTCCCCAGCCAAGTCCACACACACCCGCAGATGCTTCCTGACCCAACTTGTCTTCACCAGCAGCCCATCTGCCAGAATCTTGGCAGAGGACCCCAAGGGAAGGGAGGAGGACAGCACCCTATTGTGGAGGTGCTGAGATCTGAAAGCCTTCAGCCTGCATTGCGATCAGTCCCTGCATGTGCCAAAACAATGTGTTCTAATGTTGCGTGTTTATAAGACATTAACTTGAGGGGACAAAGTCCAAACACAGCTATACAGTGGCCTCCAGTCCACACACACTTGCATTGGCAAGAGTTTCACCCGTGGTTGGCAACTCATAGGTCAAGGTCAAGAACCTAGGTATGGGAGAGTCCAGCACTTTTCATGTCCAAATGGACTGCTCCAGAACCTTCTCTAGCTATATGGCCATGGGTTGAAACTGTCATGGAGTCTCATTCACCTACCTCCTAAATAGGGAGCTGTCCCCCCAGAGCCATGAAGTACAAGTCCAGCAGCTCCAACCAGGGCTTCCGAGAAGCTCTTTACCGCATCCATTCCTTTCAGTCTGTGCTCTCCAGGGCCCCTGTGTCATCTTCCTGGACCTCCAGCCAGGTTGCTCAGGGATCCCCACTACTACCCAGCAGAGAGCCAGTCCCTAACACAAGAGCCAGCCCCTAAAATAAGGCTTCCTGATTGGGTTCAGCCCTACCTTCCATCGCCCAATATACCCACTGTCCAGCAGGCTGACGGATGAACTTCCTCCAATAACTGTCGAGATCTCTATATTCTGTATCACGGATAGGCACCATGCACCCCCCTAATGCATGCCCTGTCTGTAAGAGCCATCTTCTTTTCTGAGTCTCCCTGGATTGGACAGGCTGGTAGCTCTTCTCCTCAACACTTTTCTGATTCCTGACACATACTTCAGTAACGGCGTATGGCATAACCTACAGCTGATGTAGGCAGGAAATTAGGTCAGTAGATACATACATACATACACATATACACACATTTACATACAAAATTATAAACACACACAAGTATACATAGACATATACACACACACCACATATACAAATATGCACATGTGCACATACACCCATAAATGTACAGCTACACATGCATATGCTTATACACACACAAGTATGTATGCATATATCTATAAAATATAAATACATATTCATACATACACACACATATCTTCCCCATGAGAAGGTCCACTATTTAATTCACCCTAGTCCATTACAGCATCAGAGACACGGCGAGGCCCTGATGAAATGTGAGATGCATGAAGAAGCAAAACTGTATGTCAAACAATAGAAAAGAACTGATGGAGTTGGAGGTTGTCTCTTGAATGATGTGTGATTTACTCACAGATTTCCCCATTTTACAGATGGGGAAACTGAGGTTCATACAAGAATGTGGCCCTCAAGGGAGCAGAGAACATGCCCACAGAGAGGCTGCCACAGCCCCAGTGCCAACCTAGACTGTTTTTTAAATAAAGAACAGGTCAGGTGCACAGGAGCGAGAGGGAATGGCACCTGACACACTGACCTTGTCATGTCCAGGCCCTCTGGACAGTGGCAATGTACCTGCTCATGGTCTCTGAGGGTGACATCCCAAATTCTGGAACCCACATGAGTCTGTGGGCATGCCCTCAGTCATCAGAACAGATGTAGTGCTGGGACAGGCAAAGTCTGCAGGACACCTGGTACACATTCTGTAACCCGTACTGAGTATCTTCAGCAGGAAGGTGAGAAACTACGGGGGCTCTGGGTGGGACAAAAGTCAGCAGAGCTTGGTCTGCTGACCAAGCAGACGAAAGGTCTCAACCCTTTTCACAGGCCCTAGCACACATGGTTTTGCCATGTTATGTTAGCAGCCTGACAGTACAAGAGATGTGTGCTGCCCCCACAAACCACTTAGGGTGCTACAAAACCTTCATGGGTCCTGTGAGATCAGTTCCCACACCCACTTCTGGGCTTCAGAGGAAATGATAACACATTTAATAGGCCCTGTTATCTGTATCACGTTCCTGCATCCTCTCAGCAGCTCTGGCACCATTATTCCCCACAGGTAGAGGAAAAAAGGACAGAGCGGTCAAGTAACTGGTCCCAGGCACACAGCACAAGAAGGAAGGCAAGAGCCAAACCGGAGCAGCTGGTGCAGAGCTGTAGCTCCCATATCTCCTGAGCTGAACAGGTCATGGTCCTTGAGCCCAAAGGGTACAGTCCCTCCAAAGGGACAAAAGCAATGAGATGATTTTTTTAAAAACAAAACCACCAAGCACAGTGGATCCCATTATCCATGATTGCATGTCAACAAATATACCTAGTCATTGAAAATCATTTATCCAAAACCCCAGGTTGGCAACACATGGGGCATGTTCGTGGTCACGGGCAGACATGAGCAGAGCAGCAAAAATTCTGAGATGCCTTCAGGAGCACACTCCCTGCAGGGCTTAAGCTTGTTTCCATCTCACACCAAAGAAGTCTCTCTCTTTGGGTCTATTTATTGCAACATTTTTTGCAGCTTTGCAACTCTTGTTGGTGACTTCTCTGTTTAAAATTACCCCCCGAGGGCCTCCCTGGTGGCGCAAGGGGTTAAGCACAGCACTATGAAGCTATCCACAGCCCCTGCAGCACAAATTCGATGCCCAGGCAGGGAGGTACCCAGATGGCGCAGCAGACCTCTCCTGTCTCACCTGCTGCTCCCCTCAGCAGTGTATTTCAGTTAGTCTGTCTATTCTGTTCCTCACTCTGTCTCTGTTGAGTCTTCTCATCCCCTGCACCTCTGGCCTGTACCCCAGTTCTTATATGCATAAATAAATAAATCTTTAAAAACAATAAAATAAAATGACCCCTCAATACAGTGCTAATGTGCCGTCTAGTGTTCTGAGCAAGAAAGCTATGCTGGGCCTCCCGGGGAAGATCTGTGGGTTAAGGCGGCTTCGTCCAGGACTGATAGCACTGTTGGCCACAATGGATGTGAATGATTCAACAAGAATACTAGATAAGGTGTCTTTAGAAAGAGCACAGAAAACAAGGTGGTGTATTATTGATGGAAATGCTTTGAACAGAGGCCAGCAGGAGCTGGGCCCAGCATTCTACAGAGACCAATGCTTAGTATTTGCTAATTTAGTGTCAGGACACTTCCAGCAGCCGGCACTATGGAAATGAAGTGACTGACTTACATAAGCAGGCAGCACATCCAACTTCTCCCGGGCTAGGTCTCCTGCCAAGACACTGAGGGTCCCCCCTCCCTGCCCAAGTAGAGGCTGTGGTGGGGCTGGGGAGCAAGAACAACAAGCAGCCCCAAGAGCTTCAAGTATTCTGTGCGCGTGCGTGCGTGCGTGTGTGTGTGTGTGTGTCTCAGGAGGGGGAGGAGGAGGAGAGGGGGCACAGGTATCACTTCTCGTTCTGCTTAGACCACTTCACATGGACTCTGCCGTGTGCAGGCTTTCCCTGGCCTGGGACCAGTGCAGAGCTTGTATGCTGCAGTCAGATGGGTCTGGTCTCCCATCCATTTCAGTGTCTGTCCTTTGGTATCTGGAACAACACAGGACAACTACGCAGCTTCCTCTGTGATCACAGACCTTGTACAAGCCGAGAAGACTTCAAGGACCTCTAACCGGTATCTCACTTTAGATATCTTTTAGAAACTGATCCTTTTATCTTTAAGGTGGGCTTACAGGTTCTTGGGAGCATGAATTAAGATGTGAGGCTTCAGGGCCTCCCTGGAACCTATGAAGCTGTCCGCAGCCATTACAGCACGAGTTCGATCCCAGGCCAGAGAGCTGCCCACATGGCACAGCAGTCCTCTCCTGTTTCACCTGCTGCTCCCCTCAGCAGTGTATTTCAGTCGATCTACCCCACTCTGTTCCCCACTCTGTCTCTTGTGAATCCTCTCACCCCCCACACCTCTGGCCTGGACCTCAGTTCTTGTATGTATAAATAATAAATAAATCTTTAAGATGTGAGGCTTCGGCCAGCTGCCATACCTCACCCCAGCACTACCACTTCATTCTCTTTCCAGGGCCAAGTGTGCTGCCCAGGAAATTCTGAGCGCAGCCAGCTCCCCACCAACCACCCCACCAGGACCACAGACCCGGGAGGAGATAGCGCCTCTGCAAAGCAGACAGGGTATTTGGGATTGCTTGCACATCTGAACAAATTCACTGCTGATGGAATAGAAACAGATGGTCACACTCAGACTTTAAAGGCAGTCATGGAATGCTCCATTCTACGATGGCAGTGATTCTAGAGATAAATGCAGCCTAAGTTAATGCTGCTGAGTTTTGGTTTGCTTTGCTTTCTTTTTTTTTTTTTTTTTTTTTTTTAAGATTTATTTATTTATGCATACAAGAACTGGGGTACAGGCCAGAAGTGTGGGGGTGAGAGGACTCACCAGAGACAGAGTGGGGAACAGAACAGGCAGACTGACGAAATACACTGCTGAGGGGAGCAGCGGGCGAGACAGGAGAGGTCTGCCGCGCCATGTGGGTTGCTCCCTGGCCGGGTGTCGAACTCGTGCTGCAGAGGCTGCGGATTGCTTCATAGGTTGCGTCTTAACCCCTTGCGCCACCAGGGAGGCCCCCTGGTTTGCTTTGCTTTCTATCAGTAGCAACTAGAGATGGTGGGGGAGGAGAGTAGAAAAGACAATGCTGTAATATGCAGCTTTCAAGTGGGAAGAAAGTGATTCATAGTCTACCAAACCTTCCTTAGCACCTCAACACTTTTAATGGCATTAACTAGCTCTGAGCACTAAAGCTCATTCTGGTATAACCTAGCTGAGACCCTGTTTCTTGCCCACCAGGCCCCAGAACTCCTGGGGCCAATTGTACCCTGGTAAAAGGTACCCCAGCAGGGCCTGTAATTACTGGTGATAGCCACGGGGTAGGAAGTGGTCCACTTGCACAGGTTCACAGCCCAAGAAGTCCACAGGAGTGCTGGGAAGCCAGAGAGAAGAAAAATTCAGGAGGACAAGTTCCATGCAAGGATAGAAATCATGCGCCTTCTGCACAAGGACCAGAGGCCAATACTTCCAGGCTCTGGTGGCAGGGGCCTCAGAGGCGGTGTTGATAAACAGGTGAGAACTTAGAGCCCTACATGAGCTTTGCAAGGTCAAGTGCACTCTGGGAACACCTCTGATGGAACAAGTGTGCTCAGTGACCTGGGCACAGAAAAGGGTGCTTCTGGATACATGCAGGTGCTCAGAGGAGGGTTAGAGGAGAAGTCAGGTCATATATGGTGCAGAAGCTACTCTTGCTGTGAGACATTTAACATGGCACTTGGAGGCCATGCCTCAGGGCCACCAAGAATCAGCACTTTGTCTCCAGCCACCAAGGTGGTTTAGATTCTTGGGAAATACTGAGCTGAACACAGAAAGAGATTGAGATAAATGCAGCCTAAGTCAATGTGGCTGACATGCTTAGGATGCTCTGCTCCAGGTGTAGGAGCAGAGAAGCAATGCTCCAGCTAGAGTACAAAATGAGTGACCCCACAGACCACCCCTTCCTGCAAGCCAGTCATAGAAGAAGTCCTAATCCCTCTGAAATCAGTCCCAGTGGCTTTTGTCATTAAGGCCAACAGACACTCCAGCCCCCACCTAGCATGCCAATACCCCTTTACGATGCTGCTGTGAATGAGTCATGTGCACGTTCAGTGGGCAAGCAGAGAACAGATTTGGGGGAGATAGACTCATAAAGACAGACCTTAAAATGGTGCACCCATTCAACCAGGACACTAGAGCAACAAGCACAAAGAAGAAATAAAATCCAGATAGCTGCAGCCAAAGGGCACAAAGATAATATATGGCTGCCTGTGACCAGACACTTAGCACTGAGCATACACAGACAGGAGGGAAAACTGAGAAAAACACAGTTTGGGCAGGATGCTCTGGGATGTGTGACTTCACTGACACTTAACCACCTGCTGCCAAAGTATCAAGAGTTCAACCCAAATTCCCCAAACGTGATTCTCACAAGAGCCATTAAACTCACAACTATGGGTTCTGGACCTCCAAGAAGACAGCAGGGTTTCTCTGAGCAGATGGCAAGGACACTTCTCATCTAAATGTAAACAGGCTCCTTGCTCCAGGCCCTTCCCTCAGAAAACTGACACCAAGTAACCTCACTCACCTTCTCCATCTGCACTCAGGTTCTCATAGGAGTCCCAGCGGATCAGCGGGTCTGCAGTATTGAAGTCCACGACCACCCCACGGTCATTGCACAAGTGCTCACATCCTGCATGGAGTGGGATGGACACAGCCATTAGAACCAGGAGCTAGCACTTCTGCATCCGCTCAGGGATGAGGTGGGAGAGCGAGTGCAAACTAGTGCACTCGCTAGACTCAAATGCAGAAGTCAAGCCCCTAGATCCACCTCCTCCCTCCAGGCTGGCATTAGAGCTGAGACGCACTGTTTGGACAAACTGAACGACAGGTAAAATCTCTTGGTGGGATGGAAAGGTGAGTATCGGTTCTCTGTCCACCTTGTGACAGTTCTGGGCTGAGTGTTTCTTCTGCACAAGATCAGTAGCCATTTCACAGTTCAGGGCTCATGTGTGCCAGAGGCCTACCAAGGGCAGGTGGATGGGTCAGGCAGGGTAGGGCCCCACTCCCATGCGCCTATATCCATTTTCCTTCCACCAGACATTCTGAGGATGCCAAGTGGCTTTACCTCACTAAGCTTGCCTGAAACCACTCCTGCCTAGATCTTTGATGCTGAGTGTGAAAGTGTTAGCGGTGATTACCTTCCACAGCTGTTCAAAACAAACTCACACACATGGGTCTGGGTGATAGAAACAGACCATTCTCCTTGACTGAAAAGGACAGATTTTTCTATTGATATAGTTTTATAGAGAAGAATCTATTTTGCCTATAAATATTTGCAGTCTACTACACTTCTAATACTCTTTAAAAATATTTAGTAGCTGGTTGAGGATAGAAGCAAACGGGGTTGGGGGAAGGCATACCCCCCTTCCTGGACCCTTCTGGGCGAGTCATGCCATCTCTGGGGTCTTATTGACCCATCTGGGCCCTGCTGTCTCCAAGACATACTGCCTCAACCTTCTAATAAACTTTTTTAAAAAATAAATATTTCCAAACACATGTAAAGATTGGAGACTGTACAGGGAGCTCACGACACCCATCACCATACAGCCACCAACTGGTCCAGCATCTGCCTCTACTTACCTTGAATCTTCTCAGGAGTAGCGGAAAAGACCAACTCAATTTTCCCATTATTAGGAAAACGGTCATCTGAGAAAAAAAATTTGAGCAAATTTGGAGATTAAAAGCCAAAAAAAGCATGGATGAATTGTGACCTTAAATTTCCCCCAGCAAGGCACCATTCAGGAATCTGCAATTTCATATACCGTTTCCCTGTTTCGCCCCCACCCCCCCTTGCAGGATTGTCAATGATTACGCAATAGGCTAAATTCATTGGAGGGTCAGGTAGGGAAAACAGTGAAAGAAAGAAGCAACAGGGCTGCCTGAGGGCCCATAACCCAGAGTGACCCTCGCCACACCCCTCCACCCTCCGCCATCCATGCACAGCACAGGCAGCAGCCCCTCACCTTTGCTGGCACTGTCCAGCTCCTCCTTTCCAAACACAAGGCTATAGCCCTGAACAGCGCCGGTATGAAATTGTAGGCGAAAAACGACATCACGGGTGGCGGAGCGGTACTTCTTATGGTAGCACTTCACCTGGCGTGGGAGGGATGGGAGAGCAGACAGCTGTGGGAGGAACCTTCTGAAGCACTGACAATGTTTGGCGGGGACGTACAGCATAGCTCCCTTCACAGGGTGCTGACCTGTGCCCTTCATGGGAACCCAGCCATGGCAAACATGACTACTGCTCTGGTGTCTTCTCTGGGACACCTTCTCTAGGAAACTGTGCAGGACCCTTGGAGCCAAAGTCTCACCAGCCACGGCTTTAGAGGGCTCGCCGATATTTAGGAAGATATCTAAAACCGGAGTCTCTTTTTCCTACATTTTAACAACCAATGGTGACATTTTTCTTTCATCTAAACTCTCCATGTTTCAACTGAAAGCCTTTCTGGTTTCAGAAAAGAACCAGCTGGTCATAACCATTCAGCACTTGTGTACATGCTGTGATTTAGAGAAGAGAGGAGGAGAGAAAGGAAAACAGGGAGAGAGAAGTGGGAGGGAAGAAAAGTCTTGGCATGTTAATTTCCTAGGTCAAGATGTCTGGATATCCTGAGTCCTTTGAGATCAGCTACCAGAATCACCACTGGCATGATTTGAATTCAGACAGTACACTGTAACCTTGGGGCTGAGGGGGTGGGGTGGGGTGGGGTGGGGTGGGAAGGGTGGGTGTCACTAGCCCCTGGGTACATCTCAGACCCTCAGGTGATTGTTGATAACCTGGAGTAGAAGAGGGGAAAGTTCTATGCCACTAAGAGAGAAACTGTCACTAAAGGGAATAAAGTCCAGGCAGCCACAGCCTGCTGGGAATGCATCCCTCTGGGCAGACCACATCGTTGTTTGCCTTTGTGCTATCTACAAGGAAACACTCTGATAAATAAATGAGAAAATGTAAATAATCTGTCAAGGGAATGCTCATCTTGACAAACACATGCTGAGCATTCCCTTGGCTGCTGGCGGTGGGCTGGTTCTAACAGAGAGGATCTGGATTCAGTAGGTATCCAGACTCAGACCTGGCCAGTGACCCAGTCCAGGGGATCTGAAACCTGCTAACAAGAGTTCTGGAGAAAAGTGAAAAATGTCGATTTACTGTCCAACACCAAGGGATCAGCAGCTGCAGTCCTCCCTACCTGTCTAAGTAGGACACCTTTACTGGGCCCAGTCAAAGGCCAAACTCTTGGTGCTTCTTCCAGGATGAGCATCCCTTGTGCCCCCATCTCTACAGGATGACAAGGTGCCTGCTTGCCTGCTCCCCACCAATGGAAGAGGTCTGTATTCAACCAGGCTCCTTTTAAAAGAACACAGCAATTTGGCATCCAAGGGGGAGGCAGCTGCAGACCATCACACCCCGAGCCTGGACACCTATGGCCTCTCAAAGTACCCGGCAAACAGCAGGGGCTTGCTCCGCCATGCTGACACACCTATGCAGTCCTGCAGCATCTCAGAATGCACAACATCCCGCCTCACTTCCTTAGAAAGTCAAGAAAGGGAGTTTTTTGGGTTTTTTTGGGGTTCTCCCTGGTGGCGCAGGCGGTTGAGCACAGCGCTGTAAAGCTGTCCACAACCTCTGCAGTGTGGGTTTGATCCCGGCCGGCCGGCAAGAAACCCACATGACGCGGCAGACCTCTCCTGTCTCACCCGCTGCTCCCTCAGCAGGGTAGTTCCATCAGTCTGTCCGCTGTTCTCTGCTCTGTCTCTGGTGAGTCCTCTCACCTCCTGCACATCTGGCCTGTACCCCGGTTCTTATATAAATAAATAAATCTTTAAAGAAAAATTAAGTCCTTATAAAAAAAAAAGAAAGGGAGTTTTGTTTTTTGTTTTTTGTTTTCCCCTGCTCTGAGTCTAAGACTCATCCTGACTGGCTCCTGACAGACAGCGCCTCCTAACCCAGTGACCCACAGGCCAGACCCCCACCTTCCCCAGGAGACAGTGGTGCCCCATTTACCCCTTTCTTCATCACAGCAGCTGCACATACAGTGGGATGCAAGAGATGGGCATCATTTTCCCCAAACAGCCCACTCCCATCTGCCATGAAGCTGGCACCCAAGTGTGACTCCAGTGTTGAAAAACTCCCTGTTCCTCCTATCACCAGGATGCAGGCAGTCCAAGGCTCAAAATAGAAGAGCGAGCTATCCCACATGCCAGAGAGCTGTGGCCCTCTCCCAAGGGATTTCCCTGGAATTCTGATAAGCATATTGGCTGAGATCAGAAACCACCTCACATATCTTCTTGTTGTTTCACTCTGAACTTCTCTTCCACTGATCAGAGCTGTCATCGCCATGCCTCTAGTCCTCCTGACCCTCAGGAGCTGACTTCACCATCTCCTAAAGACATGAAGAGCCCCTCGAGTCTCCTGGCAGGGGCAGCTACCACCATCACAGTAGCTCCGATCTCCAGAGATCTACCCGCCCCAAAGCCCTGCCATGGAAACCCAGGGCCCTCCACAGATCAACTCAATATATCCAGTCAATATAGCTAATCTGAAGTAAACCTAATCAGTATCACATTCAACACTTAACGAACCCACATTTTGCTTGATACGAGTGCCCTTGGGGGACATAAAGTAATGATAAAATTTCATAAAGATTAGAATTATTGACATTGTAGTCTTCCCTCTGGCACTAATTAAGTTCTATTTACCTAGCTCTCACTACAGAGCTTCTAGAATACCAATCCTTTACCTTCAGTTTTTTTCAAATCATCAATTCATAGAGCTGGTGTCTCTTTGCAGTATGTGCAAGTAATGAAATTCAGTATTTCATTGAATGACATCCCGGTGTCACAAGTTATCACCAAAGAAACAGCAGCAGCACATGGATACAGAGGGCATGGCACAACTCATGGGGAGTTCTCAGGTCTTGGAAGAATTACTCAGTCTAAACTGGGCTTTCTCTGACTGCACAATGGGCATTAAAAACATCAACTTCACAATTTTATTACAAAGATTAGATTAGCACTATCTATTAAGACAACCTATACATCAAAAGACATGCTGTTACTTTTATATGCAGTTATAAATTATAAATGTTAAAGGCTATAGCTTCTAGAGAAAAGGACTTGAGGACTTGGAACTCAAAACCGCTGCCTGGAGGGAATAATGATCACAGCGGGAAGTCTGCATGTACTCTCTCTCTCTGAAAAATCTTCACCCAACCTTATCAACTAATAGCCTCATAAAACATGATGGAGCTCTCAGTTGGATTCTACATTCTTAGTGACCAGGAACCGAGCATTACCTTCATCTCGTGTCCCCCAGAGTAAATGCCGTGCACACAGCTGAGCTTTCCTATGTGAAGGAATTCTGATTCAAAGAAGTTATCCATCAGTCTGATCTTTAAAATCAACTGATATGAGACTTATGCTTAGGTGACATGAATATATTTTTATTTCAAACTCCCCATGACAAAGAGAAAAGGCACTTTGGACAAGGGGCACAGGTCTGAGAGACAGCCCAGAACACATGTCCCCAAGTCAGAGGTCAGACCATCCCTGCTCCCCTCCATGTGAATGAAACCTTGTCACTGGAAGACCCTATTCAGATTCAACTCCGCTTGTCATCTAGACTCTCATGTGATCAATACTGACAACTAAAAATGCAGACCCCTCAGTGCATCCCTATAGGAGGAAAGAATCACACCTATCAACCTGCTTTGCTGGTGGCTCCAGTGGCTGTCTAGACAGGGCTCAAGGATTTGTATCCTCAGAGAAAGACCCACAACCGCACATTTAAAAGCTTGATAGCTAATCCTCATAAGCAGAACATCATCTGGGACCAAGACTAACCACCAGTTCACTTGAAGATGAAAATAATTTTAGATGGTTGTAATATTATATTCATTACCAAAACCACTGAAAAGTCACCAGGCATTTGGTGTAATGAAAACACAACTAATTAAACTCCCTGTGCTAAAATAAAACTACAGACTGGATTAAGACTCAGCCCCAGGTTTGGGAGACTTGTGACATTTTAGGAGAGAAAGATACACACACACAAAGTCACAGAAAAACATCGTGGCAGGGATAATATGTAAAAAACTACCCACCACAGATGCAGTGTAGGGAAGGATTTAAGGACAATTTCATTTTTCCTGACTGTACAATGTGCTCTCAGGAAGAAATAACAAATGATAGTGCAAGTTGTTATGACAGCTTCATGGGGAGGGATCCCCTCTGTTCGTAAGTGGGATCCCGGGAGGGAGGGCATGAAGACAAAACGTAAGTGGCCACTGGGTTTGTGCAGACAGAGGCAGCTGGATGAGGCATGCAGACAGAGAAGTATTTACAAGTTGATCAGGGCTCTGGACCCTGGCCAGACTCCTCCTGATGGTCCTGCTGCCCACGCGAATTCCTTAGCAGGTTACATAACGACTCTGCAGCTTGTGAAGTCTCTGCCCTCCTACATGACAACAGCATATTTACTGAACACTGAGGCCTGCCCTTTGGAAAGGGGGCAATGTAAGAATCTGATCTTTGGTGAAAGCACACTACAGGTTTTCTGGGTCTGGCATGCAGTGGGAGGGCTGTGGGGACAGCTGGCCATGTCCAGGAAAGTCAGACCACAGGTAGATGTCGACTTGGCCTCCTAGTTAGTGCCACCCACAAGCCCCAACAACACCCCCCCCACACACACACACACCTAGTTAGTTGTAGGAATGACAAACAGTACTCTACTTTCCCAAGTACTTTTCTCAGCCCATTAGAGTTGATGCAGCCTTTATTTCTCATGGACTTGAGCCACTGATCTTTGTTAACACGTCCCCTCGCAGAATCCCTTGAGGAAAGGCAGGCAAATTATCTGTAAGGCTGACACTTTCAAACCAAGGAGGGGAAATATCAAAGTGGACGAGATACATTCTGGAAGGATGAGGACCAACCAAGGGCAGGGAGCCACATGGACCAAGGAGGGGAGCTCAGAAACACCAGAGAGAGACCCCCTTGGGAACTTTGCAGCCTGCCCATGGTAAACCTATAAAAGACTTTTCTGCTCCTTAGAATTCCTTCCAAGTCACCACCATTGTGAAATTCTTGATAAGAAATGAACATGCCTGCATGTTTGAACTTTCACACAGAAATGGCCCTGAAACTTATTTCCTACTGCAGCCTTCTGGATGCCCGCTGAATTGACAGAAATGTACATCAAGTCTTAACACCCCAAATTAAAAACAGGGCAAAACAAAAGCACATGTACCACCAGAGGTTCATCAGGAGTTGGGGAGAATATAAAGGGCAGGACACTGGGGGGTTCTCTGTGCTTTGAAGGAGACTCCAAAACCCAGAGCCAACCTGAGCAAGAGGGGAGGACAACACAGCCGTTATTTAGGAGCTCAGTCAACAGTGGGGAACTGCCTGTGTTGATGCTTGTGGTCACTTTCAGGGAGAACCAACAGTCCAAGTATTGTGAATTGTAGCACACAGTGGACACTGATCTGAGCATCGCGTGACACCTTGAGCAGGCCGGGACTGCTGTCCACGCTGCCTGGGAACCATTCTTCCTGACATCCTGGATTCGCCTCTATGCAGACCTTTAACTCTTTTCTCTCCACATATGTGAACACCCAAAGTTCTCCTTGTACAAGATAGTTACTTGCCCCCTCAACAACTGGGCTCCAAACTCAGCAAGAGGCATTACCCATGTGAGACATGAGCTGTGGCAAGTGAATGGATGAATGAAAATGAAGACAAATTCCAGGCAAATGTGTCATATGGCAAATGGCCCTTCATTCAACTATTAATTTTACCAGAAGAGATAGAAATTTTACTAGAATAGATAGAACAAAGAAGTTTGGGACGGAATTGTTTCTTTCCAGAATTCATAGGTTGGATTTCTAATGCCCCAGGATCTCAAAATGTGGCTGGATTAGGAGGGGCTTTAAGAGTCAGTAAAGTAAAAAGAAGTCACTGGTATGGTCTCTAATCCAATAGGACCAGTGTCCTAAGAAAGGGAGACTAGACACAGACACACACAGAAGAACAACTATGTGAGGACATAGGAGAGGATGGTGATCTTGAGAGAAGCCTCAGGATAAATCATCCATGCCTGCACCTGGCTCTCATACTTCCAGCCTCCAGGGTCGTGAGGAAATACAGTTCTGCTGTTGAAAGTCTGTGGGACTTTATGGCAGTACTTGGAAACGAACACAAGAATTACAAGTACTGGGCTTCCCCTGGTGGCGCAGGCAGTTGAGCGCCGCGCTATGAAGCTGTCAGCAGCCCCTGCAGTGCCAGTTGGATCCCGGCCGGCCGGTGAGGGTCCCACATGATATAGCAGACCTCTCCTGTCTCGCCTGCTGCAACCCTCAGCAGTGTATTTCGTCAGTCTGCCTGTTCTGTTCCCCACTCTGTCTCTTGTGAATCCCTCACCCTCCCATGCATCTGGCCTGTACCCCGGTTCTTACATAAAATAAATAAATAAATCTTCAAAAAAAAAAAAAGAATTACAAGTACTTTTAGGCTTCTTAGAGATAGCTAACTGAACTACCAAACCTCTTAGGTAATCATTTCTATAAATGATGCAAGGAAAAATTACCCTCTGTGATGTAAAAATACCCCTTCTCAGATACAACCCTTATCTTCTTCCTCCCATCTGAGAAAATATGTGCAGAGTGCACAAAATTAATTGTAATACAGGAACTATAAATCAAGTAATAATACAATTCTAAAAATACTCTGTGTTAGGAATGTATAAAGGAGCAGGAAGGGGAGAGTTTCAGCAAAGTAAGCATCTCCTGTGAAAAAATCCTGGAGATCCTATTTGCCCAAATTGCTAATGGAAGCAAAAATTCACACACAGGGGCTTCCATAGCAGGAAATACTCACTCACCTGGAGACCCAGCAACAGGGTGGCTGAACCCCAGAGCTCTCACCTCCCATGTTCACTTCTGGTATGACGTGGATGGAGGAGAACACATATCACAGTGGCACAACTTGCCCAGGAGGCCAGCAACCCCAGGCACTGACTCAAGAGGCAGTTTCCAGTGAAGACTTGGGTAGGTCGGATTGCTGGGGAGTGGAGTTGGCCTTGCCTCAACCCCAGGCTCTCCACTCTAAGGTAGGCTAATGAGGCATATGGCATAAGGGAGGACAGGGCCGCCGGCTTCCATCATGGAAGCACAGGATGGGAGTGACATGGGCAGCAGGTGCCAGCAAAACATAGAGAAAAGAGAACTGGGACACGTGCAGGTGATGACAGGATCACAGAATGTCAGGGCTAAATGACTGAGGGGGCAGGTGGGAAACAAGGGTCTGTTCACCATAGAGGAACTCAGACTCCATGCCTCACCTGCAGGGAAGATGCAGCCAGGAGCAGAGTGCTCAGCTGTGCACCTCGGGTCACAGTGCATGAGGCACAGTTTGGGGGACAACAGACGTCACCCTGGAGGAGGGGGGAAAGAGCATGTGGTGGTGAGACTCAGGACACATCCAGGAGGAGACTCTACAAGACTGCAGGATGTGGGACAGGGGAGCAGAGGAGATGCCAAGTGGGAAAGTTTCCTGTGTGGAGATGAGGAAGAGGTCAGCACCACCCTAAAATCAGCAGGAAGGAGATCCGAGGGCAGGGCAAGGTGACACAAAGTATAAACTTGGACTCAGAGAGAGGGTGAGGGCAGGTCAAAGGTAGCAGCACAGAGATGGCACCAGAGTGAACAGCAAGTTTATGAAGAAGGATAAGAAAAGGAAGGGACTTCAGTAGGGAGCCAATGGAAAAAAAAGACCTAGGAAGAATGCATGATGGTCAATGCCATGGAGAAGATCACCATGATAAGGTCTAATGGGACCAGGTCAAAGGGAGAGAAAGAAGGGACAGATTGAGGCTGGACATATAACATCCTTATCTAAAATCCAGACAAGAAAGCAGAAGGAGGACCTCCCCAGTGGCCTAGGGGCTAAGTCTCAGCACTATCACCACTACTGCCTGAGTTTGCAACCCGGCCAGGGAGCTAACCCACATATGGCACAGCAGACCTCTCCCTTCTTGCCTGCTGCTTCCCTTAGCAGTGTATTCCAGTACATCACCTGTTCCCCACTCTCAACCCCTCACACCTCTGGCCTATACCCCAGTTGTTCTATGCAAAAGTTAAAAAAAAAAAAAAAAAAGAAAGCAGAAGGAGGCACAAGCAGAGATCATTCAGAGAGGCCTTGGGGGACCAGGCAGGTAGAGAACCAGGTTGTAAGACCACCAAGAAGATAAACACTAAGGAGTCTCTGTGCTTTGGGGCCCACACCAGAATAATGCTCTCCCCTCAGGTCCAGTTCAGGGTCCTTCCAGACAACTCCACGCTCATAGATTCAGGCTTCTAGTGAACTTCCACAGTGGTTCCTGTTTCACCTGAGCCCTCAGTTTCTAGCACCTGGAGCTCCCCATCATATAAAGGAAAGGGCACATCCAAGCAAAGCCCGAATACTCTGGGGTGGGTCCTAACAGCCTACCGCTAGCCATCCTTTCACCACCCATCTCAGCTGCTCAGCAGTCACTAGCATCAGTACTGGGTCACTCTCCTCACTGTTTTTTTTTTTTTTTTTTTTTTTTAATACAAGCACTGGGTATAGTCAGAAGCACGGGAGGGTGAGATAATTCACTAGAGCCAGAGCATGGAACAGAACAGGCAGACTGACGAAGTACACTGCTGAGGGGAGCAGCGGGCATGGCAGGAAAGGTCTGCGCGCCATGTGGGAACCTCGCCCAGCGGCCGGGGTTCGAACCAGCGCTGCAGAGGCTGCGGGCAGCTTCGCAGCCCAGGGCTCAACCGCTGTGCCACTGGGGAGGCCCTCCTCACTGCTTCTTAGGCCCACTCTTCTGTTCCCCTGTGACTATGGGGTCTCCTCTCCCCTTTGAAGGCCCTGTTTGTAGGCATGGTGCACAGAGTCTCAAGGCCCTGCTCAGGACATCATGGGCTCCCCAGCATGATAAAGAGGGTTCACACAACACCCCAGTACTCTCAATTGCCAGCCTCCAGGCCTTGCTCCCCTCTGTCCTCAATCCCAGCCCTTCCCTGTCTGCCTCCCCTTGCTCATCAACTCACTTTCCAGAGGTATCTGGCAGGCACCCCCAAAATGCCTGGGCCTGGAACTTCCATCTATAGCTCGAGCTTGGAAACACCTCTGCTCAGCACTATACAGACTTACACATCTGAGTCAGGACCAATTTTTTCTGAAAATGAACAAATCATTGCCTGTCAACCTTTCTACCACAGAGAGAACCACAGGGAGCACTTGGATGCCCCAACGAACCGTCTGAGTAGTCAGCGGATCAAATCCACTTATGAACATA
The DNA here is from genome assembly GCF_964194135.1 of Talpa europaea. Taxonomy (NCBI): domain Eukaryota; kingdom Metazoa; phylum Chordata; class Mammalia; order Eulipotyphla; family Talpidae; genus Talpa; species Talpa europaea. Next base: position 48,254,588 of record NC_140078.1, on the reverse strand, counting down.
ATGAAGATCACTGTACGCCACCTACACAAGGTGACAGCAACTTTCATGTGGTTGTTGGTGCCCTGAAGGTGTAATCTTTCATCCAGGGACAATGCAGGTAGCAGAGCCCCAAACACACAGGCCTGTGTCTTCCTGCCTGAGAGGCATGTGGCTCCAACAAGCTTGCCGCCTGCCAAGGGGCTGCTCTGGCATCGGCATGCAGGGGCCAAGTCTGAGCATGTTTAAGCACTGCCTTCACCCACTCACAGCTCCTCTCCACTGCCCCACCCCATTCCTGACCAACTCCCAGTTAGGAAGGGCTACACTGAGACCTCCCACCCGAGTTGCCTCTGACTGATCCCACATTGCCTGCTCAAACCACATTCCAGTTCACCAGCACATGCAGTGTTTACTCTGACCCTATGCCCAAGCCAGTGTCTGCCACAGGGTGGGACAGCGGTGAGACACATGGGTGGGGCTTCAGGGGGTACGGGGTGGTTCCTAGAGGAGGAGGTGGCCATCCCAGGCCAAGCCACACTCAATCTGCTCACATCTGTGTGGCCTGTAATGCCCCCCAGCCCACCGAACCCCCGCTACCCACGCACATGGTTTTCATTAAGCAAAGGGGCCTCCAGCTCAGATACGTGGCCTCTCAGACCCTATTCAAGTGGAAGAAGAGGCCTGGGACCAAAGGGCAGTGACAGCTGTGCGATGTCGGTCTCGGTCTCTGGGAAGCCTGGACTGCCAGTGCATTTTTCAGGACATGGTGAAGAGCTTTGTTAGCAGCACCACATTTTCCAAAAGCAAACCACACGCATCCCAGGCCTCACATCTGGCTTCAATCTTCTAGGACACTAACCCTCTCAAGGACGTCTTAACAATGCAATGGCCCTCTGGGGCCTTGCTGGGGCACTTCCTCTTCCTGTCTTTCAGGCCCTTTCCAGGCTAGCCCCCTGGCCCAGGAAGTGTCCCTTCCACCTGAGCTTTCCCAATGGGGTCCTTCCTGGAGGCAGTGCCACAGAATGGCTGAGAAAAATGGGTCTCTGAAAATGTGTTAGCCACCCTACATCAGCTTTTCACTACAGAACAGGACTGCCAACTCTTTAATCTCTAATTCATGGTGAGGAAGGAAGAACATGATGTTTGTTAAGTGCTCAGCATGATACCTTGAAAATGAAGTAACTCTGCTGCTTTTTTTTTTAAGTTTTTTTTTTTTTTAAGATTTATTTATTTATACAAGCACTGGGTACAGTCAGAAACGCGAGAGGGTGAGAGAATTCACCAGAGCCAGAGCGGGGAGCAGAGCAGGCAGAAGGACTGAAGTACACTGCTGAGGGGAGCAGCAGGCGGCAGGAGAGGTCTGCGAGCCATGTGGGACCCACCTCCGGTGGCCGGGGAGCAGCCGGGGATCGAACCGGTGCTGCAGAGGCTGCGGGCAACTCGCAACCCAGCGCTCAACCGGTGCACCATCGGGGAGGCCCCAACTTTGCTACTTTTTATTCCCCAGCATGCCTGCTTCAGGCCCTCTCTCTTGCAGCTCACACATGCACACTCACCAGCACACACACCCCAAGGGCCTAGATGGGGAGAGGCCTCCCTGGTAGTTTGTACAGGGACATCAAGGGTATGAATGAGCTGGGGCCTCTATCTTCATGAACATCACAGACTTGAGTTTTGTGAGATTTCAGGAGGGGGCAGGTTAGAGTTTGCCAGCCACTCAGAAAGTGGTATTCAAACCCAAATTTTTAGGGGAAATTAATGAGAAACTTACAAACTCTGGATGAGCCATTTATAATAAAACAAAAAGATCAAGTCTTGACCCATCATCCCTTCTTGTCATATTGTGTTTCCCAAAGCTTGGAAAGAACACAGGAAAGCTGCCCAACATGTGCTGGAAGCCATACATGAGGCTTAAAGGTTTTCCTTATTTCAGAAAAATTTCTCTTAAATGATTTTAGATGTATGAATTTTTCTATCTTCAAGATAGATAAGATGCAAAAACATAACCATTAATGTCTTCCAAGAACCAACCCATCCAAGAAGCAAAATTATATGGAAAAATCACTATTTAGATCATTAACAGAGCTGCCATACGCTAGTAGTAATTCACACCTTGGCTACTAATGATAAATAAATATTTTTTTTGTCTACATCTATACCCTGGAAGCCAATAATCATGTTAAAATTGCACATTAGAGTCAAGGAATGGCAGCCATCAGCAGTACCATGGCTGAGTTAGGACTTTAATTTCAGGGGTGCATATACCAAGTGGCTCTAACAATTTGTCCTGTCCCTTTCACTAAAATAGTTTTACTCAAAATTAACCAACCGCCTTAAGTCAGGCTCCTTTTCATTCTTCCTACAGCTGTTGTTTTGGAGGGTGAGGGGGGTGGTGGCAAGGTTTGATGTTACTGTTTTAAGATGACATTGCTTCTCTGTGTGTGTTGGGATTAAAGGTAAAACAGAGACAAGGCCATGACACTCACCATGATGTCCCCTTTGAGGAGCTGGGCCGGCTCTATGGCAATGTAGATCCTGTTTTGGTTTTCTGGGCCAACATTGCTTTGAGACAAACAGAAGAGAGACCGTCATGAAATACTATGATTTAGTGGACAAAATACATTTTGAGATAGGCAAGCCTACAACTGAAAATTCAAAAATTACTGATTTTCCATTAATGCTCAGAAAATGCTATCCAAACACAAAAAGTAAATCAGATAAACCCAGAAATTCTAATTCCGAGGGTGTGTATTTGCCCTTTGTCTGACGCAGAGTGGAGAGAAAGGCCAACCCCAGGAACCTGGTCACTTCCCCATGCATCTCCCCTTCTTCTAGGATCCAGAGTTCATGCCTCTTATGGAGCCACCAGTGTGATGGCCCCTCACCAAGCACCCGCTAGCAGGCATTCCCTGCTCCACTACTGCCTCCCTTTCCTGGGGGAGACACAGGACATGTCCACTTTCCAGCTCTCGAAAAGTCCCCACGATAGCCGCGGCACTTACTAGACCCCCGACGTGTACATGGGCTGCATGGCTTGGTAGAGCTTCAGAAAGGGCCGACACACTGGAAGACAGCAGAGTCGCCAGTAAGAACACGGCTCAGGAGCAGAAGTTTGTCAAACAGATAAAAGGAGCCCAGGTGCTGCCTTTGTGTTTTGGAGAAGTAGCACTGGAGTAGGGCAGCAGCAGAGGGGACCCATCACTGGTCATCTGTCCTGTCCCTCATAAGCAAGGCAGCCCACGTCCCACAGACCACTTGTTGGGGACTGTGGAGCCTGAGGACCAGATCTGGGGCATGGCTCTCTAGTGTAAGAAGGGAAGGTCTGTTCAAGGGCAAGGGCCTGCACCAGCCAGGAATCCCAAGACACAGCCACAAGGAAGACACTCACCTCCACCAGTGTCGAAGTTAGGGGTGCCATGGAGGATGACAAAATGCAGGAACAGTGGGGAGGCATTCATTTTCACCGTACCTGACAGGAGGCCACTGAGAAATTGCACGTACCTGCAAAGACAGCCCTCTTGGAGCTTCACAGGGAGCCCTCCTCTCCTCCTGAGCCCGTGGGGCCCAGAGGGAAATAAACAAACACAATCTGCTTCTCCCGGGGTTTCAGCATCCACATGTTTGTCCCACACCCTGGAGAGGCACAGCCACAGGGCACTGGAAGTCTCCAAACCTCACACATTAAACATGGGGGGCAGTCTCCTGGGTGTGAGACCCTATACCTGGACACCACCGGCTCTGGGTCTGATGCAAAGCACAGAGCATCACTTTTGTCCACCAAACCCGGGGCTGGACAGGGTCAGGTCCCAGGGCTGGCATGGTCCCCTAGTCAGGAAAGACAGGAAACGAACCCCCCCGTGGTGTCCTAAGTGTGCCCTCTATAATAGACTCACACATCTGCAGCCTCCACGGTGACTCAGTCCTCACTCTGCTCCACACACATGCTTCATACACTTAGTAGAAACCTAATGAAGGCTGAAACTTGCCCGCTTATCCTATACAAAGCCTTCAGGTGTGACACCTGGTTGGTGACTCTTCCACTATAAACAGTACAAAGTCCCAACCTGAACCCCTGAGTTTCTCAGGTCTTTCTTCTCTGTTGCCAATGATCCCGCCTAACAGAGACTCCACTGGCCCCTCCTGATAGTATGAGTGCAATCCAACTGGGTGGTTGGGTTTTGTGGGGCTTTGCTTTTTGTTTTGGAGTCAGGCACTTGGGAGGTGTCAAGGTGGGGTGGCTAGTCTGTGCCACGTGCCTGTCCCTGCCTTCATGCTGTGACTCAGGGATTGCTGATGCCTGCACAGAACTGAGGAGAGCAGGAAGGAACATTTACTGAGTCAAGGTCCTCCACACCCCAGCCCACTGCCCCATTCACTGGCCAGGAGACCATTGGCCACCCCACTCCGGGACTAAAACACTAAGCAGGCTCAGTCTTGCTACATTAAAAACCACCTCTCAGGGCCTCCCGGGTGGCGCAGTGGTTGAGCGCTGGGTTGTGAAGCTGCCCGCAGCCTCTGCAGCGCCGGTTCGATCCCCGGTTGCTCCCCGGCGACTGGAGGAGGGTCCCACATGGCGCGCGGACCTCTCCTGCCGCCCGCTGCTCCGTCCTTCTGCCTGTTCTGCTCCCTGCTCTGGCTCTGGTGAGTTCTCTCACCCTCCCGCGCTTCTGACTGTACCCAGTGCTTGTATAAATAAAATAAATAAATAAATCTTTAAAAAAAAAAAAAAAAAAACACCTCTCATCTGTGCTCCGGTTCCTGCAGCCAGGCACCAGTGGTACCCCTAGTTAAAGCTGCACAGTAAGTGCAATTTCTGTCAAGCACTGGATAAGTATACAAAGCAAACTAAAAAACTGGACATTTCTGGTAAACATTTAAAGAGACTTTTAAAATTCTAATTTATAGTCCAACCTTTTAGAAAAATGTTAGAAATGAACATGCTTCAGCTTATGTACTATTCACAGTGTACACCATGGCAACTGCTTCCCTTCTTTCAGAAGCAGATGATGACAACCCCAGAGGTTCCAGGAGGCCAGTCAGGCCACAGTTACTGGGCCTGGCCACCAGATGGCTTCACGCGCCCTCCCTGTCCTGTTTTCTATCTTGATGACAAGATGTCTTCACTTCCATTGTGTGGAGACACCAGGACTGTCCAACAGCTTCTAGTTGCCTAAATGTTACACAATAAATTTCCGGGGGGTGGGGGTGGGGGTGGGGGTTCCCTCATTATGAGCAAAGGAAAGGAATCAGGGATGCTTAGTTGGTAGGCCTCATATCCTCACCCTTGCAGTCCCCTCATCCTGCGCTGGGCAGCTCTGCTACCCCACCACCGACTTCCAAGGCCCATGTCTAGGCAGTGACCTAGTCTGCTATGTTTACTCCATGGCACACAGGCACTGGCTCAGGTGGGCTGCACTGACCCTTCCCTCTGGCCATCTGTGGGCCCATGAGCACACAGAACAGACATCAAATTAGGTCAGTTTCCATTTCACATTTTCATGCAGAGGTGGAAGGTCCTGCAGCCAGACCCTAGCTAGAGCATCCTGGCAAGTACAATTCCTGCCAATCCAGAACCCACCTCATTTTTTTGGTATTGTGTTGTTGTTTTACCTCCACAGGACTATGAGGGGGCAACAGCCATCCTCCAGCAACACAGCACCTTCCCTAGCTTGTCTTCTGCTGCTGTGATTCTCATCTTCCCTTCTTAGAAATCTGTTTTACATGGATTCATGTTTTTAGGTAAACATGACATAAAATGCTAATGTAAAAGGTAACTTATTTCTTCACGTTTTCCTAATAGATAAATATTACAATGGTTTTATATTTCAGGATAATTTTTATTAATGAAATGTGATTTTCCAGCAATTTTACTGCCTGACTCTGGGTAGTGGAAGTCATTTTTTAGTTAACTATTCATCAAATGCAATACAAGCAAACTTCTGAGTCAAAGTTCTTGATTTTGTGATATTGCAAAACCTTGCCATCAAGTTTCGTATCAGAATGTTCTCACAGAAAACCTAATGCCAGTCCCATCACCTGCCATCCCACTGCCAAGAGAGACAAAGGACAAAGATTATCCTGTGTATCTTTGAAAAGTGTATGGACAGAGTGGAGGCAGCACCCATGACTCCTCCCTACAGCTATGACGATTAAAAATCTATGATTCATGACTCTCCTTGATGGAGCCGGGTCGTGCACACAGCTAGGGACCTGTTACCCATGCCCACATCCTGTTACATGGACACCAGGCAGTCAGGATGGCATCCAGTGTAGCGTATCACCCTGAATGTCTTCAGTACTTTCCTACAGGCTATAGGCAAACCTGAAGACATTCAGGGTGATACGCTACACTGGATGCCATCCTGACCTAGGCATCTATTTTACTTTACTTGTGTTGTTGTATCTGCTTAGTGAAATTAGTCAGAGAAAGAAATGTTACATGATTTCACTCAAATGTTGTACTAAGAAATACAAAATAAATGAATGAACTAAATAAAACTAAAGCAAAGGTCTCAGACTGCAAGAATAAAATCATGGTTCTCCAGAAGGGAAGTGACAAGGAGGGGTGGGGTAAATCTGGTAAAAGTGGTCAACTATATGTAGTGGAAACTAGAACTCTCGTGGCAAACACAAAGTAGTACATACCAGTGCTAAAAAGCTGTATACCTAAAACCCATATAAGATTATGAACCAGTATTACATCAATTAATAAAAAGGAGAAAATAAGACCTTTGTATGGTAAAACAAATACCAGTATAAAGCCAACTTTTGAATTTCACAAGTTTCATGAAGCACAAATTTTCACACCTGGGGTGGCCTCATTCTGCAATTTCCAAAACCTCTCATACCCTCATCGGTCTGAACAGGCTCAGAAGCACACCTGAGTGTGACTGGAAAGCAGAATATTATTCTAAGTGTTAAAGAAATCAATGCACATAAGTCTTATGAGCTTGCTCATGGCAAGGAGAACCTGCATTAGCTATAATCAACAAGTCAGCGGCCAACGGATGACTTACTCACATGTGTGTGAGACAAGGAAGGTAAGCAGTTGCACTGAACAAGACTGGGTTTGCACGAGACTATCTGGAGACTGCCATCAGTGCCACAGAGAAGAAAATCAGACCACAGGTGAAATTTTTAGAAAACGAAAGCAAATAAATGGTTTTCACAATAAGTTCATCCAGCAAATGGTAGAATGAATTGATTTCAACTTTGTATACATAGTATATACTAGGGAAATGAATGAATGAATCACATGGTATCAGATTTATCTTAAAATCCATCCCAACAGGGCCTCCCTGGTGGCACAGCGGGTTGGGCGCCGCGCTGTGAGGCTCTGCAGCGCAGGTTCAATTCCCGGCTGGCTAGGGAGTAACTTCCTGTCTTGCCCGCTGCTCCCCTCAGCAGTGTCTTTGGTCCATTTGCCTGTTCTGCTCCCCGCTCTGTCTCTGGTGAATTCTCTTGCCCTCCTACGCCTCTGACCTGTACCTCAGTTCCTGTATGAATAAATCAAAGAATCTTTTTTAAAAAATCCATCCCAACAGTCTCGTCAAATTAGAAAGCTCCTACTCTGTTAACAGAGTTCTCACAGCTGCAAGACTTAGCTTTTGTTTCAAACAGTTCCATTATCTTCCCACGGCTATCTTTTCTTTTGAGGAAAATAATTCCCTGGGGATGCTGCTTTCCACTCTTCATTTCAATTAGGGAGTAAGTTTTAGAAACCAAGCTTTCATTTGGTAAAGGACTAAAACAAAACACACGCTTCATTCATGTTCCAAGGCAGCCTGAAATTCACAGTTGTTCATTACATTATTTATAACCACTTACCAAAGCAGACATATACATTTTGAGTTTCTCTAGAATCCCCTGAACATGAGAATTACCCCTGACATAGCTTAAATCTCCCTGACAATGTGACTATAAAAACCAGTGTGAAATGTTCCTTTCCTTTGCAAAAGTAGTCATTGTAAAGGAATCTCTTTATTTTTTCTTAAGATTTATTTATTCATGCATACAAAAACTGGGGTACAGGCCAGAGGTGTGGGGAATGTGAGGATTCAGAGACAGAGTGGGTAACAGAACAGGCAGACTGACTGAAATACACTCCTGAGGGGAGCAGCGGGCCAGTCAGGAGAGGTCCAGAGATTGAACTTGTGCTGCAGCAGCTGCAGACAGCTTCATAGGTTGTGTCTTAACCCCTTGCACCACCAGGGAGGCCCTCAAACCTCTTTATTGAGGCTTCTTTATTTCACCTCCAGAACACTCACGGTCATAGATGACGTCCTGGGGCTCACGGGCCTTGCCCCTTTGGTTGGTGAGACCAAGCTTGCCAGTTACCTCTATTGCCCAGCACTCCCTGCCCTGGCAGGTGATGGCACAATGTCTGACCTCAGCTTCAGGGTCACTACCAGGAGGGATGTGAGGGAGAGAGGATAAGAGATTCTAAATGGAGACTAATTTCTCCATTCGCCCCAGTAGATAACTATCAGTGTCCATGGGAATGTGACACAGAGCAGGCAGCAAGGCCAGGTCGAGCTGAGAGCCTACTCAAGGAAGAGTTCCTCATTCTTCAGGCTGAGGCAGAAGGGTCACCCTGGTACAGAGTGTAAGAGCCCTGCTCACCACTGCAGCCACACTCCCCAAGGAACACAGTGTCTTTCCGCTGGAAAGAGAATCTGGATGTGTGCTCCGTGTATATGGTCCTTGCCTCAAGTTCAAGTATTCTTTCACACACCAAAGGCCTTACACCAAAAATTATAGAAATATCAAAAGTCAAATAATGCTATAATGTTGAAGAATTTCTATTTTGTAGGAACACCAGGCCATCCTAATGTCTACATGCCCAGACCCGTGGTCCCTCTTCCCTTTATCTCATAAAACAACCCCCACTGGGACCTCTTATGGGTTCCCTTTGCTCCAAACCCCAAGAGAGGTCAGCTGAAAAACTTAATAAAGCAATTACTGTCACTTCCTTCGCTAAGTTCAAATTGATGGGACACAACAATGTATGTGCTGCTTTCTTGACTCCTTCTTGGTAAGAAAGGAAAAGCACAGAAGAAAGGAGGTGAATAATGATCAGTGTCATTCATTCATTCCAGCGTGCTGATAAGAATTTTCAGAAGTTTTTTAATCAGTGAAAGGGTCATCAAGTTCACAGCACTTTAATACAACAGCAGAAACCAGCATCAGGGCTTCAACGAGCTGCATTCCAGTGCTTTCTAAGGATATAAAGCACAAAAAGAACCAGTACCCCCAGCACAGTGCCTCTGCTGGAAATAAGCTGATGCTGGCACAGGCCCACAGGCCAATGGCTCTATGATTTTAAGAGTAAGAAACAAAGTAATGAGAATTCACCTCTTGTAAATAAACCAGATGCCACCTACCAGTTATATACCCAGTATTAACTTTGTGGAAGCTCTAAAGAGACTCAGCATTGAGGCTCTAAGCTTCTCAAGCTACAAACCCAACTAATCAATTCACACTTATGATGAGTTTGATTTTGAAATGGTCTGTCTTAAAATAGTCTACAGAGCTGCCTGTGGAGGCATTTAGGACACAGTGTGGCTTCCCCACAAATGTGGTCACTGCATGTGCTTCTGGGGTCCAATTGTCCTCCAATTTATCCCATGTGTTTACTCAGTCATTGACCCACTCAGTAGCAACTTGGCGAGTATCCTCTAGCGCAAGTGCTTGCAGATAACATGTCCCCACCCTGAGACGCAGGAGATCAGCTTTGGAAACTGAATCCACACAAACCCTGGTGAATCCACACCATTGTTGCCATTCCATCATTACACAAAGTGTATGCTACAGCTTCTAGTTTGCAATGGCAAGGACAAATGGAAATCACGGGAATATTAAAGAGAGAATACTTTTGGTCCTTTCCCCATAATTTTAATGTTATCAAAAAGCTGCACTAAATAAGAAGAAATAAGGTAAATGATCCCTGCTATGTGCTGAGCATCTGGAGTCCCTTGCTCCTAGCTTACCTTCACTTCCTACCTTCTTACCTTCACTTCTTATGCAGGAGGTTGTATAAATACCATCATTTGGGAAACAGCTCACAGAAAAATGAGAAGGGTTCAAAACGGGGGCGGGAAGTAAAGTCTCTTGAATTGTAATACTAACAAAATGCTGTTTTTTCCACAAGCGACACATTCCCTGTGGTGTCTATCACTCAGAGTGTGGCCCAGCCAGGGTCTGGCCCACAGTCCTACAGCAACACATCCAGCCCGAACACAAACAAGCCTGGCCACGGAAACACCCAGTACCAAAGGAGAGGGACTTTTGCTGGTTTTTGAACTATCTTTCCAAGGTGGATAAATGGAGACCTGACTCTCAATCAAACACACCTCGGACCCCGCCTCCAACATTAAGAACTCTTGGTACGCCCTTGTCTGCTAGCCAAGTCGTCTGGCACTGGAAATGCAGACGTGAGGGCAGGAGCACAACTACAGTGTCTCCAAGATGGAGCAATTGCCTTGGCAACTCTCAGGCAAATTCCCTGCTTCACGCTTTCAAATACAATTTACCAATAAACTGCATGCTTGAGTCACCAACTGTAGGGGGGTGTATCTGGAAGGGAGGATGCTAAGAACCTTCCTCACTGATCTACTCTGACCCTCCATCAGTTCTTCTTCTCTTAAGGGATAGGTAGCAAAACATCTGCTCCCCCACAGCCTTATGCAGTGACTTCAGGGTGACACTGAGCAGGATCGAATGGGAGGTGTGCTGGGGAGACCACTAAGAAAGAAAGTCTCCCTGGAATCGGGAGCTGAAGATCTAGTGCAGCAGCTGGTCTAGGAACCTGGTTGTGTTGAAAATCTTGTAAAGCAACAGAAACAGTCACTCATTTTTATTGCCTACAGAGAAACTATGATTTTCACAGCCCAAAACATTCACTACCCAGCCTGTTAAGACACAGCTCACGGACCCCTGGCGTGTAGATAAAAACCAACCTAATAATGGAATTTATCCCAACAGGAATACAGAAGATCTGACTGTTGAGTATGAGGGGGAGTCCAGGGTCCCCTTTTTTAGCAACAACCAGTGCAAGGGGCTCCCCTACCACCCATGCAGTGTGGTTCATAGTTGCCTCTGGGTACTGACAGCCCTTCTCGCCTATTCTTGGCTAGTCAGGAGAGGTGTCTCCTCTGTCCCTTTTATTTAATTTTTTATAAAGATTTATTTATTTATTTATTTATACATACAAGAGCTGGAGTACAGGCCAGAAGTGCGGGAGGGTGAGAGGATTCACCAGAGACAGAGTGGGGAACAGACCAGGCAGATGAACTGAAATACACTGCTGAGGGGAGCAGCGGATGAGGCAGGAGAGGTCTGCCATGTCGTGGGTATCTCTGCAGCCAGCCAGGATCAAACCCTCACTTCAGAGGCTGCGAACAGCTTCACAGCACTGCACTCAACCACCTGTGCCACCAGGAAAGCCCTGTCCCTTATATTTTAAATGTAAAATCTCATTTGCTTTTCACTTCAGCTTAGGCACAGATACATACCGTTTCTGGGAAGGCTGCATTAAAGTTGAAACTTTATCATCATAAAACTTCTTCATTGCAAATCTGTCAAGGGCCTGGTCAGCGCTGGGGAAGGAAAAAGAGTGAGTTAACTTCATGGAACACCTTCATGTTCCTCGGGGTGCCTGTTCTGGGTGACTGGCATCTACAAGGAATTTCATTTTTTCTATACCCGTGACATCCATTCTAGCATCTCTTCTCAGACCTCATTTTCCTCACACGAATATGTTCAAGCCAAAGTGGAAGCCAGACAGCAGGGTCTGAAACCCTGTCTGGAAGAGAAGCACCCCCATCCACGGAGTGGCTCCCAGCTCCCAGTACAACTGCCTGCCTATGGTTTCTCACAGGGGAAGCGGGACAGCACCGCATTAAAAGATTGGTTCTACATAAAGGAGGCAGTTCCAGTGCGAAGACACAACAGTCCCAGGGATCTTGAGGCAACAGTTAAGGACACCCCATCAAATCCCAGGAGACAAGCGTGGGATATCCATAGGGAATGACCTGAGTGTGCTGTCAGGGAGTCAGATGCTGCCTCTGAACTTAGGGCTTCGTATTTGCTTCTGAAGTGGCTGCCACAAGCAACCCTACTTCCCAACAAACATGGACATTAAACTCTAGCTCCCTAGTGTCCTCCAGTGTGTTCAGTAGAATCTCCAGGAAACCCCACAACATGACCCATAAATACTGAAACAGGAAGAGAAAAGGTCCTAACCAAGACTTGTCTCAGCCAAAAGCTGCCCTAAAAATCTGACATAAGAGTGAGTGCTTTCCTTAGAAGGTGCATGTACCACACCAGAAAATGAAAGGATTGCTCTCAAAGGGACAACTTGCCTCTTACATTGGTCTCAGGGGCTGGGCTGGTGCGGCTGTCACACTTTCAGGACCCCTTAGCACTGAAGAGCTAACATGTGGTGTGTCTGATTTTATCTTGGAAAGCACAAGCTCCATGTCCACCATTCACTTTCAAGCATTCCTTGTTCTGGAGTCCACTTGCTTTGCTAAGTGCTAGGAATGCTGACGCCCAGTCCTAACTGCGCCACAGCATTGTCCAAAATCACTGACCCCTCAAGGACACCAGGCTCAGGTGTCCTTTCCGGCACAGCACCCTCCCATCTGCGTAACACAGTCTCTGATGATAGCGCAGTTTGTCACCCAGGCCTTACTAGTGTGAACTCCCTGTGAGCACTTTGCTCCTGGGATGTCATAAAAGGGGAAACAGCAGACATGGTCAAAAATGTATCCATGAGAATGTTATCCCCACAGCAGGATTTAGGGGAGACAATCATCAAAAGCAATGGGAATATCAAAGACACACTGGGAGCAACCTGGACAGGGAAACTCGACAGACACTTAAATCAGAACATACTGTTTGTGGAATGGAAAATTATGCAGCCAGGGAACCGCTGTCAGGGAACACATTTTAAGAGAGCGTTAATTTAGAAAAGCATGTTACAAAAAATATCCTGGTGTCGCTCTACTTTACTGAAAAGCACTTAATGCTGTGTCTCCTGTGGGTACCAGTAGATTAATGGCAGCTGATGCCTGAGGGCCAAAGCTGTTCTAAGTGCCTTGTGTGCAGCAACACATGGAATGATAACAAGGCCCTGGAGGCACAGCCTTCATCCCTCCTCCCAGATGAGAGCTGAGGATCAGGGAGCTGCATGTCCTAGACAGACACGTTGCAGCTGAGAAATGCATTGATTATTCAGCGAAAGAGATGCTTTTAGAAAGAGGGTCAATGATGTGCTTAGAAGAATGAGGCTCTTACTCTCACTCTCTTCACAAAATGCCAGGACTGCCCACAGTGAGCAGGAATTGGTCCAGACAGAGCTGTGCTGTCAGATGCAAAAATGTGAGGGTGCTCTCTGTCCAGGCCCTGCAGGCAAAATCCGCTCTCAGACCAAATGTTTTTCACTTCATTGAGGGATTCAATGTGACCAAGAATCTCAATTTGTCTGGCACACACACAAATACTCATTATCACCAAGTAGGGATCTGATTTTCAGTAGAGTTGGGTTTCCTCCCTGGCAGGCACGAGTTCCCCAATTTGTTTCCAGAGAAAACATTGGGAAAGTTAAATTTCACTCCTTAATGATTGAAAGGAACAGTTTATCGGCTAATATGAATAGGTTTGTATTTCCTCCAAATGGAGTGGTTCATGCTTCACAAAGTAGCCATTGAAAAGAGAGGGCAAATGCAAATGTGAGGCCCATAAAGAATGATATTTTTTAAACGGGATTCAGTGTGAGTGGGGATGTGTGCCCTGAGAAGTGTGTCTGGACATACCATGTGCTGCCAGCTCAGGGAGGGCTGGAATGAGAACCCTGTGGTCTCTGGCCACCCTGCACTCACAGTGACACCTCACAGCCCATGACTCCTCTTCCACCTCCTGAGAACTGGACCAGACCTGGCTTCCCACTCTCAGAGCCTCAATATTGACAGCAAGATGCCGAACTCCAACCATCAGTTTCCTCGTCTGCAAAGTGAGAGCCAGGACACTGCCTCCTGGTTGCTGGAGAGGACTGAGAGGGAAAAAGGAAGGCATGCGAGGTGCCTCCCGGATGCCAGAGCAGGCAGACAGCACTGCGGTCATTCTCATTCACAGGGCATGGCAGTGTCCAGGGGCACAGAGCCTTCCTGCTTTTAATAACACTAATTTTGTTCGAGTGTGACAGCACTCTATATTCATGCCTCCAAGGGAGTCTTTAGTATAAATCAAACATAGCTGCGTAACTAGAGTCCAGGCACTGGGAGACAGATGGGCAGAGGTTCAGCCAAGCCCAGCCTCCAGGTCAGCACAAAAGCTGGAACATCCCCTGCCCCCCCACACGCCCCCATCCCAGAGCTCCCCACTGCCCACGACCACAAAGCCTCCCTCCTACCTGGCCGAGACATTGGTGAAGTGCATGTAGGATGATATGACCACTCCGATGCGTCCCTTTCCACCCTATAGGGGACAGAAGAAAAAGCAATTTTCCCGGAATCCCATGACAGTGATGTAATCAGAACTGGAAAGTGCTCAGTCCCTGAAGGCATGGCACAGAGCTTACAGCTTACTCTGGATGTGATTCAGCTGCATCATCCAGGACACATGCATGCTGATTTTCATTAGGGAGTTGGGTGCCCATGGCAGGAGCACATGCTACCTGGGGGGTCCATGGACTCTACTAAGGGCAGATCTGTTGAGAAGCGGATGGTCATTTACCAACAAGGCTGGAAGAAACTGGGCCGAGTACAAGCATTAGCCAGACCAATTACCCAGGTGAGAAACCTCAACAACCTTCTCAGAGACTGATAGTTTGGGGGATGTACACACAGTTCAGAGAAGTCCGAAGTAGCAGTGTGAGAGGGTGGGCCCCAGGAAAACAGGAGGTTCCAGGTTTCTGCTCCCACCCAAGGTAGGATGGAGCTGAGCAGGGAGAGAGAAGCTGGAGAGGACACTGGGGAAGGAAGAAGAATGGAGAATCAAGAGACCTGGAGGCACATAGATCAGAGAGACATCTGAAGAAGCTATGCTTGCTTCTTGGTCCTGGACTGGTAGATACAGATGTAGGCAAGAAACTCATGGGGAGGTTAATAATAGCAGTGTTTATTTTGATTTCGCTCTTCCTGTCCCAGGCATGCTGGGCCTTTTCTGCCCCTTTCTTACAGGTCCCCACCAGGAGGTGTCTTAGACTTGTGGCAGGCTTTCAGGCCTCAGCGGTCCTGCTTTAGGTCAACCCTGTTTGGCTGAGCATTTACCCATGAGGAGATGGGTATCTTTGTGTCCTTGATTTAGAAACTATATTCTTTCCCTTTTCTGTATTGCACACTAATTGTATTAAAGTACCTTTGCATTTTAAGTCTTAACACTAGAGTATGTTTTGTCTTGATACAACAGATGGCAGAACCTACTTAGTGCGGGCAGGTTTGGGGCTCTTGGGTGCTCCTCACCCTGCCCTGTAACAGTACAACAGCAGATTCAGCATGCTGGTAGCCTCACGTTGCCAGCAACACTGAGCCTGTCCAGTTACACAGGGATCACCACCCAAGCAGGCATTCAATCCATAAACACAGACACACCAATCCAGGCAGACTCCATGAGCCAACGTTCCCAATGCCAAGGTGTCTGGAAGCATCACAGCTCTGTGACAGGCTACCCTCTCATAGAAACATCGGCTGCCACCTTCTAAAACATACTGCCAGGACCCAGAACAACAGTCAGCAAACCATAGCCCAAAGCCACCTCTGTCCCCTCAAAGAGAAAGAGTGATTTCTCTGCTTTTAAACAGTTCAAAAAAAAAAAAAAAAAGTCAAAGAATCAAATTTCACACAAAACATGAAAATTCCATGAGGTTCAAATTTCAGTGTCCATTAATGTAGTGTGTGTGGAATGTGTCCATGGCGCATTATTTAGGGAGCTTAGTGGTTATCGTGACACGGCAACCACAGGTGTGAGCACTTATGGCGTGAACATGGGGCCTGAAGACTAGAATACTCCTTTATCTGGGTCTTTCAAGAAAAGGTAGGAGCCTGTGACCTAGAATCACTTGATGCCAAAGTGGCAAAGCAATCAATACACAGATTCCTAAACTTGTTCTTAAAAAGAAATGACCAAGCAAATTCAAGTCAAAATTCTGACAGACCCACAAACACGTGAATGTCTCCCAAGACCCTTGCTCTCTCTGTCCCATAAAGTGTGTCAAGCATGTCAAGCATGTCAAGGGTGAGCCTCAGAGATACTGAGTACAGACACTCCATGAGCCCTTTGCAGCTGATTCCTGGCAAGTGCAGATACTAACCGCACAGCTCTGCATGTGCTTCTTATATAAACTCATCTACGTGTCCCACCACAGTACCGAGGAGGACTTGTCAGGCCCCCAACAGGTAGCCCACTTGAATAGAACCAGCTGTCTGCCACAAAGGCCTCCTACCAGCAACCTCACATCATTTAACTATCCTAATTCAAATAGCCAGAAAGGTGAAATAGCCATAATGTGAGTAACAGTGCATTTTTCTTTTTTGTAAAGGTACTTTCCACACAATGACAAAAACACCCATTCAAAAAAAGGTCAAAGATGTGCGTAGACACTTCTCCAAAGAAGACATTTAGAGATGTCCAACAGGCACATGGAAGAAATGCTCATCATCACTTATTACTGGGAAATGCAAATCCAGACTACAGTGGCATACCATCTTACACCTGTGAGAATGGCCCAAATCGAAAAGACAAGAAACAAAAGTTGTTGATGAGGGTGAGAAGATTAAAGAACACTCATAAACTGCTGGTTGGGTGTGTAAATTGGCACAGCCTATACAGGAAAGAGTATAGAGGCATCCATGTGATCTGATCATTCCACTTTCAGGTACTTATCCAAAGAAGAAAAACACAAATTCAAAAATATATATGCATTTCCATGTTTGTTGCAGCACTATATACAATAGTCAAACTATGCAAACAACCTAAATGCCCATTAAGAGATGTCTGAATAAAGAAGATGTGGTAAAGGCGTTCGGCCTCCAACCCAGCACCATATCTTCAACACCTTCATCTCCCTGATCAACACCACCTCCACCCCATCTATTTCCAGCCCTTAATGCTGCCAGAGGAATTCCAAAAGTATCCAACCATCAATCAAATTGGTATTGTTCAAGAAGATGTGAAGGGTGGTCTGATCCACCTAATGGGAAAGGAGAGGGTTATCACCAACTCTGACTTTGAAAGTGAACATCCCCATGTTTTCAATTCTGCAGCAAGCATAACAAATCACCTCCCTATAGAATGATTGCTGGAAAAGTCTAATACTGTAAAGTAAATACGAGTACAAATCCTGTGTACAAGGACACATGTTTCCCTTCTTAAGTCTCATAAGCACCCTGGAACAAATCACACTGTTAGGAAGGTTTTCATGATTCAGTTTACTTTCTAAAAATGACTCTCCCATCTGGCTATGTTTAGACATCTACTTATTCATCAGCCTGTACTACTTACCCACAGAGAAGAGATATGCTTACAGGTAACCAGCAGACTTGGGAAGATCTAAGTCTATTTTGTCATCTTTCAAATAGGAAATTTCTGTGGAAAATCATTAGGTTGAGTAACCTCTTTGAAAATGTTAAAGTTGATAAAACTCTTTGAGGACAAGATATCTCATAATTTTAAAGAAAAAATAGTTCAGCTTAACTATTTTTGTGGAAGGTTGCTGCATGTTGGAAAAAGATGTATACGAAGCATGTCAAGTGACGAGGCATGCGTGTGATGGAAAGCCAGCTGAATTAACAGAAGTCAAAATGTGTAGATTCAAATTATTATTTCTACTTCACCATGATGTGCAGAGTTATTTTGTAAATCCTTTTATGTGATCTCATTAAATTGCATCAAGAAATCCTATTTGGGGCCTCCCCTGGTGGCACAGCGGTTGAACGCTGGACTGCGAAGCTGCCCACAGCGTCTGTAGCACCGGTTCAATCCCCGGCTGCCGGCGAGGGTCCCACATGGCTTGCAGACCTCTCCCGCCACCCGCTGCTCCCCTCAGCAGTGTACCTTGGTTCTTCTTCCTGTTCTGCTGCCTGCTCTGGCTCTGGTGAATTCTCTCACCCTCCCAAGCTTCTGACTGTACCCAGTGCTTGTATAAATAAATAAATCTTAAAAAGAAAAAAAAAAAATCCTATTTGATTAGATTGTATTCCACTGTAGATATTTGTGTGGTATTTGTCCACTCACATTCCAGTAAGAAATTTAAAGGTAAATAGCAAATGTTTTGAGACAAATGCTTATTGAATTTTGATACCTCATCACATGCTGCAAAGATGAAGGTGAGAATACTTATTTCTTTCTTGAAATTATATACTTTTAAAAATACATATTTTCATTTATAGCTTTCCAAGAGTGCCTTGTACATTACTTTAGACTTTCTCTAAATGAACTGTCTGATGACATTTTATCAGTGGGAACTGTGAGTGTATTTAACAGAAAACTGGTCCAATTATGTAACTACTGTCAAAAAGAAATGAGATTGATAGTTCCCAAACCAAAGTTATCATTTTTGATTGGCAGTCCCTAACATTTAATTGATTGATGGAGAGGAGGAGGAGGAGGAAAAAGAAGAGAAATAGGAAGAGGAAGAAGGAAATGGAAGAAGAGAAGAAATTGTATATATACTCAATAGAACACTACTCAGGTATAAAAAATGAGGAAATCCTGCCATTTGCACAACATCAATGGAACTTGAGGTCATTATGCTAAGTGAAATAAGCCAGAAGGAGAAAGAGAAACACCAGATTATTTCACTTAGATGTCAAATATAAAGAAACAAAACAGGGCATCCCCAGTGGCGCAGTGGTTGAGCGCTGGGTTAGCTGCCCACAGCCTCTGCAGCACCTGTTTGATCCCTGGCAACCGGGTGAGGGTCCCACATGGCGCGCAGACCTCTCCTACCACCCGCTGCTTCCCTCAGCAGTGTACCTCGTCAGTCTGCCTGTTCTGTTCCCCGCTCTGGTTCTGGTGAAGTCTCTTACTCCCCCGCGCTTCTGACTGTACCCAGTGCTTGCATAAATAAATCTTTTAAAAAAAAAAAAGAGAGACCCCCTCCCCTCCTAAAAAAGACAAACAAAAAAAATGAAAAGACAAAACAAACAAACAAAAAATTGACGGATTCTGACTGTAGAATCCATGCTACCAGAGGGAAAGGTAGGCTGGGAGCAAAGTGTGGGTGGTCCAGCAGACTGTGATGAGAGGTTTCTGGTGCTTTGCTGGTGGGACTAATGTGGCCATAGGCATTTGAAGAAGGGTGAATATAGCGTAAATGAGTAATTAGGCTTTCTTCTGCCCTCTTGCTACTTGTGTGTTTGCCCAGGGTCGAGAGGCATGTGTATGGGGCAGTGTGCCTATGTTTATGGACACCTGGGCTCAGGGAACACGTTTATGCACATGTGTTAAGTGCAGGCACCTGTGCCAGGAGGCTGCAGACAAAAGTGCCATGTCACTCATTGACAAGACAGCAACAGGATCACTCTGAGGCGAGACGGCGAGATGATGCAAGACTGAGAACACCAGAGGGAGGCCAGAGAGAGCGCGAAAGTCTCATGGGGGCTTGGGAAGCTCAGCTGCCTGCCCGCCTCCCAGCCGCCCCTGCCTTGCCTGCCTACCTGGATCACCTGCCCAATGCCCAACTGTAAGGTAAGTGAATTTGTCAGGCTTTCACATTGCTGGTCTCTGTGGCTATCACCCATGGCTTTGAATGCAGAAGGCTCTTGGGAGCATGGTTGAGGGGCACACATGCCTGACTGTGAACACCTAGAGTATGGTGTGAGCATGCTTGGGTGTGACACCAGAGCCTGGAGGAGGTTATAAGGGCGTCATCACAGAGAACCACTATGGCGGGAGGGCTACCAGGGACCACCGACAGCTGTGAGAGGAAGAGACCGCCAGAGAAAGCCCAGAGGAAAAGCATATAGACATTCGTAGATTGCCCAAGTTGCTATCTCCCTACTGACTTATTTCCCTTGTGTACTATTAGAAAAACCTGTGGAGATGATGCCAAGGGCTCTAAGGTTCTCTTTTAAGCTGCCTGAATGGATGGTGAACCTACCTGGCCTGGGTGGTTGCAAAACACCAACAACCCTTCCTGCCTGGTGTGCTAGTGTTTCCTGCTCCAAAACTAAAGGCCTGCAAAATCTATGTAGGGTCTGGGACTCTCTTTATCTATCTGCCTAAATTGACAGTGAACCTGCCCTGTGCATGCTTACACTACAGTGAGCCTGCACTCCTAAACATACACAGTGTTATAAACCAATATTATCTCAATTAAAAAAAAATACTTATCTGTGAGAAACTAAAACACACAGAAGTGAAAGGATGCACTCTAATTAGTATTCTTCATTAGTTTCAGCAAAGCAGGGACCTCATTTGTGTAAGCTTTGAAACCAAAATCTGGGAGGTTGAATGATCCTTATTTTTAAAGGATGATTATAGACATCTAACCACCAGGTGGACTTAGGGTGAAAGGAGGTCCCATAGAATCTGCAAGTGGACGGTGCTCACCCTGCAGTGAATGACCACGACATGCTGGGGATCACTGTTCAGCCAGGATTCCTGGGCCTTGCAGATGGTGCACAGCTTGTCCAGGGGTGGTGCGTGCAGCTCAGGCCAGCCTACATCCAAAATCTGCAACAAGAGAGAAGCTGCCTGAGTTTCAATTTCTGCAGCCAACTCGTGATGACAATTTTTAATTTACTAACATATTTCATTTGAGAGTAAAGAATCATGATGCACATTCCTTTCCTAAAACTTAATGGGCACTATGGTCAGGATCCTTTACTGGAAAAAAGACATATTAAGTATCATGTGGCCCCTGGGAGATATCTGTTTCCAAGTCTTATCTGCTTTTCTGCAGCTGGAATGACAACTCTAGAAAGGACTTCCAGGAGCTGCTAATAATGCAAGGATTGGAAAGGAAGGGAGGTACAGGAATCTGGCAAGATCTGAAACAGAACTTCTTGGCCCCGAATGCTGCCAAAATTCCTCTATTCAGACTAAAACTGCATTTGGGAAAAGGTAGAAGGTCATCCCCGCCCTACACATGAGCAGAGAGTGTCTCAGATACAAAGGTCTGTTGCATGTGCTCGGGAGAAATAATTATTCCAAAAGGAGGAAAATCTTTCAACCCTGATTATAATTCATGCACAAAGAAAATCACCATCATGTGACCAGGAAAACAGCAAAACTATGCATACAAATAAGCAATTCTGAGTACCCGCACCCCTGGTTCCAGAACCTGTAGCAGCCATGCAATGGTGCTACCTTTCTTTTTTATTTCCCCTTTTAAGGGGAAGGGGAAGCAAAGTTTATCATAAAAGCAATAAATACAGTGTAGGGCCTCCCTGGTGGCACAGGTGGTTGAGCACAGCGCTGTGAAGCTGTCCACAGCCTCTGCAGTGCTGGTTTGATCCCCACCGGCCTCAGAGCAACCCACATGATGAGCAGACCTCTCCTGTCTCACCGGCTGCTCCCCTCAGCAGTGTATTTTGGCCCCTCTGCCTGTTCTGTTCCCCACTCTGTCTCTGGTGAATCCTCTCACCCTCCCACACAATCTGGTCTGTACCCTGGTTCTTGTATAAATAAAAATAAATCTTAATAGATAGATAGATAGATAGATAGATAGATAGATAGATAGATAGATACAATGTAAAATGATGGAAAACTCAGAAAACTGGCAGGAAGCAGGGAGAAAGAAAAGCACACAGCCCTCCCACCCCCCAGCTAATGACTAACACCCTGATGGGTCCCTTAGATGTGGCTACATCTGCACAGTTGACACGGTGCTGCATTAGCTAGCACCCTGTGCTACTATTTTTTATTCTAATGGTTGCAAAATATTCTAACATATGGAATATATACAGTTGATCCTTGAACAATGTGCTTAGGGGCGCCTACTCCCCTCACAGTACTACTTTTGACTCTCCCCAAAATTATTACTAACAGCCTGCTATAGACTAGAAGCTTTGCCAAAACATAGTCAGTTGACACATTATTTTGCATGTTTTATTTTATTTCTAAAGTAAGTTATAGAAAAGAAAATGTTAAGAAAATCATAAAGAAAAGCTAAATTCTGTAAAAACACTGGAGGCTTTTTTTTTTTTTTTAAGGAAAATACATTTGCAGTAGTATGCTATATTTATCAATACTGTAAATTGATGCCATCTGTTTATAAGAAAATCCACATGTAAGTGAACCCACAAATAAAACCCATGTTTGTTCAAGGGTCGACTGTGTGGTGTGTGTGTACACATGTATACACTATACACACACATATATTAGTGACATATACACATATATATCAAATGGTATATATACCATAACTTATACAGTCTTAAAATTTTCCCCTAAATTGTTGTCATAAGGCAGTAATGGGTTGGGGGAAAGGTGGAAAAAGAGAGATCCTTGTAGCAGAAATGTTCTGTGGTGCTGGGGTGGACACACAAACTACATACAAAGAACCCTCCATCCCCAGAACCCTCCATCCCCACGCACCACATGTACACACACAACACACAAACACACACACTCACACAGGCTACATGTAAACCCATGGTTGAATGAGGTCTGTGGGTTGGGCCAATGTCAAGTTTCTGGCATTAATATTTTACTATTAATTATGCAAATATTTATCACTCGGGAGACTAGGTCAGAGGTCCAGGGAAATCGTGCTCTATTAGTTTTGTAACTTCCTGTGAATCCATAATTATTTCAAATTTAAAAAAGCTTAATTTAAATAGGAACCCTTGGTTATGACCTGTTCTAATAACTTAAATGCATCCTACAAAAATTCGAAGTATGGGGAATATAACCAAGATGAAAATACATACATTGTGCAAAAATGAAAAATGATGTAAAAATACATAAAATAAAATTAAAATTAAATAAAATTTGAAGCAACTACCTCTGGAGGAGAAGCAACAAAACCAAAACATAAAGGCAAAGTTCATACCTTTGGGTTGAGCTTTGTCAGGTCAAATCTCTTTTCTGAAAGGTTTAATACCTGCAAAGGGGAAATGAAATACTATTAGATGAATCATTATCTTTGGAGATCAAAGAGAAAACACAATTGCATTTCACAGGGCACTTGCCTCCAAGTTAAGAGGATTACAAAAGATTTAAATGTATAGAAATGTAACTGCATGGAATAAAGAACAAACAAAACGAAACAAATACACAAGAGTGATACAGGGAATCCTATGGGTCTAGCCTTGCCTCAGAAAGCACAGGCTTCCTTGGAAAAAGGGGAACACAACTGTCATGGGCCACCTGCCGTGTTCACGCAAAAGTAGAGGTGCCAGTAAATCCTGATGTGCCTCTAGTAGAGACAGGCAACGCTGGGGGAGCAAGGGGCCTGAGAGGTTCATCCAGGTCCTTCTTACTTTAGAGAGCAGACATTGAAGATACAGAGAGAGGCTTGTGCAGGTTGTGAAGCACAAGCCAATTTAGTATGGGGGAAAAGGGAGCTGCCTCTGCTCTGACACGGTTGCCATACAGGCTGCCTCCTGACGCAGGAAACGTGCACCCCTCCAGAAAGATCAGGCCCCACACCCTCTGCCTCAGAAGACACATCCCACAGGATGCCTCAGTTATGGTCGGTGGTTTGGGGAGCTCTTATCTCTCCACATTCAATTATCAGAGGTCACAATTGGGATGCACATGGGGAAGAGGACAGCTAACTCCAGGAGTCTCAGCTCAGAATCCGTACAGGAGACACATGGCTCTCTTTAGATTTTCCGAAAGGTCTCTGTCTCATAACAAATAAGGGCCCTTGCTCTCCCCATGTTACAGGGGTCTCTAGACCCAACAAAGGTCCCAAACAGCATGAACGACAGAACTGCTCCAACCCCAGTCCAGTGCTATTTAGGCCCCCTCACTGGGTCTCTGGGGAGTGCGAACAAGGGAGGAGAGAGGGCATGTGAAGGAGAATGAGGCAGCAGCCACCTGGCCATGCATCAGGGAACCTCTCCTGCAGGGCAGGTAATCAGTGAGAAGGGAAGTCATCCAGAGACATGGTGCCCTAAGACCGGACAGGATGATCTTGGACTTTCATTCCACTCTCTGCTTGCAACCAGGTCCAGAGCAGAGGATCCAGCCCAATCAGATACTCCTGCAAGGTGACTGGGGCTGAGCACAGGCCTGCTCCACCTGCTCCAGCCCTTCAGTCATCTGAGAGGACTTATAGGATGACAATAAGGACCTTGTTGTATAAAGATTAGCTGCTTTAATGAAGATAAAGAGGCCATACAGCACAGCTCAGAGAGGTGCCAAGGAGTGTAATTTAGCTCATATAATGATCATCATACAGGAAGAGTGAGCAGGGCCACTCCACCTCCACTGGGCTGCATCCCAGGTAGGAAAGGCACACATCAGAGAAGAATCGGAGAGATGCCGCTTTCTACACTGTTCCTCAAATCCAGACTCCCTGTCCCATTTCATTCTTGCGTTTCAAAAAATGGAGCATCCACCAGTCTCCAGGGGGCCACTGGCTCCTGGCACAGCTATCACTGCCCTGGTTTATTTCAGCTGAGAGACAAAACTGGGCTTTTGTGGCAGGATGCTGGCCTCCAGCATGGGGAGGCTGGCCAGAGTCTGCCTCAGTACTGGAAAGCCAGCGACATGGACGGGGGCCTCCATTTAGAGCGGACAGGGCCAGCGTCATCACAGGGATAACTGCTTTCCTTCTGTGCTGCCTAAGAGCAGTAGACACTTTGCAAGGGAGCAGAAGAGTCTAATCACTGCGCTGTGGGGTCATCACCCCTACAAATGCTCCCAGAGGCGCCAGTCTCATGGGGTAGAAGTATTCTCACTTCAGACACCACCACCCAACAGACACAATGCCTTCTGGAAGTTCTATCAGACTCAGCAGCATCTACCTCCTCACACTGTGTGCTCTCAGTGTCCTCAGTGTCCTCGCAGTCCCTCCCCTCAGTTTCTCTCACTATTCACACTCAAAGATGTCCCCACTCACCAGGTAGTTGTCCCCATGTTTGGACCTCAGCATGCGCGTCACCTCCTCCAGGTTGTGCAGGTAGGACTCCTCAGAGCACCCAGCAGGGAAGGACACGGCGATGATGCGCTCAGTGATGTAGGTAAGGTCCAGCTCGTGGTCCTCCATGGTGGGGCTCAGCGCTGGTGGCCTAGAGAAAAGACGATGGTCAGGAGGGGCTGTGACACAGGTAGGGAGGTGGAGGGCCTCATCTCTGGGCCACATGGAATGGACTACACGCATCAGGAGATTCACTCTGTGGTGAATACAAGCTACCAGCCAGGAGCAAAGAGAGGAAGAGGTTGGTAGCCGTGTCCGGGGGCAGAGCAGTACCTGCGAGGGGAGAGCCTATTCCCAGGCTGGGTATCAGTGAGTACCAGTCAGCAATAAGAAGTGCCTTTGGGGACGGGTCCTGGTGAGAGCAGTCAGGGCCAGAGGACAAGCAACTCTTTTCTGTATGTAGCATTCAGGGAAGGTATGAAGGCAAGAGGGCCAGGGAGGAGGTGGCCCGACCCTGGACAGAGAAGGAACTGGGAAGGAATTTCAGCAACTGCACAATTACAGGGCATATCCCCGTGGAGGAAGGGAGGGCTATGTGTGGAGAGACACACAATGAACCCAGGCATGCCGGATGAGGGCAGGAGTCAGTGAAAGGGTGGGGATAAAGGAGGACAGAAATGCCAAGCACATGCAGCTAGCAGGTGGAAGGCCTATGACATGTGGGCACACCTGGGGCCCAGGGAGCCAAAACCATGCCTACAAGAGGCAACTTTCCATGTTTGCTTCCCTCATCTAAGACCACACTGTGGGGAAATTGCCTTCCCTGGATGCAGGGATGATGGGATAAAAAGAAACCATCTATACACCGAGGGCGACAGCCTCAATGAAGCAGGAGGAATGTGTGACTTTCATGGGACAAGGTTTCCATTGTCCAAAGCATCACCACCAGCTTTAGGGACTTGTGGTGATTGTTTAACACCCCTACTATGTGTTTCCTTTTCTTTCCTTACTGTTGAAAATTTTCAAAAAATAAGAAATAGTGTAAACAATCTCCCAGTACCCATCATTCAACTTCAAAACTATCAACAAAAGCCTACCTTTTCCATCAATACTCCATTTCCTTCTCCACTTCAACTGCCTCAAAGAAACCCCAGATATTATATCATTTCATTTAGAAACATCTTAGTACATATTTCTAAAAGATAGACACTTTTAAAAAATGCAATATTATCACACCTAGAAGATACAAGGTCATCAGATATCCAGTATCACAGATTTATGTTTTGCTGCTCATTTATTAAAATCAGGGTCCAAATAGTTTCTATGGTTGAGTTACTTTTCTCTGTCTTATTCATCAGACATGGATGCAAAAGGACCTTGATCACTTTTAAAACTCAGATTCTTTTGCTTGCTGATATAAAAATAAATGAGTAACATGACTTCCAGGCCAGTGAAAGTCCTCCTCCAACGACATCCATGCGTCAGCGACTCTGGCCCTCCCTCCCAACAGAGGCCAGCACAGCACATTCCACATACGTTGGAACCTTCCCGCAAATGGCTGGACTTTCACAGTCAAGCCATGACATGTAATTATTTATCGACAGACCACCACTCTTTCCACCATCTGGGTTTCTAATGCCAAGATAATGGCATGAACATGGTATGTATTACCATCCAGCATTTATTTTGAGAATCGAAAAATAACTACAGATTACTACAGAATCAAGTAACACCATATCCAGGTTTCCTCTGAGGGCAAATGCAAAGCCAGAGGCCAGGAAGGAAGCATGTGACTGTCACTCACCTGGATGGCTTATCACAGCAGAGAGACGTGGATACTGAGGAAACCTCCAGCACCTGCAAATGACAAATACGGGTCATCTGACATCTCCATGTTCTGCTAGTCACATGAGGCCAACCCCAGAGGGGGAACAACAGAAGTTGTTCTGGTTCAGTCATAAATGGTAAGCCAAACACCCTGATCACTGCCTCTGCTTATCACCTGGGAGGGTCTCTGCACATCAGGGTACCTGGGCCCCGGGACTTCAGACCCCAAGTGATACAGAGCCACTCGCCAGCAGCAGGCCAGGGTGCCAGTGGGCCCGGGCAGGACAGAGGGACAACCCTCATCATGGCAAGGTGGACAGACCCCACATGTGTACATGCTTGTCGGGTACAAGAGAGGTGTTCAATCAATGTTGCCCTTGTTACTACTATTATTGTTTGTATTTCCTCGGAAGAACCAAACAATGACTGAGAAAATTCTCAACTCTACCTGCTCTTTCTTTTTAAAGCCTATCCAACAGGGAGGATAGATGTCATGTTATAATTACTTTATAGTGGACAAAACCCTCTGCTCATGTGTGTGTGAGTGACAGTGTGTGAGCAGGTGTGAGTGTGTGATGGAGTGTTATGTTATCTATTGATAAAAAAGTTGCCTATTACACTATTCTCAGAGATGCAGCAAGTAACTTTGTGGTAGAAACTACCTCCCATATTTCAGAAGGGTAAAACTGAGGCTCAGAGAAGTGAGAGGTCTTGTGAAAGCTGGCCCAGAAAGGAGGAGAGACCCAGAGGTCCCAGACACTGCTTTCTGAAGGCCCTTCCCACCACACAGCTGCAGTCCCTTGCTTTGTCCCTAGGGGGCCCCCTACCGGCTCCATCCCTGGACCCTGCTGTGTGGATTTTCCTGGGTACACACTGGGTGGATGACACTCAGTGACCATGCAGCAGGATTCAAGACCCCTGGCTCTCCTGTTGCTCCCCCACAATCCTGGACCTCAGGATCCCCTTTTCAAACAAAACCTGACATCCCTGACCTCACCTAAGGTGCCACTTGGGCACCTGACTCCTTGCGGCTCCCAGAGTGTAAAACAAAGTGACAGAAAGTAAATACCAAAGGAAATCACACTGACATGATGCCTAGACCAACTTCAATCCTCAGAGGTCTGGTCTCCACCCACAGGAGGGAGGTTAAGACCTAGTCCAGGTTCTCTCTAAGCACAGCCATGTTGAGAGCCCACTCGGGTCAGCAGGCAGGGTTTAAACAGGCATCCACACCTGCTAGCTAGTTCTCCCTGGCCAAGCTCCTTGTCTCCTCTCACAGAGGCAGCTGGGGTTCAGCGAGATGATTCTCATCACATTAAAACCAGAACTGGCGCGGGAAGGCAGCCCCTGTGGCTGAACAAGCCTGGACCAAGAACAGCCCTTTAGGCAGACTTTCAACACCACCCTCTGCACCCTGTGCCTACACTGTTAGGGAAGCGCCACCATGATTCTGCTGATCTCTCCAAAATCCTGTACCAAACTTTAACATCTCAGATCAGAGGAACTCCAAACAATGAGGTGTTTTCTTTTTTTTAAGGTTTTGTTGAAATATAGACTGATTCAACATTTTAGAAGAGAGCCCGCCTGTATGTATGAAAAGCATTTAAAAGGTGCAAAGAGTGTGGCTTAGCTATGTGAAGAAATTAGCAGAAGAGTAGAAGTCCACACTATTATTTATTTAACAGCTAAAAAATAAACAATAGCCTAAAAGTTCAGCCATATGTCTGGATTAAACTAGGTAAAGTTGTCTAAGAGGAAATGCCTTGCAGAGGGCAGTGGGGGTGCTGGCAGGAAAGATACCTGGGAAGCAGGACAAAACAGCATCGAAGGCCAGTGTCATGGAAGTAGAGGTGTATCTCTCTCACACACACACACCTGCACGAATGTCTAGCCAGAATGAAGACCGATTAGGCAGTAGTTTATTTCTAGAATGTTCTATTACCTTTTTTCCTTATTTTTTCTTCCATGTGCATTTTTCCCTTTTCTAGCTCAAACATTTACTTCTGCTACAAGAGAGAGAAAGTTCAATGTTCCCAGAGTCAGCACAGAAGATCAGAAGTCAGGAGGCATCAGCCCCCACAATCCCAGAGGAGCTCTTCCTGCTGGCCACTGCCAGTGATGCCCTCCTGAATGGCAGGCAATAAGGGGGCCACCTTTGGGGCTGGTGGACATCCTGGCACTGGACCCTCCCTTGCCCGCCTGGAGTCGCTGTTAGCAGCTGCAGTGGCTGAAGTGGGGCCCCCATCCTTTGCCACACCAGGTCACAGCCCTTACCATGGTCCTAGCAGCCCTTTCTCCTGGTGACTGCCTAACCGCTTGGATTCGATCACCAAAGGAGGTGGCTCCATAGTCATAAACTGCACCCCACCCCCAACACAATGTTGGGCCCTGCCAGGTTTTCAGTCAACCAGGTGATTCTAATCCAGTGTTTGAGCCCCTCCCCCACACCCAAGCCTGCCCTCATGCCCACGCAGGAGGCACACTTTGCCATTAAGTCTCTTTAACTCAGCCAGCTTTTATCTTTCATTACCATGAGTGCTTTGTCATGCACACAATATATTAGCAAAGTGTGACAATACAGAATTTATAAAGAAATAAGTACATTATGTCACGCTGTTTTCGAGTCCACTGATTTACAATTAAACACAAATCTGTCTTACCCCTAGGGGTGTGAAGTTAAAGCCGTGTGGAGACCACTACCCCAAATACCAACCAGCACAAAAGGACTTGATTTTGTTGTTCGGGATTTCCTAAACTTTGCTGCATTTCCACTAAGAAAGGTACAAATTCTGGCCCAATATGTTGTGTAAACAATCAGTGACAAAGCAAAGCAAAAGTAGAGCTGGTCAGCCATGCCCTGAGGGGTGGGAAGCACAGGGCAGGCCCAGCCCTTCATGCTGAGTGCAGTGTGGATGGGACTTCCAGCCCCCCACTGTGATTGAGGGGACTCCCCATGGTCACTCTGAGTTTCCAGGAGGCAGCAGAGTCTCCTCTCAAAGCCCCAGTTTATCTGGACCCTCTCTCCTCCTGACTTGAAGGATCACAGGAATCCTAGAATCAGCACATGGGCTCAGACACCACATTGCTGGCAGCCTCTGGCCTCAAGAAACACTGGTCCATGGCCTCAGGAAACACTGGTCCCCAGGGTTACGATAAGTAAGGCTGGGGCAGGAGCTGTCTGGGCAACATCAGTGTCTGTGCAGCTGCCCCAAAGTCCACTGCTTCAGAGGATTCCTAGCCAGCCTTCACACCCCCAAGTGGTGCTCAGCTCCAGCTCCCTTCTAAGCATGAATGTTAATAGAGATGATTCACAGACAGAAAGACGGATATTAGATGACTGATAGATGGTACATTGCTAGGTGACTGATAAGATACATGAGTAGAAGGCAGCTAATAAGTAAAATAAATACATATATAAATAAGTAAATAAATACATATACACAAACATACCTATATACATAAACTACAGTCAAAGGGCCGGGTGTCAGGCTATGTTTCCATATTTCTCAGTTTCACCTGCAGCCAATGCCTATTCAGACAAGTAACACACACTGAGAACGATCAGGTGATTCATATGTGTAAATCTGTCACTAGGGAGTGAACTTCTTAAAAGCAAGGATCTTAAAACTTTTCAGATCTGCTCCCCCCAACCCATCACCTAACCTGCTAAGGCATGATGGGCCAGAACCTCCCAGCACCAACTGCAGGGAACCATGAATGGGTTGTGGGAAGTGGCGTGGGGTGAGGGGTCCTGTGAAGGGAGGGGTTCAACTGGGGGTTCCGCCAGTGCAGAGGTAGGGCTATCTGCGTGCCAGGAAGCAAAAGGGAATTGAAGAAGCCATAACAAGTGCAGAGAAGGACTGAAGAGGGAGAGGGGGAGAGGTGGCTGAAGAAAGGATTCCCATCAGTCCAGAGGCCCAAGAGGCTGGAAAGAAAGCCAGCCCTGCACCCTGTTCCCCAACTCCTGCCCATCACCCCATTGTAGCCGGTCATGCCTCAGGAAGGAGGACAGGGAGCATGAACCACCCCAGGGCACATTGTGTTCCATCCATACCATTCTGGAAGAGCAGGGAGACCCCATAACTGGTTGACTGGTTGCTCCAGTGAGACTCAGTAAGTACTCGATTATGCTTTCTTCACAAATTGAGAAATTTGGTTTTGGAACACACATACACACACACACACACACACACACAAAACCAGAATCACACAGAGAAGGTATATTAATAACTTCTGACATGAACACTGTGGACTCTCTATTTCTAGCCCCCAGTGGTCCACACCCAATCCTGCCTGGTCATTCCCTATGTCAGACAAAAATCACTGATGCTGGAAACCTTTTCCTGGGGGAACTAGTGCAGCCCAAAGTCAAGGAAGGCAGAAGAAGCACCTTCTAAGCCAACTTCTGAGATGTGGCATGCACTGAAATTCCCCAAAGGGGAACATTTTCATTCAGGGGCTACATTTGGAACCAAGCAGATGATATGCTAGGATCAGACAGGTCTAGAAGTCCCTGGGTTGCCCAGGAAGCTCGGCTATGCCCTCACAAGACAAGAGGCACCCAAACCCTCAGGAAGGAGCATGACCTTTCCACAACCCCACACTCGTCAGGGCGGGGAAGGGAATCTGCTGTCTCAGTGTCTTCACTCGAAAGCACAGAATATGCTCCTTGGGGTTCACACAAGGAAGTCCCCTTATACATCACAGCATATTTCATGGCTTAAGGATGATAGAGAAACTTATTCATAGTTTAACAAAGAGAAACCCTGTATCCTAATCTCATAGGAGAAGTGTAAGAAAACCTCTCTGTGACCTCAAGCCTCCAAATCTGTGCTGAAAATTCCTTTTCCTTTGTGTTTTGCAAGAAAGAGGGTTGTCCACCCACCTCCTGGGGCAGTCTCCAGGGGCCATGGGCTCCAGGACCCACCACTCTTTAGTGACCAAGGCGACATCCCGAGGTAACAGCGAGGTGCTTTCTGCCTTCTCTCCTGGCCTCCAGGTGGTACAGCCGATCTCCACCCGCCTCTGCCTGGCCAAGCCTCCATCACCTGTGTCCTCTTTGGCACATGCTTATCACGCCTACAATTCTGAAGGCACTGAGAGAAAAGAAGGTATATGGGAGGAGGCACTGGTACAACTGTGCTGAAGGTTAGACCTGGCACAGGTAAACTGAAAAGCCATGCTGTTCTGAGCTGCTTCCCCTGAGAGGCCGGGACCTCAGGGGCCATGTCCTGGGTGGACCCCAAGTGAAGTCACTGCAGTCCCTGGGCATCACCCTCTTCTGATAAGATGCCAGCTCTGGGTCTCCAGAGCACATGCATTCACTGGTGAGTAGCAGAGGCG
Organism: Talpa europaea; assembly: GCF_964194135.1. Classification (NCBI taxonomy): domain Eukaryota; kingdom Metazoa; phylum Chordata; class Mammalia; order Eulipotyphla; family Talpidae; genus Talpa; species Talpa europaea. The sequence goes on along the minus strand of NC_140078.1, from coordinate 48,222,403 downwards.
TGTCCACCAGACAGAAAGTCATAATACTTTGCAGAGACGCTCTCTTGCTCAATAGTCTTGAAATTCTTACTACTCACATTTTTGTTAACAGGGTTATTTTTATATTTAAAACAGAAAGAGCAATAGCAATTTTGCAGCTGTGGGACAGAGACTCACATGACCATCTTTCAAGAGAGGGCAGGGACTATGGGGATCTTTAAGATGACACAAGCCTCTTTTGTTAAAAGAGACAGAATCTGGAGTATGTTCTGTGTGGCCCAGAGACAAAGCTGATGACACAGGGACAAAGACATCTTTTCTGGGTAGAAACCTCTGTCCAAGGACAGGTATCCTCATCAGATTATCTGGGTCCAAATTCAGGTTCTGCCACTTGACACCTGTGATCTCAGAGATGTCCTTTCAGTACCTCGGCCTCGACCTTCCTTCTTCATCTTTCTAGAGCAGAGATCATAACCCGAGATTACCTTGGGGTCATGACCACACAGGGCTTGTTGGCTGTTCACACAGTGCTCCTTTAGCACACTACCCTACAGCAAGCATCCCACATCCCATCATTCACCAACTTACGCTACCCTGCCCCAAAGCCCTCTGTCCCATACACTCGCTATCTTACTACTCCCCATCCATCTTCTATCACCCTGTCACACAATGCCCATCCCATGGCACACCGCCCTATAGTGCACCATCCTACCGTGCACCCCCCCACACAGTCCCAGCCCACAGCACACCATCCTATGGTGCCCCATCCTATGCAGCACCCCCCCCCATGGGGCACCACTCGCCAAGACCAGTGGGTAGGTCCAGAATAGCTGGAGACACTGGTCCAAATATCTGTGAGAACTGCTTTGCCATTGCTAACCATGCCTCTTTCCAAGACGGAAGGAAGCAAGGCCAGTTTGGACATTCTCTCTGCCTCTTTTGGGAGCAGTTATGGGGTGATGCACACACTTCCCTACTGTAGGGGATGGGGAAGCAGAAGGGTCATGGGATGAAAACCACTGGAAACTCCAGGGGCAAAGGCCAAAGTGCACTTGAAGAGCAGGAGACCTGGTATTGTGGATACTCCCAGCCATATGTGCACACCCTGCCAGTTCTGCCTGGACACAAGCAGACTCAGACACTTACAGGGTGAGGGCAGTGGGCATGCGGGGGCAGGGCGGAGGCTGGGTGGCCATCCATTCCACAACAAAGCTTCCCTGAGCCACACACAAGTCTCAGCAGACAGTGGGTTCCAGCTCTCCAGGCCCAGCTGACATGAGACAAACTGTCCAACTCTGGTGGGGAGCCAGGTGTTTTACCTTTGTGATTTTTGACTGATCATTCTCACAAATCAAATGTTCAAATATCAAACATTTCCACTATCTCTCAGTGTAAAAGTATTTGGTGTGGGGCAGACCTGATGGGATTATGAGCCCCAGCCCCTGCTGGCTGAGGAATGTTGAGCCAGGAAATGCATGAGTCTCAGTTAGCTCATTCATCCAGTAGGATCAAAATGTGCCCCTTAAAAAATAAATGTGCCCCTTGGGGCTGTTCATGGAATAATGAATAACGACACGAATCTGCCCAGTGCAAACAACAGGGCAGCTGCTGCGCACTGCACTGGGACGGAGCCAACTAGCAGCTGCAGATGCCCACCTAGCTTTTTCTTGAGCTGCTGACATGTCCTGTTACGCCATGTGTGCCGCTGCACAGGCTACCACTCGTTCTCCCCTCTCCTGACTTGATCCTCCTGACACTGTCCTGTGACTGGAGAGCTCCATTGTCCTGGGAGTGACACAAAATGCCTAATGCCATTGACATTGTCTTTGACGTATATAAACAGCTCTCAGATTTCTCAGCCCGTGTTTCCCCCACATTTGAGAGCTGATACTGTCTCATGACCGGCATCAGCTATGTGACTGACCGCTGCTCTTGTCTTTGATCTGATCAGTGGAATCTCCTGCATTCTGAGTGGCCATCCTGGAACATACAGAACTCTCGAGATGCTGTAACCCCTTCCCGCCTGTCTGCTGAAGGAGCACATTCACTCCCCACCCCCATGTGCAGAGCAGTTCAGGGGGTTACCCAGAGACAGGCAGTGTGAGCTCCACACCAGAGGCCCCACCCTCCCCTTGGGCCTCATTCAGACATCCAGACCCTAACCCTTGCTTCTTTAGCAAATGCCAAGTACCAGTGGTGAACACTTCATTTCATACTTTCTGAAGAAAAAGGCATACTCAGTGCATCAACTGAAACAAATATCCTGAAGAACCTGATGTAAGACACAAAAGTGGTAAAGGCAAAAAAGTGACATAACCTTTATTTCAGTAAAATGAAGAGACCAAGGTGTTGTCTTCACACCCAAGTGACTGGATTCTGTCAAAAGAGTCAATGCTCCATGACTCAACTGACTCTGCGTTTCCAGCAACCATCTAGGAGCAGATGGCAAGCTTCCAATGGGCTTCTACAAAAAGTGATACTTGAAAAAAGCAACACAGGAAAGAGACAACAGGGGCGCATGGTGGCCAGGCAGAGCCAGGCAAGCCAATATGCTCACCAAGTTCCCCTCACCACCGATGCACAGAGGGGCAGGGAAAGCAAAAAGCAAGACACTCAAGCCCAGCCCCATCACAAAACAGGTAAGGGGCACAGTGAGGCCTACTGTGCCCCACCCTCATCACCCTACGAAACCATAAAACCATAGGGGGAAACAGCCAGCACGGGGCACCTCGGAGCGACCCCACAGCCATCAGGTCCTGCTCTCCTGCAGATGAAGGCCTCTAAGTGTAGATTAAAAACTAGGAACCTCTTAAAGCTCCATCTCAGGCTCCGTATCTATCAAATAGGCTCCTACCTACAGCAACATCCTCTGCAAGTTCTTGTGGGGTAAAGCAGTCAAGGCCTGTCACACACCCTGAACATGGCCTGGCACAGAGTAAACGCTTGTTAGCATCTAACCAGGAAATATTCTATAGTAATCACTAGGAAACCATAAAATGGGCTGAAAGGAAAATGAGAATGAAGGAAATGCTATAATGAGAATAATTCAGTAAGCAGTGTCCTCACATCAGCAGGGCAAACCATCCTGAAGATTCAACGGCACCTATCACTAACACTCACATACACGTGTGCACACACACGCACACATGCACAGCAAGTGTGTGTTGGGGACTAATGCTAGTGGGGTGCCCTACACCCCACTGCAATAGGGTAAAATACTGGGACTCAGGCCCATGAGGCACTTGGTGATCCAACCACTTCCTAACTGCCCACCTAGAGCATCAATTTCACTCTTAATCCCTGATTCATAATCCTCCTTTCAGTCCCAGCACTCTGTTCTCTCCTGCCCCAGGGTCTTTGCACATGTCCTGCACTATCTGGAATGCTCCCGAACTACCTACCCCAAGCCTCACCTGGCTAACTCCCATGTATCTTGGCACTTCCAGCTCAGAGGTCACTTCCCTAGCAAAGTGACTTGGATCCTGCCCCCTCCCCATTTATATGTCCTGTCTAGTAGTGTCTTCTCAATTACATGGAAATAATTAGTGTGTGAATTCTGATATAAACTCCATGTCCCCCACCCCAAAGCCACAATAGAGTTGCTGGGAGTAGCATCTACATGCAGCAGCAGACAGAATACAAAGGGCACCAAGATAAAGGAATAAACTAACCATTAACTCCAGTGTCTGAGGAATGAACTGGTCATTTAAAGAGGCATGGGGCTACTGTTTTCACATCTCAGTAACAAATACCTAGTTAGCTTTATTTCAGGATTAAAAAAAAAAGTAAGTGTACTGTAGTGGTTAAACAGACATATCATCTAAAAGAGGAACAGGATGAAAAGCAGTAACTCCTCCATACCTTAGCAAGAGCATAACACATGGAAACAATGAACTTGGGCTTGATTTGAGCAGAAACTACCCACTGAATAGCCATGAGGTGAGGCATCCATTCAGACAATCAATAGCACGGCTTGGCTTCACATTGCTGTAAAATGTGGATTTTGCTTGCTGGCTTGGGGAGACCTCAGTCAGCTGTACCCACCAAGCACAAGCTACAGTAACACACCTTTTCCTAATGCTTTCTCCTGGAATCCCCCACCAACACATTTCATGAGCAAGACAGGGAACCTAGAACAGAGATGCCCCCGGCCAACCGCTGACCAACCCTCACCTGACTCCCCTGCACTCCTGTTCACGCCATGAAGGGCAGCACCGGGACCCCTGGGCAGACTAACTGTTGTGCCCCTGCTTCCCACTTTCCTCACCCACGCTGGCTTTGAGGTAAAGAGCAAAGGAAAAAAGTCCTTCCATGGAAGCCATACCAGGAACTTTGGCAAGGCCCAGAACTCAGGGAGGGAACCAGCTTCCCCTGTCACCAGCCTGTGCTGCTCCCACCCATTGGAGCAGTCCTGACACTGCACTATGACCAGTTCCACAGAAAGGAACAAAAGGGATGGTTGCATAACTGGAGCCAGATTCACAAGGAAGTGCACAGGTTCTGGTGAGCGGGCACAGCGCATATGGGCCGGTACGGTCTTGGGGAGGGAGCACAATCGAACAGCTTGGTAGAAACACCTCTGTGAGGACATTTTTGCTTCCCCAAGCAAAGAGAAAATTCTTTTTCAAAGGCAACAGCCAGTCACTTTCAGTTGAAAAACCTAAAGGCATTCATTTGTTCATTCCTTCATTCATTCATTCACCACCCAGAAGGGGAAAGCAGGGACCAAGCCCACAGGCTGCTTAATGCTATGGCCTGAGTTTGAAGCCAGTATTACTGCTTTCCTAGCTTCTGACTTCAGGAATTTACTCCATCTCCCCATGACTCAGTTTCCTCATTTGGAAAGTGGGGGTGTGGCAATTAAATAAGGGAACATGTGTGAAGTGCTAAGAATAGCACCCTGCCGGTAGTATGCGGTAAATAACTATCAACTATGCAGGGACAGGGCCCCTCATGTTCCCATATCTGCACACTAAACCCAATAAACCAGCAGAGACAGCAGCACCACTAACAATCAGAGAAATGAGACTCAGAAGGGAAAAGCAACTTCCCAAAGTCATATAGCCAGCAAGATATTTTTTTTTTCCCTTTCAAACAAGGATACCAGAAACAAATTTATTGTCAGGATTTCTCACTTGAAATTTGTTCTTAATATTCTTAAATATGATTACTATGAATTGCCAGAATAAATACACCAGCTACTTTAGTAAAGTAAAATAAAGTCATTTTGCCCTGTTCAACCCTAAGAAACAAAGTTTGTTCAGACGGAGATAACATATGTGCTTATCTATCACCAAATAGTCAGAAATCGAAGGTGAACAGGCTGCTTGAGCCATATGGTAGGAGGAGGCTGATAAAGGCAGACAAGCAGGGAGGAAGCGAGAAAGTTGCCAGGGCAGGCAGGACTGGACCCCAGAAGGGACTGGCAGGACAGAGGTCTCAGGGCCACAGCAGACCTGAATGAAACTTCCACTGCCCCTCCCGCAGAGCCAGGACAGAGGAGGGAAGACAGAGACAGACTCTGGGCAAGTGTGCATGGCAGCCCTAGGGTGAGCAGAGCCTCTGGAAGGAACTTACTGTGCTGGGCAGGGGCTCACAACCAGGGCTTCTCACAAGCAGCTCCCTCCTACCACCTGGTCCTCTGTTTTCCCTTCGCACCTCTCCCTGCCACTGGCTAATGTGACAGCAGGAGTGGTGCTGCAGGGGGACAATCTCAGGAGCAGCTGGAGCAGCAGTGGCACCAGGAGCTGGCAGGCACAGCCAGCCCACAGCGCCGAGCGAAGGTCCTGGTGTAGCACGCATGCCTGCACGTGGGACAGAACAGTGTTTGCCAGCGGCTAAGGGAGGCCCTGCCAAGGCCTGCAGGAACCCAGAGAGACCAGTCAGGGCCACACGGAGCAGAGGTCTGTGCCAGCCATGTCCGCCAGATCCACCATCATGGTGCAAAAAGGTTGGGCAGAGCAGCGGGTGTCCTGTCCCCTGGAGTTCCCCAGAGGAGAAGCCCACTGCAGGTCACTGGAAGGGCAGGTCCTCAGACCTGCACCCCAAACCCAAAAGGTGCCAGGACCCACCAGCCTGTCCTCCTCCCTTCTCTCCCTCTTTCCCTCCCCCCCCTCTTTCTCTTTCTCTCTTTCTTCCCCCTCCTCCTCCTTTCCACCCTGGTTCTCTCCCTGGTCCCCCTGTACCTTCCCTCCGCCCTCCTCTCCCTCCCCCTCTGCTTTCTTCCTAGTTCTACCTCATTCTAAATAGAATTTGAGATGACTCATCAAATGACTTCATATAATTAACAAATATTTTAACTTACACCAAACCAAGAAATGAACATAAAAACAAGGTCAAAGAGTCTACTTGGAGCAGACACTAACTGGCACACTGAAACCTCCGCAGGTTAATTCCTAAAAGGACGCGCGCTGAGTTTCCCGAGGGCCAACACACAAAGGAAGCTGCAGCTCTGATCGCATGTTGGTTGTGAGAACAGAGCAGGTTTACAGGTCACCCAACCTGTCTGGGGCTGGATTCAATTCAGTCACTTGACACTCACCAGGAGGGGAAGGAAGGTCAGTAGCCGCAGTTCCAGCTATCAGACCCTTACAGTCACATACTGCAACTATCTTTTATTGTTAAATGGTCAGTTATGTCCCTAAATTGAGACAATTACAGGGCTCGTTTCATGATTATGATTTAGAAAGAGGTGTTCTTTTATCTATTATTTCATTAAAAAATTTCTTCCCATAGAGAAGCCCACAGGAGGGTCCTGGGGAGGTGACCTTGGCCTTCACAGTCGTGTCCCTAACATGATGGCCTGCACCAGAGAAGTCGGGGCCTCCTTTCAGAACAAACACAAAGGGTGACCTGAGGGAGGCTGACAGTCAGGAGGGCAGGGACATGGAGAGAGAGATGGCGTGCAGGCCATCAGGCCACTGTCTCTTTATCTGTCAAGTCAGCAGACAGGAGACCAAAAAGGGTTTTTAACTCTTCTGAGCATCAGCCCTCACAGCTGTAAAATAGGTGCATAAGGGCACTTCACAGGATGACCAGGGGGACTGGAAAACTGAGAGAGGCACCAGGTCCCAGGCCTCACAGGCCCAAAAAGCTTTCACCTGCAGCACTGGCCCTACCTAGAGGGAGAAGATTCTAATTCAATTCCTCCATTTTACTAGTGAGGGAAGCGATGGGAAGGGGCCAGAACTCTGGTGGGGGAGCAGATAGGCCAGGTACAGGGCCCTGAGTTTAGACTGTTTCCGACTTCATGGTGATGGATACCACACCAAATTGGGGGTGCGTTTTCTCAAAATACATCATCAAATTACCAAAAAGAATGATCTCACCTCCAAAGCACAGGTCGGGGAAAGTTAAAAATGGAAGAAAGAGCAGCCTAGGGGTAACCTACAAACCCAAGAATGAGCATGCTCTTTATAAGAAGTAGCAGCTTTGTGATGATGCCCAGGTTAGTGTCACTCACCCCTGTGGTCAAAAGTGTTCTGCAGAGAGAAGTCTTCAGCAGCTGGGATGAGAGTTCACCCCAGATGTGCCCAGTGATCTGTACTGCAGGCCTACCCTGCCCTGCTGCCCAGGACTCCCAACAATGGAACCTCCCAACATTTCTTTCATTGTCCTATTTCAGTTTTCCACTTCAGTGGAAAGAACACAGAGGCAGGGCCAATTGGGTGCAGTCTCGACAGACAGCATAATCTTGGCTGGATCAGGTGAGACCTGTTCACTCCTGTTTTCCTCCATGAAAGGGAGATGATCACTCACCCAGGGGGACCCAGACATGCCCTCTTATTCTCCTAGTGGTCCATAAGCAGTGAAGCTCATCCATGAAATATCTTGTTTGCTTCTCTAATTCATACTAGTTTTCACTGCGGCACAAGTTCCATCCCCGGCCAGGGAGCTAACCCACATGGCACAGCAGACCTCTCTGGTCGCCCGCTGCCTCCTTTAGCAGTGTATTTCAGTAAGATCTGCCTGTTTTGCTCCCCACTCTATCTCTGGTGAATCCTCTCACCCCCCGCAACTCTGGCCTATACCCCAGTTCTTGCATGCATAAATAAATAAAATAAATCTTTAAAAAATTAAAATAAAATCCATCAACAAAATAATGAAAATCTACAGCATATGTAATAGGACACATTAGACCAAAAAGGCTCATGTGTGCATGAGCTTACTCAAATCCTTACTTAAAACAGTTCATTTTTTTACAGGGAAGGAAATAAAGGACCTGGCACCAAATTGACCTGTTTGAGATACCTGGCTACTCACTGGAAGCCACAGCTCCCCAAAGTCAGTGTCCTGGGCCCAAGGCCCTATGGCCCCTCCTGCATGACATACTTGTAAAACAGGCCAGAAATTCACTTGGGTCTCTGCGAAAGGGCAGCTCCATTAGTCAGACCATGTAAATGAAGCTGAAAATGCACAGGAAACTGGAAGTTACTAAGAGTCCACCATATGTTTGCTCTCAAACGTGTATATACCTATTGTTTTGGCTACAGTTATTACAGAGTTATTGTTCTGGCTATTGTTATTGCAGAGTTTCGTGAAATTAGTGTACAAACCATCAAAATGTGAGCATAAAAAGAAAGAACTTGAGATCTGTTCTCTCTGCAAAGGCAGACATCTATGTCTTGGGAAACAGACCCCAAAGCTCTTGATTTAACCAAGGCCATTAGGACAGCTGTGACACATGTGGGCAAATCCAGGAGTGATAAGGTCAGATTACCTCATATATAGTTTCAAGCCTTCATAACACTTTGAGAAAACTCAACAGGGAATTTTTGGGCATTCATTGTGAGTGTATATTATACAAAAATGGGAAAAGGCAATCCCAGTTCTTCCAACAAACTCAAAGACAGATCACAACATCAAAAACTGCTATCTTCTTTCAAACACAACTAAATACTGAAGTGAATAACATTTAAGATTCCACAATTAACTGATTTTTCAATTCAACAGTCATCTAGAAGTTCATCTTATTTTAAACTACAGTTTTTGACTGAATATGACAGCAAATATGTCACAGATGATGTGTAAATGACAATCATCTTCATTACTGCTGGCCACCATGAAATGGGGGCCTCACAGTGTGAGCTGCAGGGCATGGCTGCCTTTTACCAGAACGAAGTACAGGGCATGGTGGTTTGACTGAGGTCCACCTCAGTGAACTGGGCTTGATAGTCACCCCAAGCACTATCTGGGTTTGAGGCCCAGAGACTCCGGGGCTTCAATGTGTCTGCCAGGGCAGTGGCAGCAGTGGCACTGGGAGACATTTCCATCTCCCAAGCATGCTGCCTCTGGCTAGCACTCAGGCCACTGCTATAATGGTCAGGCTCACCCCACTCCCAGTGCAGACTGATCCTAGGTTCTAGCAGCAGTGGTGGTAGTGGTTGCCCTGCCCCAGAGCAGACCAGCCCTCGGGCTCCAAAAGTGGAAGCAACATCCAAAACCCACGGCTCCTGGTTCAGGTTTGTTGGGAGGAATATGGGGCTCCATTGACACAGCCTGGCACTGTGGCTTCCTGAAGCAGCGGGAAAAGAGGTCCATGGTGTGCTGGGCCAACATGTTGGGCTCCAAGTGGCAGCCCAGCTTACAGACGTCCACTGCAACTGCCATCAGCCCTGCTTCTTACATTGCCTGCAAAGAGCGCAATCAGCCTGGGCCCAGTATCTCACCTTATACCAATAGCTCAGAAAGAGCTCTAACACTGGTGTCTCTGACACTGCCCCCTGGTGACCAGAGCTGATCAGCAGCACTGACTGGTTCTAACCAGCTACTGACCAGTACAGCTAACTGGTATCCAGCACTCTGTGTCCAACCACCTTTGAGAGCTGTACACAGCTACTGATTTTTCAGCACTGCCTCCTACTGATATATTATCTGGCACTGTCTGGTCTGTCATGCAGGCTGTCCAACCCGGTCTTCAGACCATTGCTGTGGGCTGCTGTGATGTTGCCTCAGCAGCCCTACCTATGAGAACTTCCAGCTGCTACCATGAGTTGGATACTGGCCCAGTGCTTACTGGTGTGCCAGTCAGCTTACAGGCTTTCATCAAAGGGACAGCACCATCTTGCATGAGCAGCCTTTGTTTTGGACTAGTGGACACTGCTGACACTATCTGGGGTGAAAGAGCTGGCCACTTGTGAACTTAGAAACTCCTTCCTCCCAATCTCTTCTTTGTAATTAAACACCATTGTTGTTGCACCCTGAGCCTGAGTGGTGTCATTCAACAGCAAGTGCACAGGTGAGAACACACAGTGACCTGTACCACATCTAGGCATTGTTTTAACCATAGCAGGAATAAAACTGGTTATAGCACCATTTATTGAAAAAAACTGTCCTTGTTCCATTATACATTCTTTGCCCCTTTGTAAAAGATTAGTTGTCCATAAATACATGGATTTATTTCTGGGATTTCTATTCAATTTCATTGGTCTGTGTGTCTGCTTTTGTTCCAGTACCATACTGTTTTAATTATTTTGGCTTTGTAGTACAGTTTGAAATCTTGGAGTGTGATACCTCTACTCTCCTTTTTAGTCAAAAGAGCTTTGTCTATTCGAGGTTTTTTGTGGTTCCATATGAATTTCGTCAATATTTGTTCTATTTCTTTGAAGAATGTCATGGAAATTTTTATTGGAATAGCATTGAATCTGTAATTGCTTTTGGTAAGATGGCCATTTTGATAATATCTTCCAATCCATGAGCAGGAAATCTTTCCATTTCTTTGTATCTTCTTCTGTTTCTTTTTTTTAATTTTATTTTACATATATTTTTACATCATTTTTCATTTTTGCACAATGTATTCATTTTCATCTTGTTATAGTCCCCATATAATTCTCAACCCCCTTGTTTTTTTTTTTTTAAAGATTTATTTATTTATTTATACAAGATTGATTGATTGATTTATACAAGTACTGGGTACAGTCAGAAGCCCGGGAGGGTGAGAGAATGCATCAGAGCCAGAGTGGGGAGCAGAGCAGGCAGAAGGACCAAAATACACTGCTGAGGGGAGCAGCGGGCGGCAGGAGAGGGCTGCGCGCCATGTGGGACCCTCCCCCAGTGTCCGGGGAGCAGCCGGGGATCGAACCGGCGCTGCAGAGGCAGCAGGCAGCTTCACAACCCAGCACTCAACCGCTGCGCCACCGGGGAGGCCCTCAACCCCCTTGTTTTGATCCTACCCTTCTCCCCTCTCCTATAGTGTATCTCTGGTTTATAGTTGCTGGAAGGGATCACGCTTAGTAAAATAAGCCAGAAAGAAAAAGAAAAATACTGGATGGTCTCACTCATAGCAGTAATTTAGAAAACCTAAATAAGGGACCAGGAAAAATATTAATTATAATAAAGTAAAAATTCTTCTATTTCTTTTAATAATGTTTTACAAATTTCTTTGTATAGGTCCTTCACCTGTAATGGAACAAGGATAGTTTGTTCAATAAATGGTGCTGGGAAAACTGAACTGCTACACGCAAAACAATGAAGCTAGGCTACTCCCTCACACCATGCACAAAAATCAACTCAAATGGATAAAAGAATTGAACATAAGACCTGAAACTATAAATATATAAAAGAAAATATAGGCAAACCATTACATGACATATACCTCAGTGACATCTTTAAAGACACATCCCCAAAGCAAATGAAGAAAAAGATGAACAGCTGGGATTACATCAAACTAAAAAGTTTCTGAACAGCAAAAGAGACATAAATCAAAACAAAGAGATACCCTACTGATGGGAGAAAATTTTTGCACACAATACAGCTGATGAAGGGCTAATCACAAAGATCTACAAAGAACTCACATGACTCAACAAAAACAAAGTAAACAATTCAGTCAAAAAATGTGCAGAGGAGCTAAAAAGACACTTCTCTAAAGAGGAAATGCAAATGGTCAACAGGTATATGAGAAAATGTTCAACATCATTTATTATCAGAGAAATGCAAATCAAAACCACAATGAGATACCACCTTAGACCAATGAGAATGGCACAATTAAAAAAATAGGAAACAACAAATGTTGGCAAGGATGTAGAGAAAAAGGCACTCTCCTACACTGCTGGTGGGAATGCAAACTGGTCCAACCACTATGGAAAGCTGTGTGGATGTTCCTCAAACTACTAAAAATGGAGCTACCATATGACCTAGCAATTCCACTCCTAGGGATCTACCCAAGGGACACAAAAACATTAATTCAACAAGATACCTGAACCTTTATGTTTAATGTAGCATTATGCACAACATATAAGACATGGAAACAACCCAAATGTCCAAAAATACATGAATGGATCAAGAAGATGTGGTATATATACACAATGGAAAACTATTTAGCAATCAAAAAAGATAAACTCGTGCTATTCGCAGCAACATATATGGAACTGGAAAGGCTTATGCTCAGTAAAAAAAGCCAAAAGGACAAAGAAAAATATTGGATGGTTTCACTTATAGGAGGAATGTAGGGGAACCAAATAAGGGATCAGGAAAAAAAAAAACAATAAAAAAAATTAGCTGGCAACTACAATCAGAGACATTCTGCAAGGGAGGGGGAGGTCGAGGAATCAAAACATGGAGAGAAGAGTACAAGGGACTATGCTGATGGATCACGGGTGAATTGATGGTGGGAACTGATGGAGAATATACCGGAAAGGAGAAAACATACAAGTATACATTGTAGAAAAATGAACAATGATGTTATATATATTGCACACATTAAAATTTGCAACAATAAAAAATGGTTATAGCGACATCATCCCACATTCACTAGAGCCTAGGTGCAATGCCAAGTGTTTCATTACATGGTCTCTCATTACATGAACTCCAACAGCAGCCTCCTGACCTGGGAAACCCTATCACCACCTCACCACCTCTGCCAAAAGAGAGGGCCTGGCAAAGAGAGCCCAGAGACCAAAGACACACAACTAGTGGTAGCAGAGTTGGGCCTCAGGACCTGAGCTCTTACTCCACCACCACGGACCATCAATTCCAACTTCCCCAGCACTTCAAAAAGCCAGCACCAGTCAGCCCTCCACTATGGATTCCTCCCAGCTGGGCCTTTGCGGTTTAAACAAGAACTGCCCACTGTAGTTTCACAGAAAAGCAGTCAGAAAGGGAGCCATGGTCTATTCTCTCTGAAAGGCAGAAGAGGGGAAAAGGTTATTTCCAAATGATAACAACAGTGCAGTCTAAGGGCCACTGGTCAACGCCTAATCAATTGCATGACCACAAGTCTCACTGTTTATGGTAATGGGGTTCCACCATCCCATAGACTTTGAACAGTCTTCATGCTCAAAGCAGTCCAAAACAGGACTACACTTCCAGATTATTTTAAACAGTGAAATCTCTAACCGAAAAGAACGGCACTAAATACATCTTGAGAAGAATACTTGTTTCCTATGTTTAAGTCTTGAACAAGAGCAGAATGTGGGCTTGTTCAACCTCAGCTGTTGACATGGAAGAGAACTTTTGTCATTCTGCTCATGGCCCATGAGTAATTGCAGTAATTGCCAACTTGGAGAAAATAACTTTTATGCAGCAGGCAGAAATATTTGCAAACACAAAATCCACAAATAATGAGGATCGACCATAGTTTAATCTATAAATATTAGATCATTCAATTTTAAATTTTCACTTAAGAGATATCAGAAAACTGGGCCTCCCTGGTGGTGCAGGTTAAAGTCTCTGCACTATCAGGCTATCGCCAGCCACTGCAGCATGTGTCCTGCAGCATGAGTTTGATCCCCAGGCAGGAAGTCGACACACATGGTGCAGCAGACCTCTCCTGTCTCACCCACTGCTCCCCCTCAGCAGTGTATTTGAGTAAATCTGTCTGTTCTGCTTCCCACTTTGTCTCTGGTGAATCCTCTCATCCTCTACATCTCTGGCCTACACCCCAGTCCTTGTATGCATAAATAAATAATTTTTTATTTATTTAAATATTTTATTTATTAAATAATTATTTATTTTATTTAAATATTTTTTTAAAAAAAGGAGGTATCAGAGAACTTCCCAATTCTAATGTCACCACATAACATTATAAAAAAATCATAGTCCAGCAGCTCTCCTGCCCACCTGTGACTATGCAGGCGTTTCTTCTCTCAAACCTTTTCCCTTTGCAAAGCAGTAGCAAAAGCTCTCTGCCTGCCTTTGTCTATGCATGTGTCTCTTTTCCTTTCTCCTTTTCTTAATAAACCTTTTCTTATAAAATGCAAAAGAGAAAAAAATCATAGTCCAGTCATATTATTAGTATGCGGCATCTCTTAATATAGAGGATGTCTTTCACTTTTATAGGGCACTTAGCCTTGAAGGACTCCCTTCCTGCTTGGAACAAAGGTTGAGGATGAGAAGTTAAAGCTGTAACACTTCCGTCTAAAGACATGCAGCCTCTATTCTAGGGGCCTAACTCCCACCTGAGGACTTCTATCAATCTAGCAGTGCCTTGGCCAAAGAAGCATGGAATGTTCTCTGGACAGAGATCCTGAAGAATTTGGCTCTGCACTCTAGAGAAGGAGGGAGAGGTTGTTCCCATGAGGAAAGGATGTTGGTGAGGCAACTAAATCCAAGGCTGCTGCATCTTGACTCACCCCCACACCCTGACAGGATCACTCAAAGTGCCCCCACTCCAGGAAGATATCTCCTTCCTAGAACACAGCTACAAAGTTCAGCTTGCATCAGAATCACCTAGCAGACTTATGAAAAAATTTCTGGGGCCCCCCCACTCCAGAATTTCTGATTCAAAGGTGTAGGGTAAGGTCACAGAGTTTATATTTCTAAGTTTCTAAATTTTCAGATTTAGAAATTTAGGACTAGCTGCTACTCCTGGAAGATACTTTGAGAGTCACTCATCTAAACTATGTGTGCATTGCTGATACTAAAAACTTTGTTACTATGTAGGATGCTGGCTTCATTAAAGCATTCCTAGCTGTCATTTTCACTAATTCTCCCCATTTCCCAATCGTCTTATAGGAAGAGGCACTGCAGCAAAAAAATGTCAACTTCAACTTGGACTTGAATAACCCCAAAGAAAAGGTGTTCACTGGGCCTCCCCTGGTGGCGCAGCGGTTGAGTGCTGGGCTGCAAAGCTGCCCACAACCTCTGTAGAGCCAGTTCAATCCCGGCCGCCGGGCGAGGGTCCCACATGGTGCGCAGACCTCTCCTGCCTCGCCCGCTGCTCCCCTCAGCAGTGTTATTTTGTCACATTGCCTATTCTGTTCCCCACTCTGGCTCTCGTGAATTCTCTCGCCCTCCTGCGCTTCTGACTGTACCCAGTGCTTGTATAAATAAATAAATCTTTAAAAAAAAAAAAAGAAAGAAAAGATGTTCACTACTTCATACAAGTTCAAGTCCATTTTTTTTTTAAAGCTACAGATTTTTTTTAAAAGATTTATTTGTTTATTTATACAAGCTCTCGGTACAGTCAGAAGCACAGGAGGGTGAGAGGATTCACCAGAGCCAGAGCGGGGAACAGAACAGGCAGACTGACGAAATGCACTGCTGAGGGGAGCAGCGGGAGGCAGGAGAGGTCTGTCACACCATGTGGGACCCTCACCCGGTGGGGTGGCCGGGGATCAAACTGGTGCTGCAGAGGCTGGGGGTAGCTTCGCAGCCCAGCGCTCAACCACTGCGCCACCAGGGGAGGCCCTCAAGTCCATTTTTAACCCTTAATTTTCTGAAGTTATTCTTTATATTGAGTCTAATCTACACTCAGTGTCTGAGCCCAATTTCTTCCCACAGATAAATCACATTAAAGTTAAAAAGGGTGGGCCTTCCCGGTGGCGCAGCGATTGAGCGCTGGGTTACGAAGCTGCCTGCAGCCTCTGCGGCGCCGGTTCGATCCCCAGCTGCTCCCCAGCTACTGGAGGAGGGTCCAGCATGGTGCGCAGACCTCTCCTGCCACCCGCTGCTCCCCTTAGCAGTGTACTTCGGTCCTTCTGCCTGCTCTGCTCCCCGCTCTGGCTCTGTGAACTCTCTCACCTTCCCGCGCTTCTGACTGTACCCAGTGCTTGTATAAATAAATAAATAAACCTTTAAAAAAATAAACAAATAAATAAATAAAGTTAATGAGGGTGGGGCATTTTCCCAGGAGATGAGTAAGAATGCACTTGGCTAGTTAGAAACACCATTTGTGCAGAAGTAATGTTTCTAAAGGGATTTATGAAGCAATCATAACCATTTTAGAATACTTTGTATCAACTCTGCAATACCTGTTGAAGAACTCCACAGGTTTTCAGTGAAACACTACATCAGGAGTCCTTACAGATGACCCCAGCAGGGAATGTCACACTAACCCATCAGGTAAGGGAAGGAAACCAGCGGTGCAAAATGGTGAACAAATGACACTGGTGGGCAATGTGTATAACAATGAAAGACAACTACAGACCACGGGGCCTCATCACAGCCGCAGGACTC
Source organism: Talpa europaea (assembly GCF_964194135.1). NCBI lineage: Eukaryota > Metazoa > Chordata > Mammalia > Eulipotyphla > Talpidae > Talpa > Talpa europaea. The sequence continues at coordinate 48,206,032 of NC_140078.1, read as the reverse complement.
TGTGCCTACACCCATGTACACCCAGCACCAAAGCGGGTAATGTGGTTCCGGGTCCTGAACCTCAGGCACCACCAGCTTCCTTACCTACCAGGCACCCCAAAGGAACTATATCCACATGGCCCCTCCAGCCCCACCCCCACCATTTAAGCTAATCAGAGACATCACCCCCACTTTACCCCACCTTGTTCATAAATATTTCAGTGTGCACCTTTATAAAGCAATCGTAAAAAATACACAATCACAGTATTGTTAATAATTCCTTATTATTACCAAATATCTAATTGGTGTCCTATAAATCCTGTAAGTTTTGTTTAGGTCTTTTTAATTTTTTTTCCTTTAACAGTCTGGATGTTTGGATCAGGATCCAAATAAACTCGTACAATGTTTGTTTAATTTATTTCTTCAGTTCCCTAATAATACAAGCTCTTCCTTCTGTGATTTATTTGGAAAATGACTGGGGTTCTTTATGCCCAGAATTTCACTATTCTGAGTTTTGCTGACCCCACTGGAATAATGTCCTGGATTGCTCTGGCTCAGTATTTCCTGTAGGCCCTGGACAGGTCTGAGCTTGGTGAGATGCTGGTTTGATTTCTGCCAGAGACTCTGCCGAGAGGCAGACTGTCCATTCGTCAGAAGCACATGACCCAGCTGGCTTCCTTCTGTGGAGGTTACAGAAGGTCACAAGCTGAGCAGCAGTTCAATTATTAACAGTCTGAAATGTGGCACTATTCTATCACTTTCTCAATGCTTGTTGGCCAGAATTCCTCATTGAATGTAACTTTCCCTCTTAGGTATTTAGAAACCTTGAAGTATGGTTGATATAAGAAAAAAAAAAAATCTTTCTTGCTTCTCTTTATCTGCATATTTTCAGAATAAGTTGGCTTCATGGCACCCTCCTCCCCGCCCGCAAAGATAACTAAGTTTTGGTCTTTCCTTTTTTTAAAAGTATGTTGTTTGGGTGGAAAAAGGCTATCTCCGTCCAAAGCCACAAAACTGATGGCTGCTGGAATCTGGACTCAGGCCCACAGCTGCACTCAGAAGCCCTGGCCAGAAAGTTCTGCTGACTCCCCAATCCAATTCATTGTGGAAACTGATGGTTGTGCTCTCCATGTCCCTGGGCACCCAGGAGAGTCAGCCAGGTGGGGAAGGCTCCTGGTCACCATTGCTGGCAACCACCTGAGAGCCAAGTGGGTGCCATCTCACTGAAAAGAAGCCCAGTACTTATGATTTGGATTCATTCAGTACAGCTGAGCCCCCAAGTGTGCCACAGCCCCCAGTAAATATAAAACATCCTTTCTTTTTTTTTCACAAAAATTACCTCATAGTACTCTAGGGAATGTACATGTTGTCAACAAGCTATTATAAATGCATTATAGGAAACATGCAATAACAGCTATAATTTCAGAAGGAAATGCCCAGCTGCCCAGAGGCACAGAACCAACCAACAGACTCACTGCAGACAAATGGAGACATCTCCCACAAAGCCCAAAGGCACCCCCGGACACCTGAAGAAACAGCCCTAGGTCCTTGGTTTTCTGAACAGAGATGAGTATACTAGGGCAAGGCAGATTTAGTTAGAGAAGTAGGCCACACAGAACCTAGGCAGGAATCTGACTCTAGAATCCTGAGCTCCCCAAGTGACAGCCAAGGCCACTCCCACTCCACATTTGCAGCAGTTATTTTTTATTGGGAGGGGGGTGGTGTGGAAGTGCTATTGAGTGCATTTTTTTCCCCAGTGAGTATCCTCTTGCAGATAAAATAACCTTAGGTGATTTAAATACTACGGTAATATGAAGCCTGTTGTGACCCATCTGAAATATTACCTTATCACATGCCAACTTCACTCCAATACAAGGTTTGTAAAAAACCATAAGCACTGGGTTTTTCTCTTCAATAGTTGCTGCATTTTTGACCATTGATCTCGTGTAACCACTGCCTTTGAGATCCTTCCACACTTAACTCATGTGCTTGCCATAAAACCTGGACTGTAGAAGAAAAAAAGAGCCCTCACAAGATTTTACCCATTACAGACTTCGAGCCTTAGAACCTGGGGCCAGTCATTCACTGAAAAATAGTTCCTAAGGGCCTTCCCTGGAACTGTGTACTGTCTGTGTGAGTGAGCTGGCCCAGAGACTCCAACATGAGTGGATCCCCAGCACAGAGCTGGTCAGCCACAAGAAGCAGCCCCAGGCCCCTTGTGCAGTTAGAATGATAAGAATCTGGGCTGTGAATATGCTGGGGCACTGACATCTGACACAGAGTGAGAATAAACTTCGGCAAGCTGTCACCTGTGGGACCAGCCCACAGTCTCTCAGCTCACCCCTCAATGACCTAACATTGGCATGTGTCCCCTGCCACGTGGTCCTCGCCTGTCCCTCTGCAGGCAAGCCTGGCCTGTCCACAGCATGTCGCCTGCCTGTTTTCAAACCCCACTACAAAGGGCCTTATTGTATGGCATTTGGGATTTTTGGATTTTTCTTTACTTTTTCCTTTTTTAGAAGGTCAATGAACTCCAGCTTAAGGACTGGTACCTCTCCTGACAACCAGGACTTCCCACACAGGAAATGAAAATGCCAGTAGGAGTCTCTTAACCAGGGCAGCTTTCCCAGAAATCCAGGCGATTCCTACTAAAAAATGTTGATAAAAGCAAAAGACACCCAGATGTTAATTTGGATGTGGGAGGGAAGAATGAAAATCAAAGTAAAGTGTGGACCAGAGGTTAACTTGTGGTTAGAAAATGCTCTGACTTCCTGGGATATTTGTAGCTTGTGGTTTCGTGATGTCCTGGGGGCAGGTGTTTGGGGAATGCCTCAATACCAGCTGGGGACTGGAGCCATTAGGAGAGACCAGCCCAGTCTGAGCTGGTCAATCCTGGGTTCCTGCATGTTCAGCACCTTCCTCCACTCGGCCAACATTTGACAGTAAAAGGCTTAAAATGTTGTTGCTAGCTAATTTTGTGATAAAAATAAAGGGAACAGTATTAAAGTAGATCCATAAAAATGGATCTACTTTTAATCAATAAAAACTTTTAAAGTAGATCCTTTTTATCCATGTCAAACTTCTAAAATCCAATTTGGTGGGCATTCTTTCTGAAATAATACCTTTGAGAGAACCTGTCATGAGCCACTGGTGGGAAAAGTAACAATGACAGTACTTGCTGTTTAGGGCCGGTTTCCTAAACAGTCACAGCTTCCTCTGACTTTGTGATTTTAAGCAAACTGTATTGAATAAAGACCCAGGGTGGATGTGCATATGCACACACACACAGAGTGCATGGGTATATTCCACCCACATGCATCACACACGTAATGCACTGTGCATTCATTCAAGCATAGAGTTAAACACACATGATGCATGAAGCATGTGCACATAAAGCATGCATTGTACATGCATGCACTCCGTGCACACCCACCACGAACACATGTGCACACACACACACTTACCCACACAAATAAGAAGGTATAGTTAACAGAACCCAATTTGGAAACTCTAGGCTCAGGCTATGTAATCAGACTCCTAATGTCACCTTTAACAGAAACCACCCATTTTCTTCACTTTGATTAAACAAAGAGAAGCAAAGTGTATGACTTCAGTAAACAGCTGGCTCAAATTTCAGAAACTATTCTTATACAAACTCTCCTCCACTGAGAGAAACCACAATGGACAAGCAAAATCCAGTCATGTGTGCATCTGCACCAGCAGCCAGTTGAGGGTTTGCACCTGTACCCCAGCTGGCACTGCCTAAAGGCCTCCAGAGCACAGCCACTAGAGAGGGCATCTGACTTCTTTCAAGGGCTGCGGCCACTCTGGAAAGAATGAACTTCTCAGACCAGCGTGGTGCTTCCACCCAGCTGGCTCATCCCGGTCCACCAGGGACAGAGGCCACTGTGCTCTGCCAGACACAGCAGTGTGGGAGGTTTATACATGTGCACTCAAGAGTGTTCAAGCACAAGTCACACCTGCACCTGCTAGTTCCCTTCGATTGTGAATGAAAGGTAGAGATAAGGAGGAGAAAACAAACACTCTGCCTCAAACATCAACAAAAAGGCTTGTATGGTACAAACAGCCTGCAGTCCACATACCAGCCGGAGGCTCAAGCATCACGGGCATCCTGAGCCCAGCCCCATTTTTATCAGTCTTTTGTCTTCCCCAAAGGCCCCCGGGGGCAATATAAAAATCAAGGTCTTGTAAGCATCTGTGATGGTGCCCTCACCATCACGTAGCAGATGGAACTCTCTGTAACCAACCAAACTGGTTCTCTCCCACCAGATGGCAAGAGAACAATGATCAAAACAAAGAGCCAGCAAAGACTACAGGAACTGAAAGACCTTTACTGCCCGCTTGGATTCACTGAACAATGCACAAGGCCTTTCCCATTCACTGTGTATTTTCTATATGCCATAGCCAATGCTAACAAGTTCCATACAGTATTTCTTTCATTTGTACAGCCACCCATGAGGAGGAGTGGACAGAAGAGGAAAGTGGAATTCTGAGCTCCGTTCAAGGTCACACAGCTCTGCTAGTGTTACAGCATAGCTGGGACCCCAACTTGGCACCTGTATGGACACATGACTAATGAACACATATGTGTGGATCTCAGAAAAGGCTGACACATAAGCACGACTCGGTCTTAAAGAGCCCGATCACCTGTCCCATATCCAATGATCATTGTTTCTAGGTAAGAAACAGGTTCCACAGAAGTGGTGCAAGTGTGATCCAAAAAGACAAAGCCACCAGTATCCTCTTCTACTTCTAATTGTGTTATCCACACCACAGATACATAAAGCCAAGAGCCCTTTGCATGTCTAAGTTGGTTTCAGATCCCACCTGGCACAGGTAGGAGCACTGTTCTGCAGCCAGGGTCCAGACATGACCCCAGCATAGGTCAACACCCCCCACAGCTTCCCACAAAGCATACTTTCTCATTGATTCCTTCTGTTTTTCTTTCCTTGCTGATAAGGTGCCAATAATTATGGCTTTCTTTCCACACTAACTTCCAGGAAACAAAGAGCTTGTTTGCTTATTTCAGTCTAAGTTAACATTTACAAAGGAGGTTTTTCTCTCAGCTCTTCCCTCTGCCCCACTACTTGTCATTTTCGTCTAATTGTGTATTTTTTAAAAGATTTATTTATTTATTTATACAAGCACTGGGTACAGTCAGAAGCCCAGGAGGGTGACAGAATTCACCAGAGCCAGAGCGGGGAACAGAACAGGCAGAAGGACCGAAGTACACTGCTGAGGGGAGCAGCGGGGGCAGCAAGAGAGGTCTGCACAACATGTGGGATCCTCGCCAGTGGCGGGGGATAGAGCAGGCGCTGCAGAGGCTGCGGGCAGCTTCACAGCCCAGAGCTCAACCGCTGCTGCGCCACCAGGGAAGCCCACTAATTGTGTGTTAATTAAAACTCACACCCACCTTTGTCAGTCACTGCAATAAAAAAAGCCATACTTCCCTCTCATGTGCTCAACATACCAGATGGCCATGGAGGCTCCCCTGCCCAGCGGAGCCCCTCCCCGAGCATAGTGCCATCAGGGATGTGGTTAGTTCCTGCAGGCACCACCCACTACTGACTTCCCCATACACCAAAACAATCACACCTTAGGCCAGTGCTACACCAGCAATGGATGGAGACCTGCACTTCAATGACAGAAGTGCTATACTGGAAGCTCTTGGAAGGGCTCACTGCATTCAGAGGACAACTGCAGAGCAGGTGAAGACCATGTTCTGGAGGCAACACTGGCACAGGAGGGCACATCATGGAGGCCATGTCAGGGACCAGGCATGGAGGCTTGAGAGAGGCAGTCGCGCCAACTGGGGTCTCAGATGCAGCAATGGAGAGGAAGCAGTTACCTGCTCACAAACCTGGGGGCTGACGAGACACCATGACTGCCTTAACACACAAGGATTAGTGGGCGGGAAAAGGGACAGAGTCCTAGAAACTGAATCTCCACTGGCCTGGCCAGCACCTACAGTGCCCAGTGATTCTCAAAATGACATCTGGAACGTTGGTGTTACATGCAGACATGCCCATGCTGATCCAAATGCTGGGGTCACTGTGCTAGAAAGGTTTTCAAACAAATGCAGGGCCAGAAGCAAAAGAGGATCCTGTGATTTCCACTGCATAAGTGGAAGCCCTTTACCAGGTAGAAGAGGGACAGCCCTCTGCCCACATCTGTCCTACTCTCCCCATTTTAGAGAGACAATCATAAACAAGACAGTCACTACCCAGCACAGCTCCTCCAGGGTGTCAACTGCTACTTAAGGGAAAAGCAGTCCCAGGTCTAGAGGCCCCCAATCTTTCTGCCACAGAGATATTAGGAGCAAGAAGACAGGGAAAATCCCTATTAGAACTTTAGGTTTTGTGTACAGCAAACCCACAGCCAAGGACATGGTGCTTCATTTAGTTTGGGAAGTATGAGGAAAACACCACCAACCTGGCAGGGGCACACAGGCACACCTGGTCCCCTCCCTCACAGTGAGGCTGGCTGCGTAAGCACATGCTTCCCCACCTTGAGTCGCTTCCAGCATAGCCTGATGTCCTGAAGTGCCTATGAGCCTCTGATCCATTTTAGAAACAAGGTGTAATCCTTCCTCTCCAACTGGGGGTGGCAAAGACAACATCCAGAGGTACCGTGACATTCACATCTAAGTTCATTTACAGAGCAGGTGGCAATCTATATTTACCCACCAACAAGGTAAAGAGACATGTTATTGTTATGTTTACCTTTAAGCTGATAGATGACATTTGTCAGAGCTTCCTACTCACGAAGCCATTGCATCATGCTCTCCACACAGACACCCTGGCAGAGGTACTTTCTCCACATTTTTATCAATAAGGAAATGAACATGTGGCGTCTTTCCCTTCCAGTAAAGGAAACTCAAGCACTGGGAAGTGATCCCTGAAGGTAACTGATCCTAAAGGAAGTTCTCATAAGCGAGTGCATGACACTCTTTTGGTAAGAGGAGCATGAAAATGGCTGGAGTAAGGGCCTCCTGGTCCAGGGTCTCCAGGTCAAGGGTCCCCTGAAGAGTTCTACAAGAAGAGCTACAGCTCCAACAGAGGAACAGAAATACAAGGGAGCTGAAAACTCCCCAAAGAGGGAGTCTTAAAGAAGAGACTGAGTCCTACATGACAATGGCTCCCTAAAATGTCAAGAACCCACCTGTTCCAAATGGAGTTGCAGGAGAATCACCACCACAAAGAGAAGAAACACTACAAACAGATGGGCTCTCCAGAGAAAACTGTGCCTTTGATGAAACAAGGCTCCCAAAGTGGATTCTGTCTGGCTGTGTTCACAAATTTCCAGCATCTCAAGCTAGACAAGATGCAGAATCAAGAGTCCAGGTTTTTCTTGACTTCTGTGAAGTCCAGGCCATTTGGTATATGAGGGGATCAGACTTGCTTCCTGTGGTTCTGGAAGACTAGGATCCTGGGGTCCTGAGCTCCTCCTGCCACTCCTCCCCCAAGACCCCTTGCCCTCCAACTTCAAAAAGTTCTTCAAAAGTGTACAAAGGAAGGAACCTGACTAATTGTGCTTGTGGGTTGGTGTGGGTGGCAGCATGACCTTGGTTCCTGCCATGGCAACTATTTATAGCTATCCTGCTTATCTCAGCAAGTTACTCAAGGAATATGACACATGACCATTCACTTGTCTGGGACATATTACTCCACCAGGGTCTGACTCATGATACCATTTGGTCAGGGGCCCTCTCTTCTGGCACCCCATCCTCTCCCCCCAACTAACAGCCCCTCTCATTGTTGTCTGGAATCACTGACTTAGTGGTTGGCTTCCCCCACCCTCCAATTCCTAGAAAGCAGAAACACACCCATTTCATTTGCAAATCCCCTGTTCCATATATATAGATACACATGCACACACACACATATATATACACCTATGTGTATATGTATACATATATAGAGAGAAATTGGATGAATGGATAAAGGAATAAGTCAACAAAGAAGAAATTTAAACTACTTTGAAAATACAGAAAGTTACCAAAAGATGTTCATAGGAGAGGGGTGAGAGCTAGACAAGGAAAGTCTGTGGTTAATGGAGCAGTGCCATTAATTTGATACCAAGCAGAGTCCCCCCACCCGGCACACACATGGGACAGAGCCCTCACTAACTGCCATGCTGGCAAGAAATGTGCATTATGTCATTATAGGTTTGTCCAAATTCACAGAGTAGACAGCATGAAGATTGAACCCTGAGTAAACTACATATGTTGCTAGTAAGAATATATGAATAATGGCTTTTGTGGATTCACTGAGTCTGAAGAATGTAACAAACCAAGATGTTTTGGGCAAATGATGAGGGGAAGTAGGGACAGAGGAACTCTGCATAGTAGTTCAAGTTTTCTGTAAATCTCAAACTGTCCTATGGGCCTCCCTGGTGGTACAAGAGGTAAAGTCTCAGCACCATCAAGCTATCAGCAGCCACTGCAGCACGAGTTCAATCCCCAGCCAGGGAGCTACCCACTTGGCAGAGCAGACCTCTTCTGTCTTGCCCCCTGCTCCCCTCACCATGGTCTTAAGATTGTCTTGCTCCTTTCCAGAAACTTAAGCAGCCTTGCAATAGGTCCCCTGGTTGGATATCTGGGAGACTCAGTGTCCCCTCAGGCTATCACCCTGACCAGAGAGGCAGAGTCAACTTCTCTGAACAGTGTATTTCAGTATATCTGTCTGTTTTGCTCCCCACTCTGTCTCTGATGAATCCTCCCACCCCCACACACCTCTGGTCTACACCCCAGCTCTTGTAAGCATTAATAAATAAATCTTTAAAAATAATAAATAAATAAAACTGTCCTAAAAAATAAAATGATTTTTTAATGCCTTTTCTGGGAGCAAATGTTTGTTTAGAGGGTTGAAAGAAAGGCACTAAGCAACATCAGAAGCGTGAGATTTAAAAACAGCCACGAAGGGATGCAGTCAGGAACCCGGTGTGTCCAGACTCCTGCAGGTATAGTGATGCCAAACACCTGGGCAGACTCAGAGTGTTCTCCAGAAAACCAGAGTGGGGCTCCCTGTTCCCACCTTCTTTCATCCACTGAGAGTGGCATCCCACCGAGGCTGACATCCCACTGAGGTTGACATCCCACCAAGGGTGACATCACTACAAAGCTCACAATTTGTACGCCTGATCTTGCCGAACAGTCATTTGTCCAACAAATTTTTACTGGGCACCTTCTCCCACAAGGTACTGGCTATTATTGTTCATGGCGAAACATTAGCAAGCAAAACAGACACATCCTCAGGGAGGAGAAGTTCACTAACAGACACTATGTGTACTGTACTGTGAGGCAGAGGGGGGTGTCAGGCCATGAACTGGAGGAGTGAATGCTAAGCAGCAGCTCTGCATTACTGCCAGAAGTGCCTCTGAATAGACCACATTCCCCATTATCGGTTTTTGCAAGTACAGTTGTAAAGTGCAGATAGTAAACATCTGAGAGAAGACCTAGGTTAAAATGAACTTGCAAATGAAAATGCCCACGAAACACCAACTCAGAGAAAACGGGGAAAGCCACCTGTTGAAGAGAAAACTAATATTTACATCAAGACCTGCAAAGCACCTGATTTAATAAAGGCCACCATCAGGTGGATATACTGGCCCACGCCTCTTCGATATGATGCAAGCAAAATCCCAGGATGGGACTAAATGAAAATAGTCTGGATTTTCACGTGACTTTCCCTCCCTTAGAATAAGAAAGATGGCAGCTGACCACAGCCTGCAGATCCTCAGAGCAGATGAGGATACACCATGGTCTTAAGATTGTCTTGCTCCTTTCCAGAAACTTAAGCAGCCTTGCAATAAGTCCCCTGGTTGGATATCTGGGAGACTCAGTGTCCCCTCAGGCTATCACCCTGACCAGAGAGGCAGAGTCAACTTCTCTGAACAGTGGAGCTCACACACCTTGGACAGGCAGCCCCAGGCAGCCCTACCCACTCCCCAGTTATCCCCCACCTGGGTGGCAGCTCCACAGGATGAAAACACCAGGTTCCCATGCTTCAGACAGCCACTGGAGTTCGAGCCAGGTGAATAACAGCATAGCACATTCACCTACTTTGTCCCGCCATCACCAGTGCCAGCTCTGATTACACACCACATAGTGCCATCTAGCTAGTTAGCTACTTTCATTTGACAGAAGGAAATACTGGGGCCATGGGTCACTTCCAGGTGGGCTTGGCCTTCCTAGACATGAAGGAGTTGATGCTTCATTGGTGTTCCAGCTCTGCAGACACAAGTCCCGCCCCCACAGTGGAGCTGAAAACCAAAGGGCAGCCATCACACATCCAGACCGCAGGAGGGCCAGGCCTGCTGCACTCCGCAATACTGCCCACAAGTCCCTGAGTGCACAGCTGAGTGTCAGACAGGGACGTGGCAGGACCCTGGGGCCTGGCCAGGTGTCTCCCTGGAGAAGCCCATGCTCTGCTCTGTAGAGTGGTAAGCACGCCCAAGGTGGCCTGGCTCATCCTCCATGCACACAGTTCATAGTCGGGACAACTGCTGGGTCTGCAGGTCATTCTCAGCAGTCCTTACCGCACCACAGCAAGCCAGCAAGTTGCCCGTCGATGTGATGTGTGGGGCACTGAGTTTCAGAGAGCCCCAGCAACATGCACAGATCTCTACAAGGAAAAAGGACAGCCACAGGTCCAAACTCCACACCCTCTCCTGATAGAAACACTCCCTTTTCACCAGGAGCATCAGGAAGGGGTGTTGTGGGGGACAGGGCGGGTGCCCACTAGCATTCAAGAAAGTCCCAGAGAGGCTCCAAGGGGCCTGCTCCAGAAAACTTTTATGGCCTTATCATGGCTCAATGTTGGGCCAATTCACTGTTACCAGGGACAACCACAAACAAACAGGACTGCGCCCAGCCACACCTCGCTACGTGGCACCTGCAACTGGCTATATCGACAACTTGCCCCCAAGGCAGCAGGTTGATGGGTGAACAGGATAAATGCAGACAGAGGGGGATTCACACCTGGATCACTGCATTCAGGAAATGTGAATGTGTGTGATTTTGTGAATGTTATGTGTACAGGAGGATGAATGGGCCAGTTGTGGGTGAACGTGAGTGAGAGTAAGTGTGTGAGTATGAGGGTGGTTGTTTCTGTTTATGAAAGAGTGTGGGTAAGTATGTGCATGTACAGATGTGAGTGTATGGTGTGTATGTGTGAAATGTTAAGTGTGTGGTATCTGAGTATGTGAGTTGTGAGTGAATGTGTTTGTGTGTGTGTGTGTATGACTGGTATGAGGGTGAATGTAAATATGTGAATGTAAAAATGTGTGTAAATGTGTAAATGTGAGCATGTGGTGTGGAGGGGGTAAGTGTACATTTGCGGATGTATGTGCTATGCTCAGAATGAGACTGAGTATGGCTGTGGCTATGTGAATTGTGTAAGTGTTGTCATGGGTGAGTATACTATGGTTGTGTGTGTGCAAACACAAACAATGCAAACTCACCCTGTAGCTTCACTTTTCAAGGGGAACAATGGAGCTTTGGACACGAGCACCTCCATCTTGGAAGGCTTTCTACCCACTGCCGAGACCCTAAGGGGTAACACCCCAGGGCTAAGAGGCTCTGAGGTGGCCTCTTTCTCTGGAAGAGTGGTCATCTCTGACACCCGGCAGGTCCCTTCTGCTCAGTACTGGAGATGAAAGTTCCAGGGATGTGGTCACAGCTCAGCTCTCCATTCATATTATGAAGCTTGGTTCCTTTTACCCAGTGCCACACCACAAGGCATTCACCTTGTTGATGTTGTTTGCTATAACGTTTTACTTTGGACAAGCCTTGTAAAGAATGCCACTTTCCACCAGCTTCTCTAAAAATGTGCCTATATAACTGATTCACAGCTTATGACTGTGCAGTGAAGGTAAAACCCAGTTCAACCTTTTCTGAATCACTGGAAATTCCAATCATTCTACTCACATGAGTGTTCCTCGGACCTCCGAGGAAACCGCACCCCCAGACACGGCGTGGTTCGCACACTCAGCAAGAGAGTGACAGCCAGCATCTCGGTCTCTGCCTGCCAATTATTCCTGCTGCTTTTCCAGGTAATTGGGCACACAGTTCTCCCCATTTTGGCATTAAGCCAGCATGAGCAAATGTTCATGCCAGGATTTTGAAAGGGGAGCTCATCTCATCAGTACCAACCAACAGTTATTAAAAAGCATAAAATATCTGTACACACGAGCCAAAAATAAATCCATCTGCCATCACAGACATTAAAACCGAGCACAAATGGGAGAGAAAAAAAGGGTTAGTCAATCACCTGCTGACAGGTTTGAAGTTAATTTGCTGAATTAAGTCAAGGAAAAAGGCATCACTTTATGCACACATTGTGTCATTAAGGAAATATATTGTAAAGAGAACTGCAGCCTTCTCTCTCCCAAATCATAATCATAGTCACAGACCACCTTCTCCCTCTCACACTCGGAACTGGGTGCTGGAGAAGCGACTAAGATCTGAAGTGGGGCCTCCCTGGTGGCACAAGGGGTTAAGCACAGCACATGAAGCTGTCTGCAGCCTCTGTAACATGAGTTTGATCCCCAGTCCGCCAGGGAGCTACACACATGGCGCAGCAGACCTCTCCTGACTCACCCGCTGCTCCCCTCAGCAGTGTATTTCAGTCAGTTGGCCTGTTCTGTTTCCAACTCTGTCTCTGGTGAATCCTCTCACCCCCTGCACCTCTGGCCTGTACCCCAGTTCTTGTATGCATAAATAAATAAATAAATCTTCAGGAAAAAAAAAGATCCGAAGTATCTGCTGGCCACAGGACTGCATTATATAAAAGCAAGGTGACTTAGGCCTTGTCTACAAAGAGCAGTAGTCTGGGGGAAAAGAGGGTGAGGGCCTTTCTCAAAGGGCACTTTTATTATTTTATGACTTCTATTTCTTGCTTTGTATGTCAATAAAGTAGCAAGATGATTACATCCACCCATTACATAAGACTGAGAAAGATAAACTGTCCAACTATTTTTATTACTACCTATCATTTATTATAAAAAGGGGGTAGAACGAGAAGGAAATTCCCCTCTACAATAGTACTGATATTCTAAGAGGTTTGCTTAAATAACAACTCTCTTAGTCAGTTCAAGTTGCTGTAACATGTGAATTTGGGGTGGTGGGATATACAGCCCATAACACCCACCTTAAAAGTCTGACAGACCAGTAAATGTAGAACCAAGGCCAACACAACATATTCTCCCAAGACCACCAGGAACAACATCATCCAGGCAGGGCCCAGGAGGGCTGCAATATGAGAGATGGCATGTCCACAAATGTTCCTCTGGCGTATGGGGGTCCCAGTGAGGGTGGAGAGGCGCAGGATTAGACCATCTAGCCTGATCTCCAACAATGACAGAATGTCTGCATATGGGACTGTACAAACTGTGGATCTTTTCCTTAACTTTCCAGAGCTTTTCCTTAAATTTGCTTCTGTCTGTCATTTGTCTAGTTTTGACTATGGAATCCCTAATTAGGTTCACATTCCCCAGGAAACTCTGTTCTCCCAGTGAGCATTAAAACCCAATTTAGCCTCTTTAAACCCCATGAGAAAACATGCTGCCCTAAAAACTGCAATTGAACTTCTGGCCTGCCATGATCAAGGGATGAGAAGAGAGAGCAGGGCAATCGCCATAATTACTTCATCTTATTTTTCCTTAAAGTGAATAAGCAGCTAGTAAAGAGCATGCATGACACAGTTGTTTTAACAAAGAAAGCAAAACAGAGCCAAGGTGGGGCACAGGTCACTCTTTGTGGTTCTCACCAGTGTGCTCACAATTGCAGGCCACCATTCGGGCTCACAGTGCAACAATGGGGTTTACTAACAAAGGGGAGATTTGGAAAAATGAAAGTTTTTAGACCACAAATGACTGGTTATACTACCCCAATAGTGTCCACAGTGTCCAGTCCAAAACAATGGCTGCTCATGCAAGATGGTGCTTTGCCTTTGATGAGAGCCTGGACCTGGTAGCACACCTGTAAACAGTGGACCGGGATCCAACTCATAGTGTAGCTGGAGTTGTCCACTGATGGGGCTGCTGAGGTGACAGAACAGCAGCCCATAGCAGCTGTCCAAAAGCCAGTCTGGAGAGCACCACACACCCAACTGGACAGTGCTGGATACATCAGCACAAGGAAGCAATGTTGGATGTGCCTGGACACATCAGCAGTGCCAGTGAGCAGTGCCTATTAGCACCAGTCACAAGGAAGTAGTGCCAGGGACACCAGTGTGACAGCTCTTTGACAGGTGTTGGCATAATCCAACAGCAAACAGTTCTTTTAGAAACATGGGGCCCAAGCTGGTAGTGAGGTACTTTATGCAGGTGGTGTCAGAGGAAAGGCCAGAGGCAGTGATTAGGGTGCAGCATGAAGTAAAGGCTTGTGGAGGTCTCAGTCTGTGGAGGTGTGTGGACATCTCAAAGTCCCAACAGATCTGTCTGCAAAGGGGCTGATGAGTGGGTCTGCAGCCGTCTGTTCAATGAATCTCTTAAGAAGCCATCTGATGAATCATCAAGTTGGCTTCTGCTCTGGCTTGTATCCTCTTCAGGGTCCTCACCTTTCCAGCCTGACTGGACTGTGTACAATCTCAGCTGTTTGATTGGTGCCAAAATTAGATGGCTTCATTTTCAGTCCTCAATGGTCTCAAAAACCTTGAATGGCACTAATCAGCCTGAACCTGATTAGTCCACTTTCAATTTCATTGGTCTGTCCAGATCCAACTGACACTGAGGTCAGGATAGGCTCATAGGTAGTGGGCTCAGGGCTCATGAACAAACAAAGCTTCAGTGGGGCCAGGTGTAGCAATGCAAGCTGGGTCCACTGCAGAGCTGGGACATTCTGCAATTTCTGATGGATTTTAGAACTCAGTCATGCACTTACACCAGGTGGATTAGCAAAGTAGCTATGTGCTTGCATCAAACACTCACGTTTACACATTTACCCAGGCTATTGAACTGTGCCTCCTTTACCCAACTAAAGCACATGGCCCCCAGCCAGGGTCAGATCTTTCTTGGGTTGAAACAAAAAAATCATCTATATTTGCAAAGAATATAATATCATTTATGTAATAAAATAGTGCTCGTTCCCAGTAACACGCTCAGATCAGAAATCTCAGGTGAATCTGATATGTTCTGGCACTCTTGTCAAGGTGGCTAAACCACATATAGGCAGGCACAGGGCAACAACTGCTCAGAGACTGACTGGTAACCTGTCTGAGTCTTACCAAAACAGACAAGGCAGGGAAACCTAGAATCTTAGCATACTCCCACTTTACAGCTAAGGAAACTGACACTCTGTCCAAGACCCCAGGTGATTATGCAAGATCAGCACTGGGGCCTGCACACCCCCTAGAAGCCATCACTTATAAGAGTCCTTCCTTATCATATTGAAGAGAAAAAACAGACGATATACAATGATGAAGATGACAATAGCTTGTTAAAGAACCATTAAAAAAATCATAAATTTCCATCTTCATTGCAGAGAAATAAAACATTTAGTTTAAGGAGTCTTTTAAAAATTATTTTTACTTGATCATTTAAAATACTACGGATCAAGATTTAATTGTACCAAAATTATTAGATCCATTTCCTTGAGAAAATTCCAGGTCTCAATTTCAGTCATTCCTTATCAGGTACATCATAATCAATCTGGATATGTTTCATAAGTCATTGGTAATTAACAATAATTAAAATATTGGTGTTGGGAAGTAATTTTCATCTTGGGCCCTCCCTGGTGGCTCAGGGGTTTAAGTCTCAGCGCTATCAAGCCATCACCAGCCACTGCAGCATGAGTTCCATCCCCAGCCAGGGAGTTAACCTACATGGCGCAGCAGACCGCTCCTGTCTCTCTCGCTGCCCCCCTCAGCAGTGTATTTCAGTAGATCTGCCTGGTCTGCTCTCCACTCTGTCTCTGTTGAATCCTCTCAACCCCCACACCTCTAGCATACACCCAGGTTCTTGTATTCATAAATTTAAAAAAAATAAAAATCTTTTAAAAATAATTATAATCTACATCTTAATTCATTACGATAACTGCCAGTTGCCTGTCTGCTACTTGCAATGCATCCCAGGGGAGGCGTGCAGTGAGTTTTCAAAGGTATGGTGTCACAGAACTCTTTAGAAGGTGACTTTGCCACACCCCCATCAATAGGGAACAGAGAGGAGGAAAGAGGTAAACAGAACGAAGTGCTGAGAGATACCCAGAACTCCAGCATGGCAGACAAGTCGCACTCTTCACTGTGTCCCAAGGTGACGGTAGGATGGGAAGAGAGGGGAACTCTAAATTAACACTCTGAAAAGCACAAGACATTAAGGACCCCACACAGTGATTAATGAGGCACTCGTAGGCGACGATGGTGGAACAAGGAGGACATGTCTAAGTGCACACCATGGGTATCCACCTGCTTCAAGTGCACAAGCCAGTGAGCCAGCTGAGTGAAGCATGCAAGTGTCCTCAGAGGCCCAGAGGGCTGTGGGGTGCCATCGTGCTCCGTCTTCTCACCTGTGATGTGATCTCACAGATTTGTCAACCATCAAAATATATCAGGCTGTCTCCCTATGATATATGATCTTTCTGAATATATGTTTCAACTTTAAACAAAAACTATTTTTTTTTAAATATAAGATATAGCTTCAAGTGCCTTACAGTCAGCTGGAGAGAAGGGAAAATCTCAAGGCTTTGCATCAGAGGCTTATGTTAAATTATAGTGTGCCCTACTCCCCATCAAGCCGCCCTCCACTTTCCCTCCCACCACCAGGATCCAGTACCCATTCTTTCTCCCCCTACCAGGTCACCACATACGCTCTACATGGACAACTTTGTGGACAGGGTATCTTTGCAAAAGGAGACAGGGACAGGAACGTCACACCTCAACTAGATCAGCCCCAAATGGCAAAAATTCCATGTGCAATCGAGTCAGGAGAAACAGAGCAACTGTTCTGAAATTTTAAGACAAATGACAAGTGAAGTATGTGCTTTTGCTTTTCTTTAAAAGAAGAAGTTAGAAACTATATGACCCCTATGACACTTCTAACATTCTCCTTCTTATTAAAAAACAGAAAGGAAGACAAGGAACAAACACAAACAGCAGTTATTTAAGGAAGGAAATGGTATGTTCCACAAAGGGGGAAACTGAAGGGAATTTCCAAAAAGGATTTTGTCAAATGTGTCTAAGAATGATACAAAAATAGTTTGTTTTTCCCCAACTATCCTTTGAGCCAGGGACATGCTGACAAAAAAATAAATAAATAAATAAATAAATTTTAATAATTTGCAACTTACACAATCTTTAAAAAATGCAATTTAGCATTACTTTGTATTTACTCTGAATAGCCACATAAATAGCCCCAGTACCTCCACATTAGTTCACCCCAAATGAAGCTAAACACTGTCTATGTTTACAACATCCTGCTAATGTCTTCCCTCTCCACCCAGAACCCCATTTGCAAACCTAAGAATCACGTGCACCCTCTTCCCATCTGACCGGACGTGGTCCCACTATCAGGTCTGCCCTCAAGTGCCACCAGTTACTTCCTGCCTTCCCCTCCAGAGAGCAGAGGTCCTGGCTCTCCCTCCGCAGCAGGAAGCTTTCTAATAAGTCCCACAGTCCTAGGCAATTGCCCCCAAATGTTTTTTTAAAGCAAAGAAAACGAACTAAAAGCCTTTAGATAAAGACTCTGGAATCAGAATTGCTTATTCCTAGCATATTTTAGCCAAGCAGACATTCTCTCCTCCCCATCAAAAAAAAAGAGTCAGTTGTGAGTTTGTTATCTGTAGGTTCTGAGTGGAGCTGGCAGTACTACTCCATGACTGAAGGGCAGCCTGCCAGCTCCAGAAAGTTCTTGCAGTAGCAAGGCATTGAACACAGCGCCTGAGAAGACAGATGTCAAAAGGCCTAGAAATGCACAAATGTAAACTGTGCCGTGGTCCCAGTAGGCAGGCAGAAGGCATCACATGAACTATTTCTGTGCTTGAAGGAAAATGGAAGACAGGCTTCCTTAATCCCTGCTCAAAATGAATAGCCTTAACAGGGAAAAAACAAAGCACATGCTGAAAGTTTTATTTTACAAATTAAAATTTGGAGCTGGAAATTCAAGTGCTTAGTTGATTGCTTTCATACTTCTGCTAAAAATGTAGTTGAAAGCGGGAGCAATAGGGCTTTAATATGAAACCTGTACTGGAGAAGTAGCCAAACAAAAATAAAACCAGCAACTTAATTGCAAATGTTCCTCAGGTATACAGCAAGCAATCTCAAAAAGACAGGCATGCAGCTGCCACACAGCAATATTCCCAGGGCACAGGCAGCTGTCAGCTTTGAGGAGGATCCGTCACGGCCCTGGTCCTGACCTCAGTGCTGGCCGGTGACCATCAGCAACTCTGACCAGATGGCTTCCAGGGACATGTATACCCTTGGGCACTGCCATGAGGCAGGGGATGTCTGAGGGTGTGGTGAAAATGGTCAAGGTCCCTGCCTGAGGAGGAGGCCTGCTGAGGTCCCCATAGTCTTCCATGTCGTCCTCCCTGAAGGGCAAGAAGAAAACGGTGATATTGGTAGCAGGAAGACAATGAAGGGCATGGGCAGAGCTGAGGTGGCCTTGGAAAACAAGCGGTGGCTTGAAACCTCCTCTCATGGAAAGAATGTGGTGTCCTAGCCACCCCCAAAATACCCCTGGGAAGTCCCTGTAATCTGCAGAAATCATACTGCCAGGTGCAGAGCAGACCACATCCACACAGAGCAGCCACGTGAGTGATCTGGTTGGTAACAGAAGAAGAAATGCAGCTGAGTGCCTAGAAAGCAAGCAAAGTCCCCAGCAAGAATAAAGAGCCCGCATTTCTCAGTCACCCCGAGACCTGGCAGGCTGGCTCCATGCCTGGAATACCGAATGTCCACCATGACTGAGCACTGGGAAGGCGGGTCTTAGAGTTACAAGAAAGAAAGGAAAGGGCAAGCAAAGGGCGTGAGTAATAACAGATGTCCTTCTAAACTTTGGAAAGGAGCATATGAGTCAAGGAGAAGTGGACTGATACGGAAGCAGCTGATGTCATGGATGCCAGGGAGGGCACTGGGTACCGTGGTAGGGCTGTCCACCACTTGGAAAGCTGCTCAGGTGAAGAGCCCCGTTGCCTTCTCCTCTTCCCCAGCCTCAGCAGCTGGCTTGCTTGAACAGGCCCAGGATTTCCCAACTGGAGAATTTCAAGTTTTTGAGACTCCAAACAGAAAGAACCGCATTTGATCATCTCATAGATCTACTTTGCACAAGTGGGTCCAATAATAAACTGGAACTAATGAACTAAAAACACTGCAAACCGTTACCGCCACCATTCCTCTCTCCCAAGTCCTAGGGACATGGGAAACATAAGCCACTGGCTAATTTGTCACTGGGGTCTTATCAACAGGAAGGGCTGATCTTGAAAGAATCTTCCAAAATGTATACAGTTAAATATTTGCAGCTCTGCAAAATTCACCTTATGACACTGCTTCTATTTCAATAATTTTGTCATTAATTAAAACAAAATGCTCTTGGAGTTGACATCAGGTCTGAGTCCAGCCTTGAGATAGCACACAAGGCACCAACCTGTGCAACATTCCCAGCCACAGCACACACATCACTGAGCAAAAAGCAAGTGTTCCCCTAAACTGTGGCGCACAGATGTGCTCCCAGCTCTGACAACATTTCCAATAACAAATTCTGTGAAACCTGAGCAGTGGCCAGGCTCAGCTGCCCCCACTTCAAAGACCACTCACCAACGGGGAATTTGTGACAACATGCGTGTGGCAGATCACAGAGGCTGGGAAGGGGACCAGGTGGGACAGCACTTCCTAGGGTTAGAGCAGGGGCAGGAACAAAAAGGATGCACTTCATAAGTGAGTTCCAGGGCCATGGCAAAAGGCCTGGTCTAAACAGCAAAGTACACTTGGAACCCAGCTTTGTCTCCGCCGCCCTTCCAATCTCCTGCCCAGACTGGATGGTGCTGGGGATCAGCTCACAGGCCATACAGGCATGCGGTGCCCCAAATGAGTTCAGTACATATCAGGTACCTGTGAAGGCCTTTATTAACCAGGACACAAAGTAGATGAAAAATTGAACATTAGGAGGAAACAGGGCAGATTTTTTTTAAAGATTTATTTATGCATACAAGAGCTGGGGTGCAGGCCAGAGATGCGGGGGAGTTAGAGGGTTCACCAGAAACAGAGTGGGGAGCATAACAGGCAGATCTACTGAAATACACTGCTGAGGGGAGCAGCGGGCAAGACCAGAGAGGTCTGCTGTGCCATGTGCTTTAACTCCCTGGCTGGGGACCGAACTTGTGCTGCAGTGGCTGCAGATAGCTTCAGAATGCTGAGACTTAATCCCTTGTACTACCAGAGAGGCACTACAGGGCAGGGCAGATTTTTAAATCAGACAATTTATTTAAAATAATGGCGCTGGAAGGGATCATGCTCAGCAAAATAAGCCAGAAAGAAAAAGAAAAATACCGGCCGGTCTCACTCATAGCAGGAATCTAGAAAACTTAAATAAGGGACCAGGAAAAAGAATAACTATAAGAAAGTGAAAATTAAAATCAACAAACAACTATGAACCAGAGACACTCTATGGGGTGTGGGGGGCAGGAAGGGGAGGGATTGGGGTCAAAATAAGGGGGTTGCAATTGTATGGGGAATATAAAAGAAATTATAATTAAAAAATAATAAAATAAAATAAAATAAAATAAATGTGTTGGGCCTCCCCTGGTGGCGTGGCGGTTGAGTGCTGGGCTGCGAGGCGGCCCACAGCCTCTGCAGCGCCAGTTCGATCCCCGGCCGCCAGTGAGGGTCCCACATGGTACGCAGACCTCTCCTGCTGCCTGCTGCTCCCCTCAGCAGTGTATTTCATCAGCCTGTTGCTTTGCTCCCCACTCTGGCTCTGGTGAATTCTCTCACCCTCTCGCACTTCTGACTGTACCCAGTGCTTGTAAAAATATATAAATAAATCTTAAATAAATAAATAAATAAATAAATAAATAAAATGCAATAAATGTGTTACTTCAAAAGAGTATCGCCTTCTGAACTTTTTGGGGGGCAGAACTAATAATTCCTACATAAATATAGCTTAAACTTGGGCCACACTAAAGCGCAAACCAGTCGTGATGAAATAAA
This sequence comes from Talpa europaea, assembly GCF_964194135.1. NCBI lineage: Eukaryota > Metazoa > Chordata > Mammalia > Eulipotyphla > Talpidae > Talpa > Talpa europaea. The sequence continues at coordinate 48,184,892 of NC_140078.1, read as the reverse complement.
AGACATTCAACGACGCAGTCATGTGATCTCGTCATCACCTGCCACATGCCACCCAGCAAGCAGTGCCCACAAACAGAAGTCCCCAGCTGCCAAACCGGGGGCATTTAGTGAGAAAGTCTGAGTCAAGAAGAAGAGGATTGATATAGACACAGCAGGTAACTGTAGCTCCATCTCACCACTGTCTTTGAGTTCAAGAAGGCTCCCAGACTCACAATCAATGTCCCAGGTCTGAGCCAAGGTTATTTTGGGTTCAAAAACATTAAATCCATGCAAAGAAATCACCACGCCTGTAGGAAACGGTGCCCCCTTAACCAGTTCCACCACACACACTTGCTGGTACAAAGAGCACAACTCTGGGCCTCACAAAGAGAGTGTGGTAGGAGGAAAACAGTCACAGCCAGGAACACATCCTATAACATGCTAAATGTGGGGCCTCCCTGGTGGCCTAAGGAATAAGTCTCAGTGCTATCACCTGAGTTCCATCCCCAGCCACAGAGCTGACCCACATGGCGCAGCAAACCTCTCCTATCTCACCCGCCACGCCCCTCAGCAGTGTACAGTAAAACCCCACTCTGTCTCTGGTGAATCCCTGCATTCCCTGCATCTCTGGCCTACACCCAGTTCTTCTACGCAAAAATAAATAAAATCTTTAGAGATATCTTTTAAAATAAAACAAGCTAAATGTGAAATGTGGAAAGTGAGTCTAATTGGACAGAAGATAGTCACCAGGAAAAAGCTCTTAGAGAAAAAAGGAACAAAAGTGGCTCCAAGAAGAACAGAGTTATTTGGACTTAAGAACTGTTTATTGGACTCTAGTGAAAAATTGCACACACTCAATAAAAAATGATATGGAAGCAACTCAGGCACCTTACTTTCATGTGATGCATCCAGACTCTTGAATATTTTTTAGGGCTTAAAAGAAATGAGGTGTCCAGCCACAAAAAGATATAGAGCAATGTAAATTCATACCATTAAGCCAAGAAGTTATTTTGAAAAGACTATGCAGTGTATGAGTAAAACTTTCTGACATTCTGGAAAAGGCAAAATTATGAAAACAGTAAAAACATCAGGAGTTAGAGGATTGTGGGGGTTGATGAGATGACTAAGTGGAGCACAGAGGGGTTTTAGGGGAATGGAAATATTCTTTATGATACTATAATGGTGGACACATGGGCAAGTCCATATGCAACACCAAGAGTGAACCATAACCTACACTATGGACTTTAATTAATAATCTATCCAAATTGGCTCATCAATTGTACCAAATGCACTGACCTTATAGTCGGGAGGGTCTCTGTGTGAAGATGTGTGAATTTTTTGCACTTCCCCTCAATTTTTCTATGAATATAAAATTGTTCTATCGTTTTTAAAAAACAAACAAAACTCAGCATCAAACATTAAAGCACGGGCACATATCTGTCTACCAGGTGACTAAATGGATCCTCTGTCCAGAAGGAACTCCTGGGTTGATCTGAGATGGTCCACAGGCTGGAAGAGATCTGTAGTCATCTCCTAGGCACCCAGCTCAGGAAATATTTGACTTGGCTTATTTGAAAATTAACTGGCACTTCTCTTAGTGCAAGGAGTAGTGAGGAAGGAGGAGGCAAGGACATGTAAACATTTACTGAGGCAGTCTAGAGAGGCCAGTGCCAGCATTTGCAGCTCAAGCTGGGGTAGAAAAGACAATCAGGCCCTCTCCCTGGGTGGGCTAGGAGGCTCCTTCAAGCGCCCACTGTCAGCTATAAGACTGAAGCAGGAAAGGGGCTACCTCCCAGGGAGACTTTGAGGAAAAACTGAATAAATGGAAAAGTGTTCAGCCATTTAAGAATCCCTCCACAATGAAGCTGATTTCTACTATTTCAGAGCAAGAATTAAACCCCAGTCACTGGGTAAGCTATTTAGATGTATGTTTGCATATCATCCCTAAAATCACCCTGTAGGATTGCCAAGATCCATTATCATGCTGCCTAAAACCACAGGGTATATAGGTGGGAACCGGAAACAGTGAGCACAGAAAACCTCAAAAGCAAGCTGTCTTCTATGAAAAATTTCTCAGTTCTCCCTTTTTACCAACAAATTCAGGTCATTCAGGTTTCTAGGAAAGTTCTGGGTCCTCTTATGAACACTGATACCACAGAGGATAAAGGCCTCCCTGCCTCCTGAGTGCTCCAAGTGCCACCAGACTGATTCCTTTGACCCACACCCATGGCATGCTCACTCCACTTATGTGCCGCAGAGGCAGAGGGTAAGGTCCCTGGAGCTGCGGGAAGGACGACACTGCTCCTGGCAGAGCAGGGCTGGCTGGTGGGCTTCTGGGCAGTGAGGGCTTTGGAGCCCCTGGGGGCATGGACACAAAGGTGGGGCGGCACCAGGAGTTCCATGACTGCAGCTTGGCACTCAGGCCTCCTCTGACTCCTTTAATAGCAACATCTCTGAGCTGCAGCAGGTTCCCTTGGACTCAATGTTCCTAACAACTCAGGTCCACCTCTGTGCACTGGGAGCTGCAAGTAGCAGAAGAGACCCTGTTTCTGCTATGTCTCCAGGGAGGACTAGGGTCTCAGAGAAGTTGTCACTGAAGGAAAGGGGGTGAGACTTCAGTGGTCAACAGAGATGTGAGCAAAGCCCTGGGAGTGGCTGGTCATCAGTTCTCAGGGTGTCCTTCATGGGGATAAAAGCAGACATAGCCCAAGGAGGGCCTGAACCCCAAAGCCTCGGGCTGTGATGCTTGAGCCCATCCATGTTTCAGGGGAATTGGCCACAGGGCTGGAGTTAAGAGGATTTTGGCGGCAGCAGAACCAGATGAGTCAGGTAAGCAGGGCGTGCTCAGGCCAACAGCAGCCCCACCAGTAAAACCTGAAGAGCTCTAAGCACTATCCCACCCTTGGATCAGCAAAACCAGTCTTCGGACGTCCTGCACCCCGGACACTGGACATGGAAGCTGTGTGACAGCAGGCAAGTGCTTTCTCCTCCTAGATTTCCATTTGCTCATCCAGTGAGATGAGGGGCCCCGTGACAACCCCCAGACACAGTGGGTCCCAAGTAGGAAGCTATGGCTCATGTTTGGAGAGGAGAGCTAATCTGAAGGTAAAGATTAATTACCAGGCATGTAAGTTAATGGTTAAGTCAGTTCAGCCAGCACAGACATCTGCAAGAGTTTCTGAGGAAGTCATAGACTATGGGCCTCACTCACACTCCCATGACGAAGAGCTGTCATCTAGAAGACAGCCAGACTATCTGCGAGGTCCCTGCACCAAACACAGCCACAACTCAGCTCACAGCTGAGAGGCAGTGAAGGCAGTAAAAGAGCAGGTCCAGGATGACTGAGGCAGAAGAGGTTCGGGGTTCCTGGGGCACAGTCAGGGCCCCTCTGATCAGACTCTTCAGAGACAGCATGCCCAGGGCAGAGAGCTCTGCTTCAGGTAGCAGGGAAGCAGGCATTTCTCCCAGCTTAGACAACGTGGTGGTCACACCAATGACCCAGTAAGCAGGGGCCCAAGCAGGAGTCAGAGCTGGACAAGGCCTGGCACCTCTCCCTGATGAAACCGAGCTTCCACCTCACCGAGCTGGGGGGCACCTGAGTCCTGTTTGAACAATGAGAGTGCCATCCAGATGTACCCAGAAAGAAGTGAGGAGAGCTGGCTTTGGGAGGCATGCTGTGCAGGTGAGGGTGGGACATAGGCACCTTCTAAGCCAGTCAGGAGTTGTTTGGGACACCCTGTGCCCACCAGCTCTGCCAGCCCTGTCTGTCCCTATGCAGGGCCTCGGGTTTAAAAGAATCTACCCAGAGATATATATAACTGCTGATGATTCCAGGTCATACAGATACCCTGAACTGACCATTCCTCTAAAGCAAGTGCCTCTGTGGGACAGACAAGAGGGGATGTGCCCGGAGCATCAGTGACAAGGATGTGATTCCGCTGCTCACCAAAATTCAATGGAACCCTCCCTTTGCCATATTTGGCAAACACTACCAGGAGTTGTCCTCCCCAGCCCCATGTCAATGCTCCATGGCCTGCCTCCTAAAACAGCTTTTATTTCTCCTACTTCCTTTTTCCTCCTGTCAATGAGTAAACCATCAGCCAGGAAAACCCCCAGTCACAATACCTGAACAGCTCAAGTGGTTCCATGAGCAAGCATAGCCACCCGCAAAGCACAATGTCTGGAATTCCAAACTTTCCAATATTTATACACACCTTGACTTCCCCAAAGCCTAAATAACTATTATATCATAATCAACAGCTAGCAACAATCACAAGATCATAGGAAATGTTATTCACCCATTTACACATGAAGAAGGAGCCCCATGGCCCACCTCTGACTCAGTTTCCCTGTCTGGAGACCCCTGAGCCATTTTTGCAGCATGGCTCTCCCACAACTCCGAATCCATGGAAGGGCCCTCTCCAGCTGAGTCAGGAGCCTCTGATGGTAACTGTGGTGGCAACAGAGTGCTGACAAAGGCAGTGGGGTTCACTACACCTTAATATACTAACAAGCTCTGGGAATGTACCAAGCAAAGGGGGTGCTCCTCACAGAGGAAACCACACAGAGCATGCCACCCCCAAGTCAGTAAGCAGCCTGATCAAGGAGACCTTAGACGAGAGCCTGTGTTCTTTATCAATCTTCCCCATCCCCCATAAAATCAGGTGTGCCTGTGTTTAGGGAGCCCATGGAAGCAGTAACCAAGTACCCAAACATCTGGAGAGTCACAATGTGGCTTCCATGAGACATAGCTGACCCCCCCCCCACTTACATCATTTCCAGAGACAGCTGAGAATTTAGAACCTTTCTATCCCCCACAGCCTTAGCATGGTTTAAGAATGACAAGAGGGGTTGTTTTTGTTGCTCCTGCCACTATGAACCACCTTACAGAAAAACATGAATAGTAATATATTCCCCCGATCCTGCCCCAGTCACTATCCAATAAGAGTAAAAGTTTTTCCCAAAAACTGCCCATTCCTGCAGTGTGAAATACCAGAATTAGTGAGAGGTATGACTTTTAGAATATCCTTTAACCCAAAGAATTCAATCCCAGAAATAGGCAGGGCTGGGTCCCCATTAAGAAACAGTGTAACAGCATCAGGCTCAATGCTGCAGCAGCTGGTCAGGAAGGGCTGGGCCAGCAACACTGTTACAAGAAGAGGCACACACAGGCACATGCACACACATTCCCACATGCACACATGTACACACATGCATGAGCACATGTGTGCACATGTGCACCCACATACAGACATACAGGGCCAGCACAGGACAGGCAGCACCTTTGGGACATTCTCCCTTGTCTGCCCTACTGTGGGTGTGCGGTACAAGCTGTGCAAGACAAGGCTCTCTACAACTGAGATACTCAGGGTCTGGGAGACTCATCCAAATCTCCCCAAGGTGGTATTTTCCAACTCTCCACCACATAGGGATCTCTTTAATACAGTCACTTGGATTAAAAGCACACAGCACATCCAAGAGCTGAGCATATTTGTGAGCAGCACAGACCTAAGATAAAGCTTGACTAGCAATCAACTGTGTCTATGAGCAAGGAGTGCCTCGCTCAGTCGGAAAGAGGAAGCCTTCTTCACAGCAAGACCACAGGGAGGGCAGAAATGCACATTATGTGACACCTTGGAAGAAGGAGAGAGGGCAGGCAGGGTGACCAGCTTGGGAGCTGGGGACAGTACGAGTGTTCCATGTTCTGTGCAATGAAAAGATTTTTTCCTAAACCATTTAATCTTTTCCTTGAAAAAACTTAGGGCTGGATTGGCCAATGGTTCTTTCAACTGCATGTGTGTGGCCATAGGGGGGTGTGCGATGTGTGCATGTACACATGTGTGCATATCTATGCATGCGTGCATTAGTGTGAACCGAGTGTGTACCTCCGTGAGTGTGAAGTACGTGCACCTGTGTGAGTTATTGTGTGTGCATGTATGCATATGGGACCCTATTGAGTGTGTGTGATTGTGTATACGGTAGAGAGGGTGGGAAAGCAGGTCCCCTAGTCCTCACATGTCAAACATGCCCAGATGAAGCCAATTCACAGTACACAGAAGTCCACATCCAGCGTGCACTTCCTCTGCTCAGAGCATGAGGGCCAGGGGAAAATGCTCCAAAATCACTAACCACAGCAACAAAATCACCAGGCTCTCTAAAACCCCGTCTCTCAGGATTTCCAGCCACAGGATCACCTATGGGATATCTGCCACCAAGGCAGGCCAACCAGTCAGCACAAGGGTGCACATTCTCTGGCACCAGTAGGGTTACCTTGTGCCTAGGGAGTATAGAAGGCACAGATCCCATGATCCTGGTACAAAACCAGAGCCTCCCTACCCCCAGGAGTAGCTGTGACACCCCATACACCATTTCCAGGCCTCCTACTCAGGCTCCCACACCCACCTAAGCACAGCCAAGCCTCCAGGGCTTCTTGCGGGCCATTCAGCAATGTAACCTCCCCAGGGAATGTGCCACTATTCCCTGAGGCAGGACCCCCAGCTTCCCATGACAAGCAGAAAACCCCACACAATCTATGAACAACTACCCTCTAAAAGAAGTCAGAGAAATCCTCAAGGCCAGGACTATGCCCTGGATTTCTAGCCCAACCCTCTCTCTGCCCCCAAAAAAGCAGCTTGTTGAGTAATTAGAAACAAGGGATCATTTGTCATGGAGAAAGGACTGTGACGCAGCCAGAACAAAATTACTGAATTCTTATCTGAAACCAAATTCTTCAGAGTTATTTTCTATAATTAAAAACATGGATTTCATAGCTCCTCAGCTTATTCCTGAGATGAAAAGTATATACCCTGTGGGAAAGCATCAAGTAGACACTTCTTAAGAGTTTCATTTCTGGGGCCACGGTCCAAAGCTGTCCCCTTCTTGGTGCATATCATTAATCGAAGGCCAATCTGGCTATGAGCAGCCCCCTGGGAAAGCAGCACAAGCCTTACCTTGGCTTCACATTTCTTGTGGCAGGAATACTTGCAGGCTAGAAGAGAGAGAGAGAGAAAAAAAACTGCATGTTAAGCAGTGTCTGCAGTGATAGTTCTGCATCTCCAAACTCTCTCAATCCTTGGAAATTTGATTGAGAGAGGTTTTTCACCTATGACACAATGTCAAGTTGCAACAGAGCACAGGGTGACATGGTGACAGGAGCCCAGTCACCGGGTTCTGTGAGTGCCCCTCCTGAGGACATAGGTGGGGACTTCCTGGCAGAGACTTCTGGGGAGCAGAGTGCAAACAGATCAGTTTCTCAAGGGTACATGCAGCCAAATGGAATCCCTGAAGCAGAAATGTGGTAACTCTAGGCAGTAGAAAGCATCAACATTGGCCTGAAATTATAGCTTGTCCCAGAAGAAAGAAAAGAAACTTGAAAATGCACCGTAAGAATCCGGACCGGAGTCTACTTTAATGAGAAAGTGGCGCATTGAATTCCACACTCCTTCCACTTCCGGATAACCCAAGAACAGCCTGTCAGAGTAAATCCATGTCTAAATTCCTGCAGGATCCTCCCACTGGGGCCATTGTGTGACTGAGAGAAGAGTGTGTCGGCTCTGAGAACCTAACAATGCAGATTTAGAGCCGGAACCAATGTGATTTCACAGAACTGCCCCTCCAGCGGCTGCAGCTGTGCTGACACCACATAAAAGCCTGTCACCCCTTTCCTACAGCCGCCCCAGGCACACAGGCCTGCCTGGCCAATGTTTCCAGGCACAGAGGATGGCAGGACAGGGAGATACTGAGGAATAAAGTGATGGCACCAAACCTCCCCATCTCAGGCTTGAAGGCACCTGATGTATTTTCCCCACATGAGCCAACGGGGATACCTCTGGGATGATGGAAAGGTACCTAGGATGGGGTATATGTGTCCCAGGAGCATCTGTTCCTGTCCAGCTGGACTGCCCTAGGCAAGGCAAGTCACCTCTCTGGGCCTCATCCCTCTCCCAGGGTTATTACAGTGCCACATCAACTATTAGAGGACCTGCTTTAAACCACAAAGCAGTCTTAATGTTCAGGAGTATACAGAGTCCCGGGAGAAGAAGGACTTGGGGGTTAGGACACAGGCCGCAAATTGTGATTAAGCATTTCAATTTTTCACTCCCCATACATTTCTCTCCTTTCTGTGAGCTGGGGATAGACATACCAAGTCAGAAAGATGCATGTAAGATTCAAGGTGGACAAAACAGACAAAGTGACAGATGGTGGGCGGCAGTCATTGTGACTGGCTGGCGGCCTGCAGTCACTGGACATCAAGGAGAATAGAGCCAGGATTACAACCTTTGCCAGATCTACTTTTTTAATTACTCCTATGCCTCTGGTTTTTCAGATGATTCACAAAGACAAACATTTATTCTACATCTTCTACTAGGTATACCCAAAAGGTGGCCAGTGATTTTGTAATCAAGGTCGACTCACCATTGGAACAAATGGGACATTCAGGCCAGATTGAAAATAGAAACAGGAAAACAGCCAGGGGCTGGGGGTCATCAGGAAAGAGCAATATAAAAAGGAGGGCTGAAGAGCGGCCCTTGGCTTTTGGGTAAGGGAGAACTAGCAGAAATCCAGGTGAAGAATTCCCCCGGCCCCACAGGTAGTCTAACCACACCCAATGAATCGACCCAGTTGGTCTGCTCAGCAGGCTGAGACTGGCACCTGTCACCATGCAGTGTCAGTCGCCCAGGTGGCATCAGTCATGCTCCTGATACTCACGCCCACGTGCAGTGCCCTCCACCGAGGGATCGGACCTGTCTCCTTGATGATGCAGAATGGTGGAGGCACAGCCTGGCACTTTGTCCTCAAGTCTTGGGATCACCCCTCTGATGAGAGCCAGATGCCCTGTAGTCAGGACAGTGAAGCCCCCCATGTGGGAGTTGCTTAGCCCCCACAAACAGCCACGTGAGGGTACCACCGTGGAAGCAGGCCCTCCAGCCCCAGCCAGGCTTCAGGTGATGCAGGCTCTTAAGATCCTGAGTCAGAAGAGTCCAGCCACAAAATTCCCAAATCCCTAACCCACAGAAACAGTGAGAAATGACAGAAGCTATTTTCCTATTAAGGTTCTAACTTAAGGGACAACTTTTTATAAAGCAGCAGATAATTAATAGAATCAGCCAAGGCACCCTGATAAGGGCTTAGGTCAGTGGAAATACAGCCACGAAGGTAAAAGTAGATCATGGTGGATGATCTACTAGGGCACAGCACTGACATGGGCCAGTGGAGACAAGACCCTCTCAGCCACAAAGGTCAACTAATCATGAAATCACATAAACCACCCAAATGCTGTGGCTAAGACCCCCAAGAGGTGGATATTGTTTTGGGGTGTGGGTAGGTGACTCCCAAAGTGCGATGGACTTTACACCCCACAGCAGCAGTGTGGATGGACGCTGGGCTTCCCTCAGAATGACAACTGCCCGCACTACGGGACCTGGGCCTGGTTCCGAGCAAGACGCTTTCCCAAGCACATAATGAATTCCATCCTCACAGCTACCCCATCAAGGAGAAACTGTGAGGGTGAATGGGCCAAGTCAGGGCCCCAGCTTCTCACCCAGTCACATACCGCCTTTCTGACATACTATAAACACTGAAGCAGACAGTGTCCAGGATAGATTCCAGTCCTTTTGCCCACATAAGAAAGAGCCAAGTTTCTCAGCATGGACCTAACATCCTCCCTGGCCCAGACAGTAGCTCCCCTGGTCTCCCTTCCCTGAACCCTGCACCCACTCACCATCCTCACGCACCTCCTTGGCCCTGCTCTGCTAACTCTGAGTCTCAAATTTTTCACACATCACATCTTTCTGTGTCAAGCTGACTTGTTTCTTTCTGAAAGGCAGAAGACAGGAGCTCCTCCTCCATCAGGAAGCCCTCTACTCAGTCACCCCCAGGCAGGGCTAAATGCCCAAATTTATTCTGAAAGCCCCTTGGCCCACCTTCCTCTCCAGCATTCATCTCATTGTTCACCATCTCAAAGCCTGACTAGGCTCAACTCAGGTAGAAAGGGCTAGGAGAAATTCTGTATAGGACACAAACAGTGTGGAAAGGCGACAGGATGATGAGCACCCACCTATGCGGGCTCAACAGGGATCAGTTTCCCACCATGCAGCGATTTTCAGTTTTCACTATGCACCATGAAAGGGAAACAGATCTTCTGCCTGTTTTATCCACTGGGGACAGGATTTGTGAAGAGACATGATATTTCATTCATCAAACAACTGTGTACTATTATCTGTTGTAGGCCTACTTTGAGAGGCCCAGATACAGCAGGACAGACACATTCCAGGATTTACTTACCTGATCACCTCTCCATGTAATCCAAGAAAGAAGGGAAGCCACAGAGTTCCAGAACCTCCCTGCCAAAATGCATCCCCAAACCTCACAGGCACAAAGAGGGCAACACAAATATGTTTACTTGATCATCAGTCTCTTTCATTTACTACTCTTCTCAGAAGCCAAAGTTCCTACTCTTGTTTTCTTTCAATTTTATTGAGGTATAATTGACAAAATTGTATACATTTAAAGTCTACAACATGATGATTTGACATATGTCTACGTTGTGAAATAGTTACCACAGTCAAGTTAATTAACACATCCATCACCTCACACAGTTACCTTTGTGTGTGTGTGTTGAGAACAGTTAAAATCTACTCTTAGCAAATTATATGATATGGTGTCATTACCTACAGTCACCATGCTGTATGCGGGATCTCCAGAAGTTATTTATATTATAAATGAAAATTTCTTCCCTTTGACCAACATCTCCCCACTTACCTACCCCTCATTCCCTGGCAACCAGGCTCTATTATCTATGTTCTACTATCCACCTGTTTGCCTAATTTTTGTTTCTTTAGATTCCATGTAAGTGACTCCACAGAATATTATAATGTTTTCTGTGCCCTATGTTTTATTTAGCAGAATGCACTCTGGGTTCATCCATGTTGCTGTAATTGGCAAGATTTCCTTCCTTGTTGTGCTGAATAATATTTCTGTACACATGTGCATGCACAGCAAGAAACATGAATGCAGACATCTCTTTGCAATACTGATTTTGCTAGATCATACGGTAGTCCTATTTTTAATATTTTGAAGACACTCAACACTTTTTTTCCAGAATGACTGCACCAATTTACACTCCCACCAACAAAGAGTAAGGCTTCCCACTTCTTCACAGTTCCCCGATACTTGTTATCTCTTGTACTTTTTTTTTAATGTGATATGTTTCATTAATTTGTATGTTATTCATGCACAGGAGCCATGTTAATCATCTCTGTATCGTTACAAGTTAAATATGTTCTTCAAAGTAAACACTCTCTCATATTTTTGATAATTGCTATTTTAACAGGTGTGAGATGACGTCTCATTGTGGTTTTGATTTGCATTTCTCTCTGATTAGTGCTATTGAGCATGTTTTCTTAGACTGTGAGGCCATCTGCTACATACCAATGTTAAAATGTCTATTCAGATATTCTGCCCATTTCTTAATTGGAGTGTTTGGGTTTTCATTATTGTACTGTATGAGTTACATATATATTTTGGACATTAACCTTTTATCAAATATATATATTTGATTGTTTTTTTTTTTTTTACTTTGTTGGCTGTTTCCTTTACTGTGCAGAAGTTGTATAGTTTAATATAATCCTACTTGTTTATTTTTGGTTCTGTTAGTTGTGTATTTGGCATAAAATCCAAAAAAAAATTCATTGCCAAGATCAATGTCAAGAAGCTTTTTCCCTATTTTTTTTAAAATCACAATAGGTTTTTTTTTTTTTTAAGATTTTATTTATTTATACAAGAACCAGGGTACAGGCCAGATGCACGGGAGGATGAGAGGATTCACCAGAGACAGAGTGGGGAACAGAACAGGCAGACTGACTGAAATACACTGTTGAGAGCAGTAGCGGACAAGACAGGAGAGGTCTGCCGTGCCATGTGGGATTCTCGCTGGCCAACCGGGATTGAACCCGTACTGCAGACGCTGCAGACAGCCTCACAGTGCGGTGCTCAACCTCTTGCGCCACCGGGGAGGCCCCATTTTTCCCTATGTTTTTTTCCCAGAATTTTTATGGATTCAGGTCTTACATTCATACCTTTATCCAGTTTTTGTGACTAGTCTAATTTCAGAATTTAGCTTCATTCTCTTCATATGGATATCTAGTTTTAGAAACACCATTTAGTGAAGAACCAGTGCAGTATGCTTGTGGTAAATTTGTAATGAATCAGTTGAATGTTTATTTGTGTTGATTCTGTTGCACTGATGTCTATTTTATGCCAGTTCCATACCACTTTCATTACTACAGTTTTGGAGTATAGTTTGATATCAGGAAGTATGATGCTTAAGATTGCTTTGGCTCGCCAGGATTTTGTGTGGTTCATATGAATTTGAGAACATATTTTCTATTTCTGTGAAAAAATGCCATTGGAATTTTGATAAGAATTGCATCAAATCTGCAGATAACTTTGGACACTATATTTTCACAATATGAAATCTTCTAATCCTGGCACATGTGATATCTTTGTGTATATTTATATCTTTTTTTTATTTTCCATTTCTTTCATCAATCTATACTGGCTTTTCATCTTATTAGTTAAACTTATTCCTAATTATTTTATTTTTAATGTTAATTGGGGCTTTCTTTTAATTTCCTTCATTTCTTTCAAGTAGTTAATTATTAGTATATAGAAACACAACTGATTTTTATATTGATTTTTGCATCCTACAACTTTACTGAACTCTTTTATTAGTTTTAACAGGATTTTTTTTTTTGTGGTTTTTGGTGAACTCTTTAGAATTTTCTGTTGTATTTTGTTTTAAATATTTAATTTTATAAATAGTAGGCAACTTTCAATTGTATGAACAGCTCTGCATTACTCAGTTAACAAAAAATCATTTTTTAAAAAATCTAACAGCACCATTAGGAGTAGAATACAATGCAGATACTCAAAAAGACTCTGCCCCACACTACCAGATAAAAATCAATATGTTAATCCCACCATGTCTGTTCCCATCCCTATGTAGTTGCTACTAGATTGTGACTGCCTCCTAAAACATTATTGCTGGTTTTAATTTAGATGGCATTAAATTTATACATCATGCTAATATGTTCATTGCATGAACCCAGAATCTCATTAGTTCCACTTACGTGAAAATAATCCCATTAATCCTAAGGGCAAGCATGGCCCTTTCATTTAAAAAAATAAATAAAACAAAAAACTAAACACTTGAACCATTACGCATTTTCTTTTGCTCCCTCAGGGTCCCTGTTCAATTTCTTCCTGCTGAAATCATCAGCACACCCTCCAAATCGAAGAACAGAGGCCCCCCACACCCTGGGCTCAATTTTCTTATGTGTAATGGGTCACAAAAGGACTAGTAAAGCACGCGCAAGGAAAACAGAACTGGCTGTCATGCTATCCAGGCATCAGCTATCACCATGTCCAACCGATGCTGCTGAAGACACTGCTGAAACAGACCAATTCCCTTCTTTAAACCTTCCTTCTCACGGGATCCTCTCCATTACAATTTTCTCACACCTCAGTGCGAGCCCATTAATTCTGAAGGCCCAGGATCATGAGCATTCTTCCTCAAGATTGCTTTGGCTCTCTGGAATATTTTGTGGTACCATACACACTTTAGGATTTTTTTTTTCTATTTCAATAAAAGTTTTCTGTTTCCAGGCTTCTCTCCACAAAACCCTCATGTGACCCTGTGTTCGTCACCCAGGGTTCTCCTGTGATTGCCCAAACCGCCCCCATAAAACATCCTGAGTCCATTCTACTTTATATTTTCACATTTCACCAGCTGCTTCTCATACCTCTTGCCACCTCCACACCCACTCATAATTATCAGGGAGTCAACCTGCTTAACAGAAGACGCCTTGCATCTTTTAAGAACCATTACATACTTGGCACAAAGCAGAGAGATTTTAAGGATTCCTTCTTTGCTGTGTAATATTGTGCTCACTGCCCACTACCTAATCAGCATTCATCCCACTTCCTGCTCCCCTAGTCTATGTTGAGTGTAGCACTGCCCGCCATTCCTGTGTCCTCAGAACATTCTGCTCAGTCTAAGCCAGTATGGCAAGGGGATCCCCTAGATCTGAGAGGGGGTCAACAAGACCAAACTTTTCATAATTACACTGACACATGCTTTGCCTTTCCTTTCGTGTTCACACTTGCACTGATGGTGCAAAAACACTGCTGGGCAAAACTGCTGGCATCTTCACAGGCACTGAGGCAATGACACTAATTCATACCAACAGTCATTCTGTTTTTCACCATCAAGCATTCACAGGGGAAAAAAAGCAAGTTACATGTAAGAGTGTCCTGAGGAACCACTAGAAAGTATTCACTTTGCTAAATCTTCATCCCTAAGTAAACACCCTTTGATATTCCTGTGAGACCAACTGGAACAACTTGCAAGGGGCACTTTTCTGCATCCACAGAAGTACCTGCATCTGAGAGGGGTGCATGGCAAGCACACTGGTCCTGGGAGTTTCCAAAGTCACTGCAACAGAAGCTGTTCAGAGAGTCTGGCTCTGAATCCTCAACATTGTTACATGTTGTCTTGGAACCGTTATTCTTCCAAATGTCTCCAGCAGGCTTGGAATCTAGGCCACTGTCTTACAGCTGTCAGAACATTTTATACAACACTCTAGGCATATTTACCAAGTGAGAGATGAGCCCTGGCGGTGATTTTGCTTCTTCCACCTCTACCCTCAATTCACCAGCCTCTATGTGCCCCTGGTAACTGAACACAAGAGACAAGAGACCACAGACCCACAGCAGAGGGCGGGCCTGCCCACACCACATTTCCTGCTTGGCCAGGATCTTGTTGGTTATTTGCCACCAGCAGAAAGCAAGCACCAAATTATAGATACCTGTCACTTTGCACATCTACCCCAAACTTTCCTCTGTAACCACTTGGTACTTTGTACAGTAATTGGTATTATTAGGGGGAAAGGATGTCCTGATCAAATTCCATACAGGTTTTGTGGACTCCACCCCCACTCCATCAAGACACTGGGAACTACAAATCCCATGATCAGCAAGGGAAAGGTTGTAAGGACCTGAGGGTGGAGTTAAGCAACTATGTTCTCTGTTTAAGTATTTAACTGGTCATGTGGCTGGGGGTAGGGGGTCTGTCGCTCTCTTGGCCACATGGTGCGGTGGGCATTGTCGCCACCTTGGCGGGTCATTGGGATTCCAGGTCAGCGGAATGGGTAGGTCGCACTTACGAACTTATCTCCCTCTTTTTCTCCCTGAGTTACTCATTTCCACATTTCCCCTTCCTTTGTAAATAAACCTTTTATCAACCTTTTGTGTGTGCCAGCAGTTTAGCATTAATAAGTCCCCTTTAAGTGCATGGGTGAGGACCCACAGTCAGGCAACCCATTTTATATAGGTGTTGCTCTGTAACAGTCTCAAACAGGCTTTGAGCACTCACAGACAGGTCTCCACTCACAGCTGGGAGGTCCTCAAAGACAAGACTCACCACTCCCATCCTTTTACTCCAGCAGGGACTAAATATGGGTTTGGTTAACAGAAAGTATAAAGTCATTATCAAATCTTACAAAACTCCCCTATCCCACGTTCTCTCTAGCTTCCCTTTTTGCTTCCTTCCTTGGCTTTCATTTTCCTCAGCCCCCTGCACAGCTGTCTTTCTCACATCATTGTTTTACTCTGTACCACTCTTTTCCATTACAGTCTTTTCATCCTTGTTCACTATCAGCTACAAGTAAACTACGCCTCCCAACAGGATGGCTTCTGATGACCTGATCTACATCCTCCCTGGATCTACATTCCCCTCGGGGCCAACTGTCCTACACCTCACAGTCCTCAATGCTCTGTCAGTGCCACGTGCACCACACCAGTCCCCTCCACTGGCTTATCTGAAGTGTGACCAGGCTGAATCTGTGCAAGGATTATTAGTGGAAGCTGGACCATTTAATCCTCCCCAGGGACCTCAGTAAGCAGTAAGTGCAGGCTCCCAGGGCCCAGAGCAGTAGCAGTGAGGTTTGGAATAGCATGAGAACCACAATCCAACACTCAAGCTTCATCCCTCACCAGCATTCCCATCTTTGACTTTCCCTGCCCGTAAGATCCAGAAATAGGGATGAGAATGCCTCTGTGTGTAAGCATAACAGCTTCTTTAAAAATGAAGTTTTTTTCCCTAATTTAGTTACATATAAACTTTTGGGGGCATTAAGAAGTTAAAATGTAGACGTCTAACACTTGAAGGTCAAGAATGAGCAAGAAAAGGAACAGTAAAAGGATTACCCTGAGTCACAGAATAGAACCCAAACCTTTCCCCATCATCATCACCACCACCACTTCACAGTCACCATTATCAACACTATCACAACCACCATCATCATCACCACCTCACATCATCATCATGGTCATCACTACACTCCCATCACCACTACCCCTGTCCTCACTGTAATACCCACCATATTTACCATCAATACCACCATCATCACCACCATCATCATCACTCTTGTCACCAAGACGAACAACAATGTTATCATTGCTAACATTATGGGACACTTTCTTGAACCAGTCAATGTTCCCATGCTCCACGTGGATTTAATATGTTATTCACAATGACTCAAAATAACACTAAAAGAAAATTCACGCTCAGAGAGGCAGAGGAGGAATCCTAGCAAACTGTCTCCCAGTCCATGCTCCCTTCACCAGGCCCTGTTGTTTCTTCAGAAATAAAACAAAGAAAGGGCCTTTCTACAAAAACCTTGCAAAGCTCTGTGTGTGAACACTTAGATAACATAAGTACTCGGCATTTTTTGTAGTTCCCAGGCAGCACATATACATGGGAAGCAGGCTCAACATGTAAAATGTTTATCACATAAACTATAAAGAGAGAAAACTGCTAAATGATGTCCTTTTTTTTAATGGTTTCTATATAGTTTACCAACAAAAGGAGCAGATCCTAGAGATCAGCCATTCAATATACAAAGTGTAAAGGTCACAAAACCAAGGACTAGGGAAAAGATCAACCTGTCCAGGGTCATGGCTTCTTCAAAAGGAGGCAACCACTGATCCCCCTTCTTCCCCAGAAGTCAGAATTCTCTGCCACCAAAAGTGCCTACTGCTGTCATTTCCTCCCCATGCCACCTACTGCCCCATCTGGGGATTTGTCCTGAGGGACCCAAGTGCACAAGCTTCCCCAGCCTGCCCCAATCCTGGCCCCTGTCAGCAAGAAACAGGGTCCCATAGGGACAGTCATATGTGTGTCCTCCCAGCTGAGAGGGCTCAAAGTGGAAGCGCATGGTCTTAAGAGACACCAGTATAGACAAGGAGTGAAAGGGAAATGCAGGCTTATCCTCTATAAGCACGCACTGGAAAATGAACCTGTGAGAAGAGAAAGCCCACTGACTAAGTCAGTGAGCATGAGCTGCTCCTCCCTAGGAAGAGCTAAACTGATACCCTCAGAATGCGCTGCCACAGTCAGTGTTACCCAGGGTGTTAGTGAGAAACCCAGGACTTGAGTCCAACTTGAGATCTTTCTATACCAGTGTACCCTCCAGTCAGCCATTCAAACCAGTGTAACCAAGTGCTAGAAAGTGACACATACAGACAGTGCCTTGGTGCCAAAATCCTATGCACTTGCACAAAAAGGTGGTAGCAGTGTGGCCTTGCTCAGGAAAATGAGACATGCTAGATAAGCCTGCTTGAGAGGAGAGGTCACTTAATGGGACAGCTGCTAATGAATTATTTTCTTCAAAGAACACAGTGTGTCGAGTTAACTCTGCAGGCCTGGCATGTATCTCCCCTATGGGATAAAACAATACAGTACAGTTTCATGGAGTTGAAGAAAATTAGTCAGATGGGACTTCAGAGAGTGGGGAGCAAGGTCAGAAGCCAGCCACCTTTCTGCACATCAAAGTCTTCTGAGATCACAATACTTTCATGAAATCAGAATTCCAGAGTTTCTGGGCTAAGTGGGAAAATGTTTGATGTTCTCTGGTGCCAACAGACAGGTAGTGAGCGGCCATCGTATTCATCTAACTTTAGTGTGTGACTGGACATCATCGCCACTATACCTGTACAATCTCTACCTGGAGATCTGCACACCTCATTGCATCTTTCTCAACACTAAGTAACACACAGCAGGTAAGTACTTGAACATCTAATCCATCTTGAGCACTGCTCTCCCTTCTCTTTCAAAAGGAAAAGCTGTGTGTTCTCTTTCTCTCAAAAGGCAAGATCACAGACATTATAGAGTAGTGGATGGCATGAAGTTCATGAGTAGGAGGGAAGCTCTCAGGAGTACCCTTCCTTCCTGGGATGTCATGTATGCAGGTATCAACACACGGCACATACAGCCATATGCCATCCATGCCACCTTGACAGGCCCTCCCTAACATTCCGCATTGATGCTTGGGGGTTGCTCCATGTCCAGTGCACAAGGCCCACAGCTCACCCTGATGAAGTGAAGAACCATCACACAGGCTGCCTCCAGGGAGAAGGTGAGAAGGGCCCACAGGCACCCAGAAGCAGATGAAGGCCTCAAGGTGTATCAATTCAAAAACAGAGATTTCTAGGGGGTCAACAAGGTAAGAGGATTCTTGTAGCACCTTCTGAAGAGACAATCGGGGGAAAGTTGGCAACATGCTTACAGCTCTGGGGAATATCAGCACCGACTGAGGACTTTCAGAGGGAGGGCCACACCAGTATCCCCCTACCTGTTCTCAGGCCCTTCACCTGTGTAAGGGACTATGAGGACCTGTGTAAGGAATCATATGTTCACCCCGGAATAGTATTCTCCTTGCAGCCCTATCCCAAAGTGGCCATCAAGGACCATCTACCAAGGTCCACAGGAAGGAAAGGGACCCTGCAAACATTCAAGGGAAGACACCCCAAACCACATCAGTGAAAGATGGCACATAGCAGCCCCAAGCATTTTCCAGGGCCCATCCCCTGACCTTCTTCCTTTCTGTAATGAGACCCACCCAACCCTGATCCTAGGGCTCAAAGGAAATGAGATGTCATTCTCACACATCCACCGTACAGATTTACAAATGCAAGCACAAAACATAGCAAGAAGCACAGGTTACCTGGAGTTTACCACCACACAGATGTTGGTGACACTGTTGACTGGCAGGCATGATGTGCTTACTACAGGCTATAAGAGATCATAATGGAAAGAGCCCTGACTCTGAAATGCAGAAAAATTTCATTTGCAAACTCTAGTAAGAAATCATAAAGAAAAACTGAATCAACTGAGTTACTGACACAGCAGAACAGATGAAGATTGTGTCATAAACTGCTTCCCCTCTCCCATATACATAGACCTGCTCTTTCTGCAATAGTCTTCTTCAAGCACATATGTATGTAAATATAGTTGATCCCTGCCCAGCCAGACCAGGGGGGTCAAATACAGGCTGACTAGGGGAATTCCATACTTCAACTTGTGGAAATCCCCGAAAGATTTTTATTTCGTTTTTTTGTTTGTTTGTCTGCTTGGCTTTGGCTTAAGAAGCAAGAGAATGATAAATATGTACTCACCTCGGCATGAAATTCCTTGACCGTCAATAATTTGCTTGCAAATCCCACAGACTTTGGCTTTTTTAAAGGCCTTGTTCTTGAAGCTGTGCAGACTGGCAGTTAACTCTTCTGGCTGCAAAATTAAAGGAAGGAACTGTCAGCTCTTCAATTCATCATTTGATGGCTTTTTCATTTTCCCTTTCAGGAGATAATAAATCGAACAGAGTTTGTGAAGAACTAAAATTGGAACTTTACCAGATAAACAGAGGCGAAACAATTCTGGCAGCACTGGGATTCCCGAGGGTTCCTCAGACACCCAATTGACAGTCTTCATGCCAGAGCCCCAGACAGAAGCTCAGACTCGCAATCGCTTGTCAGTTCCCAGAGTGAAGCTCACCAGCAGCACTGCACTAAGCACCGCTGCCTATGCAATGATGTATCAGTTATCACTGGAGGCTGACAACCACCCAGCTCTATGACAAAGTAACCCGTGTCATTCCCAGAGCACTGGCACATCTCCTCCAGAGAAATGTTTAGTGAATAGCACAACTATGTTCAGGGGACACTAACTGACTGGACTTGGCCCCACCCCTCTCTGAACTGATGTGTGTTCTGTGGAAGAAGAAAAAGTCGTAGCAGCAACCACAGGTAAGCCTGGCAGAACACAGTCTGTTACACCCATTGAACAAGGAGAAAATGAACCACTCCAAGTGCATGTTTGTAGAGTCAAGATTCACAGCTCAATCTGATGATCTTATAAACAATCAAATTGCTTTAGAAACCAAATAAACACATCTACCTGCTGATAGGTGACAGTGCATTCTAGCAGTAACAATCCCCACGGACTCACCAAGTCTGCACCACTAGGAAAGCTAAAACTCACTGAGAAGATAAAACACTGTCAAGAAAGTGAAACAAGTGTAACCATTTGACAACACCAAGCCAATGAGTGCACCTCAACTCCTGCATACAAAGGACATGCACAAGGATGGTCATCCCTGCCTTACTTAAAAGTACCTCATATAACCAAAATGAATATGCATACATTGTGCAAAAATGAAAATTGATGTAAGAATTATATAAAATAAAATATTTTAAAAAAAAAAGTACCTCAAACAGGAAACACCCAAATGTTCATCAGAAGGAGAATGAATAACCAAGATATGGTATTCATGCAATGGAGTACTATTCAGGAATACAAGAACAAACTACAAACAAGGGTGACCTTCATAAGCATTACCCACTGAGTGAAAGAAGTCACACACAGGAGCACACACTCAATGATTCTCTTTATAAAAGGGGGAAGAACAGGAAAACTAATCTATGTTAACAGAACGAAATGGTAGTTTCCTATAGGAGAGCATATTGGCTGCAAAAGGCATAAGAAAACTTTCTAGGGTAAAAGTTAGTGTGCCTCATCAGTGATCCAGGGGGATATCTATTTAAAAGCATTAAACTGTGTGCTCCACAGTTTTACCTTTTTGTGTCTAAAATATAGTAATAATGAGACATACAGAAATATATGGACAATATAGTTGAAAATGCTGTAAAACAATGTTAAACAACTTGATAGCAATTCAGTTTTTGTTCTGTTTTTTGTATTTTTTTAAAGATTTAATTTTTTATTTATACAAGTGCTGGGGTACAGGCCAGATGCGTGGAAGGGTGAGAGGATTCACAAGAGACAGAGCGGGGAACAGAACAAGCAGACTGACGAAATACACTGCTGAGGGGAGCAGCGGGAGACAGGAGCGGTCTGTTGTGCCATGTGGGATTCTCCCCGGCGGGCTGGGGTCGAACCCGCGCTGCAGAGGCTGTGGACAGCTTCATAGTGCGGCACTCAACCACCTGCGTCACCAGGGAGGCCCTGTTTTGTTTGTTTTCTAATGTCCATAGGAACTCCTTCTTCAGGCCAAGATGGAGAACTAGCAAGTAACTAGATTTAGTGTACACCTGAAATAGCCAAAAAAAAAAAAAAAACACCAAATAAACGAAGCGATCATTTAAATGAAACAACCGTTTTTTATGACACTACATCTGAAAATGAAGATTAGTGATAGGACCCCTCAGAGACTAGGGGGAAAAAATGAGGTAAACTCTATGATTGTCCCAGAGTCTCCATTTTTAAGGGTGCAAAGAAGGAAGGGGAAACCCAGTGGACTACCTGGATCAAGGAGACAGAGCTAAGAGCCCAGGCAGAAGAAGGCATCAACAACAGAGAACAGAGAGATGCACAGAACTCGTAAGATCTACAGAAGGACCTTCTGAAACACTCAGCTAAGTACTGGTGAGCACACGTGTGTGTGCATGCACACATATGATGAACTTACCTAAAATTGGGAAAGAACCACCAGATAGGATTAGAGGAAAGAGTGCTGAGAGTTTACACAGGCTGTGAATGATGCCTGCTTCCACAATCAGACCAGAAATGCTCAAAAATCATGTAGTAAGTATTGCATCAAAAATACAAAAGAATCTTGCCTTAATTCTGGGGAATAATTAGCTCCAGATTGAGCTTTTCTCTTGTCCAACCTACCATATCAAAAAAAGCAGTACCCAAAAAGGATGAGAGTGTCTCCAAGTAACTTAATTCCATTCTGATAAAGTTCTAGATTAAAAAAAAAAAAAAATCCAGCACCTAATAAGGTAAAAAAACAGCAGCTGCTATTCATTCAAAAAAATTACTCGGCTTTTAAATCAAAAGCAAATAGGCGGGCCTCCCCAGTGGCGCAGCGGTTGAGCGTTGGGTTGTGAAGCAGCCCGCGGCCTCTGCGGCGCCGGTTCGATCCCCGGCTGCTCCCCGGCCACCAGAGGAGGGTCCCACATGGTGCGCAGACTTCTCCTGCCGCCCGCTGCTCCCCTCAGCAGTGTACTTCGGTCCTTCTGCCTGCTCTGCTCCCCGCTCTGGCTCTGGTGAATTCTCTCACCCTCCCGCGCTTCTGACTGTACCCAGTGCATGTATAAACAAAAACAAACAAACAAATAAATAAATAAAACATGCCTCTAAAAAAAAAAAAAAAAAGCAAATAGGCATGCAAAATAACAACAACAACAAATATATATATATATATATATATATATACAACCCACAATGAGAATTATCAATCAACTAAAAGTAACCCTGAACTGACAAAAACACTAGAATTATCAGAAAAGGATATTAAGAGAGGTATTATAACTGCATTGCATATCTTTAACATAAGTAAATAGGAATTCAAAAGATAAAAAGCCACAAATTAAACTTATCTACAGAAGAAAATGTAAAAATATGAGGCAAAAAATATAGACAGGGCTATTGGCAAATTGGACATTGCAGAAAAACATATTAGCCAATTGGAAGGAATCCCAATCAAAACACCTACAATAAGTACAGAAAGAAGAGATATCTTAAGTAAATAAACAAATATATGAATAAACAAAGCATCACTGAGCATATAAATGGAGTCCCTGAAGAAGGCTGGATGGGTGGAGGGATATTGAAGAAATAATGACTAAAATTTTTCAAAAATGTGAGGAAAACAATAAATTTCCAGATCAAAGAAACTTAACAAATCCCAAGCACAAAAAAAAGTGACATAAACTACACCAAGGAACATGATAATCAAATTGGTCAAATCTAATGGTAAAGAGAAAAAAACCTTGAAAGTAGTCAAAAAGTTTTCTCATCTATGTTAAAATAAACATAACCAAAAAAAGAAAAAAAAATACAGTATATTCAGAGAACCAACCATTAGGATAACAGCAGATTTCTCATTTAAAGAAAAAACAGGGCCTCCCTGGTGGCGCAAGGGGTTAAGACGCAACCTACGAAGCCATCCGCAGCCACTGCAGCACAAGTTCGATCCTGGGGCAGGCAGGGAGCTAGCTACCCACATGGCGCAAAATACCTCTCCTGACCCGCCCGCCACTTTCCGCAGCAGTGTATTTCAGTCAATTTGCTTGCTCTGTTCCCCTCTCTGTCTCTGGTGAATCCTCTCACCCCCCCCACACCTCTGGTCCGTACCCCAGTTCTTATATGCATAAATAAATAAATCTTAAAAAAAAAAAACAGAAAGGAGACAGAGGAGCAATATAATGTACAGAAAGGAAAATATGCCAAACTAGTATTCTGTACCCAGTGAAAATATCTTTCAAAGAAATAAAACCTTCTTAAGCTATACAAAAGCAGAAAACTAAAGTAATGTACCAACAGCTGACACACACCACAAGATGTGTTAAAGAAGGTATGAGCAAAAAAAATGTTATCAGATGGAAATATGACTTTACACAAAAGAATGAACATACAATGTGGTAAGTTATAAAGTTAAACTATAAAACTAGAAGCACCTACTAAAGTATGTCTTATAGATAATAATCCAACAAAGGACAAAAATCATGAAAAATTTATTTCATCTAAAAATAGGAAAAAAAAGGAGGGGTGAGAAACAGAACAGATGTAATAAGTAGAAGACAGGTACAGGATGAAAGACAAACTTCACCATATTAGTAATTAATTAATGTAAATAGTCTAAATAGCTTAATTGAAAGTTAGGAATTGTCAGATATTATATATATATTTAAAGACAAAATGGGAAAATACAGCATAATATTAATCAAAAGAGAGCTGGAGTTCCTGTATTAATATCAAAGTAAGTTCCACATCACAAAATATTACTAACAACATAGAAAATTATCTCACAATTATAAATGGGACAATTAATCAGCAATTCTAAAGATTTAAATAGCTAGTAACAAAACTTTCAAATACATGAAGAAAAAATAACGGAATTGCAAAGAGAAAAAGACAAATGTAAACACATAGAAGATTTGTTATCCCTTGTCATAGACTGAATTGTGTCCCCACAAAATTCATATTTTGAAACCCTACCCCCAAATATGATTGTATTTGAATAAAGTATCTTTAAAGAGGTGGTTAAGGTTGGGCCTCCCCAGTGGCGCAGCGAGTTGAGAGCAGCGCTGTGACACTGTCCACAGTCTCCACAGCGCCGGTTCGATTCCCAGCCAGCCAGGGAGAAACCCACATGGTGAGGCAGACCTCTCCTGTCTCACCCACTGCTCCCCTCAGCAGTGCTTTAGGTCCATCTGCCTGCTCTGCTCCCCGCTTTGTCTCTGGTGAATCCTCTCACCCTCCCGTGACTCTGGCCTGTACCCCAGGTTCTTGTATAAAAATAAAATCTTTTTAAAAAAATATCTGCAGGCGTTTTCTTTTAATTGGCAAACTGATTCTAAAATTCGTATATAAATGCAAAACGCCCAGGATTGCCAAAACAACTTTGAAGATTACACCTACTTAAGTATACAATCTATTTTCTATTTTTTTTTTAAGAATTATTTATTTATTTATACAAGCACTGGGTACAGTCAGAAGCGCGGGAGGGCAAGAGAATTCACCAGAGCCAGAGCAGGGAGCTGAACAGGCAAATGGACGAAGTACATTGCTGAGGGGAGCAGCGGGCAGCAGGAGGGGTCTGCGGGCCATGTGGGACACTCGCCGGGCAGCCGGGGATCAAACAGGTGCTACAGAGGCTGCAGGCAGCCTCGCAATCCAGCACTCAACCACTGCGCCACCCGGGAGGCCCAATATATTTTCTATTTTGAAATTTTGTCTTCAGTGTAAAATCAGGAAGCAGAGTTACAATCAAAGTGTACTCTACTCTACTCTTGGGGTCCCACATAACTAACAAATAGGGGGTTTGAATGGACATTTTGAATGCTAATTTTCAATGAAACAAATACTCCCCTGAGATCTTCCAAAGAAACAGTAAAAACTGAGCACACAGATCACAGATAAAACAGCTCTAGTCCTCCATGGGCCTTACTAGCCTTCTCAGTGGGGAACTCCCAAGCCATCATCAATGGGCTGGAACTGGCAGAGGAATGACTCTGCCCGAGGTCAGATTTCACTCAATTTCAAAGTATGCTTTGCCCATCCCAAACACTCCTGCCTTTCAAGCTCCCAGAACGCTGGCAGTCTGTAGTTTCCTATCATAACCATGTCTAGCGTAACCATGTCTAACCTTATGTTTTTTGTTGATCCTGTCAAGATTGTCAAATGAGGGACAGGGTCCGGCACCAAGTAGATGCCCTCCTGCAGGTTTTGTCACCTGCAGTACAAACTCTGTTATCCTGACCAAGTCATTTCTTCTTAATGGAAAGGAACCTTCCCTCCCCTGCCTATTAACAGTTACTGCAAATCACCAAATATTATACCATGAATCAGTTGGGAACATTGTCAGTCTACGAGTATCACTCAGGCAATTTATTAAACACCTAAGTGCCACCCGGGTAAAATAAATCAGATTATCTGAAATTGGAGCCAGAACAGGAATTTTTTCAAAACTCCCTCATGATTCTAAATCGCAGCCAAAACTGAGATCACCACTGCATAATGGGCTCCACTATAAGGCTGTGTTCTATACATGAAAGGCACTGTTATTATGTGCTTGCTCTGTTTGTGTCTGGTTTTTTCAAAAGTCATTTTACAGTTTTTGATAGCAGTGGTCCTGTATTTAATGCCTGCAAAAGAGGGATTAAAGGTGCTACTATTATGAAGCTCAAAACATTAGCACAGCCCTTCTATGCGATAACTCTGACCATCACTGTTCTACAAACAGGAGTGATTGTAAGACCAAGGCTGCACAGCCAATGGATAAGGGGTAGGGTTCAGTCCCTGTCTCCACCCACCCTCATGCTCAGACAGGAGTAGACATTCAAGTATCTGACAAACACACCCCTCCAGAGTAATCCCCAGCTGGCACATACTTTTCACCCCTCATTGCAGTGATTTGTTTATATGTCTTCTCTCCTGTGCTTGATTGCAATTTCCTGGAGGCAAGACACAGGGCTCTTTTGCTATGGCGCTCCATAGCCCGGCAAAGCACCTGGCACACACTGAACCATGGACCCTCAATTAATATTTGTTGACCGAATGAATTAGCCACAGTCTGTGGGCCAATGGGGGATACAGTGACCTTGTATTCCTTACAGATACCTTTATTACAACCAAGGAGAAAGAGGCACTGTGTTCCTGTGGCTCTCGCCCCTGGCCCACAGCTAGGACTGAAGGGAGCAAACAGCAGAGGTGCTGTTGGGAGGCTGAAGTCATTTCAATTGCTGGATCCCTGAGGAATTCATTTCGGATAGTGGAATAACATCTGTTCACACTGCATCTGTATATAACATCTCCATTGTGAAATGAGCCTAGACAGGATTAGCCTGCTTTTGTTTTCACCTGGTACTCTGCTTTCATTTCTCCCCAACTAGGCGGGACCATGAGTGCAAGGGGGAGGGGGAGTCCACAGTACTGAAGCATTTAGCAGGCTCAGTTCAGGAATCTAAATTGCATTTAATTGTTAGCAGCAGAAAGTTGGAAGGGTAGTGAGCATGGTGCCGGCTCCGCAAGGGCTCCCTGAGGGGTGCACCGTAATTAGTGCCGGTCTTGATTGTGGAGTCTCTTTTTTGAAAGAAAAAAAATCTGCAAAATTGAGCAAGGAAGTGCAACTTTGAAAGAAGAAGGGTAACCCTTGGCTAGGCTCTGTAGAAATGCAAAACTGCACAGACCACTGGCATCTCCACTAGTTTCTCCAGGCCAAATGCTGTAGTAACAAAACAGTTACTACACAAAGACACCAGGCTAAATCAGCGAATTCAAAGTTCTGTGTTCCTCTCAAGAACGAGGATTTAGGCAAGTATGCACATTTCGCCAGCAGCATTCTAGGGAGAAAGAGACTGAGCAAAGATGCAAATTGTATAGCTTCTGAAAAATGTAAAGGGCCATGAAACTTTCTGCCCCTTGCACAGTGGACTCCAGACTTCATCATAAACCTGCTAGGAGGCTTTTCCACCCCAAAGGGGGTACAAAAATCATGGCACACACTACACATTGTTCCCAAACTTTCCAACAATAGCATTTGGTTGTTAAACTGAAAATCCAAATGCAGTGCATCTCAAAGAGAGTAAAGGAGGGACATTTTGAGGACTTCTCTCTCCCTCCTCAAAACTTTACAAATGCCATAAATTGCTAATTAATAGTCTCAAAGAAAGAGTAGCCAAACTGACTGGGGAGCTTCTTCCTGATTCTTTTGGCTTCATTCAAATGTTGTGGAACTTGGCCCCTGGGCCACAGCTTAGTACTGTGGACCTGGTATACTCGTACTGGTCCAACCTACCAGGGCATGCCAGACTCCAGGGAAGCTAAGCACTCTTTTCCTTTGCGAGACAGGCAGGCTGTGTTACAAGCCTGCACAATGGCCAACGTTCCACTTTATTCCCCAGGAAGGGTGTTGAAGATGCAGTTGGATTAAAAAGGGAAGTCTAAACTGGCTCCCACCCCCAGGGACCTCACCCCGGGCTCATGCCTACAGGCAAGGTTCTACTTTTACCCTCTCCTGCAAGCACACACAAAACACACGCACAATGGAACACATGTGCACAAACGGACATGCGCGGGCACAGGGGACACACGCGCACACAGGGACACACGAGCACAGGGGCACACGTGCAAAGGTGCACAAACGCGTAAAAAGACACACCAGCACTCATGGACATGGTGCTACACAAGGGCACGCGCAAAGAGCATACACGTGAACTTGAAAGTGCACGCGCAGACAAGGCTCAAGTACACACGTACAGCCTTGCACACGCTCGCTGATAAGAGTACGCGCGCGCGCGCACACACACACACACACACTCTCACACAGAGGCACTTGCGCACCGACCTAAGAGCATCCAGCGTCTCCCCAACCCCCCATCCCCGTTCTGAGCGCAGGATGCCCTAGCGCCACGTCTCCATGATCCCCGGCACCTCGCGCCCGCACTCCAAGCGCTGTGCATACCGGCTGGAGATCCTCGGTCCCACTCACCTGACGCCGGTGCCGGCGCGCCCGACTCCCGCGCGCGCACCCTCCAGGAGGCCCAGAGGTCAGGGCGCGCAGCCGCATGGCGGCCCACAGATTGTCCAGGGGGCCAGGTCAGGTCAGCCGCTGCGGACGCTGACCCTCCCTAGCTGCGGTGCAAGGCAGGGATGCCTCCTGTGCCTTTGCCTCTGTGTGTCCCGGGAAAGGATTCACCCCAAGAAGCCCAAAAGGATGCGTCCGCTACCTCCAACTCCACTCTGTCGTCAGAAGTCTGATATCTGGAACAAAAGCCAGGCGAGCTAGCATAGGGTTCCCTGGCGTCCCTACATCTGACACGAATTAGCCCTCCCTCCCCCCATCTCCGCCCCAGACCGCGGCTCCAGAGAGGAGGCAAAAGGCTTCTCAGCCAAACCCAGGGAAAGTGGTGGAGAAACGCCTTCCCAGGCAGGGGGTGGGGGGCAAACTCTCTCTGCCATCCCACTGAATTACCAAGGCCTTTGGCTGATGCTGCAGCTTGACTAGTTCAGACCACTTCAAGCATGCCGACCTGGGGCTGGAAATCAAAACCTACAGGCTCTTTGGCTTTGGGGTTTTAGAATCTTGTCTATTGTCCAGTAAACCTGCATCTGTAATGGTCAGGGTCCCTGGTAATCTACATTGCAAGCACAGGGTTTGGAAAGGAAAACAGTATGCAGAAAAAGGTTTTCTTTCCCATTTCCTCTTCAACTAAGAAAAGCTTTTGCTGGAAAAGGGGGACCAAGTCCGGGTTCCAGCAAATGATTAAGGGGCCTTCTATAAGGGGGAGGAGGATGAGACACATATCCCTATCATGGTGAGTGTACTCCTGCTCCCTGAAAGTCACATCCCACCTCCAGAGTCCTGTTTTCCCCTCTGTGTCTGGGATTTTAGAAAGAAATTGAAAAGCTGGATTGTAGGAGAAGGTGACCACGATGTTGGGGAGGGTATCACGGGAAGATAAAGTCAGACACCTAGAAAGAGGAAGGGTCACGACCTGAAGCAGGATGGCTGTGAAGGGAGGATGGACATGACCCACAAGCAGAACAGTCTTTCTAATAGGCATCACATCCCACAGGATGGGGTCTCCTGGCAGCAGGTCTCGGCTCTCTGTTTTCCACCAGGAGACTCTGATGATCCTAACCCCTTACAAGAAGGAAAAACTGTCTTGATCATGTTAGACTGAGGCCTCCTCTTGCCCTTTGCAGGGTGCAATAGGAGAGACCCTTCATGGGAACAGAGTGCCAGGGGCCTCAAGCCTCAGACTGAGACCTGGCCTCCTTAGCACCCAGCACTGGTGTGGGTCTAATAACCTGTGATTAGCCCACAGCTCCCGCCTTCGTGGGTCGGACTTCAGATCTGCAACTCCACATGCAACTCCAAATGTCTTAGCCTAGGAGACAGTCTGGGTGGGCTAGACCCAGGCCTTTATGGTTAACACATGTGCAAATTCCAGTCATCGATTTAGCGCCAGCATTAACCTCTCAGGTTCTGGCATTGAATGTCTAGCTTTCCATTTCTGTGGTGGAACAAGAAAACTGTTCCTCTACTTTCAACCACAAAGAAACCAGGAACGCACCATCCTGGGTTCTGATTCCTCACAGAGACACCATTCATTCTTATTTCCCCCAATCCACAAATTGGATGATTATTCATACTTCTCTGCATTAATTCATCATTGTCTAGTTTCATTCATCATTACTCACTTTTCCTATAGCACACTAAAACTTCAGTTTTTGAAAACATCTTTCAGCCCTATTTCTACATAGTTCATTACTCTCCCCCATATGACTGCAGGATCCCTGCATTCCATACCACCTTCATTTCTTATCCCCAGCCTCTAACACAACACTGAGCACAGAGCAGGGTCTACACACTGAACACAAAGCACATTCTTCTGCTGTCCAGAGGCACACGGTACAAACTCCAGAGGTCATCTGAGTCACTACCAAACTTACCACACAAGCAGCAGGAGGAAGCTGAACCCCAGCAGAAAACAGGTAATCCCCAACATGATGACGCCCCCTTCACCTTGAGAACCAACTCAGTATATTATTCTTGAAATAAAGGTCATGGGCACAGCCTCCCCCGCCACTACCACCCCCGCCCCCAGCCCCCAGGCAGTGCATGCCAGGCAGGAAATCAAATGGTGGTTTACATAAGGACACCCTGAATCTCCTCTTACTTTTTTAAAATGAATCATTCAGGGCCTCCCCGGTGGCGCAGCGGTTGAGCACTGGGCTGCAAAGCTGCCCGCAGCCTCCATGGCACCGGTTCGATCCCCGGCGCTGGCGAGGGTCCCACATGGTGCGCAGATCTCTCCTGCCACGCCCGCTGCTCCCCTCAGCAGTGTACCTGGTCAGTCTGCCTGTTCTGCTCCCCTCTCTGGCTCTGGTGAATTCTCTCACCCTCCCACACTTCTGACTCTACCCAGTGCTTGTATAAATAAATAAATAAATCTTTAAAAAATAATACAATAAAATGAATCACTGAGAAAATCCCTGTACATGATCACTAGTAATAAAATCACACGCGCATGATACACCTCACCACAAACAAACAACATCAGTGATCAGACACAGTCTCTTAGCCGAAGTCTCGAACACCAGTGCCCAAGTGGACAGAAACCCATCAGTGATGTCCCACTTTGCCAACTTCTCCAACCTCGTCCCCGAACTCTCCCACACCCTGCTTGCAGGCCAGGCTCCTGCTCTATGCATAGCCATTGCTCAGGGCTTCACTCCGGGATCCTGGGGGATTCCCAGTCTCCTTTCTAGAGGAAACTAGGATCTTTCTGAACTCAGCAGATCTGCTCCTGCTGGACCTCTGAGACTGTAAATTACCCTGCAAGATGTGGGGCAGATCTCCTCTGGAGGCCCAACTCTGTAGTGTGGTCACCGGTCTCATGCCTGTGAGACTTAACCTCTGTCTGAGGCTTTCCACCCAACACAGTGCAAGGGAAACAAATGCTGGGGCAGAAATGAAAAGGCTCTGTTGTGCAGTTTCCCCGCTGTCAATGTTGGCTACTCACATCTGGTCTCAGATCATCCAGAAACATGCAAAGGCATGAGGGCTTGGGGCCATTCAATCTGAGGACCCCAAGGGAATGCAAAAGCCAGGACAGCTATGGAGCCAAGTACTCCAGGTGCAAACAATCCCAGTCTCACTGGACTTTTCCCCACAAATGGCTGCCAGACTGGACAATCTTCCATTCTTCTCACCGACCTGACCACATACTTCTGACTTAGGCTGCAACAAATCCCCAGGAACAAAGTGAAGTTATTCCTCCAGAGGATGGGTTTCGGGGTGTCAGGGTCCAGCCTGGGAGGGCTAGCTCCAGCAGTAGGCCTCACAACTGCATCACCAACCTCGCCTGGATCCCCACACTGAAATGGAGACAGGCACCCCAGGTTATGGCTGGCTCAACGCAGACATAAGGATGGTAGGGGAAAGGGTCCACCCACTCACGACTCCAGGATTCTGCACTGGAGGCTGCTCCATCTTTCTAGAAACGCTGATGAGCAGTCTGTGTGCTGACACTGCAGGAAATACAATGAAAATCTATTTACCTTTACTTCTGATGGTGGGGATACATGCAGCCAGCATTACGAGGCCATACTGAGTCCAACGTGGGAACCTGGAGAGAGATGGTGACGGGGCTGTGATGGGAGGAGGACACTTCTGATGACAGGAGTTGAGCCACGAGACCACAACAAGGTGCGTGTGTTCTGGTGACCTGAAGACCACTCGTAAGGGACATGGGTGGCACAGCTAGATCAGGATATATCCTGAGAGCGAGTATGGGGTGGTGGTGATGGGCTAAGAAGACATAGATGAAGGGAGGCCTCATAGCAAGCTAAGCTTTGACCACAAGATGAGTGGACACCACTCATAGTGGGGGGAACAAAGCAGCACGAACTTATGGAGTCCCGGGGACCACCTGGCAGACCTGTGAGGACAGTGGGCAGTGTGGGCAGAGCCACGACAGAAACACCAGGCAGCCCAGTGTTATATGTGAAGAGGGTGAGAAGGTCAGGGGGAAGGAGAGGTAATGGCGATGGGTTAGTATAGCAAGCTGACCAGGTGGGCATCAAGGGTAATAACAGTGGGAGCCCGACATCTTACAGCCAAAGGAAGGGTTTCCTAATTTGAAAAAAAGAGGAAACGCTGTGTTGAGGCACTGGGACTGGAGTTGTAACTCATGGTTTCCAATGAGAAGACATAAATAGACAAAGGGAAATAAATGTCAGTTGTGCGCACACACATGCACACACACATCCATACACTCCCAGCTCTGTCCATGGGGAGGACCTGAGCAGGCCTCCAAGGCAGTGGTCACGCCCAATACCCGGTCTTAGTTTTACAATATTGTGTCCTAGTAAAAGAAACCAGGGTTCCTCACAGACATGCTGATTTCTGCTCTCAGTCAGATGATACCAAATGAACCTCAATATCTCTTCTTTTTCTTTTTTTCTTGTTTTTTTACCTTTTTCTCAGGAAACTAAGGGACAGCCCAGAGACAACAGGGGCATGTCACAGGGACACTGGAGCTGGCCCAGAGAGGCTGGCACTGTCCAAACTGGGAACAAATTGCACTTAAAATAAATAGATATAATAAATATAATATTGGATTATAACCCACTAAATAAAGTAGAAATGGTTGAGTCTATGAGTCCTACTGACACCAAGTAACTGTATTGAAAGTCTGGTAAGGACCATGTGCTCCACCCCCGGAGGAGGGAGGAGGGAAGTAGACACTCTCTGGAGGTCAGTGACAAGCAGGGGTATGTGGGATGTAAACATTTTAGCTTCCATATGTCCAGGGAACTTGTAGGGAGAGCCCTAACTCACCGTCTGAGGCTGTCAATCTTTGTGAGATCTGCTTGTCTCAAAATGCCTTCTCTTATATTTTATAAGTATTTCTTTTTTTTAAAGATTTATTTATTTATACAAGAACCAGGGTACAGGCCGGATGCGCAAGAGGGTGAGAGGACTCACCGAGACACAGCAGGGAACAGAACAGGCAGATCAACGAAATGCACTGCTGAGGGGAGCAGCGGGCGAGACAGGAGAGGTCTGCTTCGCCACGTGGGACCCTCGCCAGCCAGCCGAGATGGAACTGCACTGCGGAGGCTGCAGACAGCTTCACAGTGTGGCACTCAACCGCCTGCGCCACCAGGGAGGCCCTCCTTATATTTTATAAAAAGGAAAAGGTAAGTCTGCAATTGCTGGCAAATGCCATGTTAGTCTTGGGGGCTCAGTGACCCTGGCCTCCCACAGGACAGGTCTCCAAGAGGGCACAGGTCTGCTGCTGGATGTTCAACAAAGACCCACTCAACCTCCCTAGTTTGAAATCTGTGGTCCCTGGATCTGGAGGTCAGAGGCCCCCCGCTGGTTAGATGCAAACTCATCCTGGGCCCTGCCTCTGGCATTGGGATCACCAAACATTCTGGGCAAATTACTCATGTCTCTTCATCCATTAACAGCAGGTCACACTCACCCATGGCTCTGAGACCTTGAGTGCCAGGGAGTTTCCAAGCGCCACCTAAAACACTGAGAAGAACAAAGCCTATTCCCTAGACGATGCCAGGAGGGAGACGCAGAGCACAGGACACAAGCGGCCTGAACACTGGAGAGCCAGGGAACTGAGTGGTCATGCCATCAGGGGCTGGAGGGCACAGGGCTTCAGGGTATGTTGACTCCAACTTTGTCCTCACATCCCTCCATCCTCACAAGTCAGTCATTGCTCCAGAACCTGAGGTTAACGCAAATCCCTTGACTGAAGGGAAGGTCATTTAGTCCAGCCAATTTAACCAAATGTCTTCTTTGGCTATAGAGTTCAAGTTGACCCCTTTCCTGAGATGACAGCTCCCTCCCAGCAATGAGGGTCCTGCCAGAGATGTATGCACCACCCAAGTCCTCAGACCCTGTGTTCATTGAGGATCTTTCTTCCACAGCATATCTAAAATCTTCTTTTAAGAAACAAGGTGGTAACTTCTGACAACCTTAGCATAATATTTTATGCAGATGTTAAGAAAATAAGCATTTTTCTCATTTCCTCTCTATTCTCCCCTTGCAAGCATTTCCTAGTCCTTCCTCTCCCCTTCTGCCTCCCCAAAGTACAGAAAAAGTGCTTTCTCTACGAAATTCCCTTCTAATATGTGCTTGCCCCCTTCCCGTTCAAGGCACCAACAGTTTATTAAAAATGCAAAGTGGCAAGGAGGGACCTGGTGTTCCGTTCCCTGCCCGGGGCCACTTCCTTCCTTCAAAGTCTCCCTGCCACTCCCAGAGTAGGAAACTGAATGGCCTCCAACTAGGGGCAAAGGCACATGCCCCTGGGGGGATGGGAAGGAGGAAGAAGGTGTACAGTAAATACAGATGAGAGCAGGGAGGAAGGACTAGTCCTGGGACAGGTAAGGAAGGTAAACAGAGACATGTGTAAACTACAGCTCCGGCCCCTGAGTTATGTGGGCTCCTGCAGAGTGGACACCAGGTCCATAGCCCCCCTTCCCTCAGGTGAAGAGCCCTCTTTGCCTCTTACATTCCATGTTATTGACCTCTGCCTCTCAATCATCATTATCAGCATCAGAGTAGGTCCCCATCCACACAGTCAAAGTCACCTTTGGGGCAGAGGATTGAAATTACAACTTAAATTAAGTCCTCTCTGCAGATGAGAAGACCAAGGGGAAAGGGACTGAACATCTGGAGGGCTCTGAGTGAACACTTTTTGTCTCTTACACTCAAATCTCACACTCAGAACCAGTCCTCTGGCAATGTGTCCATTCTCATACCTTCCCCTGGTCCTAACAGTGTCCGGGGCCTAGCAGGGCTGATGCACATCTCTGAGCTGCGGACAAGCACGGTATCTGCCCCCATCCCATACTAATTAACCACAGAAAATGAAGAAACAGCTAGAGGTTCTGTGTTTTACTGAGGGGGAAATGGTTGGCAATGTTCTGAACTTCCTCCCCCACGCCTGGCAAGCATTTCTCCACCAGCAATTGACTTCAAGTCCCAAAAAAATCCAGGATTAGTTTATACACATGGGATCACAATTGCTGGACAAATTCTTTTGTTCTCAGCACAGGGAACATGGGGTACACAGCTGTCCAAGAGGATGGAACAGAGTGGTGTCCAAGCATGTCTATCAGGTCCCATGACCCAACCCTGGCCACACCAGAGATGGGGCAGTTCTCCAGCTGGAATGGGATCCCAGGGCTCAGCCCCACTGGGCACAACCTGTCAGCTCACTCAAACAGGCCCTGCCCAGGAGCATCAGTTTGGTGCCACCCCCAACCCCAGATAGCCAGGACCAGCAGGGGGGGGAGGGGTTCTGTGCAGATTTCTGGCTGTTCCCAGACATACAAATTAGTCATGTTGAGTTTTTAAATTAAATTTTAAACTTTAATTTTAAATTAAATTTTAACTTAAAAAATTCATTTTTAAACTTCAAGTTTAGCAGTTTCCTTGCCTACCTGTGACTATGCAGGTGTCTTTGTTTTCCTACTAAGCCTGTCCTTTTAAAATGTTAAAAAAAAAAAAAAGTTAAAAATTTAAAAATTTCAAGTTTATAAAACATTTATATTTTAAAAAGTTAAAGTTAAGTAAATCTGGGCCTCCCTGTGGCGCAGGGGGTTAAGACACAACTATGAAGCTGTCTGCATCCACAGCGGCACGAGTTTGATCCCCAGTCAAGGAGCTACCCACATGGTGCAGCAGATCTCTCCTGTCTCGCCTGCTGCTCCCCTCAGCAATGCATTTCAGTCAATCTGCCTGTTCAGCTCCCCACTCTGGTGAATCCTCTCACCCCCCCCACACACACCTCTGGCCTGTACCCCAGTTCTTGTATGCCCACATAATCTTTAAAAAATCTTTAAAAAAATAGTTAAGTAAATCTGTAAAAGGCACAGTGAGGGGTGCCCCAGAACCCCCAAACCTGCCTGCTCTAAATAGGTTCTGCCATTCACCACGTCAAGACAAAACTTACTCTAGTGTGTAAGACCTTCAATAGAAAATAACTTTAATACAATTAGTGTGCAATAAAGAGAAGAGAAAGAATATAGTTAAAATAGTTTCCAATTAAACACCCAAAATTACCCATCCCCTCGTGGGTAAATCCCCAGCCAAACAGGGTTGGTCCAAAGCAGGACCACTGAGGCCCAAAAGCTCGCCACAAGTCTAATACAGCTTCTGGTGGGGACCCATGGGAAAGGTGCAGAAGGGGCCAGGCAAGACCAGAAGGAAAGGAGCAAAATCAAAACCCAAGTCAAGATAAAGGCTGCCATTATCAGCTTCCCCACGGGTCTGTCACCCACATCTCTCCTTCCACATCCCCCAAGTCCCTGGACAAGTCCAAGGCCATGGTGCAAGCACAATTTCTTCATATATCTCTCTGCTCCATGTGCCTCCTCGAGGTCTTCTTGGTCTCCTTCTTTCCTTCTCCCAGTCTCCTCTTGCTTCTCCTCCTTACTCTGCTCCAGCCTCCCTTGGGTGGGAGAGGGAACCCCTTTTTATAGATATCACAGTTACATATATAAAGTATATCCACAGCAGTTTTGAAGCTTCATAATCCTTCTTTCTGTTATTCTTGTTCCAGCCTGACAAGTCCCACTGGGGCTTGTCACGGGGCATCAGGGTCAAACAAAGCAGCCACCCTACCTACACAGCAGTAGGAACCCCCACCACATTATCAACTTTGTACAGGTCAGCACTGCTGCTTTCTCACTGTGTCTACCAGGGACACACGATACCGGCAGAATGAATGACTAAACCAATAAAGACAGACGCCAGGCTTTAAGGAGACTTGTCACTGGAGACATCACCCTGCGGTCACACCTGGGCGGGTCTTGGAAATTGTGGCCTACTACATGCTGCCCTTTGATTTCTGATAGTTGAGTACAATGATTCACAGCACCCATTCCTTCCCTCCAGCTACTGCGTGGGAGAGACAGAAGATAAGACCAGATCTGGGAAGGTGTTTCTGATGAAAGAGGGAAGGCCTGGATGCCAGGACCTAGTTGACTTGGCCCTGGAGAAAATGGGCAGCTGGAGACTTATTAGGTGGTAGGGGCCGTCGCATAGGGTGGGAAATGGGGGAATGGCCAACCTCCTGTGAAAAGCCAGAGAGAGGGAGTACTTCAGTCAAACCCTGGTCCCGGACATACTTACAGATATTCTCACATCCAGTGAGAGCTGTCCTCCCTCCGCCCAGGATTTCAGCAAAAGCGGGCCAGCCTGCCCTCCTCTGAAGGCCAAAGCCCTGCCCTCCTCTGAAGATCCCACCCCAAACAGATCACATAGAATCTTGGCTAAGCTAGTTCATTTTCCCTAATTTCCAAGACCAATTAAAAGCGTTATAGCTCCAAAGAGTCAGCTATCACCACCAGGGTCTTGGCTAAAGCACTCAGCCCCTCTCCCCGACCTGTATCACCGGAGGTTGGTTAGCCCCCCATCTCCCACCTTTTGCCCCTCTCCTACCCTACTTTCTCCAGTTGCAACATGGCAGCCTGGCACCATGCACCTTCCCTCTTTTATGACCCAGCAGACAGACAAGCTCAGGACCCAAGTCTGGGGCTCCCCTTTTCTGGCCTCCCCAGGGTACACAACCCTGCAAGATACTCACTGTGTGTCCTGCTGCAACCAGTAGACACCATCAACCAAGCATGAGCATAACTAGGTCCCTGCCCTCAGAGAGCCTGTGTCCCAGTGGG
This sequence comes from Talpa europaea, assembly GCF_964194135.1. NCBI lineage: Eukaryota > Metazoa > Chordata > Mammalia > Eulipotyphla > Talpidae > Talpa > Talpa europaea. The sequence continues at coordinate 48,146,839 of NC_140078.1, read as the reverse complement.
GTAGCCAGGAAGGAAACAGAGATAGCAAACAAGATAGTAAACTGCTGTGGGCTGTGGATTAAAAAAAAAAAAAAGCACAAATTGAGCAGGACTGAAAATGTGTCAGACACATGAGGAATGGAGTAGGCTCTTTTTCAAGGGTGATTTGACTCTTTATACATAGGGCTAAGAAGGGGACATAGAAGCAGAAGCTTAAAGAACAATGGGTGGGAGGAGCCACTGCAGGTCATGCCCAGGGGTGGGGATTTGGACTGTGGAGGCTCTGTGATGGGATGGGGACCAGCCTTTGGTCTTATAAGGATTTGGCCTATGACTGGAAGAAAAATGGAGATGGTTGTAAGATTTTGAGCAAAGGAATCCCATGATGTGATTTAAAATGTATTAAAAGGTTCGCTCTAGCTGTGACAAAGACACAAAGAGGAGCAGTGGTGAAAAAAGCAGGGAGCCCAGTTAGCATTTTGCACCCACAATGCACCCCCAAGACACCATGGTAGCAGACGGCCAGGATAGGGTGGCTTCACCCCAAACCCATTCTGAGGTGGAAGTCTGTACAACACTGAATTGACAAATGGTTCTGTCTTACTCAGGTGTTAACTTAAGCACCTGGGAAGATGGCAGGAGAGGGGCTCTTGAAACACTGCAGGGGTAGGGCCAGCTCCACCCTCTGAGAGGTGAGACAGGAAGACAAAGGGAGGGAGGGGTGGGGATGAGGTTATGGCAGACTGCCAGGAACAGCAGGAGCAGATGGCCAGGTCAGTGTCCAAAATTTCAGCAAGAATACAACCCTTTCTGGGCCTCCCTGGTGGCACAGGGGTTCAGGCTCAGCACTACCACCACAAAGATCCACTCAGCAGCCTGAGTTCGATACCCAGACAGGTAACTGACCCACATGGAGCAGCAGACCTCTCCTGTCTCACCTGCTGCTCCCCACAGCCATGAATTTCAGTCAGTCCACCTGTTCTGCTTCCGACTCTGTCTCTGGTGAATCCTCTCACCCTCCCGCACCTCTGACGTACACACCAGTTCTTCTACGCAAAAATAGATAAATTAAAAAAAAAAAGAATACAAACTGTTCAAGACTCTTGGTTAACTAGGGAAACACTTTGGAAAAATGACTACGGCACATATACTAAGAAATGCAGTGTTCATGCTCACTGTCCCTGCTCACTCCACACCTGGGAATTTCAAGTAGAAGTCTAAAGACAGACTCCAGGCCTGATGTCCTGACTGCGCAGCCTTCATTACCACTGGGAGGGGCAGGAAGCCCACCAAAGGAAGGTTGCACAGATGTATCCCTCGCACCTGGCACAGTGACGCATCCCACAGACATTACACAATGATAAAGAGTGAACAAACCCACAGAATGGAAATATTATATCAACATTAATCCTTACATTTGCAGACACAAGGCAATAATAACAAAGAATAGTTTCTTGGAAGGCATATTTAGAGGGGGAAATCAGGCAAAATGGTAACTAGTTATACGAAGATTCAGCAACTTATCTTAGTCCAGAAAGACTGACTGGTGGCCTGGAGAGGTTGCTTTCCTCTCCGCTGATCCTCTTTATGGTGCTATATTGTCTTAACAATTAAAAAGGGAAGGGGACATTTATATAGACATTATGAAGGAGCTACATTGCTATGCACACTTGTTTATTTGACACCCCACATCCTATCACATCTTTCTGACAAATGTAGTCCATTTCCTTTTGCATTGTTTTTCCCTGAGGCTATTTTGGCTACAAACTGATTCTAACAAAATAATGGGGATTTGACAAATAAGAGACATGTCCACACACAAACTCGTCCACATGAATCTTACCAGCCCAGAAAACTAGACATGTATACATGCATGTGTGCACAGCACATGTTCATAATGCATGCACACACGGTGCATTCATGAACACACAAATGTGTGTGCACTTACATGTTAACACACATGTGGGTTGTCATGTATACACTACTCAACATGTGTGTGCAGATGCAGACACATGGCATGTGTCTAACAGCACATGTGTGTGAACATGTGTCACCCGTGATATGTGCGTGCATGGATAGGCACAGAGAGGAGGAGGTGAGCAGGTGAAGTTCTGTGTGTGGAACACATGTTCAGATCCTCCTGAATGAGGGACCCTCTTTTGTACAGTGAACTCCACTGAAAGCTAGGCAGAAAAGTGGTTCTGCTCAAAACAATGTCCATTGCAGGACATACTGGTGAAACTTTTAAATCAAAACGTGCCCCAAATTTTCCTTTACTTAATAAAATAGAAGCTGCTACCCTGAGAATGCCCCTAGATCGTTCTTTTGTCCCAGTCCTGGACACTAACGATAGAGAAACCCCCCCCAGAGGATAGCTCTCTCGTCAACTGCTCACGCTGTCAGGGGTGTCCTGATCCAAGCACATCCCAGCGTTTTGGGGTCTTCACAGAGAGGTCTGTGTGACTACTGCTTTGTTTGTCCTTGGTATGACTTTTCTTTTTTTTAATGTACCTTTTTTAATTTATTTATACATACAAGAACTGGGGTGTAGGCCGGTGGCGTGGGAGGTAAGAGGACTCACCAGAGACAGAACAGGCTGAAAGATTGAAATACACTGCTGAGGGGAGCAGCAGGCAAGACAAGAGGGGTCTGCTGCACCATGTGGATCATTGAAACACAGAGAAAGAATATCCACATTGGATAATGACCAAGATGACCCTGTCAGTTTCCACAAAATCTCCCACATCTTCTGACAGCAGATAAAAAGTACATTCTAACCAGAAACCTAGTAAATCTAAATAATTGAAAGGTTTTACAAAAATATTTTGACAGCTTGTAGAGTATTCTCTGTTACATTTTCATCTTAGTTCATTTCTTTAAGTATTGACAGATATCTCTCCTCACATAGTTAGAGCTATTGAGGGCATTTGTAGATATAAGGCATCTTTTTTCTCTTCATCATCTCCACAGGTTGGGTGACAAATTGCTTTCACTGAGAAAGGGTGGAGATGGTCTACAGTTCCTGGGGCAAGCATTCTCCAACAAATAATTAGTCTACCCAAAATGCCATCGCACTAAAGGATCACATCCTGTTCCAAAGTGCTTTATCACGGAATTTTCCAGAGAGTTAACAAAACGGAGGGATACTCTACTTGGGGGAACTCTGAGTAGAAATCAGGGAGGGCAGTCTGCTGGGACATCCCAGGACATGTCCCTCAGTCCTCTGTGCTTCCCAAGCCTCTAGACATCTCCCATGGATGGGGCTCCAGAGCCAGACAGTCACCGTGCTCCAGCTTTCCTCCCCCTGCAGAGGGGGCAATGCTTCCTGCAGGCAATATCGATGCACAGCTTCCAGTTTCAGAGCCCGTGTGGGTTCCTGACATAAAAGGAGAAAGGGAATTTGCTGTCCTGATTGCAGCAAGCTGCAGCAAGCCCAGAGCACCCAGGATCAAAGAGGCTGAGCCACCTCCCAGGTAATCCCCGCCAGGAATGCTTCCTCTGCTCACCAGGTTTTCTTTTCTTAGCCAAGGGCAAAAACCAAAGCTCCATCTGTGTCCCTCCTTTCAGACTGACTTCATATTCTGAAGAGGATAACACACCTCATCCCTGAGGTGATCCCAGAGTTTGGGTGTCCCCACCTATCCCAGAAGTGTCCATTAATCCCAACTTCAAAGATTCCAGCCTGGTGCCTTCCCCCTGCAGCAAAGCAGCACTAAGAGTGAGAAAAGGGCACCAAGTTTTCATTCTAAGAATGCAGGGTGGATGCCCACCTCTCCCCTTGCCTGCTTGCAAATTTCATTGGCTCCTATTTCCTCACTGGAAAAGTTGAGCCCACACACACGCACTCAGCAGGTGTTCTGATGCACAAGGACTGTGCATTAGCAGAGGTGCTAGCCTGGCTCACTATCCCTATGGCTTCTGTCCCTCACACATACACCACCCCCCGCCACACACACACACACACACACACACACACACCCAGCTCTGGCACTCAACCAACTCTCCTGACCATGTCAGAGATTATGTCCTGGAATAGGGAGCAGGAGGCTGTTTTGCATGACCTACAGTTCCAGCCACAGGAAAACCAGCAGACACCTCCCAGAGTCTCCACCTTCCCTGAAGGAGCCCCAGGGAAGATGCTAGCTGGGAGGCAGAACAAATGCAAAACTTCACTTAAACACACTGCTTCCTTCTTCAAGTCCCATGTTGACCCTGGGGACATATGTTCAGGTCTTTAATAATGGGGGGAGGAGTGGAAATCACCCAGAGACAGCAGGAGTAGGGACAGAAGAAATGGCTTTAGAACATATGCCACTGTTTAGCACCAAGGACTTTCTGGTGCAGAGCAAGCACTGGACCACACGGGTTCTAGGATCATGTGCAAAGAATGGAGGCAGGCGGGGGCAGGAGGAAGACAGAAGAGAAGCAAAGGTCTTTTAAAACCAGTGGCACAAGGAGCTAACCTTCAAGTGCTCCAGCAAGAGAGGCCAGCCATCTGGGTCTCCTGCCTTGAAATATTGTATCACTTGGTTCAGAAGGCTGCCCCCAGTCTTTCTCTGCCCCACCTCCGCCCTGCAAGGGCCTCCCTCACTCCCCCCACAGTCCTCAACAAGAGAGAAGAAAGCTGCACAGTGAAGCGGGGGAAAAAAGAACTTAAGCCAATGCAGTGTGGATCCCCATCCTAACACAATAGCCTGAAACGTCATTTTGACTCTGAATACAATACATTAACTGGGTGGTGATACCAAAACATCTCTGCCCAATGCTGCAGTTTTGCAGCATTTGCATGACTTCCAGAAAGTGCACACATATGTGTACATGGATAAAATGTGGAGGGAGAAGGGGAAAGTAAGGACACGAGATATTGAGAATGTCAAATCTGGCCGAGGATTTTATGATTATATTCCTTCCTTTTGGAGTAATGTTTGAAAATTTTCATAATGGAAGATTTTTTAAAGAAAGTGGCATACCACAAACAAGGATGGCTTCAGCTTACACAGAACTCCCTCTCACAAAGCCCCTCCGACAGCTATGGGACAATTTTCTAGGGTTTCTCTTGTCAGTAAACACAACTACTACTTGTGACAGCCACCAGTTGTATAGTTGGGGAAACCGAAGCTGAGATTGGCAAAAAGACTGGAATAAGGGTCCAAGTCCCTCACGAAGGCAGACAGGACAAGAAAGCGATAGTGTCAGCCAGCAAACCCTGGTCCCCACGCCCTAGCTGCTCCATCACACAAATCCTAGTCTTCAAGTTTGGGAGGCCATTGGTCCCTGATTATCTAGTGAAACTGCCAACTCCATGAATGCCACTATCTACACACAAACACGCCTCAGTGTGAAGGGTCTTACAATGCCCTCAAGAGCCAACTGAGTAAGGCTCCCCCAACCCAGCAGGAAGCAGGCCTGCACCAAGAGCTTCCCACTTCCAGAACCCTGCTTTCCTGAGCCCCCCTGCCGCAAACCTGGAAGCCTCCATCATGAAGCCCTGACACACCATAAACCTGGCCCAGCCACTCCCAAACATTATTTCCCTACCACAGCTTTCTCTCCAGGCCCTGCTCTCATTCTGGATGATGTGGGAGCCCATCCTAGGCAGGCTCTACTCCTGATTCTGCTGGCTACTATCACCACCTCTTTAAGGGTTCCCTGCCCAGTCTATCATGGAGAGGTACTCAGCACCGCAAACCTGCTCTGCCCACAGGTCATGCACAGGCACCCCTCAGGTCTGGGTACCCAGGCCAACCCCTGATTTTAATGTCAGTTCTTTGACTGAGTGCTCACCTTGATTTTACACAGTTTGTGCAGAGGTCATCTGAGCTTCCGCACATTATGTCACAGAAACATCACACCACATGAGGAAACTGAGGCGCAGAGTGGCCTACTCCTTGGCCAAGGTCATAGGAAGAGGGCAGCATGGGGTTAGAAGATCAGCCTTTCTTGGGGGAACGACCCTAGGAGGGGGATTCTCACCACAATGCAGGAAATGCTCCCAAGGAAAGTTCTCAAAGAAAAAATCCTGTTCATCCACCTTGGGAGAAGGCAGCATTGTAGGGTCAGTTCTGAAGTTTCATTAGAGATAGCCTGGTGGCCTGACTCGTAATGTGGAACAGCTACACTCAAAGCCAAAATCCCCAAGAACCATGAAATCTCACCCCTTCACCACCTCCCCAGAAAGGTCTGAGAAATTTAAATAATGTCTAACAGACTGAATTAACTATAGCAAATGTTGAATGCCCCCATCCCCCTGGGACACTGACATAGAAGTCCAAGAATGCACAAGTTACGTCTCTGGCCCGGCCCCTTCCTTTCGCAGGCTCCTGGGAGAGGGGCCGCACCACAACTCCAGGCAGGGGCAGAAGGTTCTTGATCACTGAGGCAGAGCACACAGCCGCCTCAAAGCCAGGAAACACAGCCAGGTCCCTGTGCCAGGACATGCAGACAGCCCTGGACCCACACTGCCAGCCTAAGAGATCATGCAAGTCATTTAAGTCCTTCTCCATTTTCTAGTAGATATGTATTGAAAAGAAACAGGTAATAAACAGGTGACTTTAATGAGATTTAACCACTATACCCAAAGGGTTAACATGTTCCCATCGAATTGATATGAAAATTATTCAAGAGATATTTTCCTTTGGCGGGGGGTGGGGGCGCGGGGGTACACTATTTTCAAAACCTTGGCTGCACTGTGCTCTGTCAACACATCTCAATTTGGACACTTAATTTTCAATTTCATGTGAAGTGTACTCCTACCAAAACAACAAAGTTGTATTCAATGAGGAAATACTTTTATGCAGCTACAGGTTTTAAATTTAAATGAACTATAATTTCAACTGAATTTGAGATCCGCTTCAGAGTCACAGAGGCCACATTTCATGCATGTGTCTGATGCCTACATCCATTAGGACACAGCTCCTGGCCCTGAGGGTGGAGGCTCCACGGAACCTGGTGGCAGGAGGAAGACCAGAAAACCACAGAGGAGACAGCAGCACAAAAGCTCTTCGCCAGGAATTAATAAATTAGCAGTGCTGGAACCCATTCCTAGCCAGTGGGGCTCCAAACAGCATCTCCCCCATACTCCCGGGGAAACTGACATGGATAATCACAGCTCAGCGGGCACACAGGGGAAGTGGTAGCTCTGGGTGCCTTCGTGACCCTGTGGAAGCTGCCGCACACCTCTGAAGTCAAGAGTGACGTTCTTGCAAGTTTCTCTTTGTATCTGAGTTTTCCACGTGGAGCAGGATGCTTATCACACTTGGAACATTACACCTATAAATCTGTATTTTGTCACCATAGCTTTGGTCACCACTGAGGGCACTAAAGAGGTAGTTGCATTCTACTTCTCTATTGGGTTAGTTATGGGTGAAGACACTGGGGACCCATGGACTCTGAGGCAAATACCCCAGGACTCAGTCTCAAAAACACCTCTGCTTTAGAGTCACATACTTGTTTCTGTTACCTGGTTCCCTTAATCTCATTTTTTTAATCCCATACACAATTGAGAACACATATTTCTCTCATCGGCTTGGCTGCCAGGAAGCTACAGTCAGGGCTTTATAGCATATTCATTGGCTGCTCACCTTCCGAGGTCTCACAATCTTTTCAGAGCTTCACTTTCCCTTTGTCATATATTTCTTTTTAAATGTTTAATCCTGCTATATATACTCCTGCATGTTTGTCAAATCATTTTGGTAACATGGAAGGGTATTAACTCATAAAAACAAGTTGAAATGGGTTAAAACATGGCTATGGAGATTTTAAGGATGAACACAGCAAGCACATTTGGGTCGCTGGTGAAAAGCATCTGTCTGGACACCCCAGGCTTCCATGGGCAGTCCATGGAAGACTGCAAAGGTCAGACCAAGCACCAGCTCGCTGCTGACCCACACCTGTTCTGAATTTCTACTCCGCCTCTATTTCTAGATCACCATAAACCAAATACTCACAAGCCCTACAAGCTGCTATTCCAGCTTACCAGAGAGGAGACAGAATTCCCAGAGAGGTAAGTTAACTGCTCCAGGGTCCTACAGCATCTCCTTGTTCTTGGCCACACAATCTTACTCTGCATGAAGGCGGTGAGAGGCCAACTCCAGGTCCCACACCTGATCCTCACAGCCAGACAGCTGCTTGACTGATGCTAGAGTCAGGCCCCCGTGGAAAACATGGCCCCTGGGCCCCACTACCCAGAGTCAGCCTCTGAACTCTTCTCTTGGTGACAAGCCTCAGGCATCCGCTTTGGAAGGAGCAGTTGATCACCAGCCTACCCGCTGGTCTTCTAAGAACCAAACCCTGACTGGGACATGTGGCCAAGACCACAGCCCTGAGACACTGCAGCAGGAGGATGTCCCCAGGAAGCATGAAGAACCCAGAACAGGGAGACTGAGGGGAGGGATCGGTGGGACAGTGCTAGGGCCCATCTTCTTGGGGGTTTTTGATGGCCATTCAGACAATTCTTTCTGCAATGGAGGAACCTGACAACATGGTCATCCCCAGCCCAAGCATTCCCAACACTGCTCACTGCCAGAGGAGCTATGATTCCTAAGGTGCAAACTCACACCCATTCATGCGAGCCTCACCTTTGATCCCACACTCTGTTGGCTCTCCTAGTTTTGAACAAGAACAGAAATTAGGGCTCAGGTGTGAAAAAGAAGCAGAGTTCTTTCCTGGCACAGCCCAGGAGGGTATGAATCAGCCAGAAGCCATAGTCTCATATGATAATATGTGAGAATCACTGCAAAGCCAAATGAAGTTTTAAAGATACCAGACTGAACAGTTTCCTGGGGCGCTAGAATTAGTGTGATATCTTATACCTAAGCAGGTGTCCAAATCCCCCTCCAATTCTTGATCTGAGCCCAGAGTTTTTGATGAAGCGGGTCAGCAGTGGACCCCATAACTGGCATTTATGACAATACCTATGTCAGAGGATCCCCAACTACCCTGCAGCTCCTGGTTTGGGATGCTGAGGAGCTTGCATGCCCAGTTCAACAGAGGGCGGGTTTCACGGCCAGGTTTGGGTCTTGAAATACCACAGCGCACAAGGGCCCCCCAGCTCAATGTGCAGCCTGCAGCAGCCCACAGACCAGCCTCTTGGGCTCTGACAACAGTGGCAGTACCTGCTCTAGCAGCATCAGCCTGGGCTATGCCACCAGAACCCGAGCTCCAGAAGCTCAGACCCATGCCCTGACTCAGCTACATGGCCCCCTGAGACCACCACTGAGCCCCACTGAGGCCCTCTCCTGCAGCCAGGTGCAGTGAGTGTCCCAGCTCCACTGGGCTCCCAGCACAAGATAGCAGGACCTGCGCAGAGCAGGCTAGACCCACAGGTGGGGTTTCAGTTTTGAAACCAGTAGGGTTTTCGTAAACTGACAAATCAGGTTTGAGCTCACACCAATGACAATCAAGTCTTAGAAATGGAACTGGTTTTGTAAATAGATGGATCAGGCTTGAAAGGTAGGCTCCATAAAAGGGATAGAAGCCAAGGTTTCAGACAGCTCGACATATACTCATCTGGACTCTCTTCACAAAAGGTATTCAGTGAAGATCTCTGAGATCTTCAAGAACTTGACTGATCTTTGAGAATTTTGCAGATCTTTGACTCTCCTCTGACTCACCCAAAAGACTTGTGGAAACTGATCTCTGCTTCTAACCATCGCCAGACTGCTGCTCCTGTCTTAGACCCTGCCTCCAAAATCACGTGCTGTCTGGTACTGACCGCTGCCATGGGCTTGTGCCCAGCATCTTTAGAGAGTGTAACACTGTTGCCTGATCCTCCACATTGTTGCCCACTTACCAGCACTGCTGATCTATGCCTGGTCATGTCTAAGAGCTGTCCACCGCTTCTGATCCTCTAGTCCCAACTATAGCCCCTGCCGCCAATACGTTTGTCACCACATCCTGGTTCTACTGTGTCTAGTGCTATACAGCAGAGGCCTTTGGATTTTCTGCTGCATTGCTGTGGTGCTGCCTCAGCAGTGCCACCTGTGACTATGTCTAGCTACCACTGCAAGTTAGGTCCTGGTCTACCACTTGTTGGTGTGCTACCAGCTCCAACACCATCTGGTAAGCCTTGGTTTAGACTATTGGTCACTGCGGGCACTACCTGGGTTAGGACTATTGGCCATCTGTGTTCTTAGAAACTCTTTCCTTTTTCCCAGTTACCCCTTTGTTAATAAACCGTTATTTGTTATTTGTTGCACCCTGAGCTTGAGTTGTGTCTTAGATTTGTAAGCATATGAGTGAGGACACACAAACTATGACATTCCCCCACCTTTGCACGGTTTCATCTGGGTGCTGCTGCTGCTGGTCCTGGGACCTTGCTTTAAGAAGCCCTGACATAGACAAACGTCTACAAACATGGACGCTCAGCAGAACCACTCAAACAGCTGGCCAACATGTGCAAGTAAGCCCTGGAGAGGTAATGGCCAGGTGGCTATGACGACAACTACAGTCTCATTCCCAGAGAATTTACTGGAAAACACTTCATAGTACCATCCCAAAGTTTGAGGAGAGTAAACTAAAGGACATTTTGGTTTTGCCAAATTCACAGACCTCTCATGAATAAACAGATAAATAAAATTCCCTTTTACTCTACTTAAATAGGAAGGATTGGTAATTAACAATCTGATTGATTGTAAAATAATAAGTATTTCAAAAGTTCTTTACAGCAGATGAGGTCCACTATTTCAAGGCCCTAGTACAACTGGGGAGTAAGCTACTCACCAGGTGGATAGGAAATGGCTCACAGTCTCTCAAAGGGACAACGGGGAAGATGGACCCAACACTGAGGACCTCTGGAAGCTTCACCAGGTGACCAAGATTGGGCAGTCAGAGCAGGACAATAGACACTCCACCTCTGACAAGAGACAATCAGGGAACCCCCCACTCTACACCTATTCTGAATATAAGAAAAGAAACAGACAAAGCCAGACTATGAGAAAGCCTAGGAGGAAACTTCCCTGGGCTCGTCAGTGAGTCAGTGCAATTGAAAATTAAACAACCCCTTTTTTCAGGTGATATTATTGTCAATATTGACAATCCCCGAGAATCTGTAAAATAAAACTCCAGGAATTAATAAATGAGCATGTCAAGATCACAGGAAACAACATAAAAAAACAAAAGTGACTTTATTTCTATGTAATAGCAATGAACCTATGAACACTAGAATGAAAAATACAGTACCACTGACAATCACTCAAAAAAAAAAAAAAATACCTGGGTGTGAATCTGATAAAGCATATGCAGGACTTACAGGCTGAAAATTCACAGTGCTGATGAAAGAAATTAAAGCTAAACAACTCTACAGACATACCGTGTTCATGACTGGAGACTCAATTTGCAAAGATGTCTTTCTAGGAGTAAACTGTTAAACTAAAAAGTGGTCATCTGGTGAGGACCCACAGTCAGGCAACCCATTTTATATCGGGGTTACCCTGTAACACATCCACACCCTAAAACAGCATCAGCAATGAAGGGGATAGATGGCTGATACAGTAAAGCAGGACAGAGTTCCAGAAGATTATGCTGCATGAAAGCCAATCCCAAAAGTTCACAAACTGCGTGATTCCATTTATGTAACATTCTTCAAATGACAAAGCTACAAAAAAGGAGAACAGATCAGTGGTTGCTAGGGTTAAGGGATGGGGATGCAAGGGAAGTAAGGCTGCAAGAAAGCATCACAGGAGGGATTTCTGTGGTGGTGGAATGTTCTGTATCTTGACTTTATCAATGTCAACATCCTGGTTGTGATATGGTCCTAGAGTTTTTTTTTTTTTTTTTATAAATTTTATTGTTATATTCCCCATACAATTGCAGCCCCCCATTCTGACCCCAATCCCTCCCCTCCCGCCCCCGCCCCCCTAAAAGTGTCTCTGGTTCATAGTTTTTTGTTGATTTTGATTTTCACTTTCTTATAGTTATTCATTTTCCTGGTCCCTTATTTAAGTTTTCTAGATTCCTGCTATGAGTGAGACCATCCGGTATTTTTCTTTTTCTTTTTGGCTTATTTCGCTGAGCATGATCCCTTCCAGCGCCATCCATGTTGCAGCAAATTGCATGTGTTTATCTTTTTTGAATGCTGAGTAATATTCCATGGTATATATGTACCACATCTTCTTGATCCAGTCATCTATTTTTGGGCATTTGGGTTGTTTCCAAAGCTTAGCTATTGTAAACAGTGCTGCTATAAACATAGGGGTGCAGGTGTTCTTTGGAATTGATGTTTCTGTGTCCTTTGGGTAAATACCTAGGAGTGGAATTGCTGGATCATATGGAAGCTCTATGTTTAGTAGGTCCAGAAATCTCCACACAGCTTTCCACAGTGGTTGGACCAGTTTGCACTCCCACCAACAGTGCAGAAGAGTTCCTTTTTCTAAGGTCCTAGAGTTTTTCAAGATGTTTCGATAGGAGGAAATCAAGGGTATGCAGCACCTCTGTTTTATTTCTTATAACTGCAACAAATTTTTCTGAATGAAAGTAAAAGTCTTCAGAAATAAGAAAAAAAAGTCATGAAAAAATAATATTAAAACAAAGAAAACAGGGGTTCTGATCCTGCCTTCAAAGACAGGGTCACCCAGTGCCACACATAAACTAGGATAAGATGCTAAGGTTAAGGCATGAGAAAACTCTGTGGGAGCGGGAAAGAGTTCCTGGACCCAATTCCAATGTGAGTATATGTGGAGGATTTCCCACCCCAGCAGAGCAATCCTCAGACACGATGTGCAAGAACTCAATTCAGGGCCTCCCTGGTGGAGCAGCAGGTTAAATGCAGCACAGTGAAGCTGTCCGCAGGTTCCACAGCATGGGCTCGAGTCCCAGCCAGCTAGGGAGCTACCCATATGGCGCAGCACACCTCGCCTATCTCGCCCACTGCTCCCCTCAGCAGTGTAGTTCAGACAGTCTGCCTGTTCTGCTCCCTGCTCTGTCTCTGGTGAATCCTCTCAACCTCCCAGCCTCTGACCTATACCCCAGTTCTTTTTTTTTTTTAAAGATTTATTTATTTATTTATTCATACAAACACTGGGTACAGTCAGAAGCGCGGGAGGGTGAGAGAATTCACCAGAGCCAGAGCAGGGAGCAGAGCAGGCAGAAGGACCGAAGTACACTGCTGAGGGGAGCAGCGGGCGGCAGGAGAGGTCTGCACGCCATGCGGGACCCTCCTCAGGTGGCCGGGGATTGAACCGGCGCCGCGGAGGCTACGGGCAGCTTCGCAACCCAGTGCTCAACCGCTGCGCCATCGGGGAGGCCCTATACCCCAGTTCTTATATAAAAATAAATAAATCTTTTAAAAAAAAAAACTGATCTTAAAAAAAGAAACACCTGAATCTTAAAAAAAAAAAAAAAAAAAAAAGGAAGAAGAACTCAATTCAATTCTGATGCTATCTACCCAGAGATAGCAGCAGCTTCCACAAGGGAAAGTCTGTCTTCCTAAGACCACCCTCTACTTCAGATACAAGCCCAAAACCCAGGCTGTTTCCTATGCTTCTGATCAACCAGATAAACACTAGTGGTTCCCTAGACCCCTCTTCTTTGACTTCTGGTGCCAGTTCCAAGTCGGGGTTGTCTTCTATACTTCCGAACAACTGGCTATAAATAAATCAGTGGTTACCATGATCCCCTCCTCAGGTTTGATTAACTTGCTGTAGCTGCTCGCAGAAAACAGAGAAATGCTCTACTTACGTCCATCCTTGTCATACAGGATGGAGCTCAGGAACAGCCAGATGGAATAGATTCACAGGCAGGTTTGGGACAAGGCTGTGGCGCTTCCATACCCCCTGAAGGCATGTCCCAGTCACCAAGTCTGGAGCTCACCAAATCTGAAGCTTTCTGAAGCCCCTCTTTTTGAATTTTTACAGAAGTTTCCGTACATAGATGTGATTGATTAAATCACTGGCCTTTCGCAACTGAACTCAATCTACAGCAGCCCTCCTCTCCTGGAAATCAGGGGGTGGGAGTGAAAGTTGCAACCCTCTATCCAAAACTTACCTATTAACAAGAGACACAGTCATCACTCTCAACACTTATGAAATTCCATGAGTTTCAGGAGCTGTCAACCAGGAACTGTACCAAATATGTCTTGAGAAATAGATTCTGCTCATCTGAGTGCTGAAATGTACATTTCTTATAAATCACAGTATCACAAGGGTCAATAGTTAACATCGGAGCAGGCACTGAGTATAAGCTGGTATCACGGAAGCAATATTAAATTTCTCAATGTGATCAAGTTCTTCAGGTGGAGAAATGTGGAAAACGTCCCATTTCTTAAGAAATGGGTTAAGTCCACGATGTGTATAGCTTATTTTAAGTTACCTAAATAGAGATAAAGCAAATATGCCAGATGGCAAAACAAACAGCAAGTTTTGATGAAGGACATACATGCATTCATTATACTATTTCTCCAACTTGCATGAAAACATAAAAGTTTTCCAAAAAGTTTGGTGAAAAATGTCTTTTTCAGTTCAATAACCATCCACTGAACTTTGCACTTCATTTGTACTTCATTTTCTTTTTATGCTAAAGCACATCCAGCCAATGCTCAGTTCCTAGGGTCCCCATGCAGGCAAAATAGCCTTATATAATGAGCCTAGCCCTGCCCCCCCCCCTTAGCCCAGAGAGAAGTAAACTCTAGCAGATGTAACATCAGTATCAAACTGGCACAGTGAGGATTCAGATAACTGGAAGTAACTAGAGATGTATACAATGAGAGTGGTGATGAACAGACTCCACACCCTGACCCCAGGGTCCTCGAGACTCCCTCCAACCCTGACGTCAGAGTCCTCAGGACCTCCTCACTTCAACCCTGCCTATGGCCCTCCCTACCATGACCCCAAACTCCTTGGGACCCTTACCTTGACCACAAAGTCTTACCTCCCTGGCTGTGCTGTCGGGTCAGGACAACAGTCACTCACCCCCCATAACTTACAACAGGAAGTTGGGTGACTTGCCCAACCAAGTGACAATAAAGTGACAGACCTGAGGTGAACCTGGGCTCGCAGCCTGAATCTCCACCTGATCCATTTGCCACCATGAAGTAATGCAGATTTAGGACCAAAGCAGGTGGGGCAGGGACAACAATCAAGTGACTTACACAGCGTTTATCAAGAGATCTGTACCCGGGCATCCCCAGTGGCGCAGTGGTTGAGCACTGGGTTGCAAAGCTATCCGCAGGCTCTGCAGTGCCGGTTCGATCCCCGGCCTCCAGCGAGGGTCCCACATGGCACGCAGACCTCTCCTGCCAAGCCTGCTGCTCCCCTCAGAAGTGTACTTCGGTCCTTCTGCCTGTTCTGTTCCCCGCTCTGGCTCTGGTGAATTCTCTCACCCTCCCGCGCTTCTGACTGTACCCAGTGCTTGTATAAATAAATAAATTAATTAAAAAAAAAGAGAGAGATCTGCACCCGACTAAAGTCCCAACAATATTGGAGGTCACATCAGAATAAAAAGGCATCAAGGTCAGTTTCTGTCCAGCAGGGGCCAGTGACTTCTGTTCAGTGATGTTTGCCACCAGCCTACAGAGATGCCTCTCCAACCACTATTGCCCAAAATAGTGAGAAGCTCAAGGCTACCAACTGGGTCTCTATACCCACCTCTGGTGCATGTTTTGTTATTTCTGTGTCCCCACACCCCACTGCTGTCTGCACCCTACACCCCATTGCTGTCTGCAAAGCCTTGGACACCCTCAGGGCCTGGTGGTGCGAAGGAAGGGGAGGAGGGCGCATCAGTCACATCTCTAGGTGGAAGCCCCAGGAGAACAGCACCAGGGTGCTGAGGAAACACACTGGCAGAAGAACAGCCAAACCCTGGCTTCCGAGTCCATAATGCCATGTTCAAACTGAGGCAGTGGCAGTTAGTCACCCCGTTGCCTTACTTCCTTCATTATCTTAAGTTTAATTGTATCTGGGCACACTTGGTACTCAGTAAACGTAGCTGCTGAAGTGAGTGAGTGACTGACTGACTGACTGAGTGACTGAGTGAACAAAGGAACTAGCCTCTGTCAGGGCCTCACACACAGTCAATAATTCATGTCAGACAATAAAATTTATTAAAAAAAAATAAAATAAAATAATTCATGTCAGTCCCTGCCCCCTGCCCATCACCACCACCCTCAGGGATGTACCTTCTATTCTCAGCAACAAGCCTGAGGTTGATGAACTGACACAGCTCATTCTTTCAGCTGATAACAGAGCATCGTGTTATGGAAAAGAAGGCAGATGCTGGGGATTGTGTGCACTGGAGAGTGTGTTCCCCCATGGCCAGTCTGAATGCCAACTGTCCACACCAGGACCCTGAAATGGGGTGCTCCTCTTTGGGGAAGGACAGAGGGGTTGGCCAGTAAGGAGACTGCACTGTGACTGAGAGCAAAGTCACACTGGTGCTACCCCCATTTCTCATCTCATCTCGTTTCACACAATTAGCCATGTGCTTCCAGGCACCAAGTGTACCAGAGAACATATCACAACAGCTCTCCAAACTTTAGCCTGTTTTTCAAATGTGTTCAGTCCCAAAGAATTTGTGAACATGATCCGGCAGCCTCAGCAGAAAACAGATAAGTGGGAGCTGTGACTCTTTTCCCAGCAAGACTTGTTAAATGCCTGACATTTTTACAAGAACAAAAATCCTCTTTAAATATTAGTAAAGAGATTACACATCACTAGCGGGACTATAGCAAGACTGGGGACCATTCTGAGAGCAAGACAAGGAAAATAATGCTTATCATTTTACAGTATGAATATCAACAAGATCCCACAATATGCCCCATCCCAAAAGAATATTCTTTTGCGCTACAAGAAGAGTAAAGTAACAGCTATATAATCACACATCTTGTGGAGTTCCCAATGGACTCATAGCAGGCTTTTACCATTAACTTTTAGTAATATGAAAACTGGAAACATGGCTATTTTCTAAAACAATAACAGTGGGCTAGATTCTCAAATCTATTAGAATAGTATAAATCACCCTCCTCTAAAAGTTAATAGCATGTATTACAAAGCAAAACTCTAGGAAAAGAAAATGGTGGCCATGAAAAAATTGCCAAGAACCTCGGAAAATGTGCAAGCACCTCCCTCTCTTCTAGTAAAGAATCAGCTTCCAGAATGTTTCCACTTAGTGTGGAATTGTCTCCCCCACTGTAAAACACGCCAGACAGAGCTTTCAATTAGGGAGGCTATCTCATCTGGCTTTCCAAAGGACAGAATGGAGGGGTGATGTAAGATTTTGCCCAAGGCCATGCAACTAACCAAACCTCCTTCCAAAGCTCTTATCAAACAAAAATATAAGAACAGCCTTGATTTCCGTCCTTGGAAGTGCTTGGATTTTAGTGAGGGAGATATGAGCAAAATTTACTCAACCCAGGCCCTGAGTATCTCAGAAGACGAAGGTCGTGGGTGACATCAGAAAGGCAGTGTGGGTATATGATTGTCAGTGTCCTGCACAGGACCTGAAGAGTCAGGGCCCCACGGGACATCCTTCGCAGAGCATCTATCTCAGGGGAGGGGAGGGGGTCTACCATGGAAGAAAATTCTTTTGAATTCAATGCTCCCAAATAACTAAGAAAAAAGAGGAGTGTCCCTCCAGTTCAGGATGTCACCATGCACCTTAGCAAGCCAGTGAGGTCTTTAGTACCAATCCCAGTTCATCAACACTTCAGAGAAACCTGGGAACTGTCTCAGGGTTACTCAGATAGTCAATGCCAAGGCAGGGCCCAGTGCCACAGAGGTTACCACAGACTTCAGGGAATGAAAAGGCACTGCCATCCCAGCAGTGCTCAGACTAGCCCTTCAAATTTTCCCAGCTCCATCTGGCACCACAAGACACAGAAAACTGATATCCTCAAAATCCACCAGGCTGACAACAGTCCAGGTGAAACCAGATGAAACAGCCAGTGCAGAAAAACGCAAGCAAGAAAGTAATCCCAGAGGTCAGGAGAGAGCAGAAAGCAGAGATCACACTTGCCCAAAAGTCTTTCTTGGCTCCAGTCAGGTTCCCAATCCACCTTGGCACTGAGAGTTGAAAGCTGGGTCCATCTAGACTCCATCAGAACAGTACTGGTGACAGAGCTGAGTTCAGCATCAGCAGGTCCCAGCTGGACAATGACAGGACTCAGTCACAAAGACGTACAGAGCCAGGTCAGCAGCACAGCAGTCCTGGTGCAGGGTCAGGACTCCCATGAGCAAGGAGGCAGCCATAGGTCACTGTGCCAGTCCTGCCAAGTGGCATCCCAGGAAGCTACTACACACAGAAGAGCTAACCAGTCTGTGAGGACCTGCTCTGGCCAACCGGCCCAAGGAGCGGGAAAGGAAATAAGGTCCTTCTAAGCAAGACAGCAACCTAGGCAGATGGCAGAGGGGCCAAGTCACTGCCAGGCAGGAGGCTGGACAGACTTCCCAGGGGTTACATGCAAAATCAAAGAAACCAGCATGTACACACAAGAAGCTGAAGTGGAATTGCTTTCTGAAAGAAGTTCAGAGAAGAGGGCCTCCCTGGCCGTGCAGGGGTTAAAGACAGTGTTATGAAAGCTATTGCCAGTCACTGCAGCACCAGTTGATTAAGCACAAGTTCAAATCCCCAGTCTGCCAGGGAGGTGACCCACATGGTGCAGCAGACCTCTCCTGTCTTGCCTGATGCTCCCTTCAGCAGTGTATTTCAGTAGATGCGACTTTTCTGCTCCCCACACTGTCTGGTGAATCCTCTCACCCTACACACCTCTGGCCTACACCCCAGCTCTTGTATGCATAAATAAATAAATCTTTTTAAAAATAAAATTAAAGGGCCTCCCCCCGTGGTGCAGCGGTTGAGCGCTGGGTTGCGAAGCTGCCGCTACAGCACCGGTTCGATCCCCGGCCACCAGGTGAGGGTCCCACATGGCATGCAGACCTCTCCTGATGCACCCGCTGCTCCCCTCAGGAGTGTACTTCGTCAGTCTGCCTACTCTGCTCTCCGCTCTGACTCTGGTGAATTCTCTCACCCTCCCGTGCTTCTGACTGTACCCAGTGCTTGTATAAATAAATAAATAAATCTTTTTAAAAAATTAAATTAAATTAAATTAAAAGAAGTTCTGAGAAGAATCATTTACTCACAAACCATCCTTTCACTGGTTCAATGCTCACAGAGGGTCTGGCCAGAACCCTCTGTGACTGGTAAGAAGTCATCACAGTTATAATTGTGAAGATGGATCATATGGAAGCTCTATCTTTAGTAGGTTGAGGAATCTCAACACAGCTTTCCATAGTGGTTGGATCAGTTTGCACTCCCACCAGCAGTGCAGGAGAGTTCCTTTCTCTCCACATCCTCCCCAACATTTGTTGTTGCTAGTTTTTTTAATATGTGCCATTCTCACTGGTGTAAGATGGTATCTCATGGTAGTTTTGATTTGCATTTCCCTGAATACAAGTGAAGTTGAACATTTTTTCATATGCCTGGTGGTCATTTGTATTTCCTCTTTGGAGAAGTTTCTTTTTAGCTCTTCTGCCCATTTTTTGACTGGATTATTTTCTTTGTTTTTGTTGATTCTCATCAGCTCTTTGTAGATTTTTGTGATCAGTCCTTTATCATTAGTGTTGGGTGCAAAAATGTTCTCCCAGTCAGTGGGGTTTCTCTTTGTTTTGGTTATTGTCTCTTTTGCTGGGCAGAAGCTCTTTAATTTGATGTAGTCCCAGCTGTTGATCTTTGCCTTCACTATCACTGCTTTGGGTGTTTACCCAAAGGACACAGATACATTAATTCCAAAGAGCACCTGCACCCCTGTGTTTATAGCAGCACAATTTACAATAGCTAAGCTTTGGAAACAACCCAAATGCCCAAAAATAGATGACTGGATCAAGAAGATGTGGTACATATACACCATGGAATATTACTCAGCATTCAAAAAAGATAAACACATGCAATTTGCAGCAACATGGATGGCGCTGGAAGGGATCATGCTCAGCGAAATAAGCCAGAAAGAAAAAGAAAAATACAGGATGGTCTCACTCATTACAGGAATCTAGAAAACCTAAATAAGGGACCAGGAAAAAGAATAACTATAAGAAAGAAAAAAATGAAATTCAACAAACAACTATGAACCAGAGACACACTTTGGGGGTGGGGCAGAGAAAGGAGGGATTGGGGTCAAAATCAGGGGGTTGCAATTGTAATGGGAACATAAAAATAAAAAAAAAATTAAAAAACTGTGAGGGTGATGCAGAAACATGGGAAATGCCTTAGATAAGGTACATACTTGATAAAATTATCAGCGAGGGGACTTCCCGGGTAGCGCAGAGCTTGAGCGCTGGGTTGCGAAGCTGCCTGCAGCTTCTGCAGGGCCGGTTCGATCCCCGGCTGCTCCCCGGCCACCAGAGGAGGGTCCCACATGGCTCGCAGACCTCTCCTGCCGCCCGCTGCTCCCCTCAGCAGTGTAACTCGGTCCTTCTGCCTGTTCTGCTCCCCGCTCTGGATCTGGTAAATTCCCTCACCCTCCCACGCTTCTGACTGTACCCAGAGCTTGTATAAATAAATAAATAAATCTTAAAAAAAAATCAGCGTGGATAGATATCAAACATATACTATGCTTCTCACACTGAACCTTTGCAAACACCTTAACCATGAGGCAGAAAATGATGACTTTTTTTAGTGAGAGAATTGGGAAGCTTTGAAAATGTGTAAACATCATTCAAGTTGTGATCTTGTCTCCAGCAAAAAAAGAAACAAAATGCTGGAAAAGTGCATCCTGGTCTCAAAGATTACCTGGACTGTGATTATTCCTATTTAACTGCAGGTGGCAAGAGGGTAAAGCTCAAGATAAATCAACTCTGTTGCTACCAATTACTCATCTCACCCAAATTTTTCAGTTAAATCTTTTCGGTTAAAATTTTTCGGTTAAAAGCTTAGCATTGCAGATAGGAATCAAGAAAGGTCTCTGAGGGGCACTGTCCTTTACCCAGAACAGAGAAGCATGTATTACCCCAGATTTTAGAAAGTTAAACTTAGAGCCTCCCATGGTGGCGCAGCGGTTAAGCGCTGGGCTGAGCGATGGGCTGCGAGCCTGCCCGCAGCCTCTGCAGCGCCGGTTCATTCCCTGGCCACCGGCGAGGGTCCCACAAAAAAAAAAGAAAAAGAAAAAAGAAAAGAAAAGAAAGTTAAACTTAGGGACTACCAACATTTCTCCCTACAGTCCCAACACAGGCTGGACTCCTAAGGTTGGGTCCCACCACCGGCCTTCAGACAGGTGGCCAGCTCGGGCTTGTCTCCTGGGAAAGGTGTCAGGACCTCTCTATCTGGTGCCACCCCCTCACCACCCCACTCCACCCAACTTCTCCTCCAGCTCTCAACTCTATGACTATCCCTTCTGCTGAGAAGTGCAATTGCCAGGGGCCTGGGTAGCCAACCTCACTAATTCTCCAGGGCAGTGCACTTGGTATGTGTCCCTTGGCCTGAATAGATTTAGCTCCTGGATCTTTCAAGAGCTGGGTCCTCACTGGCTGCTTCTGCAGGTGATGCCTGCTCTCTGGGGTGGGCGAGACTTTCATTCTAACATGTAGAGTTTCACCCCAGATATCAGGGAGTTAAAGTACCTTCTAACTGCCTAATTTTTCCATTACCTCATGCAGTAAACATCCTTCCTTTGCTCATGGTGCTCCACAACAATCTAGTGTAGATTCTCTGTCCCCTGTCGCCCTAAAAGCTCCCACAGGCCCATGAGGTCACTGGCATTACTATTACATCTGCAGTTCCCATTGTTAAATAGCATGGAATGCGAAGGCCTTCACACTGTTTTCCTAAAAGGTGGAAAACTCCCCAGCCTTTATCTTTTTATCCTCTTCTGTCTTACTCAAGCCCTTTGCTGCTCCAGGAGCACACCAGGTAGCTCCTGCCAGGGTCTCTGCCCTTGCTGCTCCACCTCCCCCCTCCACCAGCCCCACAGTTCCTTCCAAGAGAGATGCCGAGATTTCCTCCTTCATATGTTTTAGCCCAACATCGCCTTCAAAAGAAGCCCCACTGGGGGCCTCCCTGGTGGCACAAGGGGTTAAGTCTCAGCACTATGAAGCTATCACCAGCCACTACAGCACGAGTTCAATCCTGGCCAGGGAGCTGAGCACACTCAGCAGACCTCTCCTATCTCGCCTGCTGCTCCCCTCAGTAGTGTATTTCAGTAGATCCTCCTGGTGAATCCTCTCACCCCCCGCACCTCTGGCCTGCACCCCAGCTCTTGTATTGATAAATAAATAAAATAAATCTTTAAAAAAAAAAAAGAAGACCCACTGGACTAACCCACAGAGAGGCCTGGTACCAGGGTCTGAAGCCTGCCTGTGTGGGGAGCCTCTGCAAACAGAACAAATGTAAGTTTGCGACCCCTCTGCCTTTCACCAAACCAATTCTGTAGGTGCCCACGGTAGAAAAGATGCCAGTAATTCTGGTCCAACATGTTCTGAGGTGGGGAAAGGGGGCTGCTTGTTGGCATTCCTGACTTGAAATGGCTAGCACATTCTTGAAGGCTAAAAATTAACCAGCTTCCTCCAGCTTGGACCTCAGGCCCAGTGCTCTCCAGGTCCCCATTGGTCCTATGGGGCTCCAAGTTCTGATCAGAAGTGTTGCCTTCCTCTAAGCACCTTTATCGGCATTTCACCCAGGCCAAACCAAAGCAGGGCCCAGTCTGTCTTGTTCCTTCAAAAAAGCAGCAGAGGAAACCCTGAGTAATTGCACTCATAGATCATAGACTCTGGCATGTGGTTCCCAGACTGAACCATTTATCCAAATTAAAACCATTCTCCAGAAACAAAATCAGACCCTTTTAATTGAAAATAAAACCAAGCAACCCTGAAGGCTCTTTTTTTTTTTCTTTTAATGAAAGACATTCTTCCTGCTTTCTCATTCTATTAATCACCGAGTTTACACAATCTGTCAAAATAGCTCGGTAAGAAGGATCCCTCTTCCTCTCCTGCAGGCCTGGTTTCTACCCTGTGAGCACTCTCCACACCCCTGGCCATGTTCAAGGATCCAGTGAGCATGCTATTGCTCAACTGCAAGTGGACTAAATCAAGGGACTTCAAAACGTTTGTGTTTTTTCTGGATGTATACCCAAAGAATTAAAAGCAGAAAGTTGAACAGATACAACCATGTACACAGCAGCATTATTCATAAGAGTCAAGAGATACAAACAGGGCAATGCCCACTGTCGCATAAATAGGTAAACAAAATGTGGTCTATCCATGCAATGGAATATTATTCAGTTTTAAAAAGGAAGGAAATTCTGACATATGCTACAACGTGGATGATCTTTGAGGGCATTGTGTGCCATGAAATAAGCCAGTCACCGAAAAGAAAAAAATCCACGCAATTCCACTTATATGAGGTCTCTAAATTTGTCAGAATCACAAAGAAAATAGAATGTTAAGTGCCAGGGGCTGGGGGAAAAGTAATGGGAACTTACTGTTTAATGGAGACAAAGTTTTAGTTTTGCAAGATGAAAAAGAGTTCTGGGAAAGGATGATAAAGATGGCTGTAAACAATGTGAATGTACTTAATACTGAACTGTGCGCTTTAAAATGGTTAAAATTATAAATTTTAGGTTACATATATTTTAACCACAAAAACGTTTGTGTTCTCTGACCTCAAACAGCTTCAGAAGCCCATTCCAGGAACTTGACTAGCCAGAGTCTTGCCCAACACTCTTTGTGCAAGATGAACCCAGGCAGTACATGGCCGGAGGACAAATAAATCATTTATGCACATCACCA
This sequence comes from Talpa europaea, assembly GCF_964194135.1. NCBI lineage: Eukaryota > Metazoa > Chordata > Mammalia > Eulipotyphla > Talpidae > Talpa > Talpa europaea. Next base: position 48,123,158 of record NC_140078.1, on the reverse strand, counting down.
CACGTCCACATCCTGGGGTAGTGCACTGTCATCAACACTTGTGTGCCTGCAGAGTTACTAATAGTTGGGGGAATAGCTCCACAGCCACAATGTTGCTACAACTCAAGACACAAAATAATACGTATGATCTCAGTTTGATAAACTCAAAAAGCACAGTCCAGTCTATAAGCCAGAGGAAATATAGCTCTAGGGTGGGAACCTCAGAAAGACATTTTTCCTGAGTCCTTAGCATTTCTCAATCTTTACTAAGTCTGAAATAAGCACAGAATATTACATGAGAATTATTTTGTAGAAAAATAGTCAAAAACAATTTAGGCTTCAAAGACATGTTTTCAAATGGGAAACTTACCCCCTTAGCAACAGAGATGACAAACACCCCTCCTTGCCTGGGCCCAGGAAGAGAGAGAATGCATTCTTGATCAATGGAACGCCCTTTCTACCAATCCTTCCTCCTGCTCATTGAACCCCCAGCCCACTGAAGACAACCCACAAACATATATAAACCCCTCTGCTCCAGCCCCAACCACTGGGTACTTCAGATCTTTCCAGAGATATAGAAACATACTTGTCCCATGCACTAACTCATCTGCCCCAGCTAGCCACCAATCCACTGCCTCCACCTCTTATCACACAGGCTAGCCCCTTAGGGATTCAGACAGGGCTCCAAGAATGGGGAAATAGAGCTCTAGCAGAAGTCCCTGGACTATGGAAATTCTGCAGGATGGACACGAGAAAGATCCTGGGCCAGTCAAATCCAACAACCCTTCCATCAAAAAAACAGCCTTAGGAGAGTGTTGATGTGAGTCCCGCCCTAGGAAGGCAGGTGGGGAATGGTGAGGACAGTCAAGGCAACAAAGAGAGGCTTTACCCCAGGTCTGCAGCTGCCAAAGCCAGCCTCTCTCCTTCCAGCGCACTGGTAGAACCGTACCTTTGATCTGCGTCCAAAATCACCAGTGGTGAGGGGTGAGTACTCAGGAAACCTCTGAGAAAGGTGATGGATTACGAAGGGAGAGGAACGCCAGGAGAGAAACGCCAGGACCAAGTCAATGGAGTCCTTTTGTTCCAGGAGCTGGAGAGGAATGTGTACAGAACACAGACGCCCCGGCTAATGGCCCAGCCTGGCCCCAGGGCGACTCGCAGGCCAGATGCAAGGCTCCACAACGAGTGCAAGGCAACACACTACAGCTGTGTTCCAGGGTTATGGGAGAGTAAGCAGATTCCTGAACACTCTGGTTAAAAGAAAAGCCACTGCAGGCACACCCAAGAGCCAGTGCCACTTCCCAACAACACTTACATTCTTACACTTTTGCAAAGATTTCATTCTTATGTATTCTATTCTAAACCTTGGTTTTTATTGTTCATGTCAGGACTCACCAGGTCACACCCTGTGACTTCCACTAAGATATAGTGGCAGCAGGTGAGATATTTCAGCCTATCCAGAGGGTCCCCCAGTGCACAGGGGCAGCCTGGCCAGGAGTGACGCCAACTGTTTGCCACTCAGGAAGCTGCAGAGGATTCCTACATATGTCTTCCAAATCTTAAAAACAAAGGCAGGCCTGCAAAGGGTATATTGAGCGCTATTATCTCTCCTAAGAAGAGAGGAAGAGGAAGGGCAGCTTTCCACGGGCCATAATTAGAGCTGAGGGAGGAAGGAAGATGAAGAAAGGCCTTCAATCCATGCTCAAGGAAGCAGCTGCGGCTGGAGGCCTGGCCAGCTGTGGATAGTGGGGCACTCTGCAAACTTCTTAAGCCTTCCCCAGCCCATCCGTGTAGGAGTAAGGCAGGTGAGGAAACTGAAGATATCTGGTCTTGGGAAGAATTACCAGGACTGCGGTAAAATCTGGTTTCAACATGGAACCCACAGCATCCCATCCACTCACAACCTCAGTCCCCCAGGGACATTCATCTTCTAGGGACCATCTCTAGGAATAGGCTCTGTGCCTCAGACAAACCTGGGTTTCAACCAGCCCCACAGTACAGGCAAGTTATTTTAGCTCACTGACTCTCAGTACTCAGTTCCAGAAAATAGAGACAAAGCACATCTTGCAAGATTGGCTGAAAGTAAGGTCACAGATATAACTGCACAGTCAGAATAAGGTATTATCCATGCAAGATTACCGGGTTGGAGCAGAAGGGATGTTGCAGGGGAGCGCCCAGGACTTCCTACCCCAGCAGGGATTCAAGAGCAGGCACAGGAGCACTGATGGAGAAAGGAACCTCTCCCATTACTGTGGGCTCTTAAGAGCACTGCCCTAGCCTGATCAGGGAATGCTCCACCAGAAAGAATTTTCCTGATTACCGATGAGGAGGCCTAAAACATGAATTTTTCATTAAGTTTGAACACTTGAGACAAAGTATATTAATACCAGATTATTTCCTTCTTTAAAAAAAAAATTAACACAACTTTTTAAATGTCTAGGAGTCATGATGAGCATCATCCATTCAGTGACACAGTGAAGGGCTCAAAGGGCTCCTACCTGTGGTCCAGGTGGTGATGGGGTTCACGTCACAAGCCTCCTCTCTCCTGCTCAGCAGAGGGAGCCCTCACTGGGCATGGGACACTAGGCAAAGCTGTGCCAGTGCCAGGTGCATGGTGGGGACCCAGACATTTCCAAGCACACGCAATAAAGTGAAACTTCTCTGAAGAAGGCAGATACCAGGATGACCCACACCCAAAATGGTGGATGTTCAAGAAAAACACTCCAGATACACAGTGTTCGAATAGAAATTTTAAAAAAATCTGGAGATTCTAGGGTGCTGCTTTTAGAGAAAATGGACAGGCACCAGGAAATACTTTCCTACCCTGAGTTCACCTACAACTACAGAATAAACACCAGTCTGTTCTAAGGGCTTGACCCACTGAGATTTAAAACATTTTCTGAAGCTGAGAAGTTAGCTTCAGTAGCATTTCGATGGAAGAAATTTTTAACTTTGTAGTGTTGTAAAAGCAGCTAGGCAGTGTGTAAACAAGCAGGGTTTAAGTAATAGTTCCATGTGGACACTTATGAGATCAGTTCACTCAACACACCTGCCTCCCCCATTCCCACATCTCAACACCCCCACCTCTTAGCTCTAAGTTCTAAAATAAGTAACCATATTTCAGCAGCAAGAACAGCTAGCAAAACCTAGACTCTGCTCAAGACAGCAATGGTTTTTTAACACTTGCTTAACTGCAAGGAACAAGCAGTAGCTCTGAATAAAACATCTACTTAATTAACCAACTAACCAGCACCCCTTATTCTGGATCAACAAATATCAATGCAAGGGACTATGGGTACACAGGGCTGCCCTTCCTCCCTGGTGGCACAGAGGTTAAGTAGGTTAAGTTACAGCGCTGTCAAGCTATGGTCAGCCACCGCTGCTTGAGTTCAATCCCCAGCCCGTAGCTAACCCACATGGCGCAGCAGACCTCCCTTGTCTCACCAGCTGCTCCCCTCAGCAGTGTATTGCTGTAGATCAGCTTCTTCTCCCCATTCTGTCTCTGGTGAATCTTCTTACTCCACCCCACACCTCTGGCTTACACCCCAGCTCTTGTATGCATAAATAAATCGTTTTAAAAAATTTCAATTAAAAAAAAATTGGGTCTGCCTTTAAGCCACCAATGATCTGGGTAGGGTCCTACAGGAAAGGGTCTGATTTTGTAACAGGGTGGTCCCCAGGAAAGGGGGATTTTTACTCTTATCTCAGAGTCTGTTTTTGCATAACTTCCATAGGGATTTTGTTTGCTTAAACTAAAAAATTGGACGTAAGTTTCATTGTGTGGCTTTGAGTGGAGTTCTTCCAGAAAGTTGAAACTGAGCTTAGCCAAGAAGAGGAGAACCTGTTTGCTTTGTTCGTAGGGTTCCACAGACCTCCAAAGAAGGTGAGGAAGCTTGCCTCCGTTGGCAGGACTGGACAACCCGGCCAACGAAAAGTCCCTGGTACCCTCAAGAAGAGGAAAGCCCAGGTGGAGTCTGATGAGACCAACTTTGTTCCTGAAGCCTGCATGGACCGGATGCCAACGATTCGCTCTGATCCTATATGGAATATTCCAACAAAGCCAGCAAAAAAATTGCTGTTTAGTTATTCTGCCCCGTGATTTTATGCAAAAATAGGTAAAATGGTTTAAAAGTAGCTTTAGTCTGTAAACTTTTGCTATGCTGTTGAAACAATTTGGGGTCAAAGTTGAGAAGACTTTTTTTTTTTTTACATAAGTTCAACCAATTTTAAGATTTTTTTCCCCTGTGATTTTGATATATTTGCTGTCTTGTTTTAGCTAATGCTCCAGTTTTTTTTTTTTTTTTCTTTTGGCTTGGATAATGGACTATTTTCCAGTAATGAAAAACTGTCATACTGGACATTCATGGACTATGCTGCTGACTAAATGTTGCTTCTCTTACACACATTGTAACCCTGAAAAAAAGACTGTCTCCTAAGACTACACCCTGAGATCTGTGCCACCATAGATATGGTGGAATAAAAATTAAAAGGAGGGAGATTGTAACAGGGTGGTCCCCAGGAAAGGGGGAGGTTCCAGGTTTCCTGCCCCACCCAAGGGAGGGTAGAGCTGAGCAGGGAGAGAAGAAGCTGCAGAGGAGACTGAGGAAGGAAGAAAGCAGGATGGAGAGCCACAAGGAGACCTGGAGGAGGCACATGGAGCCTAGAGACACGTGAAGAAACTGCGCTTGTCTTTTGGTCGTGGACTGGGTGACACAGATGTGGGTGAGACCCGTGGGGAGGTGACCATGGCAGCTTTTATCTTGATTTTGATTTTGCTCTTTTTCTTCCGGGCTTGTCTGGTTGTTTGTGACCCTTTTCTGTGGGTCCCCACTGGAAGATGCTTTAGACTTGTAGCAGGCTTTGGGGCCTTGCGCTTGGCCAATCCCATTTGGATGGAGTTTTACCCACGAGGGGACGGGTAACTTTGGGTGCTCGATTTAGAAACTAGATTCTTTGCCTTTCCTGTATTGTTTCCTAATTGTATTGAAGTTCCTTCCCATTAAAGTCTCATGTTTTGTGTTAATGCGGCGGATGGCAGAACCTATTTAGACCAGGCAGGTTTGTGGGGTCTGGGGTGCCCCTCTCCCTGTCCTGTAACAGATTCAGGACTGGTGCACCTCTTGGACCCCACTCCACCCCACCCTAGCCACTAAAGATCCCAGAGAAGTCCATGGTTTACGACTATGGTCAGGAAGACTATTACAGAGTTGGGTGTCCTGGGTGGTAAGGTAGAAATAAAACTTCTCATAGTAAGAAAGGCTCGTTCTCTCACAGTAAGAAAGGCTCGTTCTCTCACAGGAACACCCTGTACCTCTCCCACATGAGTTCTTGGGAGGAAGTAGCAGGGGGGAATAAAAGGCTTTGTATGCCAGGAGTAGGTGGAGTCAGAGGTTGAGAGTGATGGAGAGCCCCAATTGTTTTGGACAAATGTGTTCATCTGTAAAAGGGGAAAGCACTTCCAGAGGTTTACTGCAGATCCTCCCCTCTAGCCTTTTCCCCTCACTTCTGTTTTATTGATTCCTTCCCAGACCATTTTTATCCCATCAGCAACACCTTAGGCAGCTCAGGGACTAACTTTGACCCTGTGACCTATAGTTCTCAGAGTCACATTTGCAAATAGTTCCATTTAAAACCATTAGATGCCAAAGTTACAGTTTGTTACAGCCAGTCAATTTGCATCCAGGAGCACACAGTTCCCAAAGCTGCTACTTTCTCTATTTTCTCCTTAGTAAACAATTTCCCCCACTCTGCAGGAGGCATTGGCACCTCAGCTGAAGAACTTGCTGTCTGGACAGGTATCCTCTCCAGTCAGACAGGCAGCAGGGGCAGGAGGGCGCAAGCCAGCAGCCCAACCATCCTGCCGGAACCCCAGGCTGCTCCACCACATTTCCTCAGATTGGGCAAGGTACTGAGCCTTCGCTTGCCTCATTTTGCACATCTGTAAAATAAGGCAATTATCCCACCTCCCGCCAGGAGCTGTTATTTGCAACCAAATACGCATGAGTGAATGCAGGCAAAGCATTTAGCCCAAGCAAACATTGATAAGCACGTGCACTTACCACGCTATCACTTTGTCTCTGAAGTCAGTATTACTTTGTAATATTACTATTACTTTGACTTGGAGGTCAGGAGTCTGGCCTCCTGCCAGTTTCATCAGACAGTCCACAGAGGTCCCAGCACTCTCCCAGCAACGACCCCTCCACCCTCCAGCTGCAGGAACCCCAGCCTCCGAGTCAGCCTCCCCACAGGAACGCCTTTCTTAATACTTGTTGATTGATTTGCAAATATAACCTCCCAGGCCCCAGAGAGGGAAGAATCACAAAGAACTGCAGCACTTCAAAACGATTAATATGCACAAGCCAAAAGCCTCCAGGAAATATACCAAAATGTCAAAAGGGTGGGATCCAAAGGGCTATGCAATATTAATGCAGTAACTTTCACATTCCTATTTTTTCTGTGTATGTTAAGCACTCTTGATGACCTTGCATTCATATTATAAGGAGTGGGAAAATGGAGAGAAACTTCACCAAAAGATCAAAGTGGGTGACCACCCCCAACACTGCACTCTGCTGGCCCCACACCCTGAGGGTGTTTTTGTTGTTGTTAATCACGTTAAAGAGCATATACAGCTGAGAATAGGAGTGCAGCTCCGGCGTCCCTTCCCATCACACACACATTTTCAACTCACTTCAAGTTAACCCCACTCACTTGTCAAACTGCGTGGCACCAGCACAGAGACCCCCGCCGGCGGCTGACGCGCCCCGCCCTCCAACCCCCCTGCTTGTCAGCCACAGCGCGCCAGCAGGCATGTGCCACAGAGGGGCCCGGCTCCGGAGGACCCCCGGCCTGTTCCCAGTCCTTCAGAAGGGAGGTAGAGTGCAACAGGAGGCACGCTGCCCCCCGCCCACCAAGGGGAAAGCGAAAGACACTTACGCTCCGAGACCCCGCTCGGAAAGAGCGGGAGAAGGGTCCCGAGCTTTCCCGACGCTGCCCCCAGTTCGGTCCCAAGACACTTCCTAACAGCGAAGTCGACCCGGGCACCACCGCCGCCACCCTGCCGCTTGCTATGGCTGGCACCCGCCGTCCAGGGCGCCCAAAGCCGAGGCAGAGCTGGTCGGCGCCGGATTACACGATCCGATACCCGCCCCGGGTTCTAGTAACCAGCAGGATGGCGGCCCTAGGTCCCCAGCCCGGGACCCTGAGCCTGGACGGCTGGAATTCCCGCGCCTCAGTCCCGGCGCCTCTATCCCCGACCCGCGCCCCCTTCGCGCCCGAGTCTCCGATCCCGGAGTGCCTCGCCTCGGTCCCTCCAGCCCCCCGCCCCGGCCAGGCCCCCGGCGGCCCGAGCCCTCTCCCAGCGCCCGGGACGCAGACGCCGGCTCTGGGCACCAAACAAAGGGGCGGCGGCGCGTCCCCCAGGCCCCACTCAATACCTGGGCGAGCGCAGCGCAGTCCCGCGGGGCGATGGCCGCGGCAGGCTGGGCTCTAGCAGCGCGAGTAGCGAGCGGGCGGGCCCGTTCTCCGAGCTGGCTGCTGGCGCCTGCCGCAGGGCCCCCTCGAGGCGACGGGGGCAATCGCCACCGCCCGCGCCCGGACCGCGGGTCACCTGGCCTCATCGCCGTGAAAAAGGCGGCGTGAAGTCAGGCGGGCCGCGACCGGGGAAGCCCCAGGACCTCCTGTGCGGACCTGATGGGGGCTGTTAACCATTTGACCCATAGTGTGGCTCACTCCCAGTGTTCACGGAGCTTTTAGGTTCCAGGGCAGAGCGACAGAGTCCTAGTTCCAGCAAAACCGCGTCCATCCATCCGTCCATCCATCCGTCCATCCATCCATCCATTCATGCATTCATTCGGCACTGTTAGTACTGGGCTCTCAGAGAGCTACCCCTCCCCTGCCCTCCTGCTTCTTACAGTCTATTGGGGACTCCTGCAAACATAAATTAATACTGTAGTACAGGGAAAGCTCAGGATGCTTTAGAAACCGCTGGAAGGCCCTGCTAACGGAGGGAATGGGTCATGGGAAACTTTAGAATCACATGACTTCTTAAAATGCTCCTGGAGAAATGAGCAGGATCCATAGCAGACAGGAAAAACGTTCCCCCAACAGAGAGGAGCTCATAGGAGTAAAGACTGGCCAGGCTGCCTCAGGGGTGGTGGGACATCACAATCAAATGACCTCAAAATGGAAGCTAAGCAGGTGCTACTCTCCCATTTTTGCAGATAATAAAATAGACTGAAAATCTTCGGTAATTTTCCAAGGTCTCCCTACAGGTTGCAACAGAACATGACAAGGACCCAGGACCAAGAAGCAAAAGCTTCTTCCTAGCTTTCCCACCCACCCATCCAGCCAGCTCAATTGTAGTTTTTTCCACTAGACTGAGGGGGAATTTAAGATCAGGAGGGGGAATTTCAGATCAGCCTTGCCTTGCAGAATGTATCACAATGTGAAGGGCACAGGCTGAGTTAATGAGTGAACTTAAACCTCATAAGGAATCAAGACACCCATCCTAGGGATGGGTACAGATCTCACAGCTAGGAAACTGGGGTTCTTCATCCCCTTATACCCCAAAGGCCAGACAATTCCATCTGCCTTGATTCCCCAAAAGTGCAGACAACATTCCTGACCCAGAGACTGGAGCAGAGCCTCCCCACTTCATACACCACAACTTTGAGTTTCCAAGTATTTAAACACAAACAAGGTATTCAACATTGATCTGAAAAGGGGAATGCATGTATTTTCTATCCTTGCCTGTCCAAAAATATGTCAAATTTGAAAAAAAAAAGTGTCTCAAACTAATTTACCTGAAGGAAAGGCAGCCATGTGCCAAGATTCATTCCCTTCCCTGCACTTCAAGCAGGGGAAGAGCTGCTCTAGTCAAAAAGCATGGTAGCTCTCCTACCTGAAAGAAATTTCTAGTTTGTCATTGCCATGAAGATGGTCTTCACCATGGCAAGTCTGATAATTTTGCATCTCTAGATCAAGACTAATATGGGAAATGACTTGAATATTATTCTTTCAGTATTTATTTCTTGCAATGAAAATCAACACTTTCCAAAGAGCCATTGAAAGAAATGTGATAGGGTCTCCCCAGTGGCGCAGCAGGTTGAGCCCAGCACTGTGAAGCTGTCCACAGCCTCTGCAACACAGGTTCAATTCCCGGCCAGGAAGGGAGAAACCTACATGGCACAGTAGACCTCTCCTATCGCGCCCGCTGCTCCCCTCAGCAGTGTATTTCTGTCCGTCTGCCTTTTCTGTTACCCGCTCTGTCTCAGGTGAATCCTCTCACCCTCCCGTGCCTCTGGCCTGTACCCAAGTTCTTGTATAAAAATAAATCTTAAAAAAGAAAGAAAGAAAAAAATGTGATAGAAGTAGTTACCTAGCTGCACAATGGTGGAAGAAAAGTGTGGAGTGGAAGGGGTTAGCACATGCCTGTGTTGTGCCTTAATATCCTTCTCCAAACACAAAACACTTGCCCATACCTCAATGTCCCACATTTTCAGTACCCCTGAACCCTACACAAATCTATAAAATCATGGTAACCTCTCCACCAAAATATACATATACACCAGCTTCTGCAAATATAGGCACAGAGATAGCATGCTTAAATGTAGATTAATGCTATGTATCTATAAAGTCTCTGGGAGAAGTGAGTGGAGGCTATAAGCAACCCCACCAGGTATGATGAAACTATCTTGTTACTATCAGTTACTGGCACTTGGGCCAGTAACTGAAATTGGGTAACTGGGAAGATGAATGACCTCAGGCAAAGTCATCCTTTGCAGCCGAGACCATCCCCAAAGGGAACTCATGGCAGAGCACTGCCTCTCAGTACCTACGAGTATGCACTGACGGGGCCTTGGGCTGCACAGTGCAGGACCTACCACATGCACTGGGACACTTTGTCCTGGAATTGCTGGCCTTCTCAGATCTGTGTCCATATCTAGAATGGAAGGGTTGCCCACACAGTTGTCCTAGAAGTGGTCTGCAGACCATATCTGACTGCATCCAATCTTTTGGAGGCTGACAAGGAGGGGAGTTTGCTATTCCCTGTGAGGAAAACAGAAGTTCTATCCTTCCCTGTTTGTTGGTCCCACCTATGTGGAGCTTAGAGTTAAAACCTGAAAAATTGAGTCAAAGAGCATGGTGACAAGCCTGATCACAGCAAAGCAAAAAGAAAGAAACATTGTTGAATGGATGAGGACCCAGACTTCTGGAGAGGTAAATAGTTGGTGCTCGTTGTTAAAGTCTCTTTAACCAGGTTTTCTGTTCCTGCCACCAAACATATATATCCTAACAGAATTAGGAAGCCTGGATCCATCAGCAAGCGCTTCCTGAGATGTCTGTAGCAAGGAGAGCTTCCTGTAGGACCAGGTACCTTTGACAATTCCACAACTCCTGCTCCCTCTCCTCCTTGTCATCTATGACCACCAGCACCTCATCCTCCTGCACGACATGGCCAGAGCCTGCCCATCCTCCCCTAAGACATCTAGCTGGCTAGGGGACAGTTTCCTTAGAAGCCCACCGGCCATCCCTTCAGTGAAGTAGAAACTCTGGTTCCTTTTTTTTTTTAGAGAGATTTCTTTATTTATGAATACATGAACTGGGGTACAGGCCAGAGGTGTGGGGTGTGAGAGGATTCACCAGAGACAGAGTGGGGAGCAGAACAAACGGATCTACTGAAATACACTGCTGAGGGGGGCAGTGGGCAAGACAGGAGAGGTCTGCTGCACCATGTGGGTAGCTCACTGGCCTGCCGGGCATCTAACTCATGCTGCAGAGGCTGCAGATAGCTTCATAGTGCTGTGCTTAACCCCTTGCACCACCAGGGAGGCCCGAACCTCTGGTTCTTGTGCTAACTTCTGCCTTCTTGGTCCATAGGTCATTGCCTTCCCAGTGTTGAATTGGGTGCATGGGCCACAGCCAGTCATCAGTGAAGGTTTAGTGTTGACTCAACAGCTGACCATATAAGAATGAACATATCTGAGGGGTCCAGAAACTCCAGAAATCAGAGTGATAGACAACACCTTTCATGTGAAAGATCCCGAAAAGTAGGGAGAGGAGCCCGAGAGAACTTCATTCTCGGTCAGGAGAACTGCGTAACTGTCCAAAGTCACATACAATTAAACAGCCTTTATGACACTCTTTCAGTCTCTTCTCCTTAGGAACTTTTCCTTTCATGGTAGTGAAGGAGGTGGAAGATGTCTTTAGGCTTCATTTGAAATGACCTTGATCCTTTATTTATTTATAGCATATGGTTTCTTTTCCCTTTTTACCCACCCCCACCAGTCCTTGTGTCCCCTTGTCCTTCCATCTCCCTCCCACCTTCTTAACTTCAAAGCCTCAGAATGTTTATTGATGTCCACTGGCTTTTGAAAGTGTTTGATGTTATCAAATTATCTGCTCTGTAAATGTCCAGTATTTGTTTTATGATCCTGATTTGTTTTGTTTCACGTAATTTTCTTAAACTCCTTTCATTTTGTTGAAAATGGCTATATTAAACCTTTTCTTATGGCAATATAGTACTCCATGATGTGGATATGCCACAACTTCATGATCTTATCATACATTGATGGACATTTAATTATGCTACTATGAACATTGTGGAACATATGGGTTTTTGTGTTGATGGTTTCATATTCTTTGGCTCTATGTCCAAGAGTGGGATTGCGAAGTCATATAGTATTTCCAGTTTTAGTTCTTGGAGGTGAATCCAGATTGCTGTTCATAGTGATTGCACCAATTTATATTCCCACCAATGGTATACGAATGTGCCATTTTCATGGGCATGAGACACTCTCTCATAGTAGTTTTAACCTGTAACTCTCTTATTAGAAGCAATGAACATTTTTCATACATTATTATTTTATTTTATTTTTTGTGTAGACGAACTCGTGCATAGGCCAGAGGTGCAGGGGGTGGGAGGCTTCACCAGAGACAGAGTGGGGAAAGAGCAAGCAGATTGACTGAAACACACTGCTGAGGGGAGCATCAGGCCAGGCAGAGAGGTCTGCTGCACCATATGCTGGTTAGCTCCTTGGGTGGGACTCAAACTCAGGCTTAGTGGTAATAACAATGAAACTTAGCCCCTAGGCCACAAGGGAGGCCCTTTTCTTTTTTTTCTTTTTTTTTTTTAAGATTTATTTATTTAGTTAGTTAGTTAGTTATACAAGCACTGGGTACAGTCAGAAGCACGGGAGGGTGAGAGAATTCACCAGAGCCAGAGTGGAGAGCAGAACAGGCAGAAGGACTAAGGTACACTGCTGAGGGGAGCAGCAAGTGGCAGGAGAGGTCTGCAAGCCATGTGGAACCTCGCCCAGTGGCCGGGGATCAAACTGGTGCTACAGAGGCTGCAGGCAGCTTCGCAGCCCAGCGCTCAACCGCTGCACCACCGGGGAGGCCCAAGGGAGGCCCTTTTCATACATCTTTTGACCTTCTGACCTTCTTTGGTGATTTATCTATTCATATCTATTACCCAGTTTTAATTGGATTATTTTTTGTTTTGAATTGTATGATTTTTAATATATCTTTGATATTAATCTCTTATCAGGTATATATTGTGTTCATAAGGTCTCTAGGGTGCCTTTTTAATCATCTTGTATTTTCTTTCACTGTATAGAAGGTTTTTAACTTGAGGTAATACCAGATGTATATTTTTGCTTTTCATTATCTTGCCAAAGGGAACAAATTACCAAAAATATCTTTATAGCTGACATCATGGAACAGATCATCAATTTTTTTTTTTAAGATTTATTTATTTATTTATACGAGAACCAGGGTACAGGCCAGATGCTTGGAGGGTGAGAGGATTCACCAGAGACAGAGAGGGGAACAGAACAGGCAGACTGACGAAATACACTGCTGAGGGGAGCATCGGGGGGCGACACGGGAGGTCTGCCGCGCCATGTGGGACCCTCTCCAGCAGGACCAAATCGAACGGGCTCTGCAGAGGCTGTGGTCAGCTCCAGAGCGCAGCGCTCAACCACCTGTGCCACCAGGGGAGGCCCATCAATGTTTTCTTGTATATATTTTATTGTTGCAGGTCTTATACTAAACCTTTAACTCTTTTGAAGTTTACTTTTGTGTATAAGGTTAGTGAGTGACCCAGCTTTATTCTTTTATATGTGGCTTTCTGATTATCCCAGTAGGATTTACCAAAGAGACTGTCCATTCCCCATTTTATGGTCATAACTGCCTTATCACAGATTAGGTGCTGGTATTTACATAGATTTATCTCCAGACTTTCCATTCTATTCCGTTTGACCCATGTATCTATTTTCATGCCAACAGCATATTGTTTTAAGTATTGTTGCTTTGTAGTAAAGCTGGAAGTCAGGTAACATGATGCCTCCATTTTTCTTCTTTTTTTCTCAGGATTGTTTTGCAATTTTAGGTGTTTTATCGTTCCATATAAATTTCAATATTTTTTGTCCAACTTGGTTGAAAAATATTGCTTGTATTTTGATAGAGATTGTATTAAATTTATATATCATTTTAGACAGGATAGTTATTTTGATTATACTGATTCCCCCTCTATCTCCTTATGTCACTAAGTCCTTGAATAGCATTTTGTTCTTTATGTTCTTTTTGTTATTTATGTATAAGTTTTGTAGTTCCTTAGTCAAGTTAATTCCAAGGAATTTAAATGTTGCTGAAGCAGTCATAAACAGGGCTATTATCTCAATTTCCTTTGCTTCTTGTTCATTGTTTCTATATAAAAAGAACGTGTTGATTTTGTGGTCTGCCACTTTGCTATATTCATTTATTGTTTCTTACAACTTTGCAGTCTGGAGTCTTTAGGATTTTCTATATATAATATCATATTGTCTGTAAATAATAAGAGTTTCACTTTTTTTCTCTCTTAGATTCCCTTTATATTGTCTCTGTCCTATAGTTTTGGCCAAAACTTCTAACACTAAATTCACTAAGTGAAACAGAAGTGATGACAATGGGCCTCCTTGTCTTGTTCCTGATCTTAAGGGAAAAACTCAGCTTTTCACTACTGAATATTATATCACCTGTTATTATATTGAGTGTTATATGTAGCCATTATTATATTGAGGGAGGTTCCCTCTATTCCCATCATGTTTAGTATTTTTATCTAAATTGATGCTGAACCTTAACAAATTATTTATCTGAATCTATTGATACTATCATATATATTTTTTATCTTTACTCTTATATACATATATATTACATTGATTGATTTATATGTATTAAACAAATCTTGAACCAGTGGGGTATATCCCACTTGATCATATTGTATAATCCTTGGGACATACCATTAAAATCAATTTGCTAGTATTTTGTTGAAGATTTCTGCATGGCTTTTTATCATGGATATTGGTCTATAATTTTCTTTGTCATAGTCTGGTTTTAGGGTAATGTTGGCTTGTACAATGTACAGGCAGTGCTCCTTCTTATATTTTTAAAAACAATCTGAGTAAGGTGGGCATAGTTCTTCTTTAAAGGTTTGGTAAAATGCACTGTAGAGTCATTTGGTTGTGGCCTTTTGTTATTCAGAAGAAATTTTATTACTATTTCAATTTCCATGTGTGTAATCAATTTGTTCAATTTATCTATTTCTTCGTGGGTGAGTCTTGGTAGACTACATTGCTTTAAAAGTTTGTCCATATCTTCAGGTTACCAAATGTATTGGTATATAGTTGTTCATAGTAATCTCTTGTATTTCTGTGCCTTGGTAATTTCTCCTCTATCATTCTCTTCTATCATTTGTGATTCTACTTATTAATGTTTTATCTCTTCATTCTTGTTAGCTTAACTAGAGGTTCATCTATTTTGTTTATCTTCTTGAACAACCAGCTGGTAGTTTCACTGATTTTTTGGGGGGAGGAGTGTATTGTCTTACTGATCTCTATTTCATTTATTTCCATTCTTATTTTTACTTTTTTATTATTTTCTTCCATCTACTAACTTTGTTTCTTGTTTGTTCCTCTTTTTCAAGTTGCTTAGGCAGAGTATTAAATTTTTTTAAAGATTTTTTAAAAAAGATTTATTTATTTGTTTGTTTGTTTGTTTGTTTGTTTATACAAGCACTGGGTACAGTCAGAAGCGTGGGAGGGTGAGAGAATTCACCAGAGAATTCACCAGAGCCAAAGCGGGGAACAGAACAGGCAGACAGACCAAATTCACTGCTGAGGAGAGCTGCGGGCATGGCAGGAGAGGTCTGTCATGCCATGTGGGACCCTCGCAGGCAGCTGAGGATCGAACCGGTGCAGCAGAGACTGCGGGCAGCTTCACAGCCCAGTGCTCAACTTCTGTGCCACCAGGGGAGGCTCTAGTATTAAATTTTTGGGGGGGATTTTTCTTGCTTCATAGGGTGGACCTTTACTACAATTTTATTCCCCCTTAAAAATTGTTTTTCCTGCATTCCATAGATTCTGGCATTTTGTATCATCATTTTCACTAGTCTTGGATTTTTTTTTATGTCTACTTTGGTTTTCTCTTTTATCCAATAGTTATTAAGTAGCATGTTGTTTAGTCTCAGTGTAGACATAGTTTTTCCTGTTTATTTTCTTATAGTTGATTTCCAACTTTATGCTGTTATAATAAGAGAGGATATTAGATTTTTAGTCTATTGTCTTCAGAGCTATTGCTGTCATCTGAGAACTGATACCAATGAGGGTTAATAGGTATAAAAGGACCTGGGCAGTAGGGCAGTGAAGGATCACCGTCAGTCAATTCAGCAATTAAAACTTCCTACTGTGCTGTGGATGCCAGAGTTGTGTGTGGGGATTCACTGTGATCCTTTCTGCTAGGTCAGTTCTTGGTATAAGCTCCTCTTATATTCTCACGTCCATCTCTGTTTTAGGCTATTTTAAAGCACTAAATGAAGCACAGAGTAGGGTTTGTAATTGATATGCGATCATAGGCTGGGAGTTGTTTTCTCTACTTTTCCAGCGTAGACCCTTATCCTTATTGACAGGTGCTTGTTCAAGCCTTCCTTTGTTTTGCTTTTTAGACCTGTGATGGGGGTGATGATGACAGGTATTTTCAATATCCCAGCCTTTCTAGTAGTAGAGGTTTCTAGTAGTAACCTCTTCTATTGGGAGATCCAGGCACTTTGCCTTGCTTCTCCCTGATAACTCAGCCTCAAGCTTTTTTATATTTAGAAACCCCAGTCTCAAGCCAATAATCCGCATGCTGTACCCCTACCACTTTTACTCTAACAGTGTATCATCTGTCCTGAAGGCCAACTTTATCAATGCAGTGCTATGTCTCAGAAACTCCCGATATTGGTGCAGAAAAGGACATCCTTCAGATCCAGCACTGAGAACCAGCCTAAATGCACAGGCATTGCAGCTAACAGAGTGTAGGGTACATGAAGATTGCTTAAGCTTTTGTGCCCAGGGCCTCTGTAGCTATCACCAGTGGCCTTGAATTCAGGAGGCACTTGGGAGCGTGGGGGGGTCAGGTTACGCATGCCTGATGGAGGACACCTGGAGTATGGTATGGGCACGCATAAGTGGGCACACCTGAGCCTGGAGGCTGAGGCTATAAGGGCAGCGTTACAGAGGACAGAGTGCAGTGGAAGAGATTGGGGGGAGGGGGGCAGGCAGGGGCCCAAGTTGCTGTCTCCCTGCTGGCCCGTTTCCCCTGCATACTATTAGAAGACCTGTGGGGATGATGCCAAGGGCTCCAAGCTTCTCTCTCTCTCTCTCTTTTTTAAAGATTTATTTATTTATGCATACAAGAACTGTGGTACGGGCCAGAGGTGCGGGGGAAGGGTGTGAGAGGATTCACCAAGAGAGAATGGGAAGCCGAACAGGCAGATGGACTGAAATACACTACTGAGGAGAGCAGTGGGCTAGACAGGAAAGGTCTGCTGCCCCATGTGGGTAGCTCCATGGCCAGGGATTGAACTCATGCTGCAGAGGGCGTGGGCAGCCTCACAGTGCTGTGTTTAACCCCTTGCGCCACCAGGGAGGCCCTCTTTTAAGCCACTTGAACCAACGATAAACCTACCCGGCCTGGGATTGTTGAGGAACACAGAATGTATACAGCTTTGGCACAGTTGGATGTATTTCCTGAAAATGTCTTAATTTCATAGTTAAGTCCTAAACAAAATGGTGCTAATTTGTGTGGGGTTTCCTTACCAGCAGAATCGGCATGCTTGGGGGGAGCAGCAGGGTTGAATGGGACTGGATTGAAGAAATTTCTTCAATGCGGACTAAATTTACCTCGCAGCCTGTTACAGATACACCTCCCTGAAGGAAACGTGCCATTTTCCCTGCCCCCACTTTTATGCAGCTTTCTTGGATTACAAATCATAGTATGCCATTGTAGGGTAAGTGAAAAATTATCGGGCTTTGGGCCTCCCCTGGTGGCACAGGCGGTTGAGCGCAGAGCTGTGAAGATGTCCACAGCCTCTGCAGCGCCAGTTCGATGCCGGCTGGCGAGGGTCCCACATGGCGCAGCAGATCTTTCCTGTCTTGCTGCTGCTCCCCTTAGCAGTGTATTTCTTCAGTCTGCCTGTTCTATTCCCCACTCTGCCTCTGGTGAATCTTCTCACCCTCCCGCGCATCTGACCTGTACCCCGGTTCTTGTATAAATAAATAAATGTTTTTAAAAAATTATCGGCTTTTCTGCCCACTTACCATTAGCATTAATGATGGATCCCTGTGGTCCTACATGCATGCCTGATGGCAGACACCAGTAGTAGTGTGTGGGCATGCAAGGGTGGGCACACCTGGGCTGAGACTGGGCTTGTTCTGATGCCAGCAGAACAAGAACGAGAAAAGAACGAGAGCAGGACCAGCTGAGCAGAAAAGGAGAAGCAGTAGAAGAAACAGCAACAGCAGAAGAACAAGAGTGGTGTGGAGTACAGCTAAGTACAGTGGAGAACTTCATGAGAACAGCTATGACAACAAAGAGACTGCTTTGACTTTCTCTTTTATTCAATAGTTAAGTAGCAGACCAGGTAGGTACTTAGAAGAGATACATGGGGGAGAGACAGATTGGGAGGCTATACTTGATCCTTGACAGAGACAATGGCAGCCATTATCTTGACCTTATGGTAGTTTATGTGTTTATATTTTTGCTTTCTTTCTGTCCCAGATTTCTGGCACCTCCCTGATCCCTTTTTTTGCGGTTTCTTAGACTTACTGCAAGCTTTCAAGCCTCGGCAGCCCTCTTTGAGCCCAAACTGTTTGGAAATTTGCCCACAAGGAGAGGTGTAATTTTCAGCATTTTATGTGTATATGTGTGTGTGTACATACACTGATTATACACATATTCTGATTATATTAAAAATCTATCAAGTGTGTGCTGCCTTTGTCTTTTGTACATGGATGGCTGAATCCCTTAGCAGTTTGGGGCATCTGCATGTTCCTCAGTTATATACTAAAAGGCCTCCATTTTTAGAGGATATTTCTTTCTCCTTGAGATGCTGCTCCCTCACACTACTTCTATTTATACAAGATCTACATTTTGGTACATCCGAGGATACCATCAGCTCAAATCACTTTATTTTCTCTTTCATAGATTTCTGGGGATAGCTCTCTACCTTCTGGTAGAGCATCCT
This sequence comes from Talpa europaea, assembly GCF_964194135.1. Classification (NCBI taxonomy): domain Eukaryota; kingdom Metazoa; phylum Chordata; class Mammalia; order Eulipotyphla; family Talpidae; genus Talpa; species Talpa europaea. The sequence continues at coordinate 48,104,638 of NC_140078.1, read as the reverse complement.
GAGTAAGTGCCATCTGGAATGCGAAGGTATGTTCTGGGGGTACTTGTAAGAGCAGCTTTTGATCTTGGGGTGACCAAGTAATCTGTGCATTAAGTTTGTTTAAGAGGTCATGGTCAATGTGGGGATTGGACACTTTCCCATGTATAGAAAGTGATGTTGGAGGTCTGTATCACCAAATTGGGATTCCAGAATATGCAGAAAGGCTTTCTATTGTGGCCTTCTCAAAGCTACAGTGACTGGAGCAGTCCTCTTGCTGACTGGAGACAATTCAGGATTCAAGACTAAATTGATTGCTTTGGTGTTTACCAAAAAGTCAAGGAAATAGTCCTGGTGAGTGTTATCAGGGACTCCAATAGGTTTAACACAATAGATTTTTTCAGATCAAGTGGAGCCCCTGGGCCTTCCTATTCTTTATCTATGCCACCCTCCTGGACTACCATTTGTTCCCTTCCTTCCTACTTCTTCATTCCTTCCATTCTTCCTATGTTCTTTTCTGCAGCTTTCATCTGAATCCTCCTTTTATGCCATCATCTGCTTCCTTTTCTTTCTTCCCACTTTCTCATTTCTTTTCTTCCATGTTTATAACATGGGACACCTGTCCTTCCACTGTCCCTCTTCCTTGCAATAAGCACACTGATTCTTCCTGAATCCTTTGCTTCTCCTACTCTCTCTCCATGTCCTTTCACTGCTCCCGCTAAATCCTGAACTGTCTTCTTTCTGTATGAATATGGTTGGAGGCCTAGGCCTCCACTCTTCTCTTGCGTTGTAAACTTTCAAGTTTATATCTCCTAACTGGGCAGAACTAATCTCTATGTCAGTTTCTATCTTTGCTAATTTCCTCATTATAACCAGACTATTATGCCCATTGAATATTGTATTCATCATGCAAATATTTTCTGGTGCATCGGGGTCCATGTTTATGTAAGTACTGTAAGTTTGGATAGTCCTTTCAAAAACCCCAGCAGATCTTCATTGGCCTTTTGTTGAAGCTTACTGTATCTCTTTTGCTTATGCATTCCCTTCCTTATTCTTGCTAGTAAGCACCACTGATAGTGTTTCAGTCTTTTCATTCTCCCATTATTGGGATCCCAGTTAGAGTCTACCATTGGAATGGCCTCTTCCTCTTCTGGGATTTCTTGATCTGCCTTGTAGAAACAATATGCCTTTTTACAAAAACCATTCTCTGTTCATCTGGGATTGATAGTATATGTAATATGGATTGTGCATTCATCTTGGTAGGCTGATGGGAGGCAAAAACAGAAGCATACAAGACAGTTACCTCTTAGGCTCCTGGTGTTATGGAAGGGTGGAATTTCTCTAATACACGAGGTCCCCAGTGGAGGAGAGATATATTACCAATACTACAGGTTCCCCCTGATTATTCAGTTCACCCATCAGGAATTGGTGTAGAGGAAACTTCTTCATCCAGGGTAACTCCTTTGGCTAAATTGGGTGCCCTGTCTAGTATTCAGAGAGGCCATTCTGGCTGGCGCTGGGCAGCCAGATCTCTGCAACCTCCTTACAAGGGATGCTGGTATCTTGAAAGGGATTTTCCACTGGTGGGTCCAAAGTCTTCAGTAAGTGTTGGTCCTCTTCTTCCTTAGTCTTTCCTTTATAGCTACCAGGATAAGGGGAAGGCTGCTTCTGTCTTCTTTTTGCCATCAATGGAGCTCTGCCTTTTCTAAATCTAATATATGGAGGACAGCTGAAATTTGTATAAGCAGTTCTGTAGTCAGAGTAAAGTACACACACACATACACCCTCTCAAAAATGTAGGCTACTAGTTGAAAATGAGTCATCTAAGTATGTCCACAGAGCTTCCCATAAAACAAGAATCAGCCGCCATGTACCTGGCCTCATCAGATTACCAAATCTTAACGGAAAAGAGCAAAAAAGAGAGAAAGATGAAGAATTTTCAAAAGGGGGGAAATGTCCATACTAAAGTTTGAACTGATATTCAAATAAAAATCCTCACAGAGAACTTTAAAACCAAGCTCCTCTAAAATTGAGACAGAAAAGAAAAAAAAAAATCCTGCTAAGTCTCCGACAATTACAAAGTGCTTATGGTGGTCAATGGAAGGAAAGGTCTTTGAGCTGGCCAACCACATGTGATGGTCCCAAGCTGAAACTGGGCAACCTCCTAAACAAAGTCCTCACCCATGCACTCAAGAACAAAGGACAGGACCCAAAAGAAAATAAAAAGTTTGCTAAAAGGGTTTGTTTATTCAGAGAGTGCAGGGAGAGGACAGGTGAGGAAAGAATGCTGTGGAGGTTGGCCCTGAAGTGCAGGTTGATGCCTCCTCCAGTTGCCAGAGTTCCCTCTGCCTCTGATGATGAGTCTCCACAGGAGCCCAGGCTCCCAGGACGATATGTCTTTCCTACCAGCCTCACCTGAGCAAAGAACAGAACACACATGGAGGCCTAGGGGAAAACCCAGGAGATGCACTCTTCTCCGTGTCCCCACACACTGCCTGCACTGCTCCTTCCTTCTTCCCAGCAGCCCCCAATTAGGGAAGTCTGGCTCACAGCATGCTGAGAATTGAAGTGAGATCTGTGAGGCTTGGAATAGGTGTGGGCTCCAGAGAGACCTGCTGTACTGCCTACCCGCCTATCTGATCTCAGTCACACCAGTTGACTTGCTCTAACAATTTAAGAAAGAATCTGGGAGGTGCATCACAAACATCTCTGTGAAACTTGGTTTCCTATAAAATAAGGCTATAAAGTTGAAGTCAGAGGTCTGCACAAGGTCTTGTCAGGTTTTGTTCCTGTAGTCCCTTACCCAGAGCCTTGTGTAGTGAGTCTTCTCCCTGCTATGGACTACTGGACCACACTAGCTCTGAGGACCACTGTGGCCTGGATGTGTCATAGCGGTTGTTTGGAGATGGAGTTGAGTGCCAGGAATCTTGGGAGAAGCCCTGGTCTGAAAAACATCCCTGGCTTCATGGGTTCTTGGGGTGGACCTGACAGGGCTAGTCCATTCTCTTTTTCCTGATTCTAGATGGCAACGTAGAAATAAATAATGAAGCAGATTAACCACTGGCCAAGGGTTTGAAGTTTTGTTTTTTGTTGTTGTTTACACAATTATGAGTATCATCTCATTTATTTTCTATTCACTCAGCAAAGTTTCCAGAAAGAGCCCTAGCACTTTGCAGACATGCGATGTGACTAGGATCCCATAAAGAGAAAAGCCAGCCCAGTGGCACCCTTGCTGCTATGCCTGGCAGGGCCTGTGCTCCCTTTTAGGCTCCCTTCAGAGGTCCTGATTCTAGAAAACCAGAGACTAGTAGGAGTAGGAGATTTTCAGCCTCTCAGTCCCTGGCCCCTGTCTTTATCAGTATTATCTGTTCTCTGACCTACTGTCATCAGGTCAGCATTCAACACATTTTGGGAATGGTTTTTCATCCCCAACTTTTATGCTCTGTGAACTTTGCCTGATATACCAGTTTCTAGGAATTAGACCACAGTTTCATAGAGTTCTGGGAAATGACACTTTATTCTGCTGATAAATGAATTCCGGAAGGAAGAGGAGTCCTGCTGCAGGGCCTGTAGCAGCTCCTACACTGTGTGCAGGTCCGATCCGTGCCAACTTGTCCGGGCTCAGTGGGTTCACTGTAATTCTGATAGTAATGTAAGAAACAGCACAGTAATTTTTAAATTTTCCTCAATTCTATATCTGTGTAAGCTTTCCTTTACTCACACCTGAACTAAAAACACTCCTTGAGACAAAGTCAACATTATCACTTAACTCTATCTGGATTTTTTCTCTCTAAAAAAATGTAGAGACCATCCGGTATTTTTCTTTTTCTTTCTGGCTTATTTCGCTGAGTATGATCCCTTCCAGCTTCATCCATGTCATAGGAATTTAGAAAACCTAAACAAGGGACCAGGAAAAACACTAATTGCAATAAAATAAAAATCAACAAGCAACTATAGACCAGAGACACACTACAATGGGGGGCAGTGGGTGGAGAAGAGGGATTAGGGTCAGAAAAAGGGAGTGGGAATTGTGTGGGGAATATAACCAAAATGAAAATGCATATATTATGCACAAATGAAAAATGATGTAAGAATTATATAAAATAAAATAATTCATAAAACACACACACACAAATGTAGAGGGCTTCTCTGGTGGCTCAGGGGGTTGAGTGCAGCGCTGTGACGCTGTCCACATCCTCTGCAGTGAGGGTTTGATCCCAGCTGGCCAAGGAGATTCCCACATGGCGCAGCAGACCTCTCCTGCCTTGCCCACTGCTCCTCTCAGCAATGTATTTCTGTCAGTCTGCCTGTTATTTTCCTACTCTGTCTCTGGTGAATCCTCTCACCCTCCCGCACCTCCGGCCTGTACCCCAGCTATTGTATAAATAAAAAATAAATCTTAAAAAAAAAAATAAGAAAACGTAGAAAGACCATTCCCTGGGCTCTTCTGGCAGAAAAGAGAATTCAGAAACTTCTGTTCAGGGGCCAGACCAGTCAGTCTGCCTAGAGTAAAAAGCTCCTCTCTCAGGGGATGGCCTTAGGTCAACATTCAGCTGCCTCCTAACTTGCTGGCACAGCCTGGGGAGGGGCAGAGGAGGGGTGAAATAGCAGGAATCTGAGACTAGAGTGGGTGCACCACAGGGCACTTGTAAACTGTCCTCCCTCCTTCTCTCTCCCCCGACACATACAGGAATTATTTACAAAATGGCACTAATTTACAAAGGGTTTGTCAATGTAAGAGTCCTTCCAAACATATATTCCTTTGAAATGTAACCTGTGTTCTTTTTATTTAAAGAAATCCACCTGCAGTCTCAGGAATGAGTCTGTTGGTTATAGGGTGGCCTGTCCCATTCCTGGCTGAAAGACCCCATCCACAGACCACATTGACTCTTCCCCGACTTCATTGTGCTTCTGTTATAGGGCAGCCCCGATATTGAACGGGTTGCCTGTCTGTGGGTCATCACCCGCGCGCTTAAAAGGGACTTATTAATACTCCACTACAGGCACACACAAAAGATTAATAAAAGGTTTAGTTACAAGGGAAAAGGAAATAAGGAAAATGTACAACTCAGGGAGGAAATAGGGAAATAAAGTCTTTAATGCGTCCTACCCGATCCGCCGACCTGGAAACCCAAAAAGCACTCTCCGAGCTGGCTGGACGCTGCGAGCTGGCGGAGAGCCAAAATGGGGGACCCCTCCAAAGCCCACGTGTCTGGCTTTATACCAACCTGGCTGCTTAACCCCACCCTCAGGCCCCAGCCACCTTCCCTTTGGTGGTGATGGGGTTTGGAGTTCCCAGTGTCTTTGGCTTTGGCCTGGGGTGGGGGTGGAGTCCACAAAGCCTGTATGGAATTAGCTTTAGGACAGCCTTTTCCCCCTAACACATCCTTTAGTTTTGGTTCTGAAGTTTGAGAACCTGCTTGTGCTGGATGAGTGAGCAGGCCCACAGCATAAAGGCCAGCTGATCTTGCTCGTCCTTTCTCAAGTGCCAGATGCAGACCACCCAAGGGGCATGTTCTCACGCTTGGGTGTCCCCCTCACTGAGAGCTCCTGGGGACACACTGCAAACAGCTTATACCACTAGATTTAAGATCCTAGAGAGTCCAGTTATTTGCTCTGTGATTTTTTGCAAGTTACTACACCTCGGTGTGTCTCAGTTTCTTCTGTGTAAAATGGAGATGATAATAGAACCAAATCTGTCAGGCTGCTGTGAGTGCTCAGCCAATCAACGTACACTCTGCGCGCCCTTTGGAATGGTGCCCAGCACTCAGGGCAGATGTTGGCTCATGGCCACTCTCCATGCTCCGTAGGCCCCACCAAGACCCCACAGATAAGTGCCACTGGATTAGGACAGCTGAAAAGAACAGAACAGCAAAGATTGCTTTGACATGGACTTTCCATCTCCTGACTTCATAATAATCAAATCCACACCTTGCCCCCTCCTGCTGTGCTAAAATATCTCCTGCCTGAGGTGTGGATTCCAAACCTGGAAGATCATCAAAATCACCTTGGAGTGAGAGACAGCCATTTAAACAGCCAGATTCCTCAGTAAGAGCTTTGAATTCCAGAACTGGGTCCAGGAATGTGCTCTTTATAAAAAAAAGTCTCCCTGTTTTTGCAATTACTGTCTAAGACACAGACATGTCTGTATTAAGGGAAGTGCTTTGTCATTCTAAAGCATTATAAACAAATTTAAAAATTTGTTTTTCACCAGGAAAAAGAAAAAAAGTCCTTCACTTTTAAAATAATTCAGGAATTTAGATGGGTGTATGCTCAACAGAGCTAAGGGGGGTATTCTGACCTGTTTCTGCTGAATTCCTTAGCCCAGTGGATTCCTGCTCCATACACTCAGCAGCCAGTCCCACTCCAAGTGACTCAGAGATGCTAGGAGGGTTTGGAACAAACCTTTGGCAACTGAAGAGAGTTTAAAAATCTGAGAATCCAGGAGGACCTGAAGAGGACAATCTGGTTTTTGAAGAGTGTGTCACAATGTGCCCCCACCCAGCACTCTGGGGTTCACTGCTGAGTGCGAGCAGCATAGTAATCAATACCTGACCTGATGCACTTCAAGTCTCTCACATTCTTCCCTGGGTACCTATAGTTGTGGCCTCTGGTTCAGAGGGACTAACAAGGCCCAGAGGTTTACTCAGAGGCTGCTAACTGCGCCCAGAGAAATCTTGGACCCCCATGATATCCTGAGAAACCCCCAGATCCCCAAGTGACATACCCCAAGAAAGCCCAGCCACTTTACATTGCATCCTCAGAATCCCTGCCCCAAAGGATTATACCCCAAGAAAACCCCCAAGAATTGAATGATAATTTTATGAGTTATGAGTTGTAGTTTGACTCTCATGAGAAAACACAGCATCTCCCACCTGTGTCATTGCCAGTCCTTCCATTCTGCAGACCCGAGATAACAAGCACTGGCCTTTCCCAGTCATGCTTCTACCACAGGACCTGGTGGGGTTCCTGTTTCCAGCAGCATTCATTTTTGTTTCTAAATAATTAAATACATAATTTTCCTGTTTTCCTCCCCACTGTGGGCTTGCCAAAGTCCATTGTGATGGAGCACTACAGTTTCAGGTCCCATATCTGACCTACCTTCCCCATGCCTCCCAAAAGCCTAAGAAGAACAAAAATCATTCTTAGAAATCAGCTAACTGACAGATGCCCATGAAAACTTCCAATAGATGAAGTCACATTTTCAGAGGCTTCCAAGGGGAAGTTGGGCAAAGACAAAGGAATATAGGCACATGAGGCCATAGTACACACCCATAGTGGTCCCTTTGTGCATGTCAGGACAGCTGCTATTATCAGAATCTTAGACACAAACATCAAGAAGTTGGGTAGTATTTTGATGGTTAAATTTTTACCCTAAGTCTTATAGACTCTCAGATTCATTTCAAATAAACAATTCCATTTGCTAAGTGAAGCCACAGAACACAACAGAGCACACACCTGCTATGGTTAGGTTGTACGTCAGGCCTTCCTTATTCCCAGATGCCAGAAGCAAAAGGAAGGCAGGTGAGATACCAATGTGTTTTCAACCAGGCACTGTCATTGATATCCATAAGGTTTGCATGGGAAGAAATGCTTTGAAATGGACCTTGCTTGAAAACATATTCTAATATTTTCATTGGGACCTAAATATTGGGCTTCTTATGTGCATGATTTTGGTTGAATAATACATTCTATTTTAAAAAGTTTGCAAACCTCTAATCTGAAGTTTAGTTGCATGACTCATAGGTAAAAACCTAGGTCCATAGAATGGGGTGATCTACAGCTGTGGGCTCTTGTTTTCTTTTCCAAGTCCACACACACACTTCTTCACCTCTAGAAACTTTCCTACTCAGTTCTCCCTGGTCCCTAGCTAGGGACCTTGCCGTTATCGACAGTGGTTATACCTCATTCAAATTCTAAGTCAAATTCTGATTATCCAGCTCTGCAAGATGTACTGTAACCCCCATAGATCTTCAGCAAAGGAGAAACCACTTTTGCATCTGCTTAACGGCAATGGAAAAATGTTGATAGAGAAACGTGAAAGGAGTTGTAAAACAGGGCCTTTCCCTCCATGGGTCTTGATTTCAACTTTTACTCTCAAGGTGAAGGGCAAGAAGTGAGGGAGATTTTTTTTCTGCAATTTCATTTTAGTTGAGCAAATATTTGAGAGAGCAGATCGGTGTTCTCCTCTCCCCAATCCCTGTGTTAACCACGTCCAGGAACATAGCTCCTCCCAGGAGCTGGGTGACCTCCAGGGAGTCCAGTTGGCACTCTGGCCTGCTTTTCCCTAATTTAGTTACTTCCAGTGGTTAAACTTGACCCTCAGAAGGAGGACATGTCTTCTGAACCCTGACGAAGCTGCTGCTAACAGTCAATCCCAGGGAAGCTGTCAGCAACAAAACCTAAGATTTAAGTGCAAAGATACTTAAGCCGGCACTGTTTATAAATAAGAGAAGCCTAATGATAGATGGACACTTTCTGAGTTTTACAAACTTTAGCACTCACATCTGCAAACATTAAGTCTCATAGCTCCATGAGGTAGGTGTTATTGTACCCATTTCAAGGGGGGTTGTAGGGGGTGGGACAGAAATGCACGGTAGGTTTGAACTCAGCCGACACTGATTTCCCTGATTTGCCAGGGGCATTGTTAGGTGTCCTGTGATTGGAACTGGATGCATCTGTTTAAAATGATGACTTCAAAGGGCCTCCCTGGTGGCACAAGGGGTTAATTCGCAGCACTATGAAGCTATCAGTAACTACTGCAGCACGAGTTCTATCCCTGGCCAGGGAGGTAACCCACAGGGCACAGCAGATCTCTCCTGCTCCCCTCAGCAGTGTATTTCATTGGATCCTTGTGTTCTGATCCCCACTCTGCCTCTGGTGGGTCCTTTCACCCCCCCTCCCCCGCATATCAGGACTACACCCTGGCTCTTGTATGCATAAATAAATAAATCTCTAAAAAAATAAAAATAAAATGGTGATTTCAAAAGATTTTCTTAGCAGGAAAAGATTTTGCTCAAACTGTCTAAAGGTATAGTGAAAGACATGCTTACATGCATAAAAGTGTGTTGGATGAAATCTTAAAAGGAAAGATGTTAATAGTGATAATCTGATTATCTCTGGATGGTAGAATAATTGTCGTTAATCCCATATTACACTTTTCTTTAGATTTTCGAGCATTCTTCTATGAACTCACATAACTTTTGTAATGTGAAAAAAAAATTTTCCAAAATTTTAAAAAAACATATCCTGTAGCACTGGATATCCTCACTAAAGCAATGAGACAGAGTTGCTCTATGTTTTGCTATTCCTATATAAACTTCTCCAATCCTGACTTGACTAAAATGTGAATAGTATTTTTAAGTAAAGCAGATTTCATTCTAAACAGAAATGACATGAAGCAGTTTTTTGACTCTGGTCAGCTCCTGCCACATATTTGGGATGCCAAAATTCTTCCAAATAGCATGGAAAGTCCCAAAGACCAACATAGATATCAACCTCTAAGTAAATAATAATTTTACTTGCCAACATTCCTTTCTGGGGTGACTATTCCCATGTGTTCACTCTAGACAGTCTATAAACTGCACAGCATCAGATCCTGTAAGGACTTGCAGTCAAGAAAGAGCAGCTAGCTATGTAATTGTAACTGCAGTATCTGGATCCCCTTATGTGTGGTCATTATAAGTTTGAGGAGTGCCCCATTTCACAATAAGAAGCTGCTGAAAATGAGCAAGGTTTACTTAGAAAGAAATGAAATAGAAGAATGGAATTTATTTCTGTAGGAACTTTACCCTTACTCCCCTTCATGTCCATACCTGTACCTGGAGAGAAGTTAAGGGTTATCTTGCACATAATGCAGGGTACACCCAGGGGTCATCATCCTGCATGAGTGCTGTGTGGATTCAAAATTTGAGAGTTCCAACTAATAAACATTGAGGAAGGAACCTTCTCTCTCCAGTGTTTTATGTGTGATGGCATCAGATCTGAGTGGGTAGACAAGATGACAGTGACCCAAGTGGTAACTGTCAATATCCATGGGTAAATTTTCTTTGGTTAAAGTAGGCAAAGATGTGCTAGGATTCCTCTCAAGAATCCTGTTTCTGCCATGTGCTTATTTACTTTTCACAATTTTAAGTGGGATTTTATTATGAAAAAGAAGTCTTGACTAGTGTTATGTGCTGAGTTGTGTTTTACCAAAATTTGTACATTGAAGTCGTACCCTGCCAGGACCTCAAATGTGGCTGTATTTGGAAATAAGTTCTTTAAAGTGGTGATTGAAATAAAACGAGGTCATAAGGATGGGATCTAAACAAATCTGGCAGATAAGAAGAGATAAGGACACATACGCAGAGGGATGACCATGAGAAGACACAGGGAGAAAATGACTATTACTCATTCTGCACCTTAAACCCACTCTAGGTCATCCACTAGCCTTGTGCTTCTAGTCTGATGTGTGGGTTTTCTAATATCACCAAGCAATTCTTGGGTACCAGTTTGGTGCCCTGTAATTCAACTCAATTCTGACGCTATCTACCTGGAGATAACATCAGGACCACAGGTTCAGGGTTTAGTCTTATAAGAATGTCCCCCCTTACACACATACAATTATAGGACTGGACAACCTCCAGTCCAGGTTGTCACCTGTGTTTCTTTCTGACTGACCATCCACAGACCATAGGTTTTAATGACCCCCTCCTTGGGTTTGATTGAGTTGCCAGAGCAGCTGATTGAATTCAGAGAAATATTTTACTTACTCAATCACTGATTTAGTATAAGAAATACGACTCAGGAACAGCTGGATGGAAGAGATGCATAGGGCAAGTTCTGGGTAAAGGGCACAGAACCTGCATGCTCTGTCCAAGCATAAACTCTCTCCAAATGTCGATTTGATCACCAACACAGGAGCTATTGGAAACGCAGCACGTCTGGATTTTTTAGGAAACTTTCATTACATAGGAATGATTGACTATATAAATTGCCTTTGGCAATTAATTAAACATCCAATCACTTTCCACTCCTTGGAGGTCAGGAAGTGGGACTGCCAGTTCCAACTCTCTAATCGCCTGATTAACCTAACAAAAGACACATTATCACTCTCAACACTTAGGACTTTCCAAGGCTTTTAGAAGCTGTGCCAGATACAGGGACAAAGATCAAATATGTAATTTTTTGCTATAAATCACAATATCACAAATGTCGCAGCCACCTACAAGTCAAAGATAGAGGCCTTAGATCAACCGAACACCTTGAACTTGGACTTATAATCTCCAGAATTGTGGTAAAATAAATTCCTGTTATTTAAGCCATCTGGTCTGAGGTACTTTGGTAAGACAGCCTGAGGTGACAAATACAAACATGAAGATAAGCATTTTCTTATAATCTCTGTGCCATATCGGCATTAACTATGTTAAAATGATTATTTTTAGCTTGTGGACCTCTACTACAGTTTCACATACATGAGTTTAAACAAAAGGCTACCAGTCATTTCACAGAAAACATATGGAAACAACTAAAAGGCAGCTGGGAAAGTGCAGTCTCCTAGGGATAAGCTTGATTTCCCCTGAACAAAGCCAGCACCCGCTTACACAACTTTTAGAGGGGCTTATGGGCAAAAAGGAATGACCTTTTTCCTTTCTTCAGCCTGGAGGTAACATTACTTACCATCCAAGACACAAGGCATGCTGTGTTCTGTAGTTTGCTGATTGCATTTGTGAAAACTTTCTTCTAGCCTCCCAACTTTATTTAAATAGTCTGTACACTGTGTACAGACTGTACACTGTACACTGTGTACAACTTTATTTAAACCCTCAGTTCACTGTGAAGGATAGATTCTTAGAAAGTGTGAGTTGATGCAAAACGCCACATAATGAAAGCAGGTCCTCAGCTAATGTAATTTTGCTCAACATAAATTGGGATTGTTTTGTTTTCTCATCAATGTTATGAAATGATGTGGAATGAAACAATTCTATTCAAGAACTTGCTGTATATTAATTCACACAATTTCCCCCTTTTATCGAGATCTTTCTTTGAAAGCATTATAATCAAAACTCAGCTTTAAACATCGGAGGGGAGAGCCTATACTGTCAAGAAATTAATAAGGATGTAAGAAAATGGTACTTCATTTAAAATATAAATTAATTAAAAATTTTAAAAAAGCCCTCACGTTTATCTTCATTCAATGGCTTTTTTTGTTCTTTGGTACTAAGAAGGGTTATCTCGGGTGTTTTTCTTGTACCACCTTGGAGAAAAATCTCACAGATTGGAAATCTTCAGGTACCAGATTGTGCAGACCCAGTCAGGATTTGGTATTTAAGATTCCAGGAGTCTATTCTGTCAAGTGTGACTATGCAAGGGTTTATTAGCAAAACATAGCAAGGGTCTTTCAGGGAGATTGAAGAGTCTTTCTGGAGGAGTCTTCCAATAGACAAAAATCTCCAGGTTGCAGTCTGTGTTGCTTAAGTTCTTCAGCTTTTTGGAGAATTATGTGAAAAGATTGTTCAACCAGAACATGATTTTTTTTTAAAGTTTTACTGGATTTATTTATTTAAGATTTATTTATTTATGCATACAAGAACTGGGGTACAGGGCCTCCCCTGGTGGTGCAGGTGGTTGAGCACAGCGCTGTGAAGCTGTCCACCATCTCTGCAGTGTCAGTTTGATCCCCACCAGCTGGTGAGGGTCTCACATGGCATGGCAGACCTCTCTTGTCATGCCCTCTGCATCCCTCAGCAGTGTATTTTGTCAGTCTGCCTGTTCTGTTCCCTGCTCTGTCTCTGGTGAATCCTCTTACCCTCCTGTGCGCATCTGACCTGTACCCTGGTTCTTATACAAATAAATAAATAAATAAATAAATAAATCTTTTAAAAAAAGAACTGGGGTACAGGCCAGGGATGGGGGGGGTGAAAGGATTCACCAGAGATAGAGTGGGGAGCAGAACAGGCAGACTGACTGAAATACACTGCTGAGGGGAGCAGCGGGCGAGTCAGGAGAGGTCTGCTGTGCCATGTGGGTAGCTCCTTGGCCGGGATGGAACTTGTGCTGCAGTGGCTGCGAATAGCTTCAAGGTTGCATTTTACCCCCTTGTGCCACCAGGGAAGCCCAGAACATGAAATTTTTAATAAAATACAATTAAGCTTTCATATTATTAAAGTATATTTAATAATATGAAAATAATAATATATTTTCTTAATTAGTTGCAGGTCAAAAAGGACAGGGGCTAGGAGCATTGGCTCCTTGTGGTTATTTCAAAGGATTATTTCCAAAAGGGGTGAATCTCCAATTTAGAAGCCATTCTTTTCACTAAGATATTGGAGGATCTCTACAAGTCTGGCCAATTGAATTTGAATAATATCATTGGTGTATTCAATTAAACTGGAGGATTAACAGTGGCAGGCATAATGAAAATTTTATAAAAGTGGCCTATTGGTACAAACTTGTCAGACCAACTGGCCAGTAAAATGGGTACCTCGATTAATACGAAATTCAAGAAGAGTTTCCCAAGTAATGATACATTATCTTTACAATCCTTGACTTTACCTTTAACAAAACAAGCATGTGAATTAACTGATAGAAGTATAAAAAAAAAAACAACAGGTTGATAAGTTTGCCTCACTATGTAAAATTCTTCAGCAAACCATGAAGTTCCTCAGTTAGTTTTGGAAACTCCTTATCTATGAATCACAAGTGACAGTCCAGGGAACACAAGACATCTGAGGTTTGTGTGGATCCTCAGAGGGCCTAATTTTATTTTATTTATTTATTTTTTAAAAAAGATTTATTTATTTATGCATACAAGAACTGGGGTATAGGCCAGAGGTGGGGGGCTGAGAGGATTCACCAGAGACAGAGTAGGGAGTGGAACAGGCAGACTGAAATACGCTGCTGAGGGGTGCAGTGGGCGAGGCAAGAGAGGTCTTCTGGCCCGCCAGGGATTGAACTCATGCTGCAGAGGCTGAGGATAGCTTCATAGTGCTGTGGTTAACTCCTTGAACCACCAGGGAGGCCCAGAAGGCCTAATTTTAAAAGGGCAGATTCCAGTAAGTTCAGAGGAGGAGGGATAAGAAATTCAGGAGAAAGGGCTGGTTCGGGGGAGAAGTGGAATGGGGATGCTAAGCGTGTGGAGGCAGGGTAGGTGGTATAGAAAGAGAGGACAGGGTGGGACTTGAGGCCTGAGTGCATGGCTGCCAATACCTGATTGGAGACAAAAGGTGGGGGAGGGGAAAGGGAGGCTTCAGAAGTCATTTTAGCTTTCATTAATTATTTGCCCACCTCAGATAAAATTGAAGTTTATTTTGCAAAGAGGTAATTTTAGAATCCTGGTAATGTTTAAAAGCTTCAAGACACCAACTGAAATAGGATTTCCATTCAGTTTTAACAATTTCAGTATCATGACTGTCTAATTGGTTTCAAGAAAAATAAATTTGGTGATTTCAAACATTCCCCATAATGGTCATTGGTGTTCTAAATTACCTTTGGTCTACTTAATAAGAAATTTGGTCTATTAAAGCATATTTTTGGTTTATTTAAAAAAAACCCTTGATCTATTTAATAAGAAATGTGTATGAGGAAGAATTGGTGTGTGTGGGGGCAGGGAGATATTTTCAAGTTATTTAGATAACCAGGAACCTATTTATCCCCAAAATTATGTTTATTAAGGTAAAGTAAGTTTACATTTTTGTACCTGCTTTAGGGGCTATTGACACCTACACATTTATATTTTCACACTGTGACCACCATTTTCTTTTATTATTAGAGCCAGGCATCCCTAAAATATTAATTTGTTATAGGATGCATCCCTGGGGCAGGGGAGGAGCATTAGCGAAGGCCATGGGAACAAGTACCATTTCCCCACCCATACTTCTATGCTCCCTGCATCTCAGACTCCCTGGATTACAAATCTTTGGATGCCATGAAACAAATTTCCTGAGTGAGGGGGTGCACTGCTAGGAAGTAGGGGCAGAGTTGAGTGGCCACGTAGATCTTTAAAACAGTGAAGACAGGTGGATCTTGCTCCCTGGGCTTTGGGCTTTGAGTTGCCTCCTGGTGTGGCTGGTAGTATAGTCAGGTCCCCCCCAGAGCCCCCTCTGTCTCTCTCCTCCTCCTTGTAATTAAACTTAAAAATATGTTTTTCTCTCTGTATGTCTGCTTTCACATCTGTCTCTAGTTCTTCAGCATGTAGATGAGGACTCACAAACCAGGGAACCCTTCTTTTTTTTAAAAAAAAGATTTATTTATGCTTACAAGAACTGGGGTATAAGCCAAAGGTGTGGGGGTGAGAGGATTCACCAGAGACAAAGGGGGGAGCAGAACAGGCAGATCTACTGAAATACGCTGCTGAGGGGAGCAGTGGGCAAGACAGGAGAGGTCTGCTGCGCCATGTGTGTCAGCTCCTTGGCTGGGGATCCAACTCATGCTGCAGTGGCTGTGGATAGCTTCACAGTGATGTGACTTAATGCCTTGTACCACCAGAGAGGCCCTCAGGGAACCCTTCTTATTTCTGGGGTTGCCTGCTAAAAGCAACAATGGTTCCCTTTAAGCTCCAAATTACCAGATAAATACCAAATAGTACAAATTCATCTACTGTCTTTCCCATGAGGCAAGGGAGAAATTTTATCGGGTTCCCTAGAAGCTATACTGAGTTTCCATTCATTTCATCTCATCAATCAAACAAGACTACCAGATTTTCCTAATATAGATTTGTAGGCAGTTTTGTCATGAGTATTAGGATAAAACATTTAATTACACCACAGTGACATTCAAAGCTCTGACAAAACCAAGCCATCACAACACTGACAGCCAAATATTAACCTATTGTTTTGATTTCATAACTGAAACTTTTAACCTTCAAAAGAAAAAACCCTAATTTCCCAACTCCCACTTTACCAGTTTACCCTCTATTCAGTATGTACCCAACACTAATAACCCAGGTAGAAAAGAAAAGATCACTATACTCAATATTACAATTTATAGGCATGTGTGTTTCAAACCGACACATTAAATTCCAAGTTGGCCCTATTAAAATTATCCCAGGCCATGCTTCCTGGGAGGAGTTGAGCAGGTTCCCATTATATTTCAGGGCCACATATATTGTTGCCATCAATACCAATTCTATGTCTTCCAGAGGCCAGAAGAATTTAGATACAACAGGGAAGACATACAGACATATTAACACATGGAGACAAATATTTTCCTTAGTTTCTATTTAACCCAAATGGCATATCTTAAGCAACTGCAGTTTTACTCATATTCATAAAGCCACACAGTTTTCTCTTGCTTTCTAAACTAATCTTAGTTTAGAGGCTAGATTATTTTCATCACTGCCTGATGGAAAGGCAGTTCCAGTCACATTGAAGTTGCCAGATTGTTTGTTCATCTAAGCATGTACCTGCAAAAACAGTCTGTAAAAAAACAAAAGGGAAGAATCAAAATATAGGCCCATAAGAAAAAAAATAACCTTACAAAAATCAAAATTGTGAAAAAAAAAAATTAAAGCCAAAATCAAAACTAAATTCTTTCATTAGAATCGAAGTCAAATTCCCAAGACTGGGCAAGAATGAGAACAGAAGTCACATGGCTTCAGATATCATCCTACATCCCCTAGACTTTTTGGAAGGAGAGAAAAGTCTTAGAGTAATTAGCATGGAAGGCTCACAGTCTTAACCATCTCATGGTCTCTAGTGTTCACACCGAAGTCAATCCTGGGTATCCCGCAACAGAAGCTAAAAGAGTTTTTGCTCCTTTTTTATTTTTTTAAAGATTTATTTTTTATTTATACAATAGCTGGAGTACAGGCCATAGGAGCAGGAGGGTGAGGGGATTCACCAGAGACAGAGTGGGGAACAGAACAGGCAGACTGACTGAAACACACTGCTGAGCGGAGTGGCGGGGGAGACAGGAGAGGTCTGCTGTGCCATGTGGGTATCTCCCTTGCTGGCTGGGAATTGAACTTGCACTGCAGAGGCTGTGGACAGCTTCACAGCGCTGTGCTCAACCCACTGTGCCACCAAGGAGGCCCCTGCTCTTTTTTAAAATATCTCAGATCTTTGAGAGCTTCCTAAGACCAATGGGTTTTGGTCTCTGGTTCATCAACTTCCAGGGCTTTCTTTACTCTGATGTACTCAGGATTTTATACCTTTAAGTTTCAAAGAACTGTGGGTGGTTAGCAAAACATCTTTTTTTTTAATAATAAATTTTATTTTTATATTCCCCATACAATTGCAACTCCCCCAATCTGACCCCAATCCCTCCCCTCCCGCCCCCCACCCCCCAAAAAGTGTCTCTGGTTCATAGTTTTTGTTGATTTTGATTTTCACTTTCTTATAGTTATTCATTTTCCTGGTCTCTTATTTAAGTTTTCTAGATTCAACAGCCCAAATGCCCAAAAATAGATGATTGGATCAAGAAGATGTGGTACATATATATCATGGAATATTACTCAGCATTCAAAAAAGATAAACACATGCAATTTACAGCAACATGGATGGCGCTGGAAGGGATCATGCTCAGTGAAATAAGCCAAAAAGAAAAAGAAAAATATCGGATGGTCTCACTCATAGCAAAACATCTTAAGAACCAGTCTATTTCTCTGACAATTGTACTTGAATGTCTCCACTCTGCCAAGTGTTGGGTAAGACCTGATGACCGTATGTGAAAGCATGCAAAGGTTCATCTAGAGGCATCAAGATCCTAGAGAGGCAAAAGGATATGCTTTACTTGCTATTATTTCGTACATTTTTGTTCCATATCTGCTGCAGTGTTCAGAGTAGAAAATTGGAAAGGTATTCCAAAGACAATTTATTAATTTTTTTTAAAGATTTATTTATACAAGCACTGGGGTACAGTCGGAAGCACGGGAGGGTGAGAGAATTCACCAGAGCCAGAGTGGGGAATAGAACAGGCAGAGTGATGAAATACACTGCTGAGGAGAGCAGCGGGGCGTGGCAGGAGAGGTCTGCGCACCATGTGGGACCCTCGCCAGCGCCGGGGATCGAACCGGTGCTGCAGAGGCTGCAGGCAGTTTCGCAGCCCAGCGCTCAACCGCTGCGCCACCAGGGGAGGCCCTTATTAATTTTTTAAAGATTTATTTATTTATGCATACAAGAAGTGGGGTGTAGCCAGAGGTGTTGGGGGTGAGAGGATTCACCAGAGACAGAGCGGGGAACAGAACAGGCAGACTGACTGAAATACACTGCTGAGGGGAGCAGTGGGCAAGTCAGGAGAGGTCTGCTGTGCCATGTAGGTAGCTCCCAGGCTGAGGATTGAACTCAACTCAGGCTGCAGTGGCTGCGGACAGCTTCATAGGTTGCGTCTTAACCCCTTGCGCCACCATGGAGGCCCCAAAGACAATTTAAAGATGCTCAAATATAACCCAATTCTAGGACCTGTTCTTATCTGAAGGAGGGTAATTGACCTTTTCTGATGCCAGTGCAGTTGGGTTTCTTGATACAGTCTGCCAAGGTCTTCTTTGTGGTGTGATTCGTTTTCTCAGTTTGTCCTGTGAATTTGGTTTCCAGTGTGTAACTTCCACATAACCTGTAAAGCATTCCTTAGTTTTTGATTAACGTCTGAAATAAATATACGTCCTTTGTCACTCTGAATGGCATTGAGTAATCCTAAGTGAGGGATTAGTGCATTCAGCAATCGTTTGGCAGCCTTTGCAGCTTTTTCCATCCTACTGGAAAATGCTTCCACACATCCTGAGAAGGTATCCAAAAAGCCACAATATACTTATAATTGCCAGTGGCCCTGGGCATTTGAGTAAATTCCACTTGCCAGTCTTCAAAAGAGGACTTGCCTAGTGTTGGACCTCAGTAACTTTAGGGAGTGAGTCAGCCTTGAGATTATTCTGGGCACATAAATGACAATGAAGGCATTAAGGCCTTTTCAAGGAGAAAAGACCTCTTATCCATTTGGGACAACATAATAATGCGTTGTCCAATCTTTTTTCAATTGTTTTTTCCTGACCCTATACTAAATATGTGAAATAATCATTTTACAGTGAAGGAAAATGAAGCTAGTCTAAGGATATGTATGTCATTCAAGTAAATTATAAAGGAAACCTGAAGTATGTCAAGTTTGCCTATTTATGTGCATCAATTGCTTGCTAAACCAGTTTGATTCTGAAATAAATTGCGATAATACTTCATTAAAGAACAGCAACAAAGAGTGAGAAGAGAAAACTCTCCTTGATTTCTAAACATGGTGTGGACTTGGCAGGATGCTCGGTGTGAGGCCCAGAGCAGGGCCATCAGCTTCTAATTATCTGCAGGGCTTCCAGGCAGGCATCTGCACAGAGCTCCAACACATTTAGAGGAAATGCCAACAGAAAGAAGGTCTGGAATGTGCACAGTCCCTGGGGGTGAGGCATCGACCCCCCAGCTTGTACCCTGGATGAAACCAGGAGAGAAAGAGAGCGATAGCGAGACAGAGACAGAGAGACAGAGAGATGGAGAGAGAGACAAAGAGAAGAGAAAGATATTCTCTCTGGCCCATCACTCATGTTCTCATTCATACAGAGTACTCTGCTGGCTGCTGCTGGCTCATTTATTTATTATTTGTATTTTAATTTTTTAAAAAATTTATATCTTTTTACATATCCTTTCTTTGTATACAGTGTATGCTTCTTCTGCTCAGGTATACTCCATGTAAAACTCCCATCACCAATTCACCCATGCACCATTACCATACTCACTTGTGCTCTTTTAACCCCTGTTTTTTCTTTTAAGTGAATTATTATTATTTTTTTAAGATTTATTTTTTATTTATACAATAGCTGGAGTACAGGCCAGAGGTGAGGGAGGGTGAGAAGATTCACTAGAGACAGAGTAGGGAACTGAACAGGCAGAGAGACCGAAAGCACTGCTGAGGGGAGCAGCAGACAAGACAGGAGAGGTCTGCTGTGCCATGTGGGACTCTCCCTGGCTGGCTGGGAATCGAACCCGTGCTGCAGAGGCTGCATACAGCTTCACAGTGCTGTGCTCAACCTGCTGCGCCACCGGGGAGGTCCTCAACCCCTATTTTGATCCCTCTTCCTCCCCATCCCCTGCAGAATGTCTCTGATTTATAGTTGCCTGCTAGTTTTGTTTTTTCACTTATGATTATTATTTTTTCCTGATCCCTTATTTGGTTCCTCTATATTCCTCCTATAAATGAAACAATCCAATGTTTTTCTTTTTCCTTCTGGCTTATTTCACTGAGCATAATCCCTTCTAGCTCCATCCATGTTGCTGAGAATGGCATCAGTTTATCTTTTTTGATTGCTGAATACTATTCCATTGTGTATATGTACCACATCTTCTTGATCCAGTCATCTATTGTTGGGCATTTGGTTTGTTCCATATCTTATCTATTGTAAATAGTGCTGCAATAAACATAGGGGTGCAGGTATCATTTTGAGTTAATGTTTTTGTGTCCTTTGGGTTGATTCTTAGGAGTGGAATTGCTGGGTCATATGGTAGCTCCATTTTTAGTAGTTTGAGGAACCTCCACACAGCTTTCCATAGTGGTTGGACCAGTTTGCATTCTCACCAGCTACATAGAAGAGTTATTTTTTCTCTACATCCTCACCAACATTTGTTGTTGCTAGTTTTTTAAATTGTGCCATTCTCACTGATGTAAAGTGATATCTCATTGTGGTTTTGATTTACATTTCTCTGATTACAAGTGATGTTGAACATTTTCTCATATGCCTGTTGGCAATTTGGTTTTTCTCTTTGGAGAAGTGTCTTTTTAGCTCTTCTGCCCATTTTTTGACTGGATTTTTTACTTTGTTTTTGTTGAATCCTGTGAGTTCTTTGTAGATCTTTTGAATAGTCCCTTATCAGTTTTGTTGTGTGGAAAATTTTTTCCCAATCAGTAGGGTGTCTCTTATTTTTTTGTTTTTCTCTTTTGCTGTATAAAAACTTTATAGTTTGATATAATTCCAGGTGTTGGTCTTTTCCTTCACTTTCTTTGCTTTGTGGGATGTGTCTTTAAATGTATTACTGAGATGTATGTCATGTAGTGTTTTGCCTATATTTTTCTATATATTTTATGGTTTTAGGTCTTATGTCCAGTTCTTTTATGCACTTTGAGTTGATTTTTGTGCATGGTGTTAGGTAGTCTAATTTCTTTTTTTTTTAAATTTATTTATGCATACAAGAACTGGGGTACAGGCCAGAGGTGCGGGAGGGAGAGAGAATTCACCAGAGATAGAGTGGGGAGCAGAACAAGCAGATGGATGAAAAAATACTGCTGAGGGAAGAGAGGGTGAGGCAGGAGAGGTCTGCTGTGCCATGTGGATATCTCCCTGGCCAGCCAGGAATCGAACCCACTCTGCAGAGGCTGCAGACAGCTCCACAGCTCTGGGCTCAATGCCCTGCACCACCGGGGATGCCCTAGTTTCATTCTTTTGCATGCGGTGGTCCAGTTTTCCCAGCACCATTTATTGAACAAACTGCCCTTGTTCCACTGCATATTCTTTGCTCCTTTGTCAAAGATTTTTTGTCCATATATGCATGGCTTTTATTTCTTGGTTTTCTATTTGGTTCCATTGGTTGGTATGTCTGTTTTTGTTCCAGTACCATAGTGTTTTAATTATTATGGCTTTGTAGTAGAGGTTGAAATCTGGGAGTGTGATACTTCCATTCTCTTTCATTTTAGTCAGGAGAGCATTGTCTATTTGAGGTTTTTTTTTATGGCTGCATATGAATTTCATCAATATATGTTCTATCTTTGAAGAATGTCATTGAGATTTTTAGGAATTTCTTTTAACAATGTTTTATAATTTTCTTTGTGTATGTCCTTCACCTCTTTTAGGTTTATTCCCCAGTATTTGATTTTTTTTGTTTCAATTATAAAAGGGATGGTTGTCTTGATTTCTTCTTCTTCAGATTGATTGTTTATATATAGGAAGACTACTGATTTTTATGTGTTGATTATGTATCCTGCTACTTTACTAAACTGGTTGATTATTTTAATTATTTTTTGCAGAGTTTTTAGAGTTCTTTGTGTATATTATCATATAATCTTCAAAAAGTGATAGTTTTATTTCTTTGCCTATTTGGATTCTTTGTATGTTTTCCCCTTATTGCTCTGGCTAGGACTTCTAGTATTATATTGAAAATCAGTGGTGAGAGTGGACACCCTTGTCTTGTCCCAGATCTTAAGGGAAAAGATTTCACTTTTTCACTGCTGAGAATGATATTGGCTATGGGTTTGTCATATACAGCTTTTATTATGTTAAGTTATGTTCCTTCTATCCCAAGAATTTCAAGGGCCTTCATCATAAATGGATGTTGAACTTCATTAAATGCTTTCTCAGCATCTACTGATATGATCATGTGGTTTTTATTTTTCTTTTTGTTGATGCGTTGGATTACACTAATTGATTTTTGGATGTTAAACCATCCTTGTGCCCATGGAATAAATCCCACTTTGTCATGGTGAATTATCTTTTGATGCACTGTTGAATTCTATTGGCTAGGATTTTATTGAGGATTTTTGCATCAGTGTTTATTAGAGAGGTTAGCCTGTAGTTGTTTTTTTTTTTTTTTTTGTGTGTGTGTGTGTGTGTGTGTTGTCCTTATTCAGTTTTGGTATAGTGTAATTTTGGCTTCATAAAATGTATTTGGTAGTATTCCTTCCTTTTCAATTTTTTGAAAGAGTTTGCATAGGACAGGCACTAGTTCACTTCTGAACATTTGGTAGAATCATTTGTGAAGTGATCAGATCCTGGGCTTTTGTTTTAGGGGAGGGTTTTGATTATCATTTTAATTTCACTGCTTATAATTGGTTTGTTTAGGTGTTCTATTGCTTCTTTATCTAGCTTTAGGTGATTATAGAGTTCTAGGAATTTGTCCATTTCTTCTAGATTGTTAAACTTGTTTTCATATAACTATTCATAGCAATCTTTGATTATTCTTTGGATTTCTGTTGTGTCTGTTTTAATTCTCCTCTTTCGTTTTTTTTTTTTTTAATTTTCTAGAGGCATGTCTTATTTATTTATTTATTATTTGTTTGTTTGTTTGGTTTATACATGTACTGGGTACAGTCAGAAGCGCGGGAGGGTGAGAGAATTCACCAGAGCCAGAGCAGGGAGCAGAGCAGGCAGAAGGACCGAAGTACACTGCTGAGGGCAGCAGCGGTGGCAGGAGAGGTCTGCACACCATGTGGGACCCTCCTCCGGTGGCCGGGGAGCAGCGGGGGATCGAACCGGCGCCACAGAGGCTGCAGGTAGCTTCGCAACCCAGCGCTCAACCGCTGCGTCACCGGGGAGGCCCCTCTTTCGTTTAATGATCCTATTTATTTGTCTAATGCGTCTGGGTCCTGCCAGGAACTTGCCATATTATTTCTCACCTATCAGTTGTTTTTATGGGAAATCTTGATCCTATGATGTCACTCCTACTGGCTCATTTATATACACAACCAGGGAAATAAAGTGTGGTGTTTCCCAACAGTTGGGTGACTTCTGTGATTCTGCAACAGTTGAAAATACCTCTGGGAAGTGGGTTCTGATCTCCTACTTGGATTGCTTATGGAGATGAATTTCATTGCCAACTCAATTTCCTTAGCCAGCTTCTCATTTTCTTCCCTGTTCTCAAAGACTCCCCTACATGGCTTTTCTGGGTCTTTGTGGTCCTACACACATGTGGTTTTTTAATCATTGATATACACTCACCTCAAATTTGAGGTTCTGGGACAGATCTGGAAATATGTGCAGTCTTTTTTTGCATAGCTTTGGGATGGTGGCCCCTCTGCCTTGAGGATGTATACCCTTCCACAAAAGGCTGAAAAATTAACAGTACTTTTTTCATAGACTTAGCCCTGTGAGGACCAGCAAGGGAGACTTTGTTAGGGAATCTTGATGAAACACAGATATGTGCATTCCTAAAACAAAATTGTGCTCAGGTGTGGGCCAGTGGTTACAAAACCCTGGGACAGTGTGGATAGAAAGTCTCTTCCATGAGAACCTCGGGCATTTCCCAGAGTGCTAGCCCTGGAGCCTGCAGGGCTCAGCTTGCAAAAGTTGTTTCAGGAAAGGTTAGCCCAAAACAATAAAGGCAGGCTCCTTGTCACTTGCAGATCAGACCATAACACCTGGTTAGCATATAAATCAGGACATCAGGACAGCCAACGGAGGTAGAAATGCATGCCCTTCTAAAATGCACACTCTGCTGGGTGATACTGCTCATACTCCTGTTTTCTCCAGGCTAGCAAATCTCTTTCTATTATTTTTTCTGGTCAAGGTCCATCCCCTGAAGAGTCTTCCATCATGCTCTGTGAATGTGAGGCCCATGGATTTGGTACCTGAATTGAAGAATTGGCTGATCAGGTGCGAGCTATAAGTTGATTGGTTCTATGGGTCAATCAGCCATAGGATTGAAAATGGTCCAATCAGACATTTAGATGGTGATGGAGATGGGGAGCCTGAAATTGGTATAATGGAGGGCAGGAGTCAGCTAGGGACTCATTCTGTGTTTGAGAAGTACTCTGTCCCTGGCCTCCAAGGAAAGAAGCAGCATCTAGGAGCAGAACTGCAAAGGAAGAAAAGCTGAAAATCTTCACAGAGAAGTCTGATGAGATTTGCAGGGGTCGGGACAGTGGTACCTGCCTCCAACTTGCCTTTGATCTGCCTCTGACATCACCTGAAAGGAGTACCAAAGGCTGTAGGCCTGGGGTGGGCCTGGTTGTTGGTGTGGGCCAATAACTAAGAAAGAGTTGTTAACACAGTGTTTCTGACACCTTTGACTCCTGGTGACTGGTGGTAACAGGCATTACTGGTCAGTACTGTTGATGGGTGATTAGCATTTGGTGTCTGGGTCACCTGTTGATCTTCCAGCTCCACCACTGCACCTCCTGGTGCATTCGCTTCCATTGCTATTTGGTCCAGCGTCCAGTGCTGTGCATCCCAACTTTCAGACTGTTGTTGTGGACTGCTGTGGTGTCATCTCTATGATCCCCAACTGTGAGCACCTCCAGCTGTGGTGAGTTGGATCCTGGCCCAATGCTTGCTGGTGTGCCAAGAGTTCCCGGTCGTCTTTGACAGGACTGTGCCATCTTGGATGAGCAGCCTTTTGTTTGGGACTTCTGGACACAGTGGACAATATCTGGGTTGAGATAGCTGGCCACTTATGGCCCTAGAAACTCTTCATTTCCCCTATTTGTTAAATATACCTTATTGTTTTTGTTCCCTGAAATTAAGTGCTCTTGCAATTGTGTGCATGGGTGAGAGCCCACAGTGACCTGTTCCCCATTGGCCGCCATCCTTAGATGGCTATAGCAATCCCTATAGCCCCATCACTATTGCCCTGCTTTTGGTTTATTACTGTTCTTTCTCCTAATTCTAGGGGTTGGGACCCAGAGGGTTACCAGATGATTTCCTTTGCACAGGTACAGTGGGAAGGCTGGCACTTGCCTCAGATCCTCTTAATGTTTACTGAGGTCCTCTAGTCACCAAATGAGGTTTGTTTCTATCTCTGTTGTTCACTCCTCCCCACTTCTTCCTGTGTCTTTATCTTTCATTTTTCTTTTTTAAAATTTCAACATTGTACAAAATGCCAAATATTAACCTGGGAAAAATGTTAGGTTAATTCTTTTCAGTATTGGGAATTCATTAAACTCACTGTTTTAGATTTTTTTCAAACCTTGTTTTTTCTTTTAAAAAATACATCTTGGCTTTTTAACAAATGAGGTCAGTAAGTGCCTAAGAAGGGATCCATGTAGATGAATATTCAATGCTCCTATTCCTCAGGAAACAGGAAGTGAAGAATTGTGTAAAAATCCATGAATATGCTCCTGGCTGTTTGAAAAGAGCCAGAATAGCTTCAACTTCAAAAATACTGTATTCAGTTTGGTTGCAGTTGGGCGCGGGGAATTTTCTAAAATCAAAAGCAGCTGTTTCATCTCATTTTAGCATTGGACTGAATTACATAGATGCCCTGCAGGAATAGGAGAGCCCCGGAGTCACTACTCAGCACGGCAGCCTTTTCCGGGATGGAGTAAATCAAGTTCCTTCCAGACAGCTGCTTGCATTTGTTTACCATGCACCCATGACTCTTGGGGTGGGGTCGGTAGGTAGAGATGAAGTCATGATGGGAGCTTTCAAAGAACATATTTCTGCATGAGCATCTGGTCTACACTGGCACAGCATGTTGATCCAAGGAGAATAAAACAGTGCCTCACAGCAACCCTAACAGAGACACTTCCCACTTACATTGAGACTCAGAGCCAAGGGTGATTTGTAATTGCTTTTATTTTATTCTTGTAAAAATTGAGCATGCATACCATAAGAATTCAGATGTTACAGACAAACTATCAAGCAAGAATTAGAACCCAAAATCTCAGTCCATTTTCCTAGAAGTTTTATCCCTGATGGACGCAGTTGTGTTATTCCAAATTCTTCCATTTTCTGAGCATGAACAGGTGTGAGTGTGCATGTCTGTTTGATAGGTATATGTGCATGTGCACATATATATGCATAAGCACATGTACATACACATATACAGATATGTTCTCACCTATAAATAGAGTGCAGCCCTGGTCAAGCTGACTAGGTCTTCCTGGTGAGAGGACCTGGCACAGTTCTTACCCAGTCTCCACCTTTCTGCTTTTTTCAGCCAGATCTGTCTTCCAGGGAGATTTGGAGTCAGTGGTCATGCTTGCAACTTTTGGAGGTTGACATCCTGGCTTTAAATCCCACCTTCCTTCATCTAACTAACTCTGTCACCTTTCAACTCAGGTCCTCGGTTTTCTCCACTGTGAAATACAGCCCTGTTGTCATAATGCAGAGGTTTAAGTGAGGAGTGCATGAAGAGCTCTCCACACAGTGTTGGCTAATGTGTGCTAATGAGCTGTGTATTATGGTAACATGAACATTATAAACACTTCACTCCAGTACCCATAATGGACGTCCTCCTGATGTTTCCCTGAGCAGGGTCAACAATCTGTGACTTGTGTTTTGCTTCTACCTCCTGGACCTGTTTTCTTTGCAACAAAATGGCCTTACTAAAAACAAGGGTTTGACATGTCCCAGCTTAAATGGCACCCTTTCTTTGAATTCCTTCTAGATTTCCCTCCTCTGCTAGCCACCTCCATGCTCCTGGATACCTCTGCATTGTTTTGAGTTTGTTGGGTCCCTAGGGTGCCTTCTCACTACCCTGCTGTGCGCGGTTATGTGTATTCGTGGTGTCCAGAATCTTGTGTGTAATTGATGCACCAGTCATGCTTATCAATGGATTAATTACAAACAAAGAAATACTCATTTTTAACCTGAAACTTAAGTATGTCCTTCCCATGGCCTCTGCTTTATGCACAGTGTCTAAATCCTGAGAAAGAGTCATCAAGAGGTTGTCCTTTGAGGGAATATTAAAGCTAGCACAAGTTAAGCTGGAGAAGAGACTAAACAACCTGATACATAAGAATAGTAGTGGGTGGATCCCACATTTCCAGATGAAGGTAGCAATTGAACAGCATAGACCAGTGTTTAAAAATGATGACATGTCCCTCTCAAGTGGCAGGAGGAAACAGAGTGACTCCCACAGTGAGGACTGTGGCATGGCCAGTGGTCTCTCGCTTTCCCAGGTATCATGTGGACAGGTGAAGGGACAGGACAGAAGTCCCCCTGCTCCTGAATGCCTACCCAAATAGTGCATTTATCAAGTGGTTAAGCAGGTAGATCCGGCTGTCAAATTCACCCCCTTTTGGCGGAACCTATGGCCTCCCCCAGGATCTGGATACGGGAAGACTTTCATAGACTGAGCGACTGTCAACTCCGAGTTGTGGACACACTGCCATGGTTAATAAGGAACA
Organism: Talpa europaea; assembly: GCF_964194135.1. Taxonomy (NCBI): domain Eukaryota; kingdom Metazoa; phylum Chordata; class Mammalia; order Eulipotyphla; family Talpidae; genus Talpa; species Talpa europaea. The sequence goes on along the minus strand of NC_140078.1, from coordinate 48,076,876 downwards.
CATTTTACTTGAGTTAAATTCTCAGCAACTGCTTGCAAGATTCTTGGCTGGTGAACTGAATGAAGGCCCCAGGGGGAGAGGAGGGGCAGTCGTGCAACTGGAGAGTTGGAGCTGGATTTCTTTCGTGAAATAGTTCTTTCCACTTAGATGATGTTACATGTGCAGAAGTTGGTCCTGGACAGTCTTGCAAGCACTCAAAACAGTCCAATTATCTTTCCCCCCAGGTCTGAAAGGGTGATGATAGCCTCTGTGGCAGGTTTTTTCTGTGTTTATATTGCTCAATGTTGCCCTTGGGCTTTGAGGCTGGCAAGGCTATTTTCTAGATGACAAGAGTCACTTTCAGGAAGCCCCTCAATAGTAGCAGAGAGGCTACTGTCCTCCTCTGCATGGGCATGTCATCAGCTCATACTGGTGTGTCACACATAACAGCTGCTGTTCCACATACGTTTTGACTTGGTGAGCTTAACAATAGGACAAAATACCATGGGCTGTGGCCCAAACAGCAGGCATTGGTTTCTCACAGCTCTTGGGATCAGGACACGGGATTGCTGGACTGTGGTGATAGCCCTTTTTGTGGGTGCAGGTGGCCACCTCCCCACTATGTTTGCATGTGGGAGGGAGAGAGGAAGGGAGCAGGAGGGAGAGAAAGGCAAGCTCTCAAAGTTTCCTATTATAGGGCCTCCCTGGTGGTGCAGACGGTTGAGCACAGCACTGTGAAGCTGTCCTCAGCCTCTGCAATGCCGGTTCCATCCCCGGTGGCCTCAGAGCAACCCACATGGCGAGCAGACCGCTCCTGTCTCGCCTGCTGCTCCACTCAACAGTGTATTTCTTCAGTCTGTCTGTTCTGGTCCCCGCTCTGTCTCTGGTGAATCCTTTTACCCTCCCACGCATCTGGCCTGTGCCCCGGCTCTTGTATAAATAAAAAAAATAAATCTTAAAAATAAGTTTCCTATTATAGGACATTAATTACACCATGGAGGCCCCATGCTTGTGTCCTCCTTTGACCCTCAGCACCTCTTTAAGTCCTACCATCAAATATCATTTCATGTGGGGTTAGGGCTACAATATACAGATTTGGGGGAATATGTACCATCCACACAAGAATTCTCTCCTCTAAGAACTAATAGTGTATGAAGGGGTGCTTTCAGGTGGGTGCATGTTCTATCTGGAGCCCTCTCTGTCCCTCAGCCACTGTGTGGGTTCTCCGTGCTGGAATCCTGGGTTCCGTGTCCTCTGCGCACAGTGTGTGGTTTGGCCCCCACACTCTCCAGGGGATGGCCCTCTCAGACACACTTCTTCATGTTTGCTACGAGGAAACGTCACCTCAGATTTGACGTGAGGGTCTACTGTGAGGGATGGGGTCTCCATGTAAGCCCAGTTCCTTATCTGGTGTTCCCCTGATCACTGGGAACACTGTGGCCCCAGGCCAGGTTGCTGAGACCCCCTCTGCTACTTTTGCTGAGGGTGATTTTCAGGAGTGTGACCAGGTTACATCTAAGGAGACTTGAACTGGGGACTGGGGAGATCTGAGTGGAAAATGGAGGGCCGTGGGAAGGCTCAGGGCAAAATTGAGGAAGAGAGAGAGAGAGAGAGAGAGAGAGAGAGAGAGAGAGAGCACTAGAGTTCAGGGGCAGGGGTACGGCATAGGGAGGGAGGAAGACCCCTAGTCCTGGGGTGGTCCTCTCCAGAGTTAGTCCTCACAGTGGCCATGGAGAAGGCTGCATTGGTATCAGTTTCTCAGGTGAAGAAGACTCAGGCTAAAAATTGCATGAATAGGGTTTGAACTGTTGTCACCATTGAAGAAGAGCAAATATGTGGTCCCAGGGACCTATCACCTGTGACCATGATTTTTTTTTTTGGTCCTCATGGTATTTTATTTGTAGTTGAGTTAGTTACCGACATTTAAAAATCAGGCGGCTTTACATAAAAACTAGGGTTCTTGACTTCTTCGACAGTCTTGTCCCCACAGGACCCACTTTTCCCATCTGAGAATCTGAAGGGGGCTCAGCCCTCAAGTGTGCACAGGTCCACCATGCTGAGGGCTGAGGTGAGACGAGCACACTGTCCTAGAGGCCTGGGTTTTGGGTCCTGTGACCAGGTCACGAGGCTTTCCTCAGTCCTGCAGGGTTGACTGGGGCCAAGTTCTGCCCCACTGTGTGCGTGGAGCCTCAGATCTCAGACTTCTGGCAATGAGCCACATGGCTGGCTGCTGTAGTCCTTGACTGTCAGAAACCTGCATCTGAGAGGAAATCATGCTCACTCACCCAACAAAAGCATTGGCAAATGACTTGGAAGCAAAAAATAGCCATTGCTTCCATTCGCAATGGATTCTTTAAACATCAAAACATTTCCATTATTCTCCCCCAGAAATGGCAGGCAGAAGAGGCCTTCCCCATGCCCAGCAGCTATGGCAGGAGTACATCTTTTCTCTCATTCTGGCATTAGCTATGGCTGTCACTGAGAGGAAGAGGAAAATCTCCTATGCTCTTTGATCGCCTCTAGGCACCAACCCAGCAAGAAGATTTGGGCCCCAGCAGTCTGGGAAGAACTGTAAAAAAACATAAAAATGAGCTCTTTTAGATTCAAAAGTTTCAAAAGTAGAGCCAAGTTTAGAGATAGAAATACCATTTGCATGTCTGTGTGTGGTGTGTGGTGCATCCAAGCAGATGGTGATGATCCCCAGGGATGTGCCTGCTCCTGAGTGGTCAGCGTGGCCACCACCCTCCTCTCCAGTACATTTTCTTCAATTCCCATTTCATTCCAAAAGAGATGTCACAAATATCAGGACAGAAACTTGTAATAAACACATTTTGGAGAGCCAAGTCTGGTGAAAGCAAACACCACCTATTTAATTTTACATCCATGTATGCAGGATGCTATGTTGTTTCATGATTGAAAAAAAAAAGATTTATTTATGCATACAAGAACTGGGGTACAGGCCAGAGGTGTGGGGGCTGAGAGGATTCACCAGGGACAGAGTAGAGAACAGAACAGGGAGATAGACCAAAGTACACTGCTGAGGGGAGCAGTGGGTGAGACAGGAGAGGTCTTCTGTGCTATATGGGTCAGCTCTCTGGCCAGCTGGGGATCGAACTCATGCTGCAGTGGCTGTGGCTAGCTTCTTAGTGCTGAGACTTAACCCCTTGTACCACCAAGGAGGCCCTGTTTAATGATTTTTCTTTCTCTCATTTTTTTATTGTGAGAAACACCAACATATATAACATATAAACACCAGCATATTATATACAGCATGCACCCCCACCTCGAGTCCTTAATACAATGTCTTGCTATTTGTGCTCTATTTTCCTTTATATCATTTTCTCCTGAGCCACTTAAGCTAAACTACAAAGTTCATGCATATAGGCCTTAATATTTCAATACTCTCTGGAGGATAAAGGTGTTCTCTAACAACCACATTGACATCACACACACACAGTTAACTAATTTCCTAGTAAAACTTATTATCCAACCATATTTAAATTTCCCCAGAACCCCATAACATGCCCTATGGTTGTTGTTTATTCCTCCTGAAGCAGACACTGTATTGGGCTTTCTGTCTTCCTTGAGTCTATAAATCTGGCATAACCCCTACCTTCTGTGACACTGTTTTAGAGAGTCCTAGTCAGTTACTGCTGACAGTTCACTCGTACCCCCTCACCCTAAAGAGGTCCTGAGTGCTATCAGTTCACCCAGATACTACACTTGCTTTTCCTGCATTCCATTCTCACTACTCTGCCACTTCAGGGTCCCACTCTACTTCGGTTGGAATGGCTCATCCACTTGGCCCAGAGCTGTTTCTCTGGGTTTCTCAGCTTTTAGCCCTGCTGACCTGATCCTCTGTCTGACACCACACACCCCCTTCTGTCTCAGTAACATAGCCACACAGCCCCTATACACACTTTCATCTCTGCATGTGAGTGCATGCGGCTCCCTTGACGGCACCCTTTCCTTTCCTTTATATCCTGAAACTCCTTTTGCTGTTTATTCACTGGCTACCAGTTCTGTGTCTGTATCCCATAATATCTGGTGTTTCTGTCACCGCACATCTTGCAACACTTATTTCCTCCTCACAAGTGCATCACCACAGGGAGCAGGACCCTGGAGAGGCTGCACAGCTTTTCTTGTGTAAGGTCTGCAGAAACATTCTTGATGTCTCCCTTTGGATCAGGATTTCACTCAAACAAGTGCTGAGCTTGAACCCCTTCCATGCTCCTGAGTCATCAGTTCACTCTGATGGGAGACTGCTGTACATCCCACTGCGAGAGAGTGCTTGTTCTCCAATTTGTGGTAAGTTTTCAAGACTGAAGTTTTTCCTTCTAATGTTTGCCAAGCAGGTGGATGTGAAAAGGTATAGTACCAAGATTTCCACTCACTTTCTATGATTTAAAGAGGGGGCTGGGCAACTTATATTCCCATGTCTTCTGTTCTGGGACTATATAGTTTATTTTTCTTTTTTTTTTTATAAATTTTATTGTTATATTCCCCATACAATTGTAGCCCCCCATTCTGACCCCAATCCCTCCCCTCCCGCCCCCGCCCCCCTAAAAGTGTCTTTGGTTCATAGTTTTTTGTTGATTTTGATTTTCACTTTCTTATAGTTATTCATTTTCCTGGTCCCTTATTTAAGTTTTCTAGATTCCTGCTATGAGTGAGACCATCCGGTATTTTTCTTTTTCTTTTTGGCTTATTTCGCTGAGCATGATCCCTTCCAGCGCCATCCATGTTTATTTTTCTGTCTATTTTGCTTTATTGAGAAGAAAGTTATGAGTAGTTCATCTTTTCATCCTGTTTTACCACCTGCAACATTGCTGTTATTCAATAACATACAGAAAATGTGCGAAAGTGGGGGTCCAGGTAGAGCATGATGGTGGAGGTCCAGGGTCCTGAGGCCCAGATGTGTGATTGTTAAGTCCAGGTGCGTATATGATTGAGGTCCAGGGAGTATGTGATACTGAAAGATGAGGGAGTGTGTGATGGTGGAGATCCAATAATACGTGGAGAGGGGTTTAAAAGCTGTGTATGATGGTAGAGACTCAAGAACATGTGAGGGCGGTCCAGGAGTACGTGATGGAGGACGTTCTGGGTGTATGATGCTGAATATTGAGGGAGCACGTGATAATGGAGGACCAGGAGTGTTTGAGGATGGGTTGGAGGAGTATGTGATGTTGGATTTCAGGAATGTGTGTTGTAGGTTACAGGAAAGTGTGTTGGTTGGAGTCCAGCAATCATATGATGGTGAAGCTCCAGCATCCAGGTCTGACAGCTGAAAACTATCCATTTATGGGCCTCCCTGGTGGCCTAGGGGTTGAGTCTCAGCACTGTCACTTCTAAGGCCTGAATTCGATTCCCTGCCAGGGAGCTAACCCACATATGGAGCAGCAGATCTCTCCTATCTTGCCCGCTGCTCCCCTCAGCAGTGTACTTCAATAGATCTGTCATTCAGCTCCCCACTCTGTCTCTGTTCAATCTTCTCACAACCTCCCCTGTACCTCTGGTCTATACCCCAGTTCTTCTATGCAAAAACCAACCAAAACAAAACAAAATCCATTTATTATAAATCAGTGATTTAAACTGTATACTTCTTGAATTTATATGATTCTATAAAATGTTTCTGACCAACAGTTTTTTTTATAAATGGGGTGAGAAGTCTCAGATTAAAAACCAAGCAGTGGACAAGCAGAGGATGTGTGCATGAGTGAGAACAACTTCTGAAGACTGCCGCTGAAGGATGGGTAGATACTTGATAATTAGAAATGGAAATAAGACTCTCTTTGTTGCTTCTTCATGCAGATGGAAGAGGAGGAACAGAGGCCAGGAGGAGGGACTTTCATGGGAAACAAGGAATATTCTAGGCTCAGGCCTAGTTGGTTAGCAGGACAGCATCTGCCAAAGCAGCTGAGGCGGACTGCAAAGGGCCCTCGTTGCTGATGGAGGAAACTGAGCTGTCTAATTGGGTTCCCACTGTAGGCAGCTTGCCCCAGCAGAGGACCCAACCACCAGCTGGGAGGTAAAGGACCTCCAGTATGCTCTTTTCCCAGTGGGGGATCACATTTCTGGGTAAAACGGATTGTTTCTGGCTTGCAGACACAGTCACTCCTGGATGAGCTGGTGCCAATGTTCATGTCAGGGAGCTGCTCAGTAAAAATGGGAAGTACCATTTAAACCACTGGCAGAAAGACTCAAAATATTTGTGAGAATATTCAAGTTTTAAAGCACAAGAATTTGGGACTTCTAAAATATAAGAGAGCGCCTCCCTGGTGGTGCAAGGGGTTAAGAAGCTATCTGCAGCCACTGCAGCATGAGTTCAGTTCCCAGCCAGGGAGCTACCCACATGGTGCAGCAGACCTCTCCTGACTTGCCTGCTGCCCTCCTTAGCAGTGTATTTCAGTCAATCCATCTGTTCTGTTACCCACTGTCTCTGGTGAATCATCTCACCCCCCAACATCTCTGGCCTGTACCCCAGTTCTTGTATGCATAAATAAATCTTTAAAAAAAAAAAGTAAAAAATAAGAGAGAGAAGGTAGGCAAGAGGACTGGATTGAGCCCCAGTGCCACCAACAGTTCCCAGTTTGGGAACTGACACCTATCAAAGGTTGATAGGGCATGTCTCGAAAGAATGGCAGAAAAATGAAATGACAATATACAAATGAAATGACAATACATGTATAACTCACAGTGCAATCTAGTGCAGAGGAGGAGCTCAATAAACCTGCTACCCCAACCCAGCCCCCATCCTGGGGTATGTATGTATGTCCCTGTCTCTGTTCTACAAGGGTCCTGCCATTCCTGGTTTGTGGCCTAGCTTAGGAGCTGCTGCCCGCTCTGCCCTCCCCAGCTTGACCTTCTAACTCACCCCCTTCATCTCTTAGCATGGCCCAGAAATAAGCACCTCCTTCCACTGTAACCTGAGCATCCTCTGGAATGCAGAATGGTGCTGGACCATGTGAATGGAACTAATCCTCTTTACTTTGGCAGCTTCTCTTTGGAAAAGAAAATAGTGGGGGTGGGGTAGAGAAAATCCAAGACCCCACACTCTGCTTCTCTAAGCAGTTTTTTCATGAGGCTGTTAGGGGCCTCAGCAAGGGGAAGACATTTTCCTGTGGACTATACAGGACAGGAAACACACAGTCTTTCAATAGATAATGTATTATGAGCCCCTGACCCTTGAATCTGAACAAGCAGGCTCAGAAGCAATCCCTGCATTGAGTGGCCATGTGTTTGTTGAACCTGGATGGTGTCAAGTCCTGTATTAAGGCCTGGGGGTGCAGGAATGATGCAGACATCACTGACCATGGATGAGGCAGAGCTGCCTGGAAAAAGCTCCAAAGCAGGTTAATGCCACAGCTGTGATGTCAGAATCTCCCAAGAAAGCTGCCTTAGGGCAGAAATTCCCCTGCCACTTATAATCTGGTTAAGTTTGAAACATTGCTTGCATGTAATTTCTTTAGAAATGGCAAAGACTGATGTGACAGAAAATATTGCAATCAACCCAATGATGATTATATCAGTATTATATCACTCTCCTCCTAGAACACCAACACCTGCTGTCTGTGCTCCTGAAGGAAAAAGCTTTCTTCACTTCTTCCTTGTTTCCTCTCCTCTTCCTCACTATCTGTGTGCATATCTGTCTTTTCCCATTACAAGGTGATATCCTTTGAGGGCAGGGACAGTATTTATGCACTGTTGTAACATGCAGAATACCTAATAAAGGAACTAAATGTCTTAATTAAGAATACATGTGCACTTCTGTATTTACTCTACTCACTACTACATTTCTTCAGTTACTTTTATTTTATTGACCTTGTTAGTGTTTTGACAGTATAGGATTTCCCTTTAAGTGTAGCCACCATAGGATTCCCATTACCAAACACCTATAGTCTTCCACTGTAGTCAATTGTGCTATTCCTACACCACCTCACTCATTCCCCTTGCCCTTACTTTCCTCCTCTAGATGCCTTAGATTATGGTCAACTTTCAAAGTTGGTTTTAATGCTTGTCTTTGTTTGACCCTTTGTTTGGTTTCACTATATTCCACATATAAGTGATACATTCTGGTATTTATTTTTCTCCTTCTAGCTTATTTCACTTGGTATAATCCCTTCCAGCTCCATTTATGTTGCTGCAAATGGCATGAGTTTTTCCTTTTTGATTGCTGAGTACTATTTCATTGTGTTTATTTATCATGTCTTCTTGAGCCACTCATATGTTTTTTGGGCACTTCTCATTTGTTTTTGGAAACTAGATGGTTTCCACACCTAGACTATTGTAAACAATGCTGCAATTAATATAGGGGTGCAGTATTCCTTTCAAATGAGTGCTTTTGTGTTCTTTGGATAGACACCTAGGAGTGGAATCGCTGGATCATATGGTATATCCATATTTAGTCTTTTGAGAAACAGCCACACTGCTGGACCAGTCTATATTCCCACCAATAGTGTAAAAGTTTCCTTTTTCTCCACACTAACAAGTTTGGATTCTATTTCCTGAAACAACCAGATCTGTATCTTTATTTTTTTTAAAGATTTATTTATTTATTTATACAAGCACTGGGTACAGTCAGAAGCACAGGGGGGTGAGAGAATTCATCAGAGCCAGAGCAGGGAACAGAACAGGCAGACCGATGAAATACACTGCTGAGGGGAGCAGTGGGCACGGCAGGAGAGGTCTGCATGCCATGTGGGGCCCTAACCGGTGGCCAGGAATCAAACTGGTGCCATGGAGGCTGCGGGTAGCTTCACAGCCCAGCGCTCAACCACTGTGCCACCAGGGGAGGCCCAAATATGTATCTTTAAATTGCTGAGTTTAGTATATTCACATTTGGAGTGATTTTTTTTGTTTTTTTTTTTGTTGTTGTTGTTTTTCTTTTTATAGAGGCATGTTTTATTTAATTATTTGTTTGTTTGTTTGTTTTTGTTTATACATGCACTGGGTACAGTCAGAAGCGCAGGAGGGTGAGAGAATTCACCAGAGCCAGAGCAGGCAGAAGGACCGAAGTACACAGCTGAGGGGAGCAGCGGGCGGCAGGAGAGGTTTGTGCGCCATGTGGGACCCTCCTCTGGTGGCTGGGGAGCAGCCAGGGATTGAACCGGCCCCGCAGAGGCTGCGGGCAGCTTCGCAACCCAGCGCTCAACTGCTGCGCCACCGGGGAGGCCCTGGAGTGATTTTTTTTTAAGATTTATTTATTTATACAAGCACTGGGTACAGTCAGAAGTGTGGGAGGGTGAGAGAATTTACCAGAGCCAGAGCGGGGAACAGAACAGGCAGATTGATGAAATACACTGCTGAGAGGAGCAGTGGGTGCGGCAGGAGATGTCTGTCATGCCATGTGGGACCCTTGCCGGCAGCCGGGGATTGAACTGGCTTGAGGATCGAACTGGCCCAGGGATCGAACCGGTGCTGCAGAGGCCACGGGCAGCCTTGCAGCCCAGTGCTCAATTCCTGTGCTACCAGGGGAGGCCCTGGAGTGATTATCGATATATGAAATTCTGTTGTAAAGGACTTAATTTTGTGATTGTATCTATTTCCCTTTTCACTTTGTGGTGTGTTTCTCAATTTCCATTAGACACTAGAATTCCTTTCAATATTTCTTGGAGAGGGCTCTACTTATTGCAAACTCCTTCAGTTTTTGCTTGTCTGAGAAGACTTTTATTTCTCCCTCCTGTCTGAAGAAGATCCTTTCAGGGTAGACTATTCTTGGCTTCTGAGAAGTCCTATGTTAGCCTCATCTGGGTTCCTTTGTAGGTAATCTGCTTCTTCCCCTTTGCCAACTTCAATAGTCTTTCTTTGTTTTGAACTTTTGGAAGTTTCACTACTATATGTCTTTGTGTTGGTTTCATTTTCTCTAGTTACCCTGGTGTTCTTTTAGCTTCTGGATTTGTATAATTATTTCCCTTTCCAGGTTTGGGAAGTTTTCTTCTACTATTTAAAATATATGATCTCTTTTCCTTTCTTTCTCTCTTCCCCTTCTGGGACACCCATAATTTTTATATTGCCTTTTACAATGTATTTATTGATTTTTTTACTTTTTCTTCTCTTCTTTGTAAATTTACATCTTCAAGTTCACTGATTTGCTCTTCCATTTGGATTATTCTACTTCTATAGCAACCTATAGTATTTTCTATCTCCACTTTTAATCAATTTTTATCTTTTAACTCCATTATTTTCTTTTTTAGAGTATCATTTTCAATCTTCATTAATTCTGTTTCTCAGGACATTCATTTGTTTTTCTGAAATAGATTTTCTTGTATTTCTTGACCCACTTTTCTGAGTCTTCAAACTTCTTTATGAGGGCAAGCTTCAATTCTTTATTTTATAGTTGTAATAGATTTTTCATATATTTGTGATTGGTTTCTGGAGATTTGTTCTGTGGTATAGTATTCCTCTTAGGACATCTGTGGCCATCCATTAGATTATTATGTCTCCTAATTGCTTTCAGGACCTACTGTTGTGGCTTTGCTTCCTGCTTGGTGAGTCTCCACCTCACCTCACAGAACCGGGGTCACTGACCAGAGGGTGGCTGGGAGTTACACCTGGCAGGTAGGCCTTGCATGCCTTGGACTGGGGCCTGTGATGGTTCCCTTGGTGATGAAGGGTAGTTCATCAAGACAGGGTTGCTCACCAGAGCATGACTGGGGGTTCATACTGGTGGGCAGGCCTTGTGCCTCCTGGATTGAAGTCTACATTAGTTCCTGTGGTGATAGAGAGTATATTTCTTCATTTTAATGTATCTTACTGGAAACTTACTAAACATTCGTGTAGTAGATTGAACTAATGCCACCTCTTGGCAAAAATTACCTAGAAATAATTAATTAGGTATTATGCTAAAAGAGTTACATACCAAGTGTGAAAAAATAAAAGGTAGATCTCTTTGAGATGGGATCTAAGTTAAAATGGTAAAGTTAGATTTATAGTAGAAATATGACCTTGTAGTCACCCAACAGTGACTGTCTGGAGTTAAAAAGGGGGAGTGAAAGAAAAAAGAGATAACATACTGGAAAATAGGAAAGTATGACAAAAGAAAGGGTAAGATTTGAGAAAGAATCAAACAAAATTGCTGGAAACTAAAATGATAATCCTTTTGTGGGAAGATACTTATATTACACAATCCAACAAGGAGTTAATTTCGAAATTATATAAAGAACTAAAAAAAAAAAAAGATAAAATGGGCCTCCCTGGTGGCACAGGAGTTAAAGACACAACACTATAACACTATGTAGCTATTGCTAGCCATAGTGGCTCAAGTTCCATCCCCAGACAGGGAGCTAACCCACATGGCACAGCAGACCTCTCCTGTCTTACCCGCTGCTCCCCTCAGCAGTTTATTTCAGTCAATATACCTTTTCTGCCCCCAATCTGTCTTTTGTGAATCAGCTCACCCCCCACACCACTGGCCTATACCCCATTCCTTGTATAAATAAATAAATCTTTTAAAATATAGTTAAAAAAAAACTCAATAGATGCTTCTCCAAAGAAGATAGTCAGGTGACCTACCAGCACAAGAAAAAAAATGCTCAACCCCTCTATTATAAGATAAATGCAAGTGAAAACCTTAATGAAAATGTCCTATGTCAATAATATTGGAAACATCAAATATTGATGAGTGTGAGGAGAAAAAGGAACACTCACGGTTGCAAATTTTAGTATAGTCTCTATGGAAAACAGAATAGAGATTCCTCAAAAAAAAAAAAAAGAGAAAATACCAATTCCAATTATTTGCCGAAATACTATGGAAACACTATTAGTAGAAGATTAATGTACTCATAATCATAGCAGCATTATTCATTATAACCAAGCCATGAAACCAATATACTGGTTGTAATATAATTCAACTATTTAAACAATGTCTTGTAAGAAAAAAAAAAAAAGGATGGATCTTGAAGTAATCATGTTAAATGAAATAGAAAGTGAAAGTTACTGGACAGATTCATTCACTTGCAAATTTTAAATAATCAGTGGAAGAAATAATGGGCAAAGTACAGCAAAAATAATTTCGATTCTGTGAAAAAAATATTGGTTATTAGAGGGAATGGTGGAGAGAGAGTGCCAAGGGAAGGGGTGTGATAAGACAATGGCACTGGAACTTTGGTGGAAGGTGGATGTGCATATATTGAAGTGTGAAGTTGTACTCCCCAAATTATATATTTGTGTGGCCAGGTTAAAAATCCAATGATTAGGAAAAATAGATGCTTAAATTGATGTGAGAATTAGAAATTGAAGAATACATTTGAAGACATCACACAAAACATGGCAAAGTGGAAGATAAAGAGATGAAAAATATGACAGGAGGGGATACAATTCTGAAATAATAGAATGAAAATATTCTATTGACAAATAAGAGAAATTTCAGACATGTCAGAAGGGGGTGAAATCACCCTCTGCCTTGACAATAACTAGGAAATAAAACACTGATACGTACTCCTAGAAAACATCAGAAACTTCAAATCAGTTATATAGGAAATCCCAGGGGTAGCCAAAATGTCGAGAAGCGATACAGGGGAGTTCTAGAACTAAGATTGGTGGCTGCTAAGGGGAAAAGAATAGGAGGAGGAGAGGGGAGTCTGTGTTAAGGCTGGGAGTTGACATCCTAAGCCACACCAAGGAAACCTAGGACATTGAGAAATTCTTTGGAATTTCTTAGTGTGAGTAGCTGAGGCTAGGATGAAGCAATGATGGCCATTGTGGGTGGTCATAGTGTTAAGTGGGCACAGGTGTGCCCATTACACACACATAGTGCTATCTTTGAGCTAAGTGCAAAGTATCCTCAGAGTGTGAGCCTGGAGATCCAGATATTGCCCTTCCCACTAGGAGGCCCACGCTTTATAGCTCACCATCCCTAGAAGAAAGGAACACCAAGGAGGAAGGGAGGGAAGAGAAGATGACCTAAGTAGAGAAAACAGCTTACTGCCGAACAAAACAAGAGTTAGAGGTGACTAATGACACTCTTCAAACCAAGATTGAGTATTAAAGCCCTAGACCTCCACTCCTTCCTCCACCTCAGACTGAGGAGAAACAAGGACAAGCCCAACCACACACACATAAATAGCAACGAATAAGGCAATATACATGCCTAGGAAGAGCTCAACATAAGAAGGAAAAGCAAAATTAGAAGGACAGAAGTCCTGAGGCAAGTATAAAGGAGACAGAGACAAAATATATGATAATGAATTCAAAACAACCACATTAAAAATGTTAAATGAGATACTGCAAGGCCAGACAAAGGCAGACAGCAGACACAAGGTCTCAGAAAGGAGACCCAGGAACAAAGAGAGTTCTTCACTAAAGAGATTAAATATATAAAAAGATCACAAAAAAAGATTCTGAATGAAATGTAGACAAACTTAGACAGTACTTTAAATAGAATCAATGAACCTAAAACAGTATATCAACAAAAATACAATTGTTGTGGAGACTGATACAAAAAGGTACAAAGAGATAGATCATCCAGACAGAAAATTAAAAAAGAAACAAAGGTCTTACATGAAGTATTAGATGAAGATGAAATAAATTAAATTAAAAAAGAAATAAAGGTCTTAAATGAAGATGGATTTACAAAATTTTGCATCTTAAAAGCTATGAATACACTTTCATCAGTGCACATGGAATATTTTCAAGAATGTATCATAAACTAGAACATACAACAAATCTCAGAGCATATACAAAAATAGAATATATATCACACATCTTCACAGATCACAATGTTATAAAGCTGGAAATTAGCCATAGGGAATACTGGAAGAAGCAAAAATATGTGGAGACGTAACATTTTGAACAACCCTTGGGTTAATGAAGAAATCAGAGATTAAAAAAAATCTAGAGAATAATGAAAATGGAGAAACCAGCTATGAGTCCCTCCAGGATGCTTTAGATGCAGTACTATATGGGAATTTCATAATAATACAGACCCACACAAAAAAACAAGAGCGAACCTAATTTAACACAGTTTGCTGTTGAAGAAACTAGAATAAGAACAACATAACACCTCAAAACCAATGGAAGACAAGAAATAATAAAAATTAGAGCAAAAATAAATGAAATAGAACACAAAGACAGTCCAAATGATCACTGAAACCAAGAAGTGGTTCTTTGAAAAAATAAACAAAATTGAGAAGTCATTAGCTATGCTTGCAAAGAAAAGAAGAAAGCCCAAATTAATAGAATCAGAAATGAAAGAGGTTAAATTAAAACAGATAAGCAGAAATAAACAGAATCCTAAAAACCTATTATAAGTCTCTATAAAAATAAATTGGACAACATAGAAGAAATTGACAGATTCTTAAGACTCATATAACCTCCCAAAATTAAATCAGGATGAAATTGGTAACTTAAACAGTCCAATCACAAGTGCTGAAATTCAAAAAAGTAATAAAAAACCTGCCCAAGAACAAAAGCTCAGGACCAGATGGCTCACCAATGAATTCTACCAAACTTATAAAGAAGATCTAATACCTACCTTACACACAAAAATTGAAGAGGGAGAATATTTCCCCAAACTTTCTATGAGGCCAACATTACCCTTATCCCCAAATCAAACAAAGACAAGTAAAAAAAAAAAATTAGACTAATATCTTTGATGAACGTAGTTGCAAAAATTCTCAACAAGCCAAATCTAGCAACATATCAAGAGAGTCATCTACCATCATCATGAAGGCTTCATCCCAGGGATGCAAGGATGGTACAACATATGTAATTCAATCAATGTCATCCATCAGATGAACAGCAGTGAAAACAAAAATCACTTGATCATCTCAATGTATACCCAAAAGCATTTGTCGAAATCCAACATCCACTTATGGTAAAAATCCTGCAAAAATGGAAAGAAATGGAACCTATGTAAATATTATACAAGACAATTATGACAAATTACATCCACTATCATACTCAATGGTGAAAAGCTGACAGCACTTCCACTAAGACCAGGAAAAAGACAGGAATGTCTACTGTCACATTACTGTCATACTGTTATTTGTCATAGTCCTGAAGTTGTTAGGCAAGAAAAAAAACATAAAAGGAATCCAAATTGGAAAAGAAGTAAAACTGTCACTATTTTCAGATGACATACTAATATACTTGGTGAAACCAAAAGATTCTACAAAAAAGGTTTTAAAAAAATAAACGAGTACATTAAGGTGCAGGATGCAACATCAATACACCAAAACTGGTGGCATTTCTATATGTGAACAATGTATCAGAAATGGGAAATAAGAAGTTCAGTTCCATGTACAATCATGCATAAAGAATGAAATACCTAGGAATAAACTTAACGAAGGAGGTGAAGGATCTGTAAAATAAAAACTATTAAACTTTATTAAAGGAAATAAATTGACACCAAGAAATGGAAAGATATCCTGTACTCATGGACAGGAAGAATTAACATCATTAAAATGTCCATATTACCCAAAGCAATTTACAAGTTTAATGCAATACCTATTGAAATATCGTGACATTTTTATTTTTATTTATTTTTTTAAGATTTATTTCTTTATGCATACAAGAACTGGGGTATAGATCAGAGGGGTGGGGGTGAGAGGATTCACCTGAGACAGATTGGGGAACAGAACAGGTGATTGACTGAAATACACTGCTGAGGGGAGCAGTGGGCAAGTCAGGAGAGGTCTGCTGTGCCATGTGGGATTGAACTCGTGCTGCAGTGGCTGCAGATAACTTCATAGTTTGTGTCTTAACCCTTTGCACCACCAGGGAGGCCCTATCATGACATTTTTAATGTCATGATATTTTTAAAGAACATTGAACAAACAAACAAAATTAATATGGAACCATAAAAAGCCCCAAATAGCTAAAATAATCTTGAGTAAAAAGACTAAAAAAGGGGGCATCACACTTCCTGACTTTAAACAATGTTATACATCAATGGTAATCAAAACAGTGTGGTATTGGAACAGAAACAAAATCTGACCAACAGAACTTAATTGAAAACCCACAGATAAATCCATGTAAATATATACAATAAATTTTTGACAAAGCAATCAAGACCACATAGTGGAGAAAAGATAGACTTTTTAATAAATGGTGCGGAGAAACATTGATAGTCATATGCAAACAAACAAACAAACAACAAAAAAAATAAGACCAATATTTAACACTGTGCATGAAAATTCACTCAAAATGGATTGATTTGGACATAAGAATCAAACCATAAAGCACTTTTAAGAAAATATAGGAGACACACTACAGAGCATCTGACACAAAGCTGTATTTGGGAATGCAATTCCAGAGCCAGGGAAACAAAAGCAAAAATAAATAAGTAGGACTATATCAAACTTAAGAGCTATTATATTTTGAAAGAAACCAACACAGAAACAAAAAGGCAACTTACAGAATGGGGGAAAAATATTTACATTCCATACATCTGATTAGGGGTTAATCTCCAAAATTTACAAAATACTTACACATTCCAATAACAAAGAAACAAATGACCCAATTAAAAAAATGGAAAGAAGGCCCTCAATAGACAATTCTCTAAAGAAGACATTTACATGGCTTATAGACATGAAAAGATGTTCAACATCTCTTATTATAAGAGCAATGCAAATTAAAACCACACTGAGATGCCACCTCACGCCTGTGAGAATGGAGATATCATCCATTGCTGGTGGGAATGCAAGCTGCTATGGCCCCTGTGGAAAATGGTATGGAGTTTTCTCAAAAAAAAAATAATTTCCATTTGACTCAGCACTACCATTATTCGGTGTCTATTAAAATAACGTGAAAAATCTAATAAGAAAAGATTTATTTACACCTCATAGAAGGACTGTTTACAATTGCCAAAATATGGAAACAAACCAAGTGCCATGAACAGATGAGTGGATAAGAAACTGTGGGGCACATATTCAAAGGAATATTTCATAGCTGTGAAGAAAGATTAAACAGTGGCATCTGGGACAAAATGGATAAAGACTGAAAAAGGAGGCATCACACTTCCTGACTTCAAACAATATTATACATCAATGGTAATCAAAACAGTGTGGTATTGGGGAACAGAAACAAACTCGGACCAACAGAACTTAATTGAAGGTGATTGAGGTGATTATGTTGCGGGAAATTGAGGTGATTATGTTGCGGGAAATCAGTCAAAAAAGTGAAAGACGATAGCAGGTGGTTTCACTCACCTTTGGAATATAAATACCCCAAAAATAATTACACACAGGTGGTTTGTTGGAGAAAATAAAAAGTGAAAACAAAAGGTTTCCCAAAAAGTTAAAAAAAAAACTTTTATTATCAAAAGTTACCATTAACAACCCATGGGCTGATATAAAATATTTGCTAATCATATATCTTGTAAGGAATTAATGTTCAGCTGGAATAAAGGACTTCTACTGAAATGGCTCTTGAAAGGTCCCCTGGTGGGGGGGCATCCTCTCTTGCCTTGGTCCAAGATATACTTGACTTCAGGAAACATTGGGAGTAAGGGGATATCCTGTCCCTTTGGTCGTCCCTCATTAATCCTATTTTCGTCTCTAAAATGTTGTTCATTCCATTGAGGTTTCGTAATTACAGGGTCCCAAGTGGACCAGCTCTCATCTTCTAGTCAGCACCACACTCTGTGACAACAGCAGGCATTCTGGATTATGAAATAGATGGAAGTTCCCCAAAACACTGTAAACAGAAATGACTACATATCAATACTTTCTCAGGCCAGAACCATGGGAAAGTTTCAGCCAGGCTGGGGGGCCCTCAGTTCTGGGTGGCTTCCTTCACCCAAGATGGATATGTGTGGTTTGAAGTTTCAGTGAGACTTTCATCAAATGAAACCACAGCAGATAGATGGGTTAGCATTCCCAAATTTCTTCCCTCAAACTTGTTGTTGAGAAAGTTGTACTGACATTTAAAAAATACTTCTGTGTCTACATCTGAAGAATGTTGCCCAATTCATAAAAACATTCAGTGTGGTTTCAGATGATAAGAAAATTGGGGTTTGAAAGAAATTAATAAATTATCTGCCTCTCTTACAACCCCAGGAAAAGGGAAACATAAGATTAGCTGAGTGGAGAATTAACTTTCTGAAATACTGAGAGACTGTTAGTAACTTTCAGGAGTTTTTTTATTCCACAGAATAGTCAAAAAGGAAGCCCCAGAGGCCCTCTCACCACAGGGTTCCCTGAGAGTCATTACTCCTGGAGCCATGAGAATTACTGAGAAACACATCTATTTTCGACCTTTTGAATGAGAGCATGTGAGGGTGGAGCCCATACTACGTATTTTCAGAGGTTCTTCACACTTAGGGTCCTACTCCTGAAACTTCAGCATCACTACTCTAGTGGTTTCTAGGTTGATTTAGGAAAGTGGTGGAGTCCTGGATTCCCATCAGCACAGAGAGAATGGCTCATTCCTGGTCCTCCTAGAAAGTCAGATTCTCTGGTACTGTGAGGGCAGATGGAAGACCCAGCTTGAAGAGGTTTCTAATGGTCAAAGATGAATTCAGTGGGCATCAAGAAAAAGACATTTCTTTGAATCAGATGCATCAGTCATTTTAAAATGCCCCAATTCATCATGACATAAAGAAATGAAAGTTCTTCATCGGAAGGAGGCTAGGGAAGTAATATAAACAGGGGTTTTGCATTATCCTGTCTTCCCCTCTACAGGACCACATAGCTAGATTACTATTCCCCTGTCCCAAAGAAGGAACCACACTTTGTGTGTCTTTGCAGCCCCCACAGCAGCCTTCAAGCCTTGCAGTGCTTGGTGATTGCTATGTCGGGGACATCAGGTGTTTATTCACCAGCAAAGAAACCTCACCAAAGGAAGGAACTGTCTACTCCACATTCACTAAGGGGTCTGGCTGGTGTGTGTCCTTATAAACTATGGGGATGGTCAGACTTTATCTGGAGGTTAGCTTCCCCCATTTTCCATTTCAGATGATTGAGGATATTATCACTTCCTAACTAGCAAACCCCATATGCTGCAATGTTAAGACCTGTAACAACCCCATCCCATGTGTTCAGCTATAGCTCCCTCCCCACCACTTTTGCTGAACAGGCTTTATACCAAGACACACTCTAGCTGCACCATGCTCCTTGGGGAGGGAACCATGTCTAAGCCTAGGATGTCCTTGGAAAGGTGGACAGGCACCAGGTTCACTTTCCCTGCCCTGATCCTGCTCTGAGGAGGGGAGGACAGCACAGAGTGGAATTAGAAAAACCAGAGCACTGGGCCTTGGACCCCTCCACCTTCGGCAATGGACTCCCCTGGAGAGGAGGGGAGGCCTCCTGGTCATGTGTATTCCTGCCATAGCTGGACTCTCCACTTATAAATGTTTCCAAACCCAGCAGAATATGTGGAGATGAAGCCTACATATGCCACCTGCTAGCTGGTGACCTGGGGTAAGTAACAGCTACTCTGAATCTGAGCCCTGAAATAAAAGATGCGACACAGGTGCCTCTCTCAGGAGTGCTGCGGCAACGAGGAAGCAGAGTGGGGACGTGAGTCCATGGTGGAGTGGGTGCTTGCTGGACACTGCCTTCCTCCTCTGCAGGCCATCTGACCACCTTCTGTTCCCCACCAGTGTCCTCAGGAGCAAGGGGTTCAGTTGGGTTACCCCACTTCCTTATGTCACGTTTCCTACTCCTGGGCAGGGGCCCTTATTTAGTGATGTTGGCATTGGGGGCGGCACCACTCACCTTGCCCAGGTGAACTTCAGGAGCAACATTTCCCAGCTTTTTCTCCCAGTCCCTGAAGCTTAGTGGAAGAGCAGGCATTGCTCCCAACAGGACAGATGCTTCCATCACTTGCCTTGAGTGGGCTGGTGCTCCCTGCGTTTGGTTGTAATTGTCATTTAGCTTATACCAGCTTTGAGGGGTGTTTTTATATGCACTATTTCAAAAACCCTGAGACATGGGCAGGGTGGGACAGAGGCATTTAGTCTCACATAACTGAGCACAAACTGAGATTCAGACAATCACTGGTCTCTGGTCACTCAACGGGGAAGGGCCTTGTCACAAATACACAGCTGGGCTTCCTGTTAGGGGCTACGTGACTGGTTGCTATCATTGTAACCCCATAAGTACACATGATCGAGAATGACCCCAGATTGACCTTGCCGCCCACCCGCCCCAATATCCCAAAAGACAGTGGGCTCCAGGATGTCGTGTTTGGATGCTGACATATTTTCTCAGGAGAACATGGGTTATAATGTAATTGTTTCAAACCAAAACCCCAAAGTGAACTCATAAACTATGCACTGAATGCCCAGTTCACTGGAATTTTGTAAAACAAACCACAAGTCATTTAAAAAAATTCAGACAAATATGAATTGTTTGTCCAGTTCTTTCATCAGATGCCTGGGTAATTGAGCCTCAAACAAGCTGAAGGGATGAGAAGGGCGTCAGTAAGTGGGGACTTGAAGCCAGAGTGCCCCCATTCCCACCCCCTCGAGTCCCACTCCACTCAATCTCCATACCCCTGGGATAGCCTTCAGGGGACCACTGGGAATCCTGAGGCTGTTCTCTCAATTATAAAAAAGAACCACCAGGCTTTTTCAAAGGACACTTGTGAGATTTCAATTTATTAAAAATATACTACAAGCTCTATACTAATGTTGATTCTTGTTTCTTTTTCTAAAAATAAGCAGCATCACATTTTTCCCTTGTCCTTTGCCTTGTTGTTGAGCTTAAGAAAATGAAACTGAGAGTTGAAATAAAACATGTGATCACTTATTATGTATTTACTTTTTAGTGAATCCTAAGAGGCTTCCTTCCAGACGTCATTAAGGACATTTTAAGTCCTTTGGAGTTGCTACATTTGTGATTTTGTTAGGGGGAAAGGAGGTACTGAGCAAATTCCATATAGGCTCTGTGGATGCCATCCCCACTCCATCAAGAAACTGGGAACTACAAATCCCATGATCCCCCAAGGGAAGTTGTGAGGACCCCACAGTTTAAGCATAGATTTTCTCTGTAAATAAAACCAGCCATGTTAGTTGGGTCTCGGACACTTGGCTGATGCTCTTGGCCAGGCAGATTTGGTCTCTGCGTGTCATTTGGGATTCCAGGTCGGCGGAACTGGTAGGATGCCTTTAAGAATTTATCTCCCTCAGGGCTCCCTGGTGGTGCAAGGAGTTAAGACACAACCTATGAAGCTATCAGCAGCCACTGCAGCAAGAGTTTGATCCCCGGCCAGGGAGCTACCCACATGGCGCAGCAGACCTCTCCTGACTCGCCCGCTGCTCCCCTCAGCAGTGTATTTCAGTCAATCTGCCTGCTAATGTTCCCCACTCTGTATCTAGTCAATCCTCTCACTGCCCACACCTCTGGTCTGTACCCCAGCTCTTTTATGCATAAATAAATAAATTTAAAAAAAAACAAAAACAAAAAAGGAATTTATCTCCCTCTTTTCTTACTGAGTTGTACATTTCCTTCTTTCCTCTTCCCTTGTAAATAAACCTTTGTTAACCTTTTGTGTGTGCCTGCAGTGTAAGTCTCTTTTAAGCACGTGGGTGAGGACCCACAGTCAGGCAATCCGTTTTAGAGCGGGGTTGCCCTGTTACAATTTCACTTAAAAAATGCAATCTAGGGCCTCCCTGGTGGCGCAGTGGTTGAGCGCAGCCTCTGCAGCGCCGGTTTGATCCCCGGCCACCGTGAGGGTCCCACGTGGCTCACAGACATCTCCTGCCGCGCCCACTGCTCCCCTCAGCAGTGTGCTTCAGTCCTTCTGCCTGTTCTGCTCCCTGCTCTGGCTCTGGTGAATTCTCTCACCCTCCTGCGCTTTTGACTGTACCTGCTGCTTGTATGAATGAATGAATGAATGAATAAATAAATAAATCTTTAAAAAAAAAATACAATCTAGTTCCAGACCAGGCTAAATTGAAGGATAAACCTTCAATGGAAAACTGCCCGTACTTTACTCTGATGGCCTGATTTCTTATTTCCATCTTCATGCCTTCCAGCTATAAGCCACATGACCCATGCCATGGTCTGTGCTCTTAAGTTCAGAATGGGGTCACAGGTGGCTTTAGACTCTACATGTTACCATCCCCATCTGGACACTCCCTGCTCTTTAGACCCAGCTCTTCTTCAAGGGACCCCTCCACGCTTCCCTCCCCTGTTATACAATGTCAGGTCCCCCTTGTCGTTGAACTCTACCTCTACCCTCTGCAGGGCTTGTCTCCACCAGCCCTTGACTCTGCAATGTGCACACCTTACTTGGAGGCAGGATCTGAGGGTCCCCACACATGAGGTTAGCTTGGCCCAGAGGCAGGAACTCCTTGAGGATGTAGCTTTCTTGTCCTGCTTAACCTGAAGTTGATACTTAAGACAAGTCTGTGATTTCAAATGACTTGTGTGTGAAATCCATTGTTTTAGGAAATGCCTTAGAAAGTAACACTAAATGGTAACTGTGGTTTCTGGAACCAAATCACTGGGTTGAAGGGAGTGTTAAAAAATGAAATATTATCAGTATTAAAATTCCCCAATTTAGAAAAAGGGACAAGTCATTTCCATAAGATGATACATGTACACAGGCTTTTCTAAAATTCCTCCTGATGTTCCTCACCTTGACCAATGATTCATTTTTAACCCACAAACCCAAAAAGTACAGTTTTGTGTACTTTGGGTGAAAAAAAGAACTAAAATGAATGTGAAGACACACAATTGTTATTAATGCTGCAAATGATTTTAAAATACAAAAAATAGGCCCTAAGTTCAGTTTGCCTCTCCTTTCCCTCCCAAGCAGGCTATCACTGCCCTGTAACAGCAGTGAGTAAAATGGCAACATTGTAGAACAATGTTTGTATTTCCCCATTCCCAAGACAGGTACCTAAAATAGACACAGGACTGAAAATTACAGGATTCCAGTGAAATTCTAGGATTGCTGAGGTTCCCACAGGCCAAGCCAGGTCTCCTGGAATGTGTGGGTATGAATAGTCCAGCACATCCTTGCTTGTGGGAGAATGGGGGGTGAAGGTGGGGGTCTTACAATTGAAGGATGATGGGGCTAGGGGCACTGGTCACCTATACCTGGAGCAGACTGTCACCCTACATCAGTGTCCCCCAACCCTGGAAGGGCCACCCTAGGAACCCTAGGCAAAGCCCAAAACTCTGTGCCCCATGCCCCTGCCTGAGCACTCAGGGTTGCGATTCAGGGGGTGCAGTGTGGTCTGTGAGACCTTAGCTCCAAAAGTAGCCCACACACCCAAATTTTTGTTTGGCAGGTGGCCCAGTGTGGTAGGATGAGTAGGTGCTGACAGAGCTGACAGAGGAAGGCTGCTCTGTGGTCAGAACAGTGGTTGTTTGTGGGGGTGGAAAGCAGAAGACACTGGGAAGTACTGTGGAGGGCGCTGTCTTTCTGGGCCTGGGAGAAGTTACGTGGAAGTATGAGTTTGGTGATAAGTCATTCGTATTGCTTGGGCGGTTTCTGTGTGTCCATCCATAGAGGTTTGAAAGAATTCCATCACCTTAGAAAAGCCAGGAGGGAATCCCCAGAATGGCAAGTCCGAATTTCTACCAGTGGGGACGGAAAAGGGCTCAGAGCTGTGTTTCATTTTGAAACAGGATCCCCACGGGACAAAGCATGGGGCAAAACTGGCTCTTTCTCTCCGCCTAAGTGGTGAGATGTGCCAGCTTTGTGGGGGCTGCAGGCCACCCCAGTGCGTGCTGCTGGAGGGCTGGATGGCACAGGCAGTGGAAAGTGGCTGGCAGTTTCCCCCCAGGCTGCTTCATCCTGTGCAAAGAGCGGCCAGCGACCAGCGGTCAGTGTGCTGCTCTAAAAGTGGCGGCAGCAGAGGAAGTTCCCACCTGTCGCTGCTTTTTCCTCCAAGGTGTTTAGGGCACTTTACCAAAATCAACAGCTCTCCTGTGAGCCTTTGTGAAGAAAGCCACACGTTGCCACCACAGATGCCTCCAGGGTCTTGAGAACCCACACAAGGGGCTACCAGTGTTTTCTTCAAGATCCCAGGATGCCTCAACTAGACTAGGAAATTCACTTGTGGGTCTGTAGAGAGCCTGGTTTTTAACAGATACGTAACTGAAGGAGCATCCATCCATGCACCCTGCCTGGACCCTGGAAGTTCCCACCTGTCGCTGCCGAGCCTGCTGCCTGTGGGCAGCCCCTCCCCTGGCTCTAGGTGGGTTTGAGTGTCAGGGCCTTGAAGGTCTGGTGGTAACTCCCTGCCTGCCCCCACTCACCCCAGAAGTGCTACCTCTGCACCAACTAGCTGCAGGAGGCTGTAGGACAGCTACATGGAAGCCCACTCTAATACTCCAGCCTTGAGGGCTGGCAAGGGCTAGCCAAGTTTGAATGCCCGAGACCACCGCCACTTGGGGCTCCATGCCTGGCCCCAGAAGTGCACTGTGGATGGTGGCCATTTGATGATAGTCAGCAGTAACAGCAGGTGGCAGTGGTTCTCCTGCCATGCTGCCCTGGAACATACAGCCCCATTGGGGCTGCAGTAACAAGGTGCCCTGTTCTGGAGCAAGCTCTGGCAGAGGAGGCAACAGCAAGTCCCATTGCCCCTGGTTCAGGGTTGCAGGGAGGAGCATGGGACCTCATTGGACCCGCTCCAGTGCTGTGGTTTCCTGGACCTGAAGGCAGTACAGACCCAGTGGAGTCCCCGGCCATCATGGTGGGATCCCAGCAGAGCCCACCTTGCAGCAACTGTAACCTATGTCCAAGTGCTGCTACAGGCACCCTCGTCCTGCCCCCCATTTACATTTTTATATTTGACCCTGCTGAAGGGGCACTGGGTGTAGAGACCAGTTCCGGCCCACGAGCCTGCCCAGAGGTCAGGGCAGGTTGGGTCTGTGCAGGCACCAAGTTTTCCCTTTTGTATCTGGTGTCTGGATAATAGTATGGAGCAATCACGTGTGAGCTGAATGAACGAATCAGGCTTAAGCCCAGCTCCTTAGTTAATTATTTGGACTGAAAATGGTAAGTAAGCTGATTAGTGCTAAATGGTTCAATCAATCACTTAGGCTTGAAAATGGTCCAATCAAGTTGTCAGTTGGGAGATCCTAAAAGAGATTATAAATCATGGCAGAAGCCAGCTTAGGGCAATCTGTTCCTGGCCTCTGAATAAAGAACTCAGAAGGATCAGTAGCCAACTCCAAAGAAAGAAGCATCTAGTAGCTGACTTCTGAAGAAAGAAGAGAAGCCAGGACCTTCACATGGCATTGGCCTGTTGTCTCAAAGAATTGATGTGCTATTGGTTCATTCCAATAGCTCAAAAAAAGCTGTTAACACTGATGTGTCTGGCACTTCCTTCCAGTAACCCGTGGTGACTGGCACTACCAGCCAGTACTGTCCAGAACTCTTGACAGCTGATGGGCACTCTGTCTGGGTTGCCTTTGAGAGCTACCAACTGCTTCTGATCATTCAGCACTGCTTCCCAGTGCTGTTGCCTCCATTGCTATCTGGACCAGTGTCTGGTGCTGACCAGCCCAGCCTTCATACTATTGCTGTGGGCTCTTGTGGTGTCATCTCAGCCTCACCTGTGAGCACCTCTTACTACCACCATGGATTGGTTCCCGGCCTTCTGCTTGCTGGTGTGCCATGAGCTCCAGGACGTCATTAGCAAGATAATGCTATCTTCCTCAAGTGGGATTTCATTTGGGACTTTTGGACACTGTGGATACCATTTGGGGTGAGATAGCCAGCAATCTGTGGCCTTAGATACTCTCAGTTTTTTCCGTTTGTTAAATAAATCCCATTGTTATAGCTGAGCCTGAGTGGTCTTGCAATTGTGCATGCAGCTGAGAACCCATAGACAGTGACTGTTCTCTACCTTGGCACTGCCCTTTGACCCTTTATGGCACTGCTATTGCATTGTTTCAATTTGTCAAAAGGCAGTAAAGCATGAACAAGTCTTGCACAGGGGAGAAGCCATGTTGTGTTCATGAGCTAGAAGATTCAACAGAGCAAGGATGTCAATTCCCCCCAAACTGATATACAGGCTTATTGTAATTCCTATTCCAAAAATAAGATAGACAAGATATTTTGTGGGTACAGATAAGATTATTCCAAATTTCATTTAGAAAGGGAAATAAGGGAGGAGGGATAAGAATGGCCAAAACAGTTTAAAAGAGCATAAAGTGGAGGGCCTCCCTGGTGGCACAAGGGGTTAAGTCTCAGCATTATGAAGCTATCCATAGCCATTGCAGCATGAGTTCGATCCCCGGCCAGGGAGATTATCCACATGGTGCAGCAGACCTCTCCTGTCTCACCTGCTGCTCCCCTCAGCAGTGTATTTCAGTAGATTTGCCTGTTCTGCTCCCCACTCTGTCTCTGGTGAACCCTCTCACCCCCCTACACCTCTTGCCTGCACCCCAGTTCATGTATGCATAAATAAATAAATCTTAAAAAAAAATCTTAAAAAGAAAGAATAAAGTGGAGAAAATCAGCTTTTTAGTAAGTTTTTTTTGATACTTAGGGTCTCTTGAGATTCCATGTGAATTTCAGAAAGAATTATTCTATTTCAGCAAAACAAGTATTGTTTAGATCCTCACAGGGTTTGTGCTGAATTTGTCCAGTTTGGGCAATATCGACAGTTTAAAAATATTAAGTGTTCCAGTACATGAACATGGATGTCTTTGCATTCATTTGCATTTTCTTTCAGCAATATTTTGTAGTTTTCAGTGTACAAAACTTTGCCTCTTTGGTGGAGTTGATATCTAAGTATTTTATTATTATTAATGTTATTTTATTTATTTTTTAAAGATTGATTGATTTATTTATTTATTTATTTATTTATTTATTTATTTATTTATACAAGCGCGGGAGAGTGAGGGAATTCACCAGAGCCAGAGCGGGGAGCAGACCAGGCAGAAGGACCGAGGTACACTGCTGAGGGGAACAGCGGGCAGCAGGAGAGGTCTGCGTGCCATGTGGGACCCTCGCCCAGCGGCCGGGGATCGAACTGGCGCTGCAGAGGCTGCGGGCAGCTTCACAGCCCAGCTCTCAACCGTTGCGCCACCAGGGAGGCCCATTAATGTTATTTTAAATGAACCTGTTTTCTTAATTTCTTTGTTAGGAATATTCATTGTTAGTGTATAGAAATATAACTGATTTGTTTTGTTTATATCTGCAACGTTGCTTATTTTAGTTCTAACTGTGTGTGTTGTGATCTTCAGGGTTTTCTATACATTTTTTTGTCATCTATAAAAAATTTTTTACTTCTTCCTTTTCAATTTGGATGCTTTTTATTTTTTCTGTGTAATTGCTCTGACTAGTTTGTAATATTTTGAAATGACAAAATTATAGAAATGGAAGCAGGATTTGTGGCTTCTAAATGTTAAAAAACGGGGGAAATTAGTAGTTGGGTGTGACTATAAAAAAGCAAGAGAAAGGATGATTGTGATGGAAATCTTCAATATCTTGACTATCCCTGTCAGTACTCCAGTGGACATATAGTATTGTAAGTTGTCATCTTTAGGGAGAATAGGTAAAAGATATATAAAATCTGTATACTATCTCACAACTGCATATGTAGTAAATCTATGATTATCTGAGAAAGTAAAAATTTAATATGATTATCTAAGAAAGTAAAAATTTAATATAAAAATTTGACCTTGTATTTCATGTCTTATTTTTTGCTTTTCATTCAACTTATCATTCCAAAAATTTATTTCAATTTGTATTTTACAAGTGTATTGATATGCAATGGACTGAAAATTTAAAAAGGAATTGGTTCTACCACACAGATACTTTATTAGATTTTGCATTAGACAACATGCTCACCCAATGGGAATACATGCCAGTGTAGGGAGGACATGGTGACAAGGAACTGGCACAGTGAGGGAGGTCGGGAAGTGGTGTGGAGGAGGACAAGTGCACTTGAGAGCCCTGTTATGCAGGAGTGTGCAAACCCACCAGCCAGTGGGCCATTACCCAGGAATGAGGGCATTATCTCTCTGGAGAATGGATATAAGAGACTTGAGGTGTGTTAACTATGCTTTGGGCAGAACTTGTCTTTGAAATCAGTCAGACCTGCATTAATGGGTGAACTACTTGTCCCAGCTTCCTACACTTCTCCATTCCTGTCCTTCCATTTGGCCGTAGGCTTTCAAACATTTTACCACCACACCAGAGAAGCTGTGTCTTTTGTCTGGAATGATTCTCTGTTCAGGAAAATCCTACTCACCTTCCTATACTCAGCCTTCAGAATAAGAAGAATTAAGTCCTCTTCCTATGGAGGAATCTTCTCCTTGGCTGTGCTTATTGAATATTGACTTCAATTTAGTACAGGTGGTTAAAAGCTTGGGCCAGGTGCAAGACAGTCTGAGTCTGGATCTGACCCTGCCATTCACTGACCATTGAAATTAGAACAACTCTGTACCTCACTCTCCTTATCTAAGAAGGGGTTAATAATTATGGGTCCTTGTAGGATCTTTATAGGATTGTTGTGATAATTAAGACAGTTGGTATATGGGAAGTACTTAGAAATTAGCATGGGGTTAAGGACCATGTAAGTGTTATTGGCTGTTATTGCATTTATCACTTTGTGTTCTAGTTAGTCTTTATTTTAGTTTCCTGACACCCAGCCATGAGTAACTTGCAAGCAGAAGCCAAACTCATTTTTCTTTTCCCCAGTGTTATGTAGCTGATGTTGAAGAACTCAAGAGGAATAAGTACAGCAACTTTCACAGAGAAGTGTTCAGAGCCTGATGGGGAAGCAGGAAGTGCTATTTCTAGTCAAGGAAAACATGGAGGATTCACAGGAATCACTGTAGAGGTCTATGGCTTGAATTTGCTGGGTTTTTTTGGGGACATAGTAAGGTGTCTGTCCTCTTGAGTCATTTCATTGACCCTCACAAGATGCCTGGCTGGGACACTGTCATCACGAATTACAAATAAGCAAAGAGAGGACTGAGAAGAAGGGAGGAGGGAGGGCAGGACATGAATTATATCCAGCCTCTCTTGAGTCTGATGCCCATGCTTTCCCCATGCCATCCCACAAAAGGAAATATCCTTTATTGTGACTCAGAAAGCACTCCTCTCTATCCTTAGGAGTCAATGTTCTCTAGAATGGTCCTGGCGGAAACCCAAAAGTCTAAGCAGAGTCATGCCTCCCAGGGAAGCTGTTGCCATCTGTGGAGTGCTTGAGTGGGGCTGGCACTCTGGTAGAGCTGGGCAGGCTGGCATAGAGCTTTCAGCTTCTGAGCCCTGTGGTTCCAGGCTCTCCAGCTGTTCATGGTCACCTGGTGATCACCGGCACCAGCCTCAGTCCCAGGTTGGAGAAGGAGCCTAGAGCATCCCTATCTTGCTCTTCCCACCAAAGGGAAGGGGGCTTCACTCAGGCCTTTAAAAACTCCACCAGTCAGAGGGGGTCCTCAAGTAGGGAATTCTCCTGTACACCTGAGCAGTACAGCACCCAGTGGGCCTTCCCCTATCCCACTTCTGCAGACAACCCACCCTCTAGGGGGTGCTTCATGCTCGCCTGTGTCCTGCCCACGCTGACTCTGTTCTGGGAGGGGGGCTGGGAACAGGAGATGGAGCAGAGCTCCCACAGGGCCAAGTCAGGCCATGCAATGCTGCCACACATGTTCTCCTCAGGGCACCTCCCCAGTGAACCCACCTGCAGCATGCCCAGGTGCCCCTTCTGGCTGACCTCAGTTCTCCCCCTCATAGTCTCCTCCCTTTGCCTCCAGTGTGTACTTCTCTCCTCCCTGTAGCTCAGTCTCAAGGTCCCTCCCTGGCTCCCTCTCCCCTTCTAGAAATCCTCCACAGAAGTCCCCTTCCAACTACCCTTTCCCCAATCCTCTTCCCATGCAGCTCATCCTGCCTGGCCCCTGCACATTGTCCTTTGCCAGGTCTTTCTGGGCACTCCTGACTGGCCCTTACTCATAGCTTCCAATGCATCTCCTCCACTTGGCCTCCATGGACCCTGAGACACTGGGGAAACCACCTGCAACCCCAAAAAGTGGGGGAGGGAGAAATGCCTTTTGAAAGCCACTGGAGCAGATGGTTTGGGCAGGACTTTAAAAAATAGATTTGTAGCTATCTTTTCAAACACATATAACACATAACTAGAGACAGACTATTACATAAAACTATTAATTTTCTGTGATGTGGACACGTATAAAAACTGTCTTTATAGTCTTCTTCCAATGTTTTCCTCTCCATTAAACATAGCCCCCTGTAATAACTACAATGAATGTTCAATCAACAGGGGGAAAAAATACCATCTCCCACCTGCTGCACCAGGTTCAAAGTCATTGCCTGACCACTGGTGCCTGTTTGTGGGAGGAGCTGCTATACCTTTGGAGAAAAGTAGTGCTGCTCATTGGAGCTTGAGGTGCTGCCCACTGGAGCTTGAGGTGCTGCCCACTGGAGCTTGTATTCACAGAGATCACTGTAAGTTAAAGCCTAACCTTTCCTGGCTAGAGTTACTGTTATTAATTATTCCAGATACTGCTGATATATAGTGTTTTTCCACTTGTCAGAACATTGCAAATAAAGCATAGCTGTGACTCTGCCTTGCGCTCCCTGCAGGGGCACAGCCACCCCAGCGCCAAGCCCAGTGACTTCTGATCTTTGTATCCAACTTCACCTTTGTTCAGCTACTACCCCAGGCAGTGGAAAGGTATGAGGAGACCTTTTTCTTCTTCTTCTTCTTTTTTTTTTTTTTTTAAGATTTATTTATTTATTTATTTATTTATTTATTTATTTATTTATCTGTCTATTTATGCATAGATGAACTAGGGTGTAGACCAGAGGTGTGGGGGTGAGAGAATTCACCAGAGACCAAGTGGGGAGCAGAACAGGAGGATCAACTGAAATACACTGCTGAGGGGAGCAGCGGGTGAGACAGGAGAGGTCTGCTGCGCCTTGTGGGTCAGCTCCCTAGCGAGGGTTCGAACTCAGGCCATAGCCTTGATAGCACTGAGACTTAACCCCTAGGCCACCAGGGAGGCCCCTAAGTAGACATACTTATTTTTTTTTTTTAATTTTTAAAACTTTTTTTACATCATTGTTCATTTTTAAACAATATTTGCTTCCCCACCCCCTCAGGTATAGTCCCCATGGAGTTTTCTTCACCAATGCACCCGTGCACCATCACCTCAGTTCCCTGTGCTCCTCGCTCCCCCGTCTGATCCCTCTCCCTCCTCCTTCCCTGCAGTATGTCTCTGATTTATAATTGTCTGTTTTTGCTTTGTTGTGTTTTGTACTGTTTTTATTTTTTTACACTGATGTCTTATTTGGTTCCCCTATATTCCTGCTATAAGTGAAACCATCCGATATTTTTCTTTTTCCTTCTGGCTTATTTCACTGAGCATAATTCCTTCTAGCTCCATTCACGCTGCTGCGAATGGCATAAGCTTATCTTTTTTGATTGCTGAATAATATTCCATTGTGTATATATGCCACAACTTCTTGATCCAGTCATCTATTTTTGGGCATTTGGGTTGTTTCCAGGTTTTACCTATTGTAAACAGTGCTGCAATAAACATAATAGGGGTGCAAGTATTCTTTAGAATCAATGTTTTTGTGTCCTTTGGGTAGATCCCTAGGAGTGGAATTGCTGGGTCACATGGTAGCTCCATTTTCAGTAAACTGAGGAAACTCCAGACAGCTTTCCACAGGGGTTGGACCAGTTTGCACTCCCACCAGCAATGTAGGAGAGTTCCTTTTTCACCACATCCTCCCCAACATTTGTTGTTGCTACTTTTTTTTTATATGTGCCATTTTTTTTAAAGATTTATTTATTTATTTATACAAGTACTGGGTATAGTCAGAAGCGCGGGAGGGTGAGAGGATTCACCAGAGACAGAGTGGGGAGCAGAACAGGCAGAAGGACCGAAGTACACTGCTGAGGGGAGCAGTAGGCGGCAGGGACCCTCACCAGCAGCCGGGAATCGAACCGGCGCTGCAGAGGCTGCAGGTAGCTTCGCAGCCCATTGCTCAACCGCTGTGCCACCAGGGGAGGCCCTGTATGTGCCATTCTTACTGGTGTAAGGTGGTATCTCAATGTGGTTTTGATTTGCATTTACCTGATTATAAGGGATGTTGAACATTTTTTCATATGCCTGTTGGCCATTTGCATTTCCTTTTTGAAGAAATGTCATTTATGTTCTTCTGCCCATTTCCTGACTGGATTGTTTATTTTGTTTTTGTTGAGTTGTGTGAGTTCTTTGTATATCTTTGTGATCAGTCCCTTATCAGTTGGATGGAGTGCAAAGATTTTTTTCCCAGTCAGTGGGGTGTCTCTCACTTTTGGTTAATGTCTCTTTTGCTGTGCAGAAGGTTTTCAGTTTGATGTAATCCCAGGTGCTTATCTTTTCCTGAACTGTCTTTGCTTTGTGTGATGAGCCTTTAAAGATATTTTGTGACGTATGCCTGGTAGTGAGACATTTCTTAATGGCGATTTTCCCCCCTTTTTCCATTTGGAAAAATGGGCAAAGTTTTTGTCCACTTCCCAGGCAGGTGGCCTTCCTGAGTGTGGGAGGCTCCAGGTGAAGGTGAGAAGTACAGGGAAAGAGCAACTCAGGGGGTACAGACCTGAGAGGAGATGCAGCTCATCCAAACACAGACAATGGAATCAATTGTTAGAAAGAATGGTGTGCGGGGTGGGGGTAGGTCTGCAGCTGTAATTGTGACAGGGATGCCCCCTGAGCCATAGGAAAGGGTGCTTTCTTGTTAGTTAGAAAGACAATCTAGTGGGCCTCCCCGGTGGCGGTGGCACAGTGGTTGAGCGCTGGGCTGCGAGGCTGCCCGCAGCCTCTGCAGCGCCGCTTCCACCGCGGGCCGGGCGAGGGTCCCACATGGCGCGCAGACCTCTCCTGCTGCACTTGCTGCTCCCCTCAGCAGTGTACTTCGTCGTTCTGCCTATTCTGCTCTCGGCTCTGGCTCTGGTGAGTTCTCTCACGCTCCAGTGCTTCTGACTGTACCACAGTGCTTGTATGGATAAATAAATTAATCTTTAAAAAAAAAAAAAGAAAGACAATCTTGTAAAGCATTTTTCCTAACCATCTCCAGTGTTTAAGACATGTATTTTTGTTGTTAAATTTATCTTATTATGGAAAGAGCTAAGTATACCAGCCAATAAAATTCTTGAAATCATTTTAGGGGAGGCGTGGCCTTGCCATTCTAACTGAGACCTGTAAAAGGGGGTTTCATTGAGGCAGCAGCTTGCACCTTGAGTCTCAGCTAAGGCCATATCTGTCCCATGATAACTGCCCTATGGATAAGATGGTGCCAGGCAATGGCAGACCTCAGGGGAATTGTAGTCCACATCAAGAGAAATGCT
Source organism: Talpa europaea (assembly GCF_964194135.1). Lineage (NCBI taxonomy): Eukaryota > Metazoa > Chordata > Mammalia > Eulipotyphla > Talpidae > Talpa > Talpa europaea. Next base: position 48,043,686 of record NC_140078.1, on the reverse strand, counting down.
AACTTTAGTTGGGCTAGCAGGAAGGTTGATAAGCAGTTATGGTTGAAAGTGCTACTTCATTTTCACAGGCTACTTCCACCATCAACTCCTCTTTAAATTTTCTACAAGGATCTGTGGGGGAAATGGTGGGGAAAAAAATAACACAAAGTGTTTCCCACTAAACTAAATTACTTATATCACAAGTTTCTTGCTACCAGTTCATGGCTGGAAAATAAGAGGGAAATATACTGCAGTAGTTAATTGAGTAGGACCTGTTATATTTATATCTAATTGTGTGTTTTCACTTTGTCCCAGAAAGGATTAAAAATTGCTTACAAAGAAAAACGATACCATTAGCTTATTGATTCTCTGACTTTCTTAGAAATTGTACTCTTTCTTAGAATGGGTATTCTGTCACTGGGTGGTAGCAGAAACAAACAGAACCACCCTTCCCCTCTCCCCACTCACCTATGGCAAGACTTGAACAGCTGAGATAACCTCAGATGCCTGTGAGAAAAAGGCCAGTTGTTATGTCTGTGCAAGGTGTGACTAGGCCACCTAGTCATGTAAATAAATATCTCCTTCTTCTGAATGTAATTTACACATTCTAGAAAGATACACTAAACATGGCAAATCTTTTAGGGGAATTCAGAGATTTAACCAATTCCCACATGACAGTAACTTACAATGCAATATGCAGCGGATTCTCAAACAACATGAATTGAACTGTGTGGTCCACTTATACATGGATTTTCTGGTAAACAAATGATGTGAAACTTACAGTATCACTAAATACAGTACAATATTGCAAAATATATTTTCTGTTTCTTATGATTTTCTTACTTTTATCTTTTCTAGCTTATTTTATTATGAAGATTAGAGTCTATAATACATGTAATCTACAAAATATGTATTGATTATGATATCAGTAAGTTTTCCACCAGTCAGCAGCAGGCTGAAGTTTTGGGGAATTAAAAATTTTATTCAAGTTTTTGACTGTGCCCCTAACCCCTAAGTTGTTCAAAGGTCAACTGTAGTTCTCTTGAAAAATAAAAGGGTAAAAAAGCTGATTGTTTTCATCTTGATCATTTGTGTTGTCTTTGTTATAATCCGAACCTGGAACTTTGTACCAAAAAAAAAAAAAAAGTATGCAGTTTATAAGCCATTCCTGGAAGCTGTAAGGTCTCAGTTAGGGGTAGCTGTGGTTCTTTCTCAGACTGCAGAGCAATTAACTGTTCAGTACTGGGATCAAAAACTGTTAATGAAGTCATATGTAGTCCCACTTGGAGTCCTCTGGGTTGTGTTCCCAGGAGTTCAGCAGCCTGGACTCCTGCTTTACTACACTAGAACCTGGGGTCTAGCTTGGCTGAAGGTGTGACATTAATCTCAGCCTTGAAGACCCTTCCCTGACTGGCCCTCCCATCCTGATGCCACAATGACCACAAATGCATCTTGGGCCTCAGTGCTATGGTCATGAATTTGACTGACAAACTGTTATTAGCAAGTAGGACTCCAACAGCCAAACTCCTATTGTTTAAGCCCAACCAACCAGCTCTGTTCTCATGTGAAGGTTTATTCAAGGCTGTTGAAACATTTTGATGAACCTTATGTTGGAGCTGAGGTCAGTTTCCCTTACAGGGATGCCCAAAGGACTTACAGGACCCCAGTTCTTTGCAGAATGTTAGCTTTACCATGCTTGCGTTTCTTATCCCTGCAATGATGAGTGTGTCTGAGCACACCTCTGTCCCCTTCATGTGTCTAGAACACATCACAGTACCAGCGGAGAAGTGTATCTAGCATGCAAAGTCAAGGACATCTCAGAGCTGAGGGTTTGGGGAGTTGACTCAGAAAGATGCTGCTCAGAACCTTCTAAATGCAAACCCAGACTGTTGGAAAGTCATATTCCTCAATAGGGTTTCTTCAGATGATAACTAACTGCTCACAGGGTGTAGTGTAGACTGAGTCAACTACACACCCACACTCTCAAATTCTGTGTCACAGACATGATCCTCACGGCTTTGGTAAATGCCATGGACCACAGCCTAGTGGACTTCAGGCTCATCCAGTGCCCCCCTCCACAGAACATCCAGTTCCTCTTGGGGGCCCCCCTCCTTCTGTTCAGAGGTGCCTCTAGGAGGACTCTCTCACCCTGGCCATCTGTCAAGCTTTGATAACCCTTCAAGGCCAAGGCCAAGCATCACCTCACAGGCAGTGGGGAGACTTTCCTAATATCAGAGCTTGAGGTGTCCTTGCCTTCCTATTGACTTCACAATTTTGCACCTGTTTTCTGATTGTGCAGGACTGGGATGCCTTGTTCCTTGGGTGCATGCAACCATGTAGAAGGTCACCCAGAGAAGAGTGCTGAATGAATTATTATGGTATAGGAAGAACGGGCCATTTTCCCTTATTAAAGTGAGTCATAACACAATGGAATATTACTCAGCAATCAAAAAAGATAAACTCAATTTGCAGCAACATGGATGGAGCTGGAAGGGATCATGCTCAGTGAAATAAGACAGAAAGAAAAATAAAAATACTAGATGGCCTCACTCATAGCAGTTTAGAAAACCTAAATAAGGCACCAGGAAAAAGAATAACTATAATAAAGAAAAAATCAAAATCAACGAGCAACTATAAACCAGTGATACACTATGGGGGGGGGTGGAGAGGAGGGATTGGGGTCAAAATGAGGGGGGTGCAATTGTATGGAGAATATAACTAAGATGAAAATGCATACATTGTGCAAAAATGAAAAATGATATAAGAAATATATATATATATATATATATATATATATATGTGAGTTAAATGGAAAAGTCGGTTTAGCAAAGGGCCAGGAATGGCGTTCGTTCCTGTTTGCTTTTCAAGTTGCCTGTGTAAGAGGGTATGTGGGACTTCAGGAGCCACTAAAGCCTGAGGGCCCAGGAAGAAGGCAGGGATCCCAAAAGTCGAGGGAGCCACTCTGCTCAACACTGTCTGAACAATAGGACCATCACAGTGCATGCAGTGAATGAAGGTTGGTCTCTTGGTTTTCACTCACCATACGGTGTTGAGCACCTAATGTATACCAGGAACTGTGCAGGCCCTGGGGGTGTCTTGTAGATGAAATCAGTGTCCCTTCTTTGAGGTATATCCCAAATCTGGGGGTCAGGTCTGTTCTATTAATGAAATGCAGAACAGTGTCATCTTCATCGTTTTGTCTCTAAGTCATTGTCAATAGATCTCAGTATTTGCCAAATGAATAAAACTCTCCTTTTAGAAACAAGAATAACCAACATTATTATTATGTCCTTATGTCTAGCATTGTCCTAAATTCACATGGTTAATTTTATCTTCCTAGCAACCTTCTTGAGGAAAATGATGAAACTGAGGAACAGAGGAGGTGGGTATGAAATAGGTGGCGATCCTGGATCCCCCTCCTTGCCTGTCTCTCTCTGTGACAGGGTCAGTCCAAGGACTTAAGGCCCAGCTGTCTTTCCAGAGGAGGCAGCAGCAGGAATGGGTTATACAGCTCATACAGCAACAAAAACCTGTTACCTTGTGAATGACCTGTCCTGCTGTCTATGAGACCATCACCACTCGGTTTTCTCTGCAACTAGTTGTGGAGCACAGAGCTTTCCTTTTCCTTGAAGCCTGGCCTCCTGCCAGACACTTCTGAGGTGAAGGCCCTCAGAGTAGAAAAGTGGGGCAGAGGAGCAGGAGTGGATGGCTGGCCCCCGATTCTTCTCTTACAGAAACTGTATTCTGAGCTAGTTTCATATGACTCCCAGATCTCCTGGATTATACAGGAAGGCATAGATGATATGTGTGCACGGTTTGAAGCCCATGAATGTGGTCTGGACTCCTATGCAGCTAGTGACTGCCTGCATGGCAGACCCCCACCCTACCCACACTGCTCTGCATGAACTTCCATTTTGAAAAGTTGCAACATATATGTATCCCTAAACATGAGCTGCTTAGTCTGCTCATGTGGGGCTTTCTAGAAACGTACTTCTACTTTGTGTCACTTTATGTTTTCCCTCCAAGGTTACGTCAAGACATGCTCCCTTCCCTTCCTGAGGCTCTCCCAGGCCAGAGAAGCCGCACACAGTGCTGAGGCTGTGCTCAAGGCACGTGTCCCTCCCTGAAGCTCTGCCCAGGGACCCTCTCACCCAAAGGAAGTTCCCAGACAACCCTGTCAGTGGAAAAGATATGCCACATGGAGAGTCAACATCTTTGCACAATATCAGCTTCTAGAAAGCTGAGTCCCACTTACTGCAATGACTTCTGTTGTCCTTTCAGCTTAAGTGTGTCAGAGCTTCCTTACTGCTGTTTCCACAGTCTATGTTTAAGGAGCATTTTATTGGAACTTTGTTACCATCACTTATTTTCCTACAAAATCCCTGGCCTGTGTTTGTAAGACAGTAACAGAGTTCAGTGGTGAACTATGTGGTCCATGGAGTCTAAAATATTTACTACTTGCCCCTTTATAGGAAAAATTCTTGTCTTGGTTTTAGATATTATTTCTCCTTTCTTATCTGTAAATACATTAATTCCTTATATTTTATCCAATAACACTTCCAAATTTACTTTACTCTCCATCCCCAACATCCCCAATCTCCACCCTGTCAGAACAGATTGGATGGAGTGTTATTTTTTGTTATTATTGTTTTTAGAAATCTGTTTTTGTTTTCTTTGGCTTGTTTTTTTATCTAGTCTATATGAGTGAAATCATTCACTCTTTCTGACTTATGTCACTAAGTACCCTTCATATTGTTGCAAGTGGCAGGATTTCCCCTTTATCAATAGCTGAGTAGAGCTATGTACCATGTCTTCTTAATCTGCTCATCTACTGATGGGCACATAAATTGTTTCCAACCCTCGCCAATTGTAAATAAAGCTGCCACAAGCACAGGCATGCACATATCTTTTTGAATTAGTGTTTTCATATTCTCTGAATAAATATCCAGAAGTGGGATAACGAGTCATTTGGAATTTCTATTCTTAACTTTTTAAGGAATCTCCATATTGTCTCCCTTGGTGGCTGCACCAATTTACATTTCTTCCAACACTATATAAGGGTCCCTTTTCCCCCACAGCCTGTCCAACACTTGCTTCTTGTCTTTTGATAGTAGCTATTCTCGCAAGTGTGAAGTGATCACTCATTGTGGATATGATGTACATTTCCCAAACAATAAGAAATGATAAAGAAGATTGGATGCATTTTACAAATACTTGAAGCTTGAAAGGATCCCAGCATGTTATTAGTAGGATTAAGGGCTGGGTCTTGCTGCCAGGTGTCAACTGCAGCCTGGCCCAGCTGGCTGCAGATTTCCAGTTTCCTGCTTTCATTTTCGGTGTCCATTTTATTCTTAGTCTAACTTTGAAACTTCTTAGCAGCATGCAAATGTAAGGCTGCCACAGATGTCTGAAAAGTTACAACTCTACCTGTTGGCAGTGAGGGTGGAATTTCATAGGAATTTTTAAAAACTTTCTGGACTATGTTTCTTGAGTTTTCTATAACAAGCTGACATTGTCTTATTAGGAGGAAAGTGCTTACAGTATGTTCTAGACTTTAATTCTCAGCTTTCTGAAAAGTGGGACCAAGAAGAGCACTTTTGGGCCTCCCTGGTGGCGCAGGGGTTAAAGACAGAGCTATCAAGCTATCCACAGCCACTTCAGCAAGAGTTCTATTCCCCAGCCAGCCAGAGAGCAACTTACATGGAGCATAGATGTCTCCTGTCTTGCCCGCTGCTCCCCTCAGCAGTGTACTTCAGTAGATCTGCCTGTTCTGCTCCCCACACTCTCTGGTGAATCCTTTCACCACCACCCCACACCTCTGGCCTGTACTCCAGTTGCTGTATGCATGCATAAATAAAAATATTGTACTTAAAAAAAGAGCATTTTCCTGACCAGGCTTGTTGAAAGTTTAGTTCACAAACATTATTGAGTACTTCCTGCATACCAGAAAGTGGGGCCAGGCTGGAATCAGTTTTGGGCCATGCCCTTGAGGATCTAGCAGGGAAGAGAGGATTTTCAAATGCAGTCAAAATACAAAATGGCATATGTGATAGTGGAGTAAAGAGGAAGTCTCTGGGGGCCAACATATGAGGTAGGACACAGAATACACCTCTGTGGACAGTGGTGGGTGGGCTTTCCTGTACCAGAATAGGGGCTGAGGGCTTCTGAGTATCAGAGCAGTACAGACAGGCCTGCCAGGACTTCGAATCGTAGTGCAGGCTTGGGTCTAGCAGAGAGCCCTGTATGTGGGGTAGAGGGCTGGGGATGGTGCCCAGATCCCAGGGATGACTATTGTTAAGAAGCTGAATTAACCTGAGGTTTTGACAGAGATCATTATGAAGAGATCTATGTTATAGAATCAACACTAGAAATATTTAAATTGGTACAAAGTCAGTCCCACAGTGGTAGCACCACTTTTAATTCCCACTAGCAGTGTGCAGACCCAGCCTGAAGCCTCACCAGCATTTGGTGTTATCACTATTTTCATTTTAGTCATTCGGGTAAGTGTGTAGAGATGTTTTAATAAAGTGGCATCTTGAGTGGGCTGTACCTGTGCTCCCTTGAGAACAAGTGGCTTTGTATATCTTGTAGGACCCTGTTTACCATCTGGTGTCCTCCTTGCTGAGCTGTCCCTTTGTGCTGTTTGCCCACACCCCCTGTTCCCTTTCCTTGCCTTCCACAGTGACATTTGGAGAATAACTTAGTGGCTGCCAGGAGTTAGGAAGGGGTAAGTAGGGCCTGCCACAGGAGGGAGATTTTTGTGTTGATGGGACAGTTCTGGGTCTGGATTGTGGTGGTGGTTATGCAAATATTCACATGATATGAAATGACATAACCACACATGTTGAACCAAGGCCAGATTCTGGGTTTGATGTTATACTGTGGTAATGGGAGATGGGGGTCTGAGGAGGGCTGCATCACCACTTTGTACTATCTTTGAAGTTCTGTGCATCTTTAATTGTCTCTAATAAAAAGCTGAAAGTTGGACTGTAGGAGAATCATAAAACCCACAGTTATTTTACTTCTTACCCCTCTGCTTATTTGTTATCCTCAAATGGTGAAATCACATTGGACATTTGGGTTCTGACTATATTCCCTGAAGAAAATGCAAAGTCATCCGGTGGCAACATCACATTTCACCTGAGAAATGTGAAGATGGAAATGAGATCAACCACCCACACTCCTGAGTAGAAATGAGAAATGCAGGAAGCAGCTGCCTTGTGTCTACCTCCTGTCTCTCCCCATCTTTGTCCACACCTCTTTCTCGCTCCTCCTGTTCCCCTCTACTTACCTCTCCCAGGGGTTAAATCTGTGATGAGTGACAATCTGTCTTGACGAGCAGCAAAGGAGGTTGATTATCACGAGTCTGACAGGTGTTTCTAACTTCTGCTTAAAAGAAAGTAAGGTCCTCCTGGTTTATAGTTGCTTGTTGATTTTGATTTTTACTTTATTATAATTAGTCTTTTTCTGTTCCCTTATTTGGGTTTTCTAAATTCCTGCTATGAGTGAGACCATCCAGTATTTTTCTTTTCTTCTGAGTTATTTCACTGAGCATGATCCCTTCTAGCTCCATCCATGTTGCTGCAAATTGCATGTGTTTATCTTTTTTGATTGCTGAGTAATATTCCATGGTGTATATGTACCACATCTTCTTGATCCAGTTATCTGTTTTTGGGCATTTGGGTTGTTTCCAAAGCTTAGCTATTGTAAATAGTGCTGTTATAAACATAGGGGTGCAGGTGCTCTTTGGAATTACTGTTTCTGTGTCCTTTGGGTAAATGGGAGTAGGATCAAAACAAGGGTGGTGGGAATTGTATGGGTACTATAACCAAGATGAAAATGAATATATCGTGCAAAAATGAAAAATGATGTAAGAAATATATAAAATAGGGCCTCCCCTGGTGGCGCAGAGGTTGAGTGCTGGGCTGCGAAGCTGCCCGTAGCCTCTGCAGCGCCGGTTCGATCCCCGGCCCCCGGGCGAGAGTCCCACATGGCGTGCAGACCTCTCCTGCTGCCCGCTGCTCCCCTCAGCAGTGTATTTCAGTCCTTCTGCCTGTTCTGCTCCCTGCTCTGGCTCTGGTGAATTCTCTCACCCTCCCATGCTTCTGACTGTACCCAGTGCTTGTATAAATAAATAAATAAATAAATCTTTAAAAAAAGAGAAATATATAAAATAAAAAAGCATAAAAAATGGTACCCTCAAAAAAAAAAAAAAAAAAAAAGAAAGTAAAGTCCTGCTGGCTCAGGCTTGCAGCCTGTGATGATCCTGTTCTGTTGTTTAAATGAAGGGAAGAGGGCACATCAAAGATCATGTCACAAGGACCCATGGGCATCAGGGCCTGTGGTAACCTCCTCAGCAAGAGAGCCAAAGGGAAGAGTGACCCCTAAGGACCATGTATGTCCATATGGATAATACACTGCTGTCCCATGCTCCCACCAGGCATACCAGGTAGGGAGGCTGGCATGCAAGGAGCTTCCCAGCCCCCTGTGAATCTTTATGCTCTTTCTATGGGCTCTCTGGTGTTCTCTCTCACTCATCGTCTGGTGGTCTCTCTTCTTCTGCAGTTCACATTGCTAGTCTTTGCTGCTGCTGCTGCTGCCTTTAGCCTAGCCTCTAGGTTCAGGTGTGCACACTTACACAATCATGCACACCCATCCTCCAGGTGTTCACAATCAGACATGTGTGCCTTGTACTCACACTCCCAAGCACCTTCTGCATTAACACTATCAAGGCCACAGGTGATAGCCACAGAGGCTAGTGGTATAAAAAGCCTGATTAATTCATTCACTCTACAGGGAATTCAGTTCTGTTCCTTGACAACTGATACTGAAAAATCAGGCTTTTCCCAAGGGGTCTAGAATTTTAGGCAGAACCACGCAGGTGCTCCTGCTTCCCAGGGTGTAGTTAAAGGAAAGTGTGGCAGGAGGGGAGAGGAAGGTTACAAGTGGGGGAAAAATGAGAAAGGAGGCCCAGAAACTCTAGATGACAGAGCAACTCCCACACATGCGCACAAGCTCTATTCCTAGGGTGTGGGCCTGGTCTTGCTGGGCTGAGAGCACAAACTGCCATGCAGGGCCTCCTGAGCATCCAGAATCAGGCAGATGATGGCTCACATGGATAGATATCCACAAGCCAGGAGTAGGGCTGAACATTTGATGAATGCTAAGGGGCACTTTCTGGGGTACAGGACATATAGACAAAGCCTGGCTCCTATTGATACAGGACAGCAAGGGGCACTAAGACGGGCCAAGGACATTGCGCAAATAGTTTATCAGTTACTGTCTGAGTTCTTTACCCACGTGCAAAATTGCAAGACTACTCAGGTTCAGAGAACAACAATAATGGGATTTATTTAACAAACCAGGGAAAAACAAAGAGTTACTGAGGCCAAAAATGGTCATTTACCTCAAATGAAGCAGTGTCCAGTGTGTTTTAAAGTCTTAAACACAAATGCTCCCAAGATGGCATCTTTATGCCACTGAAGATGCAGAGCATTTGGCAGCCAGACTATAGGCCAGAATCCAACTTACAAAGACAACAGAAGACACAATAGGAGATGATTTTGGAGCTCCCAAGATGCCCCCACATAGCACTAGACCAACTACACTCAAAACAGCAGCTGCAATAGCCTAATGGCCAACAAACGGCCATACTCACGGCTCAGCAAGGTGTCCGGCTCTGGGTCTTTGCCGTCCCTGCCAGCCTGTAACAGCAGCAAAACTGGGAACAGTTCCAGTCACTTGGCTACCTGCAAAGCCTCTGAACTTTTTCTCTCTGAGGTTAGCTGCTGGAAGCCTCTCCACATCATTCAGAGGCCCACCAACACCCTTCTTGAAGGTCAGCATGGTGGGGACAGAAATTGCTGACCCCGGAATCACTGAAGATCTGGAATCACTGAAGATCTGAAACCACTGAAATCCTTCCTGAAAGCTGAATGCTCAAATGCTGAATCCCGAATACCGAAATCCTGGGACTGCGTCTGCAGTCCCTTATATTTCTTATCAGTCTCCACCCCAAATGCGATACTTTTTAGCATTTTCCCTGGGGCTATCCATCCTCACCAGCACCCCACTTCCAAGGGAGCACCACCAGTAACAGTCTTTGGCTTCAGCAACCCGTTACACTATGGAGACTTTCTCAGGGGCTCTTGCTTTCCTTGCTGAGCAGAGGGTGTTTGGAAGTCAGGCAGAGAAGATAGAATGTCCTTCACTCTTTTTCTGGACCTTGAGGAGGAAGTTTGGTCAGGAAGCTGGTGGCAACCTCAGGGGCTGTGCCCTGAAGCAGGCTCTTGTGTTCATGGAGTCAGTGGAGAGTCAGAAGAAAGACCCACCTTTGTTGATACTCCTGGTTACTGTACACGGAGGCTTCTCCTCCTGCATTGTCCTTCATCTGTCACTTTAGATGGTTGCCACTGGGTTTCTGGGCCTTGTCACTAAAAGCATGGGTGTCTGCCTGGAGCTGTGCTGTGGCTTCTTATCAATACTGCTCAATACGATAAAGAGTCATCTAGTCTTTCTCCTTTACTCCAGATCCAAAAAGAGAACCTTTATGTTGTCACCTTGGGGTTTTTTGTGTTTGATTGTATAACTTTTATCGAGGTAGCATCAGTATACAACTGTAGGGAAATGTAGTAGCTCAGGCTCTTTCTTGCATCCCACTGCTAGCCTCTGTATCCACCACCTGGGACCTTGTTTTCCTTCTAGGTTTCATTGTCCACACTTGATATTGTGTTGTTACAAAAAGCACTTAGAAGTGTGAGCATAGGACTGAGCAAGAAGGCAGAGAACACAGGGTGCATGTACCTATAAATATGGAGGCCCGGAGTAAGAGATCACAGAGACCAGGAGAGAGAGAAGAGAAAGAAGCCAGAGAGAAGCCAAAAAGTACGGAGATGGTGTGGGTAGGGAGGCTCGGTTGCAGCCTGCCTCCCAGCCCCACTGCCTGCTGGTCTGCCTGTATCTGGTTCTCTACTTTTTGTGGAGATTCCTCAACCTACTAAAGATAGAGCTTCCATATGATCCAGCAATTCCACTCCTAGGTATTTACCCAAAGGACACAGAAACATTAATTTCAAAGGGCACCTGCATCCCTATGTTTACTGCAGCACTATTTACAATAGCTAAGCTATGGAAACAACCCAAATGCCCAAAAATAGATGACTGGATCAAGGTGTGGTACATATACACAATGGAATGTTACTCAGTAATCAAAAAAGATAAACTCATGCAGTTTGCAGCAACATGGGTGGAGCTGGAAGGGATCATGCTCAGTGAAATAAGCCAGAAAGAAAAAGAAAAATACCGGATGGTATCACTCATAGCAGGAATTTAGAAAACCTAAATAAGGGACCAGGAAAATGACTAATTATAATAAAGTAAAAATCAAAATAAAATAAAAAAAGGCCTGTCAACTCTACCAAGGTCTCCAAGATCCTTTATCTGTTTGCCCAAACTAACTATGAACCTACCTGCCCTGCTCCTGGGGCCTCAGACAATTGCACTGTATATATCAGAGGCCTAGGTTCACACCACTTCAGATGATTGTTACTGTTGTAGAGCAACCCCGATACAAAACGGGGTGCCTGACTGTGGGTCCTCACCTGCGCGCTTAAAAGGACTTATCAACGCTCTACTTCAGGCACACGCGAAAGGTTAATAAAAGGTTTATTTACAAAGGGAAGGGGAAATGAGGAAATGTACAGCTCTGGGAGAAAAGTGGGAGACAAAGTTTTAAATGAGTCCTACCCGATCCGCCGATTAGGAATCCCAAAATGGCGCTCTGAGAGCTGGCCACCAGCCAGGAGCGGTGAAGCCAGGAGGCGAGCGATCGAGAGCCAGAGCGCGAGCAAGGCCCACGTGTTTGGTTTTTATATCCAATCTGGCTGCCCAACTTCTCACCCTCAGGTCCCAGCCACCCTCCCTTGGTGGTGATGGGATTTGTCTTTCCCAGAGTCTTGATGGCTTTAGTCTGGAGTGGGGGTGGAGTCCACAAAGCCTGCATGGGATTAACTCAGGACATCATTTCCCCCTAACAATTCCCCCCTTTCACTTTTTGCCACCATTTCCATGGTGATGAAGATCAAACATATGGATGCTGGGATACAGTCTCAGATGAAAGCTTTCCAGGGTTCCAGTCTGAAAGAAAACGAATCCCTCCAGGTAGTGTCCATTGTGGAAAGCAAAAGTCCTCCATTCCTGGAAAAACAGTTCATCAGTCCCAGCCGAAAGAAAACATCTGGAGGCATTAGCCAGAACAAGACAGCAGATATGTCAAAATCACAGGAAAAAAAAGTTAAAATGGTTCAACTTATGCAAAAATGAATTCTCTCAACCTTGATCCCTAACTTTAACAGCATAGCAAAAGTTTGCAAATTAAGTCTACTTTTAAACCATTTTGCCTATTTTTGCATAAAATCACAGGGCAGAATAACTAAGCAGCAATTTTAGCTGGCTTTGTTGAAATACTCCATATAGGATCAGAGCGAACCATTGGCATCCGGTCGATGTAGGCTTCAGGTACAAAGTTAGTCTCATCAGACTCCACCTGGGCTTTCCTCTTCTTGAGGGTACCAGGGACTTTTCGTTGGCCGGGTTGTCCAGTCCTGCCAATGGAGGCAAGCTTCCTCACCTTCTTTGGAGGTCTCTGGAACCCTACGAACAAAGCAAACAGGTTCTCCTCTTCTTGGTTCAGCTCTGTTTCAACTTTCTGGAGGAGCTCCACACAAAGCCACACAATGAAACTTATGTCCAATTTTTTTCAGTTTAAACAAAATCCCTATGGAAGTTATGCAAAAACAGACTCTGAGATAAGTAGTAAAAGATTACTACCACTATTTTTATGCTGTGTTGGTATCAAGGGGAGAGAAAATGCAAACACAAGTAGCTTTGTTGGAAAAAAAATTACAACCTTGCTGCAGATCCTGGTCACCAAAACAAGAAAACTTTGTGGATTTAGAACAAAATGCAAAAAAATCATGAGTATTATTATGTCAAGGAAAACTTAGTAAATATGAGGTGTATTTCCAAGTCTATTCAGTCCTTAGTAGAAAAGTTTTACTCTCAACAGTTCCATCAGTAGGAATCTGTTGAGACCTTTTCTCCCTATATTTTCAGAAACAATTCCTGTAGATATTAAACAATTGAAGTATACAATATTACAAGGTGACAATCATCATTGACAATTTACATACATACCAGATACTGAGAGGTTTTTTTTTATACACATCATAGAGAACCACTGTTAACATTTTGTACATACCAAAGTTTTACCATTTTCCCAAGTGACAATGCTTCCCTTCTAGTTTTACTCTACTAGGTGAGCCAAATAGAACAAATTCATCTAATGCCTTTCCCAGGAGGAAAGGGAGAAACTTTGTGGAGAGTCTCAGGAGCTCTACTGAGGTTCCACAAAATTTCCTTGCATCAGCCAAATGACAGGCTACCAAATTTGTACTTGAATTTAGATTTCTGGGAAGCTTTGCCATAAATATCAGAAAAATAACAGAAACAACAATGTTCAATCTCTATGAAGTTACCGGCTTAGTTCAGTAGCACAATGTTGACAATCAAACCATAACCTTTAGTTTTTCTCATAACTGGAGACTTTTTTTTTTTTTCCCCAACGTCTATGGGCACCATGTATACCAATTTGTCAATCACTTGAGGTCAAGACAAGGACACAAGGAAAGGACATACAGACATACAACATATAGACACAAAGAGCTCTTTAGTTACCATTTATCACGCGTGGGATATCTCATGCAACTGCAGTTTCACTCATTGGCCAAAGTAACAAAAAGAAAGCAGAGAAAAAATCTCAAAGTTAAAAGCAAAAGTTAAAAAGAAATACCAAAATCAAGATTGAACGCCTTTCTGTGTAAAAAAAAAATACTGGCAGCATATGCATGATCCTAGATGTTATTTCACGTCTCCTAAACTTTGGAAGGAAGAAGATTAGTTAGAGCATGTTAGTTTTCTCAGGGTTTCTTCAGGAAAAAAAAAAAAATGAGTCCTTGGGTATCCTGCAACAATAACTGGAAAAGAAGTCAGTAACATTCAAGTTTTTGTCTGTTTCTTAAACAAATATCTCAAGTCCTCAATGGGTTCACAAGACCAATGGGACTTCGTCTCTGGGTCAGTTCCTCCTGGGGCTTCTCTAGATCTAGTAGAGCCCCCGGGCACCCCTATTCTGCATCTGAACTTTCTCCATGAACTATCATCTGTCTCCTCTCCTCTGCACTTGGTTCTAGATTCCTTCTACTCTGTCTGTATTCCCTCCTATCTTCACCTGAGGCTCTACCCTGTGCTGTCATTTGTCTCCTGTCCTCTGTACTGGGCTCTCGATTCCTTCTCTGTCTGTATTCCCTGTCATCATCTGAGCCTCCACTCTGTGCTAACATTTGTCTTCTTTCCTCTCTCCTTGGTTCCTGGTTCTGTGTGCTCCTTCTATATTCCCTCCTGTAACCCCTACGTGAATCATCATGTCTTGGGGTTCTCTGTCTTCTATCCTGCCTTCTATAATTATTGCGTCTGCCGCTTCCCTGTAACCTGGGACAACTGTACTTCCAATGTCCCTCTTCCCTACAGAAAGCACACTGATTTCTTCCTAGGGGTTCATGTCTCTGTCCATTATTGTTTCCCTGAAACCCTGTTCTGTGTTCTCTTTGTAAAAAAACAGTCGCAGGTTTCGGTCTCCTGTCCTCTCTATTATTATAAACCCTGAATGCCAGGTCCACTACCTGGGACGGACTCATCTCAGTGACGCCGTCCACCTTAGCTAACTTTTTCTTTATGTCTGGGGCACTATGGGTAATGAAAGCCATAGTGATCAGACGAGCATTTTCTGGGGCATCTGGGTTTATATCCGTGTGGTTAGTGTAAGTTTGAATAATCCTCTCAAGGAACTCTGACGGATCCTCATTAGCTCCTTGCTCGAGTTGCAATATTTTGTTAAAGTTTTTTTGTTTGGGGATCCCCTGCTGCAGTCCTACCAATAAGCATTTTTTATACAGATCCAACATTGCCGTTCCTCCATTGATAGGGTCCCATCCAAGATCTCTCTCTGGGACAACAACCTCCGGCTCTGGGGACTGCCTATCTTGTTGGTGAAGACGGTCAGCCTCCTCCCTGGCTTTCCTGAATACCATCCTCTGCTCATCCAGCGTTAATAAAGTATGCAGCATGGACTGTATATCTGCCCTGGTAGGGTGGTGGGAGACAAAGATAGAGGCAAACAAGTTCGCCATCCTCTTGGGAGCCTGCCGGTACGAGGGAACAGAGCTCCTCCAATTTAGGAGGTCCGCAGTACTGAACGGATGGTGCGACCAAAAGTACCCAGCAGGTCTCCCATGTTCATTTAAGCCACCCATTGGCATCTGGCGAAGGGGAAACTGCCCTGCCTCAGGTTGATCCTTCCTGCCAAAATGGGTGCTGAGTCTAGTGTGGGGAGGAGACGCCATTTTAGTGTCCTCCCCAGAGGGCAGTGGAGGCTGTGCAGCCTCAGGGGTCTGCACGGGAGGGGCTTTGTCACGTGGAAGAGGATTTTGTCCTGATGTATTTAAAGTATTTAAAATATGATGCTCCTCCTCTTCTAACTCTGCTCGCTGGCTGTCCTCATGGAAAGGGGAAGGTCTATCCTTTCTCTGCACCATTAGCCTAGCCTTCGCCTCCGCCATATCTAATTTATGGAGGGCGGCCTGCATCTGGTCCTGCATACCTTTAAAAGCTGACTCAAAAGTCCGATTTTGTTGTTGCACTTGATACAGCATGCTTTGATAAGCTGACTCAAAAACGTTACGATTTTCATCCCTTATACTCTTAATCGTTAAATCAAAAGCCTGATTTTGTTGTTGTATGGCCACATTAAAAGCCTGAATTTGTTGTTGCATGGCTATGTTAAGAGCCTGAATGTGTTGTTGCACATTCTCAGTATGTGAAGTAGAACTTCTACCTCTCACAGAAACAAGAATATAGCAAATTGCGCTTACACATATTACCAAAAACCCACCCAGAAGCACAGTCTGTAAAGGGATGGATTGTAAACGACCCATGTATGTATACAATAGTAAAATCACGTGCCATACAACAGGCTTCATCAAATTATTTATATTAATGAAACTGGTGGTGATATTTAATGGAAGAAGGCTGCTCAAATTCAAGGCCGGAAGGAAACTGAAAGAACTCAGGCTAGGGATGAAACTGTATAGGCTCATGGTTGAGGCCATATTTGAGTCAAAAATGCACCCACAAGGGCTGTATGCACAGGGAAAAAACAGACTTTTCAGGACTAGAGACAAATATTATACTGCTAGTCCTGCAGAACTAGTGCGCTTATGGTGACCAACGCAAGGAATGTTACTTTGGGCTGGTCAACCGCGGGTGTAACTTGGAAACCACGCTGGGCGCCAAACTGTTGTAGAGCAACCCCGATACAAAACGGGGTGCCTGACTGTGGGTCCTCACCCGCGCGCTTAAAAGTACTTATCAATGCTCTACTGCAGGCACACATGAAAGGTTAATAAAGGTTTATTTACAAAGGGAAGGGGAAATGAGGAAATGTACAGCTCTGGGAGAAAAGTGGGAGACAAAGTTTTAAATGTGTCCTACCCGATCCGCCGATTAGGAATCCCAAAATGGCGCTCTGAGAGCTGGCCACCAGCCAGGAGCGGTGAAGCCAGGAGGCGAGCGATCGAGAGCCAGAGCGCGAGCAAGGCCCACGTGTTTGGTTTTTATATCCAATCTGGCTGCCCAACTCCACCCTCAGGTCCCAGCCACCCTCCCTTGGTGGTGATGGGATTTGTCTTTCCCAGAGTCTTGATGGCTTTAGTCTGGAGTGGGGGTGGAGTCCACAAAGCCTGCATGGGATTAACTCAGGACATCATTTCCCCCTAACATTACCATCCCACATCTACCACCACTTGGCTCTTTTTGAATGAAAGCAGAGTGAAGTTCATAGTCTCCTGCACACCGGAGTTCAACTTTCTTTGAAGGTGAATTTATATTCTTTAATGTGAACCTTGCTCAGCCCTGTCGGTCTCCATTCATGATTTACATATGAGGACAGGAGTCTCTCACATGAATAGAAGCGACTCCTACATTTTACTATATTTGAAAGCCCCCAGGAAGGTGTTCAGGTACAGATTTTCAGCACCAACCCTAACATTCGAGGCAGAAGCTGTGAGTTTGCACAGGCAATTCTAACGCAGCACTCTGAGTGTTCAGACACTGCAAACCAAGGGTACCCCGGCAGCGTCCAGTAGCTGTCAGCTAATAGCACCCCGTTCACTTGATGGGGTCACTCAATTTGGGAGGTAAACCATATGGCTGCTCATCCTAGGAACAAAAAGTGTCGCCACTCTGGAGGTGAGGAGGGCTCAGTGGACGATGGTCACCTTGTGAAGCTTGGGCTCTGTACTGCCTCGCTGTGCTCTCTCCTAAGTGCACATCTAGTCAGTGCTCTTAGATGAGCCATACTTCAGTTCCCCCACATCTACTGAGGTCCTCTGCTCCTGATATTGCATTTGTTGAGAGTGGGGAGGGTGCCCAGGGAGGATGACAGGTTTCCAGTCTTAGGGGCTTAGTGAAATCTGTGCAATAGATTTATCCCAAGAGATGGATAGGAACACACTTCCACCTCATACTGCATGCAGAAGGAAGTGCCAGAAGACACAATAACATATTGAAAACCTGTAAGACTAACCAGATAGAAAAACCCAGAAATAAACCCACAGATTTACAGTCAACTAATCTTTGACAAAGGAACAAAGAATATGCAATGGAGCAAAGAAAGTTTGTTCAATAAATGGTGCTGAGAAAATTGGGTTGCTACATGCAAAAGAATGAAGCTTGACTACTACCTCACACCATGCACAAAACCCAACTCAAAATGGATTAAAGAACTAGACATAAGACCTGAAACCATTATATATATATATATATATATATATATGGAAATATTGGTGAAACACTATATGACATACACCTCAGTAACATCTTTAAAGACACATCACCCAAAGTAGTGACAGTGAAGGAAAAGATAAACGGCTGGGACTACATCAAATTAAAGAGCTTCTGTACAGAAAAAGAGACAGTAACCAAAACAAAGAGACACCCAGTGACTGGGAGAAAATTTTTGCACATGACACTAATGATAAGGACTGATCACAAAAATCTACAAAGAGCTGATGAGACTCAAGAAAAACAAAGTGAATAACCCAGTCAAAATAGTGGGCAGAAGAGCTAAAAAGAAACTTCTCAAAACAGGAAATGCAAATGGCCAACAGGCATATGAAAAAATGTTCAGCATAACTTGTAATCAGGGAAATGCAAATCAAAACTACAATGAGATACCATCTTATACCAGTGAGAATGACACATTAAAAAACAAACAAACTAGCAACAACAAATGTTGGCGAGGATTTGGACAAAAAGGAACTCTCCTACACTGCTGGTGGGAGTGCAAACTGGTCCAACCACTATGGAGAGCTGTGTGGATGTTCCTCAATCTGCTAAAAATGGAGCTTCCATATGATTCAGCAATTCCACTCCTAGGTATCTACCCAGAGGGAACAAAAAACATTAATTCAAAAGGACACCTGCACCCCTATGTTTATTGCAGCACTATTTACAATAGGTAAGCTATGGAAGCAACCCAAATGCCCAAAAATAGATGACTGGATCAAGAAGATGTGGTATATATACACAATGGAATATTACTCAGCAATCAAAAAAAGATAAACTTATGCCATTTGCAACAACATGGATGGAGCTGGAAGGGATCATGCTCAGTGAAATAAGCCAGAAAGAACAAGAAAAACATCGGATGGTCTCACTCATAGCAGGAATTTAAAAAACCCAAATAAGGGAACAGGAAAAAGACTCATTATAATAAATTAAAAATCAAAATCAAAAGGCAACTACAACCAGAGACACACGGGCTGGGGGGGGAATAGGATCAAAACAAGGGTGGTTGGAATTTTATGGGGAGTATAACCAAGATGAAAACGCATACATTGTACAAAAATGACAAATGATGTAAAAAAAAAAAGAAAACCTGTAAGACTAATAAAAAGAACTATGGATATTTAAGAGATTTATAGGCATGATTGAAAGAGGTTTATAAGTATGATCAGACATCCATAAAAATAAATTATTGACAGAATCAAGCATTTGGAAACTAAAGCCTCTAGAAAGGATTGGACTCTATGAATAATGCCACCATGGAGGCAATAGCAATGGCACAGGATCTGCGTGAAGGTGTCTGGAGAGGAGGAACCTGGAGACATTCCTTTCCAGGATCCCCTGCAGTTAGGGCTACTGGCTGGGTTCTGCCCACTTCTGGCTGGTCCCTCAATCCTGCCTCATTTTGGAACTGAATCTCTAGTCTCCTGTGTGGTTTTTGAGCAAGCTGATATTTCCTGGAATGCCTTTTTTGTTTGTTTGTTTGTTTATTTACCAAAGTTCATTTATTTTGCACACCGGAACTCTGATTGATGCACTCTGCGGCAAAAACAAGATTTGCTTCATTTCTCAGGAAAAAGTGCTTAAAGCAGAGACTGTTTCTCCTGCTCTAAGGTTTAATGACTTCCTCCGCATGCCTCTTTCAAGGATCAGACGCCACAGGAAATGACGACTACCCTCAAGCCTTCAGGGTGCAGCCACTTACATCTCAATATTTCCACAAATTCAAATGGTCAACAGGCATATGAAAAAATGTTGAACATCCCTTATAATCAGGGAAATGCAAATCAAAACCACAATGAGATACCTTCTTACACTAGTAAGAATGGCACATATCAAAAAAACTACCAATAGGGCCTCCCTTGTGGCCAGAGAGTTGAGCACCGCACTGTGAAGCTGTCTGCAGCCTCTGCAGCATGGGTTCAATCCTGGCCGGCAGGCTAGCGAGAATCCCACATGGCAAAGCAGGCCTCTTCTGCCATGCCAGCTGCTACCCTCAGCAGTGTATTTCGTCAGTCTACCTGTTCTGTTCCCTGCTCTGTCTCTGGTGAATCCTCTCACCCTCCAGTGCATCTGGCCTGTAGCCTGGTTCTTGAATAAATAAATAAATCTTAAAAAAAAAAAAAACAAACTAGCTGTCTGGAGGTTCCTCAGTCTACTAAAAATGGAGCTACCATAAGACCAAGCAATTCCACTCTTAGGGATCTACCCAAAGGACACAAAAACATTGATTCAAAAGAACACCTGTACCCTTATGTTTATTGCAGCACTATTTACAATAGGTAAAACCTGGAAACAACCCAAATGCCCAAAAATAGACGACTGGATCAAGAAGATGGAATATATGTATAATATATATACACAATGGAATACTATTCAGCAATCGAAAAAGGTAAACTCATGCCATTCACAGCAACGTATATGGAGCTAGAAAGAATTATGCTCAGTGAAATAAGCCAGGAGTAAAAAGAAAAATATCAAATGATTTCGCTTATAGGAGGAATATAGAGGGACCAAATAAAACATCAATGTGAAAAAATAATAAAAATACAAAACACAACAAAACAAAAACAGACAATTATAAATCAGAGACATCCTTGCAGGGGAGGAGGAGGGAGAGGGATCAGAGGGAGGGAGGGAAAAAGGAGCACAGGGGACTGAGGTGATGGTGCTTTGGTGAAGGAAATTCTATGGAGACTGCACCTGAGTGGCGGGGGGCAGGGGAGAAAACATTGTTTAAAAATTAAAAATGAACAATGATGTAAAATATATATATATATATATATATGTATATATATATATATATATATAATCTCCACAGCTTTTTTGCTGCAAGATTTACCTCTCCATCATTTTTATTTTTAGGAATAATCAATAGTTGACTGCCACACCTGAGCATCGCTCAGGGCTCATCCTGTTTTCCCAAAATGAGTCACTCCCACAACCACCCTATAGAGCAAGAACTGTCATCTGAGTTACCTGTGGAACTGAGACCCCAGAGTTGGCACAAACTGCTTAGCTTCACACCAAAAAAGGGCCAGATCCAGATTCAAATTGCTGATCTGATGGCCTTTCATTCTCTGCTTTCTGTGCTGCTTTACACAAGGAGGAGCAATTCCACAAATTACTGAACCATCTTGTCAAGTTTAGTCCTGGATGCCCCTGAGATAGTTATCTGTTCCAAATATTCCTAGCCAACAAATTAAACAAAAGTGCTTTGTTGGTACTGTGAATTTTAGTGGAATGATAGTTATTTCCATGACAGTTTCAGGGCATTGTAAGAGCTCCCACATTCTAGGAAAGCATTGTAAGTTACCCCACCTTTCAGATCAGGAATCTGAGTTTGAGGCAAGCACTCCTTCAATGTGGGGATTTCTGCTCACCCCTCTTCAGGCATAGTGGGCCCTCAGCTATGCAGCAAATAGCCTTTCACACTGCACTTTCTCAGTGAACTGGACGTATGGGTGACTCCAATCTCTCTTGTCCCATGGAAGAAAATAGGCCTGTTGACTCTAGGTCTCCTGGGGTCTGAGGTTCTCATCAGTTTGTCTCTGTCCATTCACTGGTGACAGGACCAAATAGACAGCACCAAAGTGCTCTGTGACTTGCCATTCATTTTGGGGAGAACACCCCACCATGGCAACAGCACAGAAGGGTGGGAGTTTGGCCAATGGTTGGGAGTGTGAACTTTATGACTCAGTTCCTGCAGCTAGATTCCCCTCCCTGGAGGCATGTGGGAGGTCAGGGCAGCATTGTTTGCAGGTCCTCTAAACAAGCCCTATTCTGTGCAAACATTCCATCTGGGATCATCTCTGCTGCCAGCTCACCCAGCCCACTTATCACAAGGGGACCACAGTAGAGAAATGTGTGATCACAGCAGCTGCCAACAGATGATTATGGTGCTTCAATGGACATTTCCTTAGCTGTCCAAGTCAGTCAGATAAATCTCCCTTGCAGTACCCATTTAGTTGAAGTGCACAAGAGTAGGTTTAAGGGAAGAACTTAAGATGGAGAAACAGACTCTAGAATGGAAGTGTAGAAACAGGATGGAGAAGGTGGTCAGGGTCCTGACCTCAGGAATTGACAGTCTATCAGTGTAACTGACCATTGCACTTGAAAGGTAATTAGAAGATAAGATATATGGATATTAAAGTCCTAACACACACACACACAAACTCACACAACACCCTTTTGGCTTAAGTATTAATACAATTCATTTTTTTAGAGTAGTTTTAAGTTTATAGAAAAATTGAGGCAAAGTACAATTCTGATGTGCTATCACCCCAGTTTCTCTATTTTTAATATTTATATTATTGTGATACATTGTTATAATTGATGAACAAATAATTGATGAAAATGTTATTACATTATATGACTTTTGAATGAATATATTATGACATATATCCACTATTATCGCATCATACAGAGTAATTTCACAGCCCTCAAAACCCTCTCTGTTCCACCTATTCATCCCTCCCTCCCCCTTGGAAATCACGGATAATTTTACTGCTCTCTGCAGTTTTACCTTTTCCAGAAAGTCTTTTAATTGGAATCATACAGAATGTGGCCTTTTTGTTACTGGGACCCAGCTGCCTCAGCTATGGGAGCTTGCAGGAGCAGTGGTGTTCTTTCACCCTGTTCCTCCACCACAAGTAGTTGTGACAGTTGCTCCTCAAAGCCCAGTAACTGCCCCTTTGTCCGCTGTACAGTTGCTTCTCAGAGCCCTTTATGTAACAGTGTACTTTCCTGGATTGTAGAATGGACCAATCAGGTGCAAGTTATAAGCTGATTGGTGCTAAATTGTCCAATCAGCCACAGGATTAAAAAATGGTCCAATCAGACTTGTGGATGGCACACCCTGAAAGAGAATATAAGTCAGGGTCAGAAGGAACTGAAGGGAGAGACAGCTCCAGCCTCCAAAGGAAAAAAAGAAGAGGTTCCAACCTCTGAAGGAAAAGAAAGAAGGGGAGGACTCCATTCCTGCCTGCCAAAGAAGGAAAACAAGAAACATCCAGCAGCTGACTTCCAAGGAGGGAAGAAAAGCTGAAGACCTCTGTCAGAGGCTGATTCTCTGGTCCAGTCTTTGAGCCTCTGTCCAGTCTCTGATATTGCCTGAAGGAAGAACCGAAGATATTGGGCCTGGTGTCTCAAAGAGCTGTTTGTTGTTGGTGTAGTCAACTAACTCACAAAGAGCTGTTAATACTTGGTCTCTCTGACATCACCTCTGAGAGACCAGTTGTGACCATCATCATTGGCCAGTGCTGTCCAGTACTCCTGGTGACCAGTGGCGACTATCACTGATGCTGTCTGAGACAGCTGTGGATACAGTAAGCTCTTTGTTTCCCCTGTGTTTTTTTTTTTTAAGATTTATTTATTTTTATACAAGAACCAGGGTACAGGCCAGATGCGCGGTAGGGTGAGAGGATTCACCAGAGACAGAGCAGGAAACAGAAGAGGCAGACTGACAAAATACACTGCTGAGGGGAGCAGTGGGTGAGACAGGAGAAGTCTGCTTCACCATGTGGGATTCTTGCTGGCCAGCCGGGATTGAACCTGCACTGCAGAGGCTGCGGACAGCTTCACAGTGTGGCGCTCAACCGCCTGTGCCACCAGAGAGGCCCCTGTTTCCCCTGTTTGTAAAATAAACCCATCATGTTTCTGGAATCTGAGGTATCTTGCAATTGTGCATGTGGGTGAGAACCCACAGACAGTGATCTGCCCTCTTACGGGCACCGTCCTTTGGCTATATCCCAAGGGCCTCTATTAGGTGCTATAGCTCTTGGTTTTGGTTTTTGGCCTTTTGGCCTTTTGGGGCTTTTTGGCAGCTCTTTGTCTCAGAGCCTGGGTAGGTAGGTGGCTGTCCCATTCTTCTATCCAGCCTCCTGTCCCCCTGTCCTGTTGCCCTGACCACCTCTGTTTCATTTTCAGATCAACAATTTTAACTTAGTGCTATGCATTAAGTTTCCTCCATGTCTTTATAGATTGATAGCTCATTTCTTTTTGGGCATAAGTAATATTCTGTTGTCTGAATATACAACAGATTATTCAATTTCCTACTAATGGCCATCTTGGTTACTTCCAGATTTTGACAATTATGAATGAGTTGTTATGTATATTCTTATGCAGTTTTGTGTGAGCATCAGTTTTCAACTCCTTTGGGTTAATACCAAGAAGTATGATTGCTAGTTAGGGTAATTGTATATGGTAAGTATGTATAGAGTTGTGTAAGAAACTGCCAAACTGTCTTCCAAAGTGGGTGTGCCATTTGGCATTCCCAGCAGCAATAAATGAGAGTTCCTATTGCTCTGCATCCTCACCAACGTTTGATGTTGTCATTGTTTAAGATTTTGGCCATTATCATGGGAGCTCATTGTTTTAATTTCAGTTCTCTAAAGATGTATGATATTGATAATCATTTCATATGCTTAGTTGCCATCTTCTGTATATCTTCTTGGTGAAGTGTCTGTTCAGATCTTTTGCCCATTTCTACATGGGTTATTGTTTTCTTCATGGCTACTGTTTTTATTTTTTTTTAATATTTATTTATTTATTTATACAAGCACTGGGTACAGTCAGAAGCGCGGGAGGGTGAGGGAATTCACCAGAGCCAGAGTGGAGAGCAGAACAGGCAGAATGACGAAGTACACTGCTGAGCGGAGCAGCAGGTGGCAGGAGAGGTCTGCGTGCCATGTGAGACCCTCGCTGGCTGCTGGGGATCGAACAGGTGCTGCAGAGGCTGCGGGCATCTTTGCAGCTCAGTGCTCAACCGCTGCGCCACCAGGGGAGGCCCTTCATGGTTATTGTTGAGTTCTGGTTGTTTATATAGTTTGACTAACAGCACTATATGAGATATGTGTTTGCAAATATGTGTTCCCATCCTGGAACTTGTCTTCAAGTGATTTTCAGAGGCAGAAGTTTTAAATTTTAATGAAGTTCAACCAATCACATTTTTGGTGTTGTATCTCTAAAAGGTCATCACCAATTATAATGTCATCTAGATTTTCCCATATAATGTTATTATCTTCTAGGAGTTTTATAGGTTTCCATTTCACATTTAGGTTTTGATCCATCCTGAATAAAGTTTTGTGAAGATTTTAAGGGCTGAATCTGGACTCTTTTTTTTTTTCTTTAATGTGAAAAGGATAATCTTTTCAACATATTATGCTAGTTGTTCTAGCATAATATGTTGAAAAGATTATCCTTTTTCTATTGAATTGTGTTTGTTCCTTTGTCAAAGATGAATTGATTATATTTATGCAGACATGTTTCTAGGCTTTCTAACCTATTTCATTGATCTATTGATCCATTCTTTCACTAATACCACATGCTGTCTTTATTACTATATGTTCTAGAATATGTCTTGAAGTTGAGTAATGTCTGTTTTTTTTTTTGTTTTTTTTTTTAAATAAATTTTATTGTTATATTCCCCATACAATTGCAGCCCCCCCATTCTGACCCCAATCCCTCCCCTCCCGCCCCCCTAAAAGTGTCTCTGGTTCATAGTTTTTTGTTGATTTTGATTTTCACTATCTTATAGTTATTCATTTTCCTGGTCCCTTATTTAAGTTTTCTAGATTCCTGCTATGAGTGAGACCATCCGGTATTTTTCTTTTTCTTTTTGGCTTATTTCGCTGAGCATGATCCCTTCCAGCGCCATCCATGTTGCTGCAAATTGCATGTGTTTATCTTTTTTGAATGCTGAGTAATATTCCATGGTATATATGTACCACATCTTCTTGATCCAGTCATCTATTTTTGGGCATTTGGGTTGTTTCCAAAGCTTAGCTATTGTAAAGAGTGCTGCTATAAACATAGGGGTGCAGGTGTTCTTTGGAATTGATGTTTCTGTGTCCTTTGGGTAAATACCTAGGAGTGGAATTGCTGGATCATATGGAAGCTCTATGTTTAGTAGGTCCAGAAATCTCCACACAGCTTTCCACAGTGGTTGGACCAGTTTGCACTCCCACCAACAGTGCAGAAGAGTTCCTTTTTCTCCACACCCTCGCCAACATTTGTTGTTGCTAGTTTTTTTAATATGTGCCATTCTCACTGGTGTAAGATGGTATCTCATGGTAGTTTTGATTTGCATTTCCCTGATGACAAGTGATGTTGAACATTTTTTCATATGCCTGTTGGCCATTTGCATTTCCTCTTCAGAGAAGTTTCTTTTAAGCTCTTCTGCCCATTTTTTGACTGGATTATTTTCTTTGTTGTTGTTGAGTCTCATCAGCTCTTGGCAGATTTTTGTGATCAGTCCTTTATCATTAGTGTTGGGTGCAAAAATGTTCTCCCAGTTGGTGGGGTTTCTCTTTGTTTTTGTTATTGTCTCTTTTGCTGTGCAAAAGCTCTTTAATTTGATGTAGTCCCAGCTGTTTATCTTTGCCTTCACTATCACTGCTTTGGGTGATGTGTCTGTAAAGATGTCTTTGATGTGCAAATCACGTAGTGTTTCGCCTATATTTCCTTCTATATATTTTATGGTTTCAGGTCTTATGTCTAGTTCTTTAATCCATTTTGAGTTGATTTTTGTGTATGGTGTGAGGTGGTGGTCAAGCTTCATTCTTTTGCATGTAGCGACCCAGTTTTCCCAGCACCATTTATTGAACAAACTTTCTTTGCTCCAATGCATAGTCTTTGCTCCTTTGTCAAAGATTAGTTGACCATACATCTGTGGGTTTATTTCTAGATTTTCTATTCGATTCCATTGGTCTGTATGTCTGTTCTTGTTCCAATACCATGCAGTTTTGATGATTATGGCTTTGTAGTATAGTTTGAAGTCTGGGAGTCTGATGCCTCCATTCCCTTCTTTTTTTTTCAGGAGAGCTTTGGCTATTCGGGTTTTTTTGTGATTCCATATGAATTTCATCAATAATTGTTATATTTCTTTGAAGAATGACATTGAAATTTTGATTGGAATAGCATTGAATCTGTATATTGCTTTTGGAAGGATGGCCATTTTAATAATGTTTATT
This sequence comes from Talpa europaea, assembly GCF_964194135.1. NCBI lineage: Eukaryota > Metazoa > Chordata > Mammalia > Eulipotyphla > Talpidae > Talpa > Talpa europaea. Next base: position 48,016,777 of record NC_140078.1, on the reverse strand, counting down.
CTTCCAATCCATGAGCAGGGGATGTCTCTCCATTTCTTTGTGTCTTCTTCTATTTCTTTTAACAGTGTTTTATAGTTTTCTTTGTATAGGTCCTTTACCTCTTTTGTTAGATTTATTCCCAAATATTTGATTTTTTTTGTTTCAATAACAAAAGGGATGGTCTTTTTGATTTCTTCTTCTTCAGATTTATTGTTTGTGTATAGGAAGGCTACTGACTTTTGCGTGTTGATTTTGTATCCTGCCACTTTACTGAACTGATTGATGAGTTGAATTAGCTTTTCTGTGGAGTTTTTGGGGTTCTCTATATATAATATCATATCGTCTGCAAATAGTGATAGTTTGACTTCTTCTTTTCCTATTTGGATTCCTTGGATGTCTTTCTCTTGTCTTATTGCCCTGGCTAGGACTTCCAGTATTATATTGAAAAGCAATGGTGAGAGTGGACATCCTTGTCTTGTTCCAGATCTTAATGGAATTGCTTTCAGCTTTTCACCATTGAGAATGATACTGGCTGTTGGCTTGTCATAGATGGCCTTTATGATGTTGAGGTATGTTCCTTGTATCCCAAGAATTTCAAGGGCTTTTATCATGAATGGGTGTTGCACTTTGTCGAAAGCTTTCTCAGCATCTATTGATATTATCATATGGTTTTTATATTTCTTTTTGTTGATGTGTTGGATAACGTTGATTGATTTTCGGATGTTAAACCATCCTTGTGCCCCTGGAATGAATCCAACTTGGTCGTGGTGAATTATCTTATGGATACATTGTTGGATTCTGATAGCTAAAATTTTATTGAGGATTTTTGCATCAGTGTTCATTAGGGAGATTGGCCTGTAGTTTTCCTTTTTTGTGTTGTCCTTGTTCGGTTTTGGTATTAGTGTAATGTTGGCTTCATAGAACGTGTTTGGTATTGTCCCTTCCTTCTCAATTTTTTGGAAGAGTTTGTGAAGGATAGGCACTAATTCGTCTCTGAATGTTTGGTAGAATTCATTTGTAAATCCATCAGGTCCTGGGCTTTTGTTTTTGGGGAGGTTTTTTATTACCATTTCAATTTCGCTAATTGTAATTGGTCTGTTTAGGTGTTCTATTTCTTCTTTATCTAGCTTTGGGTGATTGTAGAGTTGTAGGAATTTGTCCATCTCCTCTAGATTGTTGAACTTGTTTCCATATAACTGTTCATAGTAGTTACTGATTATTCTTTTGATTTCTGCTGTGTCCGTTGTGATTTCTCCTCTTTCATTGATGATCCTGTTTATTTGTGCTTTCTCCCTTTTTTCCTTTGTGAGCCTGGCTAGGGGTTTGTCTATTTTATTGATTTTTTCAAAGAACCAGCTCTTGGTTTCATTGATCTTTTGGATTGTTTTTTTAGTTTCAATTTCATTTATTTCTGCTTTGGTTTTTATTATTTCTTTTCTTCTACTGGTTTTGGGGTTTTTTTGTTGTTCTTTTTCTAGATCTTTGAGCTTCGAGATTAGGTTGTTTCTTTGCATTCTTTCTTGTTTCTTGATGTGAGCTTCTATTGCTATATATTTTCCTCTTATTACTGCTTTTGCTGCATCCCATACATTTAGGATATTGGTGTCCTCCTTGTCGTTCAATTCAAAAAATTTTTTAATTTCTTCTTTGATCTCCTCATTAGTCCAATGGTCTTCCAGTAGTGTGGTTTTTAATCTCCATGAGGTAGGAAAGTTCCTTGCCTTCTTTTTATGGTTTATTTCTAGTTTGATGCCTTCATGGTCAGAAAAGATGGTTGATATGATTTCAATCTTGGTGTATCTGTTGATGTTTGTCTTGTGCCCCAGTATGTGATCGATCCTGGAGAATGATCCGTGTGCGCTTGAGAAAAATGTGTACTCCGTTTTTTTGGGGTTTAGTGTTCTATAGATGTCTGTTAAGCCCAATTGCTCTAGGTCCTTATTTAGAGCTTTAGTTTCTTTACTTATTTTTTGTCTTGTTGATCTATCCATTGTTGATAGTGGTGTGTTGAAGTCTCCCACTACGTATGTGTTTTCTCTGATGTCTGTTTTCAGAGAGGACAACAGTTGTCTGATATATTTTGGTGCTCCTTCGTTTGGTGAGTATATGTTAATGAGTGTTATTTCTTCTTGAAGTGTTGTCCCCTTGATCATAATGTAGTGACCATTGGGGTCTCTTTTTATCTTTTTGAGTTTGAAATCTGTTTTATCTGATATAAGTATAGCTGTTCCTGCTTTCTTTTTTGGCCCATTTGCTTGTAGGATTGTTTTCCATCCTTTAACTTTGAGCCTATTTTTATCTTTTGTAGCTAAATGTGTTTCCTGGAGACAGCAAAAGGTTGGGTTTTGTTTCTTAATCCAGGCTGCAACTCTGTGTCTTTTTATTGAAGAGTTTAGTCCATTTACATTTAGAGTTATTATTGATATGTTAACATCTGTATTTGCCATTGTGTTTGTCTTTCCTTTGATTTTATTTATTTATTCTTTTAATAACTTTTTTTTTTTTTTTTTTTTTGGCCTTCTTTCATTGTTATTCGTCCCTCTGAGGTTCTGGCTTTAGGACTCCTTGTAGTATTTTTTGGAGTGGGGGTTTAGTTGCAATGAAATTCCGGAGTTTCTGTTTGTCTGGGAAGGTCCATATTCTTTCTTCAAAGAGGAAGGAGAGCTTTGCGGGATAGAGTATTCTTGGTTGGCATCTGTTTTCTTGGAGTCTGTTGACTATGTCCCTCCACTCTCTCCTTGCCCGTAGTGTTTCTTCGGAGAAGTCTGATGTCACCCTGATTGGTTTTCCTTTGAATGTTATCTGTTTCTTCCCTCTTGCCAGCTTCATTATTTTTTCCTTGTCCTGGATTCTTGGGAGCTTTACTATTATGTGTCATGCTGTATTTTTCCTTTTGTCGTGGAAGTTTGGTGTTCTTCTTGCTTCTTGTATATCAATTTTCAGCTCCTTCTTCACATTTGGGAAGTTCTCTTCAATTATCTCTTTGAATATTTTCTCTGTTCCTACATCTCTCTCCTCTCCTTCTGGTATTCCTATAACTCTTATATTTCCTTTCCTCATGGAGTCAGATAGTTCCCGAAGTCTTTCTTCGTTCTTTTTCCTTCGTACTTCTCTTTCCTTTTCTGTTTTGGTTCTTTTTATTTCTGTGTCTTCAAGATTACTTATTCGTTCTTCCATTTCATCTATTCTGCTTTCATTGCTTTTCCCAGAATTCTTTAGTTCTTCCATTAATTCTTTGATCTCCTGCATTTCTTTTACTTCCCTCTTTAGGGACTCAATTTCTTTCTTCTGACCATTGTTTTCCCTCTCTAGGGACTCAATTGCGTTCTTCTGATCGTTGATTATTTTTCCCTTATCATTGTTTTCCTTTATGACTTCTGTTAGTTTTTTAATCACAGCAATTTTAAATTCTCTTTCTGGAAGGCTCAGAAATTCTTCCAAGTTATTGTCTTTGCAATCTGGGGGCTGGCTTTCTTTTTGTGGTGTGCTTTTTCTCTGGAGAGTTGCTAGGTTGCGTGTGGTTCTTCTCCTCCCTACTGTCTGTTTTCTAATTTGCCGTATGCGTTGGGACACTGTGTTGTTGGGACTGGCCGGCATCTTGGGTGGGCTTCTCTGTTCCCCTCTGGTTCTTCCAGGAGTCATCTGTCAGTTTCAAGCAGTCTTTACTGGAGAAAGGTCCCTGTTCTAAAATGCCGATGTAGGGACACACTCCCCTGTGCGCCTGGTCTGCCCCGGTGGTGGGTTCCTGCTCCCCTCTGGGCTTGGACTGCAGGCCAGAGGGGGTCTGGCGTGGGCGAACTTCCCCCGCTCACTTCTGGCTCCTGAGGAAGCCTTCTGCAGGTAGTCTTTACTGAAGAAATGTCTCTGTTCTAAAATGGTGATGTGGGACACACTCCCTGCGTGTCTGGTCTCAGGCACACTCTTCTGCGCACCTGGTCTGCCCCGGCTGTGGGTGCTCGCTCTTCCTGTGGGCTCAGACTACTTGTTCGGAAGGGGCCCGGTGTGGGCTAACTCCCCAGCTGGCCACTAGCTCCTTCAGGAGCCTCTGCTGGCTTCAGGTCGCTAGGTGGCGACAGAGATCTCTCCTAGAGCCCTTGGGGAGCTGATTTTCCACCCCGTGGGACAGGGAGCAGAGCGGGGATGGTAGGGTACACCTCAACGGCTTTGGGGTGCTGTGTCTGCCTTGTGCCCCACCGTCGTGGGGAACCCACGCCCCTAATTTCGTGCCCCTGGTCTCAGTTCCAAAGCCCTCAGTTCCAGGACGCGGGCTGTAGCCCAGATCAGTGGCGCGGGAATGGCGCCTTTTGAATCCCGCTCCCCTGCCTGGGCGCCTTGTTCCTGCTCACTCAGGATGGGCCTCCGCAGTCTCCCCCTAATTTCGTGCCCCGGGTCTCAGTTCCAAAGCCCTCAGTTCCAGGACGTGGGCTGTAGCCCAGATCAGTGGCGCGGGAATGGCGCCTTTTGAATCTAGCTCCCCTGCCTGGGCGCCTTGTTCCTGCTCACTCAGGGAGGGCCTCCGCAGTCTCCCCCTAATTTCGTGCCCCGGGTCTCAGTTCCAAAGCCCTCAGTTCCAGGACGCAGGCTGTAGCCCAGATCAGTGGCGCGGGAATGGCGCCTTTTGAATCCCGTTCCCCTGCCTGGGTGCCTTGTTCCTGCTCACTCAGGGAGGGCCTCCGCCGTCTCCCCACAAGCCTAGGTCGCAGGCGCGGGGACCTGGGCAGCTGCGATCAGGTCCGGATCCGAGCCGCTTTCCGCGCGCAACCTTACCGGGCGGCCGGGGCTGTGTGCTGGTGCTGGCCTCCTCCTGGGGGGCGGGGCTCTCTTTAATGGCGTCTGGAGCTCACCTCCGCGGCGGATCCTGCAGGGTTCGCCTCAGCTCCCGTTCACGGGGTGTGGTGGCTGCAATAGTTCCTTTCCACTCACAGTCCCACTTGCTGCGTCCGTTTTTCTTGTTGGCCGTTTTGGTTTGTTGTTTCCCTCCTCTCTGCCGGTCGGAGAGTGCCGCCTCTGTGGGCGGGGGAGGGGAGCAGGGTTCTGCGCTTCCCTCCCTTCTGGTCCTCTTTTATGGCCACTTTCTTCTTCGGGCAGTTTGCTGGAGTCACCCGTTTATCTTCCGTGTCCCAGTTCTCACTGGGACCTGCCGCTTTTCCTCCCTATTAACTTTTTTTAATGGGAGATCTTACTCGCAGCGTCTCCTCGCCGCCATGTTGCTCCGCCCCTCGTAAGTTGAGTAATGTCTGTACTTAGACTTTCATTCTTCTGTAATTGTGTTGGTTATTCTTGGTTTTTTACCTTTCCATATAACTTTAAGATAAACCTGTCAATATCAACAAAGTATTTACTGGAATTTTGATTGAAACTACATTGAATTTATAGATCAATTTGGGAAGAACTGGCATGTCGACAATATAAAGTCTTCCCATCCATGAAAATAGATACATCTCCATTTATTTAGATATTCTTTGCATTCTTTCATTAAAATTTTGTTGTTTGCCTCTTGCAGATCTTGCACATGTTTTTATATTTATACCTAAGTATTTAATTTTTGGTTGATATTAGTATATTAAAATATTACTCAGAGAAATCAGTCTCTGGATCCATGAGGTTGTGTTCTGGTTTTGCCTTTTCTGAGGCTGTTAGTCTGGCAAGTTCTACCATTTTATCGCCCTTGACTTTTTCTCCTCTGAGTACTGCTCAAGGATTAGCATAGCTTTCCTGAGCTAGCAAATACAAGGTCTGAACCTGGGGAAGGAGGTTGGGAGATCTCTTCTTCTGCCCCTTTCCATAGCTGATCCAAATTGTCCACTTGAGGAAAGAAGTTTGGTAACAAATCCAGATGCAAAATTTTTCAAACAGTAGACTAACATTAAAAACTTTTCAGTTAAAATATTTTAATAAAGATAAATCACATGGGAGCCTCAGCACATTAGAGACACCAACCTGCATGATTAGGTTAAATGGTGGGAGAAATATTACCTTGAAATCCATTAATTTAAGTTGGATTCAGTTTTGTTAGCTTGTCCTTTAAAGAGAGAGAATTATAAATGTTCTCGAGCACTTTTAAACTCTGCTTTGGAAAGGAACAACTCTTCATCAGTAATTGCACTGACCTCTGACCTCCTGGCTCCATTCAGCTGTTCCCGTGTGTCCTTTAGGTCCTCCTCCCACACCAGAGCTCTGTCTTCCTATTCCTCCTGTTTTCAGAGAGAGAAAAATCTCTTTCATTAAAAGTTTAATTTCTGAAAATATTTAAGAAATAATTAAAGTCAACAGACTCATACAGTGATGCCAGCACTTTATGCTTGTTTATAGAAGGAAACAATAATCCTGGAAAGATATATTGCTTTGCTGCTTCTTGGTGATTGGTGCATAAAGACGTGTGTTCAGCAGCCCATCACTCAGCACATATTAACAAGTGGCATTAACCATAAAATCTGACTAGTGACAATTTCAGTAAGCATTTTTGGGGGAATGATTTGACAATGATTGCTGAAAAACATTTGTGCTTCGAAATTCAACCCAAAGCAAAACCTCACCAGTGGTGGCGGCTTGTTGTCTGGCACTGTTCTTAAAAATAAGTGTTTAGGGCCTCCCTGGTGGCATAAGGGGTTGGGCACTGCACTGTGAAGCAATCCACAGCCTCTGCAGAACGAGTTTGATCCCGGCTGGACAGAGAGAAACCCACATGGGGAGCAGACCTCTCCTGTCTCGCCTGCTGCTCCCCTCAGCATTGTATTTCAGTCAGTCTGCCTGTTGGGTTCCCTGCTCCATCTCTGGTGAATCCTCTCAACATCCCCATCTCTGGCCTCTACCCCAGCTCTTGTATGAATAAATAAATAAATCTAAAAAAAAATAAGTGTTTGTTGAGGAGAAGAGGTGAGGTATATGCTGCTGTATTCTAACTTTGTCATTTGGGGACTTCATATCAGTGTTGGAAGTTGACAGAGGAAGGTGCCAGCTCTTTGCTGAAGGCGGTCTGTTTCAGGGAGTTGGACCTCTGGCTGAACCTTCCCAGGAAGTCATTGCCCTTCATGTGAATCCAGGACTATTACCAAGGACAGTGGCTCTGGGCTGGCACATTCCAAAGTACAGGTGAGTTCTATGTCACCGCTGTCCTTCATGCCTGCACTGTGCAAAGAAGAGGCTGAATGTCTCTGGGCAAGAGATAGTGAGGGACACCACAGCACCTGACAGCATTGCAGGAAGGGAAATGTGTGCTGTTGAGATTATCTGCTTTTCTCAAAGAAAAGCTGTCATAAGATTTTAGAAAAATTGGAAACTCAGTGTGTATGAGCTTGAGGTCATTGGGAAGAAGAAAAGAAAGAAGTTCAGGGATACCAGGAAGCTGTGTTAGGTGCAGAACTCCAGACAGTCAGTAGTGAAAAGAGGGAGGTAGAAAGGGTCTTTGGAGTTGGTGTCTGGAAGTACACAGAAGGGCCCTCTCCTATGACTTTGCACCCCTCTGCCTATTGGGCTCTCATGGTTGTCAAAGCACAAGAATATTCCTCAGCTAACTCGGCACACAGAGGTTAGTCCTGGGACATGAGCAAGTAACTGGTGTGTTTTACTACTCCAGGCAAAACCATAAATCCCCTTCTGGAATGCTGGCCAGCTTCCACCTCTCCTCCCCCTCCTAAGCCATGAGCAACAGGCCCATCCAAGGTGGGCTTATTTTCCTTAACTTTTAGAGCTGACTTTTTGGTTTACTGTAATAACAATTGTTCTTTGTGGAAAAATTGGAAAGTAATGAAATCAAAGAACAAATGTCTAATATCTATATTTACAGATAGTACTGAATACATATATATGTGTGTATATATGGATATAAATACATATCTATAATCTGTCTATATATTCACGCGTGCATTTGTGTGTGTGTGTGTGTGCATTTGGTGGGGTGGGGTTAGTCTTAGGTCAACTTTTTCATTGAGAAATATGACACTCTTACCATGCAAAAAACAACATAAAACCAATAATTATATGACTTTCATAACATAGAAAACCCATAAGATGGTGCCTTCCAGATTATACCACCCGCCCCCTTCGCCAGAGTAGTATTAGTTTCCTGACTTAGGGCTTCCACCCTCCCGTTTCTCTGTGGTTTATTAGCCAAATAAGTATCCTTCAATAGTTTTACTCAGCTGATTTTTTTATCTGGGTCTGAAAAAACTCCATATATCTACCTTTGTTTATGGTGTCTTCTGTTCAGTTTGTTTACCAGATGACTTCATACACATTATTGAATATATTTCATGCACCCTCATGGCTGTAGTGTGCAGCTTTGCATAATACACCCATTTATCCATTTTCCTGCTGACAAACATTTGGGTTCTTGTCAGCTTTGGGCTTGTAGCAACAACACTGTTCTGGCTGGTGTGCAGTTTCCAGTGGCCCATGTGCCTGGAATTCTTGGTATTAGTGGTGTGTCCTCAAAGAAGAGCTGCGCTGTAGGTATCCAAAGAAGATAATAACAAACACTTTCCACACAGTTGTGACAATTTATTTTCTGGACATTCTACATTGTTTCAAGCACTTGCTGTTGTCACAGATCTAGTAGTTTCTAAGAGTGTCTCAGTATGGTGCACAGAAATATTTGAAGCGTGGTAGACATTTAGTATTGTTTGTAGGATGAATGTGCGGAAAAAAAGGAATTAGACCAGATGGTATTTAAAATCTATTGTGAATGTAATTACCTACATAATTACCTATATCTTACATAAATAGATGTTATGAAATTATTGTACAGCTATTCATTAGTAACAGTACAACTGTATCTACCACATTCAACATACATGGGTCTATTTGTTAATTAGCTATGTATTCATTATTTGTCAATTATATAGGTTGGCTTTATAATTAGTTAATTTAGGTAACCAAAGCATTTGACTGCAGACAACATTTTCAGCTTTCTATATGCTGTTTTTCCCTTGTAAAATGAATTAAGTGAGCAACCAGCTAGGTTTCTGGTATACAATAAATATTTAAACAAATACTTATTTCCTTCCATAAATAATAATTGTAGAACATTGTTGAAAGGGGTGGGGGGGTAGGGTCTTTATAATTCAACTAATATCCTATTTCTATTTAAGAAAACTAAATTATCCTCTGTTACTTTGTCTTCAAAACATTTTTCTTTTAATGTGTGTTACCAAAATAACCCATAACTCCTCACTTCTTTTGTATATTGAACACTGGAGATTTGAGTTTTAAAATCTGTGAACATTCCAGGATCAAGACACCCACGAATTTTTAATAGCCAGGACTGTGACCCTGCTGTGCACAGTTCCTGCAGTTCCTGAGCAGGGCTGCAGTCTGCAGGCCAGATGCCAAAAGCTGGACTTTGCTTTGTATGCACCATCTTAAAATGCTTGAACATTCGCTGGTTTGCTTGAATCCAGTTCCACTTTATATTAAAACATGATATAATTTTAAGATAAGTGATATAATTATTTACTTTTATTTTTTATATATAATGTTGGAAAGTTAATTATTACCATTTTGAAGCTGGTATTCAAAAATATGGGCTGGTTTATATTAGATACATGTAGAAAATTCAACTTCTAAGACAAACACAAAGGTTTTAGTCATCTTTTTAATCATATTAAGTATATAACTATGGCATTACTAAAAAATAGCAAAATAATTTATGACTTTTAGAAAATACAAATTGCTGATTCTTATTTTTTTAAAAAGCAGACTTAGGGATGGTGGAGGCTTTCATAGTTATTTTTCTGTGGATATTTTTATTGTGCTTTTTGATAAAAAGCTTCTAATTAGAAAAACAAAGCAAAGCTTTATCCTTGAGTTTTAGAATATGATTTTCTCTCTCATTTCAGATAGTGAAAATTTTAACATCTCATAATTTTTTTCTTACTGAAGTAATTTATTTATTTATTTATTTTATTTATTTATTTAAATAATTTTTAGGTAGTTTTTTTTTTTAAGATTTATTTATTTATTTATACAAGCACTGGGTATAGTCAGACGCATGGGAGTGTGAGAGAATTCACCAGAGCCAGAGTGGGGAGCAGAGCAGGCAGAAGGACCGAAGTACACTGCTGAGGGGAGCAGCGGGCGGCAGGAGAGGACTGCGCGCCATATGGGACCCTCCTCTGGTGGCCGGGGAGCAGCCGGGGATCGAACAGGCGCTGCAGAGGCTGCGGGCAGCTTCGCAACCCAGCGCTCAACCGCTGCGCCACCGGGGAGGCCCTATTTTATTTATTTTTATTTATACAAGAGCTGGGTTACAGTCCAGATGCGCGGGAAGGTGAGAGGATTCACCAGAGACAGAGCGGGAACAGAAGAGACAGACTGACGAAATACACTGCCAAGGGGAGCAGTGGGCATGACAAGGGAGGTCTGCTTGCTATGTGGGTTGCCCCGAGGCTGGCAGGGATCAAACTGGCACTGAAGAGGCTGTGGACAGCTTCACAGCGTTGTGTTCAACCACCTGAGCCACCAGGGAGGCCCTCTTACTGAAATGATTTTAAAATAAGTCACAGACACTTTTTTAACAAGCCATTTTAAAGTACTCTGTTTCTTGGCTCCTTTTTCTTTCTCCCTACAGTGAAATTAGTATTTGGACAAATGGAAAGATGAAGTCTTGGCAGGTGAGGGTAGCAGTTAGGGTGGGGTGGAGATATGTCTGAACCTAGAAGTTCTGTAGGTATGATGAGGAGGGATCAACCCCTGTAAATGGTCCAAACTGGATGGACCACACATAAAGCACCAAGTGCTCCTGTGAAGTAGAACAGAAACCCATCGGGCTTCTCTGCAGAAAGTCACACATGTAGAATAGAACAGATGGAAGAAAAAATTGATATAATTGAAGATTCAGATGTACAAAGAACTCAGACAGAAAAGGAAAAAGAAATGAAGAAAAAGTACATTTTGTGGGGGGTAGAGCACCAACCTGCTGTCCTCATTTGAGGACAGGCACTGGCAAGGTCTTGCAGAATGTTGCAAGGCCTCTGGTCTGTGTGGGCAAGTATAGGCAGGGTCTCAGGAGAGATTGAGAAGTATTTTGCCACTCTGTCATCTTCCCTAGCATGTAACTGGGGTCTCACTGACCTGGGAGTCTCACTCATGCTGAGAGTGTCTTAAAGAAGCTCATGAGGCTTCTTCTGGTCTTAACAGAGTTTTGAAATACGAGGTAAGAGATCACAAAAATTCTTTGGTTGGGGGTGGGTAACTGCTCAGACTGGTAGAGGCCTCATGACCTTTGCAACAAGACCCCACCAGTACCTGCCCTGACTGGTGAGATCCCAACCCAGTGAAGGAAGAAGAGCCAGGCCTAGAGAAATCCCCCATAGAACAGCTGGTTTCCAAAACTAATAATGGGGAAAAGGAAAAACTAAAAAAAAAGAAAAGACAGAAAGAAGGTCCTTAGAAATAAAATCAGTGAACTGAAGACAGAAAATAAGAAAGAATAAGATAGAATTTAAATAAGATATCTATCTAAATAAGATAGAATTTAAAAAGGGAAATATAGGAGATGGAAAATTCAGGAGAAATTCACAGAAGTAGAATAGAATAACTGGAAAAAGAGTTGGTAAAATTGAAGATGCAGATGCACAAAGAATCCAGGCAGGAAAGGAAAGAGAAATTAAGTAAAAAAGAAAATGAAGAAACACTAAGATTTATCCAGCTCCATGAGAAAAAGCAACATAAAAATAAGGGAATGCCAGAGAGGGAAGAGGAAAAGAAAGGAACAGAGAATGTATTTAAAGAAATAATGGAGGAAAACTTCCCACACATACAGAGGGAATAAATGCACAAATTCAGGAAGCTAAATAAATCCCAGCATAATTAAATACAGGAAGACTGACACCAAGGCATATGATGTAATTTCCAAGAGTTCAGGACAAAGAATATTGAAGCTGTCAATGTAGAAGAAGCAAATAGCTTATAAAGCTACCCTGCTCAGTTTAACATCTGACTTCTCTGAAGAAACACTGTGAGTGAGGAGAAAATGGAATGATATATTCCAAATACTTGAAGAGAAAGTCTGCCAGCTGAGAATATTCTGTGGGACTCTCCTTCAGATCTGAGAGAGGAATAAAGGTATTCTCAGACATAGAAAAACTCGAGGAGTGTGCAAACATTAAACCACTGCTCCAAGAAATATTGAAAGGAGATTACACAATGAAAATAAAGAGGAGCATACAAAAAGAACTGAATAAGGAAATAGAGTGATCCACAAAAATTAAGAAAATAATGGCAGCAATGGACGATCACATATCGATAATCACTTTGAATGTAAACAGAACTCACAAATCAAAAGACACAGAATATCTACTTGGATCAGGAAAAGGATTGCAACCTTCTGCTGTCTCCTGGAGACACACCTAAACACCAAAATATAAACAGGCTCAAAGTAAAGGGTTGGAAAACAATCCTACAAGCAAATGGGACTCAAAAGAAGGTAGGCACAGACATATAAGAAAAAAATAGATTTTCAGTAAAAAAAGGTAACAGAAGACAAACAGGGACACTATATAATGACTAAGGTATATAACACTCAAAATCAAGAAGATATAACACTCATAAATGTATAATTCACCAAGGAAAGAGCACCAAAATATATTAGGCAACTATGATCAACTCTGAAAATAAACATTGGAAAAAAACTATATTTGTGGTAGGAGACTTTTCAACACCCGACTCCTACCAATTTATAGATCAAATATACAAAAAATAAACACAGATTCGTATCAACCACAAAAGACCCAGAATACAGTCCTGGCCAAAAAGAAAGAGAATGGAGGTCTCACACTTTCAGACTTCAAGCTATATTGTAAAGTCATAATGATTAAAACAGCCTGGTAATGGAACAAAAACAGACACACAGAATAAAATCATTAGAATAGAATTGAGAGGCCAGAATTAATCTCACAACTATATAGATGGTTAATCTCTGACAAAGTAACCAAGAACATACACTGGAACAAGGATACCTTTTCAATAAATGGTGCTGGGCAAATTGGACAGCTGCATGCAAAAGAATGAAACTATACACTATCTCAAACTATACATAAAAATCAATTCAAAATGGATCAAAGGCTTAGATGTAAAACCTGAAACCATAAAATACATAGAAGAAAACACAGGCAAAACATTTCATGACATAAGCCTTTAGGGATTCATCTCCAACAGCAAGGAAAATAAGAAAATAAATAATTGGGTCTACATAAAACTAAAAATCTTCTGCACAGTAAAAATGAAAATACCCTATTGAATGGAAGAAGGTACACAATACATCTGATAAAGGACTGATAATCACAGATGTCTAAAAAACTCAAAAAACTCTACAAAAACAACCTAAGTAAAAAAAAGGGAGGGGGGCAGAAGAAGTTCTCCAAAGAAGACATTCTGACTGCAAACAGGCACATGAAAAAAATGTTCACCATCATTTATTATTAGAGAAATGCAAATCAAGATCACAATGAGATAACATCTCAGATCTGTGAGAATGGCCCATGTTGAAAAGACCCAAAAAAACAAGTGCTGGTGAGGATATAGAGTAAATTCTCCTACATTGTTGGTGGGAATGCAAACTGGTCCAACCCTTACAGAGTACAGCATGGTGGTGTCTCAAAATATTAAAAATGGATCTACCATTTGACCCAGTAATTCTACACCTAGGCATCTACCCTAATAATTCAAAAACTAATTCAAAAGGAAACTGTACTCCTATGTTTATTATAGCATTATTTCCTATAGCTAAATTATGGCAACAATCTAAGTGCCCCAGAAGAGATGAGTGGCTCAAGAAGTCTCAATGGAATATTACCCAGTGATGAAAAAAGATAAAGTCATGCCATTTGTGGCAACATGGATGGAGCTGGAAAGGATAATGCCAACTAAAATTATCAGGAGAAATATAAACACTACATGGTGTCACTAATTTAAAGTAAATTAATTGTCATATAAAGAGAAGCTTAAGGCAAGCTGACTACAGAACTAAAGTATCAAGTGGAGAGAGGGGTGGAGGATGGATAAAAACAAAGAGGTAAGAAAACAAAATGGAATATGGTGGTAGACTATTGGTGATATGGTGGTGGGTGCACTATGGTGTCCATACTTGATGGGGATATCCAAATATTATCTCAATTAAAAATTTAATAAAAAATAAAAGTGCTGTTAAACTCTTCCCCCCTTCTGTTTGTTCTCTACCTCCTACCTAATTAATAATCTACCATATAGCAGAGACCTTTCTAAAATACAAGTTCAGTTCTCTCTCTCTCTGAGAATGGCACTACAATCTCCCTTAAGAAGTCTAAGCATTTTAACATGATGGTCAGAGAAAGTATCTGGAGCAACTTGAACATATCCTTTCTAGGCAAGAACTGGCCTCTCTTGTTGAGTTTGGGAGACATGTTAATTGGCACTTATTGCCCTCAGATACAGGCTTTGAGAATGATCACCATTGTACCAGAACTGATAGCTGAGTCACTCAGGAAAGGAAACTGTTGAGTTCATGTACTTCATCTGCTCAGATGGAATTCTGTACTAAGAGATTCAATGATATTTCTTGTAAAACCATGGAGGAATGAACAAAAGTGAAATAACAATGGAACAATAAATCCCTGTGTGAGTTCATTCCAAGAAATATTTAGTCTCCACAATTGGAGGCATTTGCTTTCTGTTGCAAAACCAATAGTCTGTGTGACATGGGAGTTTCTATGAAACTCAGAAAACTAGATTTATTAGCCAAGAATTGCAAACTGCTTAGCTCTGCTGTCAGGGATGGTGAACCTCTATGACTTCCTTAAAATGGATTATTTTCTTTAATCCCTGAAAGATGTTCTTGACTTGTTTGATCTAATAACTAATAGACATGTAGGTCTGGCAGGACTCAGAACTCCATCAATACTCAACATTGTTTTTCACATTTTGGCTATTAACAATATAAACAATATATATATAAACACTATATATCTATATTTTTACAAAGTTGCAATTTTCTCTTAAGATAAGAAAGATCAATAAATCCTTTCCATTCTACCTTCTTGCTGGATATTTTTTATTTCTATTAGTTCTACCTTGTTCAAACATGCATAATTGCAGCCTTCCTTTTTGTATCCTTTCCATCCAGGCTTTGGTCAATCAAGCTTCAAAATTATTAGTTACTAGTTTTGAAGTTCTAGATCAATCTTTCTAAAATTCGTATGGTGGGCCAGCTACCTGATAGTGGAGGGTTTTTTTTTAATTTATAATGCATGTAAATATGTATGTTTATATATTACTTAGGGAAAGAAACAGGTTAAGTTTGCCATTTTCTTATGGTAGTGATAGAGGTGGTAACAGTAGTCAAAGATTCAAATGTATCCATTGATTCTAGAAACCCGAAGACTTATATACTGTCTCTCTGTGATGTTTTCTCTCTGTGATTCTCTGTGATTTAATACTTTCTCTCTGTGATATAAATGAGATTTTCCTGTTGTCATGGCATCCAGATACAGACCTCAGAGGTTGAACAAAGGTTGAACACAGTAGTCAAATTTTTCTGCATTATGAGACCTATTAAGATTTTTTTTTTAAATCATGTTTATTGAGTTAAAGTTACATCTTTGCTTTTGGATATGCACTTTGTATATTCACAAATGCAAATCTTCACACCACACCCAACACCAGCGCTCCAATAATCCTCAAACATGCTCTATTGCGCCCCTTCCCTCACTTACACTGTCTCTCCCTCCCTTTCTTGTTCCCTCAGGTTTGAAGTCAAATGTTGAGTTTATTATTGGTTGGTTTTTACTGACCCTTGTTATATTTCTCTATATTCCACCTATAAGTGAGGCCATGTGGTATTTATCTTTCTCCTTTTCACATATTTCTCTTAGCATTATCCTCTCTTCTTCCAGTCACATTGCTGCAAATGGCAAGAGTTTTTCCCTTCCATAACTGAGTTTTTTTTTTTAAGATTTATTTATGTATTTATGTATTTATTTATTTTAAGGATTTATTTATTTATTTATTTATACAAGCACTGGGTACAGTCAGAAACACGGGAGGTTGAGAGAATTCACCAGAGCCAGAGCAGGGAACAGAACAGTCAGACTGATGAAATACACTGCTGAGGGAAGCAGTGGGAGCAGCAGGAGAGGTCTGTCACGCCATATGGGACCCTCGCTGGTGGCCAGGGATCGAACCGGCACTGCAGAGGCTGTGGGCAGCTTTGCAACCCAGCGCTCAACCGCTGTGCAACCAGGGAGGCCCAAGATTTATTCATCTTTATACAAGAACTGGGGTATAGACCAGAGGCATGGGAGGGTGAGAGTATTCACCAGAGACAGAGCCGGGAGCAGAACAGGCAGACAGACTGAAATATGCTGCTGAGGGGAGCAGCGGGCGCCACAGGAGAGGTCTGATATGCCATGTGGGAATCTTCCCTGGCTGGCCAGGAATTGAACCCGCGCTGCAGAGGCTGCAGACAGCTTCACAGCGCTGCACTCAACCTGCTGCGCCACCGTGAGGCCCCAAATATTTTAGATATCAGTCTTTTGTCAGATGTGTAATGTGAAAATATTTTCTCTTACTCAGAGGGTGGCTTTTTATTTTACAGAAAGTTTCTTTCACCGTACAGAAGCTTTTTAGTTTATTGTTTATAATTGCTTTTGCTTCTCCTACCATTGGAGATGAATCTCCAAAGACATTTCTGAAGCCAATATTGTGGAGTGTTTTACCTATTTTTTCCTGTATGTATTTTATGGTTTCAGGTCTTATATCCATGTTTTTAATCCATTTTCAGTTAATTTTTGTGTAAGGAGTGAAATGGTGATCTAGTTTCATTCTTTGGCATGTGGCTGTCCAGGTTTCCCAACACCATTTATTTTCTCCTTTCTGCACTGTATATTCTTGGATTCTTTGTCATAGATTAACTGTCCATAGTTGTGCAGATTTATTTCTGGACTCTCAATTACATTCCATTGGTCTGTGTGTCTGTTTTTGTTCCAGTACCATATTTTCTTGATTACTATGGCTTTGCAGTATAGTTTGAAGTCTGGGTGTATGACACTGGCATTCTTCCTCTTTTTTGTCAAGATTATTTGAGCTATCCAGGGTCTTTGTGGTTCTATATAAATTTCAGTCTTGTTTGTTTTATTTCTTTTAAGAAGTCCTGGGGGCCTTGAATGTGTATTCACACACTGCTTTGGATAGTATGGCCATTTTAACAATGTTTGTTCTTCTAATCTATTAATAGGGAATATATGTTTATTTCCTTATGTTTTCTTCTATTTCTTTTAACAATGTATTATGCTCCTACGCTTCCTTTCTTAAGTTTATTCCAAGGTATTTAATTTAATTTTGTTGCAATTGTGAGTGGGATTTTTTTTCTGTATTCCTTTCCCTTCTAACTTGCTTACAAATAGAAACACAACTGATTTTTGCAGATTGATTTTGTATCATGTCACTTTACTGAATTGATTCATTATTTCAATTAATTTTCAGGAACATCTTTATGCTTTTCCATGTATACTATCATGCCATTTGCAAATAATGATAGTTTTACTTCTTTTCTTTCTCAATTTGTATTTTTTATATATTTCTCTTCCTGATTGCTCTAGCTAGCACTTCAATACTATGTTGAATAGTATTGTTGAAAGTGGGCATCCTTGTCTTGTACCAGATCTTAGAGGAAAACTTTCAGTTTTTCACCATTAAGTATATTGTTAGCTGTAAGTTTCTGGTCTTTATTGTGTTGAGAAATCTCTCTTCTATCTCCAGTGTTTTGAGCGTTTTTATCATAAATGGATGTTGAATAATATCAAATGCTTTATCAGATCTATTGATAGAATCATAAGATTTAAAAATATTTTACTGAGTACAGTTGTTGTTCTATTCTAGGTGGAATCTTCTGTAGGAGCTGCATCTACTGAGAAATCCAGCTGCAGTTCAGCCAGAACAAGCTTGAAGCTGCATAGCTAGTTGGGAGGAGGGAGCTGGTAACTGAAAGGTACCTGTTTTCTGGGCCTGGAAGAAAATCGTGCTCTAATCTTTCCTTTGTTCCTAAGCATGACTGTCTCTTGTTTGCTTAAAAGTAGCTCTCTCCTGTTCCAGTGAGAAAGTGCTTTGGAACATGTGTTCCCCTTTCTCCATTGCTTCTCAAGCAATAAATTTTTGCTCTGCTTTACCAACCTTGGTTATTGTACTACTTGGCTAGCTATCCCCAGACTATGGACCCTCTTGAAGTCTGTAGCAAAATGGTGGCAGTGCGGATAGGTTGAAAGATATGAACCTCACGTGAAGTGAAGTGATGCATTGCTTTAAAGAATTTATGTTTTCCTTTTATTGATGTGATGAATTACATTGATTGATTTTCAGATGTTGAACCATCCCTATGTCTGTGGAATAAATTTTACTTGCACAAAAATCCTCTTGATATATTTTTGGATTTGCTTTGCTAAGATTTTATTGAGGATTTTTGCATCTATGTTTATGAGAGTAATTGGAGAGCTGTTAAGATTCATCATCATCATTTTCATGAATACATAAGAAAGGCTGGAGAAATCAGTTATAAGTTATTTTGGAGAGAATTGTTGGTGTTTTGTGATCTGTATATTGTCTTCCATGGAGAGGTGAGGGGGTACCTATCTACTCTCTCACCAGCCAACTTAGTGAGGTGTGGTTCAATGCATTCTGATGGAGTTGGCTATTTAAACACACAGAATTGAGAACAATTGAGATCTTACACATGATTCTTACCTCAAAACATGTAATGGTAAGTTGCTGGCTGGAATATTGAAAGATTGTTGTAGAAGAATACTACTTTCCCAAGGAGAGAGGGAGAGGGTTTCCATGGGTTAGATGTTGAATCAGGGTTAAATCATTTTGATAGAGATGTGACCAATGATGGGTGCCTGGAGGGCTGTATCTGCCTCATACCAATTCATTTTTGACATGGCCAGGTGACTTATTTTAGCCATTAAAATATGAACAGAAACTTGGGGCTCCCTGGTGGCGCAATTGGTTAAGACACAACCTATGAAGCTATTTGCAGCCACTGCAGCATGAGTTCAATGCCTGGCCAGGGAGCTACCCACATGGCACGGCAGACCTCTCTTGCCTTGCCTGCTGCTCCCCTCAGTAGTGTATTTCAG
The DNA here is from genome assembly GCF_964194135.1 of Talpa europaea. Classification (NCBI taxonomy): domain Eukaryota; kingdom Metazoa; phylum Chordata; class Mammalia; order Eulipotyphla; family Talpidae; genus Talpa; species Talpa europaea. The sequence continues at coordinate 47,997,695 of NC_140078.1, read as the reverse complement.
TCAGTCTGCCTGTTCTGTTCCCCATTCTGTCTCTGGTGAATCCTCTCACCCACCCCCATAGCTCTAGCCTGTACTCAAGTTCTTGTATGAATAAATAAAATCTTAAAAAAAAATATGAACAGAAGCAATGTAAGTTGTTTCCAAGTAGAACTTTTGAAGACAGATATACAATTTGCCACTTTATGTGATGATGGCTTTCAACAAGTCATATGTGGCTGCTCCTTCAGTCTCAGACTCATAGTACAGATGACAAAGAACAGAACACCTCGTCAAGGGCCTCCCTGGCACAGGAGTTAAATTATGAAAACCTTTCAACTGTTGTCTTCTACTCTTCTCTGTCCTTTCTGTAGGGGCCAGAGGCATGAGGGAAAACAGTAGAGACAGAGGAAAAGGGTCAGTTGGTGTTTTAGTTAGCATGGGCACCACAACAGAAGTCTCCATCTCCAAATACAGTCACATCAGGTGGTTGCACTTCAGCACAAGTATGTTGGGAGGACACAATTCAATCTATATAAGTGGACACAGATGGAAGACATTGACTCTCTCCCTTCTCTCCTGCCAAACTTAGACCAAATTGGAGAAATGAGAGAGTGCAGCCTGACAAGAGGCCAGAATGTACATTTTAATGCTAGGAAAACACATACTTTACTACCTACAACTAAAAATCTATAGGACCTTCTTGAAACAGAAATGAGTTAAAGATCTTGTTAAAAGGATAACATTATGAAAAACATTTGCTTTCTGCTTTTATTGACTACAAAAAGTTTGAAGCCAAATGAGATGAACCAGTGGCCTTAAACAAGGTTATAAGCGACAAACATGAAACTAAGACCGAGTCCATAATCAGGTGGTAACACTGGTGGAGGTAGTGGCAGAGGTGGTGCTCTGGGAAGGGGCAGTCAGAGAAAATCAAAGGACTAACTTGGGGTTCAAACTCTCTCTTGGACAAATATTCCTGATGGACCTGCCACCTGCCCATGTACTTTAAAGAATTTCTGGTAAGAGTTGGTACTGGCTGAACTGGCAGAGGCCCCAGCTGGTTACTTAGTTTTAGCCACACAACCTTGGACATGGTAGAGAGCAAAGGGCCAATGCTCAGGGTTCAGGACACTGTGTAGAAGAGACCCCTGTTAGACCATATAAGATGAAGTAAAATTGGTGCTGAATGGAATTTCTTTTCTTTCTTTCTTTCTTTCTTTCTTTCTTTCTTTCTTTCTTTCTTTCTTTCTTTCTTTCTTTCTTTCTTTCTTTCTTTCTTTCTTTCTTTCTTTCTTTCTTTCTTTCTTTCTTTCTTTCATCTTTTTAAAGATTTTTCATTTATTTATACATACAACAACTGGGGTACAGGCCAGAGGTGTGGGGGTAACAGGGTTCACCAGAGACAGAGTGGGGAGAAGAACAGGCAGATCTACTAATAAACATTGCTGAGGGGAGCAGTGGGCATGCTAGGAGAGGTCTGCTGCACCATGTGGGTCACCTCCCTGACCAGGGATCGAACTTGTGCTGCAGTGGCTGCAGATAGCTTCATAGTGCTGTAACTTAACCCCTTGTGCCACCAGGGAAACCCTGAATTTTCTTTATTAATTATTTTACTCTCAGGATGCTATGTCTAATAAGGGACAAAAATAAGTAAATAGAAGATGAGTACAAAAAATGACATAAGAACTACCCTGTAGGTACCTAGAAAACATGTATCCCATCTTAGAGGAGGATTGGCCAGCTCCCCTTGCTCATGGGAACTGACCAAGCAGATAACTAGAGAAATGTTCCCTCCACTGCAAAGAGTCACACATACAATTTCTGCTTAGAATTGAAAGAGTCAGAGACTGGAACATTTTTAGGAGTATCTTAAGTGTCACACAGCACATTCCTTGCTAGATTCTTGTTTCCTATGTTTTGTGCAGTGCTTTGCTAGAGCTGCTATGTGGCTCTCTAAAGCTGATAGTTAAATATGAGAATTTTGTGGTCCATAATCATGGCAGTCATGGTGGAAATATTTATGTCACCAAACATGGCAGTGCTGCAAATTAAGATACTTTTTGAAGGGTGGGAATTTAGGGAACCTTATTTACCAGTACACTGCTGATGCTATGCCATCCTGTTCACTGCTTTGTTCCTTGGTTTTGAGAAGGCATATTCTTTCAAAAAAGTGGAAGGTGGGTTAAAAACTTGGTGAACTTGCATGTCTGTAAATATTGTTTTTATGCTCTCACACTTAATAATTTGAGGATTCTAAGTCAGAAAACAATTTTTCCTCAAAAATTTGAAGGCATTGCTTCCTTTTCTTCTGCTTCCCAGGGGGCTGTTGATAAATCTGAAATTGTTCTCCCTCCTGATCTTTCTTTCTTTTATTTTTTTAAAGATTTATTTATTTATGCATACAAGAGCTGGGGCACAGGCCAGGGATCTGGGGGGTGAGAGGATTTACCAGAGACAGAGCGGGGAACAGAACAGGCAGACTGACTGAAATACACTGCTGAGGGGAGCAGTGGGTGAGACAGGAGAGTTCTGCTCTACCATGTGGTTTCTCCCTGGCTGGCGGGGGATCGAACTCGCACTACAGCGGCTGCGGATCGCTTCATAGGGTGGATTGCTTAGTGCGGTGCCCAACCCCTTGTGCTACCAGGGAGGCCACTCCTGATCTTTCTTATGTGAACTGTTTTTTCCCGTCTTTGGAATTTTTAAAGTTTTCTTTTTTGCCCTAGTGTTCTGAAATTTTTTAAAAATATGCAAGTATATGCTATGTGATGGGCCCTGTAAATGCAGTTATGCATGGCTTTCATTCTGGGAAAATTTCTTGCATTATTTCTATGATATAGTTTTATCCTCACCCTCCCTACACAAAAGCCTCGTATTTTTTATTATAATTTTTCTCCATTTTTTCCTGTGCAAGTTTAGTTAATTCGATGTGCTATCTTGAAAATAATCCTCTACTTTTCTTGTCTTTTTTCTCCCTTCTCATTTTTTCCTTTTTCCCATCTCCTATCTTTCATCGTTCTGCTCATTTCTTAACTCAATTATCATATTTTCAATTTCCAACAGCATTTTCTTTATTCTCTGACTTTTTTTTTAAAGAACACATCAGATCTTCTCTTTGGGGGTGGAGAGGAGCACAGTGAAATATATAATAAGCCAGGAAGAAAGCATAAATTGTGTGACTTCTAAGTAAGAGAAATCTTAATTTTGGATGCTAGGGAATTCAGAGACTCTCTTCCTGTCCAAACCAGGGCTTTGTGACATTCTTTCTGAAGCTGTCTGTGTCCTGCTGAAGTGTCCTGGTGAGAGACAGCTACCAGCAGGGTTCACAAGGTGTCGATAGGGTGTGAATGGGCGAAAAAGTTTTCCTCAGTTGTAGTATTACTTTGTTCTATTCTGTGACAACAGAACAGTGTCAGCTAGAGCTAGAGAAGTATGTTTAGTGAGATTGCAGTCCTATCTACACTTTGAACAATTGCATATTAAAACCAAGATTTCACAGTAACTGAGAAGTCACTGTAAAGGATAGTATTATTTTCTGTTAAAACAGATGTTGTACAGAGAAGAAAACAAACCAAAACATAAGCGAGTGTTTAAAGAAAGGCATCTCTGCTACTGAAGCTAAGGCTTTCATCAGTTCTCTGTGAGAGGAGTTTGGAGGGCATCTCAGAATTTCATCATATTTTTAAATTAAAATGACATCATTATTGCAGGTTTCAAGTGTACAACATTATATATAAAAATATGTATATGTTACAGTATGCTTGTCACCAAAAGTCCAGCTTCCATTCTTCATCATACAATTGATCCCTTTTACTCACTTCACTTCTCACTTTTCTTCGGCAACCACAATTTTGTTCTCATAGTCTAAGTTTGTTTTCATTTTGTTTATTTTTTAATGATTTATTTTTATTTTATCTATACAAGAACCAGGGTACAGGCCAGATGTGCGGAGGGTGATAGTATTCACCAGAGACAGTGGGGAACAGAACAGGCAGAATGACCGAAATATACTGCTGAGGGGAACAGTGGGTTCCACAGGAGAGGTCTGCCTCACAGTGTGGGTTGTTCCGTGGCCGGCGGGGATCGACCTCGCACTGCAGAGGCTGCAGACAGCTTCACAGTGCTGCGTTCAAATGCCTATGCCACCAGAGGCCCCTATTTGTTATTTTTTTAGTCTACCACATACAAATAAAGTCATATTGGCATCTGTCTTTGTCTGAGTTATATTTATCTGAGTTAGAAAGTATATTTTCTAGTTCATGAACATTGTCGCTAATGGCAGGGCTTAATCTTCTAATTTATTATTATTATTATTTGCAGAAAGCAACAGTGAGAGGCACAGGAGGGTTTTCTGGAAAGAAAGCTTAGAAACAGAGAAGATGGCCTTGGGTTATACATAGTCACACATTGGCCAGCACTGACTTTTTTCACCATAGACCATATCTTGAGGTGTAGGTCTGGAGGAGAAGGTGAAATTCAAAGGGAATAAACATTGGATACACAGGAATTTCTACAGTGCTAAGACAGGACTGGGAACTGAGGTCCAAGTAATAAATGTCCATGGACAGCATCCATGACAGTGTCCACTGGCCAGGCCATCGGGGTGGATGCCATGAAATGACTTAAAGCAACATTCAAAGCAAACCTGAATTGCCTGGCATTTGGCTCCAAGGAGGGATAAAGCGGTTTAGAAGTCAGGGGGAGGTCTGCTTTGGGGAAGAAATCCAGGTCATGGCTCCTCTATTTCAGAGTGCCCTCTTGCTCACAGCTCCCCATACTCACAACCCCCACAAGGCTCCCTACATTCACAACCTGCCATGTTTAGAGCTTCCCCCAATGCTCACAGCTCCCATGTTCATAGACCCCTATGCTCTTGACACAGCCCACCACGTCACAATGGCCACGCTCATATCTCCCATGCTTATAGCTTCCCCCAGTTTCACAGACCCCACCCACCCGAACTCACTGTGCATGCTTGGAGTAGTGGTGCTCTGGTTCAGTGAGTCCCTTCCAGCTGGCCTCTTGGCAGAGTGACTGAGTGTGTCTCTGTGTATCAGTTCCTCACTGTTAGCTCTGCTTATCAATACTCAATCTTTGCAGAATCAGGTGTCTTGGGCTCTGTACACATGAGGTTCACAGCAATAATCCTAAAATTTCAACATTTGCTTTCTTTTATTTCAAGAGCTGTTTGGGCAAGCATTATATTAATTTTGAGTTGCTATGCTTATAACTATACTTTTTTTTTAAGATTTATTTTATTTATACAAGAGCTGGGGTACAGGCCAGATGCGCAGGAGGGTGAGGGGATTCACCAGAGACAGAGTGGGGAACAGAACAGGCAGACTAACGAAATACATTGCTGAGGGGAGCAGCGGGCGAGACAGGAGAGGTCTGCTCGCCATGTGGGTTGCTCTGAGGCTGGCAGGGATCGAACTGATACTGCAGAGGCTGCGGACAGCTTCACATCACTGCGCTCAACCTCCTGGGCCACCAGGGAGGCCCATGACTATACTTTTCAGATGACTTCTTTTCAGGTGCATGTCCCTTTGATGCAGAGAAGTAAATAGTGGAATAGGGAGCAGGCATCTATTCCTGTTACTGAAGGATCTACAACTATAAACGTGCAAGGGATTGCATTTAAAATTAAGTTTGAGGCATCAAAATATTCCTCTTAATAAATCTGTTATTCTTGGCTGAATGGTGCTGGGTGTGAATATGGCTTGTCTCCTGGCTGTATCTCAGCTCCTTTGCTGAATCCTTATTGAGAGGAGGCCTTTGCCACAGGGATGAGAAGTGGAGGGTGGGTGGGGGGATTTGTGTTTTTGCAGACCCACCACCCGCATTGGATCCTGCCTGCAATTTTGTCAATAAACTGCACAACAGCAAAACTATGAATTCTCCATCTTGGCTAAATTAACATCTTCAAAGCAAATCCTTTAGCGAAAACATAAAAAGATCATCCTTAAATAAAACAAGAACTAAAATACTTGAGGTTTAAAGCCACCAAATAGATGCTATTGCATATATAGATATGAATGTCAGTGCACATTTTCTCTTAGAAATGCTTCCACTTCCCCTTAGGGACAAGAGTAAAAAGTCAGCCTGATTATTCTGCAAAATTAAAAAAGAGAAAATAGCTTCCTTTCAATAATTATTGCAAAAGTTCTATTTTAATCTGATTCACTTACTCTTGGGATGATTTCCCTAATACTGGCCACAGCCATGTGACATGATGACCCTCATAAAGGTTATCTGTAGTAGACACTTGAGGATATAATGTGGTTAGGGCTGGGGTATGTCCAGACCATGAAAGTATTTTATCTTTGGCCCAGTAATCCAAATTCCAAGAATTTATCTTGTAAATACTTCAAAAGAGAGAATAATTTAAAAGTAATATATGTGCATTGTAGTAATTTTAATGTAGAGGAAAAAGGACAATTTTTTTTTGCAGCAGGAATTGGTAAACTCTGACTATTCTACCAAAGAATGCTTTATTGGATTATGGCTGCTCCTGTTGCTTTCTGTGTCATTCAAGGTGCCGCCCAGAGCTCTGATACCAAAATTAAGCCATTGTGGCACAGCCCATATTGCTCACAAAGCCGAAAAATATTTACTATCTGGCCTATTTTGTCTTATTGACTTTAAGACTTATTGACTTTGAAATGCTGGATTGTGATATCACTTTCTGTACATTAACTTATTCACTTTGGATCCTTCTGTAAATCTGAAATTTAACCTACATGTTTTATATTTTTCTCATTCTTATAAGTAGAATACTGTTTTAAAATGTTTTCTTGCTTATATTGGAATTTTTTTTTATTTTCACACATTTATCAACCAATCACCCTCCAAATTCTCTTCTTTAGTCAGTTAATCTTTATTTGATTCTCATAAATATTTCCTGTAGTCAATCCTATTACCTAGAAGTATTAAAATAATATTTTGTCCCTACATTTTTGTTGGGGAGATCTGAAAATTTTGCTTTATTTATTTTTGAAATTTTTATTTATATATTTCTACATTATTGTTCATTTTTGTACAGTGTTTGATTTCTCCTTTTAGGTGTTGTCCTCATAAAGTTCCCACCACCAAGACACCTGTGAACCATCACCATAGTCCCTTGTGCTCTTCCCTCCCGTTTTGGTCCCTCTCCCTCCCGCTCCCCCCTCCCCTGCTGAATGTCTCTGATTTACAGGTTTTTCTTCTTTTTTTCTTATCCCTTGTATGGTTTCAATACTTATCTTTCATTTTTCTTGTAGAATTTTCATTAACAATAACACTGCTTTTTTGTGAATCAACTAGTATTTCTAGGGCAATGTTAGCTATTAGTGAGTGGTGAGGAAGAGCATACGTTCATCAGCTCAGAAATGGTCTTCACTAAGTTACTCAGAATTCAGGAGCCTTTAGCCATCTTAAAGTTCCAATTATGAAGGATTTATATTCTGAAAAAATTCTTTCAGTTCAGCTTATTGTGAAAGACAACAACTACAAGCAGAGAACAGCTATATTTGTGGACTATGTACAATTTCTTGCTGGCTTGGAAAAAGCCATGCCTCTTTTTACTCCCTGGTCACTGAGGTTTTGATTACAATATAAACTTTCTCCCTTGTAAGCACAAAAAGAATCTTGTTAGGAATACAAGCTTCAAAGTGAAACAAACAAAATAACACAAAATTTTTGTCAAAGTAAGCAACTCCACCAAATAGAGGAGGTGGAAAGTGAGGGCTTTGGCAGACAGGTGAATGTTGTGTAGCCACTGGGAATGATGTCTGCTCACATTTGTATGACTCTGTTGTTGCGACTGTCAAATGGGAAAGAATAACAGAATTGTAAAGTTGCTGTGAGAATTAGAAATGACTCACAAGCATGGCATTTAAAAGATAAGCGATGATCCTTACAGACAGCAGAAATAACAACCAAACCTGCCTTGGTGTTTTGGGGATGTTATGCTGGATGCTGAAACACGACTGTTCTCCAACACAAGGACTGAGTGAGGAGAGGCTGTGATCTTCAATGGCTGTCATGGCGGTGGCTTCTTTTTTAGATTTGTTGTGCCCCAGTCATAGAAGCCAGCATGTGATCATTGTGAGGGCAGAGGCAACCCCAGGTCCACTTTGCTGCAGAATGGTCCTGTCTTTCCCATTCGTGTTGGGTGCATTATCATACTACAAGGCTCCTGCCTTCTAGACCTTAGTGGCCTTAGTGGCACATGGTGATTCTAGACCTTAGTGGCACATGGTGATTGTCACTAACCAGAGGTCATTCTATGCAACTCATCCAAGCACCATGAGTAGCCATTCTTATCCATGAAGGGTTTATGTTTCTGAAAAGGGCTTGTTACATATTCAACTAAGGAATCACTGACACTCCAACACCCCACTACTTAGACCCTTCTCCAACATTTTGCTATACTGAGACACCACTCATTCCCCACCCAGAAATGTCACAAATTTCGGTGTTGCAGGCTAGGTAAGATTGTGTTCTGCTGAAGCAGAAACATGCTGTTTGGCTTCCCGTCTCTGATACAGGAAGGCATTGCTTGCAAAGATGAAATGAAAGCTCTCTGGTCTTGGAGTATGGACCTTTGCTGGATACTAGCACTTGAACTTTACATGAGCCTGTCCTGAAGAAGAAAAAGTAGAAGGTGCAGAAATTGTACAAGCTCCCTTCTCTGTCAGTAGACTGCCTCAGATCCTGACTTCGTGTTTATGCTTTTGCCTTGTGAGTCAAGGCTCCTAGAGACCATCAGGCCTCTCCTTTCTTAACCACCATGTCATTCTCTCATTTCTTTGCTGCTCACAAGTTCACCATCCTTGAACTCACTGTGAACTTTGTGGTGGTTGCTCTGTTCCTCAATTGCTGGACTGTTGTAAATAATCACAGCAATGACAGTAAAAAGAATTGTGCAGGATGCAGCAGGAGGCCCACCAGATTCCCAGACTCACTGGGGAATGGGGGATGTCTCATCCAGGGCACTGCACTATGTACTTAATGTTAATAAATCACAATAATTAAATACTGGTCCAAGTATTTCGAATAGTGTTCCAAGTTCTTTGAAATTCCTTTCTTTCTTTCCATGCAACATTTACAGGAGCTGAACATGACTGTTGACTCCTTTTTGTGCACACTGAGCTGGACTAGTTCAGGATTTGGCATGTTGCCACTTTCCCATGGCTTCCCTACAACCCAGAGTCTATCTGGGCTGTGAGCTCTCACTGTCCTTCTTCCCTATACACAGGTAGGAGTGGTGGGTCAGGACTGTGCCTGTGTGCAGTGCGATGGGCTAATGCATGTGGATAGCATGTATAGCGCTTAGGCTGTCCACATGCCTTAACTCACTTGAAACTTTCAGCCTTCCTTTGACAGACATGGAGACCGAGGCAGGAAGGCTGACCTTGGATGATGACCCCAGTCTTCACCAGCATGTGTGGGTCGCTGGGCTTGCTGTGGTAACAAATGATATCCCAAATCCTGGTAGTTTTACACAATTTCTTTTTTCCCTATCATGCTAACTCTTGTGTGGGCCCATGACTTATCAGGGAAACTGTCCTGGTGTGAACAGGCTGACTTTGTGTCCAGATTAGACCAACTCCATAGGGGGTCACCTTTACCTCCACAGCAGGAGGAAATGCACATGCTTCCACCCACACTATTATATTCCTGCTCACAGGTGACACACATCACTTCCTCTCACAGCTCAGGATCCAGAAGCAGCGATATGCCTGACCTAATTGCAAGGGATCTGGAGGTGTAAATTTTTTCTGATTCTGGAAAGAAGAGCGATGTGTGAGCACTGTGTCCGCTCTTCTAGACCCAGGGGCAACTGCTGTCACCCAAGGCTGATGAGGGTGGAGCTGCAGACTCCTGTGTGCTGTGGCATGGTTCGCGGTGTCTCCCTTGGCCCCCTAGACACCGGTAGCAATGCCCAGTGATGACAACCCCACGTGACTGCAGACTTTGCCAAGTGTCTCTTGGGGGAAAGATCACCTGTCTTTGAGAACCCCTGGTTTACGCTCTTGTTTGTCTGTGGGCAAGTTACTCAACCCCCCAAACCTCCCCTAAACTCCTTTACTATAATGGCTTGAAATGAGTTACTAATATTCACTTACCGAGAGGATTAGATGGCCTTGCCACATGTGGGCATGTGCAGCACTGAATTCAGGAACAGAGGGCCCTGTGGTTTTCTCCCTTGCCTTTCCTAGGACTGGTACCAAGGAGGCCCTCAGTATTGACTGAGGTGCTAAACAATGGACAAACGAGCAATTAGACCTGGTAGGACTCACGATCGAGTGAGGAGAAGACCCTCCCAACCCTGATGGTCTGTTTATGCACAGATGAGATTGTCTGGACTGCCAAGCAGAGAAACAGGGTCTCACCATTCCTGCCCCTTCCTAAAGGGGCCTGGTTTGCATTGTTCTCAGGATTGTCTGAGCGCTGGTCTTCCTGAGACTCTGGTCAGTCTTTCTGTGGAGGATCCAGCTACAGTGGCCTGTCCCACAAGGCCTCCAGCTGCAGAGGACTGAGTTTCTGTTTGGGAGGAGATGGAGAGGTGGAGCCTGTGTCTGCACAGGGGTACAGGCGTGAGTTACTTGGGCCTTTGTCCTCATATAAGACACTTCACGGACTCAGTTGTCTTCTCACTTTTGTGAAACAGTAAAATGGTGGAAATGGCCACATTTCTTGTGCTCCTGGAACATTTCTCTGTCAGTTTGGGAATTCTCTTCTTTGCCCTTTTGTCACTTCCTTTGCACCTTGGACGCAGCACCCCTCCCCAGCTTGCTCTTGATGAAATCACCCAAGTGCCTTTTCCTATCACTACTGGCTTGGGCTCTGCACACTCTCTTTGGGACATTAGAGAACGTTTCCCCTGTCCTCCCAGAAGCCTGGTTCCATGAGAAGAGGAGAGAACTCATTCCAACCAGCTTCTCATACCCGGAGTCCTGAGGAAATCCCCAGACCTCTCTAATCCTCAATTACCTCAGTGACAAAGTGACAATAATACCCCAGATTTTCAACATGAAGATGAGATGAAACAATGAACTGATTTGCTCCCCTTTTCATGAACTTTTTCAGCCCTACTTGAACCATTCGCTCTGATCCAAGGACCTCTGTCTCCAAATCCTCAGCCTTACTGTGGTGCTGCTCCAGTGGTCAGTGCTAGGGATATTTTGCCAGAGAGGCCAAGACTTCTCAAGCCTGAAGTCAATTTTTAATTGTGTCCAACTTTAATTTATTCTGCTGAAAGTACAAAAGAGATAATGTACTTTGAAATAGATAGTTTGAAGTAGATAATTGGTGACATAGTGGATGATGTGGGTTGTGGAGGAAGGGAGTCTTGGCAGAGGAGTGGAAACACAGTGTGACAAATGAGTAGTGAGCACAATAGGCGGGGCCCCCATTATACTTACCATGTGGGGGGAGCTCAGCTGAGAGAGAAAATGGGTCATATGTATCAAAGCCTGAGCACCCACCAATATTGCCACTTAGCTACATACTGGTTTGCTTCTTCTCAAGGTCTGGACATCTTGGTCATCTCCATGGTCACCTTGTGCCATAGACACAGCAGAACATCCTGATTCTAAGTCATTCCATGATTCCACACATGCATGAATACCATGCACTTGGCTTTTGGTTGGTGAACACTAGGCAGTCACAGGTGGCTTTGCCTATGCCAATAGTTTAGTGGGTATGAAAGCTGTCGAAAAATTGCCAGGTCCCTAAAGGTGAGGATCTCTTGCCTTTCAGTCATTTGATCCTGCTCTCCTGGGTTCCCTCCTGTGTTTACTATTATATCCAAAGGGCCAGGCATAAGGACGACTCTCAAGACCCAACCTGTCTTGCTCCAAGAGTTCCCGGTGAGGTGACGCTTACTGCAATCCCTACAAGATAAGGTGGACATGTACTGACAAGATATGGGACATCTCTGTGTTAGCCCTGAGCAGTGGAGTTGCGGAGGCTGCACTTCTGGTGGTGAAGTGTGGAAGTTGGTGCTTTGAGGTGGTATGCCATCAGGAAGGGTGGGGGAAAGGAACAGGAAGCAGATGGAACAGCATGGAGGTGGGGGACAAGATCAGGTAGAACCAGAAATAACCTGCCTCCCTTGACACACATCCAAACTTCAGAGAGTGCTTTGAACTAAATGTAGCTGGTGAAGTCTGCCCTTAAAATCCAGCAAATCCATTTGTTTGAAAAGCCTGCAAGTCCTGACCCAGGGTAGCCCTGTGAGGTACTGTTAAAGAATGCTATTCAAAGCATCCAAGGATGAAGTCATCAGGGTCTTTCAGCATGGTTTAGATTTCCTGTAACCTGAAACTACAACACAAGCAAGTTTCTTCCTATGCATAAAAAGAAAAAGACCCCAGCCTTTTATTTCTAGCCTCTCTTTGATCTAATAACAGGCAAAAGGAACACCTTAGCCTGTGGAAGCACTAGGATTGAGGTCTACCAGGTGTTTACTTTAGAAGTCACAGAAATAAGGAAATTTAAGAGAATAAATGAGTAACCAGCATAGGAGAGAGTCTGGGGACGTTCTGGGTGGTCAGGATTCTGGAGAGCTCTGGGGAGAGTCCTGGTACTCCGACTAGCCTGTTGGCCTGCCCCGCAGACTCAGAAGTGCCAGCCTCCACCCTTCATGATTGAGTGAACCATTTTCTCAAAATATCTCTCCCTCTCTCATCTCCTATTGATTCTGTTTCTCTAGAGAACCCTGATGGTTCAGCTCCTAGTACATTGAGCTGACACAGAATAGTTTTTTTTGTTGATCAAAAAATTATGAAGTGTCTTCCCAAGTCAAGGGCTCTCCCTTTGACCTGCTGAGCAGAGAAGGAAGGCTCTCAATTCTGCAGTGTGTCTGTTTTTGTCAGGGTGGTGACTCGACCTCTCCTAGATGATGAATTTGCTGATGAATACGCCCTCAATCAACAAAACTCATTGTACTCAGGAATAGATCCAGAAACCAGGGCTGTCCAATTCTCATCAAAATTTTTGCCGTAAACATTAAATATATGGACTTATGGATGATTATGTGAAAGCCCATTTTTTTCTGAAATAGTCTTCATTTCAAACTTGGAATAAGCCAGAAGAGGAAGTCTATATTTCAGATAAATGGTTTAAAGCCCTCTAGGAAGAGTATTAAGAGTTTTACCTTCACTGAATTACATGTGAGCATTATACCTGCATTTGGCAATGAGAAATGTTATGGTCAATAGCCAAATAATAAGAAAGCAAAGTATAGACAGTGTCTCCCCTTGGTTAAGAGGTTGGACTTTGGTGCCAAACAAAACCCAAATCCTCTGGCATATTAAGAAATATGACTGTCATATTATTTAATGTGCCTCAGTTTCCTCACCCATAAACAGGCAGTCCTACACACCTCAGAGGCTGATTAGAATGACCAAACGAGATGAGGAAGGTAAACTGCATGTCCCTTAAAGCCATATGAACAGATGCCTTTCCTTTCTGTGCATGTTGATGGGCGGTCAGAGACCAGCTCTGGGGATCTGAAGGAGTGGGCGGGAGGAGGCATGCCAAGAGCAGGCCGGTACTTTCCAACCAGACCGGCTGGCACCAGCACTGCTTCCCAGTTCTGGTTTCACCAGAGACCCCCGCTGCTTTCCCAGAAAGTCTACAGAGGGAGCTCGTTCTTCCTTGCACAATTTAACATCCAGTCAGGCACATCTGCAGCTCTGAGCCAGTTGAAGGTGTTCCGACCAGATGGTGACGGGCTAAGCCGATTACGTGCACAGTGCTGCTCTGGTTTGGAAAGATATTATAATCCCCATTAGTGTGTGCTAGTCAGTAGAAAATGGGATTTGAATGAGGAATTCTTGATTGAAAGCCTGACTATATTTGAACTCTCCATAACCTGGTAAACTCTTAAATGTCCTATTAGGAGGAAATTAAAGTTCTGCTGGACTAGTTATAGATTAACAATAGGAAATCTTATTATAAATGTTAAAAAGGTTTTGCATTTCCTCAGTATTAAGAATAAGCAAGCCACATCAAGTTGTTGGCATTAAGCAAAGAAACCAAATTCTTATTGCTGTTGTAGTGAACTTGTTTTTTTTTCTGTTCTTACTGTAGCAAATGATACTTCTAAATATGGTTGGGCATAACTCATCAAGGGTCCTAAAGTGAAATAGGCCTTCAGGGATAGAATAATGTGCTTAGCTTTCCCTCAAGTATGGAAATCCTTTTTTGCTTCTCTTCCCCTGTATTTCTCTTTACGACTGTTCGCCTTTCCTTCTAAACATGTCAGTAGTTACAAAATGTATTGTGGAAAACATTTATTTGGAAAAACTATTTCAATTGAGGAATTATTGTAAGGTTGTGGTGATATTCCTCAGAGAAATACTGGAACTTTGCTGTTGGAGACAGTAGGGTAGGAAGAAGGTTGAGAGGGAAAGGCAAGGAACAAACTCAGATAATAGCCGTGTTTGAAATGTATCTCATACAAGGCATATTGCAGAGAATTCTGCAGGAATGTGACACTGCTGTCCCCCAGGCAGTGCAGTGATGGGGGTGGAGATAGCCCCTCAGCTTCTCTCTCTTTTGGACTTCATCCCTGCATTGGTTAGGGGTAATTCTCTTTTATTCTGATTGTTGATTGGAGAGTTTAGTTTCCTAAGCTATCAATGCTTTTTTGAAGGATACTTTTAAGGAATAATAAAGAGGAAGATGGTTTAGGTACTATCAGCTACAATCTGAAAATTCTCATTTCCTTTCTGAGTGATAGTTTGAAGTAGGACATGTGCGTAGTGTAACTATAGTCTATAAAAGCATCTGACTGCATGTTCTGTGATGTTTTTGTGAAAAAAAATAGAGAAAAGCTGCCAGGAGGTGAGTATACCCTACCTCAACTAAGTGTCTGCTAACCACTGCTGATTAAAAAGCCAAAGACATCCAGGAAAATGTATTTTTATCTTGGGACTCTGATGTCATTCATTTTTGGTTGCTGTTGTTTTTATAATTTCTTTATTCTTATACATTTTATTATGTAGATTACTGTTCAATAAAAATATGTGGACTACTTAAGCGTTTTTTTTTTTTTTGTGACCCATGTTAGTTAGTGTTTTAATTTTTGCTTTAAACATTAAATATGATTTAGAAAACTCAAAAGAAGGAATTTTTTTGTATTTTTACTCTTTCCAATTAGTCTTCCTTTTTTTTTAAGATTTGTTTATTTATGCATACAAGAGCTGGGGTACAGGCCAAAGGTGTGGGGGTGGGGGGGGGAGAGGATTCACCAGAGACAGAGTGGGGAACAGAACGGCAGATCAACCGAAGTACACTGCTGAGGGGAGCAGCGGGAGAGTTAGGAGAGGTCTGCTGCGCCATGTGGGTTGCTCCCTGGCTGGCCGGGGTATCCAACTCATGCTGCAGAGCCTGCGGAAGCTTCATAGGTTGTGTCTTAACCACTTGTGCCGCCAGGGAGGCCCATAGTCTTCCTTTTTGATGTTTCAAGTTTCCTTCTCTTATTATTTCCTTTTCTGTTTAGAGAAGTTCCTTTCATCATTCCTTTAGGGTCACTGTGTTGGTGACAAAATCTCTTAGGTTTCCATCTTTTGAGAATGTTTTTATTTCATCTTCATTCCTGTAGGTGATTTTCCTTGGATGTGGAATTCTGGGTTGACTTTTCTTTCAACATTAAAATATTGTGTCACTTTCTTCTCTTCTCCATAATTTGTGATAGGAAGGAAACCTGTTGTCCAAGCAATAAAGAGCTACTTTATGATTCATTTCTTTGTCTTTAATTTTTCAGAGTTTTAATGATGATATGTCTTGATGGTGACTTCTTTGATTTATGTTGTTTGAGATTCACTTACCTTCTTAAACCTGTAGGTGTATGTTGTTTCCAAATTTGGGGGAAATTCAGACATTACTTCTTGAAATACTTATGAATGCTAGCTCTTTTGTTATAGTCCTGAAAGTTTCTGAGGCTATTTTCTCTGTTCTTCAAATTATGAAATTTCTGTTGTTTCATCTTCAAATTAACTGATTATTCCCTCTCTATTCTGCTCTTGAATTCATCTACTGAATTTTTAATTTTAGTCATATTTTCAGTTATAAAATTTCCATTTTATTTTCCTTTATCTTTTGTGACTTCCTATTACTTTCATTGTTTCAAGTGTGTGGAAAACTGCTTGTTGAAGCATTTTTTACAGTAACTGCCTCAACATCTTTGTTTCTCCTTCTGGATAATCTGTCCCTTTCCAGGTCTTTTGGATATATAGAGAGTAGTTCCTTTAGCAATTTTTTGAACTTGTTTATTTGTAATTGCTTTGTTTGTACCTATTGATGTTTTCAGATTGTTGATTCATCCAGTTCCTAGTTTAGGCCATATAAAGTAATAAAAAAACCCAGGAAGTTTACCACTGGGTTATTCCTCAGATTCTGCGTTCTCTAACTCGTTTGCTTTCTCTCCATTTTCAAAGTCTTCTTAATTTTGTTTTATATATATAATACATAAAATATATAAATATATAAAATATATAAATATATAAAAATATAAATAAAATATATAAATATATAAAATATATAAATGCACATGTATGTATAAATATACATGTATATATAAAATACATATGTGTTTTTTATATATATAAATATATATATGTAAAACACCCAATGTTTTGAGTTGTATTTAGCAGAAAAAAATTGAGAAAAATGTGTCACCCCATGATTCCAGAAGAGGAATTTCCCTGGTGTGTGTACATACATGTGTGTTAATGTTTTAGTCACTGGATGACAATAGAAAGCAGAAGTATTAGATGATAGACTCGGGGCAAACATCTCTCAAGTAGCTGTGCATTTGCTTCAAATCAACTAACTGAAATTTAATTAGATTATATTAAAAATTCAAGTGTAGTGTTATAGGAGAATGTAAGTATAAGAGGTATTAATATGTAAAAAAGAAAGTGTTGGTTAACTCTGAGCTAAATTTGAGCTGAAAGGATTTCTTATAGGTTTGGTGATCAGAAAAAAATTCTTTTCACTGTAAGTCTAGGGCAACGATCACTCTCTTCCAGTCTTTTATATAAGCCCTGGATGTCCACCAAAGCCTGCCCAAGAATGCATGGAAGAGTTTGTTGCATAAATCCAGGAATTCTTGCCTAATGCAGGAAGTAGTAGTGCTTCTGAGCTGAGACAATAAAACAACATTTTTTAAAAGATTTATTTATTTATGCATGCAAGAACTGGGGTACAGGCCAGAGGTGTGGGAGTGAGAGCACTCATCAGAGACGGAGTGGGGAACAGAACAGTGGAATGACTGAAATAACACTGCTGATGAGAGCAGTGGGCGAGACAGGAGAGGTTTGCTGCACCATGCAGGTAGCTCCCTGGCCGGGGATCCAACTTATGCTGCATTGGCCGCAGATAGCTTCATAGGTTGCATCCCAAATCCTTGAGCCACCAGGGAGGCCCAAAACAGCATTTTTAAATGGAAAAGTTGTGGTAAAAAAAATTCTGCTGTACTTTCTTTTAAAAATTCAATTAGTGAAAAAAATTGTGTTGAATAATATGGAATTAATGATTGATATCAATGTAGTACTTTGTGGCTAAAGATTTCAAAGCACTTTGTGTATCTTCTCTCACTCATTCTATTTTTTCTCAATTTTTCACTCTCTTTATTACTTTCTAGACCTCCCACCATCTCACACAAATACACATGCACACATAAGAACACACATATGTACTTACATGCACATACAGATACTCAAACCTACAACTTACATAAGTGAACAATTTAAATTTAAACACCAAGGGGAGTCAAGTATTAGTAAAGATAATTACAAAGATATAAAATAAAATATCTATATACATTAAGAATTTCTAGCTCAACATCTTCTCTCCAAATGTTAGTCAACAAAGAGATCCAGTTCCTTTACTAAGGAAGAAATGCTTTTAAAAGAAATTTTACAAAGGAGTTGTTTATGATTAGAAGATCCAGATGTATTCATGATTTTTTTTTTAAAGTTAAGACTAAGAATGACTGTTCAAATGAAACACTATATATATATTTTTTGTTTAATGTGGTTGTAGTATAGATGAAATTCAGATTATTTATAATTCTAGAAATATTTTAATTCTCAAAGCTAAATCTTATAAAGGAATTTTTTGAATTTGGAGAGAGTGGGCGGCATATGACTTTTTGCTGTTTTCAAGATGTAATATCAGATTAGCAGAGATTTTACTGTGGTTCCAAGCATTTTATTATCAATTTTCTTGCCATGAGAAAATTGACTGAAAATTTTAAACTCTAGTTTAAAAATAGAATTTTAATAAACATACCTAAAAAGCACACAGTCAAGAGTGAATCACTGGAAGCGTTGTCATATGCTGCACACAAATACACTTGTATACTGTTCCTCAGCGCTCCTGGCCCCTCCTTGTTCCTCTCTTTCTTCCCAAAGCTAACTACTGTCTTCTAATTCTATCAGTCTGGACTGGTTATAAGTGGAGTTACACAGAGGCGGACCGTGAACTGGACTTTCTTGTCGACCTCATCTCTATGAGCCTTATCTGTTTTGTTGAATGTGGCAGTAACTCATTCATGATCATTGCATGGTGTTCCAGTGTGTGACTACATCTCAATGTGTCTATTCAGCTGTTGATGGACATTAATTTTTCTTTTTCCTCATTTTTGGCTATAATAAACCAAGCATTCTCATATGTGTTATTTGATACACATGCACTTGCATTTCTTTTTTTTAATTAATATTTTATCTTATATAATTATCACATCATTTTTCATTTTTTGCACAATGTATGCATTATCATTTTGGTTATATTCCCCATACAATTGCATTCCCCCCTTATTTTGACGCTTGTCCTTCCTCTCCTCTTCCCGCCCCTGCCCCACGTTGTGTGTCTCTGGTTTATAGTTGCTTGTTGATTTTGATTTTACTCTGTATTGATTAGTCTTTTTCCTGGTCCCTTATTTAGGTTTTCTAGATTCCTGCTATGAGTGAGACCATCCAGTATTTTTCTTTTTCTGTCTGACTTATTGCGCTGAGCATGATCTCTTCTTGCTCCATCCATGTTGCTGCAAACTGCATGTGTTTATCTTTGTTGATTGCTGAGTAATATTCCATTGTGTATATGTACCACATCTTCTTGATCCAGTCATCTATTTTTGGGCATTTGGGTTGTTTCCAAAGCTTAGCTATTGTAAATAGTGCTGCTATAAACATAGGGATGCAGGTGCCCTTTGGAATTAATGTTTCTGTGTCCTTTAGGTAAATACCTAGGAGTGGAATTGCTGAATCATATGGAAGCTCTATCTTTTTCTGTTGGGAAACTGGGAACAAAATTTATGGGTCATCAGCTCTATGCTCACATTTTATGCTCTATGCTCACACTTGGTAAATTCTCACAAGAGTTTTCTGTAGTGGTTTTACTGATTTTACTTTTGGTATATGTGAGTTCCTCCTGGTTCATGTTTGGCATTGCTGTGCTATCTACTTCCCTAAGTCATGTCTACTTCACTTCACAAAGAAGCTCCAGGATAACAGTGTTAGTTTTTCTATAGATTAGAAATAATTACACTTCAGTAAACTGTAGGATTGCTACATAATCCTTTTTCTTCTTACTGTTTATCTATCATCTATGTTAAGATATAATTCATATGCTGTAAACTTCACCATTTTAATGTGTACAATTCAGCTTTTTGTTATCTTCATAAATCGTGTTATCACCATCATTGTCTACTTCCAGACACTTTTTCATCACTTCAAAATGAGAGCTTGTGCACATTTAGAGGCCACATTTCATTTCTTACCTCTTTCCTGCTCGTACCCTTACACTCACTAATCTAATTTTTGTCTCTGTGGATTTTCCTGTTCTAGAATTTTCATACAAATAGAATAAATGCAATGTATGGCCTTTGTAACTGGCTTCCTTAAGGTGGAATAATGTTTTCAAGGTGTATCCAAACTGAAGCTAGCAGCAGCTTCCCTATTTATAGCTAAATATTGTAATATTTAATTTGGATATGCCAGATTTTGTTTTCCACTCATCAGTTCATGGGCATTTTGGCTGTTATGAGTAATATTGAAGATTCATGCATAGGCCTTTTTTTGTGGACATTTAATTCTCTTGATAGTATACCTAAGAGAGTACACCTAAGAGAGGAATTGCTAGGTCATATAGTAACTATATATTTAACATTAGGTGGACCCACAGACTGCTGTCTACATTGACTGCACCATTTTACATTTCCAGTAGTAATGTGCAAGGGTTCTGATTGTTTCTACATCCTTGTCAACACTTGTTACTATCTTTTGTAATGAGTATTATTTTTAAAGATTTATTTTATTTATACAATAACTGGGGTATAGGCCAGAGGTGTGGGAGGGTGAGAGGATTCACCAGAGACAGAGTGGGCAGCAGAACAGGCAGACGGACAGAAAGCACTGCTGAGGGGAGCAGCGGGCAAGACAGGAGCGTTCTACTGCACCATGTGGGTTTGGTATGTCAGCGCTGGCCAGCACAGAATCAAACCTGTGCTTCAGAGGCTGCAGACAGCTTCACAGCACTGCACCCAAAAAGCTGCGCCACTGGGGAGGCCCTGTAATAAGTATTATAACTGCCCCAGTGGGTGCACACTTACTTTTTACAACCAGTATTTCCTGACAGATTTTTAAAAACTCCGAATCATGGATAATTTCTTGTTTTTGTTTTCCTTCAGGGAGAGCATTTTAACACACTTTTTATTTTTTTTAATTTACTCCCTATCGTTATTTATATATTTTCACATCATTTTTGTACAATGTTTGATTTCTCCTCTCAGGTGATGTGTCCATAAAACTACCACCACCAAGATGTTCGTGAACTGTCACCATGGACTGTTGTGCTCACCTCCCATCCCCTCTTGAACGTCTCCCCCTGTCCTGTCGAATGTCTCCAATTTAGTTTGCCTGATAGTTTTGTCTTTTTTCCCCCCTGATACCTTGTATGGGTCCCTTATGTTCCTCCTATATGTGAAGATGTGTGATATTTTTCTTTTTCCTTCTGACTTATTTCATTGAGCATAATCCCTTCCAGCTCTATCCATGTTACTGTGAATGGCATGAGTTTATTTTTTTTGATTGCTGAGTAGTATTTCATTATATATATATACCATATCTTCTTGATCCAGTCATCTGTTTGGGGACATTAGGATTGGTTCCATATCTTGGCTATTATAAATAGTGCTGTAAAGAACATAGTGCAGGCTTCCTTTTGAATTATTGAGTTTGTGTCCTTTGGATGAATTCCTAGGAGTGGAGTTGCTGGGTCATATGCTAGATTCATTTTTAGTAATCTGAGTGTCCTCCACACAGCTTTCCATAGTGGTTGAACCAGTTTGCATTCCTACCAGCAATGTAAGATAGTTCCTTTTTCTCCACATCCTTGCCAGCATTTGTTATTGTTTGTGTTTTTATTTTTTTAATTTATTTTTTTAAAATGATTTTTAAAAAATATTTATTTATTTATACAAGCGCTAGGTACAGTCAGAAGCACAGGAGGGTGAGAGAATTCACCAGAGCGGGGAACAGAACAGGCAGACTGACGAAATACACTGCTGAGGGGAGCAGCAGGCGAGACAGGAGAGGTCTGTCGCGCCATGTGGGACCCTTGCTGGCAGCCAGGGATCAAACTGGTGCTACAGAGGCTGTGGGCAGCTTCGCAGCCCAGTGCTCAACTGCTGTGCCATCAGGGGAGGCCCTATTGTTTGTGTTTTTAATGTGGGCCATTATTACTGGTGTGAGGTGATGTCTCATTGTGGTTTTGATTTGCATTTTCTTTTTTTTTTTTTTTTGGTGGGACCCTCGCCAGTGGCCCAGGAATGAACCGGTGCTGTAGAGGCTGTGGGCAGCCTCACAGCCCAGCGCTCAACCGCTGCATTACCAGGGGAGGCCCTTGATTTGCATTTCTCTGATTATAAGTGATGTTGAGTATTTTTTTTTAAAAAGTTCTTCTATATTTATTTATAGAAGAACTGGGGTGTAGGTCAGAGGTATGGGGGGGGGTGAGAGGATTCACCAGAAACAGAGTGGGAGCAGAGAACAGGTGGATCTACTGAAATACAATGGTAAGGGGAGCAACGGTTGAGACAGGAGAGCTCTGCTGCTCCACGTGAATATTAGCTCCCTGGCCAGGAATTGAATTCAGGCCATGTGGTGGTAGCTCTGAGACTTAACACCTATGACACCAGGGAGGTCCCGAGCATTTATTAATGTGCCTGTTAGACATCTGTAGTTCCTTTTCAGAGAAGTGTCTTTTTAGCTCTTCTGCTCACTTTATGACTGGATTCTTTATTTTGATTTTGTTGAGTTGTGTAAGCTCTTTGTGTTGTGCAAATATTTTTCCCAATCTGTGGGGTGTCTCTTCATCTTGGTTACTGTCTCTTTTGCTGTACAGAAGCTTTTTAGTTTGATATAGTTCCAGCTGTTTATCTTTCCTTCATTTTCTTGCTTTGGGGAATGAGTATTTAAAGATGTTTCTGACATCATTTTTCATTTTTGCACAATGTGTACATTTTCATTTTGGTTATATTCCCCATACAATTCCCACCCCCCCTTATTTTGACCCTAATGATGTAAGAATTATATAAAATTATATAAAATAAAATATTCTAAAACAAATAAAGATATTTCTGAGATGTCATGGAGTGTTTTGCCTGTTTATATCTATATATTGTATGGTTTCAGGTCCTACATTCAGGTCTTTTATCCATTTTGAGTTGATCTTTGTGTATGGTGTTAGGTAGTACTCTAGTTTCTTTCTTTTGCATGAAGGCTACTGATTTTTGTATGTTGATTATATAACCTGCTGCTTTACTAAACTGGTTGATTATTTTGATAAGTTTTTCTGTGGAGTTTTTAGGGTTCTCTACATATATTATCATATCATCTGCAAAAAGTGACAGTTTTACTTCTTCATTCCCTATTTGGATTCCTTGTATGTCTTTCTGGTGTCTTATTGCTCTCACTAGGACTTATGGCGTTATATTGAAAGGTAGTGGTAAGAGTGGACAACTTTGTCTTATTCCAGATCTTAAGGGAAAGGATTTCGGTTTTTTATCATTGAGAATGATATTGGCCATGGGTTTATCATATATGGCTTTTATTATGTTAAGGTATGTTCCTTCTATCCCAAAAAAATTTTGGGATTTTGCTTTTTCTTTTTGTTGATGCGTTGGATAGATTAATTGATTTTTGGATGATGAAACTTCCTTGTGACCCTGGAGTAAATCCCACTTGGTCATGGTGAATCATCTTTTTGATGCATTGTTGGATTCTGTTGGCTAGGATTTTATTAGGGATTTTTGCATCAGTGTTTATTAGAAAGATTGGCATGTGGTTTTCTTTTTTTTTAAAGATTTATTTATTTATTTATTTATTTATTTATTTATTTATTTATTTATTTATTTATTTATACAAGCACTGGGTATAGTCAGAAGCGCGGGAGGGTGAGAGAATTCACCAGAGCCAAAGTGGGGAGCAGAACAGGCAGAAGGACCGAAGTACACTGCTGAGGGGAGCAGCGGGCGGCAGGAGAGGTCTGCGCACCATGTGGGACCCTCCTCTGGTGGCCGGGGAGCAGCCGGGGATCGAACTGGCGCTACAAAGGCTGCGGGCAGCTTCGCAACCCAGCGCTCAACCGTTGCGCCACCAGGGGAGGCCCTGGCCTGTGGTTTTCTTATTTTGAGTTGTCATTGTTCAGTTTTAGCATAGTGTAATGTTGGCTTCATAAAATATATTTGGTAATATTCCTTCCTTCTCAATTTTTTGAAAGAGTTGTGTAGGATAGGCCCTACTTAATTTTTGAACATTTGGTAGAATTCACTTGTTAAGCCATCTGGTGCAGGGCTTTTGTTTTGGGAGAGGGTTTTGATTACTGTTTCAATTTCACTGCTTGTGATTTGTATGTTTAAGGATTTTATTGCTTCTTTATCTAGCTTTGGATGATTGTATAGTTATAGGAATTTGTCCATCTCTTCTAGATTGTTCAACTTGTTTGCATATAACTGTTCACAGTATTCTCTGATTATTTTTTTTTTTATTTCGGCTTT
This sequence comes from Talpa europaea, assembly GCF_964194135.1. Classification (NCBI taxonomy): domain Eukaryota; kingdom Metazoa; phylum Chordata; class Mammalia; order Eulipotyphla; family Talpidae; genus Talpa; species Talpa europaea. Next base: position 47,973,658 of record NC_140078.1, on the reverse strand, counting down.
TTTTTTTAATCTCCTCTTTCATATATGTTCCTATTTATTTGTGTTTTCTCCCATTTTTCTTTGTGAACCTGGCTAGAGATTCATTTATTATTTTTTCTTTCTTTTTTTTTTTTTGAAGAACCAACTTTTGGTTTTGTTGATCTTTAGCATTTTTTAAATTTCCTTTTCATTTATTTCTGCTTTGATTTTTATTATTTCCTTTATTCTACTGGCTTTTGGATTTTTTTGTTGTTCTTTCCCCAGTTCCTTGAGGTGGGAAGTTAGGTTGTTTCTTTGAGTACTTTCTTGTTTTTGGATAGAGACTGTTTTGCTATGTATTTTCCTCTTATTACTGCTTTTGCTGTGTCCCATCATTCTGGAGAGTTGTGTTCTCATTGTCGTTCATCTCAAGGTATTTCTTTCTTTTCTTCTTTCTTTCCTTCTTTCTTTCCCTCTTTCCTTCCTTCTTTCTTTCCTTCTTTCCTTCCTTCCTTCTTTCTTTCCTTCTTTCCTTCCTTCCTTCCTTCCTTCCTTCCTTCCTTCCTTCCTTCCTTCCTTCCTTCCTTCCTTCCTTCCTTCCTTCCTTCCTTCCTTCCTTCCTTCCTTCCTTCCTTCCTTCTTTCCTTCTTTCTTTCCTTCTTTCTTTCCTTCTTTCTTTCCTTCTTTCTTTCCTTCTTTCTTTCCTTCTTTCTTTCCTTCTTTCTTTCCTTCTTTCTTTCCTTCTTTCCTTCTTTCTTTCCTTCTTTCTTTCTTTCTTTCTTTCTTTCTTTCTTTCTTTCTTTCTTTCTTTCTTTCTTTCTTTCTTTCTTTCTTTCTTTCTTTCTTTCTTTCTTTCTTTCTTTCTTTCTTTCTTTCTTTCTTTCTTTCTTTCTTTCTTTCTTTCTTTCTTTCTTTCTTTCTTTCTTTCTTTCTTTCTTTCTTTCTTTCTTGATTTATTTATGCACACAAGAACTGGGGTACAGGCCAGAGGCGTGGGAGGTGACAGGACCCACCAGATCCAGAGTGGGGAACAGAATAGACAGACTGAACTACACTGCTGAGGAGAGCAGCAGGTGAGTCAGTAGAGATCTGCCATGCCATGTGAGTAGCTCCCTGCCCAGCCAGGGATTGAACTTGCACTGCAGAGGCTGCAGACTGCTTCACAGTGCTGCACTTAACCCTTGCGCCACCAGGGAGGCCCTATTTTTAAATTTCTTCTTTGATCTCCTCATTAATCCAGTGGTCTTCCAATAGTGTGGGTTTCAATTTCCGTGAAGTAGGAGGGTTCCTTGTTTTCTTTTCACGATTTATTTCTAGTTTGATGCCTTTATGCTCAGAGAAAGTAGTTGCTATGATTTTGATATTAATATATCTGTTGATGTTTGTCATGTGTCCCAGTATGTGATCGATCTTGGAGAGTGTGCACTTGAGAAAAATGTGTACTCGGATTTTTGGGGGGAATAGTGTCCTACAGATGTCTGTTAAGCCCATGAGGTTAAGGCCCTTATTTTCAGCTTTAATATTAATGTCCTTGTTTCTTATTTGTCTTTTCATCTGTCCATTTGTGAGAACACACTCTTTTTCAAAACTCAAATACACTCAGTTAAAATCCCTGACTTGTTACTAGCAGGACTGTCAGAATTATACCAGTTTTGAAGTTATTATAACAGGTATAATCATGATGAGAAAGGTTTTTCTGTTACCTTGGAAATGACAACTAGTTCCTAAATCTTGGGCTCAAGGGGCATCAAGTTCTTCCTGTGCTATGAAAAATCACAGCAAAAATGGGAGGTAAATATTTGCTGAATGTTTTAAGAGTTGATTTAACCAACTCTGAAATACCCAACAATCACCTCCACCTACCCACTGAAACCCTGTACACACACTATGGGGGTGGGGTGGGTAAGAGGGATTATGGTCAAAATAAGGTGGGTGGAAATTGTATGGGGACTATAACCAAGATGAAAAAGCATACATTTGCAAAAATGAAAAATGATGTAAAAATATATAAAATTAAAAAAAAGTCCTTTGCAATCAGATCAGTCTCACCCAATCTTCTGCTTCTTGATGAGCAATGAAATAAGACAAATTTCCAAGTTTTCTTTCATATATCAATTTCAATATTTTGGCATCTGTGCCATATCCCATATTCCTTTGTCTCTCATGCTCATAATTCACAAATCTTCCTCCCATCTTCCTCCAGAGGGCTTTCTAACATGTTAGAGTATATTTCATTGTCCTCTGTGATGGGTCTGTCCTAGTCTGTTTGCCAGTGGGCCCTGTGACTCACAGAAGCCTGGTGTCCATATCCCAGGCCTTCTCAGAGATGGTTACTCTAAGATGGGCTCATGGGGATGTCCTCAAACCAGGGGGATTTCCTGCTAAGGGATATCATGAGGAGAAACGTTTCCATATAAGGCAGTCAGTTTCCAACTCGATCTGGATCACACCAAAATGGGAAATGACTTTCTTTGGAAAGGTCCGCTCCCTTGTCAGCTATGTCCTCTCTAACTCTCCCAATAGCAGGCGGGAATAAAAAACACACTGAAGGTATCTGTGATGGTTGTGTATGTGTCCACCAGACTCCTAGAGGGATTCTCTGTCATTCCTTAATATATGTTGATATTTGAAAATAAATTTACAGTTAATAAAATTTAATAGAACTCTTACCATGGCTTAACATGCAATAGAAATGTATGAGTGATATTTTTAGCTGTTCTGAAATTTTCTGCTATGGTATAACCAAACAATATTAGGAATGCATCTTTATAAATGGGTCCTATCTGAGAATGGAAATCATCCAGCAATGAACTATGTAAAGAGCTAATAATGAAGCCATAGTGTGTGTCTGGTTTGTGTCAATTTTTAAACTCTAATTTACTGTCATTTTTGTTCACTTTCAAGAACAAAAAATATTTCAGCAGGATATTACTTAAGACATAAAATTTACTATTCCTTTGAAATGTTACATTGTAATATGAGAAATTATAAATCCGTTTTTGTCGTTTCTATACATGTGAAGTAGAATTTAACTCTGAAAAAAAAAACACACAAGCAATGTTGAAGTAATCAGGAATGTTACTTTGTCAAAAATGGGCTCTTTGAGGTGGCCCCCAAGTCAATATCACTGGTATGTTTAAAAGAAAATGACAACTTAGACACAGAAATGGGGAGGTTACAAAGATGCAGGTATAGACTGCAGTGATGCAACCACAAGCCACAGAAGGCCAGAAACCAGAGTGCTTGAAAGTGTCCTTTGCTGGAGCTTTCAAAGAGCACAGCTCCACAGACACTGTGATTTCAGACTCTGGCTTCCTGGCTGAAGAGAAAACAAATACCCACAAGCTGCCTCTGGGCTGGTTTGGAAACCCACGATCATTCTCACCTGACTTGTCAGGGTATTGGTGCTCGTGCTGTGGACTCATAGACACAGAAAACAGGTAGGTGGTTGCCAGAGGTCGGGGCTGAAGGATAGACAAAATGGGTGAGGGTGATCAAAAGCCAAAGCTCCTAGTTATATAAATAAGTTCTGGGATATAATATACAGCATGGTGACTAGATTTAATAATACTGTATTGTACAATGAAAATTGCTAAGAGAGTAAACTTAAAAGTATTTATCATAAGAAAAAGAATTTGTAATTACAGCAATGATGTTAACCAGAGTTATTGTGGTGACTACTTTGCAATATATTCAAATGTCAAACCATTAAGTTGTACACCTGAAGTAGACATAATGTTTTATGACATTTATATCCCAGTCAATAAAAAAAGGTGTTCAGAGAAGTTAAGTGATTTTCCTGGTTCACACAGCTCATCACTGAAGGGGCAGGATTTATACCTAATACTGTGTACTCCATAGTGAATGTGGACACTCTTTCCCTGACACTGAAGCCCTCTTGTCCATCACCTCTCTCTCCCCCAGCATATTGTGGTGGTTACCAGAATGACCTGAGGCTCATGAGTTGTTCTTGGTGGATCCTACCTGGATCCTGAGTCCCACAAATTGTCTTCAGGGAAGTTCTGTCCAAAAAGGCTATGGCAAAACTTTGTGGAGTAACCATCACACATACACTGAGATCCAGTTTCCACATACACCGAGGACTTAATTCCAGTTCATAGAGGAGCTTGGTGGGCCACGTAAGCTAAAGTCCTCATCCCATACTGAAATCCTGTTTTTATTTTATTTTATGTAATTCTTACATCATTTTTCATTTTTGTACTATGTATGCTTTTTCATTTTGGTTGTAATCCACGTACAGTACTTACCCCTCTTATTTTGGCTCTAATCCCTCCTGTTCTCACTCCTTGCCCCATTAGTGTGTCTCTGGTTTATGGTTGCTTGTTGCTTGTTGATTTTGATTTGTTCTTTATTATAATTAGTCTTTTTCTGGTGCCTTATTTAGGTTTTCTAAATTCCTGCTGTGAGTGAGACCATCGAGTGTTTTTCTTTTTCTTTCTAACTTACTTCGCTGAGCATGATCCCTTCCAGCTCCATCCATGTTGCTGCAAATTGCATGAGTTTATCTTTTTTGATTGCTGAGTAATATTCCATGGTGTAAATGGACCACATCTTCTTCATCCAGTCAGCTATTTTTGGGCATTTGGGTTGTTTCCATAGCTTACCTATTGTAATAGTGCTGCTATGAACATAGGGGTACAGGTGCCCTTTGGAATTAATGTTTCTGTATCCTTTGAATAAATACCTAGTAGTGGAATTGTTGGATCATATGGAAGCTTTATCTTTAGTAGGTGGAGGAATCTCCACACAGCTTTCCATAGTGGTTGGACCAGTTTGCACTCCCACCAGCAGTCCAGGAGAGTTCATTTTTCTCCACATCCTCACCAGCATTTGTTGTTGCTAGTTTTTTTAATATGTGCCATTCTCACTGGTGTAAGATAGTATCTCATGGTATTTTTGATTTGCATTTCCCTGATTACAAGTGATATTGAACATTTTTTCATATACCTGTTGGCCATTTGCATTTCCTCTTTGGAGAAGTTTCTTTTTAGTTCTTCTGCCCATTTTTTGACTGGATTATTTACTTTGTTTTGTTGAGTCTCATCAGCTCTTTGTAGATTTTTCTGATCAGTCCTTTATCATTAGTGTGTGTGCAGAAATATTCTCCCAGTAAGTGGGGTTTCTCTTTGTTTTGGCTATTGTCTCTTTTTCGATACAGAAACTCTTTAATTTGATGTAGTCCCAGCTATTTATCTTTGCCTTCACTATCACTGCTTTGGGTGATGTGTCTGTAAAGATGTCTTTGATGTGCATATCACGTAGTGTTTCGTCTATATTTCCTTCTATATATTTTATGGTTTCAGGTCTTATGTCTAGTTCTTTAATCCATTTTGTGTTGGTTTTTGTGCATGGTGTGAAGTACTAGTTATGCTTCATTCTTTTGCATGTAGAGACCCCGTTTTCCCAGCACCATTTGTTGAACAAATTTTCTTTGCCTCATTGCATGTTCTTTGCTCCTTTGGCAAAAGCTTATTTGACCATTAATGTGTGGGTTTATTTCGGGATTTTCTATTCAGTTCCATTGGTCCCTATGTCTGTTCTTGTTCCAATACCATGCAGTTTTGATGATTATGTCTTAGTAGTATAGTTTGAAATCTGGGAGTGTAGTGTCTCCATTCCCTTCTTTTTTTTTTTCAGGAGAGCTTTGGCTATTCAGGGTGTTTGGTGGCTCCATATGAATTTCATCAGTATTTGTTCTATATCTTTGAAGAATGTCATTGAAATTTTTATTGGAACAGCATTGAATCTGTAAATTGCTTTTTGTAGGATGGCCACATTAATAATGTTAATTCTTCCAGTCCATGAGCAGGGGATGTCTTTCCATTTCTTTGTGTCTTCTTCTATTTCTTTTAACAGTGTTTTATAGTTTTCTTTGTGTAGGTCCTTTACCTCTTTTGTTAGGTTTATTCCTAAGTATTTGATTATTTTTGTTTCAATAATAAAAGGGATAGTTTTCTTGATTTCTTCTTCAGATTTGTTGTTTGTGTATAGGAAGGCTACTGATTTTTGTGTGTTGATTTTGTATCCTGCCACTTTACTAAACTGATTGATTATTTGAATAAGTTTTTCTGTGGAGTTTTTGGGGTTCTCTATGTATATTATCATATCATCTGCAAATAGTGATAGTTTGACTTCTTCCTTGACTATTTGGATTCCTTGTATGTCTTTCTCTTGTCTTATTGCTCTGGCTAGGACTTCCGGTATTATATTGAAAAGCAGTGGTGAGAGTGGACATCCTTGTCTTGTTCCAGATCTTAATGGAAATGCTTTCAGCTTTTCACCATTGAGAATGATATTGGCTATGGCCTTGTCATATATGGCCTTTATGATGTTGAGGTATGATCTTTGTATCCCGAGAATTTCAAGGGCCTTTATCATAAACGAGTGTTGTACTTTGTCAAAAGCTTTCTCAGCATCTATTGATATTATCATATGGTTTTTGTATTTCTTTTTGTTGATGTTTTGGATTACATTGATTGATTTTCGGATGTTGAACCATCCTTGTTTCCCTGGAATAAATCCTACTTGGTTGTGGTGAATTATCTTATGGATACATTGTTGGATTCTGATAGCTAAAATTTTATTGAGGATGTTTGCATCAGTGTTCATTAGAGAAATTGGCCTGTAGTTTTCTTTTTTGTGTTGCCCTTGTTCGGTTTTGGCATTAGTGTAATGTTGGTTTCATAGAACGTGTTTGGTATTATCCCTTCCTTCTCAATTTTTTGAAAGAGTTTGTGAAGGACATGCACTAATTCATTCTGAATGTTTGGTAGAATTCATTTGTAAATCCATCTGGTTCTGAGCTTTTGTTTTTGGGGAGGGTTTGGATTACCATTTCAATTTCACTACTTGTAATTGGTCTGTTTCAGTGTTCTATTTCTTCTTTATCTAGCTTTGGGTGATTGTAGAGTTGTAGGAATTTGTCCATCTTTTCTAGATGTTGAGCTTGTTTGCATATAACTGTTCATAGTAGTTTCTGACTATTCTTTTTATTTCTGCTGTGTCTGTGTCATTTGGGATCCTATTTATTTGTGCTTTCTTCCGTTTTTCCTTTGTGAGCCTGGCTAGGGATTTGTCTATTTTGTTTATTTTTTCAAAGAACCAACTTTTGTTTTCATTGATCTTTTGAATTTTTTTTTTTTTTTTAGTTTTGATTTCATTTATTTCTGCTTTGATTTTTATTATTTCTTTTCCTCTACTGTTTTTGGGGGTTTTTGTTGTTCTTTTTTAGTTCTTTGAGCTGTGAGATTAGGTTGTTTCTTTGAGTTCTCTCTTGTTTCTTGATGTGAGCCTGTATTGCTATATATTTTCCTCTTATTACTGCTTTTGCTGCATCCCATACATTTAGGATATTGGTGTCCTCCTTGTTATCAATTCAAAGTATTTTTTAATTTCTTCATTAGTCCATTGGTCTTCCAGTAGTGTGGTTTTCAATCTCCATGAGGTAGGAGGGTTCCTTGCCTTCTTTGTGTGGTTTACTTCTAGTTCGATGCCTTCATGGTCAGAGAAGATGTCAGGTATGATTTCAATCTTGGTGTATCTGTTGATGTTTGTCTTGTGTCCCAGTGTGTACTTGATACTGGAGAACGATGTGTGCACTTGAGAAAAATGTGTACTCAGATTTTTTGGGGTGCAGTGTTCTATAGGTGTTTGTTAAGCCCATGAGATCTAGATACTTATTTAGAGCTTTAATGTCCTTACTTATTTTTTGTCTTGTTGATTTATCCACTGTTGATAGTGGTGTGTTGATGTCTCCTACTACATATGTGTTTTCTCTGATGTCTGTTTTCAGAGATGATAATAGTTGTCTGCTATATGTTGGTGCTCCTTCATTTGGTGAATGTATGTTATTTCTTCTTGAAGTATTGTCCCCTTGAACATAATGTAGTGACCATCTGAGTCTCTTTTTACCTTTTTGAGTTTGAAATCTGTTTTATCTGATATAAGTATAGCTGTTCCTGCCTTCTTTTTTGGTACATTTGCTTGTAGGATTGCTTTGCAATTTTTTGCTTTCAGTCTATTTTTATCTTTTGTAATAAAGTGAGTTTCTTGGAGACAGCAAAAGGTTGTTTTTTTTTTAATTTTTTAAAAAATTTATTTTACACAAGACCCTGGGTACAGGCCAGATGCATGGGAGGGTGAGAGGATTCACCAGAGACAGAGCAGGGAACAGAACAGGCAGACAAATGAAATACACTGCTGAGGTGAGCAGTGGGTGACACGAGAGGTCTGTAGTGCCATGTGGGACCCTTGCTGGCCAGCTGAAATCAAACTGGCACTGCAGAGGCTGCAGACAGCTTCACAGTGCAGCACTCAACCTCCTGAACCACCAGGGGAGGCCCTGGGTTTTGTTTTTTAATCCAGCCTGCAACTCTGTGTCTTTTTATTGAAGAGTTTAGTCCATTTACATTTAGAGTTTATATTGATATGTTAGTGTCTGTATTTGCCATTTTGTTTGTCTTTTCTCTGGTTTTATTCATTTATTTATTTTAATTAATTAATTAATTAATTTTGGGGTGTTGTTTCTTTCTTATTCATTCCTCTGTTGGTTCTGGCTTTAGGACTCCTTGTAGTATTTTTTGGAGTAGGGGTTTAGTCGTAATGAAATTCCAGAGTTTCTGTTTGTCAGGGAAGGTCCTTATTCTTTCTTCATAGAGGAAGGAAAGCTTTGCGGGATAGAGGATTCTTGGTTGGCATTTGTTGTCTTGAAGTCTGTTGACTATGTCCCTCCACTCTCTCCTTGCCAGTAGTGTTTCTTTGAAGAAGTTTGATGTCAGCCTGATTGGTTTTCTTTTGCATGTTATCTGTTTCTTCCCTCTTGTTAGCATCATTATTTTTTCCTTGTCTGGGATTCTTGAGAGCTTTACTATTATGTGTCTTACTGTATTTTTTCTTTCATCATGGAAGTTTGGTGTTCTTGTTTCTTCTATGTATATTTTCAGCTCCTTCTTCATGTTTGGGAAGTTCTCTCAATTATTTGCTTGAATATTTTCTCTGTTCCTATGTCTTTCTCCTCTCCTTCTGGGATTCCTATAACTCGTATATTTCCTTTCCTCATGGAGTCAGATACTTCCCGAAGTCTTTCTTCGTTCTTTTTCATTTGTACTTCTCTTTCCTTTTCTGCTTTGGTTCTTTTTATTTCTGTGTCTTCAAGAGTACTTATTCGTTCTTCCATTTCCTCTATTCGGCTATCACTGCTTTTCCCAGAGTTCTTTAGTTCCTCCATTAATCTTTTGATCTCCTGCATTTCTTTCACTTCCCTCTTTAGGGACTCAATTTCATTCTTATGATTATTGATTATTTTTCCCTTATTGTTGTTTTCCTTTATGACTTCTGTCAGTTTTTTAAATTCTCTTTCTGGAAAGTTCAGAAATTCTTCCAAGTCTCTGATATTGCTATCTGGTGTGTGATTTTCTTTTTGTGGTGTGTCTTTTCCCTGAGGAGTTGCTTGGTGTTTGTTGTTTTTCTCCTCCCTGCTGCTTATTTTCTAATTTGTTCTATGCATTGGGACACTGTGTCACTAGTACTGGCCGGCATCTTTTTGGTGTGCTTTTTCTGGGAGGTTGGGAACTGGTGGTCCAATTGAGTCAAATACTGTTATGCCAGAAGTCCAGTAGGGCAGTGGTACTATGAATATGTTAATGGTCACTTTCACAGATTATTTCCTCTTTCTGTATTTGTTTAATTCCAAAGGTGTGTCCCACACACTGTCCTGTAGGTGGGGTGGATTGATCGCCTGCTGGGCTCCAAGTCGCTGGATCCCTGACTGGGCTCCGACTCCCTGACAGGCGGGGCCTGGTTTGTGTGGGTCTTTAGCTCACCTCTGGCTGTGTTGGCAGCCCTTTCCCAATTCCACAGGGTCTTGGTAGGTTCTGGAGGCAAAGATCCCTATTCTAGAATGGCAAATCAAAGGGGCACTTCTCTGTTCCTGCGGTCTGCCCTGGCGGTGTCTGGATCCCACTCTGGGCTCCGACTGATGGCCATACAGGTCCCGGTATATGGGGGCTTTTCAGCTCACCTCTGGCTGTGGGGGCAGCCCTTTCCCCGGTTCCAAGTAGTCTCAGTGGTCCTGGATGCACAGGCAAAGATCCCTATTCTAAAAAAAAAATTGAAATCCTGTTTCTAATTAGGAGTTTGTCAGAAAACCATGAAAAGCAGAAAGAAGCAGAGGTCAGAGTGGGCAGAGGTGGCCAATGTTTTATATCTTTTCAGGGATCCAATGCCTCAAAAGGAACTGATCATATAAAAATAGCTTTTTTGCCTCTCCTTTAACCAGACAGTCATGTCAGAGCTATTTCTTTTGCAGGGAGCAGTTATCAGGTACCAGGTAAGCCCTGGAAGCTCCAGGCTGTGTTAAGAAGTTGTCACCCCCTGCATGGCTCATTCTCAAAGTGCGTGTCAACTCTACCCCATCTATCCCTTCACTTTTCCTCTACTTGTTATTTCTATCCTTTGCTTTCCTTCTCCAATATTCATCTTGAAAGAGCCAACTGTAAAGAGCAACTGTACAGGTCAGCCATAAAAGATGTGAACACATGAGTAAGTCCAGGGGAACCCTGTTCCCTGCAAGCCGAGGCAGCCACATACTACTGTATACAGCACATCCTTCATTGTGTGTCATGAGGTTTACTGTAAGGCATGCCACTTGTTGGGTCCTTCTCAAACTCTGAGCATCTGGGGGATATGTAGGGACCACATGTCTTTGTAAAGTGGAATGAACTATTCTCTCTAGTTTTTTTCTGAATCAACAAGTTTGTGTGAAATAATTATTGCAATAACTGGCACCTAGAGAGAGCCACTACTAGTTCATTGCTATGATAACCACTATTTGGTAGAGCTACTGCTTTGTAGAACTGTATTTATTTATTTTAAAAAGATTTTAAAGATTTATTTATTTATTTATACAAGCACTGGGTACAGTCAGAAGCACGGGAGGGTGAGAGAATTCACCAGAGCCAGAGTGGGGAACAGAACAGGCAGACTGACAAAGAACACTGCTGAGGGGAGCAGTGGGTGCGGCAGGAGAGGTCTGTTGTGCCATGTGGGACCCTCGCCGGCCTGCCGGGATCAAACAGGTGCTACAGAGGCTGAGGGCAGCTTTGCAGCCCAGTGCTCAACCACTGCCAGGGGAGGCCCAGAACTGTATTTAAGTTGACAGTTTGATCTAAGACTTCTGCATGCTGCTGCTGGAACCACAAAGAAGCACTCTGGTTGTGGGCTGGCCCACTGTGAACTGGCTATATCTATCTCACTGGGAGGAAGTAACCCCTAATCTAAAGTGTGCTTTGTGACTAGACCATGGCACATGACCTCAAATATTTGCTGAGTGGTGGTAATGAGATGTGCCCATGGCCACACTTGTGGATGTGTTAGGTAGTAAACTCTCTAGATGTGGTCAGTCTCCTCCAGGCTGTGGTCATGTGATGAGAGGCAATGATGGCAAAGTTGAGGGAGGATGTTTAAACTGGAGACAGAAAGCTTTGTCATGTCACCTCACTTCTAGGCATCTGAATGGTGATGGGGGTTTGTATACACAGCTCATTAGAGATCAAAACAACATCCAGCTTCCTGTCTTTCTCTGACCTGGCTCCCTGCCATGGTCCTCTGTGGGTCGAGGACATAGGCTGACTGGTGAGCTGGATATAGAGAAAGTCATCAGCCATGAATCCTGCCGGGAAGCATGCGTGTGGACCTGAAACCAACTTGTCCACAGACAAATCATTTGTGTCCACGATGTTCTGGGTTATTTCTAGGATATATTATTCATGTTCTGTTATTTTTACAGAGGATATCTTTATTTTTCCCAGTATAGCATAGCATTAACTAATCATCCATTTTCTGATATAAAGAGTTGGTTAGTTTGAGTGCATCTTAAACAAGGTAGTCGGGCTTCATGACAGCCACCTCAGCAGCAGCCCAATCTTCAGCCAAGGACTAAATAGCTTGCCTGGGTCTCAATCCTCACAATAGAACAGCAGAGACTATGCTCGGTATACTCTAAGTGTTTCCCTGTGTTATTTTTAATAAGTGCTACATCAATTTGGATGGCAATTGCTTTCTATTCATAGAGTCCAGAAACAATGTAAGCAACACAAGAGTTTATTTTCTTGGTTATACCAACTTATATGTCTATCAGCATCATATAAATTTCCTTGATTTTTGTAATAGGTATTATACCATCTTAAATTTTTTTGCTTTTTAGAAATTTTTATATATATATTTTACATAATTTTTCTTCTTCTTCTTCTTCTTCTTCTTCTTCTTTTTTTTTTTTTTTTTACAATGCTTGCTTTCTTTTCTCAGGTGTAGTTCCCATAGAATTTCCACCACCAGTTCACCCGTGCACCATCACCATACTAATTGGGTAGGCAGTAAATGTTATGCTATTAGTTGATTTCTGTTTCTTTAATAACTCGTGGGGTGATTTCCCCATATGCATGTTCCCTAATTCTTTTTCTTCTGTTGTGAATCATCTGTCTATAAATCACTTACCTACAGGGCATAGATTTTCACAATTTTTACCAGCTCTTTGTGTAACAGATATCAAATCTTTGGCATGGCCTCCACTGAAATGCCAATGCTTTGTTGAACAATTGTCCAAGTGCCCTTGAAGATGTGTTGAATCCTGTGCCTGCATCTCTGATTGAGATGTCTGGCTCTTGTTTCTTTACTATCTTCTTTTTCTTGGAACTCTCTCTGTATCAGAGGCACCTCTTACAAGCAAGGTTACGTTTATTTTACTTTTCACTACAATTTATTAAAATGAGCAAGTCTGTGTTTTCACTTTCAGCTCACTTCCTCCTCTTCCCCCAAGGAAAACACAGCTAATGAGCATATCTGGTGCAGGAGAGAAGCAGGCAGTGGAGTGACTGTGCCCCTAAGACCCTCCATAGTCTCATTAATCAAACCCCAATATGTGCTGGCACTAGGTTAGGCCTTGTCTTGCAGACAGAATTAGGTGCAAGGACCACAGGGCAGCATGGAACGTGTCTGGGTATGGTCAGGGAGCTAGAGGGACGGTGGAGGGGAGCCTCGTGGCCATGGGATTCTCCACGGCTCTCACTCTGGATACGTGCATTTAGAAAATACTCCCCGCACAATCACCTTATAATTTAGGACATATCTGGTTTGCTTTGCATGCCAAGGAGTCATTTACATGAGACAGAGAGCTTTGCCATCATCTCCACCCAGAAATGGACCTGGAGGGAAATTGACCACCCTGATATCCAGAGACATCATGCCCTTACCCCCCACCTCAGGTCTTCTGCAGAGGAGAGAACCCTGTGTCCAGTGTGTGCTCATGAACATAAGAAGTCCCTGCAATTCTGGACCTGTCAACCCCTAAACACATCTTCTCATTTTTAGTTAAGGAAATATATTATATGCTGTAACCTGTTCAGCTCTGCTGTTCTGGGTGAAATTTCTTCGTAATAGTCCAACAGATTCCCCATTTGGGTTTGAATGAAGCAAAAACACAAGAAAATGCAGGAAGCTGGTCAGGTTGCAAATAAACTTCATTCATTCAGCTTGCAGCAGTGATGGTTTTTAATGATCTACTTTAACATTCAGTGATAATTGACTTTTCTGTGAACAGTTCTATGAATTTTAACACATGCGTAGATTTATGCGACCACATGACAATCAGCACACAGAACCACTGCATCGCCCCCTGCATCTCAGACTATTCTTGATATTGTCATCCCATCCCTCTCTCCAGCCCTTGGCAACCTCTGATATGTTCTGTCACTGTAACTTTGTTTTTTTTCTGGAATGTCACATAACTGGACACATACCTGTTCAGACTGTCTTCTTTCACTTTGTGTAATGTCTGAGTTTTATCCTATTGTGAAATCAATAATCCATTTCTCTTAATTGCTGGTATGGATACACAATTATTCAACCATTTAAGGCCTTGTTTCCAGTTTTTGGTGATTATGAATAAAACCTTTACAAACATTTATGTACACAGGCTTTTGAATAAGTCAATAAAAACAAATAAGTATAAAATAAAGTTTTCATTTGAAACATTTAAAACTGTGGTCAACATAATGACCTTTCACCATTTAATGCCTCACCAAGATCTTCTACTAGAGAGGCACAAACCCATCATCATGCCTAAGAAAGTTCATATTTATTTAAATGTTTTTAAGGTTTTTTAAAGCCAAAATCCAGTCAAGGGTCTCATCTTGAATTTGATTGTCGTGTCTCTTGAATCTCCTTTAATCTAGAACAGTCTTCCTTATATTTTTGTTTTTCATTATTTAGTTTTTCAATAGTCAAATCCTAAGCCAGTAGCAAGGTCAGCTTACTTATGGAAAGTCAGCTATGTGCTGGGAGTTTTGCATGAGTCAGCATAGTTTTAATGGTACATTTTAAAGTTTATTTTTGGATTATTTCCTTCCCCAGACATTCCCTGCCAGGCAGGAGTCATATTTCAGGATGGATATTAAGCTCAGCACCAAGGGCTTACCAGAGAGAACACCCTAAAGATTTGCTAGTTGGATGGACAATTTTAATTGACTCCTGTGAATGACATTTTAGTACCTTGTGTTCAAGGTGATTACTAGATTTGCCCAAATCACTGAGACCTGTCAAAAGGGGAGTTAATGTCAGGGTCTCTTATTCCAAACCAGTCTGTTCAACTGGAAGCCAGCCCAGTGTCCTTGGAACTTCATTTCCCGCCTAGGGAAATTCAGGAATTAACTGATCATTTCAAAAGTACATCCAAGTTCTTGAAAGGTTGCAATCCCACAATCCAGGACTCTCAATAGTCTCCTTAAAGCAGCATGGCTGAGTGAAGAGCAGGTACAGATCCTGGGCTGTCTGTGACTCTCCATTGCCAGAGGTAAGGCACTGAACTTGTCACAACCTCATTGGGGAACCAGGTAACATTATCTGTTGAGAGGGCTGATGGGAGAGGAAATGAGGCAGAGAGGTGATGCAGCAGATGGTGCCTGGATGCTGGCTGAGAAGTGACGAGGATGCTATGGAACGTGAGACAGAAGGCAGAGCAGGAGGGAATGGAACAAAAGTCACAGCATAATAAAGTTCTGAAACTGTCAACATTTCTTTCCTGATGAAAGTGCTCTACCTCTTATACACTTCCCAAACTAAAGCTAAATATCCTGCCTCTTCTATGTACTAAGAACACCACTCAAGTAGGAAATGCCAGTGCCTGCTCCTTTATGTTGACTACTGACTTCTAGGTGCAGACTGTCTGGAGAACACAGCGCCATTTGGAGTAAAAGGAATGAAAACCAGATGTGACCAGGGAAGCTGATACCATAATTCATCCTCTCTGGAGTCTACAGGCAGGTCAGAAAATGTATCACAAAATAATATTTAGTCAAGTTTGGAATGGAAAGTTAAAACAGAATTAAAATTGACTTTAACAATTATGAATGAATCACTATGAAATTTGTCTTCCAAGTTTCAGGCAAAGTAAAATGGACAAAAAAAGAAGCAAAAATGCTGTTAGTTGTTAATGACTTATGTCTCGATCAAAATCATCCTAGCTTCATAAAACAAAATTATTTTGACCTCAGGAGAACACATTTAGTTTGTGTTCAATGCTTTAATACACCCTCTAGAGAGAAGACCACTGTGCTTCCTCTTGTGAGTAGAGGGATCTTTGAAAGCGAAATCTATGATAGGTAGCTCAGGTAGTGGAACGGGAAGCCCAATGACTGTTCTGCTGCTTGATTGAAGAGTTAACTGGGCAGGAAGACCATTAGGATACTGTCATAAAAATCAGGTGGAAAACGGAGAGGCTGAAGAAAGGTGATGGCAAGAGGCAGGGAAGCAAGACGAGAATTTTAGTGGTCACCTCAGGGTGCTGGCTCATTGGCTGCTGGTTGAAGAGTTGGGTTGAGGAATGCAGGAGAATGAATCAGGTTTCTGTTGGGTGGAATGCTTGTAAAAGCAAAGTTAAGAATTACAAATACATTTTTCAAAACCTCAGCCTTGAAACCTTAGTTTCTTTCTTGATAAAAATGGAGAAAACATCAAGTACTCCACAATTGTGATAAACATTAGAAAGCTTTGTGAAACCCCCCAAAATGCTTTGTGTCTAGACCATTTTTATTTATGTTCCTTTTCTCCACGATGTGCCTCCTCTCTCTCAGCACTCCTCCTCCAGCTCTCAGCCCCTGAGGGGCTCCTAATGGCAGGAATGCCTCCTTCTTTCTCCCAGTCAGCCTTTCTCTCCTGCACTTGATCACAGCATCTCACTGGTGTAGTGTGGCAGAATCTTTCTCTGGCAATCATGTATGCCAACATCCATCCTCATGCAAGTTGCAGTTAGAAGGTGGGCATCTCAACCTGCATGTGATAATAATTTTATATTTTTCAGAAATTGACCAAGTTCACTTTGCTTTTTGCTATTTCCCCTTCTTCCCTTGTCCTTTTGCTTCAACCTAATAGTTGGATTGCTATTGCCCCAGAAAAAGTTGTGATAGGCAACAAAGACCAGAAAAAACAATAATAATAAAACTCCTGAGTCTTACTAGTGTCAATTTCCCAAAGCAAATCACTCAAGGAGTTATAAATGTTTGGGGAAAATGGACACACACCCTCACATCTGTCTCTTCTTTACATTACTCATGGGCATAGAGTGATGAATTCTTTTCTTTCAATAATCCTCCCTAAATGTTGCATGCATGTGTATCTCTCTCGCCACCACCACCCCGCTCTGTGTGTGTGAATGAAAGCAAGGCCTATATCCTGGGAGACTGGCCCTAAATCCTGCTTTCTGTGCTGTGTTTTAAGTTGTGGCACAAGACTCTAGAAAACTTAACATGCAGAAAACTGAAGAGCAGAGGAGACCTTTCTTGCTCCCTTCTTTGTTCAGGTACTTGGTGGCCGCCAAAGTCAGCACCCACAGTGGCCTGTGGTTTGGGTGGGCAGGGTGGCCAGAACTTTATCCGACCCCAGAAGATGGCCTGGGCTGGCACACTCACTGGCAGGACCAAGACTGGTATTCAAGGGGGTGGTGGTGTGTCATGACTCAGACCTCATCTGGAAGAGATGAGACCCTGTTATGTATTTTAGAATAAATAAATGTGTAATTAAAAATTACATATTTAATAATTTCAAATGTATATATTATGATTTTCAATGTCTCCACATTTTTAGTGTTGAATAGTTTGAAATTATTCATCTATGTTTTGATAGAGATATAAAAATTCAAATATTTTTGTGGGAAAAAATCAGAGTAATAATCTTATACATATTTAGTTGTTATTAAATATGATTTAAGAATTAAATTTCCCTATATCAACACATAATATATTCTTAGAGTTTTAGAAAAAGAATGATTTATATAAATTGATTTATAAATTTATAAATCAATTGATATTTGAAATGATCTTCCTTATGAGGATAAAGCAGTTATAGAATATATTATTCTGTAAGTTTTTTCTTTAACTTCAGAGAGAACAGACATGTAGTTACACATGCAACAGACACAGTGACTGTCTCTTGCTTTTGAGAAAATAATAAAAGTAATTTGCTTTCGTTCACAGTCTTGTGCTCTTGGTCCACTAGTGGTTTCAGTTGACCACAATACATTTGGGGGTGGGACACAGCTTCACCCCTTCACCAAGGACAAGTGTAAAGCCAGCCTCAAAACCATCATTGGCTTACTTGAGATCTTCCCACCATACCATATCCTATGTGCCTCATCCATCAACTGTTAATTACTCTGATTAAAACAAAGCAGTGATTTGATTTTTTTTTCCAGCAAGCTTCATTAGAATGAGGAAAAATTAAATTTACCAAGGAAAGGAGGAAATGGTTGAATAAAAAAAGGCAAGTAATTGAATTTTAGGTTTGTGTATGCCCCAGTGTGATTCAATTCTGACACATGGAACAAGTAATGAGAGGATGAAGGCCCCCTCTTCCACGCAGAAACTCACTAATCCATATAAATAGTCTGGTGTTCAAGGTCATCTGGTTCCCTGTTTTCTCAAGGGAGGAAACCGATCCTGGCACAGTGTCTTTGGGGACCAACGACATTACAAGAACCTACAACACACCACAGAGTATGACACTGTAATATCCCACTTTATCTTCAAACACCAAGGGAGGAAGATAATATTGAGTTTGTTTTACCTATGATGTAACAAAGGCTCCTAGAGGTTGGAAAACATCACACATAGAGAGTGCTAGAACTGGGAATTGAATCCTGCACTTCTGTGTGTTCTTCCTTCTTCCTTTTTATAAGATACAATTTTCTGACTTTATTATTTCCCTGTTGATGCATTAGCAACTACCTTTTCAAAATTTGAATTTTCATTTGGATGATACAGGTCAATCTTTCATGCACATTTTCTTTTTTTTATAGATTTATTTTTTTATTTATTTATACAAGAGCCAGGGTACAGGCCAGATGTGCGGGAGGGTGAGAGGATTTACCAGCGACAGAGTGGGGAACAGAACAGGCAGACTGACGAAATACACTGCTGAGGGAGCAGTGGACAAGGCAGGAGAGGTCTGCTCGCCATATGGGTTGCTCCGAGGCTGGTGGGAATTGAACTGGCACTGCAGAGGCTGTGGATAGCTTCACAGTGTGGTGCTCAACCACTTGCGCCACCAGGGAGGCCCTCTTTCATGCTCATTTTCAAGGACTATTCACAAAAGAAAACTTTCAAAATTTCATCCCTTTAATATTGGACAACATGGTTTAGATTGGACAAGATTGGTTCTGCCACCAATTTTCAGCCTTTACTCATCTTTAATATCAGAAAGTTGAACTGGATTATATAGGACTTTTTGGTGTTTGAAAATTTTATATGTTGTTTATTCAGAGAGCAATTTAATAAAATTTGGCTTTATTACTGAATAGAGGGTCAAATGTGTTCCCTACCACTTAGAAAAGCAAATGCAAAACAGGTGGCTTAGTAATTTTTGAGAAAAATTTCATATTTTTGGTGATTTACTATAGACCAGTATACATCAATCTACATTTCTATATCTCCCATGAAAAATCAGAGGTCTAGAGAGAGTAGGTAATATGCCTGTGAGCATAGAGTAGTAAGTGGTAAAACTGGGGTTCAGAACCTTTATATAAAGAGGTTATAACTAATTAACAAGGATGAATATATAATTTTGGAAAGATATGTGGCAATTCAAAACAGAATTGTAATTTCACTTTTCTATGATTCTTCATGTGTTGATTGAAAGTTAGATGACTTCATATGATATTATTTTTTATTTAAGATTTTATTTATTCATGCATACAAGAACCGGAGTACAGGCCAGATGTGCGGGAGGGTGAGAGGATTCACTAGAGACAGAGCAGGAAACAGAACAGGCAGATGGACGGAAGTACTGAGGGGAGCAGCGGGTGAGGCAGGATAGGTCTGCCACACCTTGTGGGTATCTTCCCGGCCAGCCGGGATCGAACCCACAGTGCAGATGCTGTGGGAAGCTTCACAGCACTGCACAACCACCTGTGCTACCAGGGGATATTATTAATATGATATTATTATTTATTATCATATACCTATATTATTATTATATTATTATCATATTGTTATCATATTAATTATTAATGATATTATTAATTACCATAAAGTTCACTTAGAAAACATTGTTTTCATTCTCTTTCTAAAACTCTAAGCACATAATATGTGTTGATATAGAGAAATTTAATTCTTTTTTTTTTTAAATATTTATTTTTTTATTTATACAAGAACTGGGGTACAGGCCAGAATCACGGGAGGGTAAGAGGATTCACCAGAGACAGAACAGGAAGCAGAGCGGGCAAATGACCGAAATACACTGCTGAGGGGAGCAGTGGGCGAGACAGGAGAGGTCTGCTCGCCATGTGGGATTCTCCCTGGCGGGGCCAGATTCGAACCGGCACAGCGGAGGCTGCGGACAGCTTCACAGCGTGGCGCTCAACCCGCTGTGACACTGGGGAGCCCGGGAAATTTAATTCTTTTTTTTTTTTAAAGATTTATTTTTATTTATTTATACAAGCACTGGGTACAGTCAGAAGCGCGGGAGGGTGAGAGAATTCACCAGAGACAGGGCAGGGAGCAGAACAGGCAGAAGGACCGAAGTACACTGCTGAGGGGAGCAGCGGGCGGCAGGAGAGGTCTGCGCGCCATGTGGGACCCTCCTCCGGTGGCCGGGGAGCAGCCGGGGATCGAACTGGTGCTGCAGAGGCTGCGGGCAGCTTCGCAACCCAGCGCTCAACCGCCGCGCCAGCGGGGAGGCCCAGGGAAATTTAATTCTTAAATCATATTTAATAGCAACTAAATATATACAGGATTATTACTCAGATTATTTTTCCCACAAAAATATTTGAATTTTTTGTTTCTGTCAAAACATAACTGAATGATTTCAAATAGCACTAAAAATGTGGTGACATTGAAAATCATATCATAATATATACATTTGAAATTATTAAATATGTAATTTTTAATTGCACATTTATTTATGCTGAAATATTGTTTTCACCCCACACATATCCTTTATGTCCTTTGACCTTTTCTCTCTCCCTTCTCTTTACTCTCATTTATTAGTGTCCATTGGTTTTGTAAGTATTTTGCTTTATCAAAGCATCCAAAACACATCTTGTTTCTACCACACTCATGGTTATTTCTAGAAGGGTGATTGCATTGTTATGGAAAAGACCCAGTAACCCTGCTGGGGCCAGATCATCTGTTTATGGTTATTCTCTCTCTGGCATCTTTTTCGATTCTAGCTAACATCAGGGAAGAAAAGTTCTTGCAAAAGAGCTCAATCAATAAATGGCCAATTTACTTAAGAATTAATTAGCAGATTTAAAAGAAATCAATAAGTGAAATGAAAACTATACACAAGGATAGTGCAATGAAGGCAGTGCTGATAAGAGTGTTAGTTGCCTTAATCAATTTGACAATCATTATAAATTGAAATGTGTCCCTCTAAAATCCATACAATGAAATCTTAATCCTCAGTCCCTCAGAATGTGACCTTATTTGGAAACAGGGTTTTGGCAGATGTTGTTGAGTGACATAAAGTCACAAAGGTGAGGATGGACCTAATCCAATATGACTGATGTTTTTAAACCAAGGGGAAATTAGGACACTGACACACACAGAAGGAAGATCATCTGAAAAGGCACAGAGGAAAAACAGTCATCTACAACTGAGGGCAGAGGTATGCAATAGCTCTTTCCTTCAGTCCTCAAAAGGATCTAGTCCTGCTGGTACCAAAGTCTTGGGTTTCCATCCTCCAGAAGGGTGAGAAATAAAGTTCCTGTGGCATTTTCTTATGTCAACCCTAGCAAACAACTATAGCAATATGCACTGAGAATCTTCATGTTGATAGTACCATTTGGTAGAGGAATTTCTTGTGTTAGGTTGTCTTCTAAGACATAATGCAAATTGACATAGATTTATACAAAAAAGTATATTTAGTTGTTCTTTCCTTCAACGTGCTATTCAAAAGTCCTCCAGAATTCTAACTTATTTCTGGAAGTTTTCTGGAATTCAGCTACCAACAAAAATCTTGGCATATTTCTTTCCTCTGTCCTTTGTGAATCAGCGAACCATGACAGGGAGGAGGAATTGTCTGGTTTGGGGGAGTCACACTTCATTCTGTTGGACATGACTATCCCTGAGCACTGTCTCTGTCCTCAGTCCTGGGTTCTGGATTCTGTCACAGTCAGGCTGGAGCTGACGATCTTTCCTCAGGCACCCTGTGCGAGATTGTCATCTTTATCTTGGAGCCACTAAGGACACTTCCTCGGGCACCCAGCCTGAAACTGGACTCACTTGTGTGTGACTTTCTCATGCTCCTTCCAACAGGAAACCCCAAATCATCCTCCCAACTCCAGAGCTAACAGTGATTTGGTCCCAGTGCGCCCCCTCCCCACCATGCATCCATAGTGTTGAATGAGCAACAGCTTGTTCACGCACCTGCCTGAGTCTGGTTGTGACAACTGCATTAGAAAATCTGCCACTTGAGGCAGGCAGGTCTGGGGACACATACATCCCTCTTTATTATAATCTGAACTTTCCGATGTTCCCTATAGCCCGAGGAGGGGGAAAATGGTCAGGGTACCCTCTAATACTCACAGGTTGACCCCTGTGCTTTGGGAACTTACGTGGAGTGAAAGGAATTCTCATTTTAAACAGTGGCTCATTGTGTGGCCTATTTGCCATACCACACAGTGGGCTGGAGCAGCCTTGTTGACCTTTGACCCTTGACCTGCTAACTGAAACAAGGTATTTCTAGAGCCAAGGAGGATCAGAGAATAAATCTGAACCTATTTACATTCTCTTTCCCCTGAAGGTGATAAATGGCTTCCCCCTTCGAGTCAGGCCCCTCCTCACTCTTTTATTTGCTACTCTGGTTTTAAAAAGCAGAGAATGTATTGAGTGTCTTTCAACTGTTTACTAGCAGAAGGGCAAAGATCAGATTACCAGCTCAGAGCGATTCATCTTTTCTCCCAAATCAAAGCCTATGTACATAGACCCTGTGTACACATAGGTTCATGTTAGGTATTCAGTTGGTTAGGCGCGGGAGGCCAGGGACAAAGGCTCGGGGAAGGAGAGATGCAGTAATTAGGCCAGCAGACAGGGAACAGCATGGGCCCTTTTTCTGCCTTCACAGAGTACTTTAATGGAGAGCTTTTTTTTTTTTTTTAACAAAAGTGTCTCTGATTTCTTCACTGTCAAGCCAATTAATGATGTTTTGCCCAGACTCCTGGTCTGGGGGCCATTTTAGTTTGAGAGAAGTTTCCACTACAAAAGTAGGTATTTCCATTTGCATTTGTAATAAAATCTGCAACAAAAATATGTATTAATGTTGCAATTGTAAAAATGAATATTTATATTTAAAGGACAATGTGAGGCCATGTCACAAGTCTGAAATAGACTGATACCATTATTACAGCCATTGTAAATTTATGAAACACTTCAAACATATATAAAAGTATAGAGAATAGCATAACCTACATATCCACTTACAAAGTTCTAGAATTTTGTCATAGTAGTGACAATTTTCTCTGATAAACAAAGTACAGAACTCCCCTGTGTATCCCTCCAGGTCCTTAACCTGGGAATATTTCACATTCCCAGAATGTTACTACACTATTGCCATAGCTGAATATATGCAGTCACCATATATTCATTAAACAATATCTTAAAAACCTGTTAAATTGTTATGTGAATATATCATTCTATAACAAACATTTTCACTGAAAATTGTTTTTACAATTTAATTATTTTGACAGATGTACTACAATTCATTTATTCTCACTAATTTTATCTCATTTCAATTGTATTATACACTTTGAGCATAATAATGATAGAGATTTAGGAGGCTTCTGTCAAAAACTGTGAAGGGTCTGAGATTTCACCTCACTTACTAGCTAACATTTCAGCGGAACTTGTTTCATGGATGCTGGCAGAAGGCATGAGATTCCTGGATCAGAGATGAAAGACTTTATTATTCAAAGCCAAAACAGTAGCCAAAGTGCCAGCCTATATGAGCTGGTCCCTTGAGCTTACAGGGTGACTACGAGGGCCAGATGACAGCTGCATCTGTAGTGGGTCGAATTGCAGGGAAGGTCACTGACCTTGGGAACCTGTGGGTTTAGAACAATCAGTAGGGAAGCTGCTTCTTTGTCCTGAAATAAGATGTCACCTCATCTTTGAGGTTCCTTCCTGCAAATACAGCCTGAAAAAATGACTAGGATGGAGCAAACAAAAATTCTGGGGAGGACTGTGTCACCCAAAGTTTCCAGGTATTTTCTCTTATAATTGACCAAACAGCTGTATTTGTCTCCTTACACAGTGTACATGAACAGTAGATTTGCTTCTTGCCAAATGGTTTTTCACAGTGATTACAGGAATTTATAGTTCTCCAGTAGCATAGAAGGACTTTTTCTTTTTCATCTCCTGGAGAAAGCTTATATTGTAAGACACTTTAATTGTGTTAAACTGATGGTTATAGAATGATAATGTAGGTTTTAATGATTCCTGGTCGTTTGAGCATTTTTTTGTTTGTTGTATTGCTCATTCAGTTTCCTCTTTTATCCTTTGTCCATACATACCTTTATCCATTTTTATGGATTTGCCTTTTCAAATTTATTGGTGGGTGTCCCTTGTAATTCTTACTCAGTTATGTATGTTAGTAATATCTCTTCTCATCTGGTGGCTTATCTTTTCACTTTGTTTCTAGGTATTTAGTTCAGAAAAATTAAAAAAATAAAAGAATTAAATATGTAAAGCAAATTAAGAAAAATGTTATAATGTATTAAAAAGAATAAAATACTTAATAATTAGTTTAACCAAGGAGAAAGACCAGTACACTAACAATTACAAGATGTTGGTGAAAGAAATTAAGAATACACAAATATATGGAAAGATATTCCATGTTTTTGGATTGGAAAATTTAAGATTGTAAAATGTCAGTAGTACCCAAAGTTATCTATATATTCAGTACAATCCCTATAAAATTGCAATCCCACTTTTCATAGAAATAGAAAAAATGATATTCAAATTTGTGTGATACCACAAAAGAACTGAGTCAAAGCAGTTTGAGAAAGAGCAAAATTGGAGGCATCACATCTCCTGATTTTAGCTATATTACAAAACTAGAGTAATCAAAACAGTATGGCACTGGCATAATGAAAACAAGACACCTATGGAACACAATAGAGTCCAGAAATAAACCAACACACGTACTTTGAAAAGGGAGTCAAAATCATAGATCAGAGAAAGAATAATCTCTTAAGTGAAAGTGCTGGGAAAACTGGACATCCACACATAGAAGAATGAAATTGAATCCTCTTGAATAATGCAAAAAAAGTTAGCTCAAATGGATTAAAGACTTAAATGTAAGATAAGAAACATAGTTTTGCAAACTCCCAGAAGAAAACACCAGGGAAAAGATTCTCTTGAAATTAGTCTTGTCAATAATTATTTTGGGTTTGGCACCAAAAGTACAAAAGTGAAAGTAAACAAGTGATACTACATCAAAGTAAAATGCTTCTGCAGAGCAATGGGAATAATTAACAAAATGAAAAGGCAATCTATGGAATGGGAGAAAATGTTTGCAAATCATATGTTTGATAAGAAGTTAATTACTAAAAATATAAGAACTCATACAACAATTGTGTGGAACAATAGCTATTGTTATTAACTATTATTAATAACTATTGTGCATTGGCTAATAACAACAACACTATTATTGCTATTGTAATAAAAGAAACAGCTTGACTAAAAAGAGGAAAAGGAACTAAATAGGTATTTTTGCAAACCAGGCATACAAATAACCAACAGGTATGTTTAACATCACTAATCATAGGAAATTACAAATCAAAACCACAATAATGGGCCTCCCCGGTGGCACAGCGGGTTGAGAGCAATGCTGTGAATCTGTCCACAGCCTCTGCAGTGCAGTTTTGATTCCCAGCTGGCCAGGGAGATACCCACATGTCGCCACAGACATCTCCTGTCTTGCCCGCCGCTCCCCTCAGCAGTGTTTTCAGTTGTCTGTCTGTTCTGCTCCCCACTCTGTCTCTGGTGAATTCTCCCTCCATCCCGTGCCTCTGGCATGTATCCCAGTTCTTGTATAAATAAAAATAAATCTTTAAAAAAACCCCACAATAATAATAATAATAACCTGTGACTGCAGTGTGGGCTACCACTTAAAGCACATTTTAAAATTGAGATTTAAGTCTATCAATTTTATTGTCTCTATAAAATTTGCCTTAGCTGTAATTGGCCTTTTTCCCTTCCATTCCAAATTCCCACCTAGACTCACATTGGATCACGTTGGGATTTTGATTGGAAATGCACTGAATTTGTGCATTAATTTGAGGTGAATAGCTCTATTTCTTCAGATTTTCTTTTATGTCTTTCAATAATGGTTAGTAAATTTTTAAAATAAACTGCAGACACATCTTTTCTTACATTTATTATTGGGCACATTCATGCCTCCTCCCCCTTCACCCCCACAACACACACACACTGTGAATGGGAACTTTTTCTTTTGCAGTTTCTAATTACTGGTGTTTAGGGATATTATTCGTTTCTTGTATTTGATCTTTTTAAAAGAATTTTTTTACTTGTGGAAGAGGGAACACAAGCACACCTTCTGAAGATGAGGACTTTTTTTTTAAGATTTATTTATTTTTGTACAAGAGCTGGGGTACAGGCCAGAGGCGCGGGAGGGTGAAAGAATTCACCAGAGACAGAGCGGTGAGCAGAACAGGCAGAGGACGGAACTCTCCCTGGCCTACCGGGAATCCAACCCGTGCTGCAGAGGCTGCTGACAGCTTCACTGCAATGAGCTCAGCACACTGCGCTCAACCCGCGGCGCCACCGGGTAGACTTGCTGAGGACAGTTTTGTTTGTTTCCTATTCTGATCCTTCCTACCTAATTTTCTTACTGCATTGGTTTCTTGGCCATGGGATAGAAACAGTGATAACAGACACATCCCTGTCATGTCCTGTATTTTAATAGTTATGTTTTTATTATTGTACTATTTGGTATGATGTTTGCTATCAATTTGGGGTAACTACCTCTTATCACTAGCTTGCAAAAATTTTATGATGAATTAACATTGAATTTTATGAATTACTTTTTCTCCTTTAATCTGTAATGTGGTTGATAATATGAATATTAATATGTTTTCTGGTATTAAGCCATCTTTCCATCTCCTAAATGAACTCTAATGTATTAATTCATATATCACTGAATTTGATTTTTTAGTATTTTATTAGCAATATTGGTCAACAATATACATTTCCCATTTTTCATGGCCAGTTATCATACTAGGTTCCAAATCAAGATGCTCAAGTTTCTCTCTTTTACAATAATCTAGGACAATTTGTATGAGCTATCTATTTCGACACTTGCTTGTGTAAAATTCTGTAAAGCTTTTGAGTACCACTAAATCTCTAATTCTATTTATTCAATGTTTATGATTTAGATTTTCTGTTTTTTTTTTTTCTTGGTCAAATTGCTTGTATTTTTCTAGAAAATGTGTAATTCATGTATGTTTTAAAATGTATTGGAATAGGACCTCCCCTGGTGGTGCAGTGGTTGAGTGCTGGGCTGGGAAGCTGCCTGCAGCCTCTGCAACGCCCGTTCGATTCCTGCCGCCTGGGCGAGGGTCCCACATGGCGCGCAGACCCCTCTGGCTGCCCACTGCTCCCCTTAGCAGTGTGTTTCGTCAGTCTGACTGTTCTGTTCCCGGCTCTGGTGAATTCTCTCACCCTCCCGCGCTTCTGACTGTACCCAGTGCTTGTACAATAAATAAATAAATCTTTAAATAAATAAAATGTATTGGAATAAAGTTTTCCTAGTTATGGTCTTAGTAATCTTGTTTTTTTTTTTAAGATTTATTTATTTATGTATACAAGAACTGGGGTACAGGCCAGACGTGTGGGTGGTGAGAGGAATCACCAGAGACAGAGTGGGGGACAAAACAGGCAGATTGAAATGCACTGCTGAGGGGAGCAGCGGGCAAGTCAGAAGAGGTCTACTGCGCCATGTAGGTTGCTCCCTGGCTGGCCAGGGTATGGAACTCTTGCTGCAGAGGCTGCGGACAGCCTCATAGGTTGTGCATCTCAACCCCTTGTGCCACCAGGGAAGCCCAGTAATCTTGTGTTTTAATCTCTATCTTTTAATGTTTTTATTTATTTGTGACTTTTCTCATTTCTCCATCAATTTTGTTAGAAATGGATATTTATCTACCTTTAGCATTCTTTTCAAAAAGCCATCTTTTGATTTTATTGTCTCTCCCTTATTTCTGTTTTCTGTTTCATTGTTTTCTGTGTTTGTCTTTTTTTTAATTTCTACATTCCTCATGTTTATTCCATTTATTTTTCTCTAGGTTCTCAAGTTGAACATTAAAATTCACTTTGCTGTTTTGTAACACATGTATTTAAAACAGAATTTTTTTCAAATACTGCTTGAGATACATTATATAAACTAATTTGTATTATGATTTTCTCTTTACCATGAATTCATTTTTAGTTTGCTGAAAAATGTCTATTTTGAAATAATATATTTTTCTCTTTAAATTATTGCATTGTTGTTAGAATATGAGTTTGCAATAATATCAGTCTTTTACAAATCTGTCAAGACTTTTTTATGGCATATTGCATCCTGGATTTTTGTAAAGGATTCATGTAACTTCAGAGATAATGTATACCTCTTTTTTGTTAAGTATAGGGTAAATGAAGAGCTATCAAATCAAGATTAATAAGTATATAGAAACCATCTCTAATTTCACTTGAGTTTGTACGTATGATCCTTCCATTTCAGATGAATATAAAGCTGACATTATATTATTGTAATGCTGTCTTCTTGTTCATAGCATTCAAAACTTATTTGTTGGATGCACGTAAGTTCATTATTGATCATTCCTTTTGTATTTATGCCTTTTGATAATTTTTGCCTCAAATTCTCTTTGTTTTGATATTATTTCCTGTGGTTAATATCTGTGTTGAGAGTTTTTTTTTACTGTTATCTTTGGCATTTCTATGTTGTTTTTAGATATGCTTTTTTTTTTTAAAGATTTATTTTTATTTATTTATACAAGCACTGGGTACAGTCAGAAGCGTGGGAGGGTGAGAGAATTCACCAGAGCCAGAGGGGAGAGCAGAACAGGCAGACTGTCAAAGAAATACACTGCTGAGGGGAGTAGCGGGTGGCAGGAGAGGTCTGCGCACCATGTGGGACCTGTGCCCAGTGGCCGGAGATGGAAATGGCCCACTGCAGAGGTTGCAGGCAGCTTTGCAACCCAGTGCTCAACCGCGGGGCCACCGGGGAGGCCCTAGATATGCTTTTTATATATAGCACATCACTGAACTTTATTTTAAAATTCAACCTGATAATTTCTGTCTATTTATAACAAGTTTTGTTCATCATATGCTTGTTACAGAGACCATATTTGAACTTATTTTATCCTCCTAATTGTTTGCTTTTATCTTTTTTTCTGTTTTTCTTTTTAAAACTTCATTTGTGCCTTTGTTCTCCTGTGTATTATATATTCATTCCCCATTTTACCAGTTTCTAAGCATACGCACAAATTAATATATAACATAGATGTTATTTATCCTTACACGTGTGATGTATTCTTAATTTATTATTACAACATATATTTTATTGCTACTCAGTTTTACAAGAGCTAATTGAAATAAAATGCTCATTGATAGACAAAATTTATTAGATAAATTGAGGATTTGTACGTGGGAATTAATCAACAAATTTTACTCTGTCAGAGCTGCTCTGACGATCACAAATTCCAGTTCAGTTTTTATACCTTGTTACAGAGTAGCATAGGTGTAGAACATAAAAAGGAATAGTGGGTTCTTGATTGATTGTAATAATGTAATTCCTTTTGAAAGGATGTTGTGTTTTTTGCTTATACCTTTGGATCTTTTAACTTTCAAAGTTCTCTTGACCTAAAGAAATGTTGACACGATCTATGTGTAGAAAAGGGCAAAGACTGTCTTTCCTTTGCTGACTTCTGAGGAATGCGCTGTGAGTATGCAAAGCTTACCCAATGTGAAAAATCCTACTTAGTGGGTTTCTTTGTCATCAGTGGAGACTGCAAGGTTGGTTTACACAAAGACACCAGATTCTTGCTTGGTTTCTTCATAGAACAGGGCCCGTTCTCACGTTAAGCCTACATAGATGATGTTCTTTCTTTTTCTTTTTTAAAAAGATTTATTTATTTATGCATACAAGAACTGGGGTACAGGCCAGAGGTGTGGAGGGTGAGAGGATCACAAGAGAAAGATTGGGGAGCAGCTGAGGGGAGCAGCAGGCGATTCAGGAGAGGTCTGCAGTGCCATGTGAGTAACTTCCTGTCTGGGGATCGAACTTGTGCCACAGTGACTGTGGACAGCTTCATAGGTTGCGTCTTTTTTTTTTTTTTTTTAAAGATTTATTTATTTATTTATACAAGCACTAGGTACAGTCAGAAGCGCGGGAGGGTGAGAGAATTCACCAGAGCCAGAGCGGGGAGCAGAGCAGGCAGAAGGACAGAAGCACACTGCTGAGGGGAACAGTGGGCGGCAGGAGAGGTCTGCGCGCCATGTGGGACCCTCCTCCGGTGGCCGGGGAGCAGCCGGGGATCGAACTGGCACTGCAGAGGCTGCGGGCAGCTTCACAACCCAGCGCTCAACCGCTATGCCACCGGGGAGGCCCTAGGTTGCGTCTTAACCCCTTGCACCACCAGGGAGGCCCCAGGTGATGTTCTTTTTCCTGCTTTCCCAGGGAGGGGATTCTAGATAGTTCATATTTGGTCACACATTCCTCCCTTTGTACCTGACAGAACATGGCATCTTCTAACTATCTGTTGAACATCGTCCAACCTATGTGGTTATTTTCATTTTGATTTTTTTATTTGTCCTTTGAACACAAATAATTATAATCAATAATTAATTTAATTTGCAATATAGCTTGTCAAGTCCTGCCTTTACACTTGATCTTATATACCAGCCCTCTCTTTGGGTCATTTTTCTTCTCACTGATAAACAACTATTCTCTTAGTGAGTGTCTATGGTGAGACCCTGGCATCATCCTTGGTGTCTGAGTGTCTCCCTCATCACCTCCTTCTAGAATGCTCATTTAGATGACACATAGCTCTAGGACATAGGTATTTTCCCTCAGCACTTTGAAAATATCCCTCTGTACTGTTGGCCTCTATTTTTCTTGATGCAACATCTTCTGATGTTTTATGGACATCAGTTTTATACAATCTTTCCTCCCCTCTATGGAAATTTTAGCATTTGCAGTTTATCTGTGGCAGCAGAAGCAGGTGTACAGGTGTGAAATTATTTTCACTCAGGTTGCTTAATACTTTGTGAACTCCTGACCTGAGACTTATGTACATATTTCTTTATTGTTTAAAATTTCACAGATACTTTATTTTTAAAATAGATTTTGCTTCTGTTCTCTCAGTTCCCTTTTTCTGAAAATCCACAGTTTATCCTTATTGTGCTTAACCTCTGCTCTTTGCTAGCCTTGGAGGAAATGCTTCAGTGCCAGCATCTGATTCATTGTTTAGTTTTCAACTGTATCTGGTTTAGAGTTTGCCTTTCCTGTTTTTGTTTCTATTATAGTCAGGGCTATACTTTTACTTTTCCAGAGTCTTTGTATGCTTTATTATTTGCTATTGTTTTGCTTATTATAGCTTCATAGTCACTTATTAAAAATGTTTTCCCTGAGATGATCTCTTGCACTATTGATTTTATTGTCTTTCTTCCTTAGCTTCAGGTAGTTTGAGGTGCTTTGAATTTTCTCTATCATCTCATTATGAATCAGAAGTTCCTGTTTTGGTATTTTGCGCTTCCTCTTATTTGTCACTCTTTCTGGTGAGTTCAGGGTGTTCTACCATGTGCTGGGCCAAGATAGTTCTTGTCATGCTATTTCAGGGTTCTGCCTTTGGGGCCACTACAGAGATCTCTGACCCATTCTCCTCATCCACCATGGATCCCAGGGGTGCAGTTTCTGTTCTCCCTGACCATGCAGGAATGCACTGTTACTTTCTGCTTCCTTCCTTGGAGAGCTGGGTCCCCAGCCAGGTGCGTAGCTGAGGCTGACTAATCCAGGTCCCGTCTTAGAGTCATTTGTTCCAGCGTCCTGCAGGAGTGGGCTGCTGCCGGACATGGAGCCCACTTCTTTTGTCTTGTGAACCCTCCTGGCTGGTGTTGGCCTACTGCTTTGTTTACCTGCTCACCCTTGTCTGGCATTGCTTTGTGCCTAGAACAGCAGCAACATGGATGACGCTGGAAGGGATTATGCTCAGTGAAATAAGCCAGAAAGAAAAAGAAAAATACTGGATGGTCTCACTCATAGCAGGAATTTAGAAAACCTAAATAAAGGACCAGGAAAAAGAATAACTATAAGAAAGAAAAAATCAAAATCAACAAACAACTATAAACCAGAGACATACTATGGGGGGGCGGGGAAAAGAAGGGATTGTAGTCAAAATAAGGGGGGGGTGCAATTGTATGGGGAATATAAAAATAAAAAAAAAAAAGAAAATACTCTATCCATGCCTCTGACCTCACAGCCTCTGTACCTTGTAGCCCTTTGAAATTCACCTGCCAAAAGCGAGCCACATTTCAAAGTTCTAAAACTGCCAAGGATTCCCAACTGCTGACCCTGGGCTCCTATCCTGTAAGCAGGGATGAAAGCATTTTTTTCTTTTTCTGTAAAAATCAAAATCAACAAGCAACTATAAACCAGAGACACACTCTGGGGGGTGGGTGGGTGGGGGAGAAGGAAGTAGGATCAAAACAAGGGTGGTGGGGATTGTACGGGGACTATAACCAAGATGAAAATGCATACATTGCACAAAAATGAAAAATGATGTAAAAAAATACAAAATTAAAAAAAGAAAGAATTGTGTTTAATAAATTGCTGGGCTGTCGTTGTTGACAGTGGATGGAGCAGGAGAAGTATCCCCACCCCTTGTGTACAACACCTGCAAAGTTGACCTGAGAACCTTCTCCAAATCAGTGCCAGAGCAACAGGGTCCTGTATAGCTGCTGGAGCATCATGTTTGTCACATCCACCACCAGATGAGTCTCAACAGCTTAATTTTCCACTTACCTGTCATGTGTTTTCTCTTCCATGATTTTTATTTTCCTGTCTAGTTTATTAACCATCTTTATATAAGATTTCAATGTTTCTTTTTATGCAGACAAGCTAAATATAAAGGCAAGCAGAAAAATATAGAGCTCTTTCCTGTTTGAAATAAAAAGTGTTTAATTTTTTAGTGAGATCTAATTGATATGTAGTTTTATATTAGTTTCAGGTATACGACATAATGATTTGGATTGTATGTGATTGTGGGATGATTACCGTTTTTTGTTAATATTCATTTGCTGGTCTGTTATCCATTACCCTCACTAGTCACAATCTTGTTCTTGTGATAACTTTAAAAATCTAATCTCTTAGCAACTTTTAAATATGCAATATGGTATTGTTGTTAACCATAGCTACCATGCTGAACACTCTACTCCATAACTTATTTATTTTATAATAGGGAGTTTGCACCTTCTCACCCCCTTCACCCATCTTGTCCATCCCTCGACCGCTACCTCTATCAACTGCAATCTGTTCTCTTCATCTATCAAATTTTGTTTTTTCCCCTAAGATTCCACATATAAGTGAGAACATATGACTTTTGTTTTACTCTGACTTATTTCACTTAAAAAGTGTTTTCATAAAAGCAAAAATTAGATCCTTAAGTTAATTTTTACTTATGACTACAAATAGTCATATTCAGAGAAAAAGCCCTGTTTTCCTCATTCCCTTCTGGCCAGCTGTGACCTGCCCTGAGGATCACACCCTGTGATATGAAATGGTACTCTAAAGGACACAGCTCTCAGGACATGTTTTAAAACTGCAGGCAAGGGAACCAGTTAGCTTTGCCAGGCAGCACCCTAGCGAGCCCACAAGTTGGGAGCTTAACAAGAAAATAAGCATTTTGCAGAAGGGGATGAAATGAAGGCTCTTTTGAGGTAATATTGTCTCTCAGAGAAGTAGAGAAACACCTGTGGGAATAGCATTTTCAGAGCAACCCAGGCCAGCAGGAATTTTAG
This sequence comes from Talpa europaea, assembly GCF_964194135.1. Taxonomy (NCBI): domain Eukaryota; kingdom Metazoa; phylum Chordata; class Mammalia; order Eulipotyphla; family Talpidae; genus Talpa; species Talpa europaea. The sequence goes on along the minus strand of NC_140078.1, from coordinate 47,940,104 downwards.
AGGGTCTGAGCACCCAGTGTTTTGGTCAGCCACTCTCTTTGGAGGCTCTACAGCAAGGAGTTGTTAGGACCTTGACAACTTTTCGGAAATATAAGAGTTGCATGTCAGAATTTTGTAGTTATCAAGTTACTTTGTGCAAATGATTTCATGTTGTGATGCTCTACTTGTGAGGAGTTTACCTGTGTAAACTGTGAGGACATTTTCATGTTTATTTTGCAGAAAAGTTACCATTAACTCAGAGTTTTCCAGTGCAACTATGAGGCAAAATTGGATAAGAGGTCAAACTCAGCTCTCTCTACCACCCTGGGAGACAGGCAAAGTATCCACATTTTACAAATAAGGAAGTCTATTCCTTTGGAAATGTGTGGAGAAAATACTCTGATGCGGGAAATGCAAATCAAAGCTACAATGAGATACCATCTTACACCAGTGAGAATGGCACATATTAAAAAAACTAGCAACAACAAATGTTGGTGAGGATGTGGAGAAAAAGAAACTCTCCTGTACTGCTGGTGGAAGTGCAAACTGGTCCAATCACTATGGAGAGCTGTGTGGAGATTTCTTGACCTACTAAAGATAGAGCTTCCATATGATCCAGCAATTCCACTCCTAGGTATTTACCCAAAGGACACAGAAACATCAATTCCAAAGAGCACCTGCACCCTTGTGTTTATAGCAGCACTATTTACAATAGCTAAGCTTTGGAAACAACCCAAATGCCCAAAAATAGATGACCGGATCAAGAAGATGTGGTACATATACACAATGGAACATAACTCAGCAATCAAAAAAGATAATCTCATGCAATTTGCAGCAACATGGATGGAGCTGGAAGGGATTATGCTCAGTGAAATAAGCCAGAAAGAAAAAGAAAAATACTGGATGGTCTCACTCATAGCAGGAATTTAGAAAACCTAAATAAAGGACCAGGAAAAAGAATAACTATAAGAAAGAAAAAATCAAAATCAACAAACAACTATAAACCAGAGACATACTATGGGGGGGCGGGGAAAAGAAGGGATTGTAGTCAAAATAAGGGGGGTGCAATTGTATGGGGAATATAAAAATAAAAAAAAAAAAAAGAAAATACTCTATCCATGCCTCTGACCTCACAGCCTCTGTACCTTGTAGCCCTTTGAAATTCACCTGCCAAAAGCGAGCCACATTTCAAAGTTCTAAAACTGCCAAGGATTCCCAACCATTGCTAAAAATCAGCATGATTCCTTGGGCTAGATGCAGCATATTGGTGCAATAATACTGCCATTCTCGGGCCTCCCTAGTGATGTAAGGGATAAGACACAACCTATGAAGCTGTCCGCAGCCACTGCAACATGATTTTGATCCCCAGCTGGGGTAGGGAGCAATCCACATGGCGCAGCAGACCTCTCCTGACATGCCCGCTGCTCCCCTCAGCAGTGTACTTTCGTCAATCTGCCTATTCTGCTCCCCACTTTGTCTCTGGTAAATCCTCTCACCCCCCACATCTCTAGCCTGTACCCCAGCTCTTATATGCATAAATAAATAAATCTTTTTTTAAAAAGTGAGCAAGAACTACTGGATGATTAAAAAAAAATAATAATAATACTTGCATTCTCAAGGTTGTGCTGGAAAGTTCCTTTGACATCTCCTGTAATGGTTTTGTTTCCAGTTAAGTTTTCCAAGAAGCTCTTTCTACCTTGTCCTTTCACCCAGTGGCCAAAGAAGTCCTTTAAGGAGCCACAGAGATGGTCAGTCCTGTCCTGACACTTACTAGTCAGGTCACCTTAAGCAAGGTACTTGGCTACCCTCAGGCCTCAGTTTACTATTTGTAAAATGTGTGATGACAGTGTCTGGCCACAAAGTCATGAGATTATGTGACCTAAGGTTGTCACCCTTAGATAACATGCTGACACACAACAGGCATGCACGTCCCCTCACCTCTGGCGTCACTTGTCTTCCCTACCTAGTTTCCTCTAAAATGGGGATAGAAGAAGTGCCCACTAAAGAGTTTTTGTAAAGATGTGGGAAGCTGCTACATACTAATCCCCAGAACCTATGACTTTGCTTTCTTACAGGGCAAAGTTTGTGGGTGGAATTAAGTTTTCTATTTAGCAAACATTAAAATGGAGTGTTATTTTTGGCTATGGGTGGACCTAGTGGAATTGCAAGGGTCCTTATGAGTGGAAGCAGGAGGCAAAGGGTCAGAATCAGAGTGAGTGGTTTGAGAGTCAGCCAGCCATTGCTGCTGTGAAGATGGAATAGGAGTTGTGAGCCAAGGAATGTAGAGGGTCCCTGGAAGACAGAAACAATGAAGAAATTGATTCTCCCCCAGAGCCTCCATAAGGAAGAAATCTCTGCAAACACAGATATTCACACAGTGAGACTCCATTTCAGACTTCTGGTTTCTAAAACTGTTAGACTATATATATATATATATATATATATATATATGTGTGTGTGTGTGTGTGTGTGTGTGTAGCCGTTTTAAGCCACTACATTTGTTATGGCAGCAATAGGAGGTTAATTAGTCATGGAATGTGCCTCGCAGGGGGCCTTGCCCAGAGACCATATCCATGTACTGTGCCAGGAAATTTTTATTATCATCCTCACTATGGGCTTAGGTATCTACATGTTAAAGCAGCACATCCTCTAACACCTATCTTAAGACTGCCCTGATCCCCAAGAATATTTTAACCTCCTCAATGAAGCCACAAAGAGCAGAGAAGAAGCAGTAGCATGAATGTGAAGCATGTGTCTAACCTGTGCTAACCTGTGTCATATGTGTTGTGGCCAAGTTGACAGTCCATCCTGCCTGTTCTGGCTTGGGTCTTAAGCACCGGCTTAAGCTGTCTGTGGCTTTCTGTCTCTCCTGCAAGAATACGTGATCTTCAAAAGTGAGCATGTGTCTTATTGGCTCTGCGTTTCCCACATCTCTTTGCTCAAAGGCAATCAATGGTTTATAAATGAATAAATACGTGAAAAAAGTGTCAAACCAGAGCCTGTGGAATAAAGCAAGATATCACTTAGTGAGGATGTATTTGAGGCTTTCCTGGGGGCAAGGGTAGTAGACCTCCTCATGCCTACCACATGGCATGGAAAAATGGGTGATAGCCACCCAAAAAGTTAGCCTATCAATCACACTTTATTCTCAGAAAAGATCTCTGAAATTTCAAATCTCTGTGAACACACAGAGAACACACACATCTTAATCAGGTCAAGAGGATGGTGTTACTCATTGCTGTGAGGCACTGTGCCACCCATATTGCACAATTATCATTAATTCTAATCAAGCTCTTTGAGGCAGGTTCCACTTCACTTCCAAATTGTTTCATAAGTCAATTCTGCATGCAGACCGTCATGCTCCTTGCCCTGGGTTCTGCATGACTGTGCCTAAGACGGAAAGTGTTCCCCTGATCTGCTTGACCCTAGTCTTTCCCAATATGCAGCTCAGTCTCTTGAAGTTTTAGCACCAAGCATTTGCATGGATGGCAAATATGTGGGCTCACAACCCTGCCTTTAAAGTAATGCATTTTCAAAATGAATGCATTTTGAAACTACGTCTAAACTAGATACTTGAATTAAAAATATATATATACACATGCATTCTAATTCAATAATCTCCTTAGCAAATTCTGATCTGACAAGGTTTTTAATGGACTCAAAACAACAGCCCAGACAACTTCAAAGGCTGAGTTGGAATAAGCATTTCATATTGAGTTAGTAAGTCAGGAAAAATGAGAGTGATTAAGCAGGCAAGATTCAATTGTTAACTTTATAACATGAGGCCTTTATTTCAAAAATCTTATTTAAATACCAGAATTCTACTTTATTTCATTTCATTGTATTTATTAGATTTAACTGGAGAAACAGAGACTCAATGAATAGAACAGAAATTACACAAAATAAGATTTTAGTCTTTTGATACTCAGACAGACTGAGTAGAAAAAAATAAACATGGTGACATATAGGTCGAGGGCAACTGACAAATGAACCATTTGGGAAATTTACAGAGTTGGAATCTTATCCCACAGCTGAACTGTCAGAATGATGATTTGTGTAATAGCCTGATGACAGTTCAACCCTGATTCTAATGTCAGCTTCCATTTTCTTGTATTGTGAAGTGGAATAACCAACTACTTGAAACATTTGTTTTTCTCATGTGTATCACTGGGATGTCTGCTAAAATTGGTGGTTGTGGAAGTGAAATGAAAAAGTATCTGGCTCTGGTGAATTCTCTCACCCTCCCGCGCTTCTGACTGTACCCAGTGCATGTATAAACCAAACAAACAAACAAATAATAAATAAATAAATAAATAAGACATGCCTCTAGAAAAAATTAAAAAAAAAAATTAAAAAAAAAAAAGTATTTGCAAGCATCTTAGCGGAATGTCAGGCACGTGGAGTCCTCAATGTCTGATGGTTAAAAAGAAAATAACTTACACAGAAACAAATTCCAAATCAACCTGATATAAGTACCAGTGGGGGAAAAAAAGTCAATGCTGTGTACTTTGGAGAGGGAAAAGACCGTGGAACACAGCAGCAAGGGTAGGAGGTGTGAGCAGGAGCAGGATGTATACTGCAAGCACTTTCAAGTTTGAGACCTATGTAAAATTGAAGGGAGAGAGCAGTGGGTGAGAATGGCTTCCAGAACCTAAGTGCTGGGGAAAACACTAGCTTCAACGCCTCATTCCTATGTGACCTAGGACAAGTTATTTTACCCCTCAGTGCTTTGCCGTAATGAACATAATAAAATCTACCTCACAGGGTTATTGTGATGATTCAATTAGTGAATATTTGTAAAGAACTTAATACAGCTCTTGACAACTAGCAATAATATATATATATATATATATATATGCACGCATATGTGCGTGTGTGTGTGTGTGTGTGTGTATACAATAATATTAGCTGGTTTTTAGCTCTAACAGCAGAAATAAATTTCAAAGGCAAACAATGGAATAGATAAAATATTTAGTATTTTTAAAAAAAATTTATTTTCATTTATTTATGCATACAAGAACTGGGGTGTAGGCCAGAGGTGCAGGGGGTGAGAGGATTCACCAGAGACAGAGTGGGGAACAGAACAGGCAGATTGACTGAAATGCACTGCTGAGGGGAGTGGTGGGGGAGACAGGAGAGGTCTGCTATGCCATGTGTGTATCTCCCTTGCTGGGGATCGAACTGGTGCTGAAGTGGCCGGTGATACCTTGATAGTGTTGATACTTTAACCCCTGCATCACCAGGGAGGAACCTATTTAGTATTTTTACTTGAGAGTGTGGCATTTAAAATTCATAAGTTGATGTCTACTCTATACCTCCCAGTCAGGACCTCAGAATATGACTGTATCTTGAAATAGCCTTTTTTAAAGAGGCGATTAAGGTGCAATAAGGTCACTAGGATGGGCCTTAGTCCCATCTGACTGGTGTCCTTCTGAGAAGAGGTGATTAGAACATATACACACTCAGAGGGAAGGCCATGCAAGGACACAGGCTGTCTGCATACCAAAGAGAGAGGCCTCAGGGAAAAAAGACCAGCTGATATGACATCTTGGTCTCAGACTTCCAGCCTCAATATATATCAATATATATCTGATCTGTCAACCCATTACTGCCAAATGTTTCTTTGTATCTTTTTGTGATCCTACTACCACCCAGTTCAATCTCCAGCCCTAGGCAGCCACACAGACATAGTTTGCATTCCCTAGAAATTTATATGAATGGAATCATTCAGTATATCCTTTTTCTTTTCTTTTTTCTTTTTCTTTTTCTTTTTCTTTTTGGTCTGGAATCTTTAACTCTGTGAAATATGGCAGGGTTCTTCCAAGTTGTAATATGTGTCATCATAGTTCATTCATTTGTATTGCTGAGTAGTGTTTCATTGTAGTTCATAGTTTTTTAATGCATTCACCCACTGATGGACATTTGTGTTGGTGCATTTTAGAGTTATTCTGAGATACAACTCAGTGAATATTGATGTGCAGATCCCTATAGTGGCACACACCTTCACTGAACTTGTGTAATTAATTACCTGGCAGTGAAAGTACAGGGTCATAGCTTTTAGTAAACTACTTCCAGATAACTAATCAAGATACACTTACCCTCCCATCTGAAACAACCAAATAAAAAAGAAAAATACAGATGAAACAGTAGTTATCAATACACCAGACATCTGCACAAAGTCTAGTAAATTCTGGGAGACAGAAGACAATGAAGATGAGCCCAGGAGGACCCCAGATCACTCGGGAGAGTTTCTAGGCTACATCCAAAGGAGGGGGCACCTAGGCAGGCCCAGCAGACTCCCTGAGCTTGAAGATGGAGATGAGACTCTGGAGGTCCAGGCAAGTGGAGTTGTCAAGAGACAGGACACTAGAGGATGCTCCACAAACTGAGAATTCCCTTTGAGTAGTCATCACACTACTGACTGGCGAATGTAGGAGAGAAAACTCTATAAGGGCAAGAAAAGAGTAGAACAAGAGGGTTAAGGCAATGCCTGTGCCCACACTGACTTGGAAATGGAAAACCTTGCCATCCATGTAGGATGTTTAGAAGGTCTTGCCTCAGTTGTGGGAATAGTTAACTTGAGATTAAAGCTGTCTATGTCTTGCCTCACATACCAGAAAGATCCAAGTGATTAAACTCTTTCCAAGTAATTTACCTATATCTCAGAATAAAACTAATGATTTTTTATGGGAACCCAAAAATATCCATCACTCACCAAGGTAAAATTCTTAAGTTCGGAATAAAGTATTTATCAGATATGCAAAGAAGAATAAAAATATAACCACAACGAGGGGAAAAGTCTATCAATTAAAGGTAATCCAGAAGTTACACAGACATTAGAATTAGCACTACAGAAACTAACTATATAACAATATAGAAAATAACTATAGTTATTATTTAACTAGAGAAACAGAACACATGTTTTAAAAACAATAACAAATTGAACTAGATATGAAAACTATAATATGTGAGATAGAAATAAATGCTGGGTGGGATTAAGGGAAGATTAGATATTGTAAAAGAAAAGATTAATGAACTTGAGGATGTAGTGCTTAAAAATGTTCAAAATGAAACACAAAGGAAATAAAATATTGTTTTGAGTGAAAAGAGGAGCAATAAATGGTGGGGCACCTTGGAGGTCTAATAGTTAATTGAGCCAACTATAATGAATCTGAAACAATGCTTGAAGCAGTAATTCCAGAAAATTTCTTGATCTTGATGAAAATTCTAAACCCTCAGATCAAAGAAGCTTAGCCAATATTAAGAACCATAGACACAAAGGAAAATCTTAAAAGAAGTCAGAGGAAAAAAATTAAATACTTTACAAACAGAGGAATAAAGAGAAGGGTGAAGTGGAACAAAGGCAGATGGAACTGCAGGAGATACAGTCAGCCCACATTATAGCATGTCAACCCCATATTGTGATGGTAGGATAAGTAAACAATTAGCAGGTGTACAACTTGAACAACATACTGAGACAGCCTGCCCTATATGGTATTTATAGGACACTTCACTCAATGACAGCAGAATCACATTCTTGACTAAAACAGACCATATAGAATGGTCTAATAAGATTTAATAATTTTGAAGACTTCAAACCTTGTAAAGAAAATTCTCAATAAAATTAGAAGTCAGAAAAATACTCCAATACATGTAAACTAAAAGAAAAAGAAACATACTTCTAGATAACCTATGGGATGAAGAAAAAAAAAACGTAAGGGAAATTATTTATTTGTACTGAATGAAAATTAAAGCACACCTTTTCAAAATCTGTAGTTTGCATGTAAGCTGTTATTTAAGAGAAGATTACAGCATTAAATGCTCATATTCAAAAAGAAGAAATTCTTAACCTCATGATCTCAGTTTCTATCAGAAGAACTGAAAAAGGGAGAACAATTAAACATAATGTCAGCCAAAGAAAAGAATAATAAAGATCAAGGCAGAAATTATCATCTTGAAACCAAAGCTGGTTCTTGGAGAAGACTAATAAAATTCATCAACCTCTTATCAGAAGTAAAAAAAGACACAAATGACCAATAATTATCACAGATTTTTCCCCTCATCATTTAATTCCCGGATATTGTTTATCATTCTGGGTAAACAAGAGTACAAGCAGGGTGGGAGGAGTCAGCAGTTAAGGTGAAGGTACTAAAAGAAATCCTATAAGGAGATGGTGAGGGGCAGTGTCATATGGGCATAGTGGGGAGCAATATCTTATGGGGATGGTGGGGAAGGGCCAATATTATTGGGGAGTGGTGGCAGTAGGGACAGCAGATGTCTTGACAATAATTTGGATAGCTATATGGTCAGTCAAGTGAACCAACCGCCTAGAGCAGATATCCCGCTATGAAGCAGATCATGTGAACACAGGCAGAATATTTCCTTTATAAATTTCAGCCTGGGCAATGATGCTGTTGAGCCTTTTGTGGCTAAAATATGCTTAAGTGTGTTGCTTTTTAGGAAGCATTTTTCTCCGATAGCTCAGCCCTAATGTCAGGGAGAGTGGCTCTGGCTTCCAGCAGAATTTCCAAGTCCTTGTGGCTTGGCCAGATTCTCGGATCCTTCTTCCACCCACTTTCCTGCTGGTGTTCTCTCTAGAGATCTTTGGTTATTGACACAACCATAAACTCTGATCCCAAATGATCCAGAAATTGTGTGCTTCCAAAAACTACTCTGCCTTTAGAGAATCTGTGTCTTGGTACAATAGAAAGTGGAAAGAGGTGATGTGGGCTGGATATCACCAGCTACAAGGACACCCACCTATGGGAGGATCTCAGATGGCTTCATGTGCTGTACTTTCTCAACTGCCAAAATCATCAGGGAAAAGAGAAACAAAGGGGTGGGATGGAAAAATGCGTAGGGAAGCAGCTCTTGCGGGAATGCACATTTCTGATTGGGGTCACTCTCCTTGCTAGAAAAATCATTACAGCTTTAAATTCATTTTATTTTCCTATTTTTTTAAAGATTTATTTATTTATGCATATAAGAGCTGGGGTATAGGCCAGAGATGTGGAGAGTGAGAGGATTCACCAGAGACAGAGTGGGGAACAAAACAGGTAGGTTGACTGAAGTACACTGCTGAGGGGAGCAGTGGGTGAGACAGGAGAGGTCTGCTGCGCCATTTGGGCTGCTCCCTGGCCAGCTGGGGATCAAACTTGTGCTGCAGAGGAAGCAGATTGCTTCATAATGGGGTGCTTATCCCGTTGCACCATCAAGGGGGACCTTAAATTCATTTTAAAATGAATATCATTTCCAGGTAATTTTGCATGTTATAACACTTAAATAATTTTAAAATATTGTTTTTACCTTGAGGTAATTGGAGATTCACATGCACTTACTAAAAATTATACAGTGATGCTACATAACCCTTGCTCAGCTTTCCTTAATGACTATATCTGTAAAACAACAGCACAGTATCTCCACCAGGATATTTACACTTTCAAGACATGAACTACTCATCACCACAAGGATCTCTCTTGCTGCCCTTTTATTTTATTTTATTTTTTTAAGGATTTATTTATTTATGCATATAAGAACTGGGGTATAGGCCAGAGATGCGGAGGGTGAGAGAATTCACCAGAGCTGGAGTGGGAAACAGAACAGGCAGACTGACAAAATACACTGCTGAGGGGAGCAGCAGGTGCGGCAGGAGAGGTCTGCGAGCCATGTGGGACCCTCACCGGGGATCGAACTGGCACTGCAGAGGCTGTGGGCAGCTTCGCAGGCCAGCACTCAACCGCTGCAACACCAGGGGAGGCCCCTGCTGCCCTTTTAAAACCATAGCTTCCTCCCAGTCTCTCTATAATGTTGTCATTTCAAGAAAGTTATAGAAACAGAATCATATAGTAGTAACCTTTTGAACTTCGCTCAGCATAATTTTCTGGAGAGTCACCCAGATGTTTGCCTGTATCAATGGTCAGCTCTATTTTGTTGCTGTGTCGTATACCACAGTATGAATATACCACAGTTTGTTTAACCATTCAATTAGTGAAAGATACTGGCGAGGCTTCCATTTTAAGAGTTTTACTAATATAAGGGCTAGGGACATTCAGGACCTGGTTTTGTGTAAGCATATCTACATTTCTCTGGGGTAAATGATCAAGGGTTATTATAAAAAATAATAGACAAAAACTCCATTTAAATGAAGTCAGGAGGCTAGAAGAGAGTGTCCATGTGCTTGCTATCAGCAACTACAGGACCCAACATCCCTGTCTAATCCTATGGGAAGTGAGGTTGCTTGCTACTCTAGTGAAGGAAGAACATCCTCCAGAGGAGATCCAGAGGAGGTTGTGGACCCTTGGTTTGGGGATGTGCACAAGACATGAACTTTCCAATCTGGACTTTTCTGTTCATTCTTTTGGAATAATTTCATTTTTTTGTTGGAATAGCAAATTGCTTGTTTGAGGTTGACAAGCCTTCTGGGTTTCATTTTCTAAGAAATGGTAAAACTATCTTCCAGAGCAACTTGCCATTTACATTCCCCATAGCAATAGGGTAGTGATCTAGTCTCTGTAACCTTGCTGGCACTTGCTGGCACTTTTTTTTTTTTTTAAGATTTATTTATTTATATAAGAACTGCGGTACATGCCAGATGCATGGGAGGGTGAGAGAATTCACCAGAGCCAGAGCAGGGACAGAACAGGCAGACTGGCGAAATACACTGCTGAGGGGCACAGCGGGCTTTACTGGAGAGGTCTGCTGCACCATATGGGACCCTGGTCTGCTGGCTGGGATCGAACCAGCTCTGCAGAGACTGCGGGCAGCTTTGCAGCCCAGCGCTCAACCGCTGCACCACCAGGGAGGCCCCTGCTGCCCTTTTAGAACCACAGCTTCCTCCCAGTCTTTCTATAACATTGTCATTTCAAGAAAGTTATAGAAACAGAATCATATATAGTAGTAACCTTTTGAACTTTCCTCAGCATAATTTTCTGGAAAGTCACCTAGATGGGATAGAACCGGCGCTGCAGAGACTGTGGACAGCTTCACAGTGCAGCACTCAACTGCCTGCGCCACCAGGTGAGGCCCCTGCTGTCATTGTTTTTTCTTGTGGGCATTTGCATTGGCATATCTAGATGCATCAATGTGGCTTTACTCTGCATTTCCGTGGGGCCAGCACTGTCCCATCTTTTCATATATTTATTTGCTGCCTGTATATTCTTTTTGCTGAAATGTCTTACACATTTTTGGACCATTTTTAAACTGCATTACTTGCATTTTTATTATTGATTTCTGAGTGTTAATTTATATATTTTAGATACTTGTCTTTTGGTGAATTTGATGCTTTTCAAGTATTTCCTTTTAGTCTGAAAACTGTCGTTTCATCCTTTCAACAGGTCATCTGTAGAGCAGTTTTTAATTTTAATGAGGTTCAGTTTCTCAGTTTTTTCTTTTGATGATTCATGCTTTTTTTTTTTTACATTTTTTTTTAATAGAGGCATGTTTTATTTATTTGTTTGTTTGTTTTTGTTTATACATGCACTGGGTACAGTCAGAAGCGCGGGAGGGTGAGAGAATTCACCAGAGCCAGAGCGGGGAGCAGAGCAGGCAGAAGGAGCGAAGTACACTGCTGAGGGGAGCAGCGGGCGGCAGGAGAGGTCTGTGCGCCATGTGAGACCCTCCTCTGGTGGCCGGGGAGCAGCCGGGGATTGAACCAGCGCGCAGAGGCCGCGGGCAGCTTCGCAACCCAGCGCTCAATCGCTGCGCCACCGGGGAGGCCCTGATGATTCATTCTTATTTTCTCTTTTGCTTTTTCTTTTCTCAAAATAAATTATAGTTTTACATTTTGTATTTAAGACCATGAACCATTTTTAGTAAATTTTTTAGTGTAAGTTGTGAAGTGTAGGTTGAAGGTCTATTTTATCTTTGTTCTTGCATGTCCAATTGCACTGGAACCATTGTCAAAAAGGTGTTCTTCCCCCACTGACTTACTTTGGCACTCTTGTCAAAAATCATTTGGACTTACTGGCACGGGTCTATTTCTGGACTCTCTGTTTTGCCCCGATCTCTATGTCTGGTTTTTGCCAGTACCACCACAAAGTCCTGATTGCTGTTACTACAGAACAAGGCTTTCTTCTGCATAGGCACTGAGGCCGTCCTTCTGCACTTTGACTCAGACTGCAAGAAAACTGCTGTCTACAAGTTAAAAATTGTGTCACTTACAGTTTTTGAAAAAGATGCTCACTGTCTGCAGGGTATGCCATATTGCTAAGATCTTGCCCAGGTTTGCTCACCTTTCTGAATTTTATAATCAAGTTTCCTTGCTCCCACACCTGAAAACAGGTTAGAAAGATGGGAAAATACTCACACACACACACACACACACACACACTCACAGAAGTAGAGATATAAGGTGAAAGCCCAGTCAACCCCACTTCTCTGGGAAATTCTTCAACTCAGGTCAACCGCAGAGAAAACTTTTAGAAAATCTCTACTGTTTCCAAGGTCAAAAGCATTGTGGTGACATCCAAGAAGTTCCATTATATAAAAAAATTATACTAGTGAGAGACATTAGGGAGGGAAATTTCAGCCATGGAATAGGGTCCTCTAGTTTCAGAGGCTGTCACAAATTCATTTAATGTTTACCTGAATTCTGAAGTTCTGATGAAACAATAAATTAACCTCCACACTAGTGCAGAGAGTGACGCTCTCTTAGGTGTGGCTCACCGCTGGATGTCAAATGCAATTTGGACCCTTTGACTTCCACCCAAGAAATATTTTATGGGATGCCAGTAAATTCATGGAATTAAACAGAAACACTTGAATCTGCTCTCCCCTCCACTGGTCCCCTCAAAATCATTCAACTGCTGAGTGCATCAGCTTTATGGTACATGATTAATTACTTAGGACACATGTACAGGTTGCAACACCAGAATGAACCCAAGACAGATATGTACATACTAGCTGCTGAGAAAACAGATTCAATCTTTTACCAAGGATGAAGTGAGTCTCTACAGGAAGCTACGTTGACATTATTCCTTGAGAATAGCCACCTACTTACTTGAAAAAGAGGTGATGAGGGTCGCTAACCTCAGGGGTGACTTCTTACATACAATAACTGTACCCCAGTTCTTGTGTGTATAAATAAATAAATCTTTAAAAAAATAAAAATTGGAGTTTTGCTGCCACACACCAAGGAATTAAGAGAATCTTGAACAGATCCTCCCCTAGTACCTTCAGAAAAAACACGACCCCATTACATGGCAGTCTTGGACTTCTGGACCTCAGAACCTGAAGACAATGCCTATCTTTGTTATAGCAAATCTAGCAAACTAATAGGGTGTTTTCCTTATTATTTTGGGAAGTTGTAATTTTTAAGACTGCAAGCTGAAATAGAAATTTCTTCAAAAAGAAATCCGCTGATAGGTCTTTAAGAATTCAACTTTCTTGGACTTCTCTAGGAGATAATTTGATTCAAGTAAATAAATTATGTCTTCATAGTTACACAGAAGTCTGGTTTGTATCCATAGTGCCTCAAGCACTATTCTAGCACATGTCTAAATAAAAAGGAATTAACAATAATATTTCAACTTTGTCCAAGCTATGTCTGCCAGGAGACAATGAATCAGCAACTACAAAATGTTCCTTCTGAGACGTTATCACAACCTGACTTAATGTAATCCATGATAGCAGAGAAAATTTACCTCAGAAGCCTGGTTACTTTTACAATTCTGTCTGGTTATTTCAACTTTCTCTATATTAAGTATTTGTAAATCATATGTAAATAGCTCTTTTAAATTTATTTATTTATTTATTTTTAAAGATTTATTTATTTATATACACAAGAACAGGGGTACAGGCCAGATGTGCGGGAGGGTGAGAGGATTCACCAGAGACAGAGCAGGGTACAGAACAGGCAGACCGACGAAATACACTGCTGACGGGAGCAGCGGGCACGACAGGAGAGGTCTGCAGCACCATGTGGGACCCTCACCGGCCTGCTGGGATCGAATCAGTGCTGCAGAGGCTGCTGACATCTTCATAGCGCAGCGGTCAACTGCCTGTGCCACAGGGGAGGCCCAGCTCTTTTAAATTTCATTAGCTTTTCTTGTATGTCCTTCAAGAAAAAAAGTTCCAAGATAGACACACACACACACAAGCTTAGAAAACTCTGAACTACTAAAATGAATCTTTTTTTTTTTTTTTTAAAGATTTATTTATTTATTTATACAAGCACTGGGACAGTGAGAAGCATGAAAGTGGGAGAGACTTCACCAGAGCCAGAGCGGGGAACAGAACCGGCAGACGGACGAAATACACTGCTGAGTGGAGCAGTGGAAGCTGCAGGAGGGGTCTGCAGCACTATGTGGGACCCTCGCCGGGTAGCCGGGGATCAAACCAGTGCTACAGAGGCTGTGGGAAGCTTCGCAGCCCAGCGCTCAACCACTGCACCACCAGGGGAGGCCCTGAATCTTTTTTTTTTTTTTTTTTAGATTTATTTTACTTTTTATTTATACAAGCACTGGGTATAGTCAGAAGCGCGGGAGGGTGAGAGAATTCACCAGAGCCAGAGCCGGGAGCAGAGCAGGCAGAAGGAGCGAAGTACACTGCTGAGGGGAGCAGCGGGCGGCAGGAGAGGTCTGCGCACCATGTGGGACCCTCCGCTGGTGGCCAGGGAGCAGCCGGGGATCCAACTGGTGCCACAGAGGCTGCGGGCAGCTTCGCAACCCAGCGCTTAACCGCTGCGCCACCGGGGAGGCCCTGAATCTTTTTTTTTTTTTAAAGATTTATTTTATTTATACAAGAGCCGGGGTACAGGCTAGATGCGTGGAAGGGTGAGAGAGGATTCACCAGAGACGGAGAGGGGAACAGAACACGCAGACTGACGAAATACACTGCTGAGGGGAGCAGCGGAGGCGACAGGAGAGGTCTGCTCACCATGTGGGTTGCTCCGAGGACAGCGGGAATCAAACCAGCACTACAGAGGCTGTGGACAGCTTCACAGCACTGCGCTCAACCACCTGCACCACCAGGGAGACCCTAAAATGAATTTTATCCCACAATTTTGACAGTACTATTTTGTCATTTCTCTGCTTGAATAATACAATAGCTCCTTTTAAAAAGGTTTTTCACTAGGAAATACATTCAAATTCACAAAAAATGTGCAACAATTATTCAATGAATTCAATATATCCTTTATTCAGAATCACCTATTAGAATTCTTCCCTATTTATCATCTGCCTTCTTTTTACCTAAACACATAGTCCATTAGCTTGTTTTTGCTGAATATTCAAGTTATTACATGTTTACTGAGCTCCGTCTACTGAAGAAGGAAATGAGATAGAAAGAAAAAAAAACGAGGGCTTCCCCGGTGGTGCAGCGGTTGAGCGCTGGGTTGCAAAGCTGCCCTTAGCCTCTGCAGCGCCGGTTCGAGCCCCAGCTGCTCCCCGGTCCCACATGGCGCGCAGACCTCTCCTGCCGACCGCTGCTCCCCTCAGCATTGTGCTTCGGTCCTTCTTCCTGCTCTGCTCCCCGCTCTGGCTCTGGTGAATTCTCTAGCCCTCCCACGCTTCTGACTGTACCCAGTGCTTGTATAAATAAATAAATAAACAAACAAATAAATAAATCTTTAAAAAAAAAAGAAAGAAAGAAAAAAAAAAAACCGAGGGCCTCCCTGGTGGTGCAAGGCATTAGATGCAACCTATGAAGCTCTCGCACAGCCTTTGCAGCACCAGTTCGATCCCCAGCAGACCAGGGAGCAACCCATATGGTGCAGCAGACCTCTCCTGACGCGCCTGCTACTCCCCACAACAGTGTACTTCGGTTGACCTACCTGTTCTGTTCCCCACTCTGTCTCTCGTGAATCCTCTCACCCCCCACACCTCTGGCACATACCCCAGCTCTTGTATGCATAAATAAATAAATCTTAAAAAAATAAGAAAGAAAGAAAATGAGATGTGACTCAGCTAGTAAGGACTGACTAGAATCACTTTCCTATATAATAAGAATAAGCATGTTCCTATATAATGAGTGAATCTGGAGAACCATGAGGAAGTGTGCACTTTCCTGGGCAACACCATTTTAATTAAATATTTGCATCATTAATGGGAGAGACACAATGTATTATTGGTGTTTGGTGGTAGGTGCACTATGGTAATGTGAGAGAGGGGTGAGTGCAAGAATCTCAAAATATAAACAATGATGTTAACCAACACTGTCTCAATAATTAAAACAAAAAGATTCCATTTGGTTTCTCATGAAACAACACATCAGACTGCATATAAGTGACCCAGAGCTTTGCCTATAATTTTGACTCCATTTTTTCCAAGTTCTAGAAATAGTGTGTCTTCTTGGTGGCTATGGTTGCTTTCAAGTCAACGTTGTCCATCATGAGACCCTCAGCTGTTGGAATTATGCCTGGCACAAAAATATTTGGCAAATGAATGAGTCTTGAAATTCAGTTTTAATAATTGATGTTAAACCCAGACAGAATGCTTATTGTTTGCAGACCCTGATATTTATGACTCTCAATGTCCCTCTCCCCTATGGGAGAGGCTTTGCAAGTGTCCTTTTACACATCTGAACATTAACACCTGAAAGATATGAAGGGATTAAGTCACTTGTACAACGTCCACCCAGGTAGTGATTAAACCTGAATTTTATTCAGCAGACCCATGTCCATCAGACTTCACAGGACGTGCATATTATGTGCATGTTCAGGCTGAGTTGGTATTTCCTTGAACAAACGCTTCATGAACTCTCTTCTCAAGGATTCAAGCCTGGTGTAGTCACATAGCTTGAACCATCTGTTTGAAAGTTCTTTGAATCACTGAAGATTCAGTAAGTTGGGTCTCAAGATCCCAACTATGACAGAAATTCCTAGAGATGAGAAGAAGCTCAGCAAGTTTCCTTGGCTGTCAGGTTTCTGTGATGCAGGCTCTCTGTCTACACTAGGGAAAAACAAGTGACTCCAAACCTTCATGATTTCCCACAAACTGGCCAAGTTAAGGCATGAAGCAGAATGGAAGCCCGGGCCCTTGATGACTTCTTGCAATCAAGGCCCACTGGGCTTTAGACACAACATTTCTGAAGCCAGAGTTCTAGGACATGGTGTGCCATTCCTCTGTACATGCCTGTGCTGACCTACGAGGAACCCAGATGCAGAAATTGCACACAGATAGAACATTCCAACTTCCCTCCTGGTAAATGGGTGCGAAGAAATTACCCTTGAAAAGGGCAAAAAACCACCCTGACCCACTGTAACCTGAGGTCAGTTCCTGTATTACTCAAGTGTATTCAAAAAAGTGAATCAAAGGTGGGGGAAAAAGCCTGTCTGGCATTTCTAAGTTGCACCTGTATCTCAGTGACCTGAGGGAGCGAGGCCTGGGAGCCCCAGGAAAATCCTTCTGGAAAAATCCTTCTGCTCAGTGAGAAACCCCCACTGGCTTGGGGCTTTTCTTCTGGTACAAACTGACAGAGCTGAAGAGAAAGAGCCAAGGGATGTTACAGGAGCTGAGCTGGCAACCCCACAGCATTTTGCTGCAGTGAGTCACTTAGAAAATACAAAGAACAATAGAATTTGTAGGTGGTTATTGATAGCGCTAAGCCTCTACTCTTTCCAGTTAATAAAGATACAGATCTTAGTTATTAATGGTAAAGATGAAAAAATAGCAGCCTCAAGTTAGGAAATTCAAATGGGTTCTTTTCTCGGATCACATCATATAAAAACAGATCTATTCTGGGAAGCCTAGTTTGCTGGACCCGTTTGAATGCCAAGTACATTCTGTGTTCTAGCCCACTCGTGGTCAGCTATACTCACATTTTGCAGAAACATGAGTTCTACAGGCACAGACACACAGGGAGCCAGGTGAGAGATCTGCCCCTGGCAACACTGGCTTATTGCAGTAAGTTGAGAGATAGGTCTATTAGCCTCCATTATCAGTGGGTGACATTATTTTCTCAGTCTTAGGAAATTAGCCTAATGAATATAGTAGTGATTGTACCAGAATTCACACAGGCTATGTTGTTTACAAAACTACCAATCATACTATAAACTTAAACTTAAGTTGAAGCTCCCTCTAGCTATACAAGTTAGTAAATATATAAACAAGAAAAGTGTGCATAGTTTGTATGTGCATGCAAGCATGAGTCTGTGTGTTTTGTTATTTGAACTGCATTCCTAGTTATTAAGTATGAGAAGGGAAACAGCCCTTACTAAGAGTGAAATTATCTATATCCCTTTAAAGAGTTATTGTGGTATTGTACCATTAGACATAAGGCAGACTACTGAGATATAATCTTATTTTGAAAAAATTATATCAATTTGTTCATATTAAGAGTTACAAGTGGGTTACTAGTGGGTCCTGATAGGATAGATACTGCTTTCCTTCCCGGGTGGGGTTAGACATAAACACTCAGTGCTAAAAAAAAAAACTTAAAATAGCACCCCAATTTGGAGGGCCCACCATTGTCCTTTCTTCAGACTAGTTGAAAATGGGCAGAAAGATACCCTACCCAGATAATTGGTTTGATGAAGAATTAGAACATGCCATTAAAACATCAATTGTCCAAAATATGGAGAAGTAAAAGCATGAGTGTTGGCTGACACGGTTTCACCAGCTTCACCAGTGTGAGCTCATCACACTCATCATGAACATGAGGGAGCTACAAGACTGTCCCCATGGAGGGAAGTCTCAATTTTTTCTGGTGAATCTGGGGATGAGGACTGGGGGAGGAGGTTGCTCACATGATTATCTTCTTCCTAGGGAGGGGGTGCAACAATAATGAATATACTTGCTTTTCCTCTTTCTTCCCCAGTTCATCTCAATCCTTTCTTTTTTCTAACTGGGGTAATAGTCCTATAACCAGGATTGCACATACAAGGGATGGAAACAAAGATGATCCCTAATCCAGAGAGGGCAGCTATATTTTAAAACGTCTCAGAATTCCTAAGGGTTGCATGGGGCGGGGTGTGCTTCCACCCATCTGACAAAACTGGGGCTGACACTGAATGTGCTATAAAAAGATAAGTAGGAATGGCTGTGGAATTAAATGCAAACATGAGGAAATCAAATGATAACTTCCTCAACATTTTGGTGAAGGCTATTAATATATTTTCAAATATTTAAAAATTCCTAATATAAAATGCATATTAATCGCATATAAATGCAATTCCTAATATAAAATGCATATATTCATGGGCTACTATTCTTTGCACTTGATGATGGATTCTATTTGCCAGTGTTTTATTTAGATTTTTTTTTCATATCAAAATCATTGGGATGGGTATGTATTTGTATTGTCTTTCACTATTTGTGATATTTTAGTCCAATTTTGATACCAATATATTTCTCTATTTTATAAAAACATATCTGGAAGCTTTTTCCTCTAGATCTACTATCTGAAACAGTTTTAAGAGCATTTGGAACTATATCCTTAATAGTTTAGCGTATTTCACCTCTGGGCAAAGACGCTTTCAGGAAGATGTGTGTTCAAGTACATAAGGATTTAGAAATCTCTACTCAGGTCAGCCTAGCGGGTAAGTATGTACAGCCATCCTCTCTTCCCAAATGTTTATAATTTTCTCTTTTCCCTTTGTATACATATTGTACTATGTTTATTGTACTCATTTTCCATCATATTTAGCTATACATTAACTAATAATTTAACTATTTGTTAAAAGAATCATTTCTTGGATTAATTTATACTTTCTGCTGATTTAATTCAGTTACATTTTCATCTTTGCAAATTCCTTCTGCTTTGCTTAGTTTGTGTGTGAGTGCATGTGCATGTGATATTTTCTCCTATTTGAATTTCATGCATACTGCACTTTACTTTCATTTTTGTTGCTCCATTGAATACACCATAGATTTTTCTCTAGACTCCAATTTAGCAGAATGAAAATCTCTTTGTCTCAATCAGGGAATCAAGAAATAACAATAGTAATATTAGAGTAAGAATAAAAACACATAGTGCCATCTAAAAGTGTTGATTAATTTTTCATTATTTTTTCATATTACAAAGATATTAAGTGGAATTCTATCTTTTTTCTTTTCATATATACTTTTTTCTATTTTTACATAGCTGATGATTGTTTCTTTTTACCAAAAAATTATGTTTTCTTATATTTTGCCTAATTTTCTACTGATGTGAACATTTAAATAGTTTTTAATAATTTAAATAATAACTAAAAATAACTTTTAAATAATTTAAATAACAATTTTAACATCTTGGAGGTGACTTGATTTTTGTGGGTAGTGAAAGTATTTTGATAGCAAGAGGATTATATCTATTTTCTAAATTCAGTAACTTTATAAGAATTGACCTGGTTTTAGGGTCTCCCTGGTGGCCTACAGGTTCAGTCTCAGTGCTATCTATCACTGCTACAGCCTGAGTTGGATCACTGTTCAGGGAGCTAAGCCACATACCCACATAAGATGCAGCAGACCTCTCCTGTCTCACCTGCTGCTCCCCTTAGCAGTGTATTTCAATAAATTTGCCTGTTCTGTTGCTCCCCACTGTGTCTCTGGTGAATCCTCTCAACCTCCCCTGAAACTTTGGCCTACACCACAATTCTTCTATACAAACAAAAAAAGAAGAGAATTTGTTCCTGTTTTAAGATTTGAATCAATTTCTATCCTGAAATATTACTCCAATTGAAATATGTAGATCTGCCTCTTCTGTTCCCCACTCTGGCTCTGGTGAATTCTCTCACCCTCCCGTGCTTCTGACTGTACCCAGTGCTTGTATGAATAAATAAATAAGTCTAAAAAAAAAAATAAAAATAAAAACAAGGTAAAATGTGAAAAAAAAAAGAAATATGTAGATCTATATCTTTATTTCAGGAAAGTTTTTTAAGATTTATTTTTATTTATTTATGCATACAAGAATTGGAGTATAGGTCAGAGGTACAGGGCTGAGGATTCACCAGAGACAGAGTGGGGTGCAGAATAGGCAGATTGACTGAAATACACTGCTGAGGGGAGCAGCGGGCGAGACAGGAGAGGTCTGCTTCATCATGTGGTTAGCTCCCTGCCTGGGGATGGAAATCATGCAGCAGTGGCTGGTGATAGCTTGATTGTGCTGAGACTTAAGCCCTGTGCCACCAGGGAGGCCCCAAAAGATTTTTTAAATACATCTTGAAGTATTTTTTTCTGTTAAACTTTTCTTTTTATTTTTTAAGGTAGAGGGAGATACCAGTTATACATATCCTTTTACAGTCTTATGCATGTTCATCTTTGTCTGACTACCACATACATTCTTTTACACAAATACTAAATAAATTTATTTTGACTTTTTAAAAATCTGAATTTGTTTAGTTTTTTCAAATATCCCATGTATCTTTCACTTTCCTTTCTGTGAGGGAAAAAAAATGAATAGGTATGAAACCATGCAAATTTGGGGGATGTCATGGTTTGTGGGTCCTCACCTGTGTCCTTGCAACTGCAAGACACCACTCAGGCTCAGAGTGCAACAAACAACAAGGTTGATTAACAAGGGGAAATTGGGAAAAAGGAAAAAGTTTCTAAGGTCACATGGCTGGCTGTCCATACCCTACAACAGTGTCCAGTAGTTCAAACCAAAAGTTGCTCATATAAGATGATTTTGTCCTTTCAATGAGAGCTTGGAGCTATTGACACACTGATGAGTGGTGAAACAGGACCCAATTCACAGTGGAAGCTGGAGGTGATCATAGGTGACACTTCTGAGGTAGCTCTGTAGTCAGCACCAGCAATCTGAAGGCTGGGGTGGGCAGTGATGGACACCAGATAGTGATACCGTTCATGCTGGAGGCAGGGATGGTGCTTAGGCAGTAGTGGACAGGTCTTAGAGTGACTGGGCAAAGGTCAGCTATGCCAGTCCATACCAGTCAGATCAGCAGGTGGTGATGTGGATGATCAGGCACTAGTGTTATAGCTCTGAAGAGGCACCAGGCACAGGTCAAAGGTTGATAGATCTTACAGAGATGGTGCCAGAGGATCAGGCACTAGTGCACCACTCTTTCAGAGGTACCACAGATATTTTTGCCACCATTTAAAACTGGAAGTCACGGGGGGGGGGGGGTGCGGAGCAACATGGCGGCGAGGAGACGCTGCGAGTAAGATCTCCCATTAAAAAAAGTTAATAGGGAGGAAAAGCGGCAGGTCCCAGTGAGAACTGGGACACGGAAGATAAACGGGTGACTCCAGCAAACTGCCCGAAGAAGAAAGTGGCCATAAAAGAGGACCAGAAGGGAGGGAAGCGCAGAACCCTGCTCCCCTCCCCCGCCCACAAAGTCGGCACTCTCCGACCAGCAGAGAGGAGGGAAACAACAAACTAAAACGGCCAACAAGAACAAAGGATGCAGCAAGCAGGACTGTGAGTGGAAAGGAACTATTTCAGCCACCACACCCTGCAGGATCCGCCGAGGAGGTGAGCTCCAGGCGCCATTAAAGAGAGACCCCGCCCCCCAGGAGGAGGCCAGCACCAGCACACAGCCCCGGCCACCCGGTAAGCTTGCCCTGAAAAGCGGCGCGCTGGAAAAGCAGACGCGGATTGGGATGACGCGGATCGGGATTGCGTGGAAAAGCGGCATGGATCACGCTGAAAAGCAGTGCAGTTGAAAAGCAAACGCGGATCCGGATCGGATCGCAGCTGCCCAGGTCCCCGCGCCTGCGACCTAGGCTTGCGGGAAGACACGCGGAGGCCCTCCCTGAGTGAGCAGGAACCAGGCGCCCAGGCAGGGGAGCGGGATTCAAAAGGCGCCATTCCCGCGCCACTGATCTGGGCTACAGCCCGCGTCCTGGAACTGAGGGCTTTGGAACTGAGACCCGGGGCACGAAATTAGGGGCGTGGGTTCCCCACGACGGTGGGGCACAAGGCAGACACAGCACCCCAAAGCTGTTGAGGTGTACCCTACCATCCCCGCTCTGTTCCCTGTCCCACGGGGTGGAAAATCAGCTCCCCAAGGGCTCTAGGAGAGATCTCTGGCGCCACCTAGCGACTTGAAGCCAGCAGAGACCCCTGAAGGAGCCAGTGGCCAGCTGGGGAGTTAGCCCACACCGGGCCCCTTCCTACCAGTAGTCTGAGCCCACAGGGAGAGCGAGCACCCACAGCCGGGGCAGACCAGGCGCGCAGAAGAGTGTGCCTGAGACCGGACGCGCAGGGAGTGTGTCCCACAACACCATTTTAGAACAGGGACATTTCTTCAGTAAAGACTACATGCAGAAGGCTTCCTCAGGAGCCAGAGGTGATCGGGGGAAGTTCGCCCACACCAGACCCCCTCTGGCCTGCAGTCCAAGCCCAGAGGGGGAGCTGGAACCCACCGCTGGGGCAGACCAAGCGCACAGGGGAGTGTGTCCCCACAGCGGCATTTGAGAACAGGGACCTTTCTCCAGTAAAGACTGCTTGAAACTGACAGATGACTCCTGGAGGAACCAGAGGGTTGCAGAGAAGCCCACCCAAGATGCCGGCCAGTCCCAACAACACAGTGTCCCAACGCATACAGCAAATTAGAAAACAGACAGTAGGGAGGAGAAGAACCACACGCAACCTAGCAACTCTCCAGAGAAAAAGCACACCACAAAAAGAAAACCAGCCCCCAGATTGCAACGACAATAACTTGGAAGAATTTCTGAGCCTTCCAGAAAGAGAATTTAAAATTGCCGTGATTAAAAAACTGACAGAAGTCATAAAGGAAAACAATGATAAGGGAAAAATAATCAACGATCAGAAGAATGCAATTGAGTCCCTAGAGAGGGAAAACAATGGTCAGAAGAAAGAAATTGAGTCCCTAAAGAGGGAAGTAAAAGAAATGCAGGAGATCAAAGAATTAATGGAAGAACTAAAGAATTCTGGGAAAAGCAATGAAAGCAGAATAGATGAAATGGAAGAACGAATAAGTAATCTTGAAGACACAGAAATAAAAAGAACCAAAACAGAAAAGGAAAGAGAAGTACGAAGGAAAAAGAACGAAGAAAGACTTCGGGAACTATCTGACTCCATGAGGAAAGGAAATATAAGAGTTATAGGAATACCAGAAGGAGAGGAGAGAGATGTAGGAACAGAGAAAATATTCAAAGAGATAATTGAAGAGAACTTCCCAAATGTGAAGAAGGAGCTGAAAATTGATATACAAGAAGCAAGAAGAACACCAAACTTCCACGACGAAAGGAAAAATACAGCAAGACACATAATAGTAAAGCTCCCAAGAATCCAGGACAAGGAAAAAATAATGAAGCTAGCAAGAGGGAAGAAACAGATAACATTCAAAGGAAAGCCAATCAGGCTGACATCAGACTTCTCCGAAGAAACACTATGGGCAAGGAGAGAGTGGAGGGACATAGTCAACAGACTCCAAGAAAACAGATGCCAACCAAGAATACTCTATCCCGCAAAGCTCTCCTTCCTCTTTGAAGAAAGAATATGGACCTTCCCAGACAAACAGAAACTCCGGAATTTCATTACAACTAAACCCCCACTCCAAAAAATACTACAAGGAGTCCTAAAGCCAGAACCTCAGAGGGACGAATAACAATGAAAGAAGGCCAAAAAAAAAGTTATTAAAAGAATAAATAATTAAAATCAAAGGAAAGACAAACACAATGGCAAATACAGATGCTAACATATCAATATTAACTCTAAATGTAAATGGACTAAACTCTTCAATAAAAAGACATAGAGTTGCAGCCTGGATTAAGAAACAAAACCCAACCTTTTGCTGTCTCCAGGAAACACATTTAGCTACAAAAGATAAAAGTAGGCTCAAAGTTAAAGGATGGAAAACAATCCTACAAGCAAATGGACCAAAAAAGAAAGCAGGAACAGCTATACTTATATCAGATAAAACAGATTTCAAACTCAAAAAGATAAAAAGAGACCCCAATGGTCACTACATTATGATCAAGGGGACAACACTTCAAGAAGAAATAACACTCATTAACATATACTCACCAAACGAAGGAGCACCAAAATATATCAGACAACTGTTGTCCTCTCTGAAAACAGACATCAGAGAAAACACATACGTAGTGGGAGACTTCAACACACCACTATCAACAATGGATAGATCAACAAGACAAAAAATAAGTAAAGAAACCAAAGCTCTAAATAAGGACCTAGAGCAATTGGGCTTAACAGACATCTATAGAACACTAAACCCCAAAAAAACGGAGTACACATTTTTCTCAAGCGCACACGGATCATTCTCCAGGATCGATCACATACTGGGGCACAAGACAAACATCAACAGATACACCAAGATTGAAATCATATCAACCATCTTTTCTGACCATGAAGGCATCAAACTAGAAATAAACCATAAAAAGAAGGCAAGGAACTTTCCTACCTCGTGGAGATTAAAAACCACACTACTGGAAGACCACTGGACTAATGAGGAGATCAAAGAATAAATTAAAAAATTATTTTAATTGAACGACAAGGAGGACACCAATATCCTAAATGTATGGGATGCAGCAAAAGCAGTAATAAGAGGAAAATATATAGCAATAGAAGCTCACATGAAGAAATAAGAAAGAACTCAAAGAAACAACCTAATCTCGAAGCTCAAAGATCTAGAAAAAGAACAACAAAAAAACCCCAAAACCAGTAGAAGAAAAGAAATAATAAAAACCAAAGCAGAAATAAATGAAATTGAAACTAAAAAAACAATCCAAAAGATCAATGAAACCAAGAGCTGGTTCTTTGAAAAAATCAATAAAATAGATAAACCCCTAGCCAGGCTCACAAAGGAAAAAAGGGAGAAAGCACAAATAAACAGGATCATCAATGAAAGAGGAGAAATCACAACAGACACAGCAGAAATCAAAAGAATAATCAGTAACTACTATGAACAGTTATATGGAAACAAGTTTAACAATCTAGAGGAGATGGACAAATTCCTACAACTCTACAATCACCCAAAGCTAGATAAAGAAGAAATAGAACACCTAAACAGACCAATTAAAATTAGCGAAATTGAAATGGTAGTCAAAAACCTCCCCAAAAACAAAAGCCCAGGACCTGATGGATTTACAAGTGAATTCTACCAAACATTCAGAGACGAATTAGTGCCTATCCTTCACAAACTCTTCCAAAAAATTGAGAAGGAAGGGACAATACCAAACACGTTCTATGAAGCCAACATTACACTAATACCAAAACCGAACAAGGACAACACAAAAAAGGAAAACTACAGGCCAATCTCCCTAATGAACACTGATGCAAAAATCCTCAATAAAATTTTAGCTATCAGAATCCAACAATGTATCCATAAGATAATTCACCACGACCAAGTAGGATTCATTCCAGGGACACAAGGATGGTTCAACATCCGAAAATCAATCAACGATATCCAACACATCAACAAAAAGAAATATAAAAACCATATGATAATATCAATAGATGCTGAGAAAGCTTTCGACAAAGTGCAACACCCATTCATGATAAAAGCCCTTGAAATTCTTGGGATACAAGGAACATACCTCAACATCATAAAGGCCATCTATGACAAGCCAACAGCCAGTATCATTCTCAATGGTGAAAAGCTGAAAGCAATTCCATTAAGATATGGAACAAGACAAGGATGTCCACTCTCACCACTGCTTTTCAATATAATACTGGAAGTCCTAGCCAGGGCAATAAGACAAGAGAAAGACATCCAAGGAATCCAAATAGGAAAAGAAGAAGTCAAACTATCACTATTTGCAGATGATATGATATTATACATAGAGAACCCCAAAAACTCCACAGAAAAACTAATTCAACTCATCAATCAGTTCAGTAAAGTGGCAGGATACAAAATCAACACGCAAAAGTCAGTAGCCTTCCTATACACAAACAATAAATCTGAAGAAGAAGAAATCAAAAAAACCATCCCTTTTGTTATTGAAACAAAAAAAATCAAATATTTGGGAATAAATCTAACAAAAGAGGTAAAGGACCTATACAAAGAAAATTATAAAACACTGTTAAAAGAAATAGAAGAAGACACAAAGAAATGGAAAGACATCCCCTGCTCATGGATTGGAAGAATAAACATTATTAAAATGGCCATCCTACCAAAAGCAATCTACAGATTCAATGCTATTCCAATCAAAATTTCAATGTCATTCTTCAAAGAAATAGAACTATTATTGATGAAATTCATATGGAATCACAAAAAACCCCAAATAGCCAAAGCTCTCCTGAAAAAAAAAGAAGGGAATGGAGGCATCACACTCCCAGACTTCAAACTATACTACAAAGCCATAATCATCAAAACTGCATGGTATTGGAACAAGAACAGACATACAGACCAATGGAATCGAATAGAAAATCCAGAAATAAACCCACAGATTTATGGTCAACTAATCTTTGACAAAGGAGCAAAGACTATGCATTGGAGCAAAGAAAGTTTGTTCAATAAATGGTGCTGGGAAAACTGGGTCGCTACATGCAAAAGAATGAAGCTTGACCACTACCTCACACCATACACAAAAATCAACTCAAAATGGATTAAAGAACTAGACATAAGACCTGAAACCATAAAATATATAGAAGGAAATATAGGCGAAACACTACGTGATTTGCACATCAAAGACATCTTTACAGACACATCACCCAAAGCAGTGATAGTGAAGGCAAAGATAAACAGCTGGGACTACATCAAATTAAAGAGCTTCTGCACAGCAAAAGAGACAATAACAAAAACAAAGAGAAACCCCACCAACTGGGAGAACATTTTTGCACCCAACACTAATGATAAAGGACTGATCACAAAAATCTGCAAAGAGCTGATGAGACTCAGCAACAACAAAGAAAATAATCCAGTCAAAAAATGGGCAGAAGAGCTTAAAAGAAACTTCTCTGAAGAGGAAATGCAAATGGCCAACAGGCATATGAAAAAATGTTCAACATCACTTGTCATCAGGGAAATGCAAATCAAAACTACCATGAGATTCCATCTTACACCAGTGAGAATGGCACATATTAAAAAAACTAGCAACAACAAATGTTGGCGAGGGTGTGGAGAAAAAGGAACTCTTCTACACTGTTGGTGGGAGTGCAAACTGGTCCAACCACTGTGGAAAGCTGTGTGGAGATTTCTGGACCTACTAAACATAGAGCTTCCATATGATCCAGCAATTCCACTCCTAGGTATTTACCCAAAGGACACAGAAACATCAATTCCAAAGAGCACCTGCACCCCTATGTTTATAGCAGCACTGTTTACAATAGCTAAGCTTTGGAAACAACCCAAATGCCCAAAAATAGATGACTGGATCAAGAAGATGTGGTACATATATACCATGGAATATTACTCAGCATTCAAAAAAGATAAACACATGCAATTTGCAGCAACATGGATGGCGCTGGAAGGGATCATGCTCAGTGAAATAAGCCAAAAAGAAAAAGAAAAATACCGGATGGTCTCACTCATAGCAGGAATCTAGAAAACTTAAATAAGGGACCAGGAAAATGAATAACTATGAGAAAGTGAAAATCAAAATCAACAAAAAGTTATGAACCAGAGACACTTTTAGGGGGGTGGGGGCGGGAGGGGAGGGATTGGGGTCAGAATGGGGGGGCTGCAATTGTATGGGGAATATAACAATAAAATTTATTATCTAAAAAAAAATAAAAAAAAACATTTAGTGTAAAAAAAAATAAAGTTTTATTGGCACATTAAAAAAAATAAAACTGGAAGTCACATCATACATTTAGTTCATCATCAGTATTACTAATCATTGGAGAATGCTTGTGCAAATAGACCTCAGGATTTGAAACAACAACTATTTTGAATCTCCTTTAGTACTTAAAAAAATGCTATCAAGAAAACTGATAAAATTAATTTTTCACTTGTTTATTCCAGTAACAGAAACACCCACCAAGGGACTATCTTCTTCCCTGGCCTCCAATGTATTATTAGATTTTTTTTCTAGAAGAGGGAGCTGTAGGCTGTCAGATAAGCCATTAATCTTCAACAGAAGTTCATCTACTAGATCTGCAAATTCATCCAGATAATAACTCTAAAGGGAAGAAAATTAGAATAGTTAATGCATCCAAGGACCTAATTTTTCTTCTTTCCTCATTATCTGAAGTATTTCATGGTATGGACTTAGATGAGATTGTACTTTATTAGAAAACACACTGCACCCAGGAGTCAGGACCCAGGTGCTGGGCCTAAATCTTCACATCTCAGTTCCCCCATTCATGATGTCATATGCAAGTATGCATATCCACACCACATTCATGATCTCTTACACAGGTCTGTACATAAGTGTTATGATTCATAATGTCTACATGAAGGACTATTAAATGGATTTAAAGGTGATAAAGTTTGGGAAAGTACATTATAAACTATGAAGTCCTATAAAAACGGGCAATATGATTACAAATAATTGGCTTTTTAACTATGCTGGGTGATGCCTATGTATCGGCATAGAAAATAGTTGGGTGTTAAGTGGACAAATTCTTGCATTTAGGTCAGGGTTGATGATACTTAAACACTTTACCTAATGCTCCATGTTTTGGTGAGAGTTTTGATCTAGTAACAGGAACCAAAAGTGAACGACTAAGTCAAAGCATCTGTGTTGGGCATGTGTTGGGTGTGGAGAGAAACATACAAACTCCATCTTTCCAACCTTATAGATCATTCTAAGGACATAATGAGTTAAAAGAGGAAACTGTGTTTGATAATCTATAAAGTGTTAGGAATTATAAGTGAAAATTCTGTGATTTGCAACATTTGGCACAGAATCATAATTATGATGTAATAACTAAAAAGCAAAATCCTAAAATAAATTCAGCATCTTGAACATGTTATTTACTCATTAACCCAATATCCCACAGCTTACGTGATCTTCAGCCACTTCATTCTCTTCCACTTCAGACCTTCCTAGTCCCAGAAGGATGAGCGCCTTCCCCCAGATGCAGGCAGTCACATCTTTAAGTCTCACAAAAAAAATTCTTTGAAAAGATTTTCTTTTGGGGGCAAAAATCATGAGATAACCCCTCATCTGGGGAAGAGAAAAAATAAAGATAAATTTTGTGTTAGCAAATAAAAAAGAAGCTTTGTTTCAAGAAAATGAGGTTTATATCTGATGATGTCATTTTGTGAACATTTAAAAAATAGCAATTGCTTAGCAAAAATCATCATGAAAAAGTCTCTTACGAATGAAACTAAATTCTACCTAAAAGAATAATGGACATTAGGCCTCCCTGGTGGTGCAAGGGGTTAAGCAACACTATGAAGAAGTCCGCAGCCTCTGCAGCATGAGTTCGATGCCCGGCCGGCCCGTGAGAAACCCACCTGGCGAAGCAGACCTCTCCTGTCTTGCCCGCTGCTCCCCTCAGCAGTGTATTTCAGTCAGTCTGCCTGTTCTGCTCCCCACTCTGTCTCTGGTGAATCCTCTCACCCTGCATCTCTGGTCTGTACCTCAGGTCTTTTATGCATAGTAAATAAATCTTTAAAAAAAGAATAATGGACATTAAATTATAAAGGATATCTCAATATTAACATGATATGCGTATCTGTATCTCAGTTTTGAGTCTTCTGGTGAGCCCTGCCATGAGTGTGTGCCTGTGCTTGGCGAGGGGACAGGGCCATAGGCATGGTGCTGCTGTGCCTTCATGGGTGTTACGTAAATGAGCCATCCATAGTCTTTGCGTATTGGCTCCGGATTGCTTGATTTTTTCACTGCAAGCTGAAACCTTTTAGCTCAATAATCTACAGGCACCAAATTTAGTTTTACATATTTAACTGTTTAAAAAATAGCCTGAATTAGCAGAGTTTTAGCCACTTAGAGCCTACTTTGCATACTCTGTAAAACTCCACTGCTCAGCAATTGACTGTCCCCTTCTCCCATTCTTGATCACCACCCCACAATGCAACCTCTGAGGTCACAAATTAAGAGGGACATTCCTGACATGAAAATTTGTTAAGATGTCCCCCGTATACAACTTGCATATGTTACTGCCTCTCATAGTTATATCTTTTTACTTGAGCAGCCCCTCGAAAACCCCCTGACAATGTGTCAGAACCCTACATGGATGCCCAGTGCTCCAGGATAGGTCACTATACACACAGACAGTTGTCTGTGGGTCCGAGGCTTTCCCTGCTCTACCAGTCGAACAGCCAGAAAGCCTGCAGAAACATGATTGTCTCCTGTACCCAGAGTTCCCAGGCAACATTGTCTGCCTGTTTCAAATAAAACATCCAAATGCCTTAGCATGACATTCAGGATCTTCCATTACTGGCTCCAAGGATCCTTTTCAAAGTTACATCTGCTTGACCCTGAGGCCCCAAACTCTAGCATGGCCCTCTCTACTACATTTGCTCCTGCCTCTCTCACCCCTAAATTCTGCTCCTAGTTGTTTCCATGAATTGATCTTTGCTCCTTCATGAAGGCCCATTTCCGGTGTGAGGATTTCTTGGCTTCCTGAGGAAGAACAAACTAGCCTCTCATATAAGTTTCTTGTTCATGGAGGAAACTTCTAGCTAGGTATTAAAGTTGCATAAAATTGTGCAAAATCTATATACTGAAAATTACAAACACTGATGAAAGAAATTAAAGAAGATATAGATATACAAAAGCTTTATATGCAGAAATTTAACATTATTAAGATGTCAATTCTCTCCAAATTTGACTTACATATCCATGTCAATCTCAATAAAAACCACAGCATAGTTTTTTTTGTAGACTCCAACACGCTGATTACAAGCTTTATATGGAATGGCAAGAGAACTTGAATAGCCCAAGGTGAAAGAGAACAAAATTGGAGAATTCATCTATGTCATTTTTTTTTTAAAGATTTATTTATTTATGCATACAAGGGCTAGGGTAAAGGCCAGAGATGTGGAGGGTGAGAAGATTAACCAGAGACAGAGTGGGGAACACAACAGGCAGACTGACTGAAATACACTGCTGAAGGGAGCAGCAGGCAAGAAAGGAGAGGTCTGCGGCGCCATGTGGGTTGCTCCCTGGCCGGCTGAGGATTGCTTCATAGTGCGGTGCTTAACCCATTGCGCCACCAGGAAGGCCCCATCTATGTCATTTTAATACTTCCTACAAACTTATAATAATCATGACTCTGGAAATGGCAGAAGAATAGATCTATGGAATAGAATAGAGAAACCCATAAATCCACCTAGATATAGCTCATTGATTTTTAATAGTGCTGGGACAACTGGCTCTCCATATACAGAAAACTTTGATCCATACTTTACAGCTTATACCAAAATTAACTCAAAATGGATTATCACCCCTACTATAAAAGATAAAACTCTAATGCTTATAGACGAAAACAGAGGAGAAATATGTGTTATCTTAGTTCAGCTATTTTCAGATATGACATCAGCACAATTCATAAAATAAAAAAATAATAAATTCATCAAAATAAACAACTCTTGCTCTATAAACGACACCATTAGCAGGATGAAAGGATAAGTTCTAGATTGGGAAAAATATTTGTAAATCACATACCCAATAAAAAAATAAAAATACATAAAATACTGTAATTCCTTGTTTATATGCATATATTCCTTTATGGATTAGAAATCAAATACTACTATTTCTGTTTCACTATTGCCTGAATATAGGAATTTTTAAAGTAACTGTTAAGTAAGTGCATGAATAAACAAAAGAGTGAATGGATGGATGGATGGAAGAGGATGGATGGACGGATGGATGGAGGGATGAATGGATGGAAGAATGGGCAGGTGGATAAATGAGCAGTAAATAGGGAGATGGAGCTCTGACAAAGGGTTTGAGCCTACTATTAAAATAGTGCTGCTATAAACACAGGGGTGCAGGTGCTCTTTGGAATCGATGTTTCTGTGTCCTTTGGGTAAATACCTAGGAGTGGAATTGCTGGATCATATGGGAGCTCTATCTTTAGTAGTTGAGTAATCTCCATACAGCTTTCCATAGTGGTTGTCATTCTTTTTCCTGGTCCCTTATTTAGGTTTTCTAGATTCCTGCTATGAGTGAGACCATCCAGTATTTTTCTTTTTCTTTCTGGCTTATTTTGCTCACCATGATCCCTTCCAGCTCCATCCATGTTGCTGCAAATTGTATGTGTTTATCTTTTTTGATTGCTGAGTAATATTCCATGGTGTATATGTACCACATATTCTTGATCCAGTCATCTGTTTTTGGGCATTTGGGTTGTTTCCAAAGCTTAGCTATTGTAAACAGTGCTGCTATAAACACAGGGGTGCAGGAGCTCTTTGGAATTGATGTTTCTGTGTCCTCTGGGTAAAGACCTAGGAGTGGAATTGCTGGATCATATGTGAGCTCTATCTTTAGTTGTTGAGGAATCTCCATACAGCTCTCTATAGTGGTTGGACCAGTTTTCACTCCCACCAGCTATGCAGGAGAGTTCCTTTTTCTCCACATCCTCGCCAACATTTGTTGTTGCTAGTTTTTATAATATGTGCCATTCTCACTGGTGTGAGATGGTATCTCGTTGTAGTTTTGATTTGCATTTCCCTGATTACAAGGGATGTTGAACATTTTTTCATATGCCTGTTGGCCATTTGTATTTCCTCTTTGGAGAAGTTTCTTTTTAGCTCTTCTGCCCATTTTTTGACTGGATTATTTTCTTTGTTTTTTGTTCAGTCTCATCAGCTCTTTGTAGATTTTTGTGATCAGTCCTTTATCATTAGTGTTGTGTGCAAAAATTATCTCCTAGTCGGTGGGGTTTCTCTTTGTTTTGGTTATTGTCTCTTTTGCTGTGCAGAAGCTCTTTAATTTGATGTAGTTCCAACTGTTTATCTTTGCCTTCACTATCACTGCTTTGGATGATGTGTCTGTAAAGATGACTTATAATTTTTTTAAAAAGATTTATTTATTTATTTATACAAGCACTGGGTACAGTCAGAAGCGCAAGAGAGTGAGAGAATTCACCAGAGCCAGAGCGGGGAACACAACAGGCAGACTGATGAAATACACTGCTGAGGGGAGCAGCGGGTAGGAGGAGAGGTCTGTGCACTGTGTGGGACCCTCGCCCAGCATTTAAGTATCAAACCAGTGCTACAGAGGCTGTGGGCAGCTTTGCAACCCAGCGCTCAACTGCTGCATTACCGGGGAGGCCCTAGTCACTTATAATTTTACTCTAGTTATGAAACTGGAATACCTACAGACATTTAAGGACTGAAGACAATTTTAACCCATTTGAAAAGCTTGAATATTCAATTCATTAATGTATATTGTGCTCTACAACATGTTAGGAGCCAGGCACACCAGACACCTGCTGTGAATGCAGCCAGAGTTCAAAGGGAAGATAGAAATGGCAGCAAGTGCAGTAGATGCAATGGGAAGGCATATGCTGACACCTGTGGGAATCAAGGCGAGGGGGCAGTCAGCTGGGGCCTGGGGTTGTAGAACCAGAGAAAGCTTCCAGGGTGACCCCATACTAAATGCTGTCTTTTAAGAATCTGTGGGACTTACACCAGTGGGGACTCAGGATGGCACCTACAGAGAGGGCCTGCAGTAGAGGTGGTGATGTGTCCAGAATCCTGGTGCTCCACTCAAGCTGGGCAGGGCTGTGCCTGCTCAAGCACAAAGCAGGGTTTCCCACCCTTGAGTCTTCTTCAGGAAACACTGCAGGGTTTTCTGAAAACTGGGTTGCCAGAGTTACCCTCCATGATGTGGGTTTAGCAACCCTAGGGCAGCACATGTGAGGTTGCTATCTGAGGACCCCTATACAAGAGTGGAGAGCAGAGGAAAATGGAAATGGGACATCCACTTACATTTTAATTTCAGGTAAACAAAGCTTGTTTATATTAGGTATGTCTGAACTATTGGAGAGCCATACTAATATTAAGGTATTATTTGTTATTATCTGAAATTTACTCATCATTTTTATTTGCTAACTATGTTAGTCCTAAATAGAGGGTGGCAGGGAAGGAGTTTAAGCCAGCATGCTTATTTGGGAGTAGGCTTGGGCATGTGACATGATTAGGTTGTATGTGGTTGATTGGTGGGAGAGTGGGAACCAGCAGCCCCATTCCATACTCAATCCCCAACCTGAAGGACATGCCCAGTGAGAGCTGGCTGTTGGAGATAAACTTTCATAACATGGAGGTTTGACATAATAAGGCAAGAGACAGCCTACAGAAAAGTGAGATTGTGTGAAATTAAGCTAGAGGCAAGAAGGTTTACTGTTGAAAGGACCTGGGGGGCTCTCTGGAGGAGGTGGCACTCTGGAATGACTGGTGGTGGTGTTGGAATTGCTAAGGCTAGCACAAGAGTCCAATCAACTGTGTTCAGTCCCTACTCTGCCCTGAAGGGTGTCAGAGAATTGTGACCACAAAGGTCTTACAGACAGAAAGGAACATATAGAACAAAGAGAACTTCACTACACATCATATGAAATCTTTGCAAACCCTGATTTCAAAATCTGGGATGTGTCCACATACCATTCCAAGCCACAAAGTGGCCATTACTATAAAGATGATGCAGTAGCACCAAGCCATGGTTTGCTGGTTAGCCTGGGAAAAGCTATGGAAGGTATCACTTTGACTTCTTCCTGGAAAATGAAACAGCAGGCCATGGAAGGAGTCCGAGAAGGTTCCAGATGGCAGGACACAGGTGAAGAGCAGAAATCCATGTAGGTGTGAGAGGGAAGCTAGCATCAGGATGCCCACTACCTGCAAGGAGAAAACCCAAGACCACTGACTTATGGGCACTGGTTCTTAGGTGCCCATGACTTCTTGGGGACTTTGTAATGCCTTAAAATAACAAAAAACTTAGAGAAGCAGTTTTTGGACCCTTGGGCATATATTCCTGTCCCTCATCCCCTGAAGCCCCCATGACAGCTCCATTTGCTCTTCTTTATCAGGAGCTCAAGTTCACCATCCTTTTATCCTGCCTGCTCCCTCTGTGAAGGCACCTCTGCCTTCAAACCCAGACCCCCTCCACACAGCTCTTCCTACCCAATGTGGGAGCCCAGGCTCGCCTATAGGGGACAGCCCTCTCATCATCTTTGCATCTCCAGCACCTGGCAAGGATTCAGTAAAATAAACCATTTAAGGGCCTCCCCTGGTGGTACAGGCGGTTGAGCACATCGCTGTGAAGCTGTCCTCAGCCTCTGTAGCACTGGTTTGATCCTGGCCGCCCGGCGAGGGTCCCACATGGCGTGGCAGACCTCTCCTGTCACGCCCGCTGCTCCCCTCAGCAATGTATTTGGTCAGTCTGCCTGTTCTGTTCCCCACTCTGTCTCTGGTAAATCCTCTCACCCTCCTGCGCATCTGGCCTGTACCCTGGTTCTTGTATAAATAAATAAATAAATCATAAAAAAAAACCACTTAAGAAATGACAGAAATGGTAAATTTTGAATGATGTTTACTTCAGGTGAGGTTTGTTCCCTGGTTGTAGTAACCGACTGGAAACTTGGTCTGAGTGTCCAGATTGTGTCACAGACCCAGTATATATGTCACTCTCTCCCCCTACCCAGACAAGCACAGGTGGCAACAAGCATTTTCTCACCTGTAGGCCAGACACCAGTCTCCCTGGGTCGGTATGTATAGACTGTCCCTGCAGGGGTTGCCCCAGCTGCAGCACAGCCTGTGCTGCATCCTGCCAGCTCCACTTCCCCTCCCCCAGCATTATTTGCCCCCCAAGTGGAATCACCATCAGTGGAATTCAGAAGAGAAAATACAACCTTGAGTCTACCATCTCCAAGCTTAAGCTGTG
Organism: Talpa europaea; assembly: GCF_964194135.1. Taxonomy (NCBI): domain Eukaryota; kingdom Metazoa; phylum Chordata; class Mammalia; order Eulipotyphla; family Talpidae; genus Talpa; species Talpa europaea. The sequence goes on along the minus strand of NC_140078.1, from coordinate 47,903,532 downwards.
TGGTTCCCTCCAGTCCTTAAGTTCTCTTTGTTCTCTGCACACATAATTTCCAAACAGCTGGAACTCTACTACCCAATTTGGACACAGTTTATCAACATTCTGGACTCTTCTTAACAAAAAATCATTTTTGCATGTTGCTAGGTGGTGTATTAATGGCCAGTTTAACAACCAGGTGAGTCCACATGCATATAATCTCTGAGCCCAGCACCTCCCAGGCACACAACTTGTTGAGTTTCTGGGAGTGGAGATTGGTAACTGGCCCGTGTTTGCCACAGTAGGCTTGGGACAGGTATAGTTAGGGCCTGCACTTGGGTTTCTCACTCTGATATGCTGTTTCTGTCCCAGTTTGCTGGCCTGTCATCAAGCCTAAGACCAGCAGGGTCTAGGGATCTAAGCTTGGTCCCTATGTGCTACATGAGCCTGGAATCCTGAGACAAAATTTCCCAATCAGGCCACCATGATAATCCTGCTGCAGGGGTGGAATGGGGCAGCTCTCAGGCCTGTGGGTTTGAGCAAATTCCTTCCCCACTGGGACCAGAACAGAATCACTGGCCACCCAGGAACTTGGTGAAGACCTCAAGTTTGACTTGGACCCTCCTAATCTGTATTCACCTGTCCAACCAGATAGCAGGGCATTCTGGATTGAGACTTGTGCCTATTCAGGGTTGGAGTCAAGCTGCTCAAGGACCCAGACTTCCAGGTGAGCCCTGGCAAGCCCATTCCTGTGTTCTTTCTCCTGTCTGTGTTTTCTTTCTTCTGAGTTCCACTGATGGTAGGCAATTCCTCTTGGAAAGTAAACAGTACAAAGGAGTTCCAGTGCATTTTAGAGTGATCCTTGGATGCAGGGCCAGGGGTAGAAACAAGGGACCCAGCAGCAGCCCCTATGGGATGCAGTGCACAGAGGTGGTCTGAGGCAAGTCTGGCCACTTCCTGCAGCCCCTTGCTCCTCCTTCTGAAAATCCTGCCCATAGCTTATTTGTGATAACTAGGTGAGGTCACATGCACCATTCCTCGTACTTAGAAAAGCCAGTATGTGATAATGTATATTAGTAATAATAACAATAATCCATGAAAACACATAATACAGACCAAGTATTTAATCAATCATGGCTATTATCATTACTTAAGAACTTACTAGACAGCTGCTTTCAGTGATGGAAAAACACTGAATAATTGGTTAGAAGACTAGAATTCTTGATAATGGTTTACTTGGAGAAAGTTTGTTTTCCCTTGTAAATAGGCTAACTGGAAAGAGTGATTGTATCAGTTTATCAGGGAGATAACTTACCACTGGTGCGAAGATGCTGGAGAATGAGCAGTGTCTCATGAAGGAGCAGGGTGTCCATGTTTTTTCAATGCCGAGAAGACAAGTACATTTCAATATCAAGAAGAATGAAAGGATCCCCTGGAGCCATCTCACCTTCTGAGACAGAAGGACAATGGGTTCAGTGTGTCATACCAACTATGGGGTGCATAGCTGTATCACATGAGGAGGAAAAAGAGTGACAGCTATTCTTTGGAGGTGATGTAGTTCTGCAGACCGTGGGCCTCCGAGGAACATTATTGTCAGATGTCTGCAGAAAAGATGAAGTCAGAACTAGGAGTAAGTACAAATTAGAATACACTGTCAGAAAGGCCAGGTCTGAACTTTGACCTTCTTATTTCTATAATGATCAGGACAGAGCCTGCCTGATATTTCCTTGGTCTGAGCCTCAGTTTACTGAAAATGTAAGTCACCAGAAAGGGGAACATGGAGATTATTCAGTGTCTGTGAATCCTCCCTCCTTTTTTTCACAGAGTATGCATAGAATATGTAACAGTGGCACTTTTTTTTTTTAAATTTAAGTACCTTATTTTTTGTGGGACCCTCGCTGGTAGCACAGGAACGAACGGGCACTGCAGAGGCTGCAGGCAGCCTCCCAGCAGCCCAGCGCTCAACCGCTGCACAACCAGGGGAGGCCCTTGAAGTGCCATTGTTTTACATCCTTCTTAGTTTTGACAGTATAGGATTTCCTCCCTCAGGTGAAGTCACTCCCAACTCCAAAGCACCCAGAGCCCCCCACCAAAGTCCACTGTACTCTCTCCCTCCTTCGCCCCCCTTCTGAATGCCTAGATCTGTGGTCTGCTTTCAAGGGTAGGTTTTAATGTTTGTCTTTGACCCTTTGTTTAGTTTCCCTATATTCCACATAGAAGTGACACCATCCAGTATTTATCTTTCTCCTGGCATAATTTGCTTAATATAATATCTTCCAGCTCAATCCAAGTTTTTAAAATGATATGAGTTTATCGCTTTAATCACTAAGTAGTATTCCACTGTAACAACATTTTTAAAGCACATATTTTTGTATTCTTTATTCACAAAACTAGAAGCAACTGATTTTATACTTGTGCAGTATGAGGCTAAGAAAAAATAAGATGATCAAACGAAAGTCACCTCACTGGAGCAATAGCAGACTAGTTTCACACCAACCTCCTGTACTCCCACATGCAGCATGCTAGTCCACACTTGCTCTCTCTTCCTACAAGCGGGTTTGTTGGAAAAGGACCTTTAGGTGTCCTTTATTCTTCTTATCTCATCTATTCTTACCAAGATTAAAAGTCAAAGAGAAAGAAATGAAAGCTGAATGTTTTAAAATCAACATGGCAAAGGAATAGGCTTTTTGTCTGTGTTTCCTCATTAGTTGGCGTTAGGTCAACAATAGGCTCTGACATCCAAACTCAGATGAACTGTCAACCTGTTGCAAGTCCGGTTCACTGTGGAGCAGACCCAGCCAAGCCTGGGAAAACAGACATGGACGAGCTTCTACCAGCATTGCCCAAAAGAAACACCATTCAAACTAGAGGTGGTTGGAAAATATTCTAGTGGCCAATTTTTTTTTTCAAGATTTATTTATACAAGCACTAGGTACAGTCAGAAGTGTAGGAGGGTGAGAGAATTCACCAGAGCCAGAGCACGGTGCAGAACAGGCAGACTGACGAAGTACACTGCTGAGGGGAGCAGCGGGCACAGCAGGAAAGGTCTGCGTGCCATGTGGGACCCTTGCCTGTCGGTCAGGGATCAAACCTGCACTGTAGAGGCTGCAGGCAGCTTTGCAGCCCAGCGCTCAACCACTGCGCCACCAGGGAGGCCAACCAAATGTTTAAAAGTAAAGACAAACAGGTAAAATTTGATTCATGATATATTTTATTTAACCTATTTAAACAAAAATGCCACCTTTGTCTGTGAGGATAGTCTGAATGGAGAGGAAACATAGGATGTGTCTAAGCAAATCACTGAGTCCTTTCATGCCACTTAAGTACATAATTTCTTATGCCACTTAGGGTCACGTAAGCCCGCTGGAGAAATTCTATGCTCTTGAATTTGGTGTCACACCGATTACATTGACCCCAGTTTGCAATACATTCCAAGATCCTGTAAACCACATCATCCTCATCCATGAACTCAGCGCATTCCCCTCACTATGGAATGAATCCTTCAACTAGAACCTTCTAGAATATGCATTCCACTTCCTTTGAGCAACATCACATTGCATAGTGCCTATTTCTGTTGCCCTGAACACCCTGTCATACCTGATTCCATGACGCCATATGACTAAGGTCCATAAACCCTTGAAAAACTCCTTTCTGGAAATGGTCTTTCACCTCCCCTGCAAGATTAACCAGGTGGCTCCAGGCAATGTAGTAGGCGAGGCTGGTCCCAACTATGGAGATCTGCAATGTGGGGGAGAGAAGGCCATCATATAGGCTCCCAAGATAATAGCCCTGATAACCACAGTATCTAGCAATCTGCAAATGACCTAGAGCACTAAAAGGATATACTTGATTTCACATGCCATTGTGGCATTGACATGATGGAGAAAACATCAGTAGGTTGGAATTAACTAGTGTATCATCAATCTCCCATTACAGTTAGTTATTTTTATTTTCAGTAAGAACTTTGTTATTATTTTTCATGAAGAAAATGACATGAGAGTCTACCTCCAGCCAGTTCCTTGGTTTTCGCCAATACTTGTGGATGCCCTTATCAATCATGATGAAGAGTTGAAAACTGAAGTGAATCAGGCCAAGCACCAGCAAGATCAGCTGATAGAGGGAATACCAACAAAACAGATGAACAAATATGCTGATATCTCTTAGGGTCTAAACTCCTGGTCAAATCCCCCTCCAATCATCTTTTCATTAGATATGATGCAAGTTAATTTTTTGTTCCACAGAGTTGTGAAGCTCTTTTGAAAATACTTTGGGGTAGTCGGGCAGCTCTTCACACATCAAGCCCTCTTGGAAACCCAGCCCCTACCAGGCATTATGGAAGAACACCCACCTGTGCTGGACCCCACCCTGAATGAAACCTAGGACTCTGACTGTGGTATAGACACCAGCAGGTCTCCTAAGTTCCATGTCAGTCCCTTTGAGTCCTTACTCAGTGTGACTAAAAAAGCATGATTTTTTTCATTTATTTGTGAGGTATATGAAATATAGTCAGTTTCCTCACACAAGTGAAATCTTCTAAAGCTCTCATATAAGGAATGTGGTAAAATTCTGTTTATGATCCTCTCATTGATGAGTCACCTGTCATTCTGGACTTTGCTCATTGAGAACAAGAGGGAGATGATACATAGAACGTAGGACCCAAAACTGTTTGAGGTCAAGACAGCCTCAAAGAGTCTTTGTGGGCCCTTTGAATTAACACTTTTAGGATGAAAAATAAAAACTCTTTGGGGCCTTGTTCCTCCCTCTGGGGAGCAGAGCTGGCACAGCTGACATTATTTCAAAACAAAGATAGAGGGAAGCAGCAGTGTGTCAACATGACCTCCCCCAGGCAAAAGCAAGAATGCTGAAAACTGCTTCATGACTGAGATAAGATAAATGGGAGGGCATTTGGTGAGTCATACTTTGAAGAATGATCATAGGTTACTGCAATCACCCCTCCAGCTCCCTTCTTTCACCCAGTCTCCTGCTCTTAGGACCCACTCTATCACAAAGCACTCTGTGGCTCTTTGTCAATTGTGAGCCTGAATTCAGTTTTAGTCATGAATTTATAAGGAACAGAAACTCTCTAGCAAGAGCTTTGAGCTTGCCATCCCTCCTCTCCATTTTGTTGAAAATGGCTGTAGCTCACCCTTTCTTTCTTTTTTTTTTTTTAAGATTTATTTATTTATTTATTTATTTATACAAGCACTGGGTACAGTCAGAAGCGCAGGAGGGTGAGAGAATTCACCAGAGCCAGAGCGGGGAGCAGAGCAGGCAGAAGGACCGAAGTGCACTGCTGAGGGGAGCAGCGGGCGGCAGGAGAGGTCTGCACTCCATGTGGGACCCTCCTCTGGTGGCCGGGGAGCAGCCGGGGATCGAACCGGCGCCGCAGAGGCTGCGGGCAGCTTCGCAACCCAGCGCTCAACCGCTGCGCCAACCGGGAGGCCCAGCTCACACTTTCTTAATAGCAAAATAACACTCCATGGTGTGGATATAACATCTTCTTGATCCAATGTCCATAGATGACTGATGGATGTTAAGGCTGCTTACATGTCCTAGTTACTATAAACAGTGCTACTGTGAACACTAGGCATACTGATTTTTTGTTGATGACTTCATACTCTACCTACATACGACTAAGGTGAGATTACAGAGGTATATGGTATTTCTATTTTTTGATTTTTAAGGTAAATTCAGGGTGCTTTTCATAATCATTGCTCCAGTTCACATTTCTACCAACAGCATGCAGTTTCCTTTTTCTCTGTGTCCTCTCCAGCATTTGTGGTTGGGGGTCTTTTTAATATGTGCCATTCTCCTGGGTGGGAGGTGGTATCTCATTGTAGTTTTAAACTCTATGTCTCTTATAAGAAGTGACAAAATTTTTTTCATATATATTTTGGATTTCTGGATATTCTTTTGGGTGAATTGTCTGTTTATAATAGATACTCCTTTGTTAATTAGGATTATTTATTTCTTATCATTGAATGATATGAGGTTTTTAATATATTGATATATTGGATATTAATTGCTTATCAGTTATATATTGTGTAAATATTTTCTCCCATCAGTAGGGTGTCTATTATTTATCTTGCATTTTCTATCAATGTATAGAAGCTTTTTAACTTGATGTAATCCCAATTGTTTATTTAGTTTTCAATTCTCTTGTCATAAGGGTTCAGTCACCAAAAATATCTTTATTGTTGATATAATGGAACATATCACCAAAGTTTTCTTCTATGGATTTTATTATTGCAGATCTTACATCTTTAACCCATTTGGAATTTATGTTTATGTATGGTGTTATCAAGTAATTCAACTGCACTGTTTAATATATGGCTTTCCAAATTTTCCCAGCACCATTTACTAATGACACGGTCTTGCCCTTATTTTATGGTCATGGATACTTTATCATAGATTAGGTGCTTGTAATTACATGTATATATTTCTGGGCTTTTGATTGTGTTCCACTGTCCATCTATCTATTTTTTTAAAGATTTATTTATTTATGCATACAAGACTTGGGGTAAAGGCCAGAGGTATGGGGGATGAGAAGATTCACCAGAGACAAAGTGGAGAGCAGAATAGGCAGATTGACCGAAGTGCACTACTGAGGGGAGCAGCAGCGAGTCAGGAGAGGTCTGCTGTGCCATGTGGGTTGCTCCCTGGCTGACTGGGAATCGAACTGGTGCTGCAGTGGCTGCGGATTGCTTCATAGGTTGCGTCTTAACCCTTGCGCCACCAGGGAGGCCCCCATCTATCTATTTTTGTGCCAACACAATACTGTTTTTTAGTATTGTTTCTTTAAAGGAAAGTTTGAAGTAAGGAAATATGATAACTCCATTTCTTTCCTTTATTTCTTAGGATTGTTTTTGCAATTTGAGGCTGTTTTTTGGGTTCATTTAAATTTCAATATTTGTGTTCAGTTCCTTTGAAAAATATTGCTGGAATTTTGATGCAAATTGTATTTATCTATCCTTTTTAGTGGGACAGTTATTTGGATTATCCTCATCCAAGAGCATGGATGTCCTTCCATCTCCTTATGTCTCTATCAATAATATTTAGTAGTTCTTGATGTATAGGTTTTTTTTTTACCTCTTTTGTTAAGCAGATTCTAAGGCATCTAATTCTTTTGAAGCAATTATAAATGGAATTAGTGTCTTGATTTATTATACTTGTTTGCATATTAAAACGTTATGGATTTTTGTATGTAGATTTTATAACCTCTCTGCTGTATTTGCTTTTTTTTTTAAAGATTTATTTATTTATCTATACAACCACTGGGTACAGTCAGAAGCATGGGAGGGTGAGAGAATTCATCAGAGCCAGAGCGGGGAACAGAACAGGCAGACTGAAGTACACTGCTGAGGGGAGCAGCGGGTGGCAGGAGAGGTCTGTCGCACCATGTGGGACCCTTGCCCGGCAGCCGGGGATCGAAGCGGCACTGCAGAGGCTGTGGGCAGCTTCGCAGCCCAGCGTTCAACCACTGAGCCACCAGGGGAGGCCCTGCTGTATTTGCTTTTTAATAACTTTTTCATGGAGTCTTTAGGATCTTCTATATGTAATACATTGTCTGCAGATAGCAATAGTGTCACTTCTTCTTTTCCTATATGAATTCTCTTTATTCCTGTGTTTGTATGATAGTTCTGGCCAAAACTTCTATTACCAAGTTAAACAGAAGTGGTGACAATGGATATTCTTGTCTTATGCTGGATTTTATGAGGAAAACTGTAAGTTTTCTATCATTGAGTAATATATTGGCTGCTGGACTGTGATTTGTGGCATTTATTATATTGAGGTAGGATCCTTCTATTCCATTTTGATTCAAGTTTTTATCATAAATAGGTGCTCAATCTTATATAGGCTTTTGTGTATCGAGTAATATTGTCATATGATTTTCATCTTTACTTTTGTTGATATGTTGCATTACATTAATTGATTTATATATATTTAATCATCCTTGCACTCCTGGATAACTTGATCATGGATTATTAATCTTGTGATAATCTGTTGAATTTGATTTGCTAGTTTATTGATTGATGAAAAATTTATTTATTAATGAAAAATTTCCCATCAATGCTCATCAGAGATATTGGTTTACAATTTTCTTTTCTTGTGCTAAGATAATTTTTGTATTAAAGTAGTGTTAGTTACAATCTTAAAATAAATTAGGGAGCATTTTTTTCTTTTTTTTTTAAAAACATGAGCAAGTTGGGTATTAGTTCTTCTTTAAGAATTTGGTAAAATAGGGCCTCCCCTGGTGGTGCAGTGGTTGAGTGCTGGGCTGCGAAGCTGCCTGCAGCCTCTGCAGTGTGGGTTCCATCCACGGCTGCCAGTGAGGGTCCCACATGGCTCACAGACCTCTCCTGCCACGCCTGCTGCTCCCCTCAGCAGTGTATTTCATCAGCCTGCCTGTTCTGTTCCCCGCTCTGGCTCTGGTGAATTCTCTCACCCTCCTGCCCTTCTGACTGTACCCAGTGCTTGTATGAATAAATAAATAAATAAATCTTTAAAACAATTAGTAAAATACACTGATGCAAAAATCCTCAATAAAACCCTAGCCAACAGAATCCAACAATGCATCAAAAGGATAATGCACCATGACCAAGTGGGATTTATTCCAGGGGTACAAGGATGGTTCAATATCCAAATATCAATTAATGTAATGCAACACATCAACAAAAATAAAAATAAAAGTCATATGATTATATCAATAGATGCTGAGGAAGCATTTGACAAAGTTTAATATCCATTTATTATGAAGGTCCTTGAAACTCTCAGGATAGAAGGAACATAACTTAACATAATAAAGGCCATATATGAAAAACCTATAGCCAATATCATTCTCAATGGTGAAAAGCAGAAAGCCTTTCCCTTAAGATCTGGAACAACACAAGGATGTCCACTATCACCACTCCTTTTTATTTATTTTTTATTTTTTATTTTTTTCTTGTTTTATCATACTTTATTTTTTATTATAAATTTTATTTTTATATTCCCCATACAATTGCAACCCCCTTATTTTGACCCCAATCCCTCTCCTCCCCAGTCCCCACCTCCCAGAGTGTCTCTGGTTCATAGTTGTTTGTTGATTTTGATTTTTACTTTCTTATAGTTATTCTTTTTCCTGGTCCCTTATTTAAGTTTTCTAGATTCCTGTTATGAGTGAGACCATCCAGTATTTTTCTTTTTCTTTCTGGCTTATTTCGCTGAGCATGATCCCTTCCAGCGCCATCCATGTTGCTGCAAATTGCATGTGTTTATCTTTTTTGAATGCTGAGTAATATTCCATGGTGTATATTCACCACTCCTTTTTCATGTAATACTGGAAGTCCTAGCCAGAGCAGTAAGATAAGAGAAAGATATACAAGGAGTCCAAATAGGAAAAAGAAGTAAAACTATCACTATGTGCAGACAATGTAATATACATAGAGAACACTAAAAACGTCACAGAAAAACTAATCAAAAAGAAAAAATCAACCAGTTTGGTAAAGTAGCAGGATACAAAATCAACACACAAAAATGAGTAGCCTTCCTATATGCAAATGATCAACCCGAAGAAGAAAAAAATCAAGAAAACCATCTCTTTTATAAATGAAACAACAAAAATCAAATATTGGGAATAAACCAAACAAAAGAGGTGAAGGACCTATACAAAGAAAATTACAAAACCTTGTTAAAAGAAATAGAAGTAGACACAAAGAAAAGGAAAGACATGCCCTGCTCATGGATCAGAAGAATTCACATTATCAAAATGGCCATCCTACTGAAAGTGATTTACAGAGTCAATGCTATTCCAATAAAAATTTCAGTGACATTATTCAAAGAGATAGAACAAATATTGATTAAATTCATATGGAGCCACAAAAAACCTTGAGTAGACAAAGCTCTCCTGACCAAAAAGAACAATGCAAGTATCACACTCCCAGACTTCAAACAATACTTCAAAGCCATAGTAATTAAAACTGTATGGTACTGGAACAAAAACGGACAGACCAATGGAATCCAATAGAAAATCTAGAAATAAACTCACCTATTTATGGACAACTAATCTTTGACAAGGATGCAAAGAATATGCAATGGAACAAGAACACTTTGTTCAATAAATGGTGCTAGGAAAACTTGACAGCTACATGCAAAGAATGAAGTTAGAATATTACCTTACACCATGCACAAAACACAACTCAAAATGGATAAAAGTCTTGGACATAAGACCTGAAACTGTAAAATATAAAAGAAAATATAGGCAAAACATTACATGATATACACCTCAGTAACATCTCTAAAGACACATCCCCCAAAGCAAAGAAAGCAAAGGAAAAGATAAACACCTGGGATTACATCAAACTATAAAGCTTCTGTACAGCAAAAGAGACACTAACCAAGACAAAGAGATACCTTACTGAATTGGAAAAAAATTTGGATACAATACAACTAATAGGGGACTGAGAGCAAAGATCTGCAAAGAGCTGATGAAACTCAATAAAAACAAAGTAAACAACCCAGTCAAAAATGGGCAGAACTAAAAAGAAACTTCTTGGGGGGGGCTGGGGAAAGGAGGGATTGAGGTCAAAATAAGGGGGTTGCAATTGTATGGGGAATATAAAAATAAAATAAAAAAAAAAAACCTAAACCATGAAAAAAAAAAAACTTCTCCAAAGAGGAAATGCAAATGGCCAACAGGTAATGAAGAAATGTTCAACACCACTTGTAATTAGAGAAATCCAAAGTAAAACCACAATGAGATACCATCTTACACCAGTGAGAATGACACATAGTCAAAAAACAAGAAACAACAAATGTTGGTGAGGATGTGGAGAAAAAGGAATGCTCCTGCACTGCTGGTGGGAATGCAAACTGGTCCAACCACTATGGAAAGCTGTGTGAAGTTTCCTCAAACTACTAAAAATGGGGCTTCCATATCACCCAGCAATTCTACTCCTAGGAATCTACCCAAGGGACACAAAACATTAATTCAAAAGAACACCTGCACCCTTGTGTTCATTACAGCACTATTTTTAATAGGTAAGATATGGAAACAACCAAAATGTCCAAAAATAGATGACTGGATCAAGAAGATGTGGTATATAAGCACAATGGAATATTATTTAGCAGTCGAAAAAGATAAACTCATGCCATTTGCAGCAACATGGATGGAACTGGAATGGATTATGCTCAGTGAAATAAGCCAGAAGGAAAAAGAAAAATATTGGATGGTTTCACTTATAGGAGGAATGTAGGGGAACCAAATAATGGACCAGGAAAAAAATAATCATAATAAATCAAAAAATAAAATTAACAGGCAACTATTAATCAGAGACACTCTGAAGGGGAGGGGTAGGAAGAGGGATGAAAACAGAGGAGGCAATGTGTTCTTACACAAAGGACTATGGCAATAGTGCATGGGTGAATTAGTGATAGGAATTTTGTGGGGACTACACCTGAAAGGAGAAAGCATGCATTATACAAAAAGGAAGAATGATGTAAAATATATATATAATAAAATTTACAAAATTTGGTTAAATTCATTTGTAAAGTCATCTGGTCCGAGGTACTTATTTTTTTGAAAATTTATAAAATTACTGTTTCAATTCCCATGCTATAATCAGTTTATTCAATTCATCTGTGTCTTCCTGGGTTAATCTTTTTAGATTATATTGACCTAGTAATCTAGCCATTTTCTAAAGGTAGTCAAATTAATTGGCATACAATTGTTCACAGTAATCTGTTAATTTTTTGCATTTCTCTACTATCTGTGGTGATATATCCTTTCATTTGTGATTGTTTATTAATATTTTCTCTCTTCTTTTTTTGTTACCCTAGCTAGAACTAATTCCTAGTTTCATTGATTTTTTGTATAGTTTTTGGACTCTATTTTATTTCCACTCTTATTTGTATCAATTTCTTCCTTCTACTAGCTATAGGTCTTGTTTGCTCCTCTCTTTCAAGTTGCTTTGAAGATTTATTTTTTAATTTATTTATACACACAAGAACTGGGGTATAGGCCAGAGGTGTGTGGGGTGAGAGTATTCACCAGAGACAGAATGGGGAGCAGAACAGGTGGATCTACTGACATACACTGCTAGTGGGGGTGATGAGCAAGGCAGGAGAGGTCTGTTGTGCCTTATATGGGTTAGATCACTGGCTGGGGATCAAACTCATACCACAGAGGCTGGAGATAGCTTGAATGCACTGAGACTTTAAACCCTGTGCCACCAGGGACGCCCCTCAAGTTGCTTTAGGTTTGATAGTAGATTGAGTATTTGGGATTTTTTTTTTCTTTTTACTACAGGCCTGAATTGCAATTATCCTCCCTGCTAAACTGTTTTTTGCTGCAAGATATAGATTCTTCTAGATTATTCATCACTTTGGCTTGTGTAATTATTTTTTAATTTATAATTTGATTTAATTTATCCATTTGCTATTAACCAGCATGTTGTTTAGTCTCCATGTATACATAGTTTTGCATTTTTATATATTATTTTATATATTATATATATTATTTATTTTATTATTGTTTGAGAAAGTGCTAGCTATAATTTCAGTGTTTGTGGGTTTATTGACTTGTGTCCCAAGATATGGTCTATGCTTGAAAATGTTCCACGTACATTTAAAAAAATTGTGTACATGGAATTTTCTGTGTGGAGTGCTTTGCAAATGTCCATTAAGCCTATTTGGCCTAGCTCCTCACTTAAGGATGTCGTTACCTAAATTATGTCTTAGCTTCTTGATTCGTCCATTGCTGTAAATGATGTATTAAGTTTCTCAAGTAAGTTCTGTTACTGTCTTATTTATCTCAGTGCTCCATCATTTGGTGTATATATATTTTTGAGAGTTATTATTCTTTCATTAGGTCCTTGATTGTAATATAGTGTCAGTCTCTATTTCCTATTACTCCTATTAATTGGAAATATATTTTAAGAGATAATTATATAACTGTTTTTTATTTTGTTGTTGTTGCCATTTTCTTGTGTAACTGCCTTCCTGCTTTTAACTGTAAGTTTATGCTTATCTTTGTTGATAAGGGGAGCATGCTGTAAACAGCTGAAAGTTGGGCTTTGTTTTGAAATCCACTTAGCCCCTCTTCACCTTTTGACTAGTGAGTTCAGACCATTTACTTTTTTTTCTTTTTTCTTTTTTTTCTTTGTATATTCACCGTACAATTGCAACCCCCTGATTTTGACCCCAATCCCTCCTTCCCCTCCCCCTCAAGTGTGTTTCTGGTTCATAGCTGTTTGTTGATTTTTATTTTTTTCTTTCTTATAGTTATTCTTTTTTCCTGGTCCCTTATTTAGGTTTTCTAGATTCCTGTTATCAGACCATTTACTTTTAAGGTGATTGGTGAGATATAAGTGCCCATTGCCATTTTGTAATACTTTTGTTTTGCTTTGCCTTGTCTTTTTTATATTTTGAGTGCTTTCTATTCTTTTTCTAAAGTTCCATTTCTCTTGTCTTATTTATTTCTTCTATTATTGTTTATTTGAGGATTCTCTTGAGGTTAATACATGATATTACCCACTGGATGGTGTGGTGTCAGGCTGGTTCTGTTGTTACTTTTCTCCTCCTCTTTCATGTTAAATGGTTAGGTATCTGTTGCCTTGATATTCTTTGTTCCATTGCCTTATAATGACCCCTTTACAATTTCTTTCATGTGAGGCTTGGTGTTGATATATTCTTTTAGTTTGTGCCAAGTAAATCTCCTTACTCATCTGTCTTGAATGTTAATATTTCTGGGTAAAGAACTCTGGGCTGGAAGTTTTTTTTTTAATTTCTTTAAATATCTCCTCACAGTCCCTTCATAATAGTAATGTTTCTACTGAAACATTACCTTATAGGTCACTCTTTTTTTTTTCTCTAACCCTTTTTTTTCCTTGATTGTTTTAGTATTATGTCCTTGTCACTGGTTCTCAACAGCCTTATTATAATGTGACTTGATTTTTTTCTTATTTTGTTTGGAACTCTATGGCCCTCTTGGACCACAACATCTCGTTTGTTTCCCAGATTGAGATAATTTTCAAGAATTATTTATTTAAATAAGTTTTTTCTATGAATTTCTCCTCGTCTTCCTCTTTTGACACCCCCATGATAGAGATGTTTTCTCTTTGGCTGTCCCATAGGATTCTTGCACCATTTGCATTCTTTTAAATTATTTTTTCTCATCATTGTTCTATTCTTGGTATTTCTGACACTATGTTTTTAAACTCATTAGTTTTCTCCATTGCTTCTATCTGTCTGCTATTGAGGTCCTCAATTATATTTTAAAAACATTTATATTGTTTCTAATTATAGCTGCCTCATTTTTTTGTTGTCTTTTTTGTGTTATTGTTTTATATTTGCCAGATTATTTGCCCTGAATTTCCCTTCCATCATGCTCTGCAATTCCACTGAGTGAGGGCTAGTTTCAGGTCCCCACCCACACCCTCTCTGTCAGAAATACTATGTGTCTTGATAAGACCTTCAACTATGTCTTTGCATATGTTGGACAATTGGTGAGCAATTGTAGAACTGATGATGGGTAACAGCTATAAGAATTTACACATGAAGCTAATTAAAAAAAAAAAAAAAAGAGGACCAGGGTATCAGGCACCAAAGGATCATTTCCAATAATGCAGGAATTACAATTCCCTGTGCTGTGGGTGCCAAAGTTGTGTGGTAAGTATCCACAGTGATCCCCTCATCCATGCCAACCACTCATTTTCAGTGTCTTTTAAGGTCTCCTGTCCAATTCCATTCTAGACTATTCTTAAGCATTATATGCAGGACTGGGTATGAGTTGCGGCTGGTATGTTATTGTCTGGGAGTTACTGTCTTTACCTCCCCAGCACAGAGGCTTATCTTGGGATGCACCCTCCTGCTCTGGTAGGTGCTGGAGCTCTAGATTGTTGAAATGTTTCTCTTTGGGGGATGACAGGCATTTGAGTGGACTTCTAGTAGTGGGCTTTTCTCTAGGGAAGTCCAGGTGCTATGACCTGATTTAGGCTACAGCTGCTCTGTATTAAGAGCTTCAGACACAAACTAGTAACTTGTGCTCTGTGTTTCTACCTCTTTAACTCTCTAGAAATGCATGCACACCCCCTTACTCAGTTTTGGTCTTAGGAGCCCCAGTGTTGGTATACTCTCGTCAATAGCTGTAGTGGGCTCTGCACAACTCAGTTCCTCCCTTTTGTGGATTTCACTGCCCCATTATCACTATAAATAAAGTTCATATGAAGTTTTTTATGACCTTTTCAGCTGGACTGATGTTGCTATTGTGTGCTGTTGCAACTTCTCAGATATTTTTTGACTTTGTTATACAGCAGTTTTATTGTGAGCATCTGGAGGTAGCAAAAACAGCATCTTCACTCTGCTGCCATCTAGCCAGACTCCCCTTTGTTACTTATCTTCATGACTTGGTGTTTTGGTCCCTAAAGTTGGTGCCTGAAGAGTGTGCCTGATCTCCTGCCCATGTGGGCAGGGCATAGCTCTGAGGCTCTATCACAGCCCCAGCCTGGACCAATTCACTCAACTGTTCCTGGACTCTAAACCACAAAACAATTCCTCTTTCACATTCAAGGCAAATGCACTTGAGCTGGAGTGTCAGCAGACCTTAGTTCTTCACAGCAGAAAAGGGAAATACAGGTAAAAGTCAGAAAAATTTCTTGGAAGTTCAGAATGACTTCTGGTGCTTTCCATGAATCTATTCCATCTGACCAAGAGCCATGGTGCTGAAGATTTGTATCCAAATTTATACATTGAGATCTTTACCCCTCTCCCCACAGTGTGGCTAGTTATATTTGGAAATGAGGTCTCTAGAGAAGTAATTAAGGTAAAATGAGTTTAAGGGTGAGGCCCCCATGATGGAATTAGAGCCCATATAAGAAGCAGAAGAGACACCAGAGACCATTCTATTCCCACTAGAAGGACACGGGGAGAAGGGAGACATGTGTAAGCCAGGAGGAGCAGCCTCATCACACCTGACCATGCTATCACACTGATCTCAGGCTTCCAGTCTCCAAAACCGTGGAAAATCAGTATCTGGAGTTTAAGCCCCCCTGAGTATTTCCTCATGGTAACAATAGCTAATACTCTTAGGAAGGATCTGGATATAGTCCCAATACTCCCACTTCTCTAGGCCTACATTTATATTAGTCACATATGTGTGTTGGTTCCCACTGTGTGTGTGTGTGTGTGTGTGTGTGTGTGTGTGTGGAGCGGGTGGTCTTCTCACTTTGTACCCACACCTATTAAATGACTTGTCATTTGATCGGGACATGACAGGGGTCTGTGGAGAGTAGGTGAGCAGGGTCAGAGGCCTGTCTGGTGGAGAATGTCCAGGCCTGGTGAAGCCACTGTGGTCAGTAAGTGGCCAAGGGGCTAATGAACTCACCTCAGGGAGCAGGAGGTGGTACCACAGGGCCGAGTCACTGTAGAAGAGGGTGAAGGACTCTACCAGGGTTGACAGGATGAGCCCCCCTGTGGGGAGCACTTCAGCACTCAGAGACACACTTGAGAAGAGCCGGGTTGGAGGATTATAGAGGGAGAAGTGCAGTGACACAGCCCTGGTGCTGCGGTTCATCCATCTGCTGGCCCTGAGTTTTGTCAGGGCCTCATGCACCGTGGGTCTGCAAAAGCAGATCAAGTCAGAGAGGCAGGAGGGCCTTGTAAGGAGCCTCCAGCCAGGCCCTGCCCAGGTCACCTGACATATCCCCTGGGTGCAGAGCTGCTCACATGGCCCTTCTCTGTTGACCACTACAACGTCCACTGTCCCCCTGTCCTTGCCAAGAGACCCAAAGGCAGAGGGGATCATTAATCCCCATAGGTACCTCTCCACAGGGACTCTAAAATATTTATTTTTCTTTTTTGCTATGGATTCCATCCTTGAAAAGAAACTACCCTTCCCTATCTGTATTTGGTAAAAAAATTATTTCCTTTTTTTCTTGTTATTCATATAAGGCATACTCAAATACCAGGGTAGACAGAGGCTCTGGACATACTGTAATTACACATGGGCTCAGTGTGACTGCCATTGAGTTCCCTGTCACCTCAGAAATCAGTGATACCACTGGATGTTATTGTGGAGGTGTGTGATGGGAACAGTGCCAGCAGGAAGAACTGTGGCTGCCATGTGGGTGTTGATTCATGCCTGAGAATCTGATGCTCCAGGCCAGAGGAACTAGGCAAAGAGAAGTGGGGTTGACCAACTTCAGTCTCCTTAGTAAGGACTGAATGAAGCCATGCAAACACCCAGTTTAGGACAAAGCACATGTGACGAATATCCACTATTTGTATACTTTGACATCCAGACCTTGTACCAAGTTCAGCTCATCTCTCTCATTCACTTAAAGACTGAAGGCCTGAGTTTGCATTCTACTTTCATCATTGGTGTCAAGCCTTGCTGTCACCCTGGAGTGGCATTCCTCTCCACACTCTGGAGTGGTGTTCCAGCTCACATCCAGCAAGCACCTGCTGGGGCATAACGGGCATCAACCACCTGAATCACACTGACCTTGTGCTGCCCAAGCTGAGCTCACAGGTCTCCCTGCAGCCACTGCGGTCACTCGAGGCCACTCTTTGGATCTCTGGGTCCCTGGAGGAGGAGGTTTCAGGGCCTCCAACTGTGAGACTACATGTAGGAAGCGAGTCCTCAGTAAATGTTGAAAATGGACTGGGAAGCTGCAGAAAAAAACACACCAATCAAAGGAGACCCATATGCATGTGTCTAAGTCAGTGTAGCACTCTGGGGTCTCCGAGCCTGGCCACAGGTGAGCACAGCCACTATCCCGACACATGGCTCCTTTCCCCTCAAAGCGCCCCTCATAGTACCTGGGCTCTAACTGGCACTAGATGGATGATCAGGGATCCAGCACCGAAGGGCTGGCTCTTGTTTACCCACCCATCTGGGCTGGGACATCAAAATGTTTCCCTTACAGGTGACACAGGTAATATACCCATCTTTTTATACCCTCTTCTATGAAGCAAAGATATATAAATATTCCCATGTAGAGACTTAGAGATATTTAAGTATCTAATACTACAGGATGCCAGATCTCTAAAGGGCCAAAGAGTGACTCATGCAAACTTGCAACAGAATGCCAGGGCAGGCAGAGGCTTGGGACAGGGCTTGGGAGAGGAGGGGGTGGGAGGTCAAGGCTCCACTTCTCTCAATCTCAGCATTATTTCATTTCATAATCAGGTCATTTTCTTTCTAGTCAAATGGTCTGTGTTTCCTACTCATATATCTCCTAGACTTCTGTTTCAATGCATTTTCAGTAGCAAAAAAGAAGAGAGCATCTTACCTCACAGGAGCTACCAGGAAGAACTTTCAGCTGTTTAATGACCAAAGTGCCGAGTTGGTAGCACTTGCCTCCTAGAGCCCCAGGCTGGAAGGAGGAGACCTAAGTGACTAGACATCATAAACCCAATGCATTATCCAGTAGTGCTAACACAGCATGGGCTGCTCTGATAAGTTCAACCACCAAATTAGAGTTCAGATTTTTACTTTCCTTTTGACACAGTCTAAGGACTTAACCAACATCCTTAGAAAAACAGCTGCTACTTCCCCAGTTTTGTCCTTAGAAAACGGCTGATGCAAGTGTGGTTTTCATAATTCAACAAAGTGGGAATTAGAAGTGAAGCATTTGAGGAATGCATGACAAATTAAATTAATTCAAAAAAAGGTAGGTAATAAAAGATAGGCAA
The DNA here is from genome assembly GCF_964194135.1 of Talpa europaea. Lineage (NCBI taxonomy): Eukaryota > Metazoa > Chordata > Mammalia > Eulipotyphla > Talpidae > Talpa > Talpa europaea. The sequence continues at coordinate 47,884,887 of NC_140078.1, read as the reverse complement.
GAAATGGGGTATTGTACAAAATGCAAGTTTACTGAGAACTTTTCTTTAGGACATAGACAAGCCTGGCTTTCTTGTCCTTGCTTCCTGAATGCCCCCATCTCAGCTGTTTGCTCCTCCTTTGTTCCAAGGTGCACCTGTGACCCCAAGTCATAGCAATTTATTTGGTAGCCAGTCTTCCATCTCATCTGCCCCAGAGTTCCCTCGGTCCTCCCATCCTATATCCGGTTCTGTCCAGCTCCATTCAAGCAAATACAGGAGTCTGGAGAGGGCAGCACTGCTGAGGGGAATGAGGGATGGGGCAAGAGTGTGCTGGCCCCAAAACAGGACACTGTGGGCTCCTCCCCGCCCCCGCCAGTTTCACCCCACGTGGGTTTTCTATGATGACACCATGCTAAGGCGCAGTGGAAACCCACCTGTGCATGCGGAGCACTGGCTGCAGAGCTTTCCCAGTACAGGCCATCCAGGAGCGTGCTCAAGCTCCAGTGCCACCAGTCATCCATGCTTCTCAGGCCACCGGAGGAGCTTAGCACAAGGACAGATACACATTGTTACTTTCCTGTAATATACATTTCAGATGGTCTGCAGGAATCAAGTCCAAACCATGTGCAACATGACATGTTGCTTCTTAGCCTTGGATAGAAGGATAGAGTACTGGAAACACTTGCTCATTCACTGAACAAATTCACAAGTCACTGGTAAGCATGCTTCGAGGCAGAGGGGAAACAGAGGTCAAACCCTCCCTCCCTCTTGTGGGGAAACAAATAACAAAAAAACAAATCAGATACTTCACCAGTGATAAACATTAAGCAAGGGAGATAGACAGGAAGTGGAGGGTAGAAAGGTGGTAATTTAATTCAAGTGGCCCTGGGACACTTTAGTATGAGGTGACATCTCAGCAAGGACCTGAAGGCACTGACAGAATGGGACATGGCCACTGGAGGGAAGATGTTCAAAGCGCGGGGGCTGATGGGAGAGACAAAGGATAGATTGGCATGAGCTGGGGGGTTAAAAGAGTGTGGATAGCCATGTGGCTGAGGCTGGCATGGAGTAAGCTGGGAGGTAGAGAAGAGGAGGAGCCAGGACCCACAGGGAAGCACAGTTCCTCCTCTGCACTATGCCTCTGGGGCCAGGACGCAACCAGGATGCAACTTTTCTTTCACCAGCTCCCCCAACTCCCAACAAAGAACAGCAGCATACTCAGTTCCCACGATGAGCCTTAGACAAAAAGGCACAGAACAGGCACAGTGCTGGCACATAGTGGGGCGTCAACTAAGTAGTCTGTTTCTTGCCAATTAACTAATTTATTACACTCATTAGTAATATGTTTCACTTTCCGACAAGAAACTAATTTAAGGAGAGCTCAGAAATCATGTCAAAATGACAACATTTATCACTTTTAGCTTGCTCAAAACTGCAGTAAATCCACTTGTATGGCAGCACTGGGAGCAGACATTTGGCTCCAAGCTGCAGCAAAGGAAAAAGGAAGAAGTTAAATTTCTTCACAGAAAGCAAAGCAGTTCTCACCTGGATCTGAAAATCTTCCTCACATGTGGTTTCATATTATGAGATAAAATACAGTCTGTTAGCTATTTCCTCCAGCACTTTCTCCATGACAGAGGGAGGATAAAACACTTCTCAGGAGAAGCAATATTGAAAGCAGTTAGAAGAGGACAAACTCAAACTCAACCAAGTACACAAAATTTTAATTGTCCTGTCTTCCCCACCAGCCAAATACAGACCAAATTAAAAGTGGGCTGCCACTTTATTTGGGTTCCTCATGTGATGGCATTACGTAGTTTTGTTACATCAGAATTGGGAGCAAAATCAGCACTGGGTGCCAGAGCATCTCTACCAACTCATATGAGAATTAACTGAGCTTTCCTCCCCAACCGGTTGGTGACAAGTTGATAGTATGAAACAGATTGGTGGGAGCATTTACACCATACGAAGTGGCAGCAGATGCCATAAACCAGAGCTTGTGATCCTGAAGAGTCAACTGGTTGGCATTTCCCAGCACACCATAAGACTGTGTTACAGGCAAGTGTGTGCAGTTGACATTCTATTGCTGATCGAGGACAGATTTTAGAGATAATTTAGAACCTAATAGTTGTGGCAAGAACTGTAAAAAGGAAACAAATGAAAGATAAAGAAATGCTTTGTTAATGATACGGTAGAATTTCAACCAACAATTTATATATACTAAAAATGTGTTTACAAATATCCTTGTCATGTGAGAATAAAAGAATGGTAAGCTAACTATTTTGCTAGTTCTATTCTGCTTCATTACATGGATTACTCCCCACCCATTCACACACATACTATTTCCTTGATTCATACATTTTGATAGATTAATCTATGCTGGCCCTCTACTAGGTACTGCACATCAACCCCTCTTGCAGCTCTGAAAACTTGTCACGCTGCAGGGCAAATGGACTGCAAGCTGGAGAGCTGCTGGGGCATCCAGAGAGTGTGGTGGAGAAAAGAGGCACTAAGGAACAGAGAATGCATGAGGAGACAGAAGTAGGCAGGCGCAGTCCTGCAAGCATTCACAAACCTAACAGAGGGAGGAGGGTAATGGAAGAACAAGGCAGAGAGAGTGGAAATGGGGGAGGAAAGAGAGCAGTAAGGGAGGACAGCTGATTTTCAACAGATACTTAAAGATCTGCTCTGGGAAGCAGAACTGTCTGACAGACCAACTGCACACTTACAGACAGATATGCTCCATCGTCTGCATTTAAAAATTATAGAAAGTAGACTTTTAAAGCACAGCTTTTGGGGGAAATGTTATTGCTTCCTGACACTTTTTCACTGTTGGGATGATGTTAAAGAAACTAAGTCAGGGAAATCTGAATGTGACTAAGAGACAAGGCGCACATGCAGTGCACATCAGGCAGGAATGCAGCAATGGACAGCAAGCCAAGAGCATTCCCACTCTGTACTAATTAGTGCAATTAAAGAAAATAGGCCCATGAAAGTATTAATGGCCAAACAATGTAAAGATAAAATCAGCAGTTGTTTCCCTTTGACAGCACTTGGATAGAGTAACTCTTTTTTTTTTTTTAAAGATTTATTTATTTATTTATACAAGCACTGGGTAGTCAGAAGCATGGGAGGGTGAGAGAATTCACCAGAGCCAGAGGGGAGAGCAGAAGGCAGATTGACGAAGTACACTGCTGAGGGGAGCAGCGGGCAGCAGGAGAGGTCTGCACACCATGTGGGACCCTCGCAGGTGGCCGGGGATCGAACTGGAGCAGCAGAGGCTGCGGGCAGCTTCGCAACCCAGCGCTCAACCGCTGCGCCACCGGGGAGGCCCAACTCATTCTTTTATATGTGTTTTATTGGTGGTTTTTCTTCACTTTACTCAGAATTTCACTAAGACTATCGAGTTCAGAAAGACTTCAAATAAATAAGACTTAGGTTTGGAAAATTCAGTAACATTTACTTATGTTAAGACCTAAGACTTAAGCAACCCAATGCCTCACTTTAGGAATGATAATACTAAGGCCCTGAGTCACAACTTGCTAAAACTACCTGGTGACTGACAGGACCCATTTTTACTGCCCAGCTTGAGCTCTCTGGGATGCTAGCAAGTGCTAAACCTCAGGAGCTGTTGGAATTTCAGGATTAGGTACCAGGAGATGATAAGGGAAGAGGGTTGAATTTCAACATCCGGTTTTAAACTAGGACACATGAATATCCCACTGGGGGCCAGTATTTCAACAGGTTGTGATGTGCCTCTTCTGGGGCACATTACAAGGTTTGTGCAAACCACTGGGTTTCAGCCTCTGACCTTTAGCCCAAACACAGCAATTGTGTGCAGGCAGGACAGGCACAAACACCTTAGTTGCAATATTTCTGATTTGAATATCAAGAGGCAACAATTCTTATGATAAATATGTCAAACAATACTGATTTGGGAAATATGAGATAAAAATAAATTAGCAAAAGCCAGAATTTTTTTTTTTATTCCTTCAGAGTGAGGAGTTGATAAGTAATGAATACCTGAATTAATGACCATAATGATTAAGATCTGCTTTATGTTCTTTTTTATTTTTTTAATTTTATATGTTTCTTACATCATTTTTCATTTTTTGCACAATGTATGCAGTTTCATCTTGGTTATAGTCCCCATACAATCCCACCACCCTTGTTTTGATCCTACTCCCTTTCTCTCTGCCCGCCCCCGACCGCTGTGTCACTGGTTTATAGTTGCTTGTTGCTTGTTGATTTTTACTTTATTAAAATTAGGCTTTTTCTGGTCCCTTATTTAGATTTTCTAAATTCCTGCTATGAGTGAGACCATCCTGTATTTTTCTTTTTCTTTCTGTAAAGCCAGTAATTTTGCTCGTTTAGATTTCCATCCAGAGACACAAAAGTGATCACTTTGTTTTACACGCAGTGCCACCTGCTGACAAAAGCTGCAACTGCATGGGTAGGAGAATAAAGTTGGTCATTCATGGCAACAAGTATTGAGAACGGGGCCACAGAAAATATCACTTCTCTTGATCGCTAGCATGTTCACTGGTGAAAAACTGGATTAATGAGTGGTAGGGAGCCCAACTCATTGAACGGGGATATACAGAACTTACTTTATTAGTGAGTCCTGAACTTACATTTGCTCAGCATTATCTGGCTGGTTTAAAGATTAAAAATAAACATGTCCTACAAACAAACAAACCAGCAAACAAATAAATAAAGCATGCCTCTATAAAAAAAAAAAATAAACAACTTAAAAAAAAAAAATAAAAAAATAAACATGTCCTTAAGTAATAGAAACAAATTCAAACCAATTTGGATTAATTTAAATTAGTTAGGCAAAAAATAACACAGAAGATAAAAATAAGTGTCCCTAAATAATAGATAAATTAAAAATATTTGTTACTCCTGCCAAAAGATTCAAAATAGTTTGTGTCAAATTAAATGTTAGCCAAAGATAACATATTTATGGAAAAGCTATGGGAATGTGTTTTTGTTCTCCAGAAAGAGGGAAAGTAAATCTTGAACACATTTTATTTCCTGCCACTGAAGCTGTAGTAAAGAACCAGTGTGAATTCATATTGTGCAATTCAGAATTCAAAGCCAAATTGTTTTGAAAGAGCTCTCAGATTGAGTGTTTTGGGCAGGTGAAAATGAAATTTAATAATATACTATGTAAAAATAACATTCAATAAAAATAAATGACTCATTAAATGTACATATTGATTATCATTTGCATGCCAACTTCAGAAACATTGAAACATAGGGAAGAAATAGGACACAACTGAATGTTATCAGTGGTTACTTTGGAAATTTACTTTTTCTGTTTTTCATTTCTTCTCCCACATCTACCAACAATGAAATCTACTACTTTAAAACTGGGAAGAAGTAACTGAACACTTGAGGAATGGCAGAATATTTGAAGCACTATTACCACTGTTTGGAATTGGATGCCATTTATTGTGGTTTGAGCACTATCCTTAGATCAAAGAACTCAGATGTCTTCAGCACAAAAGAAATTGCAGTACCATGTTTTCGTATAGCGTCTCAGTTCTCAAACCTTGAAGTGACTTGAAATGTCAAAGTAGCAGTATTTATCAAAATGCAATGCTGGGGATGGGCCCCAACAGTCTGCAAATGGAGGCCTCCTGTGAACATTGGGGAAAACAGTACCAATGAATCAATTTGACCACCTTTTCTATTTTCATGTGTGGAACAATGGAGGCAAGTCTTCACTGAGTCTCAATCTTTCAAAAGTATAATGTTCTGAGACAGTAGAATAGATGGCCTGGAGGGTCCCTTCCTTTCTGACAGTCTGTCTGTATTAACAAAGACAAGAGTTGTTCAGAGTTAAAGAGATAACCCTCGCCCTGGAGCTTGAAGGCTACTGCAGGATGACTGGTCATGACAGATCATTCCCAGGGCAGTGGCCCCAGGCTGAGCACCTGTGCATCCACTTATTCCAAATAAAACAAATAAAGGGAAGAAACCCATGTCACTTAAGAAAATAATTAGTTGCAGAGGGAGAGAAGAAATATGATTTTTAAAATTTGGGGCAAAAAATTTAAAATATGACCATATGAGAACTGAGGGGAAATCACAAAGCTATTTTCATAATATTTTGTCAATGGATCATTGGTCTCTTTATTCTGATTGTATTTCATATTGACATGAAGCAAATAAATGATTCTGTAACTTATTAATTCTGCCATTCCTGGTGTTTATGAAAGGGAGGTTCTTGATGTGGAAGAAAGGAGAGATCGAGTTCAAAAAAATTAAAACCTTGTAGTCCTGAATTTGAATTTAAAGTAAAATTATGAAGCCATTTTTTAAAAGAAAAATAGTTTTTCTAGGTATATCATTCAAGAAAAGGTCTAGAAACAAGCCGGGTTTAGAGAAACTTAATAAATTTCCTACCTTGCAAATTCATTCCGGATAGCTCGATTGAGAGAATATTCATCCTGAGAGAATTTCCCATATACTATAAAAAAAAGCAGCAGCAGCATGAAGATGTACATAGGGATGTCTCTGTAAGAAAGAATATTTCAAATGAGCATCCTGCAAACCCCATGTGTATAGACCCAGCAAAACATGTCATAGATATGATATGATATGATATGATATGATATGATATGATATGATATGATATATCACTGTTCATTTTTGTACAGTGCTTTATTTCTACTCTCAGGTGTAGTCCCTGTAAAATTCCCACCACCAACTCACCCATGAACCATCACCATAGTTTCTTGTGCTCCTCCCTCCCATTTTAATCCCTCTCCCTCTCCTGCTGAATGTCTCTGATTTATAATTGCCTGCTAGTTTTGTCTTTTTCGTTTATTCCTGGCCCCTTATTTGGTTCCTCTACATTCCTCCTATAAGTAAAACCATACGATATTTTTCTTTTTCTTTCTGGCTTACTTTACTGAGCAGAAACACTTCCAGTTCCATCCATGTTGCTGCAAATGGCATGAGTTTATCTTTTTTGATTGCTGAGTAATATTCCACTCTCTATATATACCACATCTTCTTGATCCAGTCATCTATTTTGGGGCATTTAGGTTGTATCCATATCTTACTTATTGTTAATAGTGCTGTAATAAATATAGAAGTGAAGGTTTCCTTTCAAATTATTATTTTTTGTGTCCTTTGGGTAGGTTCCCAGGAGTGGAATTGCTGGGTCATATAGAAGCTCCATTTATAGTAATTTGAGGAACCTCCACACAGCTTTCCATAGTGGATGGACCAGTCTGCATTCCCACCAGCAGTTCAGGTGAGTTCCTTTTTCTCCACATCCTCGCCAGCATTTGTTGTTGCCAGTTTTTTTTTAATATGTGTCATTCTCACTGGTGTACGGTGGTATCTCATTGTGGTTTTGATTTGTGTTTCTCTGATTATAAGTGATATTGAGCATTTTTCCATATACCTATTGACCATTTGCATTTCCTTTTTGGAGAAATGTCTTTTTAGTTTTCCGGGCTGAGAGAGAGCATATCTAATGGAACTGGGCCTGTAAATCTTTGGAGCAAAATTTTTATAAAAGATGTGTTAAGAAAAGAATATGACAGTCCTGCAATGGAAACACTTGTGCTAAGTCCACTGAGACTTAACATCTAACTTAACTGGGGTTTCATGTATGGACTCTCAGTCCCAGCCCCCTTCCAGGAATGAAGGTTTACTTGATCAGTATGGAATTTTCTGGTCTGCACCAATGAGGTCATCTTTTCTATTTCCCAAATGAAAATGAGATAACCCACTACAAGACCTTTTTCTATTTCCCATGGGTAGGTAAGCTAAGCCTGAAATTATTTCCTCTGCCCTTATCTTGCCCTCTTTCTTCCTGTAAAATCCTCCATACGGTTTTTCAGTGCCTTTCTATATGCTAGATGAGTTTGACTCATGAATCATTTAATAAAGCTAACTAAATCTTTAAAATTAACCTGGTTGGATTTTTGTTATTTAAAGGTGTGAGGTATTTGTTAAGGTTCATTTTTTTTTAAACTTTTTTTTAATAGTTTTTTTTTTTTATAGAGGCATGTTTTATTTATTTATTTGTTTGTTTTGTTTATGCATGCACTGGGTACAGTCAGAAGCGTGGGAGGGTGAGAGAATTCACCAGAGCCAGAGCAGGGAGCAGAGCAGGCAGAAGGACCGAAGTACACTGCTGAGGGGAGCAGCGGGTGGCAGGGGAGGTCTGCGCGCCATGTGGGACCCTCCTTCGGTGGCCGGGGAGCAGCTGGGGATCGAACCAGCACCGCAGAGGCCGCGGGCAGCTTTGCAACCCAGCGCTCAACCACTGCACCACCGGGGAGGCCCTGTTAAGGTTCATTTTTTTTTTTTTTTTTGCACACCAACATCCAGTTTTTACAGTGTCATTTTTGAAAGACTGTTCTTTCTCCAATGTATTGCCTGTATGCCTTTGTCAAAAAATTCAATCAAGTATCTCTGTAGGTCTATTTTTCCCCTCTCTATTGTGTTGCTGATCTGCATGCCTGCACTCTCACTAGTGCCATGATGTCTTGGTTCCTGTCGCTTTATAGAAAATGCTAAAGTTGGGTAGTGTCAGTTGTCTGACTTTGTTCCTGTTTTTCAGAACTATCTTCTCTGCTCTAGTTCCTTTGACTTACATATAAATTGTAGAATCAAGTTTGCAGGATTTTGGAAGACATTACATTGATTCTACAGATCAAGTTGAAAAGAATTGTCACCATGATAATATCATGCCTTCCAATCAATGGAAATTGATTGGAAGTTCTCTGTTTATGTAGATCTTTGATTTTCTTCATTAGGATTTTGTGGTTTTCCACATATATATTCTGTAGATGTTTCCTTAGACTTACATTTAATTACTTCATTTCTTAGGTGCTATTATTGTAAGAAATATTGCTTTGTAAATTTTAAGTTCCAATTATTCACTTCTGGTATATAGGGACACAGTTTACTTTATTGATTTTATCCTGCCTTTCAAAAATTACCTACTAGATCTAAGAACCCCTTTTTTATAGATTATTTGGAATTTTCTGTATTGATATCATGTCATCTGCCAATAAAGTATTTTTTCCTTTCAAATCTATAGGTTTTTAATTATATTCTTGCCTATTGCACTGGTTATGACTTCCAATACGATGTTTAATATCAGTGAGGAGAAAGGACATACTTGTCTTGTTCCTGAACTTTAAATGCATTTACTGTCTTACTTTTAAGTATGATGTTAGGCATAAAGTTTTCAAAGATACTCTTTACTAATTTAGAGAGACTCCTTCTATTCATAATTTGCTCAGGGTTGTTTGGGGTTTTTCATAAATGGGTGCTGACTTTTGTCTATTGTTTTTTCTGCATCTGTTGATATGGCATATTATTTTTCTTATTTCTTGTTAATATAACAAGTTACATAAACTATTTTCTTCTCCTGTCTCTTTTAACCTACAGGCAGTGTCTCCATCTCTATTTGGTTTCTTGGCAATTTACTTGTGAAAATTAGTTCTTTGTGTGGTAGATCAATAATGTTTTTGTTTCCTCTGGGGAGCCATTGAAGGGAATGGAGGCATTGCTTTCCCAGGTTTCAAACTATACTACAAAGACATAATCATCAAAACTGCATGGTATTGGAACATGGACACATGGCCCAATGGAACCAAATAGAAAACTGAGAAATAAACCCACAGATTTATGGTCAACTAATCTTTGACAAAGGAGCAAAGAATACACAATGGAGCAAAAAAAAATTGTTCAACAAATGGTGCTGGGAACACTGGATCACTACATGCCAAAGAATGAAGCCATTGAATTTGCTCTCTCTGTAAACTGAAAGTTTGCACAAAGCTTGATTGTATTAAGGTTGGACTGCTCTGGGTAGATTACCTCATGGATAATCTGTGTTTTCCACCAGGAGACAAGTATGTGTGCTGCATCTCTCTCTTCTATATCAGTCATTGTTGATAAAGAACTGATCACAAAAATCTATAAAAAGCTGATGAGACTCAATCAAAACAAAGTAAATAATCCAGTCAAAAAATCTGTGGGTTTATTTCTGGATTTTCAATTCAATTGCATTGGTCTGTGTGTCTGTTCTTGTTCCAATACCAGGCAGTTTTGATGATTATGGATTTGTAGTATAGTTTGAAGTCTGGGAGTGTGATGCTTTGAGAATGGCACATATTAAAAAAACTAGCAACAACAAATGTTGGCTAGGTTGTGGAGAAAAAGAACACTCCTGCACTGCTGGTAGGAGTGCAAACTGATCCAACCACTATGGAAGATGTGTGGAGATTTCTTGAACTACTAAAGATAGAGCTTCCATATGATCCAGCCATTTCACTCTGAGGTATTTACCCAAATGACACAGAAACAGTAATTCCAAAGGGCACCTGCTACCACTATGTTTATAGCAGCACTATTTACAATAGCTAAGATATGGAAACAACCAAATGCCCAAAAATAGATGACTGGATCAAGAAGATGTGGCACATATACACAATGGAATATTACTCAGCAATCAAAAAAGATAAACATGTGCAGCTTGCAGCAACATGGACGGAGCTATAAGGGATCATGCTCGGTGAAATAAGTCAGAAAGAAAAAGAAAAATACCGTATGGTCTCACTCAGCAGGAATAGAAAACTTAAATAAGAGACCAGGAAAAAACCTAATCAATGCAAAGTAATAATCAAAATCAACAAGCAACTATAAACCAGAGACATACTACGAGGGGGTGGATTCCTGAGGGGCAGGGAGAGGAAGAACTAGAGTCAAAGTAAGGGGGGGGGTGCAATTGTATGGGGAATATAACCAAAATGAAAATGCATACATTATACAAAGATTAAAAATGATATAAGAATTATATAAAACAAGATATTAAAAAGAAAAAAGAAAAATAATACAAAAATAAAATAAAATAATATAAAATATGGAAACCATGAAAAAAAAAAAGTCTGCATATAATCTGATAGGTATTGCCTTGTACTAAAGCTTCTTTCTCTGAATGGTTAAGTGTCCTGTAATTGTCACTGGTATATACTGGTCTATTTCTATGTCTTGGGATATGTCTTTTTGGATTCATTCCTGGGAGCACTCTTTGGTTGATTTCCAGATTAAGGAGATTCTCTGATAATATTTCTTTAAATAAATTTTCTGTGCCTTTCTCGCTCAACTCTATATGGGGCTCCCATGATACACATATTGTTTCTCTTTAAATTGTCTGAAAGGATGGGCGGATCAACATGGTGGCAAGGAAACGCTGCGAGTAAGATCTCCCATTAAAAAAAAGTTAATAGGGAGGAAAGGTGGTAGGTCCCAGTGAGAACTGGGACACGGAAGATAAACAGATGACTCCAGCAAACTACCCAAAGAAGAAAGTTGCCATAAAAGAGGACTAGAAGGGAGGAAAGCTCAGAACCCTGCTATCCTCCCCCAACCACAAAGTTGGCACTCTCCGGCCAACAGAAAGGAGGAAAAAACAAAAAACTAAAACAACCAACAAGAACAAACTACGCATCAAGCAGGACTGTGAGTGGAAAGGAACTATTTCAGCCACCACACCCCATGAACTGGAGCTGTGGAGAACCCTGCAGGATTCACCGCGGAGGTGAGTGAACGGCTCCAGGCACCATTAGAGAAAAGCAAAGACTCCCGGAGACCTACACACAACCCCGGGCCAGCCGGTAAGCTTGCGCGGAAAAGCGGCGTGCTTGAAAAGCAAACGTGGATCGCAGCTGCCCAGGTCCCCACGCCTGCGACGTAGGCTTGCGGGGAGACACATGGGGGCCCTCACTGAGGTGAATGTCCCTCAATGAGTAATCAGAAACCAGGCGCCCGGGCATGGGAGCAGGTGCAAAAGGTGCCATTTCTGCGGACACAGAACTGTGCTACAGCCCACGTCCTGGACCTGAGGGCTTTGGAACTGAGACCCGGGCATGAAAATCGGGGCGTGGGTTCCCCATGATGGTGGGGCACAAGGTAGACACAGCACCCCAAAGCTGTTGAGGCCTTTCCCACCACTCCCACCTTGTTCCCCTTCCCACGGGGTGATAAAAACAGCTCCCCAAGGACACTAGGAGAGATCTCTGGCACCACCTAGCCACCAGAAAAAAAAAATCACCAACATCCCATAGAATAGGGACCTTTCTTTAGAAAAGACTGCTTGAAACCAGCAGAAGGCTCCCGGAGGAGCCAGTGGTGAGCTGGAAGGTTCACCCACGCCAGGCCCCTTCTGACCAGCAATCCAATCCCAGAGGGGGAGCAGGCACCCACGGCCGGGGCAGACCGGGCACGCAGAAGAGTGTGCCCAAGACGGGGCGTGCAGGAAGTGCATCCCGCATTGCCATTTTAGAACAGGGATATTTCTCCAGTAAAGACTGCCTGAAACCAGCAGAAGGCTCCTGGAGGAGCCAGAGGTGAGCTGGGAAGTTCGCCCATGCCAGGCCCCTTCTGGCCTGCAGACCAAGCCCAGAGGTGGAGCAGGAACCCACCACCAGGGCAGACCAGGCATGCAGGGAGTGCGTCCCGCACCGCCATTTTAGAACAGGGACATTTCTTCAGTAAAGACTGCTTGAAACTGACAGATGGCTCTTGGAGGAGCCAGAGGGGAGTGGAGAAGTTCACCCAAGATGCCAGCCAGTCCCAGCAACACAGTCTCCCAATGCATATGGCAAATTAGAAAACAGACAGTAGGGAGTAGAAGAACCACACACAACCTACCAACTCCTCAGGAAAAAAGCACACCACAAAAAGAAAACCACCCCCCAGATTGCAACGACAGTAACTTGGAAGAAATTCTGAGCCTGCCAGAAAGAGAATTTAAAATATTCATGATTAAAAAAAACGACAGAAGTCATAAAGGAAAACAATGATAAGGGAAAAATAATCAACAACCAGAAGAATGAAATTGAGTCCCTAAAGAGGGAAATGCAGGAGATCAAAGAATGCAGGAGATGTAAAAGAAATTCAGGAGATCAAGATGTAAAAGAAATTCAGGAGATCAACGAATTAATGGAGGAACTAAAGAACTCTGGGAAAAGCAATGAAAGCAGAATAGATGAAATGGAAGAACGAATAAGCACTCTTGAAGACACAGAAATAAAAAGAACCAAAACAGAAAGGAAAGAGAAGTACGAAGGAAAAAGAACGAAGAAAGACTTCGGGAACTATCTGACTCCACGAGGAAAGGAAATATAAGAGTTATAGGAATTCCAGAAGGAGAGGAGAGAGATGTAGGAACAGAGAAAATATTCCAGGAGATAATTGACGAGAACTTCCCAAACGCGAAGAAGGAGCTGAAAATTGATATACAAGAAGCAAGAAGAAAACCAAACTTCCACGACAAAAGGAAAAATACAGCAAGACACATAATAGTAAAGCTCCCAAGAATCCAGGACAAGGAAAAAATAATGAAGCTGACAAGAGGGAAGAAACAGATAACATTCGAAGGAAAACCAATCAGGCTGACATCAGACTTCTCCGAAGAAACACTACGGGCAAGGAGAGAGTGGAGGGACATAATCAACAGACTCCAAGAAAACAGATGCCAACCAAAAATACTCTATCCCGCAAAACTCTCCTTCCTCTATGAAGAAAGAATAAGGACCTTCCCAGACAAAGAGAAACTCTGGAATTTCATTACGACTAAATCCCCACTCCAAAAAATACTACAAGGAATCCTAAAGCCAGAACCTCAGAGGGACGAATAACAACGAAAGAAGGCCAAAAAAAAAAAAAAGTTATTAAAAGAATAAATAAATAAAATCAAAGGAAAGACAAACACAATGGCAAATACAGATGCTAACATATCAATATTAACTCTAAATGTAAATGGACTAAACTCTTCAATAAAAAGACACAGAGTTGCAGCCTGGATTAAGAAACAAAACCCAACCTTTTGCTGTCTCCAGGAAACACATTTAGCTATAAAAGATAAAAATAGGCTCAAAGTTAAAGTATGGAAAACAATCCTACAAGCAAATGGACCAAAAAAGAAAGCAGGAACAGCTATAATTATATCAGATAAAACAGACTTCAAACTCAAAAAAATAAAAAGAGACCCCAATGGTCACTACATTATGATCAAGGGGACAATACTTCAAGAAGAAATAACACTCATTAACATATACTCACCAAACAAAGGAGCACCAAAATATATCAGACAACTGTTGTCCTCTCTGAAAACAGACATCAGAGAAAACACATACGTAGTGGGAGACTTCAACACACCACTAAAAACAATGGATAGATCAATGAGACAAAAAATAAGTAAAGAAACTAAAGCTCTAAATAAGGACCTAGAGCGTTTGGGCTTAACAGACATCTATAGAACACTAAACCCCAAAAAAAGGGAGTACACATTTTTCTCAAGCGCACACGGATCATTCTCCAGGATCGATCACATACTGCGGCACAAGACAAACATCAACAGATACAACAAGATTGAAATCATATCAACCATCTTTTCTGACCATGAAGGCATCAAACTAGAAATAAACCATAAAAAGAAGGCAAGGAACTTTCCTACCTCATGGAGATTAAAAACCACACTACTGGAAGACCAATGGACTAATGAGGAGATCAAAGAAGAAATTAAAAAATTCTTTGAATTGAATGACAAGGAGGACACCAATATCTTAAATGTATGGGATGCAGCAAAAGCAGTAATAAGAGGAAAATATATAGCAATAGAAGCTCACATCAGAAACAAGAAAGAACTCAAAGAAACAACCTAATCTCGAAGCTCTAAGATCTAGAAAAAGAACAACAAAAAAACCCCAAAACCAGTAAAAGAAAAGAAATAATAAAAACCAAAGCAGAAATAAATGAAATTGAAACTAAAAAAACAATCCAAAAGATCAATGAAACCAAGAGCTAGTTCTTTGAAAAAATAAATAAAATAGACAAACTCCTAGCCAGGCTCACAAAGGAAAAAAGGGAGAAAGCACAAATAAACAGGATCACAAATGAAAGAGGAGAAATCACAACAGACACAGCAGAAATCAAAAGAATAATCTGTAACTACTATGAACAGTTGTATGGAAACAAGTTCAACAATCTAGAGGAGATGGACAAATTCCTACAACTCTACGATCACCCAAAGCTAGATAAAGAAGAAGTAGAACACCTAAACAGACCAATTACAAGCAGCGAAATTGAAATGGTAATCAAAAACCTCCCCAAAAACAAAAGCCTAGGACCTGATGGATTTCCAAATGAATTCTACCAAACATTCAGAGATGAATTAGTGCCTATCTTTCACAACTCTTTCAAAAATTGAGAAGGAAGGGACAATACCAAACACGTTCTATGAAGCCAACATTACACTAATACCAAAACCAAACAGGGACAACACAAAAAAGGAAAACTACAGGCCAATCTCCCTAATGAACACTGATGCAAAAATCCTCAATAAAATTTTAGCTATCAGAATCCAACAATGTATCCACAAGATAACTCACCACGACCAAGTAGGATTCATTCCAGGGACACAAGGATGGTTCAACATCCGAAAATCAATCAACATTATCCAACACATCAAGAAAACGAAATATAAAAACCATATGATAATATCAATAGATGCTGAGAAAGCTTTCGACAAAGTGCAACACGCATTCATGATAAAAGCCCTTGAAATTCTTGGGAAACAAGGAACATACCTCAACATCATAAAGGCCATCTATGACAAGCCAACAGCCAGTATCATTCTCAATGGTGAAAAGCTGAAAGCAATTCCATTAAGATCTGGAACAAGACAAGGATGTCCACTTTCACCACTGCTTTTCAATATAATACTGAAAGTCCTAGCCAGAGCAATAAGACAAGAGAAAGACATACAAGGGATCCAAATAGGAAAAGAAGAAGTCAAACTATCACTATTTGCAGATGATATGATAATATACATAGAGAACCCCAAAAACTCCACAGAAAAACTAATTCAACTCATCAATCAGTTCAGTAAAGTGGCAGGATACAAAATCAACACGCAAAAGTCAGTAGCCTTCCTATACACAAACAATAAATCTGAAGAAGAAGAAATCAAAAAAACCATCCCTTTTATTACTGAAACAAAAAAAATCAAATATTTGGGAATAAATCTAACAAAAGAGGTAAAGGACCTATACAAAGAAAACTATAAAACACTGTTAAAAGAAATAGAAGAAGACACAAAGAAATGGAAAGACATCCCCTGCTCATGGATTGGAAGAATAAACATTATTAAAATGGCCATCCTACCAAAAGCAATCTACAGATTCAATGCTATTCCAATCAAAATTTCAATGTCATTCTTCAAAGAAATAGAACAATTATTGATGAAATTCATATGGAATCACAAAAAACCCCGAATAGCCAAAGCTCTCCTGAGAAAAAGAGAAGGGAATGGAGGCATCACACTCCCAGACTTCAAACTATACTACAAAGCCATAATCATCAAAACTGCATGGTATTGGAACAAGAACAGACATACAGACCAATGGAATCAAATAGAAAATCCAGAAATAAACCCACAGATTTATGGTCAACTAATCTTTGACAAAGGAGCAAAGACTATGCATTGGAGCAAAGAAAGTTTGTTCAATAAATGGTGCTGGGAAAACTGGGTCGCTACATGCAAAAGAATGAAGCTTGACCACTACCTCACACCATACACAAAAATCAACTCAAAATGGATTAAAGAACTAGACATAAGACCTGAAACCATAAAATACATAGAAGAAAATATAGGCGAAACACTATGTGATTTGCACATCAAAGACATCTTTACAGACACATGACCCAAAGCAGTGATAGTGAAGGCAAAGATAAACAGCTGGGACTACATCAAATTAAAGAGCTTCTGTACAGCAAAAGAGACAATAACAAAAACAAAGGGAAACCCCACCAACTGGGAGAACATTTTTGCACACAACAGTAATGATAAAGGTCTGATCACAAAAATCTGCAAAGAGCTGATGAGACTCAGCAACAACAAAGAAAATAATCCAGTCAAAAAATGGGCAGAAGAGCTAAAAAGAAACTTCTCTGAAGAGGAAATGCAAATGGCCAACAGGTATATGAAAAAATGTTCAACATCACTTGTCATCAGGGAAATGCAAATCAAAACTACCATGAGATACCACCTTACACCAGTGAGAATGGCACATATTAAAAAAACTAGCAACAACAAATGTTGGCGAGGGTGTGGAGAAAAAGGAACTCTTCTGCACTGCTGTTGGGAGTGCAAACTGGTCCAACCACTATGGAGAGCTGTGTGGAGATTTCTGGACCTACTAAACATAGAGCTTCCATGTGATCCAGCAATTCCACTCCTAGGTCTTTACCCAAAGGACACAGAAACATCCATTCCAAAGAACACCTGCACTCCTATCTTTATAGCAGCACTATTTACAATAGCTAAGCTTTGGAAACAGTCCAAATGCCCCAAAATAGATGACTGGATCAAGAAGATGTGGTACATATATATCATGGAATATTACTCAGCATTCAAAAAAGATAAACACACGCAATTTGCAGCAACATGGATGACGCTGGAAGGGATCATGCTCAGCGAAATAAGCCAAAAAGAAAAAGAAAAATACCGGATGGTCTCACTCATAGCAGGAATCTAGAAAACTTAAATATGGGACCAGGAAAATGAATAACTATAAGAAAGTGAAAATCAAAATCAACAAAAAGTTATGAACCAGAGACACTTTTTGGGGGGTGAGGGGCGGGAGGGGAGGGATTGGGGTCAGAATGGGGGGGCTGCAATTGTATGGGGAATATAAAAATAAAATTTATTATTAAAAAAAAAGAAAGAAATAGAAGAAGACACAAAGAAATGGAAAGGCATCCCCTGCTCATGGATTGGAAGAATAAACATTATTAAAATGGCCATCCTACCAAAAGCAATCTACAGATTCAATGCTATTCCAATCAAAATTTCAATGTCATTCTTCAAAGAAATAGAACAATTATTGATGAAATTCATATGGAATCACCAAAACCCCAAATAGCCAAAGCTCTCCTTAAAAAAAAGAAGGAAATGGAGGCATCACACTCCCAGACTTCAAACTATACTACAAAGCCATAATCATCAAAACTGCATGGTATTGGAACAAGAACAGACACACAGACCAATGGAATCAAATAGAAAATCCAGAAATAAACCCACAGATTTATGGTCAACTAATCTTTGACAAAGGAGCAAAGACTATGCATTGGAGCAAAGAAAGTTTGTTCAATAAATGGTGCTGGGAAAACTGGGTCGCTACATGCAAAAGAATGAAGCTTGACCACTACCTCACACCATACACAAAAATCAACTCAAAATGGATTAAAGAACTAGACATAAGACCTGAAACCATAAAATACATAGAAGAAAATATAGGCGAAACACTATGTGATATGCACATCAAAGATATCTTTACAGACACATCACCCAAAGCAGTGATAGTGAAGGCAAAGATCAACAGCTGGGACTACATCAAATTAAAGAGCTTCTGCACAGGTACTTAGAGAATCCAGCTGACTCCAGTTCATTTCTCTGTATCCCATTTGCTGGGGAACAAATGGTTTTATGGAACAGGATGGTTTGGGGCCAGGAATCCTTTCTACATGTCCTTCCCGCTCCAGGTGCTGGCAACACTCTGTGTCCACCCACCTTAGTGCTACTTGTGCTCTCATTTGTCTTCTCATCCTCGCTCTGATGACTTGGAGCTGGGCTTTGGAAACTGGACATGCCCAGCGCAGGCGGCGTGCTTGGTGTCGGGCATCCATGAGCTGTAGGAAAACAGCCTTGTGAACCTGGGGTTGGAGGTGGAGGAAGAGAGGCTGGGATGCTCTGCTGAGCAAGAAGGAGCCTCATTGCCCCCTTTGCATTTGACCATGTTTGGGAATGCTTTGTTTGTGTGTTTATGGGTCTGAGATGTTGGGCAGTGAGGCAGAAAGGGGAATATGTGCACTGACACTGCTTATATCTCAGGCTGGCTGTTTTGGCAAGGAAGGCAAACAGGCTGCTATCATGATATTTAAGGGCAATTTCTTTGGAATTTGCACATATTTTCACTTAGAGATGTCCAAAATGTGGAGAAGCCATTTTAAAGTATAGTTTTAGCAGAAAATGACCTTGTTTTCTATTTTTTAAGAGAGCATTATTGCTCTTATATTGAATATGTTTATGGTGAGGGTATGGTAGCAAACAGGTAACAGTTAGGGAATGTATTCATATAGTTATTTCCCATTCATTCATTCAACACACGTCTCATGAGCCAGACTTATCCTAGAGTACTCAGGATATCTAAGAATTCAGAGGCAGCCCTTTCACTCAGAAGTATATGACAAGTTCACAAATAAGGAGAGTATGAAGGAGGAAGTTTATTCAAGCAGAATCTTAGGGGTTCAGATGCTCCCTTGAAGCCATGCTCCACCTGATTCTTAAGAAGGAAGAGGACACAGGGGTGTATGCTTTGGGGAGCTGGCATGTGGGGCATCAAATATTAAGATTTTAATGGGACAACCATGCAGGGTGGGTCCAGGTTTGGCCTCACAAGTAGCTGGGGCATGAATACTGGATCAGGGCTTAGTTCATCAGAAGAATCTTAGCCCTGAGACTGAGATTACAGGCAGAGGAAGAACAGAACAAACCAAAGGAAAGGAAACATGAGAAAGGAAATCTTTCAGGGAGAAAGGGAATATCTAGAAAGTACTAGCAAACCAGGACAATGCTGCCCCTCCAAAGCACATATGCTGAGGACCAAGGGTGCATCCAGAAGAGGGGTGCATCCCAGTGAAGATTTAGAGCCCAGATCCATGGTAACTATTAACGTGACCTTAGCTTAATAACCTTAGTGAACTAAGTTTCACTTTAAAACAGGACACAATAAGGCTCCCACTTCATAAGGTTTTGCAAGGAACAAATGACATGATTTGTGTCAATAAATTGTATTTATTGACAGTGGCTGGTATGAAGTTTATCATCATCAACAGGAGTTCCAGGTCATGCTGGCAGGTTAGGCCTCAGTTTAGGGGAAGAGGCCTCAGATTGGTATTCAGATGGCCACTTAGCCATCAGGAGCTCCCAAGTATCTTTTGAGAGGAAGGTAGTAGAGTGGGGAGAGGAGGAGATGAGGTCTGACTGGGAGTAAATGGGTTGTATCCTCAGTCACACTGACTTTTAGTTGTTCCAGGTGAGCACACAGGCCTGCTGCAGATGGTGCACACTAAGTAAAAACAGACCTGTTCTCTTCTTTCATGTCATCACGCTGTCCCAGGGAATGCTTTTCACATGACAGGAAAAATGATATGGGAAGGAGAAAGAAATTTTTTGTGGGCCCATTGAAATGCAAAAGGCCTAAAAGTACTCTAAAGTCATGGCCACAAATTATAGATCTCCTTTGTGTCAATATTTTAAAATATCATTTTTTTTTGATGCTCTGCTTTCTTTGGGATTGAGGTAAAGGTGAGTCAATAGATCTGATGTATTCATCACATATATATGAGCACATGAAGAAGGATCAGAAATTAAAACATAGCAACAGCCTTCAAATTTGAATTCAAAGTATAAATTCAGAATGTCCATGATGAGAATACAGTGCAGTTCCTTAAGCTCAATTAACACTCACATTTTCAATCTTGCTGGCACAGTTGGGACCTCTGCACCTGGAAGACAGGGTACTGCAGGTCCCAGGAGGTCCTTCGAGTTCAGCGTCCAGATCCTTGGTAGCAGCATGTAAAGATGCACTGAAAAAGTGCTTGTCATTTTTCCTTTTCCAGGCAAAGCACAAAGCCACAATACCTATCTGGAGGAAACATGCTAGAGTCAGCCATACCATTTTGGTGAGTCCCACAGAGCTATCCCTAGTTCCTGAAGGGGGTAGGACTCTGCAGACCACACCTGTCACCTGCCTTTGGTTCCTGGCCTATTCCCCAGATGAGACCATGGGCCAGTGACCTCTGCCTCAAGGTTTAGTATCCTGACATGAAAAATGGGAGTTAAAAGGGTCACCCCTCATGGGGTTTATTGGGATGGATTAAGAGGCCCCATGTACCTCAGCCCAAGCCTGACTCCCAGTTTGTTCTCATTGTATGTTGGATCAAAATGTGAATAAAAGTAATATGTCACCAAAATGGAGCCACTATGTCCCATTGCAGGCCTCCTATTGGTGGAGAGTGACCCTAACACAGAGGGAGGGCACTGCTCACCATGAGTGGCTGGGTGAGTAGAACACAGCAGACCAAGGAGACAGTCAGCAGATGCAGCCACTGGACACACTGTGTTGAGTCAAACCTGTGCCAGGGAGAGAGTGTCAGCCCTGCAGAGGGAGAACCTTCCACATTCAGGGACAGAGTCCACATCCTAAAGAAAGCCCCTGTGAGAGGGTCTGCAGAGGGAGAGCACTGTGCCATCCTGCCATTGGTGGGGTGACGGTCTCTTTTTTGCCAAGAGGGGATGGAAGCTGCTCAGTGAAAAAGAGAGAGGGAACCCAGCAATGACAGAAGAAAATGCAGAGGTGGGAAAGTGGAAGGGGAGGGTGGAGGTAAATATTAGAAATAAGAGCAATAACAACAATAAAAGTGAGTTTTCATCTGCTGAACTCTGATCAAGTACCAGGCATTGCGTGGTACGACAGCACTGAGGAAATTATTTTCCTTCTGCTAAAACCCTACAAACTAGGTATTAGGAGCCAGGATTATTCTATGGTTTAGGAAGACACAGGCCTGCGGGAGCCACACTGAGTAACCCTTGGGGATAGGTGCGGGGCCAGCAAGGGAGTCAGTGTGTGTGGTGGGACAATGAATCGATAAAACATGAGCAATACCCTATCTCCCAGATGTATATACGGTATTTCATTTAACAGGTGTGATTAAGGACATGCCCTCAGCCAGAACATCTGGCTCAGAGGCTTCCTCTTAGGGACCCCTTGCTTGGGTGAGAGTGCTTGTAACAACCTGAACTCTACCCGGCTGCACTGCCACTGGAGAGCTGCCAGCTGGAACCTCCCTCTGGTGTTTGTATATGATGCTCTTCACCCTCTTGGAGGTAGGAGGGAGAAATGAGAGCTAACATAACAGCAGTCACACCTGGTACCTACAATATATTCATGAGTTCCCAGAAACACAAGGATTTCTTTATAAATGCTAGACTTTCCATCAAAGGATATTCAAAAAAAATTATGATGAACTCACCTGTATCCTAGAAATCCTGTCCCCAGGCCACAGACAGCTGAAACCATCCCACAAATGGCCCACGCTGCAGAGCCTGACCAAGGTAGAGGTGCCTTTGGCCACCAGTGCATGGCATGTCCTTCAAATTCACCACCAAGGGCTGAGGAAGAGCAGGCAGAGCAGTTGTTAACAGAGCGCCTCATTTCCATCCATATCAACTGTGCAAATTTGATATAAATTGGCTGGACCATGGGGTACACAGAGATTTGGTCAAATATTATTCTGGTGTGTGTGACAGGGTGTTTCTGGATGAGATGATCATTTGAATTGACAGAAGAGGGGTCCAGCAAAATGCAAGCAGAGTGAAGATACCAAACTCTCCTCCTCTAAATACACACAGCAAAACTCCCAAGAGACTCTAAGGGAAAAACTATCACTTTGCACAACAGGAGCATCAGTTTAATGGGAATGGGTAGGAAAAACAACTGGACAGCACTTCCTGCGAGAAAGAGGAACAGCTGTGGTGCAGCTGATGTAAGAAAACAAAACAGAGGACCTGAATAGCGGATAAGCAAGCATTGGAGAGAATGAACTTGAAAAACAATGTTGGAAAACACAACAATAGGATTAGGTGGAGAGAAAATAATTAAAAAAATGAAACCAGTGTAAGAGGGCTCTGGGACAGCTTAAAGAGAAATAATACCTGGATCATGGAGATCCCAGAGGGAGAATAAAAAGAGAACAGTATTGAAAACATATTTCAGTGAAATAATAATTTAAAACCATCTCAACTGGGAAATGAACTGTGATCCAAGAAACCCAAAAAATTCCAGACAAAATAATAAAAGACAGACATACTCCAAGACACATAGGGTAAAGCTGTTAAAAATAACAAGCAGGACAGCAGATTAAAATATCAAGATTAAAAATATCAAGAGAAAAAAGGGTAACCTGTAATTGGTCAGTAGACTTTTCAGCAAAAACATTATAACCACAAAAGGACTGGAAAGAGATATTTAAAAACATTTAGAGAAAGAGACTTCCAGTTCAGAATCCTTTGCAGAGCAAGATTAACAATCAAGATAGAAGGAAGAGCAAGGAGCTTCACTGAAAGCAAAAACCAAAAGAATTTATCAATACTATGCAGCACATGAAAGAAATACTAGAGGGGTTATTATAAAGCAACAAAAGAATAAATATCAAGGCAAGCACCTAAATCACTAAACACAAAGAAGGTGTAAAGTAACAATGGGGCAGATTAGAACAAGCCTGAGACTTGATAGTCCAGTGGGTCACACAAATTAGTCCAGCATATATACATAAAAAAAAAAAACCCTCGGGCCTCCCCTGGTGGTGCAGGTGGTTGAGCGCAGCACTGTGAATCTGTCCCGTAGCCTCTGCAGCCCCAGTTCAATACCGGCCAGCCTGCGAGGGTCCCACATGGTGCTGCAGACCTCTCCTGTCTTGCCTGCTGCTCCCCTCAGCAGTGTTTCAGTCAGTCTGCCTGTTCTGTTCCCCGCTCTGTCTCTGGTGAATCCTTCTTACCCTCCCGCGAATCTGGCCTGTACCCTGGTTCTTTTATGAATAAATAAATAAATCTTTAAAAACATAAAAAAAACCTCAATTTATAATTGCTTCAAAAAAGAATTAAATACTTCAGAATATGCCTAAAAAGGAGATAAAACACCTATACATCGAGAACTACTAAATATTACTGTTGGACTTTGATAGCAACATAAGGAGATGGAAGGACATCCATGCTCATGGATGAGGATCATCAATATAATCAAAATGACTATCCCACCAAAAATGGTATATAAATTTAATGCAATCTCCATCAAAATTGCAGCTGTATTATTCAAAGGAATTCAATGAAAAATACTGAAATTTACATGGAAACACAATAGGTCTCAAATTGCAAAAGCAACCCTTAGAAAGAGAGTGGAGGCATCACATGCATGACCTCAAACTTTGCTATAAAGCAACAGCATTAAAAACAACATGGTTTGGGCACAAAAATAAATACATAGACCAATGGGACAAAATTCAAAGTCCAGAAATGAATCTATCCATATACCATCACCTCATCTATGATAAAACACCCATATATGGAGACCATAAAATGGAGAAAAGACAGTGTCTTTTAATGTTTTTAATAAATGGTGCTGGGAAAATTATAAAGTCAACACATAAAAGACTGAAGCTGGATTACTCAGTAACACCATACTCAAAAGTAAATTCCAAATGGATTAAAGATTTAGGTATAAGGCCTATTACAATAGGAAAAAAATTGATGACGCATTCTATGATGTCAACAATAAAGATATTTTTTGATGTTTCAATCCATTTGACAAGGGAACTTATTAAAAAAAATAAACAATTAGGATTACCTCATTAAAAAATTTCTATATATTGCAAAAAAATACAAGATGAATAATAGACACCCTACTGAATGGGAGAAATATTACACAATATATACCTGATAAGGGATTAATATCTAAGATACACTAGAATCTCATACAATTCAATACTATAAAAATCCAAATTACCCAGTTAACAAATGGGTAGCAGATATAAACAGACAAGTCACCCAAGAGGATATCCAGAAGGCCAAACAAAATATGAAAATAAGTGTTCATTATCACTTCTAATACTAAAGATGCAGATTAAAACTACAGTGATGTACTACCTCATACCCCTGAGAACGGCACATATTAAGAAGACATCCAGGGGCTCCCCGGTGGCGCAGGCGGTTGAGCGCTGCACTGTGAAGCTGTCTGCAGCCTCTGCAGCTTGGGTTTGACCCCAGCCAGCCAGCAAGAATCCCACATGGCTAAGCAGACCTCTCCTGTCGCACCCGCTGCTCCCCTCAGCAGTGTATTTCGTCAGTCTCCCTGTTCTGTTCCCCACTCTAGCTCTGGTGAATTCTCTCACCCTTCGTGCTTCTGACTGTACCCTGTGCTTGTATAAATAAATAAATAAATCTTAAAATCAATTAATTAATTAATTAATGAACTTGAAGGTTCTTACTTAAAAAAAAAGAAATTCTGCCATTTCCACAAAATAAAAGAAGTTGAGCGAATTATGTTTAGCAAAGTCAGAACGATAAAAACAAAAATTTTACATAGCATTTACGTAGCAGATAATTCAACAAGATAAAACACAAAAAAATATTATGGACATTGGTAAAAAGCCTGAGGGCTCCGAGGTTAAGAGGCAGAAGAGAGGGAAAGGACAAGGGGGCACAAGAGACGGTGGTGGGAGAGGACACTACCAAAGTTTATATTTATTTAGATGAAAGAGGGAAAAAAAACATTACCAATGAGCTAAAAAAGAACAAGACAGAAGTGTAAGAGACACATTGCACTAGCAATTGCATTCAATGTGAACTGGAATGGCAAGCAGAAATACAAACAAGTTAACGGCTATGCGTATTTAAGTTGTAATAATTATAAAATTCTTTCTCTTGGGAAATAACCAAGAGGGCACAGAATACTATCAGTATTACTTATTACTTATTATGGTAACAAAATTGGGATGGGGAGAATAGGGATATAATCATTAAGAGGAAATTTAAATAAATTCCAGTACAAAATGAATTTTTAATTTGGTGGACTGAGTGAAGCAGCTGGCCTCCCCAATTTGGGTGGGCCTTGTCCAGTCAATTGAGGCCTAAGTAAGAGAGAATTCCTCCTACCTGGCCTCTCAGCTGAGGCATCTGCTTTTCTGGGTTTCTAGGCTGCCAACTGCAAATCTTGGGACATGTCAGTTTCTATAATCACATGAATCAATTCCTTACAATCCCTTCTGTGTGTTCTTTTGAAACCAGAAACCCACTGCACAAGGCTCAGGATGAATCTGGCTTCCTCCCTGCACCCTTGCCCCTCCACACAGTATCGGGGGCATCCAGCCTTGTTGCAGCTGAGGCACAGGTGCACACCTCAGCCTATAGCTGCAGGCATTCCTCTTCCCAGCTGCCAGCAGTGTTTGAGCAAAGGAGCCCTCAGGGCTCCGGCAGCTTTCACTTAGTAGGCATGGGTGGGAGTTTCCCTGCCTGCTGCCTCTAGTGTGAGCAGGCATACTAGGGCTCTAGGGCCTTGCCCTAGACTGTGCACTGCCTCTGAAGAAGCATTGAGCAGATGACGTCTGTGGGATTCAACAGACATACAGGCCTCCACAGACTTTCACAGAGACTGGCTGCTGCACCTGCATCTGGTCCTGCCTCTGACACTGCCATGGCCTGATGTCTCAAAAAGATCTGGTTGCTATTGGCTTATGCCAATAGCTCACAAAGAGCTGTTTGTTGGTGTAGGCCAACAACTTAGAGAGAACTGTAACACTGGTGTCTCTGACATTGTGACGTTGCCTCTTGGTGACCAGTGGTGACTGGCTTCTCTGACAGGTGCTAATCCGCACTTTTGACAGGTGACCAGCACTCTGTGTCTGGCCATCTTTGAGAGCTGTCAACTACTTTTGAAAATCTGGCACCTCAGTTTCCTCCACTGCTGTCCAGTCTGGTGTCTGGTGCTATCCAGCCTTCAGACTGTTGCTGTGGGCTGCTGTAATGTCACCTTGGCAGTCCCACCTGTGAGCAGTCCCACCAGCTGCCACCATGAGTTAGACCTTGGTGCACTGCTGACTGGTGTGTCACCAAGTCCAGGCCCTCATTGATAGGACAACACCATCTTACATGAGTGGCCCTTGTTTGGGACTACTGGACACTGTGGACACAGTCTGGGGTGAGAGAGCCAGCCATGTGTGGCCTTAGAACTCTTTCTTATTTAACAAATCTCCTGTTTGTTAAACAAACCCCATTATTGTTGTTCCCTGAGGATGAGTGGTCTTGCATTTGTTAGTGCATGGGTGAGAACACACAGTGAACTGTTCCCACCTTGGTGCATCTTTAGCATTGTTTTACACTTTGTTGTTTCTCTGAAAAACCCTAACTAATATCCAGAGATTCATAATTTTACTGGGGTGAAGTTTTTTACTTTTTTTCAATATATTTTTTTGTCTTTTCTGACAAGAAAGTCAACATTGCATGATCTGTCTTCTTCACAGATAACTGGCATCTTTAACTGGCCGTTTTAACATTGTTGTAACATTGTTTTTTCATTGTTTTCACAGTGTCACAAGTTCATGGAATTTGTATTTCTTGCAATAGAAAAGCTGGGTCTTCATGGTAGTTGACTGTATTTAGTAACGACCATCTCCAGTCTGGGTAAAAATGTAGCCTCCATTTCAGATGTACCTGTTTTAGATGTTATCAGAACATTTGGGCACATGTGGCCCAACTCCAGATGCCCTGCCTCCCACCTCTGCAGATTGTATACACGCACCACCAATGCCACGGTGTGAACCAGGAATGTCATGGTCCCTCTTCTCCCTCTGGGTCTGCTGGCATGGGTCAGCGCCACAGCCCTCCAACTCGGGGGACAGACAACCTGCTTCATCACTGCTGGTCACCCTCCTCCAGGCCCTGGTACTTTCAGAGAGAATGGCCAATGGGTTTTCCTAGAAAAAACAAAGTCAGGCTAAGGGAAATGTCTCAAAGGATAGGGCTCTTCATAGACTATTTTGCCATCTGAAGTAGCATAGTTTGTGAGCCTTCTTGGGAAGTAAATGGACATGGCCAACCCACTTTGTTAAGCCCAGCCTGGGGATGGATTCTGGGTGAGGAAGCACAGGCAGTCAGCTGATAGTCCTTGGTACCCCACAGAGGGTAGCCGTGACAACTGCCATGATCAGTGCAGCCAAGAGTGACTATGCTCATAACCTTTGGAAGGGGACCAGGTCCTGGCCAGAGCAGATAGTGGCAGTTCAGAGCAATGGGGTGGGCGAACCTCTTGTGAAAAGGGGAATATGCATAACCCAAGCAGGAGAGTAGAGGAAGCAGGACTGGAGCAGGTCTGGAGATAGAGTCCCACACTCAGGAATGGGAGCCACAGAACCAAATAAGGATTAGAGTATAAGGCATCGTACATATCCTGAAATGTTTCCAGAGAAGAGTCACACAATCACATAGATCCAATGTGACAATGCGGTTCTACCCTTCAAAATACCCTGTCACAGATGGTGTCAGCTCTTGTCTGAGGCCTGCAAGACCACTCATCCTCAGGGAACAACAATAATGGGGTTTATTTAACAAACAGGAGATTTGTTAAATAAGGAAGTACCAGGCAACTTCTCAAGTCCCCCTTCTCACAGGAGCCTGGGGAGTAGCAGAGTAAAAACCACACCTTGCTATTCCCCAGTGTCTCTCCCACTAGAACTGCCACCACCTTGCCACGCAGGCCCAGCTTCTAAAAGCTCACTGCCTTCACACATAATAGCTTTCCAAACTCTGCTGGGCTGCACACCTTCCCTTTTGTCCTCTGTGGAGCTTCCTGGACTTGTGTTCTGGGAAAGGACCTTCTCTTTCTGAAGAGCCTGCCTTTGCTTGTGGCCCTGCTGAGCACAACAGCTTCCCGTGTGTCTTCCCTTGTCTCCCTCCCACCCTGACCCTGATCATCCATAGCCAGACCACAGCCAAGAGAGAATGCCAGAGAGATCTTATTGTTAGATTTTTATGCTAGAGAATGAGTGCTGTGCATAAATATACTGACCTCGTGTGTCTTCTGTGCACCTCGGATCCTTCTCTGGAAATTAGGGTCTGATTGAAAAAAAAAATCAAACTTATGATGCTAAGGTAGGCACTTAGGGCTTCTAAGGAGAGTGCTTTCTTTAGAAAACACTGTTATCTCGGACAGCACAAGATCAAGCCTCCTTAAAAGATGGGGCCCAGCTGCAAAGGATTTTGACACTCTCATCTGGTGTGGGCTTGGGCAAGCTCATAAATAGGTTTTCAAACCTATGAAATTAAGTGCAACCTCCCTTCTAATGAGTATAATAAAAAGTTCAGTTGTGATGCTGGTGTGTCTTTGACCCTTCCTTCTCAGACTTCATTATTTTCCTGTTGCTATGAATTTAAAAGAAACAACAGTAACAAAATACCTTTAAAGTTATTTGAAAGTGCACACTTACCCTGAGCTACCCCTGTCTGCACTCTTCTCCCGGGTAGGTATGGCTGTGCTCTGGAATGCCTGGGAGCTTCCTACAAAAAGCAGGAGATTGTTTAGGCTATGTGGTGCTCCCCAGAAGTGCCATGCAGATGAATCGCTAGTACCTTGCTGAGCCTGAAGAGCAGTGACAAAAGCTGGGCCCCGGAAGAAGCCAAGAGGGTGCACAGGAAACCCATCTGGAAGGATCCGAGAGTGATATTTGTGGGGTCAACACCCAACAGGAGCTACGATAATCCAACAGCAGCAATTATATCTCTGAGAGTAAGTCCAATTGAAAACACACAGTATTTATACTTATATTTAACCAAAGTGTGTCTCCCTGAATCTATCTCAGGAGTTAAAAAAAAAAAAAATCACAAGAAACTTTTTTTTTAACCAAACAAACCTGTTGTATTGAAGGTTTTCTGAGTGCTCACTGTATGCTAGCCATGCTCAACTAATTTAATCCTTGCTACAATCTGACAAGAAGGCATCAACATCCCCAATGCACCAAAAATAGAGAGAAGAGGTTAGTGGCAGAGAAGAGTTTAGTCAGTGCAGAGGGCAATCTTAGGTTTCCTCACCACGTCCCACTCTTGTCCCAGGTAGACACAGCTATTTTCTTCTTGCTACTTGGTCATATTTCTTGATCACCTCATTCCAAATTCTACATACACACCATGCTATTCTTTTCAAAAAGTTTCTGCTACTATGCACTGTTACTAATGCACTCTGAACATGGTGCTTTCTGCTATTGAGATGGATCAACACCACATTCACTTCTTATGAGATTGTCCTAAGTAGCAAATTTGACTGTTCTTCCTTACCTCAAAAGTCATGTTGTAAATTTTTCCTCAGGAAAAAATTTTATTTAGCTGTTTATGCTGATTTATAATCAATTTCTACATCTCATGAGGAACAATTAGACCCATGTTGTTAATTGCAAACTGGCACCCCAAGGGCAATATGACCATCAGAATTGTTCTGGTTTTTGGTCAGAGTATTTTCAAAATTTGAATTGCTTTGATCTTAAAAAATTCAGGGCATTCTTCTGAGGCCATGAGCCTGCTGGCCCCCTGCAGAAGCCATGCTGTGGAGCACATCGGGGGGGTCAGCTAAAGCAGCCAGTGCTTGCTTTGCCCAGTGCAGGCTTCAACCACATCACCTCTGGGACACTGAGAAACACAGACTGGCTTTCCTTGCTCTAAATCTTTTTCCAAGGAATATAGTTTTGCTTATTCCTTAGTGAAGAAGGCACTGTAGGTCTGGGATTTTAAGGAAAGTCCATTGCCTCCCACCTGGTCTTGTCCCACAGAGGTGACCAGAGCAGTGAGACACGCATATGAGCACAGCAAGGTGAAGGCAACAGTGAGGCGTGGTGTGTGCAGGAAGCCGCTGGAGGAGGGACGGCTGTACACGGAGACCCAGACATGGAAGTCTTCCAGGTATTCTGTGAACTTTGAATAGAAAAGCTGAAAGAGAAACCAGCAAGAGACATTCACTGAGGGTGGATATTTATACAAAGATGGTGAAACCTTACTTGACAACTAGTCATTTTCTGAGCAGATGGGCCATAATTTTGAGACTCTCCTAGTTTGTTAGCAGGATGCAGAGTCCTGTTGGGGGCTCCAGGCCCTTCCCAACTGGCCCCAGCCTTCTAGTCACACCTGGCCATGATTTCAGTGGGCGAGACAAATGCAAACTTTTGCAGGAGCCTCTGGAACTTTGGTATAAACTGCCCCTCTCACTATTGGCAGGTGGCAATGAAGATGCATTGGAAAGAAAGGTCTAGAGTAAGTAGGAAAATGTCAGCACTCACTAACCTCCTATCCCTGGTGGAGACAAGCCAAAGAAATTGTTCATCAGAAACACAAAATTATGCATGAAAATGTTTTCAATCATGGAAATTAATGGAAGTAAATTATAAATGGATACTTAAGCAAAGAATAGTGTACAATGCACCATGATATGGCCATTCAATGATGATTTTAAAGAAAATTCTTGAAGAAATTGATTCTAAATATTAAATTAGAAAATGCAAAAGATGCACAGCTCACCTCATTTTATATCATTTGTTATTAAAATGATATAAAATATATTCTTAAATAGGGAAAGGCGGGAACATGCAAGCATCAAGTTTTACAATTGATTTGTGAGATTATAAGTGATTTTGTCTTTTTTCATAATCCCCTGCCATTTTGTGCTGATCACATCTGCTTTCTATTTATCAATTATCTTGGTTGTACAGGAAATACACAAGGCACAAGGTATTTAAACAGTCCTTTGGACACCACAAAAGACATAATCACAAATTCTGTAAATGCTATTATAGTTATAATTAAAAGAAGAAATTCATTACTGTAATAGTTAAAACTGGAAAGAATAATTATTCCATGCTTGGATGGCCACTTAAATGATGTATCACTTAAGATGTGACTATCT
The DNA here is from genome assembly GCF_964194135.1 of Talpa europaea. Lineage (NCBI taxonomy): Eukaryota > Metazoa > Chordata > Mammalia > Eulipotyphla > Talpidae > Talpa > Talpa europaea. The sequence goes on along the minus strand of NC_140078.1, from coordinate 47,853,307 downwards.
TGAAATCAGCATGAACACACTGTAAGAATTTAGAGAAACAGCTTCTGAGATAAGTGGAGCTATGCACCTCATTATCTGGGGGACATTGGGTGCTGGCTTACCTTCCGAAAGCCTGGGCCCCTGTGCAGGCAGGTGAGCTCCTGCTCCACACGGCCTTCACGTGATGGGACCCTGCTCACTGCCAGCCAGCACTCGGCAGGGAAGAACCAGCACTGTCCCTCTTGTGTGCACAGCTCCTTCACCATCACATGGCTGACATACCAGGCAGGAGAAGGACCACGGCTGTCATGCCAGAGGTGGATCTTCTGGAGAGGGCCCAGCATTGCCGATACACTGAGGACAGACAACAGTGACTCATCAGGCACATGTGCAGTGATGGGGTCCTGGGATGCGTCAACCCCAATTCTCTCCTTCAGAGGGTGGCTGATGTGGCAAGAGGTGACCACCAACTCTTCACCATCTACTAGTTTCCTTAAAAGAAAATCACTGAAACCTCAGTAATGTACAGTCACAATTAATGATGGGAATTCTGAGAAATGTAATTATTAGGCGGTTTTGTTGTGTGAACACCATGGAGTGCACTTATACAAATCCAAATGGCGTAGCCTGCTGCACATTGAAGCTGTGTATGGGACCACTATTGTAGAGATGGTCTTTGAACTGCTATCCATCACATGATTGTATTTGTGTCCTTTGTGCATTAGTCTGAGTTTAACCCCATCTCAATGAAGACAGTACCCCAAAATAATAAATATCTAAATGAAATTTTCCTGGGGAGAATATTTAGTTCAATTATTTCATATTTTTGAAAATACTTGTATTTTCAAAGAGAGATATATTATTGAGATATTATTATATGAAAATACTTGTATTTTCAAAGAGAGATATATTATCTCTCTTCCTGCAGTCCCACTACCCTTGTATTGCCATATATCACTGCTCTTTCAAATTTGGAGTTAATCTAATTAATAATTAAACAGTTTTAGTGACATAGAAAATGCTGTGATTATGAACTTATCTAGCTTGAAAAATCAGTAAATCCCTCTCCTTCCTTTTTCTTCCCTCATATAAACATACCATTTAATCTACTTCAAAATTTGCAAAAATACTTTGGGGTGCATCAATACTTTCTATGAAAAAGTAATGTTAAATATGCTACTTTTTAAAAATTTATGATAAGGCTACACCAATTCTCACTGGTCTCTCTGTCCTCAACTGTGCAGTCAGAATATTTTGGAATACCTCAGGATAAAGGTGTGTCTGGAATTGCTTTCAAACAGGGGCTTCTCTGGATAGCAGAGTTCTTTGGGTTCAGAAAGTCCATTTTCTCCACATAAAACAATGTAAACCTGAAAACAAAGATACAGGAGTAAGACTAAGATACCCAACACATGACACTCGTGCTGAAGTGGTGGCTTCTTTGCCTCTTTTCCCAGTTCCCATCCTGCCACAAAACCACCCTGAAAGACCAAGTGCCACAGCATGGACCCAAAGGACAGAGGGCATGTCCACCCCCAACCTGTGGCCAGCCCCTCCCTGTTTCCTTGGAGGAGACCCCATAATTTTCATTAGGGAGAAAAAAAATTGGGCATAGAATAAAAGCCCTGATTCATGTTGGCTAGCTTCTATCATCATCATCATCATCATCATCATCATCATCATTGATTAAGTTGGGAGAAATGATAAGGAAAATTAGTTTTTTCATCAATAAGTAAGCATAGTCTTTTCAGTGTCTGGGACAAATTTCTTCCTCAAAGGTACGTTTGGTGATTTTTCCCTCGAGGAACATCACCATTTTGTGGCTATGATGAAGAACATCACAGTAGTGATGGGAGCAGACATCCCTTAACCACTTCATAAAGTTTCACCATTAAATGCATTGGTTGCTGCAGGAAGGTGTCCTTTGATACTTGACACGCATTGCTGTGAGTACACATGGCTATCTGACAGGCTACATGAATAGTTGGACAGTAGGCTTTACAGTGAGTGAGGTTCACATAACTGAAAACATGCCATGCACCCATCTTTCCCACCATGCCAGTGCATGGCCTCCTCGTTCTTCTTTCTAGCCTTCTTCATCCTGCTTCTGCATGCCCCAGACCCCTATATTCTTTTTAACTATGGCTCCCTTAAGAAATTGGAGGTGACTTCTGACTACAGAGGGAACCCACCCTCTTGTGGGGTTTGTGCAGGCACACACCTCCACTCACCCAGCAGGCTCTGACACTCTGGATTCTGCCTGCAGCCCAGGCTTGGCACATGGCATCCATGTGGCCCATGGACTAGACCACCTCCTCAACCTCCCAGGCTGCATCGCACACCCAGTCCCTCCCCTCCACATGGTCCTCCTTTAGTTCCTCTGGGAAAATTGTCTATAGCCCCAAATTCTCAACCAGCCTGTCCCCAAAGCTAATCTGAATAGCTCTCACCCCTTTCTACCTCTGGGTGATGAATGGTAAATTCATTATAACGAATTTTGGACCAGAGGAGAACAGCTGGTCTCACACTCTCCACGCTCTGCTCAGAGACAATCCATCTTTGTGATTATTTTCCATAGTGAAGGTAGGACAGAAGAAGGGGTCTGGAACCTGAGGAAGGGGAGGGTCCCTGCTTTCTCCTCTACAGATACACACTGAGGGCCCAATGGAAGGGACAGAGAGCTCACTCTCTATGACAAGTGACGTTGACAAAGAAGATGGCCACACCACGACAGTGTGCATTTCTGGTGTACCACTCGCACACTTTCACCCCTGCAGACAACAGAGGGCCCTGGATGTCAGTTACCTTTGCACTAAAGCGGGAGGGAGCCCGGAAGCCCGTGTCAACTACCACTGCATACAGCTGGTGGCTAGGTGGAGTGTTTTCTTGCAGAAAAATGTAACCAGTTTTCTTTTTTTCTCGATGATCTACACATCTGCTTTTAGTCACAAAAAGTGCATAAAGAATTACCAGAACCACCACAAAAATTCCAGGAAGCAGATTTTCTGGGTGCCTGTAAATAAAAAGAGTAAAATTAATTGCTCACAAAAAGAAACATTTAGGCAAGCAGTTCCCTGCACATTGGGGAGAACTAGTGGGTGTGCACACACATGGGAAACACATACAGGCACACACTCACAGACACCCACATGCACAGGCCTGCTAGTCTACATGACTTATTTTTAATCACTTGTTTTGTAACTAGCCAAAAAAAAAATAGATTTTTTGAAAAACGAAAGATAGGGCTTCCCCTCGTGGTGCAGGTGGTTGAACGCCATGCTGTGAAGATATCCGCAGCCTCTGCAGCACCGGTTCGATCCCTGCCAGCTGGCGAGGGTCCCACATGGCGCGGCAGACCTTTCCTGTTTCGCCTGCTGCTCCCCTTGCAGTGTTTCATCAGTCTGCCTGTTCTTTTCCCTACTCTGTCTCTGGTGAATTCTCTCACCCTCCGGCGCATCTGGCCTGTACCCTGGTTCTTGTGTAAAATGAATAAATAAATCTTTAAAAAATAATAAAAAAGATAAACAACAAAAAGAAAAAAAATAGATTTTTATGGAGAAGATGGTAGAGAAGGGAAAGGTGGAGCAAGTGGGGCGAACTCTGGTGATTAGAACTGGTTTCAGACCATTCTTAAGGGAGCAGATGCAAGGAGCAGAACCAAGTAGATCCCTGAGGCATGGAGCTATCCTACTCAGTCCAGCAAAAAGAACCCCATGAGCACAGACTCCATACAAAAACCTTGTAAGGAATCAACTTTGCATCTGAAAGTTGTGACCGACTCGTGGCCTTTGTCTGAGGGATTTTCTTTATGAAATTTGGACAAAAGTCCCAAGCTTGCTGTGAAGAGCTTCAGCCTATGGATGTGATGAAAGCTCTCTCCTTCCCAGCAGAATGAGGCGGGAGATGTTCTGCCAGCTCCACTCTTCCCACTCCCGTGTAGGGGATTCCGAGGAAGGATGGTGCCTCTCCCCTGCATCTTGCTCATCTCCAATTTCCAGGCACCCATGCTAACTGTGGGGGGATCACTGAACCCTCCAGACTCACAGGGTGGAGTCCACATCGGGTCAATCATGATAGCACCCTCACCTGATGAGGCCTGCCTTGCCTCAGGTTTATGAGCCTCTCTTGGGCTTCAAAGGAGCCTGTGCTGCAGGGACGCTGTCCTTCCAGACTGCCCCCCACACATGTGACCTCAGGTGTCCTTTGCCTGGTCATCCCTCATGGCTGCCACTTCCTTGGGACCAGCATCGGCAGCACCAATAACTAACATCTATCACTAACTTTCTGATCCACTCACTAATCTACAAAGTCACCAACTGCTGAATGACTGATTAAATAAGGTAGAATTTCCTAGCACAGCAGAAAATATAGCCTCTGCAATCAATATTTATCCAGCAAACATTTACCCATATCTGTGATGGGTCAGCACCTGGGATGGCCCGGCCTGGCACGACCCAGCCTGGCACTAAGTGTGGGGCTATGATGAAGGAGAAGTGCAGGTTCCAGTGTGTGCACTCACCACTACACACTGGGGAGTGTGGGTTCCATTGTAGGCCACCACAAAATAGCAAGCCGCAAAAAATGTTTAGCCTTCCCAATGCATAAAAAATTATGTTTACTCGATACTGTAGCCTAGCAAGTGGGCAATGGCATCATGTCTAAATATATAAAAATATATTTCCTAATTAAAAATAAAACTGTATTGCTAAAAACTGCTCTCCATCATGTGAGCCTTCAGCAAGTCATAATAAATTCACTGGTGGAGGATCTTGCACAGATTCTAAGGGTTCCTGACTGATCAGGGTGATGGTTGCTGAAGGTTGGAGTGAGTACAGCAGTTAGTTAAAATAAGACAACAGTGATGTTTTCTGCATCAGTGCCATACTGTGTAAAAGCATTTTATCTGCAGTAGATCTTTTCTCAAAACTGGAGTCAAATCTCTAAAACCCTAATGCTACTTTATCAGCAAAGGTTATTGTTGTCATTTCAACAGTGCTCAGACCATCTTCCCAAGGAGTACATTTCCATCTCAAAAAAACCATCTTCTTGGCTCATCTAAAAGAAGCAACTCCTCATCTGTTCAAGTTTTATCACAAGATTACAACAATTCAGTCACCTTTTCAAGTTCCACCTGTAATTCTATTTCTCTTGTTATTTCTACCATATCAGAAGTCTTGAAACCCTCAAAGTCAGTCATGAGGGTTAGAATCAATTTCTTCCAACCTCTTGTTAATACTGGTATTTTGACTTCTCATGTAACATGAATACTTTTAAAGGCATCTAGAATGGTGAATCATTCCCTAAAGGGTTTCAATTTCCTTTACCCAGGTCCATGAGAGGAATTGCTATCTATGTCATCTATAGCCTTACAAAATATATTTCTTAAATAATAAAACTTGAAAATCAAAATTACACCTTGATCCCTGGGCTGCAGAATGGATGTTATATTGCCAGACATGAAAATATTCATCACCTGGTATGTCTCCACCATGTCATGTCAATGAACAACAATATTTTATTGTAATATTTTCTAAGTAGCAAAATTACTAGCAGCATGTCTAAATATATTTATTAATTAAAAAACTATATTGCTAAAAGCTGCTCGCCAGCATTATTACAGTAATATTTTGAAAGGAGTCTTTTTTTCTGAGTAGTAGGCCTCAACAGTGAACTTAAAATGTTCAGCAAACCATGTTATAAACAGCTGTGCTATCAGTCAGCTTTTGTTATTCCATTAATAAACATACACAGAACAGGGTTAATGTGGCTAGTGGCTTCAACTTTAAGTTACCAGCTGTATTAGCCCATAAGAAGAGTCAATTTGTCTTTTGGAGCTTTGAAGCCAGACATTGACTTCTTTCTAGTTATGAAAGTCTTAGATGACATCTTCAAAATAAGGTGGTCTTGTCTACAGAAAATATATTTAGTGTAGCCACCGTTACCAATTATCTTAGCTACATTCTAGATAACTTGCTGAAACTTTTTATTTTTTTAAGATTTATTTATTTATGCATACAAGAACTGGGGTATAGGTCAGAGGTGTGGGGATGAGAGGATTCACCAGAGACAGAGTGAGGAACAGAACAAGCAGATTGACTGAAATACACTGCTGAGGGGAACAGCGGGCAAGTCAGGAGAGGTCTGCTGCCCTATGTGGTTTTCTCCCTGGCCAGCCGGGGATCAGACTTGTGTTGCAGTGGCTGCGGGTAGCTTCACAGTGATGTGTCTTAACCCCTTGTGCCATCAGGGAGGCCCCAACTTGCTGAAACTTTTATATCAGCATTTGCTGCTTCCCCTTGCACTTTTATGTTATGGATTCTGCTTAATTCCTTAAACCTTGTGAACTAAATTTTGCTAGTTTCAAACTTTTCTTCTGCAGCTTTCTCAGTTCTTTCAGCTTCACAGAATTAAAGAGTTAGGAACTTGCTCTGGATTCAGCCTAGGCTTAAGGGAATGTTGTAGCTGATTTGATGGCCTATTCAAACCACTAAAATTTTCTATCAGCACTGACTATTTTGATTTCTTATCTTACATGTGTTCACTGGAGTAACACTTTTATTTTCATTTGCATTCACGACTTGGCTAACTAGCACAGCCTATCTCAGCTTTCAGCATGTGTTCCTCACAGAACTTAATCACATCTAGCTTTTCATCTAAAGTAAGAGACCCAAAACCCTCTTTTTAGTTGAGGACTTAGAGACAACTATAGGATTATTTTTAATTGACCTAGTTTCAATAGTGTTGTGTCTCAAGATATAGAGAGGCCTACGAGAGGGAGAGAGATGGGGGAACAGCCAGTCAATGACAGAACACGCAACATTTACTAAGTTAGCTGTCACATGGGCACGGGCTGTGGCACCCCATAACAATGACATTAGTATCATCAAAGATCACTGATCACAGATCACCATACAGATATAACAATAACGAATAAGCTTAGGATATTGATGAAATATATGTTAAGAACTATAAAACAACAACAAACTAAGAGAAATGACAAAAACAGTAATGAAAAAAGTTAGAAATATTTCAATAATTACCAAAATACGACAAAGACAGGAAGTGGACACACCCTGTAATTGTGTGGATAGGCTTGTATAACAGTTTGTGACAAAGCTACAATTTGTAAAAATAAAAAAATGCAATAAAGCAAAGCACATAAAGTGAAGTGCAATCAACCAAGGTATGCCTGTACTTACTCATACTTCAAAATCTAATGTTCTATATAAAACAATGGCTATAAAATAAGGTGAATTTTATTTATTTTTTAAAGATTTATTTATTTATTTATACAAGCACTGGGTACAGTCAGAAGCGTGGGAGGGTGAGAGAATTCACCAGAGCCAGAGCGGGGAGCAGAGCAGCCAGAAAGACCAAAGTACACTGCTGAGGGGAGCAGCAGGTGGCAGGAGAGGTCTGCGCGCCATGTGGGACCCTCCTCCGGTGGCCTGGGAGCAGCTGGGGATCGAACTGGTGCTGCAGAGGCTGCAGGCAGCTCCGCAACCCAGTGCTCAACCGCTGCGCCACAGGGGAGGCCCTATAAAATAAGGTGAATTTTAAATTTGTTACCTAAAACGAAATATTTTTGAAGAGAAAGGGGAAAATAAACATAAACCAGGACAGGCAAATTGGCAGTATTGCCACTGTAGACACTAACCCAGTTGAAAATAACTGTGCCATTCACACTAGTGGTGTACTTAAAAGCAACACAAGTATACTGACTTTCTCATATTTGTAAATCTCCCATCAGTGAATGAAAGTATAGGCAAATACAAGGTAACTAAATAATAATAAAAGACAATAATCTATTAATATGCATCTTTCAGCAAGGAATGACAATAACACACATTTCAAGAATCTAATTAATTATATAGTGGGCATCCTGAGCAGGCAGTCATATAAATAAAAATTTTTCTTCATTTAGAAAACAGAGCTTACCTCTGGAACTTGGAAATGTCACTCATTTCAAAACTGGTATTCAACTTTCTCCTTCCAATAGCAAATGTGGCGAGGTGATCATAGCTGGGAGGAAGATGCTGATTAGGATGCAGAATGTAGGGGGGAGAACAGTTGTTTACAGGGTGATGGCTCACTGGGTGAGGGAAGTATGAAAAGGATGACAAGCTCCAATATTACAACTCTATGATTCAGATCAAGTTTAAAGTATTCAGCAAAAAACTTAAGTTACAATGAGGGCCTCTGTTCTGGCCAAACATTAGATGCCCTCACATCTGTGTCTCCGAGGCTGCCTGTGACATTGGCTGTCCTCACAGTGGACCTGGGAGTATATTAGATATCTCTGTGATTTCCTCCACAGTCCAGCTCATTGCAGTAGATTCTCAGGTTCAAATCACAGCCTACTACACAACAATGACTCAGCTACCAGCCAAACTTTATATATCTTCCCCTGAAAAGCTTGTCTTGACATTACCAGAATCCTGCCTTTGGCCATTTCTGCCCCGACAACCACTATGAAGACTGCTGTTTTTATTTTAATAAATTCTTCCTTTCTCTTATTTTTTTATGATCAGATCTCATTTTATATTCATTTTTGTAACCCTAGCATCTAAAAAAACATAGCAGAGAGTAGGGTGTAACAGAGAAAGACTGATTGGTTTGATGCACCAATAAATAATTTAATATCAAATCAAAATATCAAACCATTACCACTAAATTCAAATGTGGTTTTAATAGTGGCATCCTATAAATTCCTAATAAAAGCATTAAATGATTTATGGATTACACCAATATGATCTGGACATATTTGCCTCCAAACAGGCAACCACAAAGTACAGTGTTATATAACAATTTTTATTAAGGAATAGTTTCAATAACTATATATAGCTAATAATCATTTGTTCTGTATTCTAATGTAAAGGTAGCGACAACATCAGCATTTCAGCTAGATGATAATTTCTAATTTAATGACACAACAGGTAAATTGCAATATTCTCAAGAAATTTGCCAACAATCTGTACGGAAAATTTCATTGTGTCATGAAATTCACTTTACAACCAGGCTGTGAGGGAGACCAGGAAGTGGGGTAACAGGTAACAGGGAAAGTGAGAGCATGGGCCTCTGCTTGATTAGGTATACCTCAGAGAATGTCAGGACAGCTACAACCATGGACCCCATATTCACCAGATTGGATCATTCATCGAGGAATCTTGTTAAACAGGTATTTGCTGAACACCTACTACATGCCAGTCACCTTGGAGAGGGGTAGGTATAAAGAAGACTGAATAACCAGACCCTGATCTCCACACGAGGAAACAGTCAGGAGACCAGTCTTACAGATAGAATAGTATAAGAGGCATGAGTTCATGGAGTCCCAAAACTGAGACCCCTTAAGACCAAATAGAAAATGCAGTCACTTAAAAAAAAACCTTAAATTCTTTCTCAAACTTAAGTCTATCTATACCTGCAGTTCACTTTTTCTGGGACAGTTCCTGGTTGTGGAGAGAATCTTCCAGATTTCCACTCCTTCATATCCCAAAACAGGCATTGGATCCACTGGAAATGTACCGTATAGTTCACTGCTTTAGCAAAATATTTGTTCACAGGATTCCTGTTATAGTCAGCATCAAGTAAGGATAAATATCCCAAGTTGGCATCTGAAAAGAGAAAAAGTAACTTAAGAAACACAATCTGAAGTTTGCAGAAAATCATCACCCTTTCTGAATACAGAGAGACAGTTACAGAGAGTGTGGACAAGGCCAGGAGCTAGGCAGGGAGGGAATGAACCATTTTCTCTCTTGGAGCAGATGAGTCATGAATTAAATAGGCCCAGGCAGAGCTACAGCTGCTAATTTCCCTCAGAGTGTAGGGAATCTTCTTTAAGTTCTAACTCCCTCTGGACACCCTGTACACACTATTTTGTGACCCTACAGCTTCCCCAGACCCACCCAAAGAACTTCCCTCCTTCTCTTTGGCTTCATTCCTGAACTTGTCAAACATTAGTATGCCCTAAGCCTACAGCCATCCTGGGAAGATAGCACAATGACCATGTGGTTTTAGACTGTTGTTTCTGGGAAAAATTTTTATACTCAGATGCAAAAATATTTAATATTTCATTTATTTAAAATTTGCCTCTAGGATTTTTTTAATAATTGGTATTGGAACAACTAGACATTAGTATTTGTTATATATGAAATTAGATCCATATCTCATGACATATATAATAATAAACACCATTATCAAAGATCTACATATGAACATGTCAAATTGCAAAAGTACTAAAAGCAAATAGATATAAAGGACTTACAACACAATACATGTAAGCAGTGAATTTCTAACCCTCAAGATCTAAGAATAAATAAAAAGAAGTTGAAAACTTTACTAATAAAAAAAATCTGCAAAGCAAAATAACCCAGTAATAAAGTTAAAATGATAATTTCTAATTTAATGACACATGATGAACTATAAAAATAAAAATTGTGGGCCTGATGGCGCAACCTATGAAGCTGTCTGCAGCCTCCCCCACCGGCCAGGGAGAAACCTACATGGAGCAGCAGATCTCTTTTGACTTGCCCGCTGCTTCCCTCAGCAGTGTACTTTGGTCAATCTGCCTGTTCTGTTCCCCACTCTGTTTCTGACTCCTCTCACTCTCCACACCTCTGACCTGTACCTCAATTCTTGTATGCATAAATAAATAAATCATTTTTTTTAAAAAGCTGAAACCAGAAAGATAAAAATAAAATAAAACTCGCAACTTATATTGCAGGAAAGTGACAAACTGCCTTAATGTGTTAAAAAATCAAGAAAAAACAAACAATAGAAATTGGATATATTCATGGTTTACACACACTTTGCACATACACACACCACATGCAAACATACACACACCACATAAACATACACATCTACACATGCACATATACAACACACACACATACAAGATACACTCAACTGACTCAGTGACAAAGATCACCCCAATAGCACTGAGCACACTTGGTTTCATATCTTGTTTATTAAGTCTCATTTCCCACCAAGAATCCAGGCTCATAAAGAAATGCCAACTTCTAAGAAAGGGCAGGCAGTGTGCACACTTGCCTGGGTACCCTGATCTTCCAGGAAACATCAGATGCACCAGACTCCTGACATCAGAAACCTTATTGAAAGAACTCCCAATGGAACAACTTGAGCACCAAAAAGATAAAGATGAAATCTACCAAATACATTTCTTTAAAAAACAGAATCTGCATCAACAGAGATAGCACATATTGTGTACAAAGCAGCAAGACTGAAAAAGAGTGAGACAGGCTGGTCTTTACTGAAGAATGCCAGCTAACTGGTGGGGCTAGAAAACCACCATTGCAGCCTGCTATGCATCAGTGATGGGGTGAAAGTTCATGGGGAGGGCAATGCTCACTGGGTTCACAAGTATCACCCAAATACTACAAAGGGAGAACATTCCATTAAAATGGAGAGATTGGCTGACCCATTTGCCACACTTAGCCTGGCTGATGGAGTATCCTTCAAGTGAGTCCCAGGGCAAGTTAGGGCTAAGTAGGCAGGTTCAGGAACAGTGCCAGCAGGGACTATGGAAAAGACAAAGGCTTTTGCCCTTCGAAGATAAGGGCAGAGAAATCCAGAAGGGCTAATGAGGACAGTAAACGTTCAGGCTAAATTTTAAAGCTAATGAGGACAGTAAATCCTAAGAGGTGCTAAAGAAAACAGACTCCAGAAATGAGGTCAGAAAGTTCAGGAGAACTAAAAAAGCAAGGATAGTAACCCCTGAGAAAATAAGACCTTAAGGTAAAAGGAGAAACTCTAAGATAAGAGCTGGAAAAATGGGCAAATCTGTCTGGAAGAGTATGGCCACTAAAAAAAAAACAATCACAAAGTAGAATGATAACATTTTAGAATAGAGAAAAGTTTTAATATTCCCCAGAAATGGACAAATAACGGCTTCTTTGCCCCTCCCAGGTACAGCACACCTAGAAGTCCTTGCTTTCTTCCTTTAAATAAATTGTTCTTTACTTTCCTGAATAAAGTTTGCTTCTCTTTGCTTACTTATCTAAAACATCTGTGAATTCCTTTTTAAGACTTTGTGGGATAAGAGCCCTGGTGGTTCAAAGGCTAAATTAATAGCACACACCGGCTTCACAAGCACCTGGGTACTAAGTCCAGTCACGAGGAATCAATCATGCAAGCTCAGAATGTGGCACACTAAAAAAATCACTACTTGGACTCATTAAATACCTCAATGTCATGAAAATAAAAAGGTAAAAAATGTACTAGTTTTAAAAGGACCACAAAAATGTGACAATAAAATGCATATGTGAACTTTGACTTAATCCTGAATGACAACTATCAGAAGCTCTAGAAGGCATTGAGGATTATCACTAGCCTGCAACTGTGGTCTGAGAGCAGGTGACATTCTGAGGTGATGCTGACTATTTAGTCCCAGGTGTGTTACTAAATTGTGTAGGATTGTGTGCTCATTTTTATGAGATGGAGTTAGATATTTAGGGCTTGAGGGTCAGGATGTCTGAAACTTTCTCTCTAATGATTCACCCTCCCCTCATAACTCCCCTCCCACTCACACATGCACCCGTGAGCACACAGAGTGTATAGTGTGGTGTGGGTCCCTTGCCCACTCTCAGCCCCAATTTCTTGGCTTTGGGGAGGACAGAGAATCAGGACCTCTGCAGTCAAGGCTGCCCATGAGGAGGTGAGGACTGATGGGTCCTGTGAGTAGCAGGGAGAGTGTCACGGCCTCCAACTGCAGCAAATGTAGCAAACAGGACAGATAAACCCAAGGTGCTGTAAGAGCAGCAGCCTGGGAAATTCCTGTGGGTGAGGGAAGGCCACAGAAGGTGGCAACATGTGGCTCTGGAGACCAGAATGGCTGGGGTGTGTGTGGAGGGGTGTCCCAGAGGCTAAGATGACAGGGGAACAAAGGCAGGGAGGAACCTTGGGGAACAGATTCGGAGCAGGGAGACATGGGAGGGCCTGACAGTGACGCACCCCCTACCACTGTGTAACCAGAGGCAGAGTGCCCCACAGTCCGCTGACTCTGAAACAGCCAGATGTTTTTTGTCACGGATAAGAGAAAGCACTGCTAGGCAATCAAATCTTACAGTTGAAGTTCCCATTATACAAAAACAGACCTGAAAATCCGAAGAGCTCACATGCACTGACCTTTCTGTGAAAGAGCAGGTAGATAAATATGTACAGTGTTCTCATCCCAAAAGTAGATCTGTTTCACAAGAAAATTAGAAGGCGTAGGTTTCTCAGAGAATCTAGGAGATAAAAACACACTAGTGATATATAGGTTGGTATTTTTTTCCCCTCAGAGATTTTAATTTTACAGTTTTGTGCAAATATTTTCACTCCTGAGAGGCCAGTTGGCTCTAAAAGGGGCCACTGTGCAATGGACAGTGGTGGAGGGTTATTTGTGCCTCGGTGGTGGGCGTAGTCTGATAACACACATCTGAAGAGGTGTGAACCTGTACCACTATACCACACAACGTTGTAAGCCAACATTACCTCAATTTAAAAAAAAATTAAAAATAGAAGGGGCTGCTCTGCTTTATCCATAGCATCAGAGATCTTCCAGCAAGAACTCCTACGTGACACATTCAATCCTCATTTTATTAAAATAATCAGCTCTGAGTGGCCGGGGTGGGCCCTAGAGCAGTCTGTGATAGTGGTGAGTTGTGGGAACAGGCAGATGAAGGAAGGTAGCTAAACTCAGAAACTGTTCAGACCCAATTTACTTGACTTAAATAAGTTAAAATCCAAGCTTTTTAATCAAATAGACATGTTTCAAACATTTATGTTCAGATGGTGGAATGACCAAAGGGTACACATTGTGTGGTTCTCACCCGACATGAGAGACACCCAGCATAGATGCCACCTAGACCAAAGCAGTGGAATGATCAAAATCTTAGTCAGATGGACATTGTTAAAGTATGATGCCAAAGAATCCTTTCAATATTCATTTAGTTAGACTTTCTATGTAATTAAGTCATAAAATGGGGCTGACCCAAATCTTGCAAAATCGTATTACTGAGAAAGATGCATTTATCAGTCTCCTCAGATAATTGTTTACACATTTTTTTTCCATTGAAAAAAAATTGAAAAGCAGTCTTGGCCCAGATCTACACTGTGAAAGAGAATTAGATTCCTAAATGAATACAGCTGTATCACTCCTGACACTTTAGCTATTGCTCACTCCAATCAACTTAATAGGCAGGAATTCAATCTCAAAAAAACAAAGTAGGGAAGTTTATTCCCTGAAAAATAGACTGTATAACATAATTTCATTAGACAATGAGCCTCATGACTGCATTAAATACTCAGCTTTATTCACTAATTTTCAGGAGTGACAGCCCTTATTTCAGCCTCCTTCCATTGTAGCCTCCACCCCACAACATACCTTACCAGCAACAAGACCGGGAAAGCTTTTGCAATGGGCTTAGAAAATTCTATCCTTATCTGTAGAGATTCCAGGGGATTTTCACAATGCCCAGTGAACTGATGAAAATTCACTTTATCCCGAAGCAACACAAATGTCATTTTATTTCTCCCATTATCCTGTCATTAAATGGAGAACAAGTTAAGCAAGATTTGCTTCTGGAAAAGTCAATGTGTGAAAACTGGCACAGACACCCAAATGAGGCGCGATAACCTGGAAGCCTGTCCTTACCGGGCTGTCCTCCTCCCCAAACTCCACCATTATGGGCTCCCTCAGCCGCCAGCTGCGAATGGGCCTCCTGCTGGAGCAGTTGTGCAGGGAGAGGGCCACCACTGGGCCAACCTTAGGAGACAAAGAGACCAGCAGAGCAGGTGACTTAGTGAGAGAAGCAGGAGACCAAGGCCCAGTGATGCTCCTACCGCAGTTACACACAATCATGAGCCAGGTGGTGCAGGGTAACACAGACTATCAGCACATCTTACTGGTCAGAAGGGCAGGATTTGGGGGGAGTGTAGTGCTTTTTGTATTATTCTTATTCAAGTGAAAAAAAATTAAGTTTTTAAAAATTCTTTATTTCTTACTTTAAAAACCTATACAAAAGAAATATATCCGCTCAGTGTAATACCATGTAGTCAGAGAAATCATATTTGGGGATGTCAGGTTTGAAATATTTTCAATGCACTGGAAAGACAATTTATATTCTATGTTTTTTGCATGAAACTTCCCAAAGTCACTAAAATTCCTTGATTGACATCATTTTAATAGACTATGTATAGATTATCAGGTTTTTTTTTTAATAAGCAGTGGACTATAACCCTCTGATGAATATTTAGGTCCATTCTATTTGTGTATTTGTAAATGTTGCATTGAATGAATGAGTGAATGAATGAATGAATGAATACATCTTTCTTGTTTCTTCAGTGTCAGTTCCTATAGTGTAACACTGGGGTTTGAAGCTCTTCATGTCTGCGACAAAGAACTCAGTAAAAGTCCACACCAGGCTGCCTCCCACACTAGACAGTCACAGCATTAAATCTTTTAAAGACTAGCACTTCTTAAATTTCAAAAAACAATTTAATTTATGTTTCTTTATTGCTTATTAGATGGAATTATTTTCTTCTACTGAAGTAATTTCTATTTCCCTAAAAATGACTGTTTTTTTGAGCATTTTTTGGACCAAAGTAAGTTGTGCATCTTGAATTTGTACATTTGTTCATCAGACACTAATTGGGTGCCGAGAGCTCCAGAGCAGGGCTGAGGGAGAGAACATGCAGAGAGCAGTGTTCTCTGCCACAGCTCTGGTGCTCCAGGGATCCTGCAGGTGGTTTCCAACTGGAGAAGGTGAAGCAGATATTTACAGAATTACCAGGTGCTGGCACCAGCTACATGCCAGTCTGTGCCACGTACTCTAATCTAGTCATACCTCTGACTCTCTGACAATGGATTAAAACACTATAGGAAATAGGAAGCGGTCAACTTATCAGATACTAGGATACTCAGTTTTGCTGATGCTCTCTTCCAAGATAATTAGAGAATAGTTCTAAGTCATTGCTCTCTTACAATTGAGTTGCAAGTGTAAGCATGCACCCCCAACACCTTTTTTTAATCATCAAATCCAATATGTGCACAGTTGAGGTGGTCACTAGAGGGGATGGATTGCCTGTCAAGCTGTACCTGACCAGGTGCTGCTCTCCCCGGATATGGATTCTTCTTGAAGATCATGAGCTGGCTGACATAGCATAGGCTCTGCGTTTCTGCCCCAGCAGGAGTCTGCCCAGCCATGTCTGCAGGTAAATGCACCTGGACGGAGCCCACACTCTGCACAGACCTCTGAAAGTCACAATGAAGTTGTGCACAGACCTCCATCAGCCCAGTGCTGACGTGCAGTCCAGGCTCCTTTTTCAAACAGAGGTAGCCCTGAAATGGAGCATGAGCTGTCAAATGTCACAGTGCAGGTGGGACAGTTGTCTGGAATCCAGATCAAGGGAAGAGGTGGGAATAATTGAAAAACTAGCCAGTTGCAAGTGAATTTGGATTCATTTGCCTGAGCAAAGATTTTGATAGAAAGATATGAATGTCAAATAATAGTAAGACACAAACTGTGTTCTTTCATCTTGACACAGCTTTTGTGACACATTACTCATTTTGTGATAACTGCTATGCTTCTTGAGATTTCCTCCTCCATCCAAAGAGAGCTGGAATGTCATGTATATTTTAATAACATGTGGACTTGACAGTGCCTTAGGGGTTAGTTCAGGGTGGGTATTACATGTGCAGCAAATGTTTCTAGATGTACTAAATGCCAAGTTATGATTGCTATTATTGGATTCATACAGAACATTTATTTATTTTCTAGCTCCCCGAATATCATAGTTCAATGAACCATCAGGTCTAGATGGAAAGGCGGATAATGGGTAGGACAAAGAAGACAAAGCCTATATTTATTACTTCTTGGGAGCACTGGTCATCTCATAAGGTGGAAAAAGAAAAATTTTAGAAAATTTGCCATAGTTGCTGCAGCAGAAATAAATGATATAAACTTAATATTTTGCTAGCAGTTCTATATCATCAGGATTGCTTTTTAATATGTATGAAAAAGCATTGGCATTATTCCACTTCATTCCTCAATAAACATTAGATGCCCCGAAAAATGATATTTCTGAGTCAAAAAATATCCCAGACATCCCAAATGAAAATCTACCATAATAGAAAAGGAAGGAACAGAAGCAAAGTCCCAACTTTATGTTACATTATGCCCATGAAATACTTAAAATTCAAACCAAAAATTTCCAGAAACCAAACCACCAGTCGAAATAATTAATACAGTACTTTAAGAAAAATTAAATTTTTGGTTTTGAAACACAATTACAAATAGATGTGACATTCTGGGAAAGGGGAATAACTGTGTTATTACTAATGGAGAAAAAAGGACAACTTACTACCAGTAAGTCCAAGATGACCTTAGTTCCTTCTTCCCTTAGGTAGTCTGCGTTCCTTGATTTCTCTTGGTCAGAGACTTCTAGTACCCCGGTTACAAGGAGGATGAGCTCACTCACCCATCTTTTATCCACCACAAACCTTCCCGAAGGCCAGCTTCTCTCTAGCAGTGTCTGGGAGTGTTTGAGGATGAGGACTGCGCTCCTAAAGCTTAACTACATGTAAAAAATCAAGTAAATGAAATATTTCATGAATAAAAATGTAGATACTCTTGCCTTTTTCATAGTATCTAGAAATTAACAATACTGCTCAGGAAGCGGATGAGTGATGTGGATTCAAGTCTGGCTTTGGACACTGACTGACTATTGGCCAGCTTCACAGGTAATAATTTGCTCACTTGATATTTAGTTTCCTGACATGTAAAATGAGCCAAAGAAAAATAAATTCTCTCTAACAGCCCTTTATGCTAAGGTACTACTTATTTTGAACACCAACAACCATTTCACAATTCCCTTCACTGCTGTCTGTAGCCTTCTCTCCTTCCTTTGCCCATGTACATTCTGCTCTCAGCCACACAAACTTCCTTACAACTCCAAAACAATTGAGGCCTTTCCCTGATCCATATAAAGTACCTTCCCTGCAATGTCTTTATCCTGTCTTTGCTAAAAAGTCCTACTTCAATCTTTTTCTAAATTCTTAGTATGGCTCATTTTCAAAAACAGAGAGAATAGTATAGTAGCATAGTATACCCATCAGCCCACTGTTGTGATCAGAATTCATTGGCAATAGTTTTTCTATTCCCCAATCAACTACTAAAATTTAGTTACTTATTTGTTTGTTGTCTTTTTTTATTTTTATTTTTTTTTTTACTTCAGGCCTTCCTGAAGGCTTAATTCTAAAAAAACTGCAAGGCCTGATTGATCGATACCAGCATATCCCTAAAAAATATTTAAAAGTAAAAGTCAAGCATCATTTCTATGAGTATTTTAAGTATATATTGATGACAGATAAGAAATTTTTTCTAAATACATGCCCACAATGCTAATATCACATCTAACAGAATCAATCATGATTTTTCCCTCCTTATCTTTTAAAACTGATTTCAAATATCCACCAAAGCGAGTTGCACCATTGTCTCTGTTCCCATAGAATTTTGTCATTCTCCTAATTATAGGACTTAACATATTTACTGAAGTACAGCTGTTTCCACATTTCCTTCATCTACCAGTGCCTGAGAGATAGGATAGCCTTTTCTTTCCTTCTGCCTGAACAGCTCCTAGCAGCTGTTAAATAAATGCTTGTCCAACTAAATGAAATTAAGATTCTATTTTCTGATGGTCATGCTTGTTTAATCGAAACATGGCATACCTATTTCTAAAATCAAACTCTTTCACCATCAATAAAATTAAACAGTCTGGAAATACTAGTAGAGGCCTCACACAGAGGTAAGATTGTCAAAAGATACTCAAATTGAAAGAATAATCTTTTATCTAAACTGAAACAAATGCTTTTTAAAGAGCATATCAGGCTTTTTAAAATCACATGCTAAAAAAAAAAACAAAACACACACACATACACAGTGCGGTTTGTACAATGTTTTTAACCAAAACTTTAAGGAGTGGTTACTTTGAAATGAAAATAATGTTTAGTTTTATCTACCACTCTAAGGTGATAACCATGGGGAAAGAGATGCTTGGCTTTCACCAAATTCATCTTCCTTATTCTTGTGTGTGTTCATTGGTGGGAAGTTATCAATAATTCCAATTCCCAGGGCCTCCCCGGTGGTGCAGCGGTTGAGTGCTGGGTTGCAAAGCTGTCCACAGCCTCTGCAGCACCGGTTCGATCCCCGGCTGCTCTCCGGCCACCGAACGAGGGTCCCACATGGTGCGCAGACCTCTCCTGCCGCCCGCTGCTCCCCTCAGCAGTGTACTTCAGTTCTTCTGCCTGCTCTGCTCCCCGCTCTGGCTCTGGTGAATTCTCTCACCCTCCTACGCTTCTGACTGTACCCAGTGCTTGTATAATAAATAAATAAAATAAACCTTTTAAAAAAATAAATAATTCCAATTCCCAGAACCCAAGAGTCCATCTGGGGTCTTGTAACAGGTTCTCCAAGGGCATCATGATTGCAGTAAGAAATGGCACTTCCAGGCCATATTAGTAGCAAAGGATACAGCTCTCCATGATCTGTCTTCCAACTTATAAAGACAGAGGGTAATGTTGGAGGGCCTGGATGAAAGGAGCTGGTGCCCCTGAATCCCCATAGAATGCTGTCTGCTTAACACCTGCCGTGGCAGGTGAGGATGGAGCACAGACTTGGATTTCAGGAACTATGTATTACGGCAACATTTACCCAATATAGTTTGAGATCTTAGGAGGTTAGTCTCAAGTTGTAAGGCAGATGTACAGAAAATAGTTACAAACCAAAGGTCTTAGTGTACGACAGCAAAGTCAAGTGCCGGTTTGTGCTGAATAAAATAAACTCTGCCTTCAGAATTTTTAGCAGTTCACAGAGAAGGTGGTATATGAATCTTATCTGGACTAAAAAATACTGTTTTGTCAGTGGAAGGAAGCGTTAAAACTATTCCACAAGTGACATGACCAGGTGTCTTTCATATGAAGATAGCTCTGGCAGAGAAATGTGGCAGGCCAGCCCCTTTCTTGTGGTTGTTGCAGTGACGCAATTCAAGAGGATGCCAACAGACATGACTCGGGCAGGAAGGAAAATTGGAGTGCCTGTCATCCCCGTCTCTCTTCGGTCCTTATTTCCTTCCTTTATCCCTTCCTTCCCTCCTCCCTTCTTTCCTCTTTCCCTTCCACCTTCCCTCCCTTTGTTCCTGCTTTCCTGCCTTCCCATCTACCTTCCTTCCACAGCTGCCATGTGCGCTGTGTTAGTGTCACAGTGATAGTTATATGGTGAACAAGAAAGGAAGATCCCTGCCATCACTGGATCTATGTTCCAATGAGGGCAGGGAGTGAGGCAACAGAGGATGAAGGGAGGTAATGGTGAAAGTCTGAAAGAGGATAAACCAGGTGACAGGAGGAGAGACTGTCTTTAGATTGAGGATCATAGACTTCTCTGAAAAAGGGATGCATTGCACTGATGGAATGTAGTCTCCCTGCTGTCCAGTGGGCTGAGGGCCATGCAGAGGTTGGGGAAGGGTCAACTAGCCAGACTCTGGGCCTGAACAACTAAGGGGTATAGAAGGGGAAGGAAAACAGAGAGGAAGGAGCAAATCATGTAAGCCACTGTGAGGTTCTGGATTTGCTTCCATGGCATGGAACCAATTGAGTGACATTAACCAATTAAGGATCTGAATATGACCTTTGACTGCTATGTGTGCATTGTCCAACAGCAAGAGAGGAGGCTGGGAAGACAGAGAAATGACATGTGCTCAGCTTAGAGCAGGAGAATAAAGGTGCGCAAAGCAGGGAGGATGATAGGGAGGGACTCTCTGGGGTCTCCTCTCATTTCCCCATGAACAGAGGAATGAGAACATCAGCTGGAGACTTGAGAAAGAGAAGGGGTGAAGATGGGGAAGTCTAATGCTATGGATGAACAGTAAAGAACAATTCCCTGACCAAAAGTATTCACAGCATAAATGCTTGGTTTAATCTGTTTCCACTTTAGGTTTTCAAATATCATCCTGAAAAAGTTCTTCACCAGTGATTTAAGATGGGCAATGCTGTTCTAATAAATTCTTGTCAGAAAATCATATTTTTTTAAAGATTTATTTATTTATGCATACAAGAGCTGGAGCGCAGGCCAGAGATGGGGTGGGGGGGGCTCTGTGAGAGAGGATTCACCAAAGACAGAGCAGGGAACAGAACACAGAACAGGCAGACTGATGCTGAGGGGAGCAGCAAGTGAGTCAGGAGAGGTCTGCTGCACCATTTGGGTTTCTCCCTGGCCGGCCAGGGATCAAACTCATGTTGCAGAGGCTGTGGATTGCTTCATAGTGTGGTGCTTAACCCCTTGAGCCACCAAGGAGACCCAGAAAATCATATTTCTAATCTTAGTGTTGAAATGTAGCTGCAAAGTATATTCTTTAAGAACTGATAAAGGTCCCTGTAATTCTACAAAGAAGCAGGAAAATATACTTAGAAAGAAATAGCACTTACCTTATTAGGAAAGTGGATGAGTTCCCTCAATATAAGAATAGAATCAATCATTTCTTCCTGGCCAGAAGAAACATGCAGCAAATAAAAAGGAAAAAAAATAGGGAAAGTTAGTTATCTAGTTTAAAGCTGCATACTTCGGTTTGTTCATATAGACAGAGAATAGATTGCATGCTTTTAAGCTAAGAGACTAATGGGATACAACATTCATTAAGGCCATCCCCTCCTCAGTCTCAAGTTTTTATCACTAGTGTTGCATCTCTGCTCTGGCCATCCATTAGACATTCAGCCACATCCCACACAACATCAGGGAATTGACAAGAGGGAAGAGGAAATGGGAAACTTTGGAAAAGGGTAAGAGAGAATGATAGAGGAAGAAAGTATTGCAATGAAGTATGTATTCTCTTTGAGGCAGATGTCCTGTAATGACATTTACAAGACAGGCATTCCAGGTGCTGTGAACAACGACATTTGAATGTATGGTCATTTATTTAAAAGTTGCACATCATCATAACCTTAACAATATCAGATTGCATTTACATAATTTTTACTTCCAGAAACATGAGCAGAGAGATCTGTAGTCATTGGCTTGTATCAGTCTCTCTTTTATAAACCAGCAGCAATACCAGTGAAACATGAGCAGTCAAGAGCAGCCAGCCACACCATGCATCAGAGCCAAGCTGGCTAGCCCACCTGGTCTCATTTCTTTACTAAATATGACCATTTGCTGGTGAGCCAACCAATCAGATGCCCAACCTTTCTGGTCCAGATTTATAGATGCTGAACTAGCACGGCTTTTATCGTACCTGCAAAGCTAATCTGCAGACTGTAGAAATGAATGCATCCTGTATTTGTGACCATTGACCACAGGATAGATTTCTGTTCTCCTTAGTCCAACGACTCAGGATTTTTGTGATCATCATGATATAGTTCCTGATTTCTGTATAACTTCCCATCAGCTGGAGGGTAGATAGGTTTCTCAGGCTGGAATTATATCTGAGGAAATAGAAGGTTTAGCATGATTGCTCCAAGAAATTGGAAAACTTTTCAGTGACCCTATTAAGAGTGGAGTGGCATTTGTTATACAAATGTTTTTCGGGTGGTTCAGGGCAGAATGACACAGAAGGAAGTTGTTCTATGCAGATGAAAGTCATATATAGTGAGGTATGATGTAAACATTCTATAAAGCAACCACTTTGTCAGAACTGAAGTAGGCATTAGATGCATACTGAATGATACAAAAATATCAATTCAAATGAAGGAAAGTAGTGCAAACATAGCTATTGGCTGAAGGGTCAGAGCTTTCTAACAAGCAGAGTTGGTAGTTAGCATTCAAACCACAATAAAGTGGACACCCACACTGTATATGGATGGCATACAATTATAATGGTTGATACACCATGACACAGTTGGGTTTGTCCTGGAAATATAAGGGTGATTCAAGCTTAAAAATCAATCAATACCACATTAATACCATATGACTAGCCACATGATCATTTCGCAGATCTAGCTAAAGCATTTGACAAACTCCAGCAACATTTCATAATAAATATGCACAAAATTCTAGAAATACAAGTGAACTGCTTCAACATGATAAAGGAACAAGACTAAGGATATCCCTACTTGCCACTTCTATCCAGTATGAAACTGGGTGTGTGACCAGGACAATTAAGCAAGAAAAAGAAATGAAAGTGTTCCAGATTAGAAGGAAGAAGTAAAACTCTATTTGCAGATGACATGAATTTATCCATAGAAAATCCTAAGGAATGCATTAAAGAACAGTGAGATCTAATAAATGAGCTCAGCAATGTTGTAGGATGTAAGATCAATACATAAAAATAAACTGATATCTATATACTAGTAATAAAAACTCCCCCAAAACAAATTAAGAAAAAAATCCATTTGTAATAACATTAAGAATAAAATACTTGTTAAATTTAACAAAAAAAAAAAGTTCAACACTGAGGACTATAAGACAGTGCTGAAAGAAATTATATTATAAATAAATGGAAAAACTTTGTTCACAGATAGGAAAATTTCATATCGCCCATATAGCAATACGTCCAAAAGTGATCTACAGATTCAATGCTATCCTTAGTAAAATCCCAGGTGGCATATATATATACATATATATATATATATATATACATATACACACACACACACACACACACACACAATTATTATTACCAGGAAATCCAGAATAACCAAAGAAATCTTGAAAAGGAAGAGCAGAGTTAGTGGATTCTTGCCTCCCAATTTCAAAATTTACTGTGAAGATACTCTTATTAAGGCAGTATGGTGCTGGTATAAAGATAGTCCCACAGATTAATGGGATAACATCAAGAACTTATCAGGACCTTCAGAATGAGGAGAAAAAAGAAAAGAACCTAATTGAACCAAAAAGACAGCAGAACAAGAAAAAGGAGGAAGAAGATGACTTCAGAAATTACTTCTCAAGAATAAGCCTCTACTACGTGGTAGAGATCATCTGTGGAAAGCAAAAATTGAAGATAAAAAAGTTTAGAGAGAGTAAACTAACTTCAGCAAAGTTGGGACATCTCAGAAAGGAAAAGATAAACTTCTGGAATAAACACAAAATTCGAACTGAAGGAACTGATCTTCCTGACACAATTGCTACATTTCAGCAACTTGACCAGGGATACAAAGTCAATTTTTGACTGCTTCAGAATATTCTAGATATAGACTACTAGGCCAATCCGAATACAAACCATTCCAGTTGAGCTCCATGGTGGAAAACTTCTGGCTTCTGTTCCTACTGGATCTGTAGAGATTTGAACTTTTCACTTTCCCACTTTAATACAGATGAAACAACTAACAAACACAAGCTTCAGGGCCCTCGTTATACTGCCACCACTTGCCAGTCACGTTCACCAAGAGTTAGTAAAAATGTCTGAGGGCACAGGATTCAGGAGCCACATGACCCATAAAGTAGCAGTGGTAGCCAAGAAATCTGGACCCAAATAATCTAAGAAGTTGATATCTTTGTCACTATTCCAAATTGACTAATCTATTTATTAAAGCAAGATTCTCTAGGAATAGACTTGAAAATGTTAACAGACTGTTTTAAAATGGTAAAACTGGTTTTGGAGACCCTTTGGCTTCCATTTCCTAGTTGGCATATCCCACAAGGTTAGAAGAGCAATGTTCAGTGCAACTTGTGTGTATGAAGCTGAACAAATTCAGTCTAGACAATGTCATCACTGTAGCCACTGGAGCAAGGAGACTGGAGAACAAGAACTTCTTTTTACTGCATCTGAGATTGAGAAAGCTCTGGCCATGAGAGAACTCATTAAAAAAAGTCTAGCCACCTGTTCTTGTTTTTGTTCATTCAACTGAAAGGGATAAAGATCTTTTTCATTAGCTCATTTATGAAGGTATTAATGTGGATGCTATTCATGAAAACAGAATGAAGCAACAGAGAGGTAACACAGTCCACAACTTCAGAGCTGGAATAATTTGGGTTCTTATTTGCCCAGCTTTACTTATTTGCCCTCTGCCCAGCAGAAGGATTTATTTTAAAGGTATGATCAACTGTCATTTTCCAGCTAGTTCAATGGACTATATCTACATGACAAGTCAAACTGGAAGAACAGGGCACAAAGACGAAATTGCTAAATTTTTCACGAAAGAAGATAAATCACTATTAAGAAACATCGTCAATGTTATAAGGCAGGTCTGATGTCCTATACCAGGATATAAATGATTTCCAAAGATTACTAAGCCAACAAAAGAAAATGAAGATTAAGAAGGAAGAACATTCATAGAGTACCAAAATATTTCTCAGAAAACGTTAATAAAGGGGAAAGGGCCACGGGTCAAAACAGTCAAGTAGCTCTTGAAGACAAAAGCTAAAAACTTTTTTAAAGACTCCATAAGAAATATGTTTATGATTCCAACAAAAACAAAGCACACTAAGAACAGAGAAAGTGCTTTATGGGCCCTGAGGTATTTGCACAAATACCACTCAAATTTGATTTGGCAAGATGGTAATGGCAAGACTCTGGCAATCTCTTGTTATCAGGATCTGAGTTCCTAGGAGCCAATGCTGCCTCTACTGTGTTGCTGACGTGGGAAGGGGAACCTCCAAGGGTGCCTCTGTGTGGTGTTACTCACATGTCCTCCTCTGGACAGTGATTGCCATGGAAACGCGGCAGCACGGTGACCTCCACGGTGCATGGCTGCCCCTGGGAGCCTTGGCTGTCTGTGATTTGAATGGACACCATGACTGTAAGGGAACATGAAGAAGAGGTCAGCTTCCAAGTGGACAGAGATGTTTCTCCACACTCTGATGGCAACTCAAGGATGCAGGCTACGCTCAGTTTTGGCAAGGTCAGGAGGAGGTGAAATTGCAAGCATGGTTGCCTCCCACGTAGCCTCCACTGTGGATGGCGACAGCCCAATAACCAGAATCTTTGTTGGGCCTAATCTAGGCTCCAGGGATTTTTATGGGAATTATAAGGGTACCAAAATAAAGTATGCCATAACTGAAGTTGAAATTCTTTTGTACCTTTGAGGACAGCCAACATTCCAACACAAACCACTAGCCAGCAGTGCAGAGCACATGTAGCAGAGAGATGGGGAGGACAGGAGGACAGGGCAGCTGAGAGGAGGAGCAGAAGTGATCACTGCTGGCCAGTAGCCAGCATTGCTCACTCATTCACTTGGCCTGCAAACATCTGTGCCTGCAGCAGAATGAGATGCCACAAGTGAACAAGATAGTCCCTGTCCTAACCTCCCCACCACCTCTCAGAGTTACACTCATTAAAAAGGAGATGAACACTGAAATAGTGGTAAAAACTGCAGCCACAAGCCCAAAGAGAAACACAAGAAACCCAGAAGAAAACCAAACTCCACCATAGAGGCTCAAGTATGGGGTGATAATGTAACAAGTTGCTCAGTATAGAAATGTGATAGGATTGGAGAAAGATGAAGAAGAATTCTGACCGAGGGGGAGTTTTCATTGAGCATGGCAGAAAATGGGCTTCTGGGTGCTTGGGAGCTCCTTTTGGTGGCAGGGGCCCATGGTG
This sequence comes from Talpa europaea, assembly GCF_964194135.1. NCBI lineage: Eukaryota > Metazoa > Chordata > Mammalia > Eulipotyphla > Talpidae > Talpa > Talpa europaea. The sequence goes on along the minus strand of NC_140078.1, from coordinate 47,826,799 downwards.
AGACCTGCAAATGGTGGCTGGTGGTGAAGGGCACAGGTGCAGGCACATGAACCACCTGGGGCAGAGCAGGGCACAGGGGTACCTGGCACCTCCCGAAGACATCCTCAAGCCAAAACACACTGCCCAGAAGGTAGGACTTAGTTTTGAAGGTCAAGGCTTGCTAATATGTGGTCTCTGGATACTGGCATCCTAATAATTGATACAAGTAAATGCTGGGTTCTACCTTCTTTCTGAGTCAATAGAAGTTCGGTGGGTTCCAAGTTTAACTGCAAAAAAGCTGCAATTCTATAAGTAATTCCACGGCAGATAACATTGATCTTCTAAATCAAATTAGAGAATATAGGAGGAGAAGGGTTCAGTCCTATCTGAGTTAAAGTGTTCGACAGTTAGGGCGGGGAGGGCAGTGCCTAAAAGAAAGATTAGCAGTGAGCATACCCACAACTCCAGGAAACCCTTGCTAGAGCTGATAAAGCCTGAGGAGAGTCAAGAAATGCACAGAGAGGCAAAGGCAGTACCTGACGCCAACTTATAGGCAGGACAATAAAGCCTGAGGAGACCAAGAGCAGCAAAGGGGGGAAGGCAACCCCCACCCCTGCTGCTGGAGTTGATAAAACTACACCCCAGGAGCCCAAAGTCACAGGGAGTGACTAAGAAACTCCTGCCTGAACTGATAAACCATCAGCCTGGACACCTGTGCAGTTACACTGGAAAGGGCTGGAGTAAGCAGCCCCCTGTACCCCATTTAAGCCAGACTCCTCTGCCTTTCCTGGCAGCTATTCTTCCCTGGACCCTGGCCACCCAGACCTCTTGGACATACTGTCCTCAAGTAACTTTGCTTTATTTTGCCTAAACATTCTTTTATAGCCATAGTCAAGGCTTAAGGAACCCCCAAACCCAAGAACATCTAGTGACCCAAAATCTAGACTATTCATGCAAGAAACAGGATATGATTAAATATTCATCATTTGTATTTTTTGTCACTTATCTATACCCTCATCTGAATGCTGGATTCAGAGATCTTAAATTTTGAGAAGACAGAGGTTGGGCACAATTTCAGTCTAAATAATATAGTAAATAATATTATATAGTAAATAATAAATAATATTATATAGTAAATACTAAATAATATAGTAAATAATATTATATAGTAAATAATTATTATAGTAAATAATTTACTATATTATTTAGACTTGGGGAGGGCCTCCCCTGGTGGTGCAGCGGTTGAGCGCTGGGCTGAGAGGCTGCCTGCAGCCTCTGCAGTGCAGATTCGTTCCCCGGCCACTGGCGAGGGTCTCCCCCCCCACACACACACAATAATATATTGGGGAAACTCATGAAAACCACTTTCATCCACTCAGCCAGCATGTACAGTGCACATCTGACAGAGAGCAGACATGCCCATACAAAGCACTGTGCAGCCTCCTGTTTACTTTACTGGCCTCACCCAGAAGAAATAGGTCAAGGGTTCTTGAGGAAGAAATTATCTTCGCTGGACTTGGGGAAGTGACATTTAAACAAATAAAGGAGATAAACTGGTTGAATCATCAGACTGAAATAATCTCACAATCCAAAGGAAAGAAAATTCTAGATCAGGGACTCTTAAGCTTGCCTGCATATTGGAATCATCTGGAATCTGGAATCATCATGTACAAAAGACCTTTTACCACAGAACTTCTAATTTAACCTAATTTAACTGGCCTGGAGTTCTGTGGCAGACACTTTCCTCAGTGACAGCATCTCTAACATGTTCAGGTGAACAGTTTCCAGGGGCTGGTATAGATCTGGGCAGGACAGGGTCAGAGGAGAAGGCTGTGGACACTGTGGGGCTCATTTTGTTCTGAGGACAACCATGCCAACCCAACATTCCTGTACCCCACATCCCCTTCTTGGAAGGGCACCTTGATTTGGTTTCGTCTATACCAAAGGTAAGATTCACCAGACACAACATATCATTAGTAAGTAAGGAATATCTGGGTCTCAAGTAGTTGATCCATATATACCAACCATTCTTTGGTGTTTTATAATTTACAGTTGTAATGTTTTAAAATTTCAGTTATAATTTAAGATATATGCATTAATTTATAACATTTCTAATGTACTTTCTGCACCAAAAAGTAGCCAATCAAACTAAAGTAAAAAGCAGTGAACCTATTTTAGATGTATAACAATTTTATTTTCTACATGCATAATTTTAATAATTTTTAGTTTTAAAAATCCAGAGAAATCATTTATTTGGACCTTAAATAATTCCAATAATGACTTACCTTTATAATTTTCCACGGGGTCACCCGCTGGCAGTGCAAAATAATATTGGGTATCTCTGCCGGTGTACAAGGTGTGTTTGGAGGTGTTTCCTATCCCATAACTAAACTCATAAAGAAAGTCCTATGATCCATTCCAAAGAGAGGAAAAATCAACATAAGTGAGCATACTGCACCACTCCCCAGTAAACAGACAAACACCTGCATCCTTCCTTCCTTCTGCAGGACATTGTTCCGAGACAGGGATGGAGAGGGAGTTACTCAGCTACCTTCCCCTCCACGGCCCTTTGACCATGGAATCCAGAGGACTCCTCACAGAGGCCATCTGTCACTCAGGGTTTGTGCCCCTCCTCCCCGCCCTGGGGCTTCCTGGAGGCCATGGAAGCACAGTCTGGGCTCCTAGGGGTGAAGGGAACACCGGAGATTCTCCCAGTGCTAGGGCACCTAGCTGGGGGTGCAGGTGGTGCTGAGAGAAGGAGCAGCCTGCACAGGCACAGTTCTAGAGCACAGGGCCAGAGAGTAGTCCCTCGCGGTGCTGGCCACCCAAGCTTTCTTTAAACCCATCCTCTTACTTAAGCCTCACAAGACACGAGGAAAATCACCATAATTTTCTTCCCCTCTGCAAACCAGTAGAGAAGTTTACAGGAACCGGCAGGACTCTTTACCAGAGTCACCACGACACAGACCCAGCATTAACTGTAGGGCCTGCTCTGATGAGCTTAGGAGAGGCCACTCCAGGCTATGCAGGTCTGCCAAACCTAGCAACCTGTTCAGCCACCATTTTGTTATCGACAGTTCTAAATCCTAAGCAAGGTCAGAACCTCCAGTCAGTTAGGTACAGGAGCCCAATCCTGCAAGGTGCCTTTCAAATCAATCAAGAGCACAAAGCTGGATCATGCTAGGAAGACTATGCATCAGGAGGTATAACGGGAATGCCCGGGGGTGCTGAAGACCTAGGTATAACAGATGTATAACAAGGGACCCACGGAAGCTGATCAGTGGAATGCCTTGTTGATAAGATTGAAACCATGGCTGGGGAACTGTAGCTTGATCTCAATTACAATACCAAGTCATCAAGCTGATAAGAAATGTCTGGAGGGCAGACTCACAACCCCTGATACTATGGATGACAGAGCACCTTTTCTAGTTTCATCCCTCCCTTTTCTCTTTGTCCTCCTTCCTTTCAACTGATGCTGTATAATTCTTCTATCAATAAAAAGGCCAAGATCTTGCTCCTCAGCAGTATCCTGCATTATGTAGCCTGCTCCATGACTCCTGTTTCTTTATCACTGTGGTGTTGCCCAATGAACCAGCTCCATTCCCTCCATCCTGTGCTTGTGGACACAACACTTCCTATCTGTGACTGAGGCCCACACTCCCCTCCTCCAGGAATCTGCCTCCTGCTAGGTGGGGCCACACTGTGTGCCTCCACTACTGGAAGGAGACTCTATTCAGGCCTCAGTAACTTCCCAACATGAAGTTTCAGGCCCAAGTTCATCTAGATGGGAAGGATGATGCTTTCCAGCCCACTGCATTTCACCCTGAGACTGGTCACAATTTCTGAGAGTTGTTGCTGCTTCAGTCCTTCAGGACTGATCCAGATGAGGCCTGCCATACCGGTCTCCCAGACATGCAGAAGATGCTGAAGATGGTGTGTGCTTCTAGGCCACGAGGGGGCTGCACCTGACAGGACACATCCCCAGGTGCTCGTTTGACTGTCAAGTACAGCTGAGCTTTCCCTAGTAATCTGTGCTTTGAAGCTAAAGAAAAGATAAAATAGAGATTAAACCCATCACGGAAAATTTTACTGGTACAGGATTATAGTTTTATAGCACAAACATGCGTGGGTCTCAAGGCATATTCCCAAGACTAGCAGCATCATCTGAAAACTTGCTAGAAATTCTGATTCTTGAATGCCACGCCAGACCTAGAGAATCAAAGCTAATACTGATCTGTGAAAACATACCTTCCAGGGGATTCTGCTGTCCCCTGGACTGAGAACACCACTCTATAGCATCCACGAATATAATAGATGCTTCCCGGGTGCTCACCATGTGTGCAGCACAACCTGAGGCTCCAGGAAGCCAGGGTCCATGGGACAGACCACCTCCTTTCTTGGAAACCAGCCAACCACCAGGAGACAGAACTCAAGGCCCAGAGCATAAGACCCCAAAGAACACAGCATTCCCACAGCCTCCTTCAGTCCCTGGGTTTTCTTAAAGTCTGTTCCACAAACATACCTAAGTATAGCTTAGTGAAATTTATAGTGCTGGTATAATGTTATATTTTAGTTTTATCAACTATATTGATATAGTTAGGGGGAAAGGATGTCCTGAGCTAATTTCATACAGACTTTGTGGACTCCAGCCCCACTTTAAACCAAAGGGAACATTGCTGGGACCTGAGGGTGGAGTTAAGTAGTCAGGTTTGGTATAAAAACCAAACACGTGGGGGCTCTCGCTTGCTTGCTTTCTTGCTCACCTCCTGGCTTTACGGTTCCTGGCTTGCGGCCAGCTCTCGGAGTGCCATTTGGGATTTCAGATCAGTGGATTGGGTGGGACATATTTAAAACTTTGTCTCCCACTTTTTTTCCTGAGTTGTACATTTCCTCATTTGCCCTTTCCTTGTAAATAAACCTTTTATTAACCTTTTGTGTGTGCCTGCAGGAGAGTATTGATAAGTCCTTTTAAAGCATGCAGGTGAGGACCCATAGTCAGGCAACCTGTTTTGTATCGGGACTGCCCTGTAACAGTTTCATAAACTATTTTCCGTGTTGCCAGATGGTGCTCAAAACCACCACTGCAGATAACTGCATAAGACTCCACTGAGCAGATACCCTAATTCACATAACCATTTTTCTCTAATTATTAAGCATTTTAATTTCTATTGCTATTACTATACCATCTATAATGACTATTTTTACATACATACACCCCCCCACACACATATATATTTACTTTGATGCCTTTTTCTTGAGATAAATTATAGGAGCAAGATTCACATGGTAAATTGTTTAAAATTTTGATGCTGACAGTGATGATGATGGTCATAACAAATTGCTGGCTTCTGCTACACTCTAGATGCCAGGCTTAACAGTGGAGCAGGGGGGAAGTTGGAGGGAGTGAGGCCACTCGGGAACAAGGGGCCAATTGCAGAAATGACTGCAATTTCCAGGGGGAAAAATATGAATATAACCAAAACTCTGGTGCTCCTGCAGCAGATCTAGCTGATGGTACGACATACCCACAGAAGCTTGTAGGACATATGTCTCTCCAGGGTCCAGAGAGTATGGCTGTACTGTCACAGCATGTTCCATTATACCTACAGAACAGGAGAGGCCACAATCAGGTTTTCACTGCAGTGTCCTGCCAGTGGGGGATCCAGTTGTCATTACCTTCCAAAAGAAGCTGGAGTTCCAGTAAGAGTGTGGTCTTCCAAAAACAAGCCATCTAATAAGTACAAAGTCAAGGCTGGACCTGGACCTGGACCAAGGCTGGACTCCTCCAGCACAGAGCTCTCCTCACTCCAGCGGTGAAGGTAAAGTAGACACCAGTTAAGTGCACTTGTTTCTACCTGGAAATGTTATCAGTCTGTCATGATCAGCCTCCTGTACAGAGCTAAAAACTCCAGGCTGCCCCTACATGACAGAAGCAATATTGAGCACACAGGCCAGTGAGCCCAGTTCAGCAAGGACACTCATTTCCAGGCAATGAGAGAATGCCAGTAAGAATTTAATTTACAGGGCCTCCCCCAGTGGCACAGTGGTTGAGCGCTGGGCTGCGAGGCTGCCCGCAGCTTCTGCTATGCTGGTTTGATCCCTGGCCACCAGCGAGTGTCCCACATGGCGCGCAGACCTCTCCTGCCACCCGCTGCTCCCCTCAGCAATGTACTTTGTCAGCCTGCCTGTTCTGTTTCCTGCTCTGGCTCTGCTGAGTTCTCTCACCCTCCTGCGCTTCTGACTGTACCCAATGCTTGTATAAATAAAATTAATAAATAAAAAAAGAATTTAATTTACGTATTTATAATTAGGTGTAGAGTTTACTTTGGCTAAGGTATTTCAAAGCAATTTTTAAGTCTTCCAAATCATGGGCTCTAAATGATCTCTTAAACCTGACTGTGACTTGGCCACTGGTGACTGGATCACTTTCTTAGCAGGTAGAGTTTGACCCTGAATGACACCCTTCAAAAACAGAGAAATCTCAAATGTAAGACTGATGAGCCAAACAGGACAGTTTAATGTCACAATTTTAGAACTACATTCTCTAAAATGTTGCAGGGAAAGAGTACAGTGGAAATCACTCTTAACAGCATGAAACTCAGGGCCTAACTACATGTGTTATTGATCCAATAAACTAACAGCACCAGAGGGATTAGTTACCACCCCACTGCTCTTAATGAACAGTGTCACATGTTGAATTCCCGGAATGGCCCTTCCATACCACAGAACAGGTATAGCAGGTGTGTGCACACGGGTGTCTGGGCTCTGGTGGTCATTCTCGGAGATGCTGTATATATTAGCTGGTTCTTCCCTGTGGTCTGAAAACAGGGGGCTACTGGCAGGATACAGAAGCTATTTTACTTTAATGAAAGAGGCTTGCCTAAAGTCCACATTGGGACAGGCACACTGGAAAGGTATAATAGTTTCATATACTTAACTAACAAAAGGAAAAGTTACAGTAGAAGTTGAGGATTTTGATATCCAAATCCTGCTAAAACAGCTGCATTTCGCAACATGCAAAGAGGGCAAGCTTACCAGAAGAGGTATAGCCATGGAAAACAGCTCTATTCAGCAGGGACTTGGGCCAGTCCACCAGCAGCGTAGGTCTGGCACTAACGGTGGGGAGGTAGGGACCCACAAGATTATCCCCATCACTGTGGCCCCCATCAGCACTCACACTTGGTTCTGATCCTGGAAGGTTGGTACCTAAGAAGACAAACCAAGCCATTGTATGGTAGGAAAAAAGTCATAGTGATCTTAAAGCATTAATGGTTCAAAGTCAATACCAGTAGCCATTTCTACAATTGCTAAATACTGCACACCTAAAATAGATTTCAGCAGCTCAATGTATTCAAGAGATGAATTTAAACATCATTTCATCAAATCAACTGCTTTTGTTTATTAAGCAAATATTTATTCTGATATACTAAGATAAGGTTGTAGTCTAGAGATTGGAGATATAGCAGTAATCATAGTATGGGAATTCTATGGTAAGCAAGGCAAAAAAAATACATAAATACTATAAAGCCAGATAATGATAAGTGTCCTGTAGACACTATGGAGGGACAGAGAAGAGGGAGGGATGGAAGAAGAGGGAAAGGAAGAGAGAGAGAGAGAGAGAGAGAGAGAGACAGAGAGACAGAGAGAGAGAGGAACAGAGATGTCCTTTAGGAAAAATTCAAAACAGAAATGTGAAGGAAATAATTTGGGAATGTCCAGGGCCCTCAGTTGTCACCCTACAAGTGGTTGAAAGTCATCTGAGGGAGTGGTTAGGGTGAAAATCTGGCTTGAGATCTTAAAAGTAATCTGGCTGCATGTGATAAATGACTATAGGCAGCAAGATAGTGGCAGAGGGAACATAAAGAGTTCCTGCATGGTCTAGGCAAGGAGCTGGACTCTGCTTAGGTATAGCAGGACAGTCATTAGGGAAGGCTAATTTGAGATTTTCAATAAGAGTTAATGAAACAAAATATTATGATAAAACATGTCAATGTTAGGGAATTGAATGCACTCTTAACTGTATCAGGAGTAATACTTTAATGAATGCATTGTTTTGCCTCATTTGATATTACTTATTAAACACATACTGAGAGTATGTAAGTCCTAAAACAGGTGTCTTTGGTAAACATGAAGAAGCCATAAAGCTAGAGGCTGTTGAAAAGAACTATGAGAGAAAACACTGTAGTTGATAGGATGAAATCCACCTTTTCATTAAATAAATAAATCATTCACTGATTAACCATCTATTCATTTGCTAAATAATTCATTCACTGGTCTGTTTATCTATTAAATGAACAGTTCACTTGTCATCCGTGTATTAATTAGTTAACATGCTCACTGAGTGCCAATAAGCCAGGCACTGTGAGAGTTGAGGGATATAGGTATAAACTTGCCATGGGAACTTTCACTGAAGAGCTCAGAGTAGGAGAAACAGTCATATGTATGACATATACTTTAAACAGTAAGAATAAATATCTTAAAGCATTAATGGTTCAAAGTCAATACCAGTAGAACTGCTTTAAATAGTAAGAATAAATATGTTGCACTAGGAGTTGTCACCAAAAGGAGGGGGACTCCAAACGGGGAAATTAAAGTCAATGGGAAGGAAGATGCTCACTGTGTCAACAACATGGGAAGGATGCTGAGGGAGGCATTATCACAGACACTACCTGTGTACAAGGTGTGGAAGGGGGATAGTATCTACTCAATCTGAGGCTACTCTCAGGTTTTTGAAGTGTAGGCTACTAAAAGTGCAGAGGCAGCTAAGTTGGAAATAAAGGTTGGGATCCAACTGTGCCTTGCAAGAGAATTTAAATTCCTCCCTTTTGACTCTGTGAGATCCCAGTGGTTTGAATATAAGGAAATTGTGTGGATAGATTGAGGAGACACTGACATTAGGGATCCAGGAAAGAGGCAGCAATCACAGAGCAGAGTCACCTGTGTGTCTTCCTTTGGAGGGCATGGCTTCCTGGATATCACTGTAATAGGCTTCAAAATCTATGTGAAAGGACAAAATCAAAATATTACATTGCAAATCACAGATACCCCTGACACTGTCAGTTCCCCCGATGGACCCTAAATACAGCCTTTGCTCTATTTCTACAGTCCACACATAGCTTCATGGGTTACAAAGTTCCCTCAACGGCAGGTTTTCACTGCAGTATCCTGACAGTGGGGAATCCAACTGTCATTACTTTCCAAAAGGAGCTGGAGTTCCAATAGGAATGTGGCCTTCCAAAGTCAACCCATCTAATAAGTACAGAGTCAAGGCTCAAGGTCTCTCTTAAGCGTGCTTGTATGTTGTTTCAGAGAATACTCGCTAGAGTGTTAGAAGGAAACAAATAGCCACAAGAACATCCTGCTTCCAATGTCACTTTTCTGTCCCTGAAGTCATTCACTCTAAAGTTTGAACAAATCAGAGAACCCCTCCTGCCAGCTGACAGAGACTGGAAACCTCGAATGAAAGACCTGTTGCAGGGCATATAAGGGCCTGAACATGGAGTCTAAATTGAATAGTGTCATAGAGCAGGGGAGTGCAGGTCAAGGACAGAACTTTTCTCACTGACAATTAACTTTTCTCTCATGCATTGGGCACAAAAATAGTTTTTGTGCAACCTAAAAACCAATGACAAAGGAAACATTTATCCTTAAGGAAGGATAAAGGGATGGAGAAGCTGGTGTGTATAACATGTTTATTACAGCCCAGACCCAATACATATTTCCAGATTAGAGAAAAGGAAACAAATTTGGGGAGCATCACACACCCAGCAAGTGGCAGGTGCTAGTAAAAATTGCTTGTGGATGTGATTTCACCCATCAACCACCAGATCCCGCCCTTACCAAGGTAGTCTCAGTGACCAAACAAAAGTGACACCATGCAGGGAAGGGTGTATAAAAGTGAGTAGAAGGGCTGGAGGGGGAGTGGCTGGGCACCTGGGGCTCCCCATGGGGAGGTAAGAATAGGGGATGGAGACTGTGGTGTCACTAGCAGCAGAGACTTGGTACATACCACCCATGGTCTCTGTGGGGGCACTCCCTGAAGTTGCAAGGGTGGGCTGGTCTGGTGTCTTTGGCAACAGCTCCCAGGGAGGCAGCACTGTGACATCTGCCCTGTTTGGTTCCTTGAACAGTGGGTGTATCTCTGACAACTTGGAAACAGACCCAAGTCCTGAGGACCCCAGATGTCCCACGGTTCTACAAAACGGAACTTAGACAAACATTTGCCATTAAATTTAACATTAATATTGAATAAACTATTAAGTATTAAAAATTTGAAAAAAAAGTACATCTGTTTTAAAAAACATTCTACACAAAGAAATGGAAAGATATCCTGAGTTCATGGGTATGAAGAATTATCATTAAAAAAATGGCCATATTACCCAGAGCAATTTACAGATTTAAAGCAATACTTACTAAAATACAAATGAGTTTTTTTTTTTTTTTAGGAGAGTTGAAAGAATTGAAATCCCAGAGAAAAATCCACATAAATATGGACAGTTAAGTTTTGCCAAAGGACCCACAACCCCACAACTGAGAAAAAATAGCCCTTTTAATAAATGGCACAGGGAAACATGGATAGCAACATGAAAATAAATAAATAAATAAACAAAGTAAGACACACATTCAGCACCATACTCAAAAATTCACTCAGAATGGATTAATGACTTGGACATAAGAACCAAAATCATAAAGTACTTGAAAGAAAACCTAAGGCACACACTACAGGACATCTACCCCAAAGATGTATTTGGGAATACAACCCCAGAAACAAGGGAAACAAAAGCAAAAATAAACAAGTGGGACTATAGCAAACTTAAAAGTTCTGTCCTGAAAAAAAAGTTCTGTCCTACAAAAACATAAGGACAACCTACAGAATAAGGGAAAAAATTGCATGGCACACATCTATCAAGTAGTTAATCTACAAAACTTATAAAGTACTTACATAATACAGCAACAAAGAAACAAATGAACCAATTTTTAAAAAAATTTAAAAAAGAAGGTGTGGTATAGATACACAATGGAATACAAACAGCAATAAAAAAAGATTAACTCATGCCATTCACAGCAACATGGAGGGGGCTGGAAGTGATTATGCTCAGTGAAATAAGTCAGAAGAAAAATAGAAAAATATCAAATAGTTTCACTTTTAGGAGGAATCTAGGGAAACTGAACAAGGGGTCAGGAAAAAAAGACAAAACTGGCAGACAAACTATAAATATGAGACCCACCGCAGAGGGTGGGTGGAGAGAGGTGTCAAAATGGGAGGGAAGAGCACAAGAGACTGTGGTGACTGTTCATGCGTGATTTGGTTTTGGAAATTTTATGGGTATATTATACCAGAGGGGAGAAATCAAACAGCAAAATGAACAATGATATTAAATAAATAAAACAAAGTAAAAAACAAAACAAGTCTCACATAAATTTGAGAACTATACCCATAAAATGAGTGCCAGAGTGACATGCATATCAACCAGGAGCAGACACGGGTTTGCAAAACCTTGTCACTAGGACTTTGGGTCTGCCCAACTCTTAGACTCTTTGACATGGGTTACACATATATAGTCTACAAACAATCTGGGTGCATGGCAGTTCTCCTAATTTTAACACCTATCAGTACACATCTAGTGTAACAATTCTAAACACTGTTGTTAGAATTTATGATCAAAGAACAATAACAAAGAAACAGTTGCAAGAACATAAGAAATGACATCTTAATAAGCTTTTACATTCCCATGAGAAAGTCAGATCCTTTAATAATAAATGTTGAGCCACAACAATCCTGGGAAAATCATCTGATTTGCTGAAAGTTTTACCACTGGGTATGTTTGCACTGTAAGCTTCTTTAGTATATTCAGCATAAGTTTGGAGTCAGGAAGATTCAATTAACTTAAGGAATGTGAGAATGCCTTCCTGGCAGAGAGGGCACAATAGCTTTCTCTATGTTCCTTCACCAGCAAGGTAAGCTGGAAGCTCTACTTATGCCTTGTATGGCCTATTCAATGGATACAAATAAAAACATGCCCAAGGTCCCTGAGGGTTTGGCATAAGCTTCTGTTGGTTGGGTCCAACTAGAAATAAGGGTTTCTGTATCTGCTATTTAGAATGAGATCTCTCATCACAAATGTCACCAGTGAGAATCAGTCTTACCTCAGGTTCAAACCTAGTGGCCAACATGCCCATCCCCAGTGCCCTGAGTTCACATGTGATTTTACTTAGCCTCACCAAAACTTTTCACTGGAAAGTGCTATACTCCACACTTTTCACCCAAGAAAACTGTCTGAGGGAAGTGCTTGAAGTCATGGCTTATGGTGTAGATGGAAGGTGGGAACCAGGCCTTCCTCCCAGCTCCTCAGCCACCTTACACAGAGCCACTACCAGAGGAGCTAACTAGAGATGGGAGGGACAAGGTCCCTGGAGCAGTGAACTAATCCTGCATCATTTCAAATGGCCACCACTGCTCAGTGATACAGAGTCCTCCTCCCAGATGGCAATAAATTTGAGAAGCAGCGAGTGAACACATCATTTCTACTGCTGTCGCTGTCACTACAGAAGTGTAAAAGCAAGAGGACACTGGAACAAATCAATGGACTAGACAAATAAATCGGGCTTCTCAAACTGTTAGCCATCTCAGAAAACAACCACCTTTGTCCTCTTAATAAAACAAAGTAACAATAATCTTTACCTTCTAGACTATTCTTTTCTGTTGCGTTGACTAAAAAGAGATCCCAGGAGTATGAGAGATTCAACATTCCATCACAGGCTTCACACTCAGCTTGGAAAGAAAGTACTTCATTCCAGCTAACAAAGATGTCTTTAAAGTTGACCCGAGAGATGTGGATAAATCTGGAACAATCAAGTCGGGTGTGATATTTTAGGAAGATAATGTGAGGTTTCTCTGGCAGCATTATTCAAGTTAGGCGTGTTGATGTAGCTGAGCCTTGTCCAGATAGCAGTGTCATGGAGACATGCCTGAGCACTGTGGAGTGACCAAGCCTGGCCTCTTCCACACTGCATGTCCTTCCCTGACAAGATGCCAGGCCTTGAGGCAGCACAGGCACAAATGCACTGGGTACACAGAGCTAGAGGAGAGCTGCGCCTGACTCCTGGTGGTGTGGTCCTGAGTCAGGCCCTCTTCCCTCAGGCCTGCATCCACATGGCTTCCTAATTCTTCACTCCTTTTTGCTTACCCGGCACTCTCTAAAGTTCCTTTTGAGGAATACCATACTTTAGGATATAATTCAGCTGTCTGGGCTGTTATGTTAGTCCTGACTCTGGATGTCTTTCCTATGGGACTTAGGGAGCCTTTAGAAGGTCAAGGTTGGAAAGACTTTCCGCGTGGGGGCAGGGTATATACAGGCACTTCGCACGTGGCGGACCATGCTCAATCACATCAATGCTGCCTCCACACATGGCTTCCAGGCAGGATACCATGGCCCATGGGGCACACAGCCATTGCATGACTCCGGATTGACCCCTCCTGGTGTGCACACATGCAAGTGTGTTTGTGTGTGGGTGTCCCTGTGTGTGTGTGTGTGTGTGTGTTTCTCTCCACGTATGGTATGTGTGTGGAGGTGGAGTGGGATAGGGATGAGGAGCCACGAGAGGCCATTTGACCTCAGATCTCCCAGGAATATTGTCAACACAAGCTCAAATAATTCCTGACAGTACTGACAGAAAATAACCTTTAGTATACAGTGAATGAATATTTTTAAATAAATTTTGCGATTATCATGTGAGTGGCCAAATGATATGGTGCATTGTGTTTTTGGAATAAAAACATCTAATTTGTTAAATATAATCATTTCGATTATGTATTAATGTTTGCTGCCACTGGTTGGGCACTGGGCACAAGAGTGCAACCTGGAGGACTTGTATAGGGGGAATGCAGGCAGGTGGTACCTGAGCACTGGGTCTGAGCGGGTAGACAGGAACACCTGTGCCTCTGAGGAGTTCCGGACATTGCTGGACACTGTCAGTGTCACTAGAAACTGGTCGAAGCTGTCACTGAGAGAGTTCACTGCAAAGACCAGGATGGGAGCACTGGTGTCTAGGCAACATGGAGAGGAAGGTGCAAAACAGGGATGCCCAAGCATGCTGGCCACTGTGCATTTCCAGTGATACCTGTGGAGAGGCCAAGGGAGACATTGATGCCACTTCTGGCCAGTTAGGTGACCATATGGTCGCAGGCTTGTTTTTCTATTACCTGATGTAAGAGTGGTGGGGGCAGCACCACTACCTTGGGGCTGGGTCTGTCCTACCATTTCATTTGCTTAGGGTTCTGAAGCCCTGGCACACCCTGCTTCCAGGCCACCCTGTGCTTCCCACCCCCTGGGCAGCCAGCTGCCCTCCACTCCTGTGAGGCGCCTAAGTCCCATCTCTGCTCGCATCTGCACACAGCCATGGGAGTAGTGTTTCACAAGCTACTCTCATCCTTGCAGTTCCACAAGCCACATAGGGCCACATCACCTGTTTTAGGAAGGAAACACATTCCTAGGGCCTTGGGAAGTTGCCAGTTCCAGAAGTGGACTGACCAGGAGGTGAAGTCGTTGCTTTACCTCCCAACCTCACAATCCTCTGCAGTGTGATAATTGCTGTGATCACCAATCAAGAAGACCATAGCACCCACAGGCGTCAGTGGGTTTTACTCTAGTGGGGACACACACTGCAAGAAACACCCCCATGTAGGAAGAAGCTAGGGAAGGCTCCTGTGCTGATCCTACAGCAGTGAGCCGCACAAAAGTGCCACACAGCCTTTGAAGTTCATTTTCAAAGTTTCATTTTCCGATGTGGATTGTAAGGAACTTGAACCCTGGTATGAGGTCTAAACCTCTCTGTGTTCAAAGTCTGTGGGAGGTGGCAGCACTGTAAAGCCCTGTTCCCATTAGTTCCCCAGCCGAGTGGAGTGTAGCCGCCCCGCCTCCTCTTCCAGTGGGCAGCTCACTCATGTGCAGAGCAACCTTCTCCACTGAGATGGTGGAGAAGCTTAGACTGTATTCACTCTCAGGGAGCAGACTCAGCTTGTTTCAACAGACACACCCTGAGCTCTTGTTAGGGGGTATCTTATTGGATGTCTGGGATGGATAGGGGAGGCAGAGATAAATAAGACATGCCTTCTTCCTCCTGGAGGGCTCAGCCTATGTGTGAAAATGGCTAATGGGAGGAGGTAGGGAGTCTGAGAGTTCAAACCTCTCACTTCCACCTGGCTAGTGAAACCCCAAGATCCTATTTGGAATGCGGAAATTATGCATGTGATCCAGTGACTAAGAGAACAAGGGGGTCTCAAATATTCACTGACTATCACATTCCAGGTACAAGGGATACAGTCCTGCTCCCTGGAACTTATATCCCAGTGGGGGATAGATGATAAAAGTAAGGGAGCAAATTATTGGAAGTTAGAGGGAGGAGGATGCTGTGGGGAATGAAACAGCAGAATCAAGATAGGACTGTTGTTACTTTAGTGTTTCATAAGTGTGGGCTCCCCTGGGAAGGTGAAGTTTGCAAAAGGATGAAGTGGAAGATGATAACAGGTAAACTGAGGAAGGTGGTGCAGGAGTACTGAGGCAGAAGCCCACCTGGGACTTCCAAGGGCTGCCACCATGGAAAGAAAGTTCAGGGTGACATGGAGTCCAGTCAGATTGAGCCTCAGAGGCACTGTTGACAGACTTTCACTGAGGGGAAAGGCAGTGATAGAGGATTTGAGTCATGAAATGTTTTCTGACTTACTTTAGACTCATCTAAATGCTATGGAGAACTGACTGAAGGGTATGGGTAGAGGCTTGGAGGTAGTGAGGAGACCTTTAAGCAGGTAAACTGAAGTGGTGGCAGCTCAGATTAGGACAGAGCCAACAAGATTTCCTGACAAACAGATGGGAAGTTAGAAAGAAAAAGAGAAACCAATCATGCTGCTAAGGATTTTGTCCTGAGCAACTAGAAGGGTCCTTCCTTCAGCAAAGACAGGAAGACTGCATGGAGGTGGGTTTTGTGCTCATGTGCCAGTAGGCACATGGTGGATTTGCTGAGGAGACTCCAGATCTGGAGTCCAGAAGGAGGTCTGAATGAGGGATTCATCCTCATCATTATTGGTGCATGGATGGTGTCCCCGGAGAATATATACTCCAGGTTATGGTGTATGGATGATCCACAGAGATATGTGTTCCAGGTTATGGTGTGTTGATGGTGTCCATGGAAGATATGGTTTCCAGGCTACTATGCATGGATGGTGTCTTTGACAGTATACTTTATGAGGCCACCAGGGGAGGGAGTGTGGATAGAGAAGAAGACAGAGCAAAGAATTTCAAAATCAAGGGACTCACCCACTTAGAAATGTTCAGTGATCAGAAATCAAGCCTCCTACACACCAACTGCATCATACAAATCGAGAATTTTAAAAATAAAGTAACATACTTATTATTGGCTGAATAGCTATGTGCCCTCAGTTGTCAACAAATTCAACTCTCATTGAAATACCAAAATCCCCAAAGTGGTGGTGTTTTGAGGTTGGTCTTAAGTGGGTGATTAAGTCGTAAGAGCAGAGTTCTCAAGAGTGGTATCAATGTCCTTATAAAAGAGACTGCACAGAGCTCCCTTTTCTCTTTTTGCCATGTGAAGACACTGAAAATACAACATCTATGAACTAGGAAGCACTGAAGACACTGAATCTTCTAGCACCTTGATCTTGAATTTCTAGCTGTCAGAACTGTAAGACATTAAATGTCTGTTATTCGTAAGTCTCCCAGACTGCAGTAGTTTACTATGGCAGCCTGCACAGACTACTAGTTAAACTTCATATTGCAAAATACATAATATCAAATTATAAAGCTACTCATGCTTTATTTCTACTCCTTTCCTAGATTCTCTTATATTTTGATCTCCAAAGAAACATTAGTTAAACTAATAAAAGCTGAGGTATATTGTATATATATACATATATATACACACATACATACATACATATATACATATACACTTATAGATATATAAAACAATCATATCAAAATTCTATGAATGAATGTCCCAACTTTCCAGACCTTGAGTTTGGAGGAGGCAGAGGACAGAGAGAAAGGCACATGTTGAGAATGGGTGGTGGCAGCCCCTCGTTGCTTACCTGAGAATGGCCCCAGGAATGTCCGGGTCATAAGACTGGGACCCCCTGAGGACAATGGTGGAGGACCTAGTCCTGGAGACAAACAGGTGTGTTCCCTCAGAAATCACGCTGACAGGGGCCTGGGATCGTACCTCCACCCCCACAGAGTAGTTACTGTACACAATGCTGCCTTCCACCTGGACCTGTAATGCCAATGACAGGGGTGTCACTGTGGGGCCTGGCAAGATGGCCCAAGGAAGTGGACTCTCAGGTTAAACTAAGAAGGAAACTGATGAGCCTAAGTGCACCATTGGCCCTAACTAAAGGTTTCAAGAGCTGCACAGCAAGGTAATTCCTTCCAACCCCCAACCAGTTACCTTTGTGAAAATAAAGGTCCTATTGTGTGCCCATTGGAGACAAAGTGGTTAGAGTCAGTGAAACTGGGAACACTTTCCTAACCAGGTATCTATGAACATAAGACTGGGGGTTTATAGATTTGTGAAGATAACACTTCAAGTGATAATTCCCCAGATGCTCTGTGACAACAATGGTTACCACAGCCTTGGATTTCATCATTTCATTTCATCAAAAGCATGGCATTTCATCAAAAGCCATGTCACCCTTTTCGCAACACCTCTCTAACCCCCAAATCAGTATGGACTTTACGGAAAGTAAAATGCAACTGAAGAAAAACTTGGGAATTGAATAGTCCACCTGGAAATTCCATCCTAGACCATCTAGGTCCATTCCCTACATGCTCTGCTCACACCCCATCACAGAATCCTGAGCTTCTCCTTGGTCTTGACCAAGCTGCCTCTCCCTTACTCACTTCTAAGTATGTGATGCTAACTTATCTAGAGAGGACCTCTCCCTCCTTGTAACCACATATTGTCTTCATATTTCCAGCTGAAAAACACTGCATACTTGGGGATGGTCACTACGATGAATATTTCATTGTCCTGCTTTCTGATGGACATCCCCATTCCTTTATTGGTGATAAGCACCTTGATGACACTTCCCCATCCTCTGATATCCCTGGGGCCATCACAGTGGTTTATTCAAAGCAGGTATGTAGGGCGGTTTTATTAAATGAGTAAGAAGGAGTTTTAATTGACTAATTTGCTAGTGTTTGAATATGCTATCTTCTCCCAAAGAAATTAAATATTTCTCTAGAAATTGTACCCTTTTTTTTTTTTTTTAACAATCCCTATCTTGTGGCTAGAACAGGTGTGGAGTGGCAGATGCTGAACTCTTGCTCAAAAGCTGGTGAAAGTGACAGTTGTATAGTAAGCCCTAGCCCACCTTGGCCAGTGCAGTATAGTTCCCAGGTTCCAGAAAGTAGCTGGGTACAGTGATGGTCTGCCTGTGTGTCCTGACAGCAGGAGGCAAGGGTACCAGCCACCCTGAAGAGTTCCTGAAACTCCAGGTGTAGGAAATACCACTGGAAATATCACAGAGAACAGCAGCCTCAAATGTCACTCCTAGTTTTATAGGCTGAGACCTCCACACCTGCAGATTAAAAAGAAAAGTTGTCTCCTTAAAACTTTGTGACCAATACAACAGCAAATAATTAAAACTTCTTTTTTTTAAAGATTTATTTATTTATTTATTTTTACAAAAATCGGGGTATAGGCCAGATGTGCGGTAGGGTGAGAGGATTCACCAGAGACAGAGTGGGGAACAGAACAGGCAGACTGATGAAATACACTACTAAGGGGAGCAGCGGGCGAGACAGGTGAGGTCTGCACTTCCATGTGGGACCCTCGCTGGCTGGCCGGTATAGAACTGGCACTGCAGAGGCTGCGGACAGCCTCACAGTGCTGTGCTCAACCGCCTGCGCCACCAGGGGAGGCCCAAAACTTATTCTTAACATAAGACTCAATTACTTATTTGTATAATAACAAGACAGAATTCTTAGATCTGGAATTTAAAGCACCAGAACAAATACTGCACCTAC
The DNA here is from genome assembly GCF_964194135.1 of Talpa europaea. Classification (NCBI taxonomy): domain Eukaryota; kingdom Metazoa; phylum Chordata; class Mammalia; order Eulipotyphla; family Talpidae; genus Talpa; species Talpa europaea. The sequence continues at coordinate 47,807,780 of NC_140078.1, read as the reverse complement.
TTTATGAACAAAAGCACAAAATCAAAAAAATATAAAAGGAATAAATATTTTTACTTAATGTACTCATAGTGAGAGAAAAAATACCTTCTAACCTAAAGTTCATGGGAAAATGTCAACGGAAAAGTTTAAAGCTTTGAATATATAAAATTTTTAACTTATGAATGTCAAAAAATATTTATGATTAAGAGTAATAAACAGAAAAGTAATACCATTTGTAAAATATATTGCAAATTTATATCATTTAAAAATAAATGTAAAATTTTCAAACTCTCCAGTAGAAAAATAGCAAAGACTTGAATAGGTATGTCACAAAAATAAAATATAAATATTTTATAAATTTTATATACTTAAACTTATTGTATAAGTTTTATGTACTTAAAAATTACACTAGGGCCTCCCCTGGTGGCACAGCGGTTGAGTGCTGGGCTGCGAAGCTGCCGGCAGCCTCTGCAGTGCCGGCTTGATCCCCAGCCGCCTGCGAGGGTCCCACATGGCGCAACAGACCTCTCCTGCTGCCCGCTGCTCCCCTCAGCAGTGTATTTCTTCGTCAGTCTGCCTGTTCTGTTGCCCGCTTTGGCTCTGGTGAATTGTCACCCTCCCGTGCTTCTGACTATACCCAGTGCTTGTATAAATAAATAAATAAATAAATAAATAAATAAATAAATAAATAAATAAATAAATAAATCTTAAAAAAAAAAAATTACACTAAAAATCCCAATCTCTAATAATAAAAAATAAACTACAAAAAAGGAACATAACCATATTTCAAGCAAATAACAAAAAAGAAAAATGTCTTTCAAGTGACTTTGAAAGATGAGGTCATATTCTCAGGGCAAAAATAACTACAAATAACCCTCTTTAGTTGCCTAAGGGTTAAGTCTCAGCACTATCACCTCTATGGCCTGAGTTCAATCCCCGGCCAGGGAGCTGACCCAAATATGTCTTATCCTCTACTCCCCTCAGTGGTACATAGATCCCCTCCACTCTGTTCTGCTCTCCACTCTGTCTCTGGTGAATCCTCTCACCCCCTGCACCTATGGCCTACATCCCAGTTCTTCTATGCATAAATAAATCTTTAAAAAAAAAAGACATACAAAACAAGTGTTGGTGAGGATGTGGAGGAAAATGAACATTTTTATACTGTTGTTGAGTATGTGAACTGATGCAACAATAAGAAAAGCAATCTGCATTTACCATTCAAAACTAAAAATAGAAATATCATATGATCCAGCAAGCCCACTGTTGGGCATATATCTACAGAATATGAAACCATCAATGAAAAAAAAACAGGTTCCACAATGTTTTCAGCAGTATTCTTACTTATAATAGCTAGGACATGGAAGCCACCTGAAAGTCTGATGCATGATTGCATGAAGAAGATGTGGTATAGCCACACCAAAGAGTATGATATAGCCATACAAAAGGATGAAATGCAGCCATTTTCAACAAAATGGAGGGAATCTGAGAGAATTATGTGCAGAGAAGTCAGAAGAATAAAATCATATACTGGACAGTACATAACAATTCGGTAATGTTAAAACAAAAACCAGTGGACATCAATAAATGTCCTGGGGTTAAAAGGGAGAGGAGAAGGAATGGGACTAGAGGACACAGGGATGGTTGTGTGAAAAAACTAATATTCACGGGAAATTACTATTTTCTAAAAAAGAGGTTTTTAATCATTTCAAGCTTGCCTTTATCCCTTGATTTTTCAGATTGTTCGCTATGAGCACTGTTCTTTTATGTTTTGTCCCAAAGGTCATCAATTTTACAAGAAACTTTACAATGATTCTCAGGAATGGCTTATCACTTAGGATACTTTATTTTTCTCCCTTAAGAAACTTTTTTTTTTTGCATAAAAGAACTGAGGTGTAGGCCAGAGGTGTGGGAGGTGAGAATTCACCAGAGTAGGGAGCGGAACAGGATGATCTACTGAAATGCACTGCGGAGGGGAGCAGCGGGTAAGACAGGAGAGGTCTGCTGTGCCATGTGGGTCACCTCCCTGGCTGGGGATGAAAGTCAGGCTGTAGTGCTGACAGTGCTGAGACTTAACCCCTAGGTCACCAGGGAGGCCCCAACCTTAGGAAACTTCTAATAAAAAAAAAAAAAATTAAAGACCTTGAGTTACCTATCCTTATAATTAAAAAATATAATTAAAATGACAATGAAGGGGCCTCCATGGTGGTGCAGGCGGTTGAGTGCTGCGCTATGAAGCTGTCCACAGCCTCTGCAGCACGGGTTCGATCCCGGCTGACTGGTGAGAATCCCATATTGCAAAGCAGACCTCTCCTATCTCGCCCGCTTCTCCCCTCAGCAGTGTATTTCGTCAGTCTACCTGTTCTGTTCCCTGCTCTGTCTCCAGTGAATCCTCTCACCCTCCCACGCATTTGGCCTGTACCCTAGTTCTTGTATAAAAATAAATAAATCTTTAAAAAAATAAATAAAATGAAAACAATTGTTTATTTTGAAAAAAATGACCCCAAATCACAGTAAATAGTTTGAACCATATGCCAGCATTGATTCTCAATCTTTTTTTTTTATTTTTATTTATTTTTTTTTTATAGAGGCATGTTATTTATTTATTTGTTTGTTTGTTTGTTTGTTTATACATGCACTGGGTACAGTCAGAAGCGCAGGAGGGTGAGAGAATTCACCAGAGCCAGAGCGGGGTGCAGAGCAGGCAGAAGGACCGAAGTACACTGCTGAGGGGAGCAGCGGGCGGCAGGAGAGGTCTGCGCACCATGTGGGACCCTCCTGCGGTGGCTGGGGAGCAGCCGGGGATCGAACCGGCACCGCAGAGATCGCGGGCAGCTTCGCAACCCAGCGCTCAACCGCTGCGCCACCGGGGAGGCCCGATTCTCAATCTTTTAACCCAGGAGAAAGCTGTGTCCTGTGGCTCAGCCGAAGAGCAGCATCAGATTCAAGTTTAATCCTCCACCCTTGTCCTTACTACTCAGTTATTAATTAATTATTATTATTAATAATTATTATTAATTATTAATTACAGTTATTAACCCTGGGTTCCTTGATTTGTTTTTGTGCCTCTCCCTGACCAGAGAACTCACTGTCCTGGGGCACAAGACTGCCATCACATTATGCCTGCTGACCTAGTGGGTATGTGTGGGTCTTGCTTGTAGGACTCTCACCCTCAATCTGGAGCCCACACAGCCAGCCCTGCACATGGGGTTCCCAGTGGCCACCAGACCTTTTGTCTGGGCTACCTGATTCCCATGACCACATCTGGAGCCAGAGTGTCCAACCCCAAGACTCCCAGGGGCCCAGCAATCCCAGAAAGCATTTTGGGAAAATCAGCCAAGTCACAGGTTTCTATTCCCATGTGCCATTTGCCTCTTTGCCCTGAAAAGTAGCATTTGCTCTAAATCAAAGGCCTCAAAGGAATAAAAGAAATGAAAAACAACTCTATTTTTCCCAACCCACGGTAGGTACTCAACAAATAAGTGAACATTTCTTTTCATTTTATCACATATATTCAAATACACCTTTCTCCTGAAAGCAATACAGTTCTTTTCACAAGGAATTAATTTTTTTTAATTGAAAAAAGCATAGTGTGAGTTGTGTTAATACCAACGTATCAGGAGAATAAAGACCAGATTCACACACCAGGAACCAGGCTTCTGTCTGTGCTAGGGGCTCTAGAGAGGCTTTCCCTGCTCAGTTCATGCACTACCTCAGCAGCCCTCACAGCTTTTGCTTCAAATGCAGCCTCATTCTCCAAAGTTTTCTTGTTCTGCACTGAATCTACCTGGGAGAAAAAGCTGGCATAAGCCTGATGAATGACTCCCAGGCCCATTCTTACCTGGATCCTCTCCGGCCCCATGTTTTTGACAGGGGGTGGCTGGCAGGGCTCCTGCACAATGAAAAGGTGTTTTCTGAGGGACACGGTGCTGACGTTGTTGAAAGCAAGGACCTCCACTGTGAATTCTCCTTCCCTGAAGGGGAACAACACAGAGAAGTTAAGAGACTGTTGTTGCTTTGTGTTCACCCTTCCCACTTCTCTTACCTTCCTAGACCTGTGCAATTCTAAGTTTAAGGTGGGAAGACAGCCCACAGGTGATAAGAGACTTGGCCCTGAGCTTGATTTCCACAAAGGCTCTTTGTCCCCCTAATAGAACACTGTTCATCCAGTGTGAGTCAGGACAGGTGGTGAAATCCCAGACCGATGTTGCTGCCATAGAAGAAACAATCTTCCATATCAGGTATTATTTTCCTCCTTGGGAAACCAGCCTGTGGTGATAGCTTGACGCACGCCCACCAAGGGAGACTGTCGGGCACCCTGCATGTGGGACATCCCTGACCCATGATATGGGATCTCAGCGTGACCTTCTTGTTCTCTTTTCTGATCCATAGATCTTTTTTCCTATTGCACTTCTTAGGCTCAGGACAATATCACAGCCTTGGAAGGGGCAGCAGTTTTTGCTATGGAGTGCTGTAAGGTCTGAGAGGGGTATGCCAAGTGGTTCCTGACCCAGCAGGTCATGCCTATTTTGCAAATGATGAAAATCAGACAACACATTCAAGACTTCTGAATATAAGACAACACAGTCCCCAGCAGAAGACCACAATTTGAGCACAAGGATCAGACTATCAGTTGCTATCTGAGAGTGTCAGCAAAAATGGCAGGATCTACTGACCAGAGTGTGAGCTATGAAGTCCTTCTCAGGTTCTCCAGTGGTTGAAGAGCCCTGAAACTCAAGAGAGCATGGAGGGGGCACAGAACAGTCCATGTCCACAGGGCAAGAAAGGGCTCCCTGAGCTTCATGGCACATTCTCAGTTGTCCAGGCCTTAGGTGCCCACCTGAGAACCTTCCAGCCTGCCTGGGTACTGTCACTCAATTCCTTCTGAAAGGCACAAGCTATTCTAGTAGAGAAGCTATCAATCAAGAGCTAGTGATGAACAATTGTGATGCCCCTCAGGTCAAGGGATCACAGGTATGGAGGTATTGGTTCTTGTTAAGGGAATCCTGCACTGAAAGCCATCTGCAATCTTTCCTGATGCCCTGGGCCACCTGGGCTTCAATTTCTGGATAATTTTGCACACTAGTACAAATGGCTCTAGTCTGGCCTGAGGCTCAGCCTAGACAGAGCAGCCACTGTTAGGACTGGCTCCATTCCAGGACTAATCCCTACCAGGGAGGGCAGTTAAGCAGCAATGGCCAGGCGGCCCAGACAGGGATCAGGTGACCTTGACTGGTCTGCATTTCAGCACCTCTGAACCTTGAGAGGTGGTGATTTGGTGTATAGCTATGTTTCCTGCAGACATGCCCATCTCCAGAGAAATGTAATGACTATTTCGGATAAAGACAGGCTACACACTTTCATGGTCCTCCACAATGTTTCATCTGGGTAAACAGAGGGTGCAAGACAAATGCTAAACTCTTCAGAATTACCAAAGACCCTTATAACTTTCCCCAGAAACTTTATCTGCCACCCTCCACTCTCATTCCACATTCCTAGCATCATGACAGTTATTCCAAGTCTCGCCAGATGTGGCTAGTCCTAAGCTCCCTTTGGCAAACACCTGATCAAGAGTTCATGTCTAGTGCACCATGTGGATGCCACAGTGAGCTGGTTGCCCAGCTTTCCAAAGAAGAATGAACTGTTCTGTGCAACTCCTCTTTTGTAGCACAAACCTGTCTGATTCCCCAATTGCCACCCCCAGACCATGTGTTCCTGAAGAACAACAATTGGGTTTTGATTTTCTCTTTTGAATATCTGTCATCTGCAACTGGAAGGCAGGTAGTGTGGAGACCCAAGGGCTGACACCTGGAAAAGCCCATTCTAGCCATGGTCTGCAGTTTCACCTGTGCCCAGAGTGATGTACCTGCTATAGACATGACTGGTGGAGCTGCTCCCCAGGCTGACAACACCATCGCCAAAGTTCCACAGGTAAGCCACATCAGTGCCAAAGTTGATTCTGCACTCAAAGGTCACACTGGCATTCACTAATGCTGACGAGGTGGATACCAGTCGGTTGGCAACGATTCTCTTCTGTACTCTGATGTGACGGGGCTCCGAAACTGTACTGCTGACCCCGTTGGAGGCCCTGACCATCACAAGATACCTGGGGGAGGGGGTGTGAAGGCAGATGGAAAGGATGGAATAAGGTGGAGAGATTGTACACTGTTCACATGACTTCGCAGGAAAGGCAGGGGTCACAGTGGAAGGGGAGAGCTCATTGGTATTTCACTTGAAGGAATTATAGAACCCAATGATTTCCATCCTACTGGGGAAAATGAAGAATACTTTCTGACCCACCCTTCTTCTTAATTTAATTAAACTCTCAGAGCTGTGAGGTAGCACTGTTACTCTGCCTTAGATGAGGTATTTGCTTAGGTCACATTGGTGGCAGAGATGGGATCTGAATCTAGGATTGTCTAATTTCAAAGCCTCACCCTTCTACGTAGTTCAGGCTGAAGAGACTGAGTCCTCTTTCCTAAATCTACACACTCCATTCACAAAAGTGCTTGGTGGCATTGAGTGTGAGTGTGACACCTTAGGTTATTTTAGTGGTAGCACGGGAATCCTCACCCTGAGCTAAGCAGCTACCCATCACAACAATCAATTTTACAGACCACTTGGGAATGCTGAATCTTTTCTTGATGTTGCTTGTAGTTGTCCTCACTGGTGGACCATTTCCAAAATACCACAAGAACTCCAGGCGAGTTGTTTCCTTGGTGATAGCTGTGAAAGTGATGTCAGTGTCTGCAGCAAACACAGTTCCAAGTGTGTAGACAGAGACAGCTGTGACAAAGGGAAGGGAGGTGAATGCTTCAGCATAGACGGCCTGAGAAGTTAGCCCCTCACCTTCCCATTCATTTGTGTTGTGTGTGAGCATGAGGACATCCAATAGGAATGTGCACAGGGCTGCAGTGGTAGAAATCTAGGTGAATCGGGCTCAAGACCAAAGGCCATCAAAGCATAGCTCTCATAAAGTGCTAAGGCTGTCTACTTTGGGGTTTAATTGAAAAGATAAGGTATGAGGGAACTGGTAAATGAAACTGTAAGTGAACCCACTTTTTTATACATTTACATTGAAACCTTGATATATATGCTTTCTATAAAAGTCCTAGAATGAATAGCAGATGAATACAGAGCTAATTTCAAGGGAAAATAGACTTAGAAGAGCTCCTCACAGAACCTGGTGGGTTTACAGTCTTTGCCATCTCAACTGGCTGACTGAAGAAGATTTCATTAAATCTAGATTTAGTGTTTATACTTACGTTGCATCTGATACCAAACAGTCATGCTGGACCAAGCCTGACTGTCACCCCCTTGGGTCTGAGATCTAAAGGACACATTATAGGAAGAAATGGATGGGAAATGATGCATTACAACAGTACCTGAAATGAAAGAAACAAGGCTAAGGGGAAATCATCTTAAAGTGAATTCACTCATTCATATAGTACATGGTCAATATTTTCCCAACTTTTACTTTCTGTCCTTGAATGCCAATAAATTTCAAAACTTATTGTTTTGAAATCAAACTGACCTAGGAAACATGGACTTTGTCACAATTTATCTCATTAAAATTTTCTCTAAACATTTCCTCTATCTCTCCCAAGACTTTACATAGGGAGTAGGTTTGTTTTTGAAGTATGTTAATTACTTTGGTAGATGACTTGCTTTTAAAGGATTTCTCTAATGTGTGCACTAGGCAGACTTTCATATGCAGTGGTTCTAAACAGAGCACATCAGGAAGCCTCAAACTTAAATCCTGTGAAACACAATGCTAAATGTTGCACATATATGTGCATACCAACACACACATGCACACATACATGCATATAGCTGGAAGACAGATACCAAGTATCTGGGCAGACTCTAGAAGAACTAGGGCATCTAGGAAGATGTAGAATGACTCATTTATCAGAAATGGATGTTAACAAAGGAAATAGGTTGTAAAAAATGATTTATTGTTGTTCTACAATATTTCTCTTTATAAAGAGAAAATTATATAATTTTTTATTTATATTTATAAAATTATATATAAAGAGAAAATTTCTCTTTATAAAGAGAAAATGCTCATTTATAACAGTGATAAGATAGAATGGATATTTTGCTCTTCATCAGTACATGAGAATTTCTGAAAATTAAACATCCCATCAATAAGAGTGATATCATATCACAATGTCTAAAACATAATTTTAACCTCAGTCCACTTGTCAAACAATGAGGAACCACCATTTGGGGATTTCCATAGGCTGCCCAGTAAAGGATATGCGTCTGGCCCTCAGTTCTAACTCATGGCCAGGAACCTATGGGGTGGGGGCTTGTAAGGCCCACATTGTCACATTGCTTAGACAGTCTGTTTATTTACTCAAAGTTTAGAAAACAACGAGCCAATTAAAAAACCCTCCCAGGTATGTTTTATAATGTCTTGGATAAAGATTTTCTCACACGGTTAACTTCATGGAAAGCAGTGTGTGGAATCGTCAAAAAGACTTTCAAATGGATGGCTTCTTTGCCCACCCCCCTCCACACCCCTTTTTTTCTATATCTGGGAAATATAACTCAGACTCCCATCCCCTTAGCCTGAATACACTGGGATCATTTAGCACTATACGGGCTCTGTCGTAGCCTGGTAGCACTCTTGCTCCACGTGTTCTGATATTCTGCTGGAATTTCCTGTTTCCACCTCACTAGCTTTGAGCTTCAAGTTCATCCTTTAAAAACTGAGGTGAATGGAGCCCACCTCATAGGTAGTTGGGAAACTATAGTTAGGCTATGGATTCCTTCTGCCTCTCACCTCTGTGATTGACTTATTGCCCCACTATCTGCCCACACTCATTTCTTTACAGCCAACTCCATCCTCCAGGTCCCTCCCAGATGCCACCTCCTACCTCGAATACTCCTTATCCCTGCACCTACACACATGCCCGTGCCCTACAATCTCCCAGCCACGTCCTTCTGAAGTTAGCTCATATTTCTCACATGCATATTTTAATTACTTTATTAGATTATAAATTCCTCCTCACTAAGACATTGTATGAGTTCACCTTCATCCCCCTCAGAGCATACTACAATGAAATAGATATTTTCTGAATGAGAGAGAAATAAATGAAGATTGTTATATATCTGCATTTGAAATTATTCTAGCAGGGATGGTATAATAACAGTGGAGTCATGCTTCATTGATAGTTGAGATCTTCACACCCAGACTCTGGATGTAGGTCTTACTTTTCTCATCTGAGGGGGAAGCAGCAAAGACAAGACCTTCATCCCCGTGGACACTGCTGGAATTCATGTATACAGACAGAGCCGCATGGCTGACTTCCACATAATAAGGCCCAAGCTCCACTTCAGTTTCATACAGCTCATTATAAACAGCTGCCTTGAGCATATAGACTCCTTCTAGAAGAAAGAAGAAAGAAAAGAAGGAAAGAAAGAAAGAAAGAAAGAAAGAAAGAAAGAAAGAAAGAAAGAAAGAAAGAAAGAAAGAAAGAAAGAAAGAAAGAAAGAAAGAAAGAAAGAAAGAAAAGAAGAAAGGACATTTGATGAATTGTTAAAAATCATGAGCAACACTTGACATTTGTATAATTCTTAAGGTGGGGTGACTCATGGCCACTGACACAGCAAAAGTGATTTTTCTTATCTCTTACAGTAACAGGGCTACTTCATGTCTCATGGCCCATGCTGTCACATAGAGCTCCATACTCAACATACAGTTTAATGGTCTACTGTCTTGAAATTCTTAATAATTTTTAATATGTTTGCTACATTTTCATTTTGCACTATTCCCTTAAAAGTATATAAACACTCTTGTGAAGTGGAAAGTATACAGAAGCATGGCAATGGATGCATTGGTCATCCTATAGTTAGACAAAAACAGATAAAACCTTAAATAAAGAGTCAAATGGAAATATGTCAAAAAACTGTTATGGCAGACTGCAAAATGGTACCAAACTTTTACCTTGTTTTCACTTCCTTATAATACATCTGTAACATAATTTCCCTCTCTTTAAGTAGAACTTATTTCTCCACCCCCTGCTTGGATGCTAGTCTGGCAGCCAAGGAATTTGAGAAGTGCTTGCATATTTGAGTTTGCTTGAATACTAGCTTGCTTGTCTCATTTGCTTATAATAATCCCTGCTATTGCTCCATGCGAGTAAACTTGGCCAGTCCATTGAGTGGCAAGAGATGTACAACTGACTCTCCCATAAAATCTGACCAATAGCTGCCCCCACAGGAGAGAAGCCACCTTGCTGGCAACTGGTTGAAGATGCATGAATGAAGCCATCTGAGAACAGCCTTTAGAATTTGCAGCAGACAGCGAAATAAGCCAGAAAGCAAAAGAAAAATACCGGATGGTCTCACTTACAGCAGGAATCTAGAAAACCTAAATAAGGGACCAGAAAAAAGAATAACTATAAGAAAGAAAAAAATCAAAATCAACAAACAACCATAAACCAGAGACACACTGGGGGGGGGGTGTGGGGAAAGGAAGGGTTGGGGTCAAAATAATGGGGGTGCAATTGTATGGGGAATATAAAATAAAAAAAATTAAAATGACATAAAACAATTGAAAATAAAGGGATAAAAAAGATTAAAAAAAAAGAAAGAGAGTGACAGAGGATAGTGAGAGGAGAGGAGAGAGGAGAAGAGAGGAGAGAGAGACAGAAAGACAGAGAGGGAGGAGTCAGCTGACACCTGCAAAGACTCAAATGTAGCTTCCCAGTTGTGTGAAGTTCTAGCAGTTTTGATACAATTGTTGGTCTGTGAAAAATCCCTCATTCCTACTTATTCCTGGATCCTGGCCACTTGCCTTATCACTAATTGTTTAGTTCCCTGTTCAAAAGACCAAATGCTGGAATAGCATTGAATCTGTATATTACTTTCGGTAGGATGGCCATTTTGAGGATGTTAATTCTTCCAATCTATGAGCAGGGGATGTCTTTCCATTTCTTTGTGTCTTCTTCTTTTACTTTTAACAGTGTTTTATAGTTTTCTTTGTATAGGTCTTCTACCTCTTTTGTTAGATTTATTCCCAAGTATTTGATATTTTTTTGTTTCAATAATAAAAGGGATTTTTTTTAAATTTCTTCTTCTTCAGATTTATTGTTTGTGTATAGGAAGACTACTGATTTTTGCGTGTTGATTTTGTATCCTGCCACTTTACTAAATTGATTGATTAGTTGAATTAGTTTTTCTGTGGATTTTTTGGTGTTCTCTATGTATATTATCATATCATATGTAAATTGTGATAGTTTAACTTCTTCTTTTCCTATTTGGATTCCTTGTATATCTTTCTATTGTCTTATTGCTCTGGCTAGGACTTCCAGTATTATATTGAAAAGCAGTGGTGAGAGTGGACATTCTTGTCTTGTTCCAGATCTTAATGGAAATGCTTTCAGCTTTTCACCACTGAGAATGATACTGGCTGTTGGCTTGTCATAGATGGCCTTTATGATATTGAGGTATGTTCCTTGTATCCCAAGAATTTCAAGGGCTTTTATCATGAATGGGTGTTGTACTTTGTCAAAAGCTTTCTCAGCATCTATTGATACTATCATATGGTTTTATATTTCTTTTAAAAATTTCAATGACATTCTTCAAAGAAATAGAACAATTATTGATGAAATTCATATGGAATCACCAAAACCCCCAAATAGCCAAAGCTCTTCTGAAAAAAAAGAAGGGAATGGCGGCATCACACTCCCAGACTTCAAACTATACTACAAAGCCATAATCATCAAAACTGCACAGTATTGGAACAAGAACAGACACACAGACCAATGGAACTGAATAGAAAACCCAGAAAGAAACCCACAGATTTATGGTCAACTAATATTTGACAAAGGAGCAAAGAACATGCACAGGAGCAAAGAAAGTTTGTTCAATAAATGGTGCTGGGAAAACTGGGTAGCTACATGCAAAAGAATGAAGCTTGACCACTACCTCACAACATGCACAAAAACCAACTCAAAATGGATTAAAGAACTAGACATAAGACCTGAAACCATAAAATACATAGAAGAAAATATAGGCAAAACACTACGTGACATGCACCTCAAAGACATCTTTACAGACAAATCACCCAAAGCAGTGATAGTGAAGGCAAAGATAAACAGCTGGGACTACATCAAATTAAAGAGCATCTGCACAGCAAAAGAGACAATAACCAAAACAAAGAGAAACCCCACCAACTGGGAGAACATTTTTGCACACAACACTAATGATAAAGGACTGATCACAAAAATCTACAAAGAGCTGATGAGACTCAACAAAAACAAAGAAAATAATACAGTCAAAAAATGGGCAGAAGAGCTAAAAAGAAACTTCTCCGAAGAGGAAATGCAAATGGCCAACAGGCATATGAAAAAATGTTCAACATCAATTGTAATCAGGGAAATGCAAATCAAAACTACAATGAGATACCATCTCACACCAGTGAAAATGGCACATATTAAAGAAACTAGCAACAACAAATGTTGGTGAGGATGTGGAGAAAAAGGAACTCTCCTGCACTGCTGGTGGGAGTGCAAACTGGTCCAACTACTATGGAGAGCTGTGTGGAGATTTCTTGACCGACTAAAGATAGAGCTTCCATATGATCCAGCAATTCCACTCTGAGGTATTTACCCAAATAACACAGAAACATTAATTCCAAAGGGCACCTGCACCCCTATGTTTTTAGCAGCACTGTTTACAATAGCTAAGCTATGGAAGCAACCCAAATGCCCAAAAATAGATGACTGGATCAAGAAGATGTGGTACATATACACAATGGAATATTACTCAGCAATCAAAATGATAAATACATGCAGTTTGCAGCAACATGGATGGAGCTAGAAGGGATCATGATCAGTGAAATAAGTTAGAAAGAAAAAGAAAAATACCAGATGGTTTCACTCATAGCAGGAATTTATAAAATCTAAATAAGAGACCAGGAAAAAGACTAATCAATACAAAGTAAAAATCGAAATCAACAAGCAACTATAAACCAGAGACACACTGCGGGGCAGGGGGTGGGAAGGGAGGGAGGGTCGGGAAAGGAAGGACTAGAGTTAAAATGGGGGGGGGGGGTGGAATTGTATGGGGAATATAACCAAAATGAAAATGCGTACATTGTGCAAAGATGAAAAAAGATGTAAGAATTACATAAAATAAAATATTTAAGCAAACAAACAAACAAAAAACCTGTCTCCTCCAAAGTGTTTGTCTGCAACCCCCTAAGGGCCTCCCTGATGGTGCAAGGGGTTAAGTCTCAGCATATGAAGCTATCTGGAGCCACTGCAGCATGAGATCAATCCCTGACCAGGCAGGTGGCCCACATGGCACAGCAGACCTCTCCTGTCTCGCCCACTGCTCCCCTCAGCAGTGTATTTCAGTAGATCTGCCTGTTCTGCTCCCCACTCTGTTTCTGGTGAATGCTCTCACTCCCCCCCCCGCCACACACCCCTGGCCTGCACCCCAGCTCTTGTATGCATAAATAAATAAATCTTTAAAAAACAAAAAAACAAAATTTGCAGCAGAAATAAACACATAGCTGCATCATAAGGTACTATATTTGGAGTGACTGGTAACATAGTAATGTCTTACCAATACAGTTCCCTTAACTGGGAAGAATCTTTAATAATACTATAGTCTTGATCCCCATATAGTATTTTTCAATTGTACATTTTATTCCCAACTTTAAAATGGCTTGGTAATTCCGATTGCTTCCTAGGATACAATCCTTAGCTGGGCCTCATCCTTTGCTGAGCTTATCCCACTTGCCCACCTGGTTTCCTCATGTGGAGCCAGGCACTAACCTCTATCACTAATCTGCACTGTGCAGTGTATTTTTCTCTCCTTACAATGACTTCATCCAGCCTGCTTCCCTCTACCTTGATCCTCATTTAATAACCTAGACAGCAGGAATGACTACCTGTCACTGACCACAGGTAAGGAGTTGTGTTTCCTTTTCAGGATTCACCACACTGTCTTCTTGTCTCAAAATCTTAGCACAAAATATTTAATATTCATTTTATATATATATATATTCATTTTATATTCATTATATATTTTTTTCACTATATATATATATATATATATATATATAAAAGGAATATTTACCAATGACCAATCAAGTTCTACAGAATGTAAAACTGAAGCTCAAAGGCCTCCCTGGTGGTGCAGAGGGTTGAGTGCAGTGCTGTGAAGCTGTCCGCAGCCTCTGCAGCGCAGGTTTGACTTCCGGCCAGCCAGGAAGAGACCCACATGGCCCGGCAGACCTCTCCTATCTTGCCCGCTGCTCCCCTCAGCAGTGTTTTGGTAGTCTGCCTGTTCTGCTCCCCACTCTGTCTGGTGAATCCTCTCACCTTCATGCACCTCTGGCCTGTACCCCAGTTCTTGTATGCATAAATAAATAAATCTTTAAAAAAAAAAAAACACTGAAGCTCAAGGAGGTTATGTAATTTATCCAAAGCAAAGAACATACAATCATTTCTTAGGAAGTTAAGAGCCCTTACTCTCTCCAAATGTAATTTTTGCATCCAGATTATATAAATCAATATATAGATCTAGGGAACATTGCAAGTGTTCCTGTAGTAAGAAGCAGAAAAGAGAGAATGACTTTAAAAAACAAAGCCTATCTATGAGTAAGACTAATTCAGGTGACAATGTACTGGAGGATTTGAGAATACTGTAAAGAGCAAAAGCAAGACTCAAGAGCATCCTATATTAAGCATGGGTCAAATAAGGAGAAATGGGTATACTTTCCCAAACATAATCTCACTTGAAAGCTATATCTTTTCCAAGACATCATTTTTAGTCATTCCAGTTTTCTTACAGTGCTACTTCTCATTACTGTGCCCAAACAAATTGTGCATGTGGATTTTAACAATAAGAAGAAAGTGCAATGGCCACTCATGAAGTTTACCATGTTCATAAAGCCATGCAATGAGTGGGTCAATGTATTGCTCATGGTTCATTGTGAAAGAGTTCATGGCCACAAGGAAAGCCAGTTTGTATAATAATGGAGAGAGTTTTTGGACTCAGCTGAATTCAGCATTGGAACTCTTACTTATAGTGCAATCAACTCTTAAGCACTCTGAACAAGTTGATTTTATACTTAATTCCTAAGGGAGATGTGACATCAACTCCTGATTTTAAAACAACAAAGAAAGTAATTAGCATGTATGAAAGTTGTTGATGCTCAAAATTGAAATAGCAAATTCAAATTTACATGTGAAGGTATAGTCAGCATTCCACAGAATCATCTGGGACTTAATCCTAGAGCAAAAAAGGGAAAAGAGTGAATAGAATCAAAATAAAAATATAACCCCCCCCCATTATTGGTGAAACTAGGAGGGAGGTAGAATTTTAGAATCCAAAACAGACATAAGAACTGCTGAAAGCAGCAAAAATCAAGCATGAATGAAAAGAAGTCCTACTGAAGGGAGAGAATGGAAATGCCTTAGAGTGAGAGAGTTCAGTAGGAAGAGAACTCAAAGTTCTGAATACCATGAACACCACAGACTGGGTACAGGCAAGCATACACAGCCATATAAATACGAACACTTGTGTAAGATAATAGAAAATAATGTTTCTGCCCCCTGGTTCCTGACACAAAGCTTCTGAAACCCTGGTAAATCCCCAAATGATAAGAGTAATAGGAACATCTTTTTTCTAATGAGTACCATCTTGGTGGGATGCTGTATGACTCCTGGATGGGGGCTGGTCACCAGAAAAAACAAACATGATCAGATGCTTGACATTTTCACCTCTGCCCTTTCCCCACTTCTCTGAGAGGGAAGAAGGGTTGAGAATGGAATTAATGATTTATTATGCCTGCATGCATAAAATCCCAATACTGTGGGGTTTAGAGAGCTTTCAGGTGGGTGAACACATCCACACAGGGAGGGTACGTCAACCCTTACTCCATGGAGACAAAAGCTTCTGTGTTCTGGCCCACCCTAGATGGTGCCCTATCGTATCTCTTCTTCAGGATGCTCATCTTATTCCTTACCATAGCTTTAAATTAACTGGGCAATATAAGCAATTATTTCCCTGCATTCTGTGGGCCTATATAGTTCATTAAAAAAAAACAAGAAGGGGGCACTGGGAAGTTGTGATTTGTAGTTAGTAGGTCAGAACACAGATACAATCTGGACTGGCCCCTGGCACCTGAAGTGGGGGCCGTCCTAAGGGACTGAGGTCCTAATTTGTGGTGTTAGGATGCTATCTCTAGGTAGTTAGGGTCAAAATTGAATTAAATTGTAGGACATCCTGGGAGCTGCAGAGAGTTGCTTAGAGTGAGAAAAACTTCCAAGCATTTGACAACCAGAAATGGAATGTTCTTTGTAAAAGTAGAGGAGACACATAGGAGGACTATAGATTTTTCCAATATGCATGCACACACACACTGTCCTTTTGTAGAGCAGGGTACACCATGAGAAGTGTGATAGAGCTGAGCTGGCTGAGATGAAAAGCACCTCTGGATTTGGTGTGGTTCTGAGTGGCAGGGAAGGAGTGGTAATTGAAGAATTGTACAAATAGACTATATTTGTTAGTAAGTACTCTGTGGTGTTATAGTAGGGTCTGAATTGCAGTAAAATGGCCAATTGTATAGCTCCACTACAGGAAAGGAGGTTTTACAAATTCACACACAAAACCTTGTTTCATAAAAATGTCTTAATTAGCCTATAGTAGTCTTAAATAGAAACATACACATGACACCCCTAAGGTGAATCCACCCACAACATAGTGGAATAGAGAGGCTGCAATCATCTTCTCCCTTGAAAATAACTTTTAAAAAAAGACTGACATGTACTCCCAGTGAAATCCAGATGCTTCAAAGCAGTTATACAGTCCCAGGATTTTCCTAGTGAGTTCAAGAACTGAGGGAAAAGAATAGGAAGAGGCAAAGGGGAGCATGTCTGGGCTGGGGTGTGACTTCTCAACCCACACATAGGGAAACCCAGGACATTGCAAAATTCTGTGGAGGAATTTTCCAGAAGTGAGTGTGGGCCCAGACCCAAGCCAGGGTAGTGAGGAGTTAGCAGATTCTGATCCAGGAAATTGGGAACCCTGCAATTGGGGTACCATGCCTGCTAAAAACCCCTTGCCCCCCTCCCATAGGAGATCAAAGAAAACCCAGGCCAGGTTCCATAAAAGTCCTGCATCAGAACGAATGACTTTAGAGCAAACTCACAACCCCCTGGGAAGTCAGAAACACATATGTATACTTTCCAGCCCTGCAGTAGTGGCATCTGAGGCAAGAGCTGGGCAGTGATGGCCATTATGGGTGCCCCAGTGTTAAATGAGCACACAGTTGCCTGCTACACACACAGCACTGCCTATGAGCCAAGTGTAAACCACTCCTGGAGTGTGAGTCTGGTGATTTGAACATTTCCCTTTCCACCTGGAGGCCCAAGTTTCATAGATCAGGACCCTTGGAAGAAAAGAACCACAGGGAGGTGGGGAGGGAAGTGAAGACAACCGAGGCACAGAACATACCTTACTGTGGAACGAAGCATGAGGTAGAGTCACTGAAGTCACTCCTCAAACTTCTTAGAGTATTAAAGCCCTAGACCCCCTTCCTACCTCCACCACACCAAGGTAAACTAAGAAAAGGACAAACAAAGATAAATCCCCAGTGACCCAACCACATATACAAGCACAAATAGCCATAAATAAGGTAATGCACATGCCTAGGAAGCAAGAACACTTCCACCTTCTTCCTTCTTTTCCAAAGATGGAAAAGCAAAATGAGAAGGACAGAAGTTCTGGGGCAAAAACAAAGGAGACAGAAATAGAGACTGACAAAGATTTCAAAACAACAATAATAGAAATGTTAAATGAGATACTGGAATGTCAGTCAAATGCAGACTGGCAAACACCATATCTTGGTAATGAAACCAGAAGACAAGGAAAGGCCATAGGACATGGAAATCTTAAAATTTAAATGGTAAATAATTTAATCATCCAATTCAAAATGGAAAACAAAAATACTTATAAAATCAGGAAGAAGGAAAAAAAGATAAAAGTGGAAATACATAAACTTGGGGGAAATGCAATTAATGAAAGTCAAAGACTGGTTCTGTAAATTAATGAAAATTTACCCAACTTAATCAAGTAAAAAAGAAAAGGAGAAAGCACAAAACAGGAGGAAATCACTACAAATAATGATGAAATTTAAAGACCATAAGTGTCTACTTTGTTCATTTTGACACAAATAATTGTGAAAAACTAGACTAAATGTATCTTCTCCAAGAAAATTTAATTTAAATGAACAAACTACAGGAGAAAAATAAAATCTCAAAAGGTGAATTTCCACAAAAGAAATAGACGAAGATGCTATTGAAGAAATTTTGGCAATAAGAAAAAGAATTCAGTCTTAGAGGATTATAAACAGATTCTCCTATTTACAAAGTTGTTTTCAGGTCAAATAAAAAATAAAGAATACCTTTCAACAGTGATTCCCAAAATACAACTATTGCACAAAAATCAGTGACAACAGACAGGCTAATTTATGATTTATGAAGAAACATAAATAAAATATTAGAAAAATCTAATTCAGCAGTACATTCAAAGAATAACATAACAAAATTGCCTTCCCCTGCCCCGGAATTAAAGGATGATTCCATATTAAGATACTGGTTAACATTTGTAATTCTAAAGAGGGAGAAAAAAATCTTAACATCAGCTGCAAAGGTGCTAAAAAAGATTTAACAAATAAGGTAACTCAATTTTTTTAAGTTCTCAATAATAGAGAAAAGGATAAAAACTTCCTTCACTGACAAATTTTATCTGCCCAAAGTCCAATTGTCAAGTTTAATGAGAAAACACTAGAAGATTCTCAAGACAAGATATGTGCATTTTCCCTACCAGCCAATGTACTTAATTTAGAACTGAAGCTAATATTAAATGAGTGCACTTCACATATCATTATTTGAAAGTAATGTTTATGTAATTGAAAAACACTAAAGAATAAACTTCAAGAGAACTATAAACAATGTAATAATTCAATAAGATAAAAGAGTACAACATATAACAGCAAATATTAGCAATGTTTCTATCCTTAAGAACAATCTGAAGATAAAGTGGAAGAATAGATCTCATTAATAATAGCAGAAAAGATGAAATATCTTACAGGAATGATGTAAGTTCCATATGAAGAAAAATTCTAAAGCCAGAAAGAATTGAAAAGAGCAAATCACTTCATAAA
This sequence comes from Talpa europaea, assembly GCF_964194135.1. NCBI lineage: Eukaryota > Metazoa > Chordata > Mammalia > Eulipotyphla > Talpidae > Talpa > Talpa europaea. Next base: position 47,788,609 of record NC_140078.1, on the reverse strand, counting down.
AGTGAAGATAACTGAGCATAACTTTTCTACATAAGTTAATTTATAAATTTAACATAATTAAACTTAAAATGTCAATAAGATATATTTATCCCAACTAGTGTAAGGCTGAAACTCACATGGAAAGAATGAACAAGCAAAAATAACTAGAATAATTCTAGAAAAGATGGAGTGAGTGGAAAGGAACTATTGCAGGCATCGCACCCTGTGAAGAATCGAAGAATCATGCAGGAATCACCATGGAGGTGAGTGAACAGCTCCAGGTGCCATTAGAAGAAGATAAGGATTCTCTGGAGAGACCTACAAATAGCCCAAGGCCAGCCATCAGCGCTTCTGACATATCAGAAGGAGCTCACCAAAGAGAGCCGGCCAGTACCAGCGACACAGTGTTCCAATGCATAGGACAAATCAGAAAACAAGCATCAGGGAGAAGAAAAACTACAAGCAACCAAACAAGTCCTCAGGGAAAGGACACAGACTGCAACAACAGTGACTTGGAAAAACTTCTGAGCCTTCCCAATGGAGAATTTAAAATCACCATGATTAAAAAACCGAAAGAAGTAAAAAATGATATGGGAAAAATAATCAGCAATTAGAAGAATGAAACTGAGTCCCTAAAGGGGGAAGTGAAACAAATGCAGGAGATGAAAGGATTAACAGAGGAGCTGAAGAACTCTGGAAAAGCAATGAAAGCAGAATAGATGAAATGGAAGAACGAATATGTACTCTAAAAGACAGAAATAAAAGAACCAAAAGAGAAAAGGAAAGAGAAGGGGGAAGGAAAAAGAATTAAGAAAGACTTTGGGAATATCTGACTCCATGAGGAAAGGAAATATAAGAGTTATAGGAATCCCAAAAGGAGAGGAGAGAGACATAGGAACAGAGAAAATATTCAAGGAGATAATTGAAGAGAACTTCTAAAGCATGAAGAAGGAGCTGAAAATAGACATACAAGAAACAAGAAGAACACCAAACTTCCATGATGAAAGGAAAAAAAACAGCAAGACACATAATAGTAAAGCTTCCAAGAATCCAAGACAAGGAAAAAATAATGAAGCTGACAAGAGGGACGAAACAGATAACATACAAAGGAAAACCAATCAGGCTGACATCAGACTTCTCTGAAGAAAAACTACAGGCAAGGAGAGAGTGGAGGGACATAGTCAACAGACTCCAAGACAACAAATGCCAAAAAGAACACTTTATCCTGCAAAGCATTCCTTTCTCTCTGAAGGAATTTCATAGACAAACAGAAACTCCAGAATTTCATTAGGACTCAACCCCCACTCCAAAAAATACAAGGAGTCCTAAAACCAGAACCAACAGAAAGATGAATAAGAATGAAACAACACAAAAAATAAAACCACAGAAAAGACAAACAAAATGGCAAATACAGACGCTAACATATCAATATCAACTCTAAATGTAAATGGACTAAACTCCTCAATAAGCAACTGTAAACTAGAGACACAGTCCTGGGGGGGTGGAAGGGGAAGGGAGAGGAGGGATTAGGGTCAAAATAGGGGGTTGGGAATTACATGGGGAATATAACCAAAATGAAAATGCATACATTGTGAAAAAATGAAAAATGATGTAAGAATTACATAAAATAAAATAAAACATAAAAAAAGACAAAAAAAGATACTGAGTCACAGGCAGGATTAAGAAACAAAACCCAACCTTTTGCTGTTTCCAGAAAACACATTTAACTACAAAAGATAAAAATAGACTGAAAGTAAAAGGATGGAAAACAATCCCACAAGCAAATGGACCAAAAAAGAAAGCAGGAACAGCTATATTTATATCAGAAAAACAGATTTGAAACTCAAAAAGGTAAAAAGAGGCCCAGACAGTCACTACATTATGATCAAGGGGAAAATACATCATGAAGACATAACACTCATTAACATATACTCATCAAATGAAGGAGTGCCAAAATATATCAGATAACTATTATCATCTCTGAAAACAGACATCAGAGAAAATACATTTGTAGTAGGAGACTTCAACACACTACTATCAACAATGGATAGATCAATGAGACAAAAAATAAGTAAGGACACTAAAGCTCTAAATAAGGATCTAGACCTCATGGGCTTAACAGACATCTATAGAACACTGCACACAAAAATAATCTGAGTACACATTTTTCTCATGCGCAAATGGATTATTCTCCAGGAATGATCACATACTGGGACACAAGACAAACATCAACAGATACATCAGATTGAAATCATAGCAACGATCTTCTCTGACCATGAAGGCATCAAACTAGAAATAAACCATACAAAGAAGGCAAGAAACCCTCTTACCTCATGGAGATTGAAACCCACACTACTGGAAGACCACTGGACTAACAAGGAGATCAAAGAAGAAATTAAAAAATACTTGAAGTTGAACAACAAGGAGGATACCAAATTCCTAAATGTATGGGATGCAGCAAAAGCAGTAATAAGAGGAAAATATATAGCAATAGAGGCTCACATCAAGAAACAAGAAAGAACTCAAAGAAAGAACCCAATCTCACAACTCAAAGAACTAGTAAAAGAACAACAAAAATACCCTAAAACCAGTAGAAGAAAGGAAATAATAAAAATCAAAGCAGAAATAAACAAAATGAAAATTAAAAAAAAATCCAAAAGATCAATGAAACCAAAAGTTGGTACTTCAAAAAAATAAATAAATAGACAAACCGCTAGCCTGACTAAAAAAGGAAACATGGGAGTAAGCACAAATAAATATGATTACAAATGAAAGAGGAGAAATCACAACAGACACAGCAGAAATCAAAAGAGTAATCAGAAACTACTATGAACAGTTACATGCAAACAAGTTCAACAATGTAGAAGAGATGGACAAATTCCTACAACTTTACCACTACCCAAAGCTAGATAAAGTAGAAATAGAACACCTAAAGAGCCTGATTACAAGCAGTGAAATTGAAATGGTAATCAAAACCCTTCCCAAAAACAAAAGTCCAGAACCAGATGGATTTACAAATAAATTCTACCAAACATCAGAAACAAACCTGTGCCTATCTTTCACAAGCTCTTTCAAAAAATTGAGAAGGAAGGGATAATACCAAATATATTCTATGAAGCCAACATTAAACTAATACCAAAACCGAACAAGGACAATGCAAAAAAGAAAACTACAGGCCAATCTCTCTAATAAACACTGATGCAAACATCCTCACTAAAATTTTAGCTAACAGAATCCAGCAATGTATCCATAAGATAATTCACCATGACCAAGTAGGATTTATTCCAGGGACACAAAGATGGTTCAAAACCTGAAAATCAATCAATGTAATCCAAAACATCAACAAAAAAGAAATGTAAAAACCATATGATAATATCAATAGATGCTGAGAAAGCTTTCAACAAAGTACAACACCCATTTATGAAAAAGGCCCTTGAAATTCTCGGTATACAAGGAACATACCTCAACATCATAAAGGCCATATATGACAAGGCCACAGGCAATATCATTCTCAATGATGAAAAGTTGAAAGCATTTCCATTAAGATCTGGAACAAGACAAGGATGTCCACTCTCACCACTGCTTTTCAATATAATACTGGAAGTCGTAGCCAGAGCAATAAGACAAGAGAAAGACATACAAGGAATCCAAATAGACAAGGAGGTAGTAAAACTATCACTGTCTGCAGATGATATGATAATATACATAGAGAACCCCAAAAACTCCACAGAAAAACTAGTCAAACTAATCAATGATTTAGAAAAGTAGCAGGATACAAAATCAACACACAAAAATCAGTAGCTTTCCTATACACAAACAATAAATCTGAAGAAGAAGAAATCAAGAAAACCATCCCTTTTATTATTGAAACAAAAAAATATCAAATACTTGGGAATAAACCTAGCAAAAGAGGAAAAGGGCCTATACAAAGAAAACTATAAAACACTGTTAAAAGAAATAGAAGAAGACACAAAGAAATGGAAAGACATCCCCTGCTCATGGATTGGAAGAATTAAGATTATCAAAATGACCATCCTACCAAAAGCAATCTACAGAATCAATGCTATTCCAATAAAAATTCCAATGACATTCTTCAAATAAATAGAACAAATATTAATGAAATTCATATGGAGCCAACCAAAACCCTGAATAGTCAAAGCACTCCTGAAAAAAAAAAAAAAGAAGTGAATGGAGATATTACACTCCCAGACCTCAAATTATACTCTAAAGCCATAATAATCAAAACTACATGGTATTGGAACAGAACAGACACACAGACCAATGGAACCAAATAGAAAATCCAGAAATAAACCCACAGATTTATCGTCAACTAATCTTTGACAAGGGAGCAAAGAATATGCAATGGAGCAAAAAAAGGTTGTTCAATAAATGGTGCTGGGAAAACTGGGTCGCTACATGCAAAAGAATGAAGCTTGACTACTACCTCACACCATGCACAAAAAACAATTCAAAATGGATTAAAGAACTAAACATAAGACCTGAAACCATAAAATGTATAGAAGGAAATATAGGCGAAACACTACATGACATGCACCTCAGTACATCTGCAAAGATACCTCACCCAAAGCAGTGATAGTGAAGGCAAGATAAACAGCTGACTATATCAAATTAAAGAGCTTCTGTATAGCAAAAGAGACAGTAACCCAAACAAAGGGACACCCCACTAACTGGGAGAAAATTTTTGCACACAACACTAATGATAAGGAACTGATCACAAAAATCTACAAAGAGCTGATGAGACTCAACAAAAACAAAGAAAATAATCCAGTCAAAAAATGGGCAGAAGAGCTAAAAAGAAACTTCTCCAAAGAGGAAATGCAAATGGCAAACAGGCATATGAAAAAAAGTTCAACATCACTTGTAATCAGGGAAATGCAAATCAAAACTGCAATGAGATACCATCTTACACCAGTGAGAATTGCACATATTAAAAAAACTAGCAACAACAAATGTTGGTGAGGATATGGAGAAAAAGAAACTCTCCTTCACTGCTGGTGGGAGTGCAAACTGGTCTAACCTCTATGGAGAGCTGTGTGGAGATTACTCAATCTGTTAAATGTGGAGCTTCCGTATGATCCAGCAATTCCACTCCGAGGTATTTACCCAAATGACACAGAAACATTAATTCCAAAGGGCACCTGCACCCCTATGTTTATAGCAGCACTATTTACAATAGGTAAACCCAAATGCCCAAAAATCGATGACTGGATCAAGAAGATGTTGTATATACACACAATGGAATATTATTTGACAATCAAAAAAGATAAACTCATGTCATTTGCAGCAACATGGTTGGAGCTGTAAGGGACCATGCTCAGCGAAATAAGCCAGAAAGAAAAAGAAAAATACTGGATAGTCTCACTCATAGCAGGCATTTAGAAAACCTAAATAAGGGACTAGGAAAAAGACTAATTATAAAAAAGTAAAAATCAAAAACAATAAACAACTATAAACCAGAGACACATTATGGGGGCGTGTGGGGGTGGGGGAGGAGAAGGGAGTAGGATCAAAACAAGGGGGGTGGGAATTGTATGGGGACTATAACCAAGATGAAAATGCATACTTTGTGCAAAAATGAAAAATGTAAAAATATATAAAATTAAAAAATAAATAGATAAATAAATAAATAAATAAAATTCTAGAAAAGATGACTAGCAAAGGGAAGTTTGCCCTAGATGAAATGGAACAGAGAGTCTGCAAATCTCAAGAGCAATTGAAAATTGACAATGACAGAGTGCCCTTCAGCAAGGAAAGGAGATCATTCAGCAAACGGCAGTGAGGCAAGTGTGTGGATATTCAGAGAAAAGTAAACTTTTTATTTATGGCTCAGACTTTATGCCAGAATATATATTCATTACATTTTATATTTAAATATGCAATAGAAAATTATAGAATTAGTAGGAGAAATCAGGAGGGAATTATTTTAGATTTGAGTTGAGGTATTTCTATGTATGACACAAAATTCAGAAACTATAAATGAAAAATCTGATGAAGCCTACTTGTGAAAAGGAAAAAAAAAAAAACTATAAGCAAAGCCAAAGCACAAATGGCAAACTGAGACAAAAATGTATTTGAGGGCCTCCCCTGGTGGCACAGTGGTTGAGCACTGGGCTGTGAGCTGCCCAAAGCCTCTGCAGCGCCGGTTCGATCCCTGGCCGCTGGGCTGGGCAAGGGTCCCACATGGCATGCAGACCTCTCCCGTTGCACCCGCTGCTCCCCTCAGCAGTGTATTTAGTCGGTCTGCCTGTTCTGTTCCCCGCTCTGGCTCTGGTGGATTCTCTCACCCTCCCGCGATTGACTGTACCCAGTGCTTGTATAAATAAATAATTAATCTTAAAAAAAAAGTATTTGAAATTTACATCACACACAAAGGACTAATTTTCCTAATTAGTAAAAGAGTTCATACAAATGCCCTATCATGTATTTCATGAACCATAAAGAATTTAGTTCATAAAATATGGTCAAATATTGATAATTTCATGTGAAGTACCTACTAAGATGCAAATTAAGCACCAGAAATATACCTTTTCATCTCCCATATTGACATTTGCACTGCTCATGGAACAGATGCCAGGCAGCCTCCATGGAGGCAATTTAACAACTACCAAATTACCAATGAACATTGTATGAGAGGCAACCATCCTTCTCTTCCATGAAATGCATATACTTGACTATTCACTGTAATACTTACTGGAAGATTAGAAACCTTCTCAATGTCTGCTAATTTTAAAAATGGTTATATATATTCAATCCATTAAATTAATGTAATATATTGCAACTATACTGAAGAATCTGGGAATACAACTCTGATGTATACATGCAGGACCCTATATGGAGAACACGTCAATCTGTGCACAAAAGCAAAGGATCATATGACACTACTTACATAATGTGTTAAAGATAAAAGAAATGAAAGCATGGTTGCCTGTCGGGAGGGAACTGGGTGCTTAGCAGAAGGGAACCTATTACCACATATCTTTCTACAATGTGAGTCTGGAGCTTTAGGATGGATGATTCTCAGCCTTCCCTTCCTGTGTTCTTGACACAGGGACTGCGAACCCTACCTTTCCTATATTGGTGGTAGGTGGTAATGGCCATTTCCTCAGACATGTTTCGGATCCTCATCTGAATCCCAAAACTGTCACCAAAATCCAACTCCAGACACTGATCCACTTCAGAAGCCATTTGCACACGGAACGCCAGATTCTGAGGTGCCCGGATGTTAGTTTCTGGGAAATGATGGATGACAGTGTCCATGGCATTGGGAGGACCTGGCATGGGGATGGCTCCAGGCTGACACCGAATGTGGAGACAGGGCTGCGGGGAGCCCGGCTGGGATGCTGAGAGGCCATGAGTGCTGGGAGTACTTAGAAGGCCAGTGGCGCTGTGGGGAGAGAGGTAGGAGCACTTCAGAATCACAGTCTGACAAATCCCAGGGACATGTCACCTGGACGATGCAAATGCTCTGGAGACCATTCAGCTGAAAGCAAGCTTTATGGAACCTGAAGGCTGGCTTACTTTCACTGGTTCTTAAAGTGTGGTCACAGGGCTAGAAGCACCAACAACATCTGGAACTCAAGAGATAGGCAGATTCTCAGGCCTCATCTGTGTTCTGGGGCAGAAACAGCAAGTCCCTAAGAAACTTTGAGGTAAGCGAAAATTTGAGAACATCTGCTCTTGCTGAATTTTTGCAGTAATAATGTAAATGTTTTCCTTCCTCACTGAATGAATGGATATGAAAGATATGTCTCCTCAAAGCCACTGCCTCTGATGTTTTTGGAAAACGGTCTTTGTGAAGTGGTTGTGATCATTTCTTTTTTTTTTTCTTTTGTTTTGTTTTAAAGATTCATTTATTTATACACACAAGAACTGGGGTACAGGCCAGAGCTATGGGGGGTGAGAGGATTCACAGGAGACAGAGTGGGAAACAGAACAGGAAGATCAACTGAAATACACTGGTGAGGGGAGCAGCGGGAGATTCAGGAGAGGTCTGCTCTGCCATGGGGGTAGCAGGCTGGACGGGGATCAAACTTGTGCTGCAGTGGCTGCGGTGAGCTTCATCGGTTGCGTCTTAACCCCCTGCGCCACCAGGGAGGCCCCTAGTTGTGAACATTTCTACTTACAGCACTTCATACTGAGAATGAGTTGGGGAGTTGGAAATAGCTTAGATGACTCAACCTTCATCTTCCAATAACACAGGACTTCCCTAATCACATGTGTTTGCAAAAAGCATTTCAGGGATGATGCCTATGGTGTTAACATGGCCAGCATAACTAGAGGGCAGAAAACTTCAAAGCAGTGAGAAAATATTCCTGGAAGTGGAAACATTTTAAGTGTCTTAGTGACTGATCTCCATGCTGGAGAGACCTCCCCCCACCCTATACAGCTGCGCTGTGCATATCCCATTGAAATACTCACAATCAAACAAAACTTCAGTCTGGATACCTCATGCTCTGAAAAATAAAGTAAATCAACTAGCATGGGACTTTACGGGAAAGAATGACCGATCCCAGTTGTCTGAGGTGTTGTACGCTGGCCATACCTGTTGCTTCTACTGAAGAGAACAAGGGAGACATGAAAATCATCAATTCATTGGCCAGGGCTACCAAGTCAGCAACTAGAAGTGACACTGGCCTCCACACCAAGCATAGCCTACCTGCCTAGAAAGGTGAGGTAACAAGAAATAGGGCCACAGGTCTGAGTAGATATGGCTCTCCCTGTGGGAGCCCCCATTGTGGCAGTGGCCTCTGTGTGGTCAGTCTCAGGAAGCAACTTCATGTCTTCTGAGGAGCACAGTGGTTTCATGGTGCAGAAGGAAATCTCAGCTCTCAAGATGTAGGGGTCATCTGCAGGACAGGTGCACTGGAATTTACAAATTAATATTGGTTATGAGAGGCTATGATGTGGTCCGCATTGGGGCTTTTCCACAGTGAGAAGCAGCTAATAAAGAGCTTTGGTGCAACTGAGGGTGCCCTCATTCAGGCAGGCTATTACAAATTGGCCCCAGGTTTTGGTGTAATGTTGAGGATGAAATGATTCATACTTCAGTGCCTACGAGTTAAAAGGGTATCTAGCTGATGCAGTTGGAACTAGGAAGTTTGTTTTATCAGGAATTTGAAGAATGACTAGTTCCTCCAGCTAATGTAAAATTATTTTTTTTGGTAAGCTATAAATAAAAATTAATAGTTGAGAGATAATGCTCTTTCAGACATCAAAAAAGGTTAAGTATGTTTCCTCTTATTGCAGAGGCAAATTTGAGCTATGCTTTCAGACTGACTGGAGATTGTCCAAAGGACAAGAAATTCAAAATACGGTTCACCAAGCAGAGGCCACCTGCCCACACCCCACCCCCAGCAGCTTTCTGATGACATTCACCATGTAGGTCAGACACCAACCTGGACTGGACCAGGGGATGCTCGCTCAGTTGCACATACCCGCTGGCCATGGGGCCTGGGGCCATCTCTGCTCCTGAAGCTGGCAATTGTAACAGAAGGCTCCTGGGGCACTCTGCATGTGAAGGAAAAGGCATAAAGAGAAGGAAAGCTGGACGTGCTTCCCTCAGGCATTTGGTGAGTCTGGTTCTACTTACACCCTGATGCTGCAAAGACCCTCACCATGACTGACACTGGGACATGATGAAGGTAGAAACCAAAGTAGAAAAGGTCACACCACAGGAACACCCATTCTCTCCACAATGTCAGTCGGAATTGAATTCCAGGCATTTTCAACCTCATGTTCCCCAGAAGGGACAGCCTAAGTTACTCCAGCCACTCCTAATGTGACATATAACACTGTCTGCTCATCATCTTGGTTTTTCCTATTTTTTCTTCCTATTTTTTCTTTATATACCTTTAGTCTTAATGCAGTAATGTGCTTTCAAAATACCCTGCATGTGTTATCTGAGTTCCAGGAGAAAAGGAAAGTAGTTAAAAAGAGAGATGGTGTTGGCATCGGAGTGCATCACATGGACTCATAGGACAGAGAGGGGCACCTGTCCCAGAGTCTTTCACAAATCTCCATTTCCTGTGTTTCTGGAAGACCCTTCTGCAGCCCAGTATTGAGGTCAGAGTTGGCTCCTCCAGCAATGTCTCCTTTGCTACTGGAGGGAGGACTGAGGACAGACTGTGCTAGCTGAGGGGGTGGTGGTGGGGGTTAATGAGGGTTGGGGGGAGGGGAATAGGGAGAGGGGTTGGGAGGGAACAGAAGAGCTCAGGCACAGGGTGGAACCCCAGACCTGATCTTGTTTATTTTCTTTATTTAAAGGTCCAGAATTCATTCACAGAGATTTTTTCACACTGGTACACAAGTACCATTGATTCCACTTGGCAGCAATTTGTCTTTGATTGAACAAATTTACTGATACACTAATTAAGTTCTAAATCATTTCTCAAAAATAAGCTATAGAATTCTTCACTGGTTTACCCTGGTGTAAATTTCTGCTGGGGCCAAATAGTTGGCGTTCAAGAGGGTGTGTTGATCGACCCAATGGAATCCACTAGAGGCAAGAATTTCACATTGAAATGTATGCTGCATGGAAATCAGACAACCAGAAAGGCTGAGCTACCAAAATTCCAAGATGGGTGGACAGACTGTCCCTCCCAGAAAAGGAAGACTATTGTTAGCCAAGAGGACTTTGGAAGGCAACAGCAGGGGCCCACAAGTCTGGGAACTGACTATGGACCATTCTCCCCCAATACTGCTGTCAGCAAAGACAAGGAGACTGGTGGTGGTGTGTGTTGGGGGTGTGTGATAAGATCAGATGTATGGAAGTAGAAGTCCTCACTGAGTTTACTGAGTTTTCTTTTTCTGGATTTCCCTGAAAGGGCTGAGCAGGTATGTCCCTGCAATCACAGGTTAGACTGGACTTTGGTTTCTAAGTGCCGCCTCTCTCTGTTCTGCTAGGTTTGCTGATCTACAAAGCTCTCCAACCTGGATCTACTCTCTACAGCGTTAGAGCAGCAACCTGAAGCACAGTGGGGAACACAGAGGAGCACATGCATGTCCACTCTTAGTTTTCTTGCCTCTTTTGCTCTGTGTGAGAACAAAACATGAACCTGAGCTTGTCACCACCCCACAGAAGCCTTTGCTTGACCCTGAGTGCAAAGCAGAAATGGCTGTCCAGGCCAGGACTCCACCCCTCCCCACTTCCTGTCCTCCCCAGGCAGCACTGGAGGCCCCAACTTCTGAGTCTTCTCCTAGTGGGGACTGCTATACTCCCTCCCTCTGGCACTGGCCTTGCCATGGGGTGGAAGTGGCACACGCCAATCTTAGGAGAGTTTTAGGTCACCCAGGAGGCACTGCCATTGTTTTCTTCTCTCCACCTAAGGATGGTGGATCTGTACCTGAAGCTCTCCTTCAGCCAGGCCCAGTAAAATAATCAAGGTTAATTAAACTGTGAATAAATGGAAAGAAGCTATATTTGATTTCACTAGCCAGGGAGTTACCTGACCTTCTGCTTTGAAGTTGCAGGTGGCAGAATGGGGAGTTACCTTGCACTGACTTCAAACAGATGGGCTGTATCATAGTTGGCAGGAACATCACGTTTTGTTTTAATGGCCTTGGTATGACCTATCAGATTAACAAATGGCTACATTTTGACATAGGACCCTGGAGCCAAATCTCGATCATGTATCTTGGCAACAGCATTGGCTCTAGCACACATTGTCCACTATACCCTGGAAGGGGTGGATGTACAGGGCCTGCATGCCCGGTTTGTAAAGGCCCTGACTGACAAGTAATCAAGGTCACATTAGCACACTAAGATATGCCTGCCAGATGGAGACCTAAGATAATAATGAGACATGTGACATATGAAGAAACATGTAGCTCTTCTGCACATGCCCTAGTATAGCCTGGCCCAGAATGTGACTCCCCTCTAGCCTGCCTGATAGACTGACCCCAATAAAAGCCCTTTTACGTCTCCTCTCGGAGAGCCAGAAACTTTCATTTCCAGGGTTGTCTTCCTCATGCATGAATCTAATAACGATCTGGATGATGTCTGCTTTGCCTTCTTGTTAAATTCTTTCACAAATTCTCAGAACTGCGAAGGAGAATCAAAGGACTAAACCATGAGAAAGAAAAAATGATGGTTACAGAGTTGTATGTAGACACAGATGTGGAAATTGCCCTTGGCGTCTGGTTCTATATGCATCGTAATAGACTACTGATAGTAGCCTGAGCACAACCTGGCTGAGGGGGCCGGTGGGCACACCATCAAGTATGTACTCGCTTTCCCCAGACAGACCACTTTCTTTCATTTACCTGCCTTCCTCCTGTTTACAGGGATGATTCCTTCCCTTGATCTACCTCCAGACCTCTGCTGGACTCTTGAGGCCAACCCCAGCTTGTCTGATGTCTCACAAAGGCAAATGCTCCTTTAAGGACCCCATGCAGCTTAAAAGACTCAACATTATGTCCATTTTTCTTACAAGATTTTCCTGTGCCAGATTTGGGGTCTTTAATGGGGGAGGGTTGGATCTTGTTACTCTCAGTATCTCCAAATTCTTCCTCGTACAGTGGGAGTCAACAAATGGCAGGATGGAGGAAGGGGGAAAGGAAGGATATTACAAGTTAATAGCAGAACAGTAGTCACCCCAAGTACATTGGAGTAGGTCATAGAGGATTGAAGAGTATATTGCAGTTGTGAGCCATCACCAGTAAATGCCCTGGGATCATGGAACTGCTTACATCCATGAACATGGTATTAGAGCAGTAATAATGAGGAAGAACTAAGAAATGTCTACATTTGACAATCTTTTTCCCTTTAAGGAAGAAAGAAAGGAAAAATTGCTATTTTTTTTCTAGGATGAATAAAACAGCAGATCACAGGAATAGAATGACATTGTAGAATCTAGAAGAAGGCCAAGTATTTTTTGAATTTGGCTTATTTTAATGTAATGATTGTCTGTAAAGTATACATTTTAGTAGGGTTAAGTATTTTTATATTGTTGTGAAACAGATCCCCATTCTGCTTCCTCCTGCCAATCTGAAACTGTTCCATTCATTGAACACCAGCTCTCCATTCTTCTCTCCCAGCCTCTGGTATCCACCATTCTACTTTCTGTACCTAGGGAAGTAACTACTCTTCATACATCATATAAGAGGAATCATACACTATTAGTCTTTTTGGGAGTAGCTTATTCTACTTAGCATAATGTCCTCAAGACTCATCTAATGCTATTCTTTGAAAGTTCACATGTTTCATAACCATGAAATAACCGATTACTGTAGTAGTTACTGTACCTTCACTCTGATTAGGCACACTATGTCCCCAAATTTTTTATAACAAAGTATTATAGGGCATTATCTTGTTTGTCCCAACATTCTGGTTAAGTTGGTCATACTGTGTGATCTACCAGTTAGGTTCAAAGTGCCATTCTTTTCCCATCAAGTTAAGTGCTCTATGTGATCATTTCCACTCCCTGTACACCAGAGGTACATTTTCTAAAACTCCCCACCCCTAGCCTGGGTAGCAACCAGCCTTGACTTTGGCACCTGACAAGTCTTTGTAAGACTATGTGTATGTCCAGAAAAGTGGTTTTCAGTCATGGTTTATTGACATACCTCTGGACCTGGTAACTGTGATCAGGTAAACATTGTATTTTCCTATGAACAGCTCTTGACACTGCTTCACTAGTTGTTTTCAAAATGTTCTGTAGAGTGAATATAAAAAAAAAACATAATAAACAAACAAACGAGAACTGCTTATGAAAACCTGAGACATTTGGGGAAGCAACTATTTTATTTTATTTTATTTTATTTTATTTTATTTTATTTTATTTTATTTTATTTTATTTTATTTTATTTTAAAGATTTATTTATGCACACAAGAGCTGGGGCAAAAGCCAGAGGTGTTGGGGGGTAGTGAGAGGATTCACCAGAGGCAGAGTGGGGAACAGAACAAGCAGTTTGACTGAAATACACTGCTGAGGGGAGCAGCTGGCGAGACAGGAGAGCAGGCTGTGTCATGTGGGTTGCTCCCTGGCTGGCCAGGGGAACAAACTCATGCTGCAGAGGCTGCAGACAGCTTCATAGGTTGTGTCTTAACCTCTTGTGTCACCAGGGAGGCCCGGAATTAACTATTTTAATCACAAAATAGCAGTCATCCCCTACTATACACCAGGCATCTCTGGGCTCTAGAGAATCATCAGGGATGAGAAGAAACATGCTCCCTCCTCATATGGAGCTCATGTTCTCAGAGAATGTCAGGGAGGCCAGATGGCACAACAGAGCAAGGGGAAGATACGTAAGTGGAGACCAGATGGAGTCTTCAGGGGTGCAGAAGACTTTGAATTTCATATTGAATGAGATAGAGGCTTGAGCAGAAAAGAGGCAGAGTCTGTCCTGTGTTTTGGAAGCATCAGTATAGCAGCTTATATTTTTAAGACTTTGGAAGTAAGAATCTTAAGACAGAGCTTACTGAATTCATTGTCTAATCTGGTTGGATTTAAAGGCATGGATGACTCTATATGTAATAGTAAAGAGATCACTAATAGGCCATGGTGTGATGGTTGGAGACATGCAAAACATCACGACTGGTTACCTCTCATCACACACTTAGAATACGCAAGCTGCCTCAGGATGTTTCTATCACTCTGCCCAGGATGATGAGATAATGGCTGATTGCTCCTAGTTGTGCTGAACAAAGCAGGGAAAGAAAGGGTGAGCTCAGGACTATAACCAGCCCAAGTGCTGCATAAATAATCTATATTTGCCTGAAAGAAATTTTCAACCCCTGTAGTCATAGACCTTAGAGTGCCAGAAATCAAGCATCGAGTCTCAACGTGAAAGTGTGCTGGGTAAAAGAGTGCTATAGCCCTGGCAGCTGGAAGAAGCATGGAACAAATTTTACTAGCGCTTCTCTGGGAGTGCGACCCTGCCAACACCTTGATCTTGTCCAGGAAAAGTGATTACACAGAACACATTTCTGCTGTGTTAAGTCCTGGCAGTCCTTAGCAAGCCAATTCAAGGTGATTAGCTTAGATTCAGCAGCCAGGACTGCAGGGTTAGCCTGGGAGGCAGTGAGGAGGGGATCTAATATGGATACCTGTAGAAGCTAGAGGACAAACAGACAGGATTGGGTGCTGGATTGGGAGCAGGATCAAGTAAAAGAAAGAACTCAAGGATGATGCTAAGGATTGACCTAGGCAACCCTCTGATGAGCAAGGGAGTAATGGGGACAGGCACTGACCTGGAGCAGACCACTGCCTTGATACTTTTACCAGGAATAATAAGTTTGCAAAGACTGTCTCACCACAGCTTCCACATGACAAAAACCATAATTCCTGAATCAAAACAGCAGGAAAGAGCCATAGGAAAGGGAAGGGACATTTTAGACTTTACTGAAGCTTGTTACTTCATTGTCTTCTTCACATAACAGTGTCCCCCCCAGACAGCACTCCAATACAGGCTGTATATAACAAGCAGCCACCCTCTGCATACTGAGGGTCCATGCTTGCATTGTGGTTCTTGCATAATTTTTAGCAGAAGTAATTTCAGCCAATTTATAATTTGGAACCCAATAAACAATGCAGAGTCCTACCCCCACCAGTAACCTCTCCCCTCTCTGGAACCAATGACCCCTCTTCCCTCTTTCTGAGCATAACCCTAACCTCAACCCCCAGGAACTGACTGAACTAGCTCTGTGCTGTTCTGCCCCTTTCTTACTCTGTGACTGCTGGAGGTCAGATGCCACAGCACCCTGAAAGAAAGTTACACCAAAGTGAAAACCATGTGCAGCACTGACCTATGTGCCCTCATCAGACCCCATGCGTGGGGAAGCACAGGGGACTACACCAACACCTGTCAGTCCAGAAGTGAGCAGGCCCTGAAGTTTGATGAATATATGAACCTGAACTGAGGCAGCCTGAGTCCCAGGAGCTTGAAAGGAGGCAAGCTGAGGGGCAGCACAGAGAAGAAAGTGAGGATGTCAAAGGAACAACGAGGAGCAACCTCCAAGCCTGTGAATGATGTTCTGAATGTATTTCACCCTAATCTCTGATGGAGTGATGAGATCTTAGGCATCAAGTCTGCAACTCCCAGCATGCCGTGAATCTGACTTCCTGAATGGGGAGACACTGGGAATTAGGGGTAGAGTTCAGCACCCATGCTTGGAATCAAACTAAACACATATTGGGCCTCCCTGGGTGGCGCAGCGGGTTGAGCGCAGCACTGTGAAGCTGTCTACAGCCTCTGCAGCTGTCTGAAACATCTGCAGCTGTCTGCAGCCTCTGCAACATGGGTCTGATTCCCAGCTGGCCAGAGAGATACCACATGGCGCGGCAGACCTCTCCTGACTCACGTGCTGCTCCCCTCAGCAGTGTATTTCAGTCAGTCTGGCTTTCTGTTCCCTGCTTTGTCTCTGGTGAATCCTCTCACCCTCCTGCGCATCTGGCCTGCACCCCAGTTTTTGTATAAATAAATAAATCTAAAAAAAAAAACTAAACACATACATATTCTTAATCTCTTGCTTTTCTAGTTTTGACTTACACCCTGGTGTCTCAGCTCAGATGGCATAGCTGGTAAGAAGTGTGGGCCATTAATCTCTCTTTTTCTCTGTTCTTCCTCTTCTCATTCCCCTTATAAAAGCAACCTATTTTTCTCTCTCTGTATGTCTGTTTTTGGATCTTCTCCTGGGTTCTTATGCATACAGTGAGGATTCAAACAGGTCACTTGTTGCCTCTCATATCCCCCAGGTTTGTGCTGTAACACCTTAGTGCTCAATGCAGAGCCATCACACATGTGGTTAGCCATTCAAAGGGCCCTTCTTTGCATTGGTCACTGAAAGTGCATTACCACTGAGGAACATGTGGCAGGATTTTTCTTTCTCTAATTTAGAGGAGCTTGGTTTTACTTCAGTAAAGATCTCTGTGTGTATTCAGATCTAGACATAGGTTCAACCATTAGTTTAGTCAGTTCTTTTTCTTCCTTATATTTTTCTTTGAGTCTTGATGTGGGTTATCTGGTAAAGTCTGATGTATGGACAATGATTTTGTTATTATTGGAGGTCCTGTGGATATTTGTATGGGGCCTGGTTTCAATCTTCAACTTAGAATTTTATCTTCTAGGGAGATATTCAGGGTTGTGTCTAAGCATTTTCTATAATGCAAAAAAAGAAAGGAAACCTAGGCTGGAATTGTGTTCACAGGGTGAGAAAACAGCATGGATTTAGGAGGAGCTGAGAAGGTACCTAGAGAGGAAATAGCAGAAATGAAACTCTAAGAAAGAACCAGTGTGCTTATAACAAAGAAGAGAGACAATGGAAGTTCAGGTGTCCCAGACTGGAAGAAAGAAAGGAGACAAGAAATGAAAAAGTAAGAAGAAAGGAAAGGAAACCAATGACAGCACAGAATGAAGATTCAGAAAAGGGTCACAGAAGGAATACAGGCAGAGTTGAAGGAATGAAGAAGCAAGGAGGGAGAAAAGGAGGTAAGTGATTGTCTGGAGTATTGGTTCAGATGAAGACCTAGGGGTACCACTTGATCTTAAAAAAGTTTACTATGATAACCCCTTTGAAGCCCCAGGTAATACCATGGGGGACACTCAGATTAATTTTTCAGTAAAAAACAAAGAAAACTTCAGCCTTGAATTCTAAATTGACTCAGGTTAACAAGAGGACTGTACCAGGTTATGGAAAAGCCACAACAGAAAGCCTTCCTACAACCCCTGGAATGCCAATTTCGTGACACAAACCTCCAATGTATCTTTCTATATGTGGAAGAGTGTTCAGATCCCCTCTTTGGCTATGACTGCTTAAATAAACTAAATGCACAAATTAATTTCTCACCCCAGAGTACCCCAGAACATGCCCTGCAATTCCAGAGGGCAATCAAGAAAATTATTATTTTCTTCTTCTTTTAGCTGAATCTGCAGAAAAGTTAAATTGCATTTTTTGTGAGCAAAACTAACTTGTGTTTGCATTTTCTCCTTGATACCATCATCATATGGAGAAATAGTAATAAGTACTTTTATTACCTATGGCAATAGGTCTATCTTTGCATAATTTCAGTAATCTTCATTTGTCACAAAATATTGGTTTCCAATTATTAAAGATCTCATTGAAGCAATGAAATTGAGCATAGCCAAGGAGAATAAAAGGCTGCCACATTGCCTGCAGGGTTCCAGACACCTCCAAGGAACGTAGGGAAACACATTGGTTTGGCAGGCCTGGAGACCCCAGAGAAAAGAAGAGGAAATCTACCCAGAGGTACAGATGTTGAAGTTGTGGTACAGTGAGACCATGCCATGGCAAGAATTCTGAAACCCATAGCAGCCAAATGTTCAGAGCTCAATCTAAGATCCCTTATGGCAAATTCAATCCAAGCCAATAAAAATTCTTCTTGATTATTCTACACTATGAATTTATGCAAAAATAGACTGAATGACTTGAGATCAGATATAGCTTACAAAAGCATCTTGTTACAGTATTTAATAGAATTGGAATGAAGGTGGAGAGAAAATTATTTTAATGGTAGCTGTTCACTTCTTTAACCATTTTTGAGAATTTTTTCTTCTTTTTTTTCCCCCTCTAGTCTTTCTGATTTCTGTTTGCTATTTATTAGACTAACACCAGAATAATCAAATGTGAAAGAACAGAAAGCAGATTAGTTGCTGCCAAGGATGGTGTTGCAGAAAGAGAGGCTTAATAGGAAAGCATCTTTTTAGGGTAATGGAAATGTTCTGGGAGTAGACAATGGTGGTAGTGTTAGCATACAACAGTAGAATTTCCTTTCTTGGGTTGAGCCTTGCCTGTGTTGAAGCTCCCTCTGCCCCTCATCCTCTGACTACATCCTGGTTGGTCACAATAGAATTATAGCTTTAAAACTTACACTTGCTTTACAGACACAACACATAAGATCAGAAACCATGTTTGATAAACCTCTAAGGAGTTAAGGAGACTTTTTTGAGTTGCACACACACTTGCAGAAAATTCATATTTCCCCAGATATAGCAGTGGCTTGAGATCAGGAATACCTTCTCATAGGTTGTTGGGGAGCATAATCTTCTTAATTCCACATCCTCTTCTATCCCTGTCAGTGTGCAGGGTGGACAACTGGGCTTCCCCGTACTCACAAACAGCCCATGATTCACATGGATCTCTAGAGAAAAAGGAATAACAGGCTCTGAGACTTCAAGAGCCTTGAAGATGAGATAGTTGATTCTGCATGAACAGAAGACTACCTGCACACTTAAGATTAATGTCGGGGTATCATTACTCAGATTTAAAAACTAAGCCTCTACTCCTTGCCCAGCAGACAAGTTTGGGAGGTTTGACTAGATAATGGAACTGATAAGGTTGCTATGGGAATGGGACATAAGACCCTGACTAGGAATGGAAGAAGGGCCCAAACACATGTATGTCAAAGGTCAACGCCCAAGACCAGACTTCTCAGCAGTGAATAGGTTATAGAAAGAGCTCCAAACCATTTTGGGGGTGCAGACAACCTCTCCTGTCTCACCTGATGCTCCTCTCAGCATTGTATTCAATAAATCCACCCTTCCTGTTCTGCACTCTGTTACTAGTGAATTCTTTCTCCCCTCTGCCACTGGCCTCACCCTAATTTGTTTGCTCCACCACAATTAATACCACCTGGCTCTCTAATGGGCTGGTATGAAGATGTGTGTGTGCCCTTGGATATGCTTATGCTTGGGATACTGGGTCCTGCATTTTGTCTTTTCTTTCCCCCTTCTTTATAGTATTTTAAATGTAAGATAGACTACTGTCGGCACTCACACTCAATGTTAAGTCCTAAAGTGATGAAGGTGAGGTGTCCCAGTCCTGAGATAATGTGAAAGTGGAAGGAACCACAAACCAAAGGGCCAGGTGGGCTCTTTGTCCTGCTGAGGTGAATATGAATAAAGACACCATCATGGTATCATTACTGAGGTTAAAAACTAAGACCCCATTCCTTGTCCAGCAGGCAAGTTTGGGAGGCTTGAATGGATAAGGGGCATGGGTGGGGCTGCCATGGGAATTAGACCATTAGGCCAATAATCATGATTGTGAATCAGGATGAGCCCAAGACCAGGTATCCCAGCCAATCACTGATGCCCATGTATGAAAGGAGCCCCCAGACCCTCCCCTGGTGCAAACAACCTTGCCCGCTGCTCCCCTCAGCAGTGTATTTCAATAAATGCCCCCTTTCTGTTCTCCACTCTGTCTCTAGTGAATTCTTTCACCCCCAGCCTACATCCCAATTCTTCCTTGCAACAGACACGAAAGTTTAAAAGCCAGGATACACCCAAAGGGGCAGTGTGCACATGGCCATGGAAAGCACCAGTTCCATCTCTGAGGTCTAGTGAAGTCAGCTTCATGCTGCCTGCATCTGCAGGGAACAAAACAAACAAACAAAAAAAAAAAAAACCTAGGAAATGCACACAGTAGTGGAAGCTGATGACCCGCTCAAGGGTGATGCTAGTCTCTGTACTTCTGTAGATGTTTGAAAATCTCCAAAACCATGCTAAATAAAATATTCCACTGGGGCCTCCCCGGTGGCGCAGTGGTTGAGCGCTGGGTTGCAAAGCTGCCTGCAGCCTCTGCAGCGCTGGTTCAATCCCTGGCCACTGCTGGGCAGGGTGAGAGTCCCACATGGCGAGCAGACCTCCCCTGCCGCCCACTGATCCCCTCAGCAGTGTATTTCGTCAGTCTGCCTGTTCTGTTCTCTGCTCTGGCTCTGGTGAATTCTCTCACCTTCCCGTGCTTGTGACTGTACCCATTGCTTGTATAAATAAATAAATAAATCTTTAAAAATAAAATAAAATATTCCACTGAGTCCTTGTTCCATGCAGAGGCCTGGCACTATGCCAAGGCCTGTGAGCAATAAGCTGGGCAGCTGCCTTTGCTGGAGCCCTAACTCTGCAGCCAAAACACACACAGCTCAAAGGGAGACCCTTCCTGGAAAATCCCTGATCCCCAGAGCAGGAGGGGATAGTAAGGTAAAAGGAAAATGAGTGCTCTGTTTAGTTTCAAGCAAAGCTATTTCTGTCTAAGCTCCTTTAACTCCCAGTCTCTGGTTTAGATCAGCTTCACTCACAGGCTGAGGCCTGCACAGGCCAGGGGCAGCAGGCACTGGAATTGGCTAGCACACAGTGGGCTGTGCCAACTCAGGGATGGGTCTGGACCCTGTACATGTAGCCCAGCATATACAAGAACATGGGGCTTTAACATCCCTCTAATTTCTAGTACGATATTGAATCAGACTTAAGTATTGACTTAGGGCCTCCCTGGTTGTGCAGGGGTTTGAGTTTCAGTACCATCAAGCTATTGCCAGCCACTGCTTCATGAATTTGATCCCAAGACAGGGAGCTTACCCACATGGCGCAGCAGACCTCTCCTGTCTCACTTGCTGCTCCCCTCAGCAGTGTATTTCAGTAGATTCAACTGTTCTGCTCCCCACTCTGTCTCTGGTAAATCCTCTCACCCCCTGCAACTCTGGCCTACACCCCACTTTTTTATGCATAAATTAAAAAATACATATATTAAAAATATATATATTGACTTAACACAACTGTTTACTATCAAGAAACTAACATATTAATGTATCATGATAATAAAAGGTGGAGAAAATTAAGGCCATGGTCCTGATGAGCCTTTACAGACATGGTGTGAGTATAACAGGCTGGCCATGCCAACATAGTTTTGGAAAAATTTCCCCAACTGGACATGTCTATGAAAAAGAAATATGACTCTGCTTCTCTGAAACCAATCAATTATCAAACCTACTGTAGTCAAATTTCCTGAAGTCTGACCTGCTAACACAAGCTAAAATGTTCCTAAACAGGAAAAAATATATTAAAAATCATAAAATTACATTAAGCCATTTAAAAAATCACCAAAGGAGAAATTAACTAAATGAAAGAAATAAAATACACATGATCATCCCCTAAGAACCCCATCAGCCTTAGTTTTGCATAGTTTTCAGTACTGATGTCTCAGCCGTCCCCCCATTCACACCATTTAAATAGTCTCAAAGGTGTTTTAAAGTTCCTCAGATCATGTATTAACTTGAGCTGAGAACTCTAAAATTTCTACTTAAAGGAACACTGGAAATTTAATTTCAAGCAACCATGTGGGATTTTTATTTTGAAAGATTACAAATGGAAATACCGTGAAGGAGGAAGTCACCCCAAAGCATTTCCCTTTGAGTGGGACACCTTGCATTTGGATTTGGGGGTCCCCTCCAAGTCTCAACAATTTGGGGGGTGAGGACAGGGATCTGGGTTTTCATTAGTCTCCCAGGTGAGTGTGATGCATTGTCAAGTTTGGGGGTTCCTGGAGAAGTGGGTAAGGAAACAGGTTTTGGATTCAAACAGGGGTTCCAAATCTCAAGACAGTCACCAACCAGAAATTACGGGGCAAGTGGGCGGCAGTTTATTCTCTAACCCCTCGCTGAGAAAACTGAATGAGAATGGCCTCCCCAAGGGCAGAACTGGATTGAACTGCCTGTGCATGGTTGTCTTGCTGAGTACCTGGCACGGTAGTGGTCGGTGGGGACCTCCCCATGGGGAGCCAGCCACTGCTCCTTCCAAAGCCTTACCTATGCACACTCGTTCAGCAGGAGGGCCACAGAGACAGTGGTCCTGGATGTCAGTGGTGATGGGCATCTCCCTGGGCAAGGACAGGGATCCGGCAGCCTGGCTATACCTGCGGGTGTGGGAATCAATGGAGAATGATTAAAAAAACCACAATAGTTTTATTTCTGACCATCCTGTGATAGATCTTCAGATTCATTTTTCATTCATAAATTAATTAAGCACACATTGGTTGTGTAGAGTAGCAGTATCTGCCACTACAAAATATGAGATTTTGGCAAGAGGTTTACTTCACTGGAGGGGTTCTGCAGGCTGATGAAATTTGCTTTTGATATTTACTTGTAAATTTCTCTCTACTGGCAGTATTTTCAAAAGATAAGGCACAAGAACCTTTATTTACCCCAGTAAGCTCCTCAGCTGACTTTTCTTTCTTCCCTGAACTTCCCTTGTTTGTGCTAAGCTAATACAAGGTGGCATCTAAAGTCACATGGGTCTCTCCCATGTAAACAGGAGGTATGCCTGCTATGAGTAAACTTCTCTATGACTTTTTTCTCTTATCAACATGTTTGATTATTTGTTTGTTTGTTTTTCCAAAACCTAGAAGAACACAGAAAAGTAAGGAATGATTTCTTTTGTGCCCCAACAGCTGACATACCAATGAAGAGGAAGTTGCTCCTGTGATTTTCTTTTTTTTTACTTTGTTTTCCAATTTGGGGACCTGCTTTGAAATGCGCACTGAAGCAGAGTTCCCACCTTACTAATAAGATAGCCTCTTGGCTCCCTTTTGCTCCCTTCAGATCTCCCACCGATCAGATACAGAGAGCAGAGGGGCCTTTGCTAAAATTGTGGACCTCTCTTTACCCCTTCCACCGCATCACCTCTGCTCCAACTCCTCACATTGGCTCTCACGAACAATTTTTCACAACCTCGTGTGCCTGACACTCTGTAGGGGAGGAAGTGCATGGGTCACACGCATGAAGCGGGTCTCCATCAGTCCTTTCCCACATATCCTCCACCACACAGTGGAGAGCGAAGTGCAGTTACTTTTTAAGATGACATGGCAGAGACCCTGGGAAATGAGGCACCTAGGCAAAGGGGCAATAGTGGTTCGCACTGTTTCTGTATACATCCAGAACCAGTGCCAATCCTCCCAGTGCATCCTATAGGAGTCTTTCCAGAGCTCAAGATGCAGCTGGAACAGTCCCAAGTCTCCCTTGGTACACCCAGGGCTCCCTAAGGTGGCAGGCCTTTGCTCTGATGCTACTGATCACTCTCCTACATGCCTTGGAGCTGCAGATACCTGTGTCTGTGTCCACTGAGCCACCAGCAATCCTGAAAGATCCATGTGTAGAGAAGTAAATGGTCCTTAACTGAGGTCTCACCCTATGCCCCCCAGGAAAGACTGCTACGTACTGTTAACCCTTATTTTCTCTCATTCTCAGAGGCTGGGTTCCCCTCTTCAAGGGAAACACACTTAGCCCTATAGCATTTCTTTTCTTTATTTTTTTAAAACCTCTCTTGGCTGTCTCTGGAATCTGGAGAACAGATATTTTAACTTGAATAAAGCTTCCACGTAGCAAAATCTGTTTTTACAAGCCTGGTGTTTGATACAGGAAGCTGCCACCAGGGGGCAGATGAGGACACTATTGAAAGAACTGGGGAACTATGGGTGTACAAAACCCTATTTTGATCGTCAAAGGTCACTAAATGAAGGACTCTGTTAAGCTATTGAATAACTCCAAAGATTGCTACCATAAACTATTCTTTTCTACCATTAACTATATTTTTCCTCTGAAGGCCAGGGAATGAGAACATGAAAAAATAGAAAAGGACAACTTTGAAATTGTACACATCAGACATATCTGCCTTGATCTGTGGGCATGATAAGCTAGGGAAAGGGTCAGCCTAACTCTGCCCATTGTGGTGTATGGCCCTGGGTCAAATGACCCTGGCAGACTATGCTCCCAGACTCTGCATTCCCCACATCACCCAGATGATCTCCAAGAGCTACATCCATAAAACACCTAACACATAGCCAAGCTCCTAAAAGGAATTCCCTTTTTTCTTGAAGTTGAGTGTAAAAAAAAACCCTCAGGTGGGCACTCCCAGATGGAACAGGACAGCACAGCAAAGGGATTTTTCCTGGAGAGTTCAAAAACCTTTCCAAATAGCATGATGTTTGGGAGGGTGCAGTTTGAAAGGATGATTTATACAAGAGGTGTTTCCCTGGGTTCAACAAAGAAGATTTAGGCCATTTTCACAGATGTGTTAATCATCCATTGCAACACTTATGTTAATTAAAGTGCCCTCAGCTGAGGGCTGCTGTGCTGACATTTCACACATTCGCCTCCCACCCAGCACCTGAGTCATTTAATTGTTTAAGTGGAGCAAAGGAGGATGAAAGCATTTTGCTCTGTCCAGGGGTGAGGCTGAGCACTTATCTTGGATTAGCTCTGGCCTTGGGGGAGCTGTCCACCCTTGCCCAATGGCCTTTCTCCATTTCCTTCTTGAAGGGTAGGGTTCCACAACAAAGGACAGGACCTCAGGAAACCTGGAGTGACTCAGCTCCCTGGGGATGGAGCAATCATCCTCTCTTTGGTTAATTGGCATGGAGGAACATTTTTGTGGGTTAACATTAAGAAACTAACAATTCCTTTCTCTCACCCTCCCAGCTTCTGACTGTACCCCTGTGCTTGTATTAAAAAAGAAAGAAAGAAAGAAAGAAACTAACAAGTCTGGAGTCCCTGGAACCGCAGGGTCCTTAAATGCAAACAGATTTAAAACAAACTAGGCAAGTAAGCAGAAAATTGCTTTTCTGGGTGTTGATTCTTAAATGACAGCAAAATAAAAGAATCTTTCACTTTTTCCTAGTTGTTAGTTCTTTTTATTGCCCACAACCAATCATTTACACTGCTCATCGTTACTTAGAGAATTCTACCATTAAGGTCCTTTGGAGGATTTCAACTACACCACCACTATTTCCAAAGTGATGACTGAAATAAAAATCTCAATGATAGTTGAACTTAGAGTTTATTAACCAAAGGGAGGATTTCAACTCAGGAAGCAGTCCAAGAGATTTTACTCTGTGAGAACTGTTCTAACAAACACAAGTTTGAGTTTGTTTATAGAGATGGGAACAGTGAGTTGCTGATGTCAAAAATGTAATTATTCTTGATAAGACTTGTGTTCTTAAGTTATTTTGACTTAAAGATATGTTGATGCTTTCTATGCCCAAAGGAAGGCAAATGCTGGGGGTTAATCCTTCCTCTTGAATGCAGTGTGGAGATGGAAAGTCTGGTTGTCCACTGTTGAAATCTTCTTTATTCAGTGGCTGGGTCATTAATGAGGGTTGAAAGGCTGGTTTATCTGAAGATAGCAAATTTTTGCACATTGCTTCAGAGACTTCAAATCTATACAAATGTCTTTGCTCTTTTGCTGCTGGGCTGGGGCAATGGTGTTCCCAGAACATTTTACAATGTATTTACAAAAGTTAAATCTATAAATCTTAAGATTCTCCAAGACATGGAAAAGCTGATTCTTTTAGATATAGATGCTTATAGTTTTAGAGGCCAGGGAATGTACACACAAACCATTCTGACAGTAAATGGATAGTGGGGTTCATGTGGTGGAAGAAGAAGGGATTGGAGATAAAAGATCACAAATTATCATGAATAATGACATAATACAAATGACTCCATATTCCTACCTACAGAGAGTAAATTCAAATTTGGTATTTATAAAAACAGTTATTAGAGTAAAATCTGTTGAACCTCTTCCCATTTTTTTTAACTATCCTAAATTGTTTATCAGGTAAAGATTTTGTGAGCATTACTTATTAGTGGTAACAGTGGAGCTAGTGTATTGCACCTTCTCCAAGCTGCATGGAAAGAACCAGCAATATGGTGGTGGAACGTGTGGCCCACCTGCCTGCAGGTGTCAGCCCTGGCACCTCCCTGTGCTTGGGCACTGGTTTGGTGACCCACTGGGAGTCAGGATTTCTTCTGGTAGCTCTGCGGAATGCATTAATGAGAATAACCTCAAAGAATTTGTACATGGAATCTTCACCGACCCAGTAAGAATTCAGAACTCTCAGAGCCCCACAGTGGCATAGGCTTGCTCCTCAGCAACAGACTGGAGGCCTCAAGCAACTGGAGGCTTCTAGCAGGTGGTTAACACCATGATGGATAGGCTTGCCACAGATTTTACCCTTAAGAATTGGACATTTCCATTCACCAAGATGCACACAAATCCAATATATGACATAACATTTGTTAGCCTCCTGTTTCAGTCTATTAAATCTTCATCTGGCCAGGTGAGACTGGGGGGAGGGGGAGAGGGCCTGTGGGGTGCTGACACTAGTGCTACTGCCCACAGTGCACCGTGAGAAGAAAGGGCGTGTCTTCAGACTGCTTTTTCCTCCATAGCTCCTGAATGGACTTGGACGCGCCCATTCTGGCTTACCTGAAGGCTGTGCCAATAGAAAGGGAAAAGGCCTTTATCCTTCTTCTCAGATTTGTTTATCTAATAAACTCTGTCTAACTATCACTGAAACTTTATTTCCAATTCACAATATTCCCACTACTATACACATATACACGAAAAAATCACACACATACACACAAACATCCCCTTCCCCCGCCACACACAGTTTTAAAGCTTAACTCTATGGTATGGTGGGCACAGGACAGTCAATAAATCCTCTTGTATTTCTGCAGTGTCAACAAACCAGACTAGATAAATCACTATCTGCTTTATGTAACTGAGGAAATCCCCAAAGGCCCCAATTTCAGAAATAGGGTCTTGATACCAATCACACTAATTATGGCATCCAGGAATCCAGGTATAGAAATTCACAAAAAAAGATATAGAGGTTAAAAAACTCTGATAAAGCCAATGACCCCTCTCCATTTATCTTCTCCCCCTTTTCGAAGGGCTAAGGGATAATCCTTGCAATTCTTTGGCTGATGTTGGAGACATGTGCACATCCTGTCAAGACGGGGGCTGTGGGAGTCACAGGGGCTGGGGAATTGGGATAAAGTCCTGTGGCCCGAATCAGCAACAGTGACATGACACAAGGACAAAGGCATCTCCAGAAAGAAATGTGGCAGGCTAGAGACTACTGGTCACTGAACTCTCTTTGCCTTTGCTAATTTTAGGTTTTTTAATAAAACCATAGTAACAATATGTAAGCAAACAGACACAGTTAGCCCCCAGGGCAGACCTGCTAAATGCAAATGTTGATTAAGGATGTGATTTTTCTTTCATCTTTATAAGGACCTGTGGAGGTGACAGTTGTGATAGCTGGACTGTGAAATGTGGCTCTAAGGAGCATAAGTGACCACCAGGATCCCTGTTAGAGAGAGGGGTATAATCAGGCTTTGGGGGTCTGACTCAGAGCTCACAGCAGTGGGGCACAGTTTGGTCCCCCCAACATCCCACTGACCCTGGGGTCACACTGCTGGCAGGCTCCAGTGGCAGAGCTCAGGGGTCACGCTACCTCAACATGTGTGCTGGTACACAGAGTGGGAGAGAGAGGCTTACAGAGAGTTCTGAGATCTGCTGAGGTGTCCTTGAGCTAGGTTTCTCTCCTGGGCTCCACACCAGAGACCCAACAGAACCTGGATGGCAGAGGGCAATTCCAGGGACTCTGAGGGTATCCTTACTTTTCAAGAAGTAGAGGACACATCTCAAGAATGAAGACATCCCATGAGGAGTTCTACCAAATGCTTCCCAGGTCAAACTATTCTTGGCACACAATCCAGTCACAAGTTCAACCTACTGAACCCTGGGGCCCTGCTCCTACAGGTGTCACTATGGGATAAGCCCAAGGTCAAGGACTGTGGATCCCCCACCAGAGCTTCCTGGGCCCCAGAATCCCCATGAATGTCCTTCTTGGATGTTTCCTCTAGCTGTGACCTTCAGGCTTCATGTGCTACCAGACTGCCTCATCAGAGTTCACACCCTTTGGGGGCAGAAGGTGGAAGAAGTGACAGATTCCATATTTGCCTCAGTTAACACTACATCACAGCACAGAGGCCAAGGTCATAGGCATTCTCCTAGCCACAGGATGATGGCAGCATTTGGGTTAGAGCTCCATCCTGCATATAGTTCTTTAATCTGGACAAAGCCCTTAAAAAACATAACATTTTTTTCCCCAGTGAAATAAAAGTGGAATATTCTTTCTGAAAGAAAAAGTTCTGAATGCACGCTTAAAATACCAATTATCCCATTCCATAGGAATGACATTAGCTCACCTTTCCTCGTCATCATAAATGTCTTCAATGGACATCTCGGTCCTGGGGACTGAGATATTTCCTGGTGCCAGTGGATCGAGGCCACTGCAGTCCGCCAGCTGTCTTTCTTTGGCCGTCCCTAGAAGACAGTGAAGTGGAAGGATTATGCTTCAGCTTCTGCGCTAGGAACCCCTCGTCCCAGGACACAGCACACAGTGTTGAGAATATGTTCTAATCAGAAATGTTTTTTTCCCCTAATACTTTCAGAAGCCTCCTCTTACTAAGTGCACTTTAAAAAGGGGTATCTGTGTGTCTGCCTGAAATTGACGACCTCTCGGAGAGAGAAAATAGAATAAAATTATTTCAAATCATCTAATAATAAAAAGTCGTAACTGTGGACAAAAGCTTAAGGAACAGGCTACCTTCAGAAGTTTCCCTGGATTAAGGGGGCACTTGCTGGCCCTGCTCATTATGCATATTGTGTCTATTCCCCACACCCTCCTCCCCACACTGGTAGGACCTGCTCCCTCTTTTGAAATTAGGAGGATCCAACTGACACCTCTCTGGATACAATAGTCTCCTTTAATGTATTTAATGTACAATATTTTAAAGCAGTTTAGTTTCCATAAACCCTTCTATCACCATTTTAATTTTTTTAACATTTGAATTTTAACAGATTTTACAAAACTCAGTTTTGTGTTTTACCTAGAAAACGAAATCATTTTTCTCTCTACTCCAGAATTGCTTGTGAATTACATTTCACTCAAGAATGAAGTGACACCAAAAAAGACTGGGTCAACTTTCTGGCACGAGCTAGTTTCTAGGTGAGCACACAGAAGGGTCCCCGGGTGATTGCTGAGACGTCAGGGGTTCGGGCTCAGGCTAATTTTTCTGAATCCTGCATTTTCTAGAACCTTACTGTAGAACTACAGATAGGCTAGTGAATGAACAGAACCTGGAATTCCTGGTAGGTTTGACTGTACCTGCTGTTTGGTTTAACAACCAGCCCTGCACACGCTCTCCTGACTCCAGTCTCCAGTCTCCCTACCAGGTCAGGGTCCCTGCTGTCCTTCCAGCTGTATTTGTTGGGGATCAATCTGAGAGATTTAAGAAAATGTGCACTTTCCAGTTTTACCAATAACCTCTTCTTAAATGTAGTGTTGCCTCTGGGAAAGAACACATTGGAATCAAATACCCAGTTAGCAAACAAAATCATCTAGAGCCCCGAGTTTCCTCTACATGTTCCTGTTGCATATGGAGCCCCACTTCTGGCCCCTGCCAACCTGAGCTGGCAGCTACACCCATAGGTCAGATGGATGAGGGCCAGCAATTGCTTCTGGCCTTTTCCTTCCTTGTGGGGCTGGAAATACTGGTGACAGTGGCACCAGGTGGAGATTTGCCAAGGCCACTGAGCCAACCAAGATGCTAACTTATAAGGAGCAAAGAAGTGACTTATGAAGGGCAAAAATTTTGTACTATCTACCATGCTGGCAGGGGCATAAGGGGCTACTTGAGTTTAATTAAAATTAGGATTAGGAATTAGTTTTTCCATCACATTAGTCACATTTTCAGGGCTCAGTGCCCACATACAGAACATCCACAGGTAGAAAGTCTGCTGGCCTGGCCTGAAGTGGTGGTTCTGGTCACCAGCAATGGCACTCTCAAGACTCGCTGTGGCCCTTTGAGGGAGTGCACCAGCAGAGATGGCATTCCTGTGCCCCACACCCATGACTTCGGGTGGACTTGACACTTCGTTGGCACAGAGAGCATGAACCAAGTCCAATGACCTGTGTGTGCAGGAGGACAGAGTGACTTGCCATCAAGCAGAGATGGGGACACTCTAAAACAAAGCGGGCAATGTCATAAGGAGGTTTTCAAGCTACTTTGTAAATATTTCTGGATAAAATTAGTTAGATGCCTTCTAAAAATAACTTAAGAAACCATCACTTACTTACAAGCTCTTCACTTGAGGAGGATCCTATTACAACCTTCACAAAGGAACAGGACAAGAGAAGAGACTTTCTCTGTATGAAGTCAGTGTACAAGGACAGAACCCAGGATGGCAGCCCTGAGGGGCTGGAAGGTCAACTATCCACTTTCCTGATTTTACTACATTTAATAAAAAAAGCCACTTATTTTAAATTTTTTGAATCACAAATTCTGTACTTCAGACTTTTTATTGTTTTTAATAATATTCCTTAGGTAATAGTTTACTTAAATGCTGCCACACTCAGGAAAGATTTAAGGTGCTTAAGGCATGCAAAGTCCAAAAGAAACACTGGTCACTTGAGAATAGGCAACAGTCATCTGAAGTTTCAACTCACAGCTCACAGCATAAAAAAAACAGAAATAGTCCTGTGTGGGCATTAGAATACATATGGAGAAAGCAAAGGAATGTTTTCTTTGGGCCTGGCATTTCAAGATGCACTGGGTGCCATTTAAATGGTGTTAGGTTTGGCAACCAAAGTACCCTTCAATAGACGAGTGGATAGAGAAACTGTGGAGCATATAGTCACACAGCTGTGAAGAAAGATGAAAAAGTGACATTTGGGACAAAATGAATAGAGCTTGAGGTAATTACGTTGAGTGAAAACAAGAAGTGAAAAACAAATTTCACTTGTCTGTGGAATATCAGTACCAATGCCCCCCAAACCCCACAATTACATGCAAACAATAAAGTAAATATTTTAACATGGCAAAAAAAAAATATGTGGTTACCAGAGGGCATAGGGGAAAGGGTGAATGGGGATGGGGTGGGAGGCAGATCATGGTTTGGTGGAGAGAAAAAAAAAAATCAATAAATGCTGTTAGCTTTAGGTTTGGGAGAACATTACATTTGCAACTCAGTGTACACATAAACCATAGTACAAATAACTCTAGAATTATGTTTATCATGGGTAGTAGATTTTCTTTCTCTTTTCTCAGACCTATGGAGCTTCTGGTAGTCCAGCACCTTGTGACTTTCTCATTGATAAACCATTGCTGTGCCTTACATTTTCTTCTTGCTTAGCAAAGCCACCACTTTCAACTCAACACTCCTCCTGGAGTCCCTTGGATAAGTTTATTCATTTTTTATATGTTAAATCTCCTCTAGCAGCCTACCCCCACCCTCAGTGAGCAGCCCCAACATCAAAACACAGAGCCTAAAATGGTACCTGAGCAAATTTTAGTAATTTATTAAATTGTGAGAAAAATAGGAGGAAACTGCTAAGATCTTGGTAAATACTAACTTACCTTCAGTTGAGCTGATCCCAGGAATGGGCTGCACCAGGCAAAGCAGGGGTAGGGATTGAACTAGCACCAACCACCCCAGTATCATGCAGACAGTTCCCATAGCGCCTTCAGTTCAGCCCCCCAAATCAGGGGGCTCAGGCAAAGGAGTACAGGCAGGTCCTAAAGGCACAGGGACAACCCTTTCTCCATTCAAGGAGAGCTATATGCCTCCCACCTTGTTAGCGCCTCAGATAATCAGCCAATCATGAATGTCCTCTGAAAAACACTCTTCTCAGAAAAACCGTGTTTACTCAGCTCACACCTGCTTCTGGCTACTTCCTCTAAGATAACTGTCCTAGGTGGTGTTACTAAGCAGAGGAAATGGACTAATTCATCTATTGAGCCTCAAAGGCAGCTCTTCCATAGTAAATGCAGTTAATTTTGTCACCGCATGCAATTAGCTGGGCACTCTGGTAAGGGGGAGCCATCATGGGACACTTTTACACCTACATTCTAAGTTGGAGAAAACACATTTGCTACAGCTGGAACTAAAAGCAGGACATTTGTCTTATTCAAGTCAAGTAACTGAATAAATGACATCCATCTCTTCGAAAATCACTTTTCCCATTGATTTGAAAATAAAATTAAATATCCATAGTCCCCTATCTACATGTAGTGATAGGTTGATCCCAAATGCCTTTGGTCCTCTGGAGTCTAGAGGATGGCATCATTAATGGTTCTTTTAATCTCTCCCTCTCTCTACCTCCTCCCTTCCTCCTGTAGCAATTCCACTGAAGGGAAGTAATGATCACCATGGAAATCACTTTTCACCATAAAAGGGTTTATTTGGTCATGAGAATTTTCTCTCTCAAAACCACATAGTGAGCAGGAAATTTAACATAACCATTTTTATCTTATTTGTCTTGTTCCACTGCAACTATTAAAATAAAGGTCAACACATATTCTGTGGGGTAATTTATTAAGTTCTAAAATACATGTTTTTAAATTTGAGTAGTGTATGACTCTTGCATCACCCCAGCCCCATCTATCATTGCTTTTCATTGCTTTCATTCTCTGTCCTTTTATCTGGAGTTTTCCCCTTAAAGTCATTGAATAAAAACATCAGTCAATATAGATAACTGACACTATGAAATATTATATAGAACATGTGATTTGTCACACCATGTTTGCTGGCACAGGCCCTTAGAACTTTCCCTACAACACCGAGCTGAAGCCACCACAGTTCTCTGTTATTTCAG
Source organism: Talpa europaea (assembly GCF_964194135.1). Classification (NCBI taxonomy): domain Eukaryota; kingdom Metazoa; phylum Chordata; class Mammalia; order Eulipotyphla; family Talpidae; genus Talpa; species Talpa europaea. The sequence goes on along the minus strand of NC_140078.1, from coordinate 47,755,374 downwards.
ATGGTCTAATATGAAGGGAGGTCCATTTATGTCATATAGGAGCATTCAAAAATCTCAGTGAGCATGATATTCTGATTTAGCAAGAGGGCGTGCTCAGAAACTGGCAAAGCCCCAGGAAGGGCTGCATTGGGAAGCTTACCAAGGGGCATACCTGGGGCGTAAGAGTCAGGAGGAAGGTCCATACACCCTGCCGCCTTGGCAAGATTTACTCAGTGAAAGACCCAAGGAAAGTACAAAGCCCAAGATGAAGTCTTAGATCACTGTTGATTTTGTTTCCTGTGAGGGAAGAGGCCCCACCCAGAAAAATCCAAATTTCCTCCCTAAGGAAGTTAGGAGTTTCCTCAGAATTGAAGTGTTTAAACAGCACTCTGTTGGGCACAGTGCTGTCCTGGCACATGAAGGAAAGTGCTAAGCAAGCTGGCCTCAGGGCTACTGGCAGTTACTGGATAGCAGTACAGACTCACTATGTAAGGATTCATATGTTGTAGTAATCGTACTTCACAATTTAGAAAAGTGCCAGAGTCTGTGTTTTCCCTAACTGGTCAGTAGTTAGCAAACTGACAAGTTTGTCTCTCCCAGAGCCTCCTTGGCCCACCTAATGACTGGTCTTTCTCCCCTCACCACAAAGGTCAGTTTTGCACACTGAGTGGGCCACATTCAGGCTAAGTGTATGATAGGAAATGACTCCACAATGCAGTGTTACCACTCAGTATTTTGAACATGCTATAATTTCACATGACAAAAGTAAGGACATGTGTGAAAGTCTTAAGTCCAATATTGAGGAAACCATAATTGCAAATTGGTTATGTACTGCATTCAAATAATAAATATTACTTGATTCCTTAAAAAATAATTTATTTTTTGTTACAAAGTTGATTATAAAATTTTTAAAAGATGCTTAAGTGTACAAAGATCAGTGTTTTGAAACAAAACATCCAAAAATAACCAGGTATAAATGTTGGTACTTTCCCCAATCCTTTTCTGTCACACACACATATATACATATATACTCTGCTAGTCTCCAAACTGAGATCAGATGGCACATACTAAGATCTAATTTGCTTTTTAATTTAACTCATAAACATTTGACTAGAGCAGTATATTTTTTTCCTGCAACATTATTTATAAAGCATGAAATACTGGGGCAAGCCATAGATTATTTAACCAATTCCCTATAAGTTTTTAGGATATTTTATGCTTTTTTCCAGTACAACAGTACTACAGTATCTTTGATTATCTTTGTGCAAATTCCCACAAGCATTAAGTATTGGGTCAAAAGGCACAAAGGCCTTTGTGCCTTGGGACTTTTCATACTAGACTCCAGAAAGGTAGAATTCAGTTACTCCCACCCACAGTGTCTGGGAATGAAAGCATATCCCCCGTCATCTTCTAGCAGATTATCCTGTGCCTCCTGGTTCAGTGACTTCACTGAGAAGCTGTAAAAACACAGATACTCAAGTTTCCTTTTAGACCCCATTAAATCCATATAAATGGACAGAACTGCATCTCTTCAAATCAATGTTCTTTTTACTTGGCAACAATGCCAAGCACAATACCAGTAAACACCTCCACTACCTAGAAACAAAATCAGAATTCCAGCCTGGAATTAAAGTTAGGTCCATGTTCCAGGACCTGGGAGCAGGGACCTTGCCAGGCCTGAACACTATGGTAGGTGAGCTGCTCCCTTCAGTGAGGGTGACTTGGGAATTTGTCATAAGCTGCTGGATTAGGGACCCAGCAAAGGATGGCCCCAAACTCAGCTACAGAAATGGTTCCAAAAGATACTGGCCCAAGTGTGAGCACCCAGGACTGCTGCCCACACAGCCAAGTCTCACAAGACTGCAGACAGTGAAACTGTGACTCTAAAATCCAGAGCTATTTTAAAAGACCTCAACACTTTGAAATATGTTAGTCTTGAAACAAGTTTATTTTGCAAATTATACAGATTCCTCTAAATAGACTAAATTGCTTTTTCTGACTTAACAGAAAGTTGTCCTAGTAGGCTGTTCAATAAAGCAGCACTGTGCATTCCACAGGCCTCAGTTTCTACTAGGGACCTCCAGTGAGCCCAGGAGGGAAGCCAGACTCTCAGGGCTCTGAAAGGCCTCTGCTTCGGGAAACTGAGCAGCAAGGATAAGAAACTGACATGGCTTCCTAACTCCCTGTGAAGGCCCTGTTAGCCATGGCTACAGAAAAAAAAAATTCTGAACCATCCATAAGGTCATTTTTTAATGAGGTATTACTTAAAGCCTACTTTACTACAGCAGATTTAAAACTAAAATACTTTTCTCCAGATCTGTAAAATGAATGATAAATGCCTATTTTAAGTAGGATTGGTTATTCAGGTCAGTCAGCAGAGAAGTGGGAGGGGAAGGGTGATGATAAATCCTAAGTCAGTATTCTAGGGCAGTTAGTTCACTTCCCTAACCTGCCAAGTAAAGCCACCACACTGTTCATCTCAGGATGTCTGGACTGCTCTGATCTAGAGAGGTTCTGCCCCAGGTCTCTCTCGGGCTGCCCATGACACCAGACACCAACAAAAGGAGGCCAGAATATGCATACTAAGATATACAAGGCATATTAAAAAAAGTACTTTTTTCCCTCTTATACCAAAAGACAATATATATTGATTGTACATTTAAAAATCATCATCTAAATAATCAAAAGTAACACATTTTCCACATTGGTAAGTCATTAACACATTTTCTTTAATAGAAGTTTAAGTTTTATATAACTACCTTTAGGTATCACGTCAATGTGTACCATGATCTTTAAGTTTAACACCACAGCTGGAATTGGTTTTGCTATAAGCCAAACAGGGGTAGTTTAAAATGACGTCTCATTTTAAAATGTTGGCTTAACAAAATCTACATCCCATTTGAACATTAGTAACACCAGAAGACTTAAATGCATTGGTTCTACAAATAATAGGAAAAGGTCATAAAAGAACTTTTCACTCTTGCTAACTTCTCATTTCTTTCTTTCATTCCAAGCAAACTGCCTTATTTAACTTTGCCATGTAACCTGAAGATGTTTATAATGTGCCTCTCCACAGGGCAAGGGAGATTTAATCATAGCAGAGATGATGGTGGAAGTGCCTTGGGGGAGCAAGCAGACCCCCAAGGAGCAGCACCTGCTATGACAGACAGAAGCAGGTCTCTGCACGAGGCATACACTGAGAGATCTTGTTTGCTCCTACTCCAAACACAAAGCTGTTCTTCCAAGAATGACAGGTCCATGCACGGTAGGATGAAAATAAAGAACAGAATCCAGGAGCCACAGCCGAGGAAGACATTGGAGGAGTGGCAACCTGACAGCTAGGTCACCTGGTGGCTCTCACGGCGCTGAGAATGGACTCTTAGTGTCCTGGGTGTCACACAAGGTTCCAGGCACTGCAGGCATAAGAGATATCCCACGATGTTCTGAGCAACCAAGGAAGAAGGAGAGGTGAACACAAGGAAATATGAGTGTTCCAGGTCCGCTCCTGCAGGGAGGACTTCCATATAATGTGCTGAGTTGGAGACAGCAGCATGGGGAAAAAGTGCCAAGCTCAACAGCAACACCTTTGCAAATGTTGATTCCTATGCCAATTCTAAATATAGAAGGATTTCTAGTTCAATAAGAAAGTGCTTATTAAAGTCTAGATAAATTAGTGATTTTTTTTTAGCATCTTAAGAAATCAAAACAGACATGGACAAAACAGTCAAAGAAATAACAAGTGACATATTTCCCCAACTCTTTCATTAATTTTTAGTTAGAATATTACAGACGAAAATGTAAAACGTACAGGATTTGTGCTGCTGTGAGAACTCACAAATGACTTAGAACACATTGCCCTCACTATCTCTCCAGGCAGTGCTATGACATGGCCGGGATGAAATACTGCAGGGACACATCTTCATGGAGCAGATCAAAGTGAACAATCTTGTTATTCACAATATCTAGAGAGAGAAGAAGAGCCATTACTATAAAGGCCATTTTAACACACTCACTGTCATCCCTGTTGGAGGTCTTCTCTCCTCCTGGGGCTTGGGCTCTCCAGAGGGCAGTGAGTGGGTCTCTCTGCTTTCTACTGTTAGTGATGCTAAAGGAAGTGCCTGGTTCTGGCTAGTTCACTCACAGCCAGCAGTGACAGAGGAAGGGGGAAGGGAAGCTTCTAAGCCTGTGGTGAACACCCATAAGGCAGACTTCCTGGCAACATTTACCCAAATCAACACCTCCAGGGAAAAGCTGCTTCCAGCCAGTAAGCAACCTCAGTGTGCTGAGAAAAGCCATGTTCATGTTTCACCTTCCACCTGTGACAGGAGGGTCACATACTAGAGTGTGGGAGGGAGTACTGCAGTAGGCCTACCTGGTGATTTCAGAGATGCTCCCAACCCTATCAAGGACCTCAGTCAGCCACTGTGTATGACTAAAGGTGAACTCCAGGGCATTAGCACAAGGCTAAAAAGAAATGAAAGTGTGAAGCCACTGAGTTTTTCAAAGACCCAAGGGAGAGGAAGGAGTGACAACAGTGTCTCTGGCATAGCAGCCAGGGTCCACTAGCAGTTCAAGTTAGGGGAATAGGTGCTGCAAGGGAGGGTGAAGGGGCAACCACACTGTGCCTGAAGGCTCAGAAGAAAACCTGGCTGAGACCAGCTGGAGCTAGAAGCCAAGCAGAAACACAACTCATGGTATTTGCAGCAATATGGATGGACCTTGAAAGGATAATGCTAAATGAAGTAAGTCAGAAGGACAAAGATAAATACCGGATGGTGTCACTAATATATGGAATATAAAGTAACTAAATACTGAGATAAAGATAAGTTGGAAAACTAACCCTTGATATCTGACTACAGAACTGAAGCACCAAGGGGAGTGCAGGAAGGAAGATGGGAGACATAACGGTCTGTGGTGGCAGGGTACGGGTGAGTTGGTGGTAGATACATTAGGGTGGTAATAATAAGCTGATGGGGCTGCCTCAATGTTACCTCAGTTAAAAATAAATTAATTAAAAGTAAATAGATTCAGAAGAAGAAAAAAAAAAAAAGAAACAGCAGACCATAAGAGTGAGCCACAGCTGCAGAGAATAGTCACTGGTGAATACAAAGTGGGAAAAGGGACCAGAGAAGCAGCAAAATCACATGAGCAGGAGGAGAGCACATATGTGCAGGGTGGAGACTGGGGGATCAGGGAGTACAACCAGTGCCTGACACAGAGCCACACATGGCACACGCCACCCATAGAGACAGAAACCACAGATAGAATAGGAGGTTGGTTGGAGTAAAGAGAAGGTATGAGGAATTCAACTTTTGCTAAGTCACAATTTGCTGGTTCTGCTCTCTGCTACATTTGAGTACATCAGTCACCATTCCAAGGGAACAAACCTTGTCCATGAAAATATTCCTCTGTCCTTTGAGCACAATGTCAGCTCAAGGCATGAGTGAGCAGAACATCCGTAGGGATGTACAATCCCCACTTGGCATGTTTGCAATCTGCACACATGAGGGCTAGCTCAGGCTACTCAACAGGGACAACGGGTATCACCCAGGAGGTTGTTAGAATCAGAGACTCAAGAGCCAGCCCAGAGCTAAGAATATACTCTTAGGGGATCCCTGGTGACTGATATGAACACTGGGCTTTTGAAAGTGTGGTCTTAAACCTTGAAGTGGCCTCTGCCACTCTCAGTCCTACAGGCATCCATGGCACAGTCGATGCCAAAGTTTCTCAGGATGCAGCAGGACACTTGTCCCTCACCTCCACCCTCATCTAGTGATCTAGCATTCTAGCTTTTCCTTCCTAACTCTGGCCCCCCCATCTTCTGCACTATCCATCCATCACTGTGTTAACATACAAGCTGCTTTCCTGAGGTCTCTCCTCTCTGGTTTCTTCTGCTTCCCTTCTTATCTGTCATTTTAAAGGGTTGGTCCTTGACACAGTCATCTAGAATTTTCTTTTCCTTCTCTACTGAATGCTGACAACTGGATGACTACTAGGTATACTCCTGCATTGTACTTCTCAGCTCTGTTCTGTTGTGCCTGAGTGCTCAGCCAGGAGTTATCACATAAAAGGGGGTTTCTTCTAAACAAAGCCACAGGATCCTTTTAGGTGTTATAATCTTAGTAGCAAAGAGACAGGAGGATCTTGGAAAAATCTTGGTTGGCAAGAATTTTCTCATGTGTGGTCAATGAATGAAGTGTGCCAAAGCAGGTATATAACTGATGAAAGTAGATCGAGCTGGAATCAAAAGGCCACCTTTAAAAACTGGGGGTCAAGAGACATCCTGCAGAGGAGGAAGGGGGAGATTGATCAGAGGGAGAGAGGGAGGAGCATGGGGACTGAGGTGATGGTGTACGGGTGCACTGATGAAGGAAATTCTAGGGGACTACACATGAGGGGGGGAGGGGAAGCAAACATTGTTTAAAAATGAACAATGATGTAAAAAATATATAAAATATTAAAAAGTAAATAAATATCTAATTAAAATAAATTGGGGGCCAGCAAGAAGCACAGAGGCCAATATACGGAACTTCAGAAAATGGGCAGGCTGGGTTGGGGGTTTGGACAGAGCACTTGAGGGGAGATGAACATGGCAAACACGTACTCAGCACAAATCCTCTTGACAGCTGCTCTCTGGCACAGACAGTTCAGACCCATCTGCCAAGTCAGCAAGCCAAGAAGTCAGGAACACCAAAAGCTAAATGCCTCCTAACCCTAGAAAACTTAAGTCCCAGTGACTGGGTTTATCTTTACCTCTCTGAGATTGCATAAAATTATGAGAACTGATCAAATCAGAATTGATTAAAATATCTGAAATTTGAAAAACAAATCAAAATGCAAACTCACTGCATATGGCCCTTGTAGGATTTACTTGTTGTCCGGCAAGAAACTGTAGAAGTTTCCTAATGTCTATGTGTACTTCAGCCATTTGTTCTGGGTTCCTATCTTGAGAAGCACTTTCAGAGGCTAAAATGACATGAACATTTTAAAATACATCATCTTTGGATGTAATAGGGAACCAAGAGATAGCATAATGATCATTTATTTAAGTATATGATTTACAGTACTACTGATTTTAACATCCTGGAAAAATGTCACAAGGTATAAACATCATTCATTAAAGAACCATTAAGTCCTGGCTCCTTAAAATACTATGCTAATTTTCAAGGACCTGATATATGACCCATCTATCCTTTCAGGGCAGAGTAAACTACATCTACTAGCACTCTTACATATGTTTGAAAGCTAAAATATACATAGCTAACTCAAAGTCTCTCATTCTAGAGTGGAATAATAAAGAAAACATCCTTTCGGCTGCTGGTGAAGTATCACAAGTAAAGCACTCTATGCTACTTACTACCAAAATATGTCATTTCATACAACTATTACTAAAGCATTAATCATATGGATTTTATTTTGCTGTAATAGTATGCTCTTCAGTACAAAAATCCCTGTGATGATATATAATGCACTTATAGTAAGATTTATAGTACTAAATTACATTTCTAAAAGTGGCATGAGCCTATTATACTTGCTTCAGAACACAAGAGTGTTGTTAGGGAACAAGTGTCCCTGGTCCCTTGCCTAGATGCTGGCTGAGCACCCTCCCTACCCACCAACCCCAATCCCTGACTATGCTGACTCCACTGTGAGCTCTACACAAGATTCTAATAATCTCTGAACACATCCAGTCAGTCACCCATCTCTCACTGCTCATTGATTCCCTAGTACCTTATCACTCTGTATGAGACAACATGTGTGAAAAGTTATGCATTTGCTAATAAAATTTCATAAGTATTAAAGGAACTAGGAGGAAATAAATATAATCTACCTTTCTGACTTCATTTCAGGTGAGAAACTGAAATCTTTAGAAGCAGAAAAATGAATTTACGAATTGGACAAGTTCTTGGAGATTATTTAGTTTGACCCCAGATTTTTCTAGGTGAGGAAAGAGTGTCTCCTCTCCTCGTACCCATGCAGGCCTTCTCCCCACTACCTGGTAGCGATAGATCATTCCAACCTTGGTGATTTGTTCTCTACCCAAGTAAGAAAGACAGGGTATTGAATTTCAACCTTTTTCTTTTCAGAGACTCAGTAAGGGAATCATTTGGAATGATTTATCAACAGCAAAATATAACATGACAAAACTTACCCAATGGAGGATTTCCAAGATCTTTAAAATGAGTCGAAACACATACTAGTTCAGTTTCTATTTTCAAGTTCAATTCTCCATTTAGGTTTGCTTCAATAATCTGCAAATTGAGTATTTTACATAGTCTTAAAAACAAAAAGAACAGGAGTCTGTGGTGATGGTGCAAGCGTGCCTTGGGGAAAGAAATTCTATGGGGACTCAACCTGAGGGGGTGGAGGGAAGAAAGTATTTTTTTTTAAAAAATTAAAAATTAAAAAAAGAAAAGAAAGAAATCCATAGACATCAGCTTCCACAAAACAGGGTGACAAGGTGCTACACAAACCCCGGAACACTCCTAATAGCACCAAAACCCATGTGGTACAGGCAGTACAGAGAAACAAGGCCTGGGAACCAGGAACTCAGGAATTCTATTAATACCCAAGGAGAAGTGCCCCTCAGAGTGAAAGCTCAGGTGGAACTGGGGAATGGGGGAGGGGAGCTCTGCTGGGAGACTGGGCAACTGGGGTAGTGGAGGAACCAAAAGGAGCTCCTCACAGGAGAACCTGTACTGAGAAAGGAGGGGAAGACACAAAAGTTCAAATCAAACAGGATGTGACATGGGTTTATAAGAGAAGGAGAGAGGAGAGGGCTCAGAAAAGTAGGAGAGGTAGCTTTTAGTATTTTGTGATTATAAGGGAATTGAGAACCTGGAGTTAAGAAGGTAGAAAACTACCCTGGTTTACTTCCACACTTAAAATGGACGCTCCTAAAAGACTTAGAAGAACCTTCTATAACAACAGGATTCTGGTCAAATCCCAAACTAAGAGATTCTAGGGAGAAAAAAAAAGAATGAGAGAAATACCTTTATATACATACATAGCACACTTAGAAGTGTGAAGGCACTGCATAAAACAGATGCCAAGTGTAACATCTCAAAAAGATCTAGGAAAAATTAAGAAAAGCAGCTCTGAAAGAATAGTATGAATCAAAGTTAGGGAAGCTCAGAAATGAGATAAAAAGACAGCATGCAGCTATAAAAAGAGAGCTAATAAGGTCAGGAAGCAATTAAAAATATAAGGAAAAATTCAGAAATGGAAACTAAACTAGAAGAACAAAAGACTACTATACAGAGTACAGTAAGAGAAAATGACCAAAAAGTGAAAAACAAAGAGATAAAAAGGGTCAGAAAGAAAAAAACAAGTAAGATAGTGAGAAAGATTCACGTCTACTAGCAGTTCCAGAAAACCATAACATTGGAAATAAAGACAAGCTAGCAACCAGCATTCTAAGACTGTGCCCCATGCAGATATGGACCTAAATATAAAAAGGTCACAATGTACACCTTTCTGACTGCAATGTCCAATCTAGATTTCAAAAAGAAAAATCCCATGGGTAAATTCAAGCCTCCCTCCCTTTAATAAATTCAAGCTATTTCTAAGTGAAACAGACTCAGAATGACAGCTATTCTTAGACACAAACACTCCATACCAAAAGGTAATGGGCACAAGGAAAGAAAGCCAAAGCGACATTTCAAACACTTTCTTGAAAACTACTGAAATATTATTCCTGTAAATACTTCCTGAGTGATCTGTTAGAGGGTGAGTTGTAGAAGACATGTGTGAAATTCAAAACTAAGTGGTGGGAGTTACAGGGACAGAATTAATTTATAATTATTTTATGCTCTGACAAAATAGACATAATGTGACTACGACAAAATAAGAGAAAAATGGGAAAGAAAATGTAGAATTTATCAATATGCTTGTTACCAAAACCGTATCATAACTACAAAGTTAGTTATAAATATAAAGCCTTTAGACTTTAAGAACAAAAACCTTTATTTAAAAAATAAACTCAGGGCCTCCCATGGTGGCACAGCAGTTGAGCGCTGGGCTGCGAAGCTGCCCGCAGCCTCTGCAGTGCCTGTTTCATCCCAGGCCTCCGGCAAGGGTCCCACATGGTGCGCAGACCTCTCCTGCTGCACCTGCTGCTCCCCTCAGCAACATGTTTCTTCAGTCTGCCTGTTCTGTTCCCCGCTCATGCTCTGGTGAATTCTCTCACCCTCCCGCACTTCTGACTGTACCCAGTGCTTGCATGGATAAATAAATAAAAATCTTTCAAAAAAATAAACAAAAAATAAACTCAGATGTTGGAAAATGTGTTTTCTGAATTACGAAGGTCTAGAAACACTTTCAGGAATCCAGAATTTCTCAGGCTATGATGCCACATTGCTGGTGCACTGTCTGCACAGTGATACCTTTTGCAATCCCCAAATTTCTACATGTCCTCCTATCTCCTCCGCTCTCCCAATGCCTTTGACTTCTCCCCAGATCACAAAGGAGTCTTCTCACTCCACCCTCAACCATACCAATACATGGGTTTTGTTAACTGGACAGAATCAAGAAATGAAGTCCATAGGGAAACACAAATGCCACCGCAGGGCTTAAGATTTCCCTAATCTGCCCATGACACATTATCTTTCTGACACTGACATCTGCCCATTTCCTAAAAGCCTGTCAGGTCTTTGGAAAGCAGTTTGCAAGTCACATTTGCTCAACCAATATTTAACAAGACTGCCACCTAGCAACTACCAAGATAAAGACAGTGGTCTCATTCTGCCAGTGCCTGGCACAGGTACAGTGAAGCGATGAGCCAGGTGAGAGTATGGGGGACCCCTGCTCTGCTGAGGCAAAGTCTGTCTATACCTAGTGAATACAATTTAGTATTATCCATTCTTCTGGTTCTTCAAATTGGTGAACTCTGATTATTTCTCAGAGTTCTACAAACAAAAGCAAAAAATTTTGTTGACTCAGGTCAGCTCTGGTTTCTGAAGTTCTTCACTTTAAGTAGAAAAATAGATGAAAATGCATACATTGTGCAAAGATGAAAAAAGATGTAAGAATTATATAAAATAAAATATTTAAATAAAAAAAATAAGTAGGTAAATAGCCCCCAAACTTACATGCCACAGAAACGAGAAATTTTATCTCTGAATGAGAAGTATTCATTATCAACCTTCCACTACTCAGAAATACACTGCTATATTTCTTAGCCCACTCTCCTATAATCCAGAAGCAACACTGAAATAAAATATGTCAACAATCCTTGTGACTATTCTGAGCTATCCCTGGGCTCTATAAAGCTCAAACAAGCATTATCCAAAAGCTGTACATTTTCGCTGTTTTTGAAAAACGATGGTTTGATAAAAGATGAATTCAAGAAAGCAGCTCACAGTGCTCCTAGACTTACTTCAGGCTTAATCACATCTTAAGGTTTTCTTCAAATTCCTAAAATGTGAATATTCAAATGTCAGACCTGTCTCTGCTGAGCACACCCAGCAGCAGGCAATGGCACGAGAGCAATCTCCCTGTGGGAGCTAACAAATGGCCAATTCTCTCTCTGAACATCAGCCTCAAGTCTGTTCTGTGGCTGATACCCAGAATACTACTTGCATCAACATACTGTTTCTTAAGGATCTGGATAAGACTGTACATCTTCCCTTGTTTCATTAATGTTACCAACCATTTATGGAATAGTGAGCTGATCTTACTGGGTCTTTAACATAAATTATCTCTCAACAGACAACAAGTAATAATATCTGTGTCACCCCACCCCCACTTCAGGTAACACCCAGCACTGGGGCTTATGAAGCTGAGCAGCAAGGTCAGTGGCCCAAGGTCTGTGTGGCTCCAAGGACTCACTTTTGCCACACCATCATATTTCTCATCCATAAACCCAGATTCCCATGTTTTAACCATTAAGTTGACCCATGAAGTTCTGAGTCCACGTTTCTGAGAAAATATTTAAAGAAAAAAAACAACACAGCTCTTATCACAAAGAATGGCTATCTGATGTGTCCAAAGACCGGCAGCACCAGCATCCCTGAAGCTCATCAGCATTGGAGTCTCAGGTTCCAGCCCAGCTCCTAAATGAAAACCTGCACTGTAACAAGACACTAGGGCCACCCACACACATTAGTCTATGAAGAATTGCCTTAAAACACAATGTAGATAGCTAGCCATACAAGTTGATTTTTCTGCTCCTACATGAGTCACAAGCAAAGCCCCTCCCCTGGGTCACACAGTCCATTAAAGGTAGAAGGAAAGGACTGAAGGTCTCAAGATAGAAGGCTCTAAAGAGTAGGTATTTTCAATGTCTTCAGTCCTTAAGTCTATCACATGTAACCTTCACAAACAGAATTCTGGTCACCCAAGTATATCTCATTATATACTTGGATACTCTAACTTATGTACATTTGATAACTTCCCACTTAGTGTTCCAGATTGCAGAGGTCACTCCACAAAATGTTTTTTAAACATTCCAAAGAAAAGAAAAATATCTCTGATGATTTTATCAATCTCAGCTACTTTGCTGACTCATTTCCATTGGACAGAAGAACAAACAAATGAATCCTTGGGTTAATTGCCTCCTTTTCTCTGTTGGGCCCCTCTGAGGTACCTCTCTGGAGGTACCCAGATGTCCCCAGAGGAAGTTGCCAGGCTGACAACTGGATCAACAGCAGGCAGCTGTGGAAGAATACTGTCAGACAACACAGCTTTAATAAAAGTTGGCTATGATGAAAATGAAATCTATAAAGATTATACAGTGAAAGAAAATTACGACTGTAGAGATAAAATGGCTCATAAGCATTTTCTAGGCTTAGAAATCTTTTGCAATTCTGAAGATCTATTGAAGCTAAATTTCATTCCAGGTCCATACAATATGTACTAACTGCCTGTGAGTGGTGTTCCTATAGCAGGTGGCTGGGATGAAATGACGTGAAGATAGTTTCCATTGTCAAGAAGCCAGCAGTTCAGCAGGGGTTCCAAGATACCCACAGGCAATTTATCAGGTAGTACTATATAGAACAGCCCAGCTGCAGAGTGTCTCACAGTAAGGACAGTGAGAGAAGGTCCAGGTGTTAGGACGACCATGAGAATGGCTAGGTGCTTTCAGGGGGAAGATGGCAGAAAAGAAACCAAGTATGAAATGGCAGCGACAGAACCTGAAAAACTGGCATCATGAGGAAGTATGAAGAGTCTAGAGGTTCTGAAGGAAAGGTGTGGCCGAGGGATAGAAGAGGCCTGGAAGATAGTAAAGAACAAAAATTTAGGCTCCTTCAGGTGGACAGTAGTTTTTAAAGTTATCATATGGATTTTTTTTTTTTTTTTGGTGGTAGTGGGAAAGAAGGGAGGTGAGTGAGGAAGAATTTGGGATAATCCCACCTGTGAACAAGGATAAACCACACAATTTCCCCATCACTGTCACATACTACAACATTTCATGATATGGGCAATAGATCATCATAAAAATAAACTGAAAACTAAACTGTCCTTACTCTTGCCATGAGAGCTGTTTTTAAAGCCAGACAGGTATAAACTAAGGATACCTGACACATCTGACATATAGATAAGGACACTCCAAATTCACTGCTGCGATTCACTAAAACATACACATTAACAGATAAAACATATATCTGTCTAAAAAGTAAGGTAAGAAAGCCAGAATTGCTGAACATATTCTTAATGTGCCATAATTATAAATATAAGGGGTCAGGACAAATATGAAAGCATTCCACAATGAAGGAGAGTGAGGAGCAATAAACAGGTGTCAAGGGCATGTGTAAAGCTGCAGATGCTCAACAACAGACTAGGTCCCCACCTTAATGATAGGACTCTGTCTATCCTGGACTCCACCTGGGAACATGAGAGAACCACATACACCTCCCCCAGGCAAACTTACTCCTGGGACACACAGTCTAAACCACATATGGCAGAGTTCTTTTCTAAGGAAGTTATAAATTACTTACAAGGAGATTGCTGATGTTTTTCATTTTTTCCACAACACTCTTCATAATTTTCAAGCCTGGTAAAAAAATACTAACCTAGAAAACCAACAAGAAAATATCAGAAATATTAAAAATAATACAGCCAAGTACTAACAGGTGCTCACTGCCTATTTTGAAATGTGTGTATACTTAAAAGCTGGAATCATGTGGTTTACAATTGTGTGAACAAAGTTCATTTTAAAATACAAAAAGAAAATAATCTTTCTTTTTCACTGAAACTACCCTGGTTAATTTCACTGAACCTACCCTGGTTACCCTGGTCACCAGGTCCCTGGGGCATTCTTCTGGTTCCAGGAATGAGATTCCCCTATATGAGTCCAGAGGGACCAAGCCTCTTAGGCTGTCCTCTAGAGATGCTCACACCCACTCAGGGGACTTATCCTACTCAGAAAAAATATGGCTAGCAAGTTCCTGCACCAGTACTCAGACTGGGTTGCTAATAGTGATGGAAGCAATGCAGCTTTTTCTAAGTAGTGCAGCTGTCTTCCAGGAAAAGTAAGATTATTTCCATAATTTCTTCTTCAAGAAATTGTGACCAAAAGGCAAAAGACCCTTTGGCATCAAAGTGATTTTTGATGGCTCTGAGACTCCTGTCACCAGGCCTAGGGAAGTCGCCTGTTGATTTTCACACATACATAGACTAGACATTGCTTCTTACAAGATGAGGAACAAATTAAATTCTGTGAAACTCAAACTGGAGCCCAAGACATAACTCCCAAGAGATATGATGGGCCTCCAAAATAGGTTAGTTTTGTTTAGTTTTACTTAGGTGCGATTACTAAGATAGTCTTGCCTCTAGTTGTAAAGAGTGTTTTTTTCTATTTAAAGCAAGAGTGCTTTAAGATGTTTTATGTAAACGGAAGACAAATATTCCAAACTTTTCCCCTCAGTATCCTTTAGAAAAGAGTATCCCTTTCTTTTCAGGTAAACAGAACTTTTCACATAAAAAATTGTAAATTCTAAAAATTTAAATCATGCCATTTAATATATGATGAACTCACCTCAGATGCTGGGATTGTAGGTTCTTGTAAATCCTTCCACAATTTTCTAGGAATAACCTTTACAGGGATGTCGTGTGTTACAATGCGACTACTACTTGACAAAGATAACTGGTAAGAGAAGATATTTTAAATATTTCAATGTCAGTATTAAAAAAAAGAACTGAAAGGGAAAAAAAAAGCTAAAATACCAAATCTAAGTGGGTTGTTTTCAATTCACCCATCAAAATGCATTCAACAAATATTTATGGAATGTCTATTGAGCTCTGGATGTCCTAGTAAGAGCTAGGAGGTATGGTGAATAAGACAAGGTCCCCAATGTTCCTGTGGATAAAAACGAATTATTAAGCAAGGAAACAAAACGACAAAACTGTACAAACTATATATAATATATACAATCATTACACTCTTCAGAAAATAAAACAAACCAGTTGAGGATTCTTTGGGTTCTTAAATGGGACATCAGGAAAAGCCTCTTTGGCGTTGTTTCAGACTACAACAGAATAAGGAGTAGCAGCCAGTCATAGGCAGATAAGGGTAAGAGAAAATTGTGCCAACAGGGGGAACAGCATGTGAGATTTAAATAAACTGATTTTATAAATCAGTTTTAAATAAACAGATTTAAATAAACAGCTGTGAGATTTAAATAAACTCACTATGTTGAAGGAACCAAGAGACCACTCTTTGTGCACAGGACACTTGGTGTGCTGTGTGTGTGCATGACTGAAATGCTGACAATGGTATATATGTTTATATATGTTCATAGGCTTCTATAAAACATATAATAGAACTAAGTATCCTGCACTTTGGGTTAGGAAATTATTACATATTATTATCTTGTTATTCCTTAAGTAAATGAAAAAACACACCAACCTTACATTGTGATGTGAAAAACTCTGATTAGCTCCAAGAACTGCCTGATTACAAAGATTTGTGAAAAAGTTATGAAGCTGAAGAACATTACCAACACTTACACATAAGAGTAATAAAATACATACCACATAAAGGAGGAGTACAGCAAAGAAGGAGGAGGTAGAGGGAGTGGTGACACTGATGCTACCCACCAAAGGAAGACAAGGTTTCAAAGAGTGAAAAACAAAGAGATTCAAATGGAAGCTCCAGAATCACCAAAGTCTGGTCGCTGGCAAAGAAAGTGATACAACCAGGGAAGCACTCAGCAGATAGCAGTTTCCCATTTGACTCTAAGAAAAATGGGCCACACATGTGGATTTCATTCTTGAGCAGTGAGAGCCTGTGGTATGTTTGTGTTCTGAGGAGAGCCATGTGCATTAAATTCATCTGGTAGTAGTATGGAAAATAAATGTTTTGCTCAAGAATGAGAGGTCATTTAAAGGTATTACAGCAGGGCCTCCCGGGTGGCACAACGGTTGAGCTCTGGGTTTCGAAGCTGCCCGCAGCCTCTGCAGCGCTGGTTCGATTCCCTGCTGCTCCCTGGCCACCGGAGGAGGGTCCCACATGGTGCGCAGACCTCTCCTGCTGCCCAGCTGCTCCCCTCAGCAGTGTACTTCGGTCCTTCTGCCTGCTCTGCTCCCCGCTCTGGCTCTGGTAAATTCTCTCACCCCCCTGTGCTTCTGACTGTACCCAGTGCTTGTATAAATAAATCTTAAAAAAAAAAAAAAAAAACAATGGAATGTTTAAGAAAAAATAAAGGTATTACAGCAGATGAGGTGTCATTCCAGATTAGGTGACAGCATCACTAAAAGCAATGACGACATGCAGATATAAAAAGACTCCATTAGGATCTGACATCCTAATGGAATATTATGTGATCAAAATGCTATATAAAGAAACTGACTCCAAAAGGAAAATAATATTTATGTGCCAGATCTTATATCTTAATAAAAACTAATTAGCTTTCCACTACTGTTCAAAAGCCTAAGCCTGCATCTACTTTATTCCTTCTGGGAAGTTTCAGAATTCTTCCTATCCTACTCACCAGTTCTATAGAGATCGTGAGACAGGGAAAGTGTTTATTAGTAAGCTTGATTTTCAAGGCTCTGGCGTTCTGGGCAGTTTTCAAGGCTCGAGATAAGTTTTCTGATGTCAATTCTAAATAAATCTCATTGTTTTCTGCTGAAACACCTTCCATTTGAAATTCGCTGAAGAAGTTCTCCTAAGGGAAGAAAAAAAGGGGGTCCATCTGTGCGCTTTCCAATGGCATTCAGGGCACTCCCGGCCTCTCAGGAGCCTCTTCTCACCTGCTCCAGCTCACACCACATGCTCACTCCTCCACTGGCCACCTTGTCAGAGAGAACGAAGTTGAGTTTCTCAGGACTGATGCGCAGAGTGCAGGTTTTGGCAAGCTTGGCTATCATGTTACTGACTCCTACAGCAGGGGATTAGAGTAAAGAATTACTTAGAAGCAGGGCAAGCATCCTAGAGGCCAACTTAACTTGTGTTACTTGTGGTTAACAAGTTCCAACTTCAGAGAAAAATTATTTTCCGAGGATAAACATTGGCATCCCTTTGCAAACCACTTTAATACTTGAGTTACGCTCCATCAATATAGTAATAAAGATACTGAGGCTTGGGTGTCAATTAACGCCCAGAAGGGTCCACTAGGTGGGGCAACACAATGGTCAGAGCAGGCTGGTCACAGCCGGAGTGGAGGGACCAAAGTGGCCAATAAGGGATGTTTGCGCCAAATAGAGTTATCCACGGATAAGGCCTAACGCTGGTTTTTAAAAAGGCAGGTGCTTGGCATCAAGTTTTAGATGCGATCTTTGGCATCAGCTCTCCCAGCCCCACCTTCTAGAGTTCCTCGCCCCACCCCCAGTACCCCAAGCTCCGTTCTCCAGCGCCCCCCGCGCCAGCCCCGCCAGCCGCGCGCCCCTGCCCCGGCGGCCCCCATCCCAGCGCGGCCCGCGCCGCCGAGCACGCAGGGCTCTATCCTTCCATGCCCCCAGCTCCTCGGGCCCAGCGGCATCTTCCCGTGGCCCACTCCCACTTTCCGGTCCACCCTCCCCTGTCTTCTCCACACCCCCCAGGCGCGGCCCCCGCTCACGAGTGAAGTGGTTCAGACAAGCAGTGTCCACGATCTTGGCCCGAAACTTCATAGCGCCACGGGGTAGCGGAGCGTCCGCGAGCCCCAGAGCGAGTGTCACTCTTTAAGTGTCCCGCCGGAAACGCTCGACGCATCGATTGGTTCCGCGGTGCTAGCGCTTACCGGCTGTCTGTCACGCCCTGGGGGATGCGGATCCAGGACGAGGCCCAGAGAGGAGGTGTGGCCCAGAGTCGGCGCTGGGAAGTGGGGTGCAGAACAAAGCCCCACGAGGAGGTCAGGTTCTGGGTCACGCGCCGGGTAGCTGGGGTTCCGTGTCACGCCCCTGGATGAGGGCAACATCTGCTTTTAGTGATGAAGTTCCAAACGGTTCTTAGAATTCACCTTTTAAAAGAACTTTGTGACATCTGTTTATAATTAGAAATGCTTGATTAATGTGTCAGTATTTCAGCAAAGTTATTGCAACGGGGTTAAAAGACAGACCGATAACTATCACAAACGATAAAGTAACAAGTTTTATACAATTAAAGTAATTGACATCTATAGGAATTATTGAATAACAGATGCAAACAGTAAACCTGAAAGATCTAGTGTCAATACCGAAAAAACTGCTGAAAGTAAAACTTTTTTTAAAAAAGACTTATTTTTATGCATACAAGAACTGAGGTACAGGCCAGAGGTGAGGGGGCTGAGAGCATTCACCAGAGACAGAGTGGGGAACAGAACAGGCAGACTGACTGAAACACACTGCTGAGGGGAGCAGCAGGTGAATCAGGAGAGGTCAGCTGCACCATGTGCGTTGCTCTCTGGACAGCGGGGGATCAAACTCTCGTGCTGCAGAGGCTGCGGATTGCTTCATAGTGCTGCGGTGCTTAACCCCTTGTGCCACCAGGGAGGCCCTTTATTTTTTTTAAGATTTATTTTATTTATGCATCCACAAACTAGGGTGTAGGCCAGAGGTGTGGGAGTGTGACTCTGAGAGGATTCACCAGAGACAGAGTGGGAAGCAGAACAGGCAGATTGACTGAAATACACTGCTGAGGGGAGCAGTTGGCAAGACGGGAGAGCTCTATTGGGTCATGTGGGTTAGCTTGGGGGCTGGGGATGAAAGTGGGTACTGCAGTGGCTAGATAGCTTCATTGTACTTAGATTTAACCCTTTGCGCCACCAGGGAAGCCCCAGGTTTTATTTTTATATTGTTAATTTATTTTTCTTTCATAACTTCTGAAGTTTAAGTCTTATTTAGAAGGGTCTTCCTATTCAATACCATGCAGGAACTAGCCCAAGTTGTTTTTTTCCTATGGTTTCATTACCTACTTTAAATTCTTCACTCCAGGGCCTCTCCTGGTCGTGCAGTGGTTGGCAAGGCTGCCCTCGGACTGGCCTCCAACTTCTTCTGCCGCCTGCTGCTCCCCTCAGCAGTGTACTTCGGTCCTTCTGCCTATTCTGTTCCCCGCTCTGGCTCTGGTGAATTCTCTCACCCTCCCGCGTTTCTGACTGTACCCAGTGCTTGTATGAATGGATAGATAAATCTTTTTTAAAAAAAAATCCTTCACTCCATTTAGAATTAATCATGCTGTTTGTAAAGCATGTGAAAATATGGGTGCAATTTTGGATTAGATTTTGTCCCTTTTGAGACACACTTTCATCATATACTACTTCCTCACAGAGATGTAAATCTCTCTCTGGCTACATAATAAGCAGACTTTTGTCTGTTCCATTGGCCTATCAGTTCAGTACCAAACAGTTTTTGTTTCATACCTGTCTCATGGAGCTATTTCCCTTTGTTGATTGTCTTTTTTTTTTTTTTGGATCTTTTATTTTTTATTTTATTTTATTTTATTTTTTTTATAGAGGCATTTTTTTTTCATTTATTGTTTGTTTGTTTGTTCTGTTTATACATGCACTGGGTACAGTCAGAAGCACGGGAGGGCGAGAGAATTCACCAGAGCCAGAGCGGGGAGCAGAACAGGCAGAAGGACCGAAGTACACTGCTGAGGGGAGCAGCGGGCGGCAGGAGAGGTCTGCGCGCCATGTGGGACCCTCCTCCGGTGGCCGGGGAGCAGCCGGGGATCGAACCGGCGCTGCAGAGGCCAAGGGCAGCTTCGCAACCCAGCGCTCAACCGCTGCGCCACCGGGGAGGCCCATTGATTGTCTTTTTTTAGAGGTTTCCTGGCTTCCTGCTAAGTTTTTGTTTCCATAATAGTTTTAGAATTAACTTGGCTTAAAATTTAATACTTTGATCTTTTATGTATATGTTTTAAATACAAAATTCTAATATTGAAAATGCAAAACACATACAACAGTGTAAGGGAGCTTTTCTTCATGGACCAGTCACCAACTTCGATGATCATTCCTTGTCATCCTCCATCAATCTTCCCATCCAATTCCTCCTTTCAATTATTTTGAAGCATATCCCAGGTCTATCACTTCATCACTTAATATTTAAATATGTAAATTTAAGTGATATGAATTTTTTGTAATAGTCAAAATACCATTATAACATAAGCTCCTAAATATCACTTTTAACAATAAATCCTTAATATCCCATAATTGCCTCATAAATACCACAATTTTTTCTAATTTTTAATTGTGATTAAATTGAATTATAGATTTATTTGGGGAAAACTGACTTCAGGGAGAATTGGCTTAAGAACAATTGAATTTTCTTTACCCACGATAAGGTATGTCCTTTTATTTATTGAAGCCTTCTTCTAGTCGTCCACTGATGTTCAAAAGTTTCTTCACCCAGATGGATAAATTTATTATTTTATCTGAAGTTTTTATCTTTGATATGACTTTTTTAAATTATATCTTCTGAACATTCTTTGTGCTTATGAATGATGTTGATTTATGTGGTAAATTTATATCCACCAGCTTACTGTAGTTTCTCCCTTGTCCATAATGAGTTTCTTAATTGACATTCTTGTATTTCAAGGATTTTATCAAATCATCTGCAAATCATCATGGTCAGACTTCACTAATTTTCACCTCTAAAGTCTTCATGTATCTATTGCATTCATTATTGCCTCCAGATCAGTGTTAAGCAACAACAGGTATTTGTGTCTGATGCAGATGAATGAATAAGTGAAGGCAAAGATGCTATTATGAGAAAGACTTTTGAGTAATAACAAATCTTTTCCTCAATACAAATTCACTTTCAATGCTCCAACAGTATGATTCATCCTCAAAAACTAAATTATCACAAGATTGAATTTCATATTTTATTAATAAAATTCATTAACATTTTATTGGCAAGTATGAACCATTTTTAGGTTTCCCTCCCTTTCCCAATTTTTATTCTTATGAGTGTGGTGAATATGAGGGAATAAGAATCTTTGGATTTTCTGGACCTGAGATCATGGCTTTTTGCAACAGTTCTAGGTATGATCTCCTGGGGTTCCATGGACCCTGAATCTATATAAACAGGTATACTTCGGGTGTCCCCAGTTGCTGAGGATTTTAAGTTTCACACATACTAAAGATTCAGAAACTTCATGCTGAAAATAAAGAAAAGATAAAATTAGTGCCTTTGCAAAGAAATCCCTCTCAAAGCACAAAGGAGGATTAAAACTCTTTCCTTCCTAACACAAATATTTTCAAGTACAATACAAATAGCTCCTAAAAAGACAAATGGGGGGAGGAAGATGGTATGTTGGTCTAGACACCCAAGTGCCTCTTGCTGCCACTGACAAGCACAACAGTGCTTTTATAGTTTGCTGTGCCAGGGAGGGAGAGTGGGGAGGGATGGCCATACAATCAAATGAGAAACTCTACAAGTACATTCATGGCTAACACATAGGTTATTTTCAACTTAGGTTTTCCTCACCATTGACCAAACAGTATCATAAAACATTTGTTTGTACATGGGGTGTACTTTAGTGACTTTTGAAGGGTTCTATGTTACTAGTTGATATGAATTGGAAAGTTTTGCTCTTATTATCTAATATTTAATATTTATTACCTCTTTCTCTGACTTTCCCTCTGCCTCCCAACATCTCATAAACCCCCCTTTACTCAAGGAAGGTGAGATAGTAGCTAACCTAATAGAATCATGAGGCTAGAGTAAGTAAGATAAAGACTTTCTCAGTCAAATGGATTGGACTTAGAAAGTGCTTCGGTATTTGACTGTTTTCACATTAAAATGCACATAAGCACTTGGAGCCAAGAATGGAAGTTCAGATAAACCTTGCTTAACTCATACTTTTTTGATAATTATCCTCACATACTAATTTGCATTAAGCAACACCAACAAACCCTTCACAAGAACTCATCCTAGCCAGTGTTTTCATTACCTGGATTGTAAATGTTTGAACCGTGATTCCTTTTTTGTTATATATAAACTGACCTAGGAAAATTTCTTCTCCTTCACATTGTTTCAAGATACCCTATAAAGAAAGCAACAGATATTAAGTTAATGAACACTCGGTTAAAATAAATGAAGACAATTGTCTGTTCAAGTAGCAACTATTCTCTAGACATCTTTTTGAATCAACCAGGTGTACAGTGTTGTGCCTGATGCCAGAATTGCCCTATACAACCAAAAGGTGTTTAACTCATGGGTTGTGAGAAAAGAGGCAAGCTGATCACAGAGCCATGGACAGGTATATTGATAGGTGACAGGGATCGACTGATTGAGAGATATGTACATACTTACATACATAGATATGTAGATAGATGAATAGGGGAAGGAAAGGTGGAGAAAGGCAGGGAAGGGCGTTTCACAGGCCTAAGCCAGTCATCACCCCTGCCCTGGCCCAGCAAAGAATTACTTTCTTTCTTCAGTTCTAGCATGGCTGACCACAGGAGCAGTCAACAAAAATTGGAGCTTAAAGTATAGTCCAAGCACTGAATAGCAGTCCATAAACAAATTCTCCCAGCAGCCCCTACTATGTGGTCAGCAAGGCTGAGGCCTCCTGGGAACAAGATTGCAGGACAATCCTAGGAGAAGCTTGCTGGATACAGTACTCTGGCATCTCCAGAGGAAATGGTCCCATCTTCATGTTCCACCATGTGCAAAGAGTTTTCTGACAACTTTGGACTTTTTAGCTCATTAATGGGACAGATAAGCATCACTAGACAAGTGAGAAAAAGCACCTAATGACAACACTTGGGAATAAAGGCAAGGAGGGATAGAAAGACATGAAACAAATCTAGACTTTGATTAATATCTTCAGAGGTTTAACAGGAGGTATTGCAGCCATGAAAGAAGAAATTTAGACTCTAGAGAAGGGACTATTTTTAGGGGAAAAAGTCCCAATAATTACAGTGACAGAAATGAAAAAGTCAAATGTGAGGTTAAAATATAAATCAATAAAATACCTCAGAAGGTGGAACAAAATACAAAAGAGTATTAAGAGAAAAGATTTAAAAAAAAATAATAGATTAGTGCCTCCCTGGTGGCGCAACAGGTTGAGCGCAGCACTGTGCAGCTGTCTGCGGCCTCTGCAGCACTGGTTTGATTCCCGGCTGGCCAGAGAGCTACCCACATGGCGTGGCAGACCTCCTCTGTCTCACCTGCTGTTCCCCTCAGCAGTGTATTTTGGTTGTCAGCCTGTTCTGCTCCTTGCTCTGTCTCTGGTGAATTCTCTCACCCTCCCATGCCTCTGGCCTGTACCCCACCTCTTGTATTAAAATAATAATAATAATAATAGATTAGGGATATGTTGACTCTCAGGAGGAAATGAAACCCCTGGTTACAGCTGTGCCACAATGAGGTTGGAGCAGATGGACACAATGCTCCAAAGTCATATCTTAAAAAAGAAAGAAATGTAGACATGATCTGACATGAATGAATATCATGGCAAGATATTTATACTTATGCAGAAGAGGTGGGGAATATATCATAGTGATAGAAATATTGAAAACTAATAAAATTAAATAAAAATGAGGAAATGGTTATTCTCAAGGACATCAAAAATTTTACACCAAGAAAACAGCATTCAATTATAATGAGGTTCAATATTCCAATAACCACAGTGAAGGACCTCCCTGGTGGCTCAAGGGGTTAATAAGCACAGCACAGTGAAGCTATCTGCAGCCTCTGCAGCACAAATTTGATCCCCAGCCAGCCAGGGAGCTACCCACATGACGCAGCAGACTTCTCCTGTCTCACCTGCTGCTCCTCTCAGCAGTGTATTTCAGTCAGTCTGCCTGTTCTGTTCCTTACTCTGTCTCTGATGAATCCTCTCACCACCCACCTCTGGCTTGTACCCCAGTTCTTGTATGCATAATTAAATAAATCTTTAAAAAATAGAGAAACAATCACAGTGAAAACCTGGAATTTTGACAAACTAAAAGTAAGTTGTACCATCTATCAGTGCCTCCAGCATAGAAACAAATATTTACCATACATGATCTAGAAATTTCCCTCCTAGGTCAGATCCAAGAAAATTAAAACCTGTGTCCACACAATAACTGTACACAAATGTTCATTGCAGTGTTATTCATAAACTAAAAAAGTGGAAACACCTGAATTGTTCTCAAGTGATGATTGGATAAAGAAAATGTGGTATACCCGTATAGTGGAATATTATCTAACAATTTAGGTAAAGGAAATACTGACAGAACATAGATGAACCTTGAAAACATTATACTCAGTGAAAGAAACCATTCCCAAAAGACCACATATGGTTCCATTTATGAAATGTCCAGAATAGGCCAAAAAATCTATAGAGATGAAGCAGATTAGGATTGCTGTGGGCCTAAGGGAATAGGATGGGAGTTGGGAGGTGACAGTTAAGAGGTGCAGAGTTTCTTTGGGAAGTATAAAATATTCTAAATCACTGTGGAGACAGATACACAACTATATGAATAAAATCACTGAAATATAACCTTAAAATGGGTGAGTTGCTGATATGTGAGTTATATCTCAATATCAGGAGAATGGAAGAGCTGTGGAAGAAAGCTATCTTCATTTTCTATCAGAGGATGTCAATAGATGATAACCAAAACTGAATAATTAAGAAATAACAGCAAAAGCACATGAGGGCAAGTACCCAAATAAGTAGCTAAAACTGTAACAAGCAGAAGCTTCTGGGGGGTAAAAATCAGAGAAGAAGGAAATATATGTAAATATATGTAAATGCTTGATTGTTTTTAAAAAAGATTTATTTATTTATGTATACAAGAACTGGGTTGTAGACCAGATGTGTGGGGTGTGAAAGGATTCACCAGAGATGGAGTGGGGAGCAGCACAGGAAGATTAACTTAAATACACTGCTGAGGGGAGCAGCAGGTGATACAGGAGAGGTCTACTGCACCACATGGATTAGCTCCTCATGTTGCAGTGGTTGGCGATATCTTGATAGTGCTGTGTCTTTAACACCTGAGTCACCAGGGAGGCCCAATGCTTGATTTTTAATTGTACATAAATATCTTGTTAAAGTAAAAAATAAAATTAAAATCATCTCTTTTAACCCCCTCACTCTGTAGATGACAAAACAGAGATTGAGGAAATACTGATTTTCTCACAGTGATACAACCAGTTAGCTGCATATTTCAGAAGAGAAATTCCTAAGTCCTAGCCAACCACCCTCTATCACAACCCACGGTGAACATATTTAGACAGCTTCTCACATAGACAGAAAATTCCTTGGGTGCACTAGAGATGTTTCCTGAGGGAGACACCTTCTCTGAGATGTGCTCCATGGTGACAGCAGTTGGTATGATCATCCTGGCAAGCTTTATTAGGACATGACCCTGGGAACCTGGAAAGGCCCAGCACTTTCCAGGGTGGACATCTGGCTGGAAAGAAAATACTAAGTTACTCTCTTATCTGGTTAGAGAAATCCATTCCTACCTTACTGGTCAGCTAATAACTACTGAATACAAATCTCACTTATGCCTATTATAGGAAGGAAACTTATGTGATACATATCAAACAAGAAAACATCCAAAATACCCCTATACTTGGTTTTCCTGCCAGAGAAATTTATGCTTATGTTAATCAGAATCCTTTATCATGAGAATGCTTTCTTCACAGATCTAATTTGACCATAAACAAAAGGCAACTACTTATTAGTAGTAGTACTAGTGGTGAAGAAGATAGGGATGATAGTGGTAGTAAGGATAGTGGTGGAGTTGGTGGAGGTAGTAGTAGAAAAGATAATAATGGTGGTGGTAATGAGGATGGTGTTGTGATAGTGATGAATGTATTAATGATGGTGGTGGTGGCAGTAGTTGGTGATAGAGGTTATATATGGTGATAAATGGTGATAGTTGTTAGAGTGGTGATGGTGTTGGTGTTTGTGGTGGTAATAATTAAGGTGATGATGGTGGTATTGATGGCGATGATAATGGTGGTGGTAGTGATTGTGATGTTTGCGTTGTGATCTAGACTATAGACAGAAATAAGATTCATGGTTTGCCTCTGAAGGTAAATCTAAATTTGAATTTATCTTCAAATATGTACATTATAGTGAAGTAGAACTCTACCTGTTGATGCCTACTACCTTTTGGATGAAAACTAAGGTGTTAGTGGAAGTCTTATTTGGAAATTTCTCCCGTTGGATTTGGACTTTATATGAATGCATTGGTATAAATAGCACATAGCACAGTACTGGCAGTTAGAGGGTATATACCTTGAACTAATTTGTATTGAGTAACTGCAGTTTTCAGTAGAAAAGGAAGGCCACAGAATCTACTTAAAGAAAATAAATGGAATGTGTATGTTCTACTGCAGAAATTATAGGCGGTAATAGTCGTCACAGGTCATTGACCATAAAACGTGAAATAGTTAATTTAGCTTCATAATTATAAAAATGCAAGGAGTCAGTTTCAGGTTCTGTGACAAATTTATAGACTTTTGTATTGCCACCATTTTAGACATTTGTATTTTCATGACAGATAGGAACAAAATTCAAAATATAAATCAGTTATTCTTAATGTAGCTATTACCTGAAGAATAATATCTGGAGGCATTTCATAATTTAAGAACCCAATCCCATGCCAGAAAAGTTTTGCTTTATTATTTTTGTAACTTTCTGAGGTTTCAGCTTCAATTATGGAGGCTCCTAAAATTATAAAATAATTTTTAAAAATTACTTAACTCAAAACATATCAGTTAGATTTTAATAAGATTGTTGGAAAAGTATTACTGGGCAAATTATGAATATGATAATCTGCCTATACTCAGGAAGTGGTGGGAAAAGCGTGACTCCCAGGTAGGAGTAGTTTTCATTACCACTACACTTTTGTCATTTTGCAAGAATTTTTTTTGCTCTGTCTAGTTTCACAAAATTTCTGAAACTGATAATACTGAAATTTACTGAAGAACCGTAACATTTTCTGCTTTTCCTTATTCAATATTGGCTACCTGGGTACCTACATTTGAAAAACTATGGGTTTTTCAAGAAGAGAGGAGACATCAGAAAGCCAACTAAAAAGGGTAAATAAAAGAATTCTATCCCACTTTTGTCTGTTTTATGTCAACTGTATGCTTCCTATTCAGGGAATTCAGATTCAGGCAAGTCTGTTCTCATTCTCTCTCTCAGCACACATGCCCCCCCCCCCACAAAATCATAAAATCATTCTGATCCAAATGCTTTCTATATCATGCAAGATACAAATTTATACCCCTAGTATAAATCTGGCTTTCTCAATTGATTTAAATTAGCATCACATTGTATAATTTCTATTTACTTCCTCCTCTCACATCTTTTCTGTTCCCTTTCCCTTCACACTGTTTACTGAACACTTACTGTTTGTAGACTATTACAGGTAGGGGGGGCATCATAGAGAATATTCAGGTCAAAGATTCAAAGCCTAGATCCTTAAGAATTTTAATTGGCTATTAAGAATATTATATACAGCCTTTAAACACTTCCATTGAATCACTAGTAATACTTTTTAGGTTATCAGTCATCTTGGTACATCAGAATGCCAACTAAAAAGGTGACTAAAAGAATTCTATGGTTCATTTTTGTCTGTTTTATGAAAACCATTTGCTTTATGGTTTTGATAGAATGTAATATAATTATGAAATAATACGTTTGTGACATCTTAGCAGTTTTCTACAGGCTCAACTTCACTGTGCTTATCAGCCCTCTTTGTGGTGATTTTTGGTCCATGCTAATGAAGATAGGCTGTTTTTGCCCTCTGACATTTGTACTCACAAAGCAATCAACTGAAAATACTTCGTCACTATTGTCTAGATTTGTTAATTTCTCTTCCTTCTCAAGTTGATGGATAATCATGTTTTCCTACTTAAAAAATAGAGAGTAAAGATACTTTTAATGCGTTAACTTTCTATATTGGCCTTTTCACTTCTTTACTCACCTGCTGACTTAAGGGCATAATCAGCCATCTGGACTTGGTCTTCTCTGAACACTTTAAGTACATAATCTACCAAGTTTGACATTTCCTGTACAAATTTTAAAAAAAGAAAAGAACTTTCTATTGATCTCTGCCAACTGCTTGAGTTTTGAACAATCGCTGTTAATTTGAATCTAAATTTCAAATTTGCAAAGTAGTAACAGTGAACATTTACCAAGTTTCATGCTGACTTAGGCGCTAGACACAGGTTTCCAGTAACACTGTCACAGTTTATAAAGTTGTCCTTTTCAGCTGCTGAGGTAACTAAACTATACTGTGTCCAGTCACTTTCCCAAAATCACAGAGGAAGAGTGGACCTTAGACCCCTTCTAAAGCCCCCTAGTGCCCTGGCCTGAAGGTGGTCAAATGATGTGTGTCCTCTCCCTCTTAAGTGTCTGTGTTTAATAATCAAGACCATAGAATCCATAGATATTTGGAAATCAAGGCGGTTTACATGAGTGCTTATGTTTGAAGTTATTCATCCATTGAATTAATAATATATTATTACAGATTTGTGATTCTAAAAGGCACATTAACAGCTCAAGTTCTAACTGATGCAGGAGGTAGTCAACATCAGAATTCTGTGCCTTTCAAAGAGCAGACATTAAGGAAAAGAAAGAAGCTAGTGCTTGTCAAGGGAAAACAAACAAAACCAAGTTCACTAGTTGTCTCATGATGTGGCCTAAATCTGCTGCTGATTACCCTAAACACACCAGCTTTAGGCCCACAAATACAGAAAATACAGATATTTTGCTATTAAGTATTTGTGTATAGTCTTTCAGAGATGGCCATTATGAATCTTTTGCTTTTTTGTTTTCTACTGGAAAATAAAGCTGAATCACTTATTTATTTTTGGGAATTATGCCATATTGCAATGCAAAGTCTTTTCTATTACACACAATTATGAAATGGTAGCTTCCCAGAGGCAAGCTGTAGCAAAATTAAGCCAGTGTCAAGGGAGTATTTTTAAGAAAATGCAAGCCACTTTTCAGTCAACACCTGTTCCTCCACTCAAAGCGGCCTGAGATGTGGCATCAGAAAGAAATAGCAAATATGCTCCAGCCAGCAAATCCTACCTCCCCTGCCCCCCGGCTTACCTCATCCTCGACCCCCATGTGGTCCTCATCCTCAGTAGGGTCTCCACCTGTCTCCCAGCTGTAATTGGATAGACTATTCCGCATATCTCTAAGTAATGCCTTCAGAACATCTATTTGTTCAATTAAAACAAGAATTTCCTGGAAGTTCTTTTCCAAAGTTTGACTTTCCTTCCTGTGAATGGAGACCCCAAGATGAGAGGAAGCTAGTGCAGACTTCCTGGTACCCACTGATGCTGGGGTTGGTATTTTATGTTGTGAAAAACAAACTCTCGATTGAGGGAGCGCAGAGATGCATAAAAGCAAAAGCACTGCATTTCACAGCATAGAAAAAGTGAAGACTTTCAGGGCAAGCTACCAGAGATGTCCTCATATTTGGGTACTTTAAGCAGGAAAGGAGGCCTCAGTCACCCTCATAGTCCCTCTTACTCAGCACTCTACCACCTTGACTTAAGGCTGGGTGACTTTGAAACCACAGATGCACCTCCCACACACACCTCAGGGCTCTGGGGCCCAGTCCTAGAGCAGCGCTTGCAGGCACTGCAAGCAGTAACAGGTGGTGGGCATTTTACCATCTGCCACCGGTGGCCCCACTGGGGCTCAGGTTGCAGGCAGAGGCCAGCAGTGACAGCAGTGGCAGTAGTTCCCCTACTGCCACTGCCCCAGGTCAGGGCTACAGGGAGGACTATGGGGCCCCAGTGGGCCAGCTCCAGTGCTTGGCTCCTCCAGCTGCAGGCAGTGGAGTGGCCCATGGATTTGGTGCCCGGATTGTTGAATGGACCAATCAGGTGCGAGCTATGAGTTGAAGGGCACTATGGCTCAATCAATGAGCCATAGTATTGAAAGTGGTACAATTAAAATTGTAAGAGAGAGAGAGAGAGTGTGTGCGTGTGTGTGTGTGTGTGTGTGTGTGTGTGTGTGTGTATTTGGGGAAGGGGGCTGAAAGAACATATAAGGCAGTGTAGGACTCAGATTGGAACTCAGAATCTCACTGCCTTACTCTGTGCTTAAGAAGGTGTAAGGGCAGGAATGGGCCACTGAGCAGGTTTTCTGATCCAGCAGACTGGGTAAAAGAGGAGTCCTGGAGCCCCCAGTGGCTTTTGAAGGCTTTTATTGGGATTACCAGGTACAACGGCAGGCAGGGGCGCTTGGGGGCCAGGAGGCTGGCAGGCCTCCTAGGCCCCAGCAAGTCTTCACTCTGGGCTCTTCAATCTTCTCTCACGTTCTCTCTGTTCTCATGGCTCTGCTTCTCTCTCGGCTTCTCTGCTCCTGCTGGCGTCTCCGTGACACCGCCCTTAAAAGGCCAGTCTTAGCCCAGGTGAATCCCATCTACCTATGCCCACACCCTACTCCAGGTGCCCACCATCAGGCATGCACTCAGGACCACAGGGTTCTGTCATCTATCCTAATGGCGGGAGGGCAGAAAAGCCTGATACTTTTTACCTTACCCTACAGAAGGGCTCGCTCAGTTCCTGACCTCAGAAAAGAGACTGACTCAGACTCTCAGACACTTGAAGGGAACACTTTTCCTGGCCTCCAGAGAAAGAAAGCTTCTCAGAGGCTAGGCCAGCCACATCTGCCTCTGGTCCTGCTGTAATCGCCGACTGAAACAGCTATACAGGACTATGGGGTAGGGGGGTGGTTATAGCAGGGCTATAGCCACAAAGGACAGTGGCCAATAGAAGACAGGCCACTGTGGGCTGTAGGGTAAGTGAAATTATCAGGCTTTTTATGCCCTCCTGCCATTAGCATCTATAAATGGCACCTGCAGTCTGTCGCACACCTAAAATTATGGACACCTGGGCTCAGAAAGCATGGGGCATGCACATATGTAAATGGGAACACCTGTGTGAGGGGTGAGGGGCTATGAGTTGTATCACTCTGAGTATGGAGAACAGGGAGAGGAGACAGTCGGAAATATTGAGAGAGAAAATTGGTCTGTCCCCTTGTAGGGTAAAGAAAATGTCAGGCTTTTCTGCCCTTCTGCCATCAGGATAGATGATGGATCCTTGTCCTGAATGCATGCCTGATGGCGGGCACCTGAAATAGGGTGTGGGCATAGGTAGATGGGATTCAGCTGAGCTAAGACTGTGCTTTGAAGAGCGGCGTCACCAGGACACCAGGAGAAGCTGAGAAAGAAGCCGATGAGAGAAGCAAAGAAGCAGAAGCAGAGAATGCCAGGGAGCCCAGATAGAGTGAGGACTTGCTGGGGGCTGGGAGGCCTGCCAGCCTCCCGGCCCCCCAGCACCCCTGCCTGCCATATGCCTGGTGAACCCCAATAAAAGACCTGCAAAAAACCATTGAGGACTCTGACTCCTCCTTTACCCAGTCTGCATGGGATCAGAAAACCTGCTCTGTGTCCTGTCCTGCCTTTACACCCCTGATTCAGCATTAATGGCCTGTAAAAATCTACTGAAGGCTCCAAAATTATCTTTTTTTCTGTGAGAACTAAAGATGAACCTACACAGCCTGGGAAGGTTGCAAAACAGGGTTCTCACCCATGTGCACAATTGCAAGTCTACTGAGGCTCAGCAAACAACAATGGGGCTTATTTAAAACATAGGGGAAACAGTTCTCAAAGGCCACAAGTGGCTGGCTACTTCACCCCAGATAGTGTCCACAGTGCCCAGAAGTCCCAAATAAAATGCTCCCATCCAAAATGGCTCTGTTCTGCCAATGAGGGCCTGGAGTTCATGTTACACCAACAAGCAGTGTACCAAGATCCAACTCAGCACAGCTGGAAATGCTCCCAAGTGGAGCTGCTGAGATGACACTGCTGTAGCAGCCCGTGGCAACAGTATGAAGATCAGGATGGAAAGCACTGGATACTGGGCCAGGCAACAACAGAGACTGCAACATGGGGAGGCAGTAATGGACAATCAACAGCTTTCAAAAGGTGACCCAGACATAGAGTGCTGGTCGCCCACCAAGAGCGCTGAGCAGCACTGCCCAGTAATGCTGGCCAGGACCAATCAGTGGCATGAGAAACACCAGCATTACAGCTCTTTGTGGATTGTTGACTCATACCAACAACAAACAGCTCTTTGAGACACCAAGCCCAGGGCCTTTGGTGGTCCTTTTGTTTCAGAGCAACCCCGATATAAAACGGGTTGCCTGACTGTGGGTCCTAACCCACGCTTAAAGGGGACTTATAAATGCTAAACTGCAGACTTACACAAAAGGTTGGTAAAAGGTTTACAAGGGAAGGGGAAATGAAGAAATGAATAACTCAGGGAGAAAGAGCGGGAGATAAGTTTGTAAATGCATCCTACCCGTTCCGCTGACCTGGAATCCCAATGACCCACCGAGCTGACAAAAAGCAAAGCATGCTGCGTGGCCAAGAGAGCGACTCCTGGCCACATGGCCAGTTAAATATTCAAACTGAGAATCCAGTTGCTGAACTCTGCCCTCAGGTCCGCACAACCTTCCCTTTGGTCATCATGGGATTTGTAGTTCCCTGTGTCTTGATGGAGTGGGGGTGGAGTC
Source organism: Talpa europaea (assembly GCF_964194135.1). Classification (NCBI taxonomy): domain Eukaryota; kingdom Metazoa; phylum Chordata; class Mammalia; order Eulipotyphla; family Talpidae; genus Talpa; species Talpa europaea. The sequence continues at coordinate 47,722,505 of NC_140078.1, read as the reverse complement.
CACAAAGCCTGTATTGAGTTTGCTCAGGACATCCTTTCCCCCTAACACTTTCAGGTGATGTCAGAGGCAGGGCCAGAGGCAGCTGAAGTAGCCCCATGTCTCTGTAAAGCTATTCAACTTCTTTCTTTGGATGTTGGCTGCTGGATGCTCTTTTTTTCTTTTTCCTTCAGAGACCAGAAACCACATTCCTTTCAAGAGTCTGAGAGTCTCTGAGTCTGATAGAGTCAGTCTCTTCTGAGGTCAGGAATGCCTGAACCCCAATGGGGCTACTGTGGTGGATGGCAAAATTCCTGTCACCCACTGCTGAAAGTGGAGAGGCTCTAATTTCACTACTTACTAGTGTTTTTCCCCCTATTTATAAAATAACACATTCAAAATTTGTAAAAATTTTGAAAAAATAAGTGTTGGGAAAAACCAGGTGCAGCATGGTTGATTCGGGCAGAGGGATAAAGGATCTTGGAGCCCTTGATAGATTTGACAAGCCTTTAATGCTCAAGCAGGGGAGCATATACAGGCAGACCAGCAGGCTGGGGGGCTGGGAAACAGCAACATAACCTCCCAGCCACCTTCACCACCGCACTCTCTCCATGGTTATTCTCTGGCTTCTCTTCTCTTTCCTAACAATCTCCCTCATAATGATCTTCGCTTGGGCATCCACACTTACAGGTACATGTGCCCATGTTCTCCGTCTTCTTGGCCCAGGTGTCCATAATCACAGGCATGCATGCCCCATGCTTATGCTCATGCTCCCAAGTACTTTTTGCAAGAATGTGTTATCACATATGGGCAACGAAACCTAAGAGGAAAGCAAAGCCACAGGTGGAAGCCGCAGAGGCTGGTGGAAGGAGGTGAAAAAGAGCCTGAGCCATGCCATGTTCCCTGTAACAAGCACTGCTAAATCACAGTGTGCTTGTTTTTCTTCTATACAAAAATGAATAACAAATTAGAGATAAAACAGCTATAATTTTTAAAATTCTCTGTCGTATAATATTTGTTATACTTGTGTGTTCTCCACCACCATGTTTTCAAACTCACTGATTCTCTCCATGACTTGCATTTGTCTACTGCTGAGGTCCTCTATTGTATTTTATAGTTTGGTTATGGCATTTTTTAAAAAAGATTTATTTATTTTTATACAAGAACTGGGGTACAGGCCAGATGCATGGGAGGGTGAAAGGATTCACCAGAGACAGAGTGGGAAACAGAACAGGCAGACTGATGAATTACACTGCTGGGAGCAGTGGAGCAGAGGAGCAGTGGGTGAGACAGAAGAGGTCTGCCGTGCCATGTGGGATTCTCGCCAGCCAGCTTTTGGGATAGAACCCGCACTGCAGGAAGCTGCAGGCTGCTTCACAGCGCTGCGCTCAATGGCCTGTGCCACCAGGGGAGGCCCTATTACTAGTTTATTTTTTTAATTTTTATTTTTTAAATATTTATTCATGCATAAAAGAACTGGAGTACAGGCCAGAGGTGTGGGGGGTGAGAGGATTCACCAGAGACAGGGTGGGGAACAGAATAGGCAGACTGACTGAAATGCACTGCTGAGGGGAGCAGTGGGGGAGAAGGAGAGGTCTGTTATGCCAAGTGGGATTCTCGCCAGCCGGCTGGGATCGAACCCGTGCTGCAGAGGCTGCGGACAGCCCCACAGTGTGGTGCTCAACATACTGCGCCACCAGGGAGCCCCTGGCTATGGCATTTTTAGGATCCATTAGTTCTAGTTGTAACAATCTCATATTTTCTCAGACCTTACTGTGTTACCGGTTTTGATCATTCATCATTTTTCTTAAACTGACAAGCATGGTTATGAGTGTTACCTTAAATTCAATAGACTTATTCCAAAATTCCACTGGACTGAGGCTTTTAGTTTCTCTTTTCTTTTTTCTTTCTTTCTTTCTTTCTTTCTTTCTTTCTTTCTTTCTTTCTTTCTTTCTTTCTTTCTTTCTTTCTTTCTTTCTTTCTTTCTTTCTTTCTTCTTTTTTTTTTTGCTTCAGCATATTTTCTTCTGTCTCTTCATTTTTAATTTTTATGGATTGTCAGGAGTTTCCTTTTTAAATATTAATTAATTGGTTTGACCACCTCCTTCTGGGAAACTGCATATAATCCTAGGTTTGTTTTTCTTCCCCCAGGATCTTCAGGTATCTAGTTCATAAATCTAGCCTTTGCACCTGTTCAAATGGCTGATGCACTGGTTCCAGGAAGGGGTGATAGGCAGAGACCAGGAGAGTAGGGTAGTCAGAGATCATTCCTAGTGAGCATCAAGGGTTCAAGCTCACTACAGTGCTATGGGTACCCTAGGGATACGGTAAGGATCCACAGTGATCCCCTCCCCGGGGCCAAGTTCTTAGTCAAAGCATCTCATGCAGTCTTGTGTCAGCCTCAACCTTTAAGCTGTCGTTGAACACTAGATGCAGCACTGGATGAGGACTATAGTGGAGACAGACCACAAGCTAGAAATTGTTCTTTTTACAGAGTATGAGGCCTCACCCTGTTGGGCTTGCTCCTGTTATTCAGATCCAGGTGCTTAAGTTCTGTTTAGTGAGAATAGTTAGCTATTTTTTTGGTTTTGGCCCTGGGTGGATTAAGGCAGACTTTATGCATAGCACAGCCTCAGGTAGCAAATGATATCCTCTTCTATGAGGATACAGGGAAACTGATTTGAACTATTCTAACTGTTTTGAGGTATTCTTATGATTCTAATTTGAGTGTCTCAGCCACAGCCGGTAATAGCCACTTTGCACCCTTACTCCTATAATTATCCAGTGGTGCACCCTTGTCCTCATGCAGACTCTGTACCCTTTCTCCAGTTTAGTGCATGATTTAAAAAGTCCTTGATGTAGCTGTGAAACAGGGCTATAGCCTTCCAAGGATAGTGCCCAATAGAGGACAGGTCACATGTGTGCACAATTGCAAGACCTCTCAGGCTCAGGGAAAAATAATGATGGGGTTTATTTAACAAACAGGAAACAAAGAGTTCTAAGGCCACAGGTGGCTGGCTATCTTATCCCAAATAGTATCTACAGTGTTCAGAAGTCCCACACATAAGACTGCTCATCCAAGATGGTGCCATCCTGCCAACAAGGGTCTAGAGATTGTGGCAACCAGCAAGCAGTGGGCTAGGATCCACTCACCACAGCTGGAGGCACTGACAGTTAGGGCCACTGAGATGACACCATAGCAACCCAGAGCAACAATCTGAAGGTTGGGATGAAAAGCACCAGATGCTGGACAAAATAGCAATGGAGACAGCAACACTGAAAGGCGGTGCTGGATGAACAGATACTACTTTTTGTGAGTCACTGGCCACACCAATAGTAACAACTCTTTGAGACACCAAGACCAAGGCCTTTGGTGCCCCTTTCAGGTGGTAGACTGAAGGCAGGTGCAGTCACCCCGTTGCCGCAAAGCTCTTTGGCTTCTCTCTTCAGAGATTGACTGCTGGATGCTCCTTTCCCGTGCTGCCTTATATACTCTTTCAGGGTCCTCACCCTAGTTGATACCTACCTGATTGGATTATTTAACTTGGCTGGTGCTCAAGGGAGGGGCTGCCCATAGGCAAAAATTTTTGGTGTGGGTGGGGAAAACCACATTTTTCCAACAATACCTACTTAGGTGACAGTGGGAAAATGCCAGTCTTGGCATGGAAACTGCATATAATCCTAGGGTTTTTTTTAATCTAGGATCTTCAGGTGTCTATTTCATAAACCTAGCCTTTGCATCTAGTCAAATGGCTGACACACTGGTGCCAGCAAGGGGTAATAGGAAGGGACCAGGGCAGTAGGATAGTCAGAGATCATTTCCAGGGAACATCAAGGGTTCAAGCTCACAACAGTGCATGTAACCACTGTGGCCCCGGTTACAGGTGTATGTTGCCTTGAATTTACAACAGCTGAGGGGTCCATACACTAGCTGCCCCTCCCCCTCTTGGGCTGTCTGTGCTGAATTGCTCTAAACAGAGTTCAATTACAGTTTTCCTTACCCCTTACCACTGTGCCACTTCTCCTAAGTGGCAAATCATTTGCTTATATTTAGGGATTATTTTCTTTTGTTGCAATTTTGTCGTGAGTATGTGGAATAGGTGAGCCAGCCATCTTCACTCTTGTTGGACTCCCGGCATTCAAAATGTTATATCCCACTGCACTTCCGAAATCATTTGAAATGCTTTAGAATTGTGTTAGTGGCTTTATAGTTCTCTATTACATGGATCTACTCTAATGTACTTAGAGTGGCCTATTTTTCTCATTTATTTTTTCATTATTTATTTAAATAACATTGAAATATAGACTGCCTAGTCTGTGGGATTTTTTTAGGATGACTCATAGAAGTAGAAATGATTTTAGATTTATAGAATCATAAAACATTTCCATATTTGGAATCACACCACAATGGTGTATGTATCAAAAAATCTCACTCACTTTAAAAGTTCCAGTTGTACTTTGGGTGTTCGAAGTTTTATCTGCAAAGAAACAAAGCAGAAAACTAATCATTCTGACTCCGACCTATTCAAGTACAGTTATTTTTCTTACTCATAAAAGGAAAAGAAATAATAATGCTACCTTGATGCACAAGGATGATGGGTGGGACACTTGAGAGTCCTCTAAGATACCTACAGCTTTTTCAGTCTCAATGGGTGATTGGTGTTGACGAGTGGCATTGTATTGGAGCTTAAAGATGGATATACAATTCCCTATTTGTCAAGACTGTGGAAGTGCTAAATACCTTCTGAGGACACAGAAAAAGGAGGCAAAAGGGGAAGAATGCATGGAATTGGCAAACCAAAGTGGAGGTGGAAGCCAGCAGGCAGCATGTGAAGAGGAAGGGGAAAGAAATAGAGGGTGTCAAAGGGGGAGGGGAAAGTGGGTGGGGAGGAAGGAGGAGGAAAGGAAAAGATGTAAAGAGAGGGGAAGGGAGAAGAAGGGGAAAAGAGGGGTGGGGGAACACATTTGGACATTGCCGGGCCCTTGGACTGTCCTTGTAGTCATCCCCTTTCTTCGCCAGCTGCTGTTAGGGATTCATGCAGTGTGATCCTGGAGAGATCAGTGAGGAGGTCAACATAGGGGATGCTCCTCTCTGCTCCAAACTCCAACCTGCCATGTGAGTTCCAGGCTTTTTTATGAACAGCTGCAAACCCAGTAATATAAAGCAATGGAAATATATACCCCAAAGTACTGAGGTCAGAAGCCTGAAACGAAGGTGTCATGAGACTGAGATTATTTCGTGTTTCTTCCAGCTCCTGGTAGTTTGTGGCATTCCTTTTTTTTGTGATCACATCACTCCCATCTTGGCCTTCATATTCATCTGGGTCTCTCATAAGGACTCTTGTCATTGGATTAAGGGCCCATCCATGAAATTCGATGATTTCATCTCTAGATCCCTGTTTTTACTAAATACACATCACAGTCTGTGGACATAGCTTTTGGGAGGTCACCTTTACCACAGTGATCATGGAAATGTTATCTGGATTTAAAATAAAAAAGCTTGTTGCTTCAATATGGTTTTAGATTCAAACCAATTAAATGGAGCAAGTCATTTGTAATCATTAGTCTTAAATTCTTTCTGACAGTGATCATAGTCACTTAGGTTGTACAGTATAGGGCAATTAAAACTGTATCCTTAGCGTACAGCAGCAAATCATTCAGACAGGAAGGTACAATCAGCAAAGTGTGGGTTTGAATTTTACCTCCAGAATTACAGCCTCAGGGACACATATTCATTCCCTTATTCATTCTGATCCAGCTTCTTAACCTGTAAGTGGATTTAGTAAAGCTCCTATTAAAGGATCATTTTGAGGATTACATGAAATATATATTTAATGTGCTTGGGATCACTTCTGGGGCAGTTATTACTTCTTTTCCATGGTGAGAGATGGGAAAGGTAAATCTATCTTCCTTTTTGAAAAGCATTATCAAACCACTAAGATTCAACTAATGTATATTATCCAAGGTTGCCCTGAGACACAGAGCTAATAGGATGTGTATGCATATATATCATAGATTTATTTTGAGGAAATGACTCATGTGATTTTAAGATTGGCAAGTCTAAAATCTGCAGAGCAGGCTGGCAGTCTAGAGACCCAAGTAGTTAATGTTGCAACTCAAGTCTGAAGGACACTTGAGGCAGAATTTCTTTCTCCTCAGAGACATCAGTCTTTTTCTCTTAAGACCTTGGACTGATTGGATGAGGGCCATCACATTATGGGGGGTGATCTGCTTTACTCAATGTCTACTGATTTAGTTACATATAAAAAATACCTTCAAAGCAACATCTGGACCAGTGTTTCACCAAATAACTGGGCACCATAGGCTAGCCAAGTTGATCCATAGAATCAGCCATCACATGAGGGTTGATTAAAAATGGGCAATAATTGGAGGACCCATGGAATTCAGTAGTTACTAGATGAGCTGGGAAGCAGAGGACTTCAGAAGCCTGAGAAAATTGCATGAGTCAGGCCCAACGTCACTGACTGAGTAAAGTCTTCTGGGCTGTCCCTTCTTCCCATGAAACTGTAGTTATCCTGACTATGATTCCTATCATTCCTCTTTGGATACCAGAGCCTAAGGTATATAAGACTCAGGCTAGAGTACTGGAGAAAGCAGTGGGGTGGACCAGAGAGAGTGTCAGCCCCAGACTAAGTCCATTTAGATCTAACTAGCTTCAGGACAAAGATGAATTCATCCCATCCAGATCATTAGGCAGTGGTCAACAATAGAGTTCTATTTGCCATTTTTCCATGTGCTGGGAGACTTCGTCCATTTGTGGTCATATAACAAAATACTACAGATTGAATAGTTTATATAGACAACAGAAATTTCTCACAGTTTTGGAGGCTGGGAGCCCAAGATCAAGATCCTGAATAGATTCAGTATCTGGTAAGGACCTGCTTCTTGATTCATAAGATCTTCACACTGATGTACTTACATGTCAGAAGAGGTGAAACTGCTTTCTGATGCACCTTTTCTAAGGATACTAATTCCAATTATGAGGGACTCACCATATGACTCAATCTCCTCCCAAAAGCCCCACCTCCAAATTTCATCACAGTGAGGATTAGGTTTCAACCTATGAATTTGGGTGTGGGAGTTATAAACATTCAGTATATTACATTCTTCCCCTGGCTTCCCAAAATTCATGCCTTTCTTGCATGCAAAATATAGTCATCCCATCCTAATAATTCCCACAACCTTAACTTATTTGAGCATAAACTCAAAAGTCTTAAATCCAAAGTGTCATCCAAATATCACGTTTGGATGAAATCAGATGTTGCTGAACTCAAGGTACAATTTGTCTTGAAACAATCCCTCTAATCATGAAACTGAGTGCAAACAAGTTGGCGCTTCTAATATATAGTGGTGGGACAGGCATAGAATAGACACTCCCATTCCAAAAAGGAGAAACTTGGAAGATGAAAAGGGTACCAGGCTCACAAACACTCACTCTATAGCAGAAGCCTGCAGAATTAGAGGCTATGGAGATTTTAGGGTCTCTTATCTATAAGCCCAACTAATAGAATACTGGTTCCTACATTATTTCTACTAGATATTCTCATGTAAAACAAAGACAACATATAGTACATTGGACTCACCTTGTAGCATATTAAATTTTTAAGTGAGTGACAGACAAAATTATTTAACAAAACATCACCTGGTAATTGTAAAGCCTTGAGGCATAGTCTGCAATTAGAGCATAAAAATGTCTGGTATTCTGAGGAAATTCTGTTTCTTTAAGCTGCGTGTGATTTCTCAATCCTGTTAAAGAAAAGACAAATTCTGACAAATGAATTTAACTGGAACACTTAAAAGATATTTTACATGTACTAATAGAAATTTCTCTAAGCATGGGAAATATACACTGTTAAAAACAACATCAGATCTATGAGTGATAATATGGAAAATGACTGTACAGTGTTCAAAAAATTAGTTCTTCATTGAAACAGCCATAGCTTACAATAACTGAAAGTATCAAGATTATTCAAGCTCTGTAATATAATCAAAGCAGCAAGATGGGGGTGGAGGGAGCAGCTGCGGGTAATGACTTGAGGTCAGCAGAGATAAATGTAAACAGCCCAGAGTTTTAATAATAGTTGCTCTGAATCTGTAGATTATTTGGGGTAGTACAGACATTTTGAAAATATTGATTCTTTCAGTCCATGAGCACAAACTATCTTTCCATTTGTGTCTTACTCAATTTCTTTCATTAATGTCTTAGAATTTTCAGTACACAAGTCTTTCACCTTGGTTAAATTTATACCTAATTATTTTGTTCACTTTGTTGAAATTATACACAGGATTGTTTTCTTAATTTCTCTTTCTGATGGTTATTAGTGTACAGAAATGCAAAAAATCAAAACAGTATGTATTGGCATACAAATAGACACATAGATAAATCAAACAGAATAGCGAACTCAGAAATTGAATCACACACACATGATCAATTATTCTATGACAAAGGAATTGAGAATATACAATGGAGAAAAGACTGTCTCTTCAATAAATGGTATTGGAAAAACTAGATAGCCACATAGGAAAGAATTATACTCAATCAGTATTTTAGACCATATACAAAAATTAACTCAATGGATTTAACAAAATTTCACTCAAAATGAGACTTCTAAAAGAAAGCATAGTTGGAGAGCTCCTTGATATCAGCCTTGATGATACTTTGAATTAGAAAACAAAAGCGAAAATAAACAAATGGGACTTGCTGTATCAAACTAAAAATGTTCTGCAGCAAAGGTAACCATCAGCAAAATGAAACAGTACTGAATAAATAAACCTATTGATAGACTAAAATATTAAAAATACTAAAGAACTCATAAACTTAGCAAAAACAAAGCAAAAAACACAAAAACAAAAACAAAAAAAAAACCAAACAATCCAATTTAAAATTGAGCACAGTTATCCAAATGCATATTTTTCCAAAGTAGAAATACAGATGACCAACAGGATCATGAAAAGATGCTCAAATTTACTTGTCGTCAGGGAAATGCAAATCAAAACCACATTGAGTTGTCACACCTATTAAAATGGCAATTATGAAGATAGGGGTCTTCCCGGTGGCGCAGGGGTTGAGCGCTGGGCTGCGAAGCTGCCCCCAGCCTTTGCAGCACCAGTTTGTTCCCTGGCCACCCTCGAGGGTCCCACATGGCATGACAGACCTCTCCTATCTCGCCCGCTGCTCCCCTCAGCAGTGTATTTCATCAGTCAGCTTGTTCTGTTCCCCGCTCTGGCTCTGGTGAATTCTCTCACCCTCCCGCGCTTCTGACTGTACCCAGTGCTTGTATAAATAAATAAATAAATAAATATTTAAAATATATATATATATATAAAGATAGGAAATAACAAATACTAACAAGATTGTACAGAAAAGGGAACTCTTATGCACTGCTGGTGGAAATGTAAATTGGTATAACCACTGTGGGAAACAGTAAGGAGGTACCTAGTAAGTTAAAAATAGAACTATTATTGAAAATGAAAACTTAACATGAAAAGATATATGCACCCCCAAGTTCATTGCAGCTTTATTTCTGATAGCCAAGATATGAAAGCAACCTTAGTATCAATTGGCTTAACGGATGAATGGATAAAGAAAATGTGAAGTATATATGTACACACATATAAATATATGCAATAAATATATATACATAGACATAATGGAGTATTTTTTTTCAGTCATTAAAAACAGTAAAATCTTGACATTCATGACAACATGGAAGGATCTCCAGTACTTCATGATAAATGATACCAAACCATCTCACCTATATGTTGAATTTAAACAAAACAAAGCAAAATAACAACAAAAACCAAAGTTATAAATACAGAGAACAGATTGGTGGTGGCCAGAGGCATTTGGGGTGGGGGTGGGGGGTAGAATAAATGAATGAAGGTGCTCAAGAGACACAATCTTCCAGTTATAAGATAAATAAGGCCTGGGGATGTAATGCACATCATAGAGACTATAGTTAATAATGTGACATTGGATATTTGAAAGTTGCTAAGAGAATCTTAATTTTTTTAAAAAAAAAAGACTTACTGTGTATTTATTTTGACATTGGGGATCACATTTTATTTTGTACACAGTTTCCATATTATGACTTTTTAAAAAAATAATTTCTTATATAAATCTTTGCTAATTTTTGGATAGTATTTGGATAGTATTTGGATAGTATTGGGTGTACTTCCCATGGTTCTCCCACCACCATAGTACTTGTGACCCATGACCACAGTCCCTGTACTAAGAGAGTTAATTTTAAAAGTTCTCATTACAAGATGAGAACTTGTGTGGTGATGGAGGGTAACTAGACTTATTGTGTGGTGATGGAGGGTAACTAGACTTATTGTGTTGATCATTTCTCAATGTATACAAATATCAAAGTATTCTGTTGTACAAAGGAAAAATTAAGAAAGCCCAGAGGTGGCAAAGTCAGGCAGTGTGCCATATTCAGTAGAAACTGGATTATTTGGGGTCTATTCTAGAGATTTGCTGAGATCCCTGGGGCACTAAGTTGCAGCTAATGGAAAGTGGAGCTGAGCTCAGGTTGGTACAAGATAGCAGAGGTCCAGAATACACGAGCACCCTGAATACTGTCATTTTACCAAAGATCACAGCAGTTAGTAGGTTGAAACCTTGATTTTAATGGGCACTCTATGCTTCAAGTGTTCCATATATTACAGAGCAGTTTTCCTGAACATTATAATCTTCACAGTTAGAAAAATGCAAACTGCACATTCACAGTCATTTCTTTGAGAATCTGTGATGAGCAAGTCTTTAGTTGTCAGAGTCCCAATCTCAATCATCCAGATTTAGAAATGTCAAATGTATGTGTTTGTAATAAAAAATACTAAGGATTCTTAATTTTTAAAGCAATTTTTGTGATTTTAGACCAAGGTTCTTTTTTTATTTTTTTTAATTTATCATTTTTTAATTTTTTTAGACAATATTTGCTTCCCCCCACCCCCTCCGATTGAGTCCCCATAGAATTTCCTTCCCCAAGGCACCCATGCACCATCACCACAGTCCCCTGTGCTCCTCCCTCCCTACCTCTGATCCCTCTCCCTCCTCCTTCCCTGCAGTATGTCTCTGGTTTATAATTGTCTGTTTTTGCTTTGTTGTGTTTTGTACTGTTATTATTTTTTTATACTGATGTCTTATTTGGTTCCCCTATATTACTGTTATAAGTGAAACCATCAATATTTTTCTTTTTACTTCTGGCTTATTTCACTGAGCATAATTCCTTCAAGCTCCATCCATGTTGCTGCAAATGGCATGAGTTTATCTTTCTTGATTGCTGAATAATATTCCTTTGTGTATATGTACCATATCTTCTTGATCCAGTCATCTATTTTTGGGCATTTGGGTTGTTAAACCAAGATTTTAAAAGGAAAAAAGCACTTTGTAATCTCCAGTAGTTTGTATTCATTTTACAATCATAAATAAAAGAAAAAAAAAAGAATGCTTCAAGAATGCGTGATCACTTCCAGTGGTTTCTGTGGCTTTTTTCTTACAAATGTAAATCATTCCATTGAGGTCTGTTAACAAATAGGCATGCCATGTAAGTTGGCTGTATAAGGATCAAGACTTAGTCACTTGCCTATAAGAAGAAAAGTCAGTGTACACACCACACTTAGGATAGTCTTCCACGATCGAGTTAACCTAAGAAAAATTGAAACACAAAATTTTATCAATATATCTCCATTAACCTTTGATTTAAAACAAGTAAACAAGCTTGGTTATTCTAAATTGAGTCTGTGAATTAATTTAATTCCCCATCTATTTCTCTTAAATTGACAGAAAATAGTTTCTAAGCTGGCATATATTTATTTATTTTTCTTTTAACATTTATTTATTTATTTATACAAGCACTGGGTACAGTCAGAAGCGCGGGAGGGTGAGAGAATTCACCAGAGCCAGAGCGGGGAACAGAACAAGCAGACTGACGAAATACACTGCTGAGGGGAGCAGTGGGCGTGGCAGGAGAGGTCTGTCGTGCCATGTGGGATCCTTGCTGGCGGCCGGGGATCGAACAGGCGCTGCAGAGGCTGAGGGCAGCCTCACACCCCAGCGCTCAACTGCTGCACCACCAGCGGAGGCCCTATTTATTTATACATATATATTTATACATACATATATACTTATCCCTCACTTTACAAACATCACTGTCATGCTCTGTTTTGTATGTCTTATGTATGTGTTTTATTATGTCTATAAATGAGGAGAAAGTTTATATGAGAGTTCTGGATATGGAATGAGCTAAAATGAAGCTGAGTCTGATTTTGTGGAAATTAAGTATTAAGCTGAAAAACTGTAAGTTAACTGTCTGATAAAGTGATTTAAAGTAATTGTAATCTTTTTTCCCACTTTTTATTGCAGTATAACATACACACAGGGCATAAAACAAAATTGTACCACTCAATGGGCCTTCATAGAGTAAAGATATTCATGTAACCCACCCTGAAGAGTAGAGTTGCTGTAGCCACTCAACAGTCCCTTTTGCCCCCATCAGACCCTATACTTCCCACCTGGAAAAGGTCACCTCTCTTGAGCTCTGTCACCTCTTTCTAGGCCTGCTTGGCCTATAGCTGCTTATATATGGTCCATGTTTGTGGCCCTTTGCTCAGCCTATGTATTTGAGTCCTCCTTATGTCCATACAATATGGCTACAGCTCATCATTCCATTACAATAGTGTGCTGTGTGATACGCATATGGGCATCCATTCTAAAGTTGGTGAACATCACAGACTATATTAAACAATGTGGTATAATCTTATGATACTGCTTAAACATTCTTTTATGTGGTTTATGATGACCATCCATATGTGTGTCCTTTAGGTGTATTCCCAAAAGAGAAGTTGTGGATCACAAGACTCAGTAGATTTTGCCACAGTTTTACAAAGTGGTTACAGATACAGTCTTTTCATACCCAAGTCTCTTAAAAAAACAAACAAGAAAAAAGTTAGATCAGGTAGACTGATCAAGTGAGCAAGCTAGGACAGAAAGCTAGGAACTTCAAAACACAGTACTCCATCAGGAAACTAAACATTTTTATTTTAATTATATGAAAAACCAAATAAAGACGGATCATTCATTCATTGTAGACAACCAAGGAGAAGCATTGGATCACTATCCAGGAAATGGCACTGTGGTTCCAGCTTCATTTTAACAATTTTGACTTTGGTTTAATTCTCTTCTCTCAGTTCTGTTTTATGCCTAAGAATGCTAAGAAAGTGACCTTTAGTCTGGAAGCTACTTACTCACATATTTACTCACATTTAGTTCTGTGTAATTTCTTTAAATTTTGTTTTGTTGCCCAAATAATATACAACATTTACTCTTTCAATGAGTTCCTGAGCTTTATTGTCACTTAGGCCTTAACACTATAGCTCTAGAGTTAGATCAAATACCACAGGGAGTATACTAGACTTAGAGTCACTAAAGAAACGAAATAAAACAAATGTAAAATTTTAGACTATAAGACCAAATTAATGGTTACAAGAAGGGTAGGGGAAGAGGTGGGTACATAAATCAGGTTAAAGGGGTCCGTTATAGTAAAGGATAAATTTGAACTTTCAGTGGTGAACTTAATGAAGTAAATACAGATGTTGTTACATGAAGATGCACACCTAAATCTTATAGTCCAAAGTTACTTCAATATATTTTAAAAATTAAATAAAAAAGAGCCATGCAATTACCCCAATGTGGGATCTATTAGAAACTTATCTCCATACAAAAAACTATCATGCTTATTGGCCATCCAGGGTTGTGAGAGTGCGTCATATGCTACTAAGAATAAAGGTTTTCTCAACTATCAATATATCCTTCAGTGAAGAAGACTGTTGAAACCACCACTCTCCTTTAAATATTCTTAGTCATGTGGGGATGTGCTAGCTGCAGATTGATTATAGTCCAGGGGAGCTGTACAGGCAGGATAGGCATGGTGCAGGTTTTCTGATCCAGCAGACTGGTAAAGGAGAGTTCTGGGCCCTCGGCAGCTTTCTCAGGCTTTTACTGAGCTTTTATATGTAGTGCAGCAACCAGGTAAATGGCAGGCAGGGGTGCCAGGGGGCCAGGAGGCCGGTAGGCCTCCAAGCCCCCCACAAGTCTTCACTCTTGGCTTCTCTAGCTTCTCTCTCCCGTCTCTCTTCCACTTCTGCTTCTCTTGGTGACTCTCTCAATACCTCTCCCATGGCCCACAGAAGTAAATGAGACAGTTTACAACAATGTAACAACTGGAGGTGCCCCATCAGGCAGGGCAATCCTAATGGTGGGAAGACAGCAAAGCCTGAAAAATCATTTACCAAATCATTTACCCTACAATCCACCCCCTCAGGGTTTTCTGCCATAGTATATACATATATACAATTTTTCCTTAACAAATATATACACCACAGCCATGGCCCACAAAAGAAAATAAAACAGGACACAAATAATTCCAGGCAGGGCACCAACCTAGTGGCAAAAGATGATTATTGGTACCAGCAGATGATCCACCACTTCTGTTGGGGAAGGCACAGCTCATGTGAGGGGTGAACCACTCAGGAATCTGCCATCACATGCCAGGAGCCTTCTCTGGCTGTGATCTTGGCCACAAGCCACACACTGCATCTACCACCAGGATGCACTCACTCTTGGATTGGTGATTCTGTACTTTGGGGGTAATTGCCCAATCCTCCGGGTTTTCTGTGTGCAGTCACTCCAATGCTTAGCTGTCACAGCCACCAATGCGGCACGCAGACCCCTGCACTCAGGCCAACCCACTGCACATACACATGGGTCGGGGATCCGTGGATATAAGCTCCAAATGCGGCCTCTCTTGGGTCCCCTCTTTGCCTGTGGGCTGCACCACAAGTCACATTCCCCACCCGTTCCCCAAGGACGGGGTCCTCAGTTCCTCACTCTTGCTCAGTAATGAGCAGGGCATCACCCACAGGTGATTTTAAGAGACTCACTGGCCTTCTTTAGCATACTTAGGTTGCTTAACAGCCATTCACGGTTTCCCAATCTCAGCACCAGCTTTTGCCTTTCTAAGTTGGTGTTTTTCCTCTGCCTAGCTTCTGGGCAGTACACAGGCTGCTTTTGGCCATCAAGGCCCACTGGGCACCCCCAGATTCCCATCTCCTGGGGTGTACAAAAAATACCATCCTCTCCCCAGGCCCCCAAAACATAACGTTACCCTTCCAAAGTTCCTCCACCTTCTGGTGGGTTCGTAAGGTAAGTCCAAGTCCATCAGTCTTTTCCTGCATCAGCACTGGCGAGCTCTGAATTGTGGTCCTTTATTCCCTGACGATTCTGCTGCCTCAGGAGTCATGGGCTGGTCCTCACAGGCCATCTCCTCCTCCACTTGTGGTCTTGTCCTGCAGCTCCAGGACCTTGTCCACCTCCTGTGCTGCAGCATCGCTAGCCCTTCCAGCAGCTCCTGGACTCTGGTCACTACCTGTGCTGCCATGGCAGGTCCAACGTCACAGGCAAACACAGTCTGCTCCTCCTCAGTCCCTCTTGAGGTATTCGGAGGGCTCCACACCCTGGGGGGCCAAGAGGCCAGGAGGCCTCCAAGCCCGGGACAAGTCTCCACTCTGGACTTCTCTGCCTTCTTCCTCTCCTTTTCTCTCCTGCCTCTGGTTCTCCTAGTGACTCTCCCAATACTCCTCCCATGGCCCACAAAAGTAAACAACACAACAATGTAACAACTGCAGGTGCCTATCAGGGAGGGCAATCCTAGTGGTGGAATGGCAGAAAAACCTGAAAACCATTTACCAAACCATTTACCCTGCAGGAGCCCTTCTGATAGACTGAATTAAATGAAAACTAACACATTAACCATAAAGGGTAAGTTTTCTGATACAATCACTTGCTGTCAGATTCTGTTTTCTCCTCTGCTCTGCAGCAAATTTGCTATCATTGATTGTGATTTCAAATGTTTCTTGTAAGATAAACTTGTGGTACTCCTTTAGTTTTTATTGACAGTTGTGTTTCTGTGAGAGGATTTCTCTGTTGCCATTGGGATGGTTATTTCATTACTTTCCAGTTTTTCCTTTCTCAATAGGTAGCACAAAGTGAACAGATGAGGGGCTTTGGTCTTTTGACACACAAGAGGCAGGTCTTTCTGCTCTTTCATAATTTTGATCCACAGTCTCCTGTAATCTAAATACTATTGACATAGAAAGACATCATGCCATGGGCATCCTGTGAAGAAGAGAAAACTACAAAGGAGCATTTGAATTGATTTTCTCCAAAATGGAGGGATTTTTTTTATTGGGTTATTTTCTACGTAACCAGCACACATGACATATACAATGTACGATCTCACCAAGTCATTCTGCAAAGTTACATACCCCCTGAAGTCAGGGTTCCTGGGCTCTGGGTGTATGACATTCATGCTGGCACTACTACTTCCTTCTTCAGCACGACCTCTAAAATACCTGGCCCGCCTTCTAGACTTTGGTCTTCCACTCATTTTCCCGAGTAACAAAGAGCTGTTAGAAGGAAGAATACCAATTGCTTTCTCTTTTCTATTTGATGGAAAACATGACACTGTCCGTAATGGTTTTTGTTGTATTGTTTTTCTCTTCACTGGTGTATCTCCTCCCAGGGGGAAACTGTGAGTGCGCAAATCTTGAAATGCCTTGGATTCCTCTGTTGCATCACTCCTCTGTGACACGTCGTGATGACACGATACCCATGTCAGGTGGGTATTGTGAACAAATCACCTGTCACCTGAGCTTACGTCTTCCTGACTGAATGTTTAAACTGCTTTCCTGCAACATCTTCCACACATTCTACCTAATGCAAAGGTCCTTCTGTACCTGCAACTCTGCTATAACAAATCGGTATTTTGCTGTGTTTGCTTTGGTATTGAGACAGGGCAAGCTAGGATTATTAGGCAGTTTTAGGGACAGTGCAGGAGGGGACCTCTGAAGAATTTAGGGAGGCTTCAGAGATAAGGACAACCAAAGAAATATAACCAATTCCATTAGGAAAAACAAACATGCCAGGACCAAGGACAACATTGATAACGCTGGTCCTGGTTTCCTTCAGGTGGTAAAGGGAGGCGGAGATTGGAGAAATGGAGAGTGGTTTAATTTATGGTCACATTAGAAGGGCAGATGTTTAACTTCAATGCAGGGATGCCCATCCAGAAGACTGGGCCATAAATTTAAAGATGCAACAAATGGGAAAATAGAAAGCTGTTAGATAAGAAATGTGAAGATCCTGCACTCAGTAGCAAATTAAGTGAGACAGCCGAGAACTAACCAATCACAAAGAGACTGGGGCAGCTTTAGAATAATGAGGGAAAAAAGGTATATATTCCCTAAGACACGACTCCACTTTGGCTTCCTTGCCCCTCCCAGGCCTGGTTCCCTGGCCTGGGAGTCCCACTTTATTTCTGCTCTTTTTCTCCTCAATAAACTTTTTCTTCTTCTAAACAAACCTGCCTCTTCTCGCTTGCTTGCCTGAGCGTCTGCGAAGTTCCTGCTGCGGCTTCGTGAGACACCAACCCGTGGGGGTCTAGCGGCTGGGGCTCAGCGCTGCCCTGCAGCCTGAAATCCAATCCCGGCTGGGAGACTAGGCCTGACAATTCCGGTATCAGTATGTGTCATAGATACAATTGAGGACTTCAAAATATCATCCCCTAAACTCACTCGTCTTTCTGATTTCCCACAAATATCTTCAATCTGAAAATTAGGAGCAATTTGTATTACAAGATTCTGGAGGAGAAGCCAGTCAAGCTGGACCAGCAACAAGGAGGCTGGAGCTATACAATCAGGCAGAAGAGCTCCAGACTGCTGTGCCCCAGTGCTCTAGCACCTCCTCAATCCTCTGCGAGAGTCCACCTGCCGAGGTCTCACCTGCCCATGGAGGGTGAAGATTGAGAATGAAGGCGTGGAGTCTTTTCTGGAGGCAGGGCCTGCTCAGTCAGGAGATGGAGGGTCCCTATACTGCCGCTCTAGAGGAAGGGGGACCCCGGAGCAGCTGCCCAGTCAGGCATTTCGACAGCACCCCTAGGGAAGCTGGGCTGCTCTGAGCTTGCTGTCTCTTTTAAAGTGTCTTGAGAGTGCAGGGATTAAGGAATTAGATCCCTTACACCGTTTTTTGAGCTACCTAGATTGCTAATGCATTGGGAATCCAGAGAAATGTGTTGTCAGTTGGGGAGGCCAGAGGCCTCCACTTCTGGACCTCCTGGAGCAGGCGCAGCAGCTGCTGCTGAAGCTGCTGCTCCTGCCTTCAGGAGGACTGGCCACCCTGATCACTTCAGTTGCCCCACAGATCATTGGGTCACATTGCAGATGCCACTAGAAGAGGTCCTGTGAGGCCAGACATACTGGCTCATCTGCCTAGTGAGTCCTCCTGAACACATTGGTGTAGTGACTATACTGCTGCCACCCTGGACAGCCTGCCAGTAACTGTAACAATGGGCAGGGACAAACAATCTCTGAGTGGTGGATGGCCCTGCAAGGAAGGAGGTTGAGCTTTTAACCCCTACCTAAGGTTGGTTGGGGGAGATTTTGGAAGGGGGAGTTTGAGTGGAGCAGCTATTTTGTGAGCCTGTGACAGGAAGTAATCCACCTGAGTTCACTCTCATTTTCAATATTAGCTGCTGATTTGTGATGTAGGGTTTTATTATACTGAGATAAGTCCTTTCTAATCCCATCTTGGTTAGAATTTTCATCATAAATGGGTGCTGAATCTTATCAAATCTTTCTCTGCATCTACTGATATTGTCATGATTCTATCTCTACTTTTCTTTATATGATGTATTATTGGGAGCCGCGCTACTCATGTCGTCTGACAAAAGTCTGGGCATGGGGCAGATTTCTGAAAAATCAGGAATCTCGTTAGCTGGCTCCAAGATTCTCCTTATTTGTTTATGGCTAGTTTCTACCATTGCTAAAATATGCATTTAAAAGTAATACTGCAAATACTGATCAATCACTGAATAACCAATTTGATGACGAATGGCATTGCATGATACAAATATTACATTTTTTATACGATTAGTGGTTCTCTGCCAAAAGGCAGCAATTCAACATTTGGCTTTACATTAACAAAGTGAAAAAACTTCTAGGAACAAAAGGCTGTAAACACCTATCTATCTGCCAAGTCTTTGATATAGAGATGTGGTCTCTTGAGGCAAGAGCTAATTGAAGAAGGAAATTTTTCTACTTTAAAGTTATAGATAACAGTTGGGTGGCAGAGGTGAGCCATACTCTAAGTATAAGAAAATTCCTGATAAACCAGGAGACGCCATAGTTGACTCCTGCTAAATTCTTCCTGTTTGTTTAGGGCTAATTCCCCTGGATGTGACAATTGGTATGATAGCTGTTAGAGTATGCATTCAAGAATAAGTCAACAGCAGTATTGTGACTGGTTGAGCTAGTAATCACTGCAGCACAAATAATGCACTCAGAAATGGTCAATGTTACAACTACTGATATATCACATATTGACCATTTTTGAGAATCAAAGGCTATAACCATCTCCGCCCCTACCCCTGTTAAAATATTTGTAGTTCTTTAGAACAACAACCAGCAAACTTATGGAAGAGGAAATTGCCCCTTGATCTTAAATACTAGGCTGACTAGATAAGTAGAGGAGTGATAGGTAGAAAACTCTTTTATTAGATTAGGAAACTTCCTCCCTTGATTGAGAGCTGGGGGCTAGGGACGAGCCAATGCAACTTGCCTGGCTGGCATTAACGCCCTCCAGGCCCTTGGTTCCTTAATATCAAATCAATATTAAAACAATATACTATAAATGATGATTTCTATATAAAAGCCTTCTGTTTTTTGCGTTAATTAGTTATATGTTAGTCTAAACATTATAGGTTAGTTAAAAAATAATCTCTTTGTCTCCCTTCCCCCAGGTAACTTCCTGCCCTTTGTTTCCTCCAGCCCATAGTTAATCATTCACCTTGGTAAACTTAGAAATGTTAGTTGCAGACACATAGGCTTTTTGCTAGTAATATAATAACTGTTGGGTTGTTTAAAGTAAATAACTATTTTGAAAACATTTATTTAGCAACTGTGCCTTCTTTAAGACAAAGAATAATATATGTCATAACCTCTGCAGGATGGCAAACAGACCTTTGTCTGCTTTTGAAAAAACATGTGATGATTGTTATCTTCCTACCTTAATGCATATACTTGTGTACTCACGATTTGCTTAGTATAAATAAAGGACTGCTGAGACCCTCAGCAGGATGATGTCAGAACCCTGATCAAGTGTCTGCGTCTCCTCATTTCCCCTTCCCCCTTTCCTCGCGATCTGCCAATGCCTTCCCATCCTTCAGGAACCCCTGACACCCAGACTGCTGCTGCTGGCTCGCAACAATGTATTATACTAATTGTATATCAAACCATCCTTGCAACCCTGGGATAAATCCCACTTGACCATGGTGTATAACCCTGGTGGTAGACTGTTGCATTTGTTTAGTTGATTTTTTTTTAAATTTTTTTAAATTTTATTTTTATATTCCCCATAAAATTGCAACCCCCATATTTTGACCCCAATCCCTCCTTTCCCCACCCTCCACCCCCCATAGTGTGTCTCTGGTTCATAGTTGTTTGTTGATTGTGATTTTTTCTTTCTTATAGTTATTCTTTTTCCTGGTCCCTTATTTAGGTTTTCTAGATTCCTACTATGAGTGAGACCCTCCGGTATTTTTCTTTTTCTTTCTGGCTTTTTTCACTGAGCATGATCCCCTCCAGCTCCATCCATGTTGCTGCAAATTGCATTATCTTTTTTGAATGCTGAGTAATATTCCATGGTGTATATGTATCACATCTTCTTGATACAGTCATCAATTTTTGGGCATTTGTGTTGTTTCCAAAGCTTAGCTATTGTAAATAGTGCTGCTATAAACATAGGGGTGCAGGTGCTCTTTGGAATTGATATTTCTGTGTCCTTTGGGTAAATACCTAGGAGTGGAATTGCTGGATCATATGGGAGCTCTATCTTTAGTGTGTTGAGGAATCTCCACACAGCTTTCCATAGTGGTTGAACCAGTTTTCACTCCCACCAGCAGTGTAGGAGAGTTCCTTTTTTCTCCACATTCTCACCAACATTTGTTGTTGCTAGTTTTTTTTAATATGTGCCATTTTCACTGGTGTGAGATGGTATCTCATTGTAGTTTTGATTTGCATTTCCCTGATTGCAAGTGATGTTGAACATTTTTTCAAATGCCTGTTGGCCATTTGTGTTTCCTCTTTGGAGAAGTTTCTTTTTAGCTCTTCTGCCCATTTTTTGACTGGATTATTTACTTGGTTTTTGTTGAGTCTCATCTGCTCTTTGTAGATTTTTGTAATCAGTCCTTTATTGTTAGTGTTGGGTGCAAACATTTTCTCCCAGTTGGTGGGGTTTCTCTTTGTTTTGGTTACTGTCTGTTTTGCTGTGCAGAAGCTCTTTAATTTGATGTAGTCCCAGCTGTTTATCTTTGCCTTCACTATCACTGCTTTGGGTGATGTGTCTGTAAAGATGACTTTGAGGTGCATGTCATGTAGTGTTTTGCCTATATTTCCTTCTATATATTTTATGGTTTCAGGTCTTATGTCTAGTTCTTTAATCCATTTTGAGTTGGTTTTTGTGCATGGGGTGAGGTAGTAGTCAAGTTTCATTCTTTTGCATGTAGCGACCCGGTTTTCCCAGCACCATTTATTGAACAAACTTTCTTTGCTCCAATGCATATTCTTTGCTCCTTTGTCAAAGATTAGTTGACCATAAATCTGTGGGTTTATTTCTGGGTTTTCTATTCAGTTCCATTTGTCCGTGTGCCTATTCTTGTACCAATACCATGCAATCTTGAAGTTTATGGTTTTGTGTTGTAGTATAGTTTGAAATCTGGGAGTGTGATGCCTCCATTCCCTTCTTTTTTTTTTTCAGGAGGGTTTTGGCTTTTAGGGGTTTTTGGTGGCTCCATATGAATTTCATCAATCTTTT
Source organism: Talpa europaea (assembly GCF_964194135.1). NCBI lineage: Eukaryota > Metazoa > Chordata > Mammalia > Eulipotyphla > Talpidae > Talpa > Talpa europaea. Next base: position 47,700,581 of record NC_140078.1, on the reverse strand, counting down.
TTTCTATTTCTTTGAAGAATGACGTTGAAATTTTAATTGGAATAGCATTGAATCTGTATATTGCTTTTGGTAGGATGGCCATTTTGCTAATGTTAATTTTTCCGAGTTTGGCTGATATTTTGTTGAAAATTTTTGCATCCATGTTCGTTAGGGATACTGGTCTATAATTTTCTTTTTCTTGGGCTGTTTTTGTCTGGATTCAGTATTATGGTAATGTTGGCATCCTAAAATATACTAGGGAGCATTTCTCTTCTTGTATATTTAAATACAATTTGAGCAAGGTGGGCATAATTCTCCCTAAAAATTTTGGTAAAATTAATTTGTAAAATCATCTGGTCCTTGGCTTTTGTTTTTTAGAAGGGTTTGTTTTTTTTTTTTCTGTTTTAATTTCCATGCTTGTGATCAGTTTGTTCAATTTATGTGTTTCTTCCTGGGTTAGCTTTGGTAAACTATATTCATCTAGAAATTTATCCATCTATTCAAGGTTAATCAAATTTATTGGCATGGAGTTGTTTATAGTAATCTCTGATGATCCTTTGTATTTGGTGATGATTTCTCCTCTTTCATTTGTAATTCTGTTTTGTAAAGTATCGATATTTTTTCTCATCTTTGTTATCAAGCTAGAGCCTTATCTAGAGATATTTTCTCAAAGTACAGCTCTTTGTTTCATTGACTTTTTGTAGTCCTTTTTATCTCAATTTCATTTATTTCTGCCCTTATTTTTTATTATTTTCTTCTTTCTACTAACTTTGGGTCTTGCTTGCTCCTCTTTTTTTTTTTTTTTAAAGATTTATTTACTTACGCATACAAGAACTGGGGAACAGGCCAGATGTGTGGGAGGTGAGAGGATTCATCAGAGACAGAATGAGGAACAGAACAGGCAGACAGACTGAAATACACTGCTGAGGGGAGCAGTGGGCAAGTCAGGAGAGGTCTGTTGCACTATGTGGGTAGCTCTCTGGCCGGCTGAGGATTGAACTCATGCTGCAGAGGCTGCAGATAGCTTTATAAGTTGCATCGTAATCCCTTGAGCCACCAGGGAGTCAGCTTGCTCCTCTTTTTTGAGTTCTTTTAAGTGTGATTCTATATTTGGCATTTTTCTCACTTTTTAATGTGGGCCTGTATTACAGTTATCCTCCCCCTTAAGACTGTTTTTGTTGTGCCCTATAATTCTGGTAAATTATAAAATAATTTTTATTTATTTCAAGATACGTTCTAATTTCACTTTGATTTCCTCTTTTTTTAATAGTATTTATTTATTTATTTATACAAATACTGTGTACAGTCAGAAGCGCAGGAGGGTGAGAGAATTCACCAGAGCCAGAGTGGGGAACAGAACAGGCAGACTAGCGGGCATGGCAGGAGAGGTCTGTTACGCCATGTGGGACCCTTGCTGGTGGCCGGGGATTGAACCAGTGCTGCAGAGGCTGCGGGCAGCTTCACAGCCCAGTGCTCAACCACTGCGCCACCAGGGGAGGCCCTGATTTTCTCTTTTATCCAGTTGCTATTAACCAGCATGTTTTAGTCTCTCAATGTATTACTAGTTTTTCCTATTTTTTTCCTTATAGGTAATTTCTAATTTTATGACATGGGCAGAGAGGGTACAAGGAATAATTTCAATCTTTTTGGTTTTATTGATAATTGACTTGTGTCTCAAGATATGGTATATTCTTGAAAATGTTTCATGTGCAGTTAAAAAATTGTGTATGCAGCAGTTTTAGGGTAGAGTATTCTGTATATCTCTGTTAGGCCTTTCTGGTCTAGGTCTGTTAGGTCTATCTGGTCTTTATTATTTGTTTAGTTGACCTGTCCATTGTTATAAGTGGAGATTGAGGTCCTCTAGTGTTGTGTTGTTGTCAATATCTCTCTTAAGTTCTACAATTGTCTTATTTATCTGTGTTCAGTGCATATATGTATATGTGTGTGTGTGTGTGTGTGTATGAGAGAGAGAGTTATTTCTTCTTGTATTAGTCCCTTAATAATAAATATAATGTCCTTCTCTAGCTGTTAGTACCTTTCTTAATTGGAAGTCAATTTCATCAGCTATCAGTATAGCTGTTCCTGTTTTTTTTTTTGTTTTTTTGACTGCTATTTGCTTGTTAAACTGTCTTCCAACCTTTACCTATAAGTCTGTGCATCTTAGTAAGATGCATTTGTTAGGAAGGTGATTTTCTGTAAACAGCAGAAGGTAGGACTTGGTTTTAAAATCCATTATTCAGCCACTCTCATGTTTTGACTGGTGAGTTCAAGCCATTTATGTTTAAGTTGGTTATTGAGACAAAAGTGTTCACTGTCATTTTGTTATGTTTTTCTTTGTTGCTTTTTTATTTTGGTTTGCCTTGTCTTTTTTAATTTTTGAGGGCTTTCCATTATGGTTTGTTTAATTTTCATTTCCATTGTCTTATATGTTATTTCTATTATCCTTTGTTTGGGTGCTCTACTGAGGTTTGTATACAATAGGCAAGTGAGTGACCTGTTGAATGGTGTGTTCCCTGACTGATTCTGATGGGCCATATTGTTACTTTCATCTTCCTTGTCATTCTCCTTCTCCATGTTAATTGATTTAGGTGTCTGTTTGCCTCTGTCTTCATTTTTCTGCCACCTTATAATAACCCCTTTAGTATTTCCTGCTGCGTGGTTTGGTGTTGATAAGTTCTTTTTGTTTTTGCTTTTCACTGAAGCTCCTTATTCTTCCTTCTATCTTTGTTGTTATTCTTGCAGGATAAAGGATTCTAGGCTGGAAATCTTTTTCTTTACCTACTTTAAATATCTTTCCAGTACCATTGTGCTTGCAATGTTTCTGCTGAAAAGTTTGATTAGTGTTTCCCTATAGGTTACCCTTTTTCTTCATATTTTAATATTCAGTCCTTGTCATTGGCCTTCAATACTTTATTATTATGTGTCTTGGTGTATGTCTGTCTGGTATTATTTTGTTTGGAACTCCTTGGATCTCTTGGATCAAAATTTATATTTCATTTCCCAGTTGAGATTTTTCAGTGATTATTTTTTCAGTGATTATTTCAATGAGTTTTCTATGCCTTTCTCTTTCTCTTCTCCAAAGTACTGTTACATTTTTAAAAATTCTTCCCCCACCTCTACATTGTTCTATTTGTATGTTCTTCAAATTTATGTTTTCAGGCTCATCAGTTCTATTGCTTTCACCTGTCTGCTATTGAGGATTTTTACTGTATATTTTTGTATAAGCCATAATATTTCCTTGCTTCATTATTTCTAATTGTAGCTGCCACATATTTTCCTTATCTTTGTTCTGTTATTTTATAGCCTACATATTTTATTTTTCAGTTCATTAGCACTGCCAGTGAAATGGGTGGAGAGGGCCACAAAAGGGCAACAAGACAGGAGGCCGGATGGAAGGATGGAATGGCCACCCACCTGCCCAGGCTCTGAGACCAAAGTGCCTCCAAAAAGCCTCCAAAGGCCAAAAGGCCAAAAACCAAAACCAAGAGCTATAGCCTAACAAAAGACAGTGCCCGCTAAGAGGACAGGTCACTGTGCATTCTCACCCTCGAGCACAATTGCAAGAGACCTTTAGACTTCAGGAATGACAACCTGCAGTTTATTTTACAAACAGGGGAAACAAAGAGCTTACCATATCCACAAGTGGCGCCTATCTCATCCAGGTAGCATTGTTACGGAGTAGCCCCAATATAATAAACGGGTTGCCTGGCTGTGGGTCCTCACCTGAGTGCTTAAAAGGGACTTATTAATACTCCACTACAGGCACACACAAAAAGTTAATAAAAGGTTTATTTACAAGGGAAAGGGAATTGAGGAAATGTACAACTCAGGAAGATAACAGGGAAATAAAGTCTTTAATGCATCCTACCCTATCCACCGAGCTGGAAACCCAAAAGCACCTCAGAGCTGGTAGGGCGCTGCGAGCTGGCGGAGAAACAAAAAGGAAATCCCCCACAGCCCACGTGTCTGGTTTTTATACCAAACCTGGCTGCTTAATCCCACCCTCGGGTTCCAGCAACCTTCCCTTTGGTGGTGATGGGATTTGTAGTTCCCAGTGTCTTTTAGCTTTGGTCTGGAGTGGGGGTGGAGTCCACAAAGCCTGTATGTAATTAGCTTTAGGACATCCTTTTCCCCCTAACAGCATCAGCCATGGTCGCCACTGGTCACCAGGAGTGCTGGACAGCACTAGCCAGTAGTGATGGCCACTACTGGTCCCACAGCAGTGGTGTCAGAGAAACCAGTGTTAACAGCTCTTTGTGAGTTGTCAGGTTATACCAGCAACAAACAGCTCTTTGAGGCACCAGGCCCAGGGCCTTTGGTGCTCCTTTCAGGCAATGTTAGAGACAGGACTGAGGCCCAGTCTGTGACAGAATCCTTCTGTTCCTCTTCCCTCCTCGGAGGTTGGCTTCTTCAGGGGCTGGCTTTATCGTCTCTGGGCTGTTGTTATCTCTCTCTCTCCTGAGGATGGTGTCGTTTCTCTCCTTCTCTGGGGGCTGGTGTCATTTTCCTTCAGCTCCCTCCAACCCTGGCTTATATCTTCTTTCAGGGTGCCCTGCCCACAAGGCTGGGGTTTTTTTTTTTTTTTCTTTTTTTTTTTTTGGTGGGACTCTCTCTGGCAGCCGGGGAACAAACCGGCGCTGCAGAGGCTGCAGGCAGCCTCGCAGCCCAGTGCTCAGCCACTGTGCCACCAGGGGAGGCCCCCTGCCCACAAGTCTGATTGGAGCAATTTTCAGTCCTGTGGCTGATTGGACCATTTACCAATCAGCCCATAGCAACTGTTCCATTCCACAACCGGGAAGTGTGCTTTACATAAAAGGACCCTGAGGAGCAACTGCCACAACTTACTTGTGGTGAGAGTCTGGGTCCTGGTAACAAAAGTCTGATTGGATCATTTAGCACCAGTCAGCTCATAACTCACATCTGACTGGTCCATTCCACGATCCAGGAAGTACACTGTTACATAAAACATCGCTGAGGAGCAACTGCCACAACAGACTTGTGGTGGAGCAGCAGGTTAAAAACACGACTGCCCCTGCTGGTTCCCACTGCTGAGACAGCTGGGTTCCAGTAACACCAGTATTATTGCCCTGAATTCCCCTTCTGTCATGCTCTGCAACTCCACTGAGTGGGACTCTGTAGGGTTTTTGCTCTTGCATGTGTGATATGCTCTTTTATCACTTTATTTCAAATTTTTTATTAATTTTAATAAGGATAGATTTTCAACTGTTGTCTTTGCACTCATTGGAATAATCAGGGTACTTATACCTGTGAGGGATAGTAGGTATAACAGAGGACCAGGGTAGTGGGCACCAAAGGATTACTTTTAGTAGACTCAGGAATTTAGACTTCTTACTTTGGGTGCCAGCATTGTGTAGTGGGAATCCCCCTTCTCCAGGCTAGCTTTGGATCTCAGTGTCTCTTGGAGTCTCATGTCCAATTCCACTATAGTTTGTTTTTGTGTATTAGATTTAGCAATGTGCATGGAGTATTATTGATAAGGGTTAACAGGTTGTGAGTTGTTTTCTTTTACTCCCCAACAGAAACTCATGACCAGGGATTTCCACCCACTGTTGGTAGATGATTGAGCTCTAGTTTGTTGAAGCATGTCTTTGTGTGGGCTGGCAGGTATTCTGGGTATATCATCCTGTGTTTCAAATAATAGCATTTTCTAAAGGGAAGTCCAGGAGTGCTTACTGATTCAAGCTGTAGTTGTTCTGTGTTTAGAGCCTCAGTTTCAATTCAGTAGTCCTTGCTCTGTGCTCCTACCTCAGCAGCTCTCTAGCAGTGCACTCTCTATTCTGGGTAAGGGCTCATGCATCCCCTGTTGTTAGTGTGCCCCCAAATCAATAGCTTTAGGGTGCTCTGATCATATCCTCTATCTGGAAACTGGAATACACAGAAAGAAGGTAGAAATTGGAAACAGCCATGACAGGAAGGAACAGAGATGATGATAAGCAGAGTAGGGATTAGCAGATTGGTAACTGAGCTGCTAGAGCATCTTTGAATCCCAAATGACCTTCCGGTGTTGAATTCATTTCTTTGTTTCAGCTGAATGGTTCTTGGGTTTCTGTATAGGCTGATTATATGTTGTAAATGCCTACCTTTCATTTCTAAATGAAAGTTATAGTCAACCTCTGTTATGTGGGCTCAACCTGAATGATAGTCTACTCTTTAAAAAAAAAATATCTAGTAATGTCAGTTGACAACGCTGTACATATTTTAGGGGAATATTTTCACACTTCCTCAGTTATATTTCACCACACTCCCCACTGAAGCACCCATAGTCCTTTACAATAGACCATTACGCCTACTCCTCCCTTTGTTCCCATCCTCCCTCCTGCTCTAGTAAACTCATTTCTGCAGTTATATTTCTAGGGTTTGTTTTAGTTTAGTTTTATCATTTTCTTTGTCTTATTTCTCTATATTCCACATGTGAGTGAAATCATCTGGGATTTATCTTTCTCCTTCTGACTTACATCACTTAGCACAATCGCCTCCAGTCCAGCATGTTGTCAAAAATGGTAAAAGAGCATCATTTTTATAGTTGAGTAGTATTCCAATGTGTATATATACTATATGTTCTTAATCTGCTCATATATGCTCTGTCATCAGACACTTAGTTTGTTTCATTACTTGGCTGTTGCAAACAGTGCTTCAGTGACCATAGGAGTGCATATATCCCTTTGAACTAGTGATTTTGTATTCTTTGGAAGATTTCCAGGAGTGGAATTGCTGGATCATATGGTGTATAAATATAGATATGTATATATGTATATATATATATATATGCATATGTGTATACACATGTATATATTTAATATTTTGAAGAACTTCCATTAGTGTTTTCCTTAGGGGATACACCAGTGTGCATTCCCACAAGTTGTGTCTAAGTGTTCTTTTTCTCCTACTATTTATAATTTCCAATTGAATACTCAAGTATTTCTTCAAATTCTCAGCTATCTATTATTCAAATACTGCTTCTTTGCCTCTATTTTCTTATGATGACACACCTACAAGCATTTTTTGATTCCTTTTAATTTATTCTCCATGTAGCTGACATTGTTTTTTATCTTTTCACTCTATGCTGGTCTTAGTGTAAATTCATAAGCATTATTTTCCAAGTTACTAATTTTCTCTTTGACTCCATGAATTCTTGATACAACTCCAAAATCCCAAGAATTCTATTTTATCTAATGGCCCAAAATTCAAAAATTCAATAATGATACATAGCAGTGTGTCACTCAATAGTCCACTTCTGCATTCTTGCTTTTATTTTTTCTCTTGTCTAGAATGCATGGTACCATTTTCTTTCAAAGTCAGGAGAAATATATACATATATATGTACTTATACATAAAATGTATAAGTATACATATGTGTAAACACATTTATATAGATACATATTCATCTCTTCACATTTAAATTAAATGTAGCTTACATAAACTGTGTTCTTCATCTTGCTTTTTTCAGCTGAAAATATATCTTGGGCATCTTTCTGACTCACTTTGAGATGATGCTCATTATTTCCCAGCTGCATAATGTTTCATTGCATGAATGTGCCATAACCTGTTTCACTTGTCTCACACTGAGAAACATTTTTATATTGGAAACAATGTACAATGAAAGTGTTCTTAAGTCACTCTGCATGTGTGAGCACAACTATAGGGCTTATAGTCAGAGGAACAGCAGCTGGATCCTTTCCTGTGTCTTTGTAATTGCCTCTCCAGAGATGCTACCAATTCAGTTTCTACTGTGAATTTATGAGAACCATTTTTGCTACTTCTTACCAACTCACCAACACAGTGTGTTAATCAAACATTTTGTCTTTCCATTTGGATATATTTTTAAAAATTGTATTTTCAGATGCCTATCTATTGATTCTGCTGATTGAGTTTGAGATTTTTTCCTTTTACAAGGCTGAGACACATTGTTTCTGCTTCATTCACTCTGTTTTTGTTTCTTTTGCTTGAAAAAAATGTAATCGCTATCACATTTTTATGTATGTATATACTTCTTTAAGAATATAATTATTTTGGGCCTCCCCTGATGGCGCAGCAGTTGAGCGCTGGGCTGCGAAGCTGCCCACAGCCTCTGCAGCGCCAGTTCTCACCCTCCCGCGCTTCTGACTGTGCTCATTGCTTGTATAAATAAATAAATCTTTTTAAAAAAGAATATAATTATTTTAAAACCCTTTTCAAGTTAGTGGATTAAAAATAAAGTCCACCTGGAGACAAGAGGTTATTCATTTCCTTATGAGTCAGTCTTCACTATGTTCCCTTTCCGCCAATGGTCTAGGGTTTTGGGTAGCAGGCTGATTTTGAGTGGGTTGTTTCCTACTTTAATTCCCATCCCTGATCCTCCATGATTACTGTTCCATGACTCTCAGAACTTGTTAATTTTTTTATACTTCATTTTCTCTATTGTTGTCATAAATATGTAATGAGGAGGTACTTGATAGTACAATTCCAAATGCCATCTTTATCAAAATACCCAAACATATTTGAAAAGCAATTGTTGTGACCTGGACCACTTAGCCTCCTACCTGACTGGGTTTCTTTTCTTCTAATTGGCCCAGATGGATATTCTAAGTGAACGCCATCTATATTCATGTTTCTCTTCCCTAGTTCTGTGTGGCTGAACTCTTGGAGATCCTATCTGAGTAGGATCTTCCCAAGCCTAATATAAGCTTTTCAAAACTGAGCCAAGAATAAGACTGTGTCATCCTAAATTTATAAAAGATGGGAGGAAGTAAAGTCAGTAATGGTAATTTCACACACACACACACACACACACACACACAGGAGAAATATGTCGTCATTACCAAAAGTTAGGGAGCATGCAGCCATAGGCAGGAATGTGGGAGTTATTGCATGTAAAGGGGTTGGAGGAGCTGACAGAATGAATGCAATGGAATGCAAGGCTGGTGTCTACAGACAAAAGCCTACAGCACTCCAAAATATACCAGGAAGACAAGGTGCAGCAAGGCAAGCTGAGAAAATGAGGCCAGGAGTTAGAAGGAAAACAGGACAGTACAAAGTCTTAAAGGCAAATAGAGGGTTTTGGATGTAGGTTATGCTGGACTGTTTATTGGGCCATATTTAAGTCTCAGTGAATAACATTTTCAATCCTGTGAGAGTTATGGATGTTGTCTGGAAAGTCCTCATCGTTGAGAGATGAACAATCTAAATGTCATCTTCTGAAATTGACAGTTTTGCTTGAAATCTTAAACATAATGCAAAGACTCTGCCATAGTTTATATGGGCTGCTATAACACTGCATCAGAAAATGAGTGGCTTATAAATGTCAGAAATTTATTTCTCACAGTTCTGGAGATTGGAGGTCCAAGACTAGGGTGCCAACAGTTCTGTCATCTGCCGACAGTCTTCTTGGTACAGCAATGATGTCTTATAAACATTTGTTTTTTATAAAGCACAAATTCCATTATCAGACCTCTGCCCTCATGATCTGATCACTTCCCAAAGTCTCCACCTCCAAATACCATCACTTTGGGGATTAGGTTTCAACATATAAATTTAGGGGACATCTGCACACCACCCCTAGCCTCCACAAATTCATGTCCTTATATGAAAAATGCATTAATTCCATTCAAATAGTCCCAAATGTCTTAACTTATTCCAGCATCAACTCTGAAGTCTTGTTCAAAATCTCATCTAAATATCTTCTAAATCAGATATGGGTACAATTAACCTTGGTGCAAACTGCCCTCCAACCATGAACCTGTGAAACTAAGTAAGGAGCATGCATCCAGCACACAATGGTGGGACCTGTGTAAGATAGACATTTCCATTTAAGGGAAGAAATATGAAAAAATAATGACAGAAAATTCCCAAACCTGACAGGGTGACAGGGCTTTAGGATACACTATCCCAAAACATGGCACCTTGGCAAATTGAGTATCTTATGCTGAAGGAAATTTTTTTAATGGTAGAAGCTATAAGGACATTCTAACCTCCCTAAGTTGTCCTTCTTGAAATAGGTCATAAAACTCTTAGGATGTATTTGCCTTTCCTACACCAGAAAGAGGGAAGGCATTCATGTCACCAGAGGTGGCAAATTTGGACCAAGGAATCTGTACAAATAAACTTTGTTAAGCTACCCTTAAATTCCTAGTTACTTCTTCACAATTGGCTACTACTAGCCTAAATCCCTTTATCTTTTCTACTCTTCAAAAATTCATTATTTCTTTCTATAAAAGGTATATAAAAGTATAAAACTTCTGTGAAATTTCCGAATTTTTAAGTTATGTCAACTTTTTGCTTAACAATTACATGACTTAATTACAATTAAGTCGTTCTCTCATCTTTTTATTGTAAGTAGTTACAAGAGCCACCTTGCATCTTCAACACTTTGCTTGGACAGAGTTTCAGCTAAATAGTCAATGTCATCGCTTGGCTAGCTCTATGTTCCATAAAGTACTAAAGCACACACACAATGCAGGAGGTTCTATGCCACTTTGTAGCAAGGCCACCTTTCCTAGATTCTTATCTGATCTGGACTTTGCAAATACTTTCGATTTTTTCTAAGGATTGATCACAGTTTATTATAACTCAAATTATGATTCCAACTGGCAAGGAAGGTTGTCCTCTTGGGTAAGTTCTTCACTCTTCTACTAACACAATTCAGAAATAGAAAAAGATACTCTTTAGTCACAACAGCTCCAGTTTCTAAGATCAGCTATTTTTTAAAGCAACCTTCTTTTGACCACCAGCTTCCTAGACACATACAAAAGAAAACATCCCCATAATTCTTGGTGACAGCCTAAGTGTCTCTACATGAAGTGAAACAAACATTAGAGGATGATTACTACCTGACTGGGTCAGCTGAGGACTTGAAAATTCATCACAATATTATATTAGAGCTGGATAAACCACAGTTAAGGTTAATGCCTGTCACAAGTAACTTCTTGTCATCCAATTTCTTTTTTAACTGTCTCCTGCTAGATTTCTAAGGTTTTACTTGTGGAATGAAGGAAGCATCTGTTTAGCTTAAGTTGCCAAGTGACCACAATTGAAAAATCGAAAGTGCTGATTTTTTTTTTTTTTTTCCAACCAGCTAAAAACAAAGTCTTGTGCATTGACTTCTCTGATTGTTCTCAGTAGCAGTTTGCCTCTGTCTGACTCACACTGGGCTGCACTGGGTTAGTCTCCATTCTTTGGCCAGGGTAGCGTGAGCTTTTTGGGTAACAAAATTGTCATCGTGTTGTGTGTGACCTGGCAAATAGGACACACAGTCTCCATTCTGTGGGCATGATTCACGACATAACCACAGTATTTCGTGTAGGTCCCACATCCAGGCAGGCTGAAAATTCAGATGAAAGGCAAGTGCTTCAACGTTGAACACAATTCCATAGAAACATGGCCAAAAAAGCTCTTAAAAAGTGGTTCTAGGGCCTCCCCGGTGGCGCAGCAGTTGAGTGCTGGGCTGCGAAGCTGCCCGCAGCCTCTGCAGCGCCAGTTCGATCCCCAGTCGGCCAGCGAGGGTCCCACATGGTGCGCAGATCTCTCCTGCCATGCCCGTTGCTCCCCTCAGCAGTGTGTTTTGTCAGTCTGTCTGTTCTGTTCCCCTCTCTGACTCTGGTGAATTCTCTCACCGGCCGGCAATTCTGACTGTACCCAGTGCTTGTATAAATAAATAAATAAAAATCTTAAAAAAAAAAAAAGTGGTTCTAAACTTTGCAAAACAGAACTATTTCTGCAAAACACAGCACGGGAAAGGAAAGGACGTTTACTATTTGGCAGAAATTGCTATTTGTTAAATTCTCCCAGGTACTTACTCATCTTTTTTTTTTTTAATTTATACAATAGCTGGGGTACAGGCCAGAGGCGCAGGAGGGTGAGCAGATTCACCAGAGCCGGGAACAAAACAGGCAGGCTGATGAAATACACTGCTGAGGGGAGCAGCAGGCGAGACAGGAGAGGTCAGCCACGCCATGTGGGCATCTCCCTGGCAGGCGGGGATCGAACCTGCGCTGCAGAGGCTGCGGGCAGCTTCACAGCGCGGCGCTCAACCCGCTGCGCCACCAGGAAGGCCCTCGTTCTCTTTTTTTAAACCGCAACTCTCCGCCTACTTTTTCTGGACAGCTTTGCGAAAACTAGTACGCGAGAGAAGCGGCAGCACCAGCGCGCGCACGCCCCGCCCCGCCCCGCCCCGCCGCGCCCCGCCCCGCCGCGCCCCGCCCCGCCGCGCCCCGCCGCGCCCCGCCGGCAACTAGGCCACCGCCCCGCGCCCACTTCCCGGCGACGCCAGAAGCCGCGCCGCCCCGCCCTGTCCCCGCCCCCTTCCGCGGTCCCGCCCCAGCCCGGCCCCGGGCGGTTGACTGCCGCCCGCGCTCCGCCCCCGACTTTGATTGGTCGGCTGGGTTCCCCGCCGCGGCCGCCGGTTGGCCACCTAGTCGTTGCCCGGGAGACGCGGGTGGTGTTGTGGTTCCTTGCGGCTCTGGGAGTTTAGCATTGGCCCCCTGCGCGCCGGCCCGCCGGGCACCGACTCTCCTCAGGTGCGGCGGGCGGCAACCACGGAGACCCTCAGCGAGCGGGTGAGTGGGGCGGGTGTGGGTGGAAAGTCAGGGCGGGAGAAGGGGCTGCTTTTATCCAGGGACCAGGGCGGGACCTCGGAATCTGCTATGCTCCCAATGTGCATGTGCCCCTGCTGTGTATCCTCGTGGATGTGCCCCTGCTGTCAGTCTGGCATGGATGTGGCCCATGCATGTGTCCCTGCTGTATACCAGCGTGCGTGTGCCCGTGCTGTGTACGGGGCGTGGATGTATCAACTCTGTATACCTGAGTGATTTGCATGGCTTTTCGGAATGGTGAGATGCCTGCGTACATGTCAGGTGGAGGCGGACAGAGCCGGCTCCGACGTGGCTTCTGTGGCACAGCCCCTGCAGCTTCCCCAGCTCAACAGTGAACACTTAGTCCGACGTGTCTCCCAGGCATGAGGAACACCGGCAAGGAACAGCAAGGAGCCACGAACCGCTATGCTCCCTGCGGTGAGTGACCTGTGGAAAGGAGGCGTCCATCTCCTCTGCTCCTGGGTGGGGTCAGACCCCAGCATCCGGCGTGTGTGCCCGGGGTGGGGGGTGATGGAGGTGGTGGGCTGGATAGACTAACATTCTCAAAGATAGCCTCAAAGGAAGCTTCACACTGCTGTTATGCCCCAGTATCAAAGCAAGACTTAAAGGGAAATGGTGGTGGTGGTGGTGGGAGAGACTAGACTTGTTTTTCATTTTCAATAAAAGAATACCTGGCTACCCAACTGTTCCCTCAGTTGTTAAAACAATGGAATCACTCCGAATTTTCCTCAGTATTTTAACCCTATGTAACTCATGTGTCTATTTTCCTGAATGTCTACTTGTGCACATTCATTTTTAGCTGCATTGTGATGTTTTTACCTGCGAATTTATTGCTCCTTAATTTAGATCCCAACCAAGTTAACGACATCTCCCCCTTTAAGTGGCTGGACACAGGGAACAAGTTGGAGAAGGTGTATGTTGCAATGGGGCTTCTCCTTTACTGGGCCTTGAAGTTGTGGAGAAGGGAATGAAGAAGCCTTGGATGCTGTGGTCTGTTTTGCCTTTGGTTTTTATTCTTACCATCTTGTGAAGGGCTAGAGAAGGAGTGGAGACATAAGGGTGGGCATCCTCTTGAAAAGGAAATGGGACTTGGCAGGCACACAGTCACTGCCCGTATCAGCTCAGACTGGAGCAGAGTGAGGCCTTACACATGTTCTAAATGGGCTTCTAGCCCAGAGCTCTGACTGTGACTACTGTTGGTGCTGACACATGGCCAAGCTGGAAACTGGTGTTTGGGGGTGTGAGGTAGGGAGGGGTGGACCTCAAGAGAGAGAGACCTGATGGTTCCTCCTCCAGAGGCGCTCTCAGAGTTTCTAAGGTCTTGCCTTCCTCTCCCCTCCATCCCTGTACCCTCTACCCCTCAACACTAAGAACTAAGGGATGGTGGTGCCTGGTACTATTCTAAGCACTTTAATACACTAACATTTACCCTCAAAACAACTCAGTAAGGAATTATTAACACAGTTTATCCATGACGAAATGGAGGCACAGTTTTAGGAAGATTGGACAACTGATAGCTGGCTTCTCTGCCTAGGCTTTTTTACCCCAAAGTAGGAGCCGCTATGGTTTGTAGACATATAACACTGCCTGTGACTTCTAGACCGAGAGCTTCTCAGATCTTTCTTTGGTCTCAGAATTTCTTTCAGCCTGCTTCCTGGTGGATAAAATAAGGGCACATATATCCTGCCCTTGAGAAGGCAAGGAGGCTACATAAAGTCTCCTACATGATGGTACATGATCTGGTGCTATACAGTGATTACATACCAATGCTCTTTAAGTGATTAAAAACTACAAAACATACCTTGTTTCATTAACTCCATGCGTGGGGGGGTGGTGGTGGTGGTGTTGGGGACGACTGGTGGTTCTTAGTGATATGGGCCCTTGAGCTCTGAGCAACTTTGCATACAGTTATAATGGCCCCCAGTTTAGAGCTCAGTGCCTGCCCAAAGCTTCTAGTAATGAGGACAAAGTAGAAGGTAGATTGTTCTCTGTGGATTAATTAGTAATCAAAACACAGAGAGGAAGATTAAAGTGAGAATCAAATGCATTCCCTCTAAAAGAGAAAATATTTTAGCTGGATTACAAAGCTCTTAAACTCCAGTTCTTAATTCTTTAATTGAGTCTGTGAGTTCTACATAGTCCTTTAAGCCTTTCTTAATGTTCTTTTTTCTTTTCAAGCTGTAATATTAATTCAGCTAATTACTGTAATTTAGCTATTTATAAGATTTTTCATGATTGATAAATGTCATTAATTGTTATGCAGTGAACACACTTTCTGTCCCAAGTAAAATTGGGATGTCTAAACTTTTGCCTTTGGAGAATGATTACTTCATGTTTATGGAATTCTTGTGTGTCTACATAAATTGATCTATTAAGACCATTTTCCTGTGCTGCTCCTATGTAAGGGTCCTCCAGTTCAAGGAAGAGTGGGAGAGGGAGGGAGAAGGGAAAAAGAGAGAGGGGGATAAGGAGATGGAGAGAATGGGGCAAGGTTTATTTGAAGAATTTGGTTCACAGAGTTGTAGAGGCTGGAAAGTCCAAAATTTGTAGGATAAGCGGTAGGCTGGAGTCCCAGGGGAGAGATTCCATGGTTCAGGTTTATGGGCAAAGTCTTTTGGAAGTTGAATTCTTTTCTCCTCTGGGGACCTCATGTCCTTGAACAGATTAGATGAGGCCCACACATTAGGAAGGGTGAGAAGCTTTATTTAAGTTTTACTGATTTAAATGTTAATCACTCCTTTATAAATACCATCAAAAGTAACTTGTAGAATGACATTTCACCAAATATTTGGCACAGAAGCCCAGCTGGGTTGCCATAAAACCCAGCTTAAGTCACTTGTGCTACATTGATGGTATTTTGTGTATTTTTATATTCTCTCTGGACTTTGTCTTCAATATTTTCAATCAGCTCTGGTATTTTTCTTTGATTTGGGCATGGGGTTAATCAATTTCTGATTCAAAGTGTCACCTAAAACAGCAGTAGGCCCAGTGTCCCAACTGCAGGTCCCTGGGTTGTGCCAGCTCCTGTTGCTCTTAAAGGAAGTTTCAGGAGAGGACACAAGGCAGCCTGCAGGGCACTCTTCTGGGTGCTCACCACTCCCTTGCCTGCTTGAGGGGCCTCACAGCTTTGCCAAGTCCAGTTTGGATTGCCTGTCCGTGGCTCCTTTCTGTGGGACTCAAATCACCGTGAGGAGGAAGGACAGACAGCAGCTTCCCTTCAGTTTCTTCTCCTTTGTCCTGTTGCACACAGTCTTCTCTTCATAAAACCAGTCCTCTAGAAATCACATACTCTTACTATGCTGCTTTTTTGTGGGACTCAATTTGATGTTTTCAAGGGATTGAGCCATCTCATGAATGTGTGTCTAGATGATTTCCCATAACAGCTGGTTGCCCCGGCAAAAGTTGTCTCAATAACCCTCTAGAGCTCAGGTCGCCTTTCATTACAACTTCTCGTGATGTCCCAGGTCGGCCTTACACATAAACAGAAATGGAAAGTTTGTGTGCAGAGTCCTCTGGATTTGAGAGGCGGTTTGGCCTGAATGTTGGACACTGGGTGTTAGGACAAGGGGGGAGAGTAGTGGCTTCAGATAACAAGTGTTCACTAGGGGATGCTTTCCTGGCAGCACCCAGTCCTGCCTCTTCCTGCTCTTTATCAAACTCGCACATGTGTTCAATCAGGCTGCTATTTCTGTGACAATGTATATCTTAGTGTTTCTAGTGCAGTGTGTTGACCACCTTTTGGCCAACGTTTGGCCGCATGTTCCATAGACTTTGTCCATGACGTTTTAAGTGATTTGGGAATTTTCAGGGACGTGTATTCTCCAACATATCTAGAAATGCTGGCTAGTCCCAGTTTTGTGGACGATCAAAAAAAAAGAGAGAGAGAGTATGTCTGTGACACATAAAAGAGGGGATTTGGATATTCCACTGTGAAGCAAAAAGTGTGATGGAAGAGGTTCCATTCTCATTGTTTTGGAACAAAGTTGTGACCATAGCAAAAAAAAAAAAAAAAAAAAAAAAAAACAAACATAAGGACCTCATGTAAGGTGCTTTTCCTTCTCCTGGGATCAATGGCTGTGTGCTGGAGAGTTTAAGACTCTTAATTCCAGTGTAGACAGTGTGAGACCACATCACAATTGTCCTATGCCAATATCCTATAATGGTTGCTCCCTTGCTAATACCCCATGGTAGTTACTCTTGTGCTACTGTCCTGTGGAGGAGGATACTCACCCTCCCTGGCATAAACATCTTCCAGACAGTGAATCAAACTTACCTGAATTACTCATGGAGCAACTCACCCCCCTTGGCCTCCTCTTCCCTAGACTGGTATTACCACCTTCCGGTGAAGCGGTCTGAGAAGGTAGACGCCCCACCAGCATCCCAGATCCCAGGTCTCAGCCAACTGAGAGACACACCCAATGGGAACCCATTTGGGACACGGAGGTACTGGATCAAAGAAACAGACTCAGAATATGTGAAGCTGGCAAAGCAAGGTGGCCGGCCTGGTAAGTATGCCCTCTTCATCCAGGGTCTCCACTGTGGGGAGGAATGCTACTCTTCACGTCCTCCATATAAAATACTGCACAAGCCATGAGTTTTGCCCAAGGCCTTTGAAAATTTAAAACATTGACAATGGGGGATACAGTCTTCAGGGATATACTGCTTTCGATGAGAAGTTATGTTGAATAGACTTTGAATTTCACAGGATTTTCTTCAGAGTGACACCACCCCTTTTTATTTTCTAGTTAGTCTCAGGAAATTGTTCACCTCAGCGGAAAAGTTAGCTTGGCACTTTAAGGCCTTTCTTGGGAGGACCTTTGTATTACTAATTTGTGAAACATTGTTTCCTATAATTATTTTCTCCTGGCCTCTGTCCTGGTATTAATATATCTTAAATAATGAAGGTCATAGATGGATTTCAATGGGATGTTGGTGTCATTACACTTGTAACCATGATTGAATTGAGAAAGTCTTACTTGGTTCTGCAGATGGAAATCACTGATCCGAGGTTAAGGCATAGCTGGCTGTTGTCATCATTGGCACTGAGAGAGTCTGCCTTTTCTGCCTGCCTTTACCACTAAGGAGTATGTCAGGGGAATGGGTGGCAAAATGGCAATGTGTGGGCTTGAATGTTAGAAAGCCCAAGCCAGGACCTAGACATATTTCATATTCACCTCTACTCCCTTACCATTGTTTCAAAGATATTAGTGGGACAGCTGGCAAAATCTGAATAAGGTTTGTAAATTAGATAAAAGGATCACCTCAATGCTATTTGTGCTAATTTCCTGATCTTAATCATTGTGTTGTGATTATGTCATAACTGCTTTGGAAACCCGCTGGAGTATATAAAGGAGTTAAGGGGTGTCATGCCTGCAGCATGCTCTCAAATTCAAACAAAGTGGTGACAGTGATAGTACTGATGGATGAGAGAGTGAGAAAGAGAATGATAAGGCAAGTATGATGAAATGAAATGTTAGTAGTTGGGGAATCTAGGTGAAGAGTGTAGGGGATTCATACTATTCTGGCAACTTTCCTCTGACTCTGAAATATTTAAAAATAAAAAGTTCACAACTTCTTGCTGATTGCAAGAAGTCAGTCAGTGTTGCCTGTCACCACTGCTGTTATTATCATCACTTTGCTGTAGTTATTATCATGCGAAACCAGTCACTCCCTTCTATGACAAAGCCCTTGGAACCGACAAGGGCGGGAAGAGGAAAGCCAGAGAGCAAGTGGCAGACGGGGAAGGCAGAACCTGGTGATCTGTCCCTCTTGTGTGATTCCACCCTGGGGTGGGGAGGGGCACTGATTAACATCCCCACCCTGTGATTTAGAGAGGCATGTGGCCTACTTCCCACTGGAAAAACAGAGTGTCCAGTTCCTTTCAGAAATGCTTTGGGGGAGGGATCAGGGACAGGCAGACTATCTCCAGATACCTGGACAGGGTGGGAGCAGCTGAGGTGCAATCAGCAAGCTGTCCCAGGAGACCTGAGGAGTTTTGACCCTTCCCTGCAGAGTCTACCTGGTAGGAGCCCCACCTAGAAATGGTGGGTGCACAGATGCTGCTTCAGGACCAGGACAGAATAGGGGGATGTCCAAGGGATGTTAATGCTGAGCATCAAGCAGAGGTTCATCTTAGTATAAATACAAGAGGTAAGAACAAATGTCCTGTGGCCCCTGGACTCAGAGGCCACCCAAAGGGCAGTCAGAGTCACAAGCCCCTGCCTGTTAGTACATGCCCTACCCAGGGGGTGGGGAGCACTCATGGCTGCTCTTTTTGGCTTTGAGATCTGTTGAAGCATTTTGCTGCCGGGACCAGGAAGGGCTCCCCAGTTGCCTACTCCCTGCCAGATTGGTACATCCACCACAGCAAGCCGCCCACAGCCAACCAGCGACAGTGAGTATCCAGTAGCACCAAGTTGTTCATCTTTATAGGAAGAAAATCTCCATTTGAATTTTAAATACACATTTGTCTAATGTTGATAGCGCTGGTGTGACATCATAGCTCCAAGTAGACCTGCAACAGCCAGCTCTTGGGGCACATCGCAAGATGTTAGAGTGCCAGACCTCTGAAAGTCTCCACATGTATTCCACCCTCTAGTTGTAGATATTGGGACTGTTTATGGGAACATAGCTTTGAGTTTTGTTCTCTTTACCAAGGGCCTGGTTACTCTACCTCCTTCAACAACAGCCTGTCCCACAGCTTTCTGCTCATTGAGAAAAAGTAGATATACAGTGAGAAATATAGGGAATGTTATATTTTTATGATGATTGCAGAGTTATAGGTAGTTGCTCTCCACCATAATATTTGAAACATCCAGGAAATTCCTGTGTCTGGGTTTGTAAACTATAGCTTCCAAACCACTGTTCTTGGACTGAGAAGTGAAAAATCACTTGGTCCACTTTCCCAGTTTGGCTAGGGGAGCAGGACAGACTGCTGATTCCACACTGTTCCCCAGGAAGGTTCTCCATTGCTCACAACACAGCCAGTGTTCAGGAGTCTTCTTCCCCTGTTCTTTAAAACTGAGATTGCGGGCTAACACAGCTCACCTCTGACCTTAGCAGCAGCAGGAGAGAAAGGAAATTGGTAGCAGGAGAAAGGGCAGGAAGATAGACAGGAGGCTTGGGCACTTGCAAGACTCTGGGAGGAAAGTTCCACTGGGTTTTTGGGGGACTGGGTTTTCCATCTCAGTCCTAGAGCCCATCCATTGGGGTTGACACATGCCTAGATGCCCTGTGCCTACTGGATGCCACAGGTTTCCAGCACCTGAGCTCTAAGGAGGGCCTGCCCCAGTAGGTCCTTCTGGGCACACCCTCCTCCCAGCCCAGCCCCTGGACAGTTCCTCCTCCTTTCTGTTTTACTTCCCTCTGTCCTGGGACCCATCAGGAGGCTCTGTAACCTTTTCAACTCTCCAAACCTCTTGGGGTGGCTGCTTTCTGGGCTCTGTTGGACATTTGGAGGGTGTGGGCATGGATAGTCCAAGAGTGAGCTTTACTTCATTGAAATTCTGGGACCCAAGGAGCTGAAACTGGCATTGCCTTGTGTTTTCTTAAATTGCACCCTCCTTTGTTATTTTCAGCATCCCCTTTGGTCTCTGGGGTATTTTCCTTGCCAGTGAAGAATTGGAGAAATGAGAAATGAGAGGGGAATCTATTCTAAGAGACTAAGATGTTATAATAGTTTATAACATAATTTATCTGCTTTAATCATTGATAGTTGAATAGTTTTCATTCACTGATGTTAACCCTGTGAATTTGGATGTGGCCTCTTGGCCAAGGCCTTGGTCAAGGCCCTGGAGAAGGCCTGGTGTGCTCACACAGCAGGCCAAGGAGGGAAGGACTGGACTCTTCCAGCACTGCTGTTCCTGAAGTAGGAGTGGCAGGAGGAGGAAAGATGGTGCTTAAAAAGAGGCAGAGCTCAGGTTGGGCTGTCCTATCTATTTCTGCAGAGTCCCTGCTGTCTCCATGCCAGATTACATGGTTTATGAAGAGTTTAACCCCGATCAGGCCAATGGGAGCTATGAGTCCAAAAGAGGACCCTTTGACTTTGACATGAAGACAGTTTGGCAACGAGAAGCTGATGAACTGGAGGAGAAAAAAAAGGTGACCGAGCCGCGATAGGTGTCTGCTTTGCTTTGTCAACCCGGATTAAGGGGCGCAAGTGCCACCCGTGGTGGGTCTCATGTTGCCCATACCATTTGTACCTACTAAATATGGATCTCCTAAAAAGATAACATTATCTTTTTTCTTCTTTTTATGAATATCAGCTCCATGAAGTAAGATTAACTAAGTGTGTTTTAAGTAGTGAATGCTTGTCGAGGGCAGAACTGGCAAACCACTGCTCATCCAGCACACAGAGAAAGGGTGTTTTATATTTGTTCATTGTCTAGTTTCTGAATATCCCCATTTTATGTAAGTATTTAAGTGAAAACTTCGCTGGGATACTCTTTATTGAAAATGAAGGAAGAGAAAACTGCTGTTCGTGTGAGGCCCCAGTAGTATATTTGGGCACAGAGGAGCAACTGACTTTAATGTGGAAGCCTTTGTAGGGGGTTTATGTTTCAAAAGAGCACCTGGGAACACACAAGCTATCTCTAATTGTGGTTTCGAGGTTATGATATCTTGATTTGAAGGCCTTCTGATCATGAGGCCTGACCCCCACCCACAAGGGCTCCACATTGCCCTCCATGACTCTAGCTTCTTGATGTGAGGTCAGCCTTAGTTCTTGGGACATGGGGATTTGTGAGTGAAATGGTGACGTTCGTATTAAAATGAACTGTTTCCATAATGAGGGCACAACAAGAACAATCCTTACCCACAAGTGTGTTTCTTGGTGCATGTGCTGACTGATCCTTGAACTGTTAATGCTTGGCACCCAGATTTTGAATCCTCAGTGTCTTGATTTGAAGAGAAACCTGGGTGATTTACTTCAGGGTTGAACACCATGTGGAACGTCAGTTGTCTGCAAGGGGACTTTTCTTTTTTTTTTTTTTTTTGACATCCCAAAGTGCCAACTACGATTTTGACATTGGGTGATTTGCGTGGTCAGTGAACTGGACTACTTTAGAGATGTGGCCTGTTTCTTGGCAATATGTAAATGACAAAACCATCCAGTCATAAATGCAACCTTTGGATATTAACCATGGTTACTCTTTTAACACCTGGAAGAACCTGACCACGAAGTACTGTGCCACCCTAATCAAGTTGGGTTATTTACCAACCACTGACAAAAGCTGTGCTAAGGGCTAAATAAGGGGCAGGGAACAAGCCCAGGCCTGGGGAAGGAGGTGGGGTGAGAAAGGCCTGTGCTTAGACACAAATACTGTGATATTCAGTGAAAGGCATGTGTAGTGGCTGCCATCTAGTGGGGAGAGCATCCTGTTGGGTAGTACCCAGGATCACTGGAAGCTATTTCAGTCACCACTTCGGTATGCAGCTCAGCTAGAGCCTTTTGCACAGAATTTTCTTTCTTTTTTTTTTTTTTAATATATATTTTTTTTTAATAGAGGCATGCTTTATTTATTTATTTATTTGTTTGTTTGTTTGTTTTGTTTATACATGCACTGGGTACAGTCAGAAGCGCGGGAGGGTGAGAGAATTCACCAGAGCCAGAGCAGGGTGCAGAGCAGGCAGAAGGACCGAAGTACACTGCTGAGGGGAGCAGCGGGCGGCAGGAGAGGCCCGCGCGCCATGTGGGACCCTCCTCCAGTGGCCGGGGAGCAGCCGGGGATCGAACCAGCGCCGCAGAGGCTGCGGGCAGCTTCGCAACCCAGCGCTCAACCGCTGCGCCACCGGGGAGGCCCTTGCACAGAATTTTCTCCGTGTGTCTTCTAGGATCTCAGGGACAGCTAGAGCAAGAAGTTAAATGTGAAAACATGCCACAACATTTAGCTAGTATGTTGTACTGGAATTTGAAGAGCATCCTTCCCCAGCCACTCATGAGGGCCTGGCTGTCCCCCACCTTCTCCTCTCCCGGAAATTGAGCCTCAGGGAGTGGACCTTCACCAGCCAAGCTCTGGCCCCTCACATAACAGGGGCAGACACACAGGATGCTTAAGGCATGGTGGCTCTTTGATCACCAGCATCACCTACAGGATGATTGGGGTCAATCGTTTCCTCTTCTGAAGAGTCATCTTTCTGTAAATGCTTGTAGCACCTCCATGGGCTCTGTTCATTTGTTTTTATTTTTTTCCCATTGCATTTCTTTTACAATTTTTAATAATGTAATTTACACACATAGAGCACTATTCTAAAAATTGTCACTTTGTCACCACACATTCAGGTGCAAAGCAGTCCTCTCCCACAAATTTCCCAGTCTGCACATCAGCACTCCTCCCGTACCTGCAGGCAAGCCCTGGTCTGTTTCCAGTCTTTAGTTTAACTGTGTCCAGATGCCCACTTAGCAGAACTGTCTGCGTGCAGTCTTGTGTGCCTAGCCCCTCCTGTGTGACTAAGGCATCCACATATGGTAGATGTCTGTCTTAGCTCTGTATTGTGGAGTTTTCCATTGTAGGACTGTGATGCAGTTTATTTCTACATTCACCACTTGATGTACACTTGGCTTGGTCCCAGTTCTTGACGATTATCCATACACCCACCATCAATTTCCCATGCAGGTTTTGTGTGGACACCTTTGCATTTCACTTCACTTGAGTAAACACCCAGAAGTTGGATTGCTGGTTAAATGGTATGTGTATGCTTACCTCCACCCAAAGCTGCTGGGCTGTTTTCAGAGGGACAGCACCTTTTCAAACTCCCACCAATCTGCTGAGTTCTAGTTACTCCTCATCCTCTCCAACGATTGATCTTGTTGGGTATTCTAAGCTCTCAAAATGGATGCCTCCTCATTATGGTTTTAATTCGCATTTCCCCACCACACTTTTTAGGTGCTTTTTTTGTCATCCATAGACCTTCTGTTGGTGAAGCAAAGAAGTGGTGCTCTGGGATTTTTTCTTTTTTTTTTGCTCTTTTGCCTGTTTTGTAATTAAGTTCTCTTCCTATTAAGTTTTGAGACTCCTTTGTACATTCTGCATATAAACCCTTTCTTAGAGATGAGTTTTGCAAATACTTCCCAGCCTGTAATTGTCCTTTATATTTTCTTAGCAGTGAACAGAAGTTCTTAATTTTGATGATTCATCAATCATTTTATTAATGATTTTGCTTATGATAGTGTTTGTATAAAATCTTTGCTTAACCCAAGATCATGAAAGTTTCCTCCTATGTTTTTGTCTAAAGTTTTGATAGTTCTCCATTTCAAATTTAGCCCCTTGCCTGCAAGCCCCTCTTCCTGAAGTACTCCAGGAGCTGTATTCCTGGCCTTGTTCCCAGCAACATTCCCAACGTCCATCAGCAGCACGTATTTTCTATCACCCAAGTGTTCATTTACTGGTCCCCGACTCTACTTCTGAACATCTTCCTGCTGCCTCTGTTCAGTATCCCTTGTCTTTGGCCCAAGTCATCACAGAAGCTATTTGCCCAGATGCCTGCCCACTGTCTCCTCTGAGCGCACCTCCACTCTGCCTGAACATCTCCTCCTCCTCCCCACCTTTATACAATGTTCCCCCAGCAGCAGTGTCCTTTCCTGTATACACAGGACCCAGGTTAAATGCCACCCTCGCCCCTCCAAGGTACTCTTTGCTTCCTGTATTTCTTGGCCAGGATCAAGTTGTCTATACCAGCCCTTCACTGGCACACACTCAGCTGTGAGGATAGACAAGAGCAGGTCTCTCATCTTGGTGTCCTTTCCTTTTTGCTCTACCCTAGGTACTGCTTGGTGGTTCCAGGTAAAGGAATTCAAGATCTTCAGAGGTCCTCTCTGTGTCTCCACAAGGCTCTGCCCAAGCCCTGGGGCCGGGGGTGGGGTGGGGGGGGCTGTCCTTTGTCTGGGTGTGGGCACCAGCTTCCTCTCAAAGTCCCTTTAGAAATGGGTTCTCCCTGAGTATTTCCCACTGTTTCCATTGTTTTTCTTCTTGGGCAGATGACAACTTTCCTTGATGACAACAGCTGTTTTTAAATTACTAGTAGTCTCTTTTATACAATCATTGTTTCTAATGGGATTATTGTTGACTTATGTTTTATTGTGACTGTTTACCAGTAAAACAATGATCACACTGCAAATCTGGTCCTGTATGCTTTGTACATGTGCCACCATTTGTGAGCTTTCTTTGCTGCTAAATGCTAGTCATTTAATCAGGGTTTTGTGTGTTTCTTCCAACAGGTGAGGCTGCCAGCTATTAACTCAAAGAATCCAAGCAAAGTGGGGACCCCACTTGGCCCCAAAGACCCTACAGGAAGTCGACTCTCTTTTCCTCCCATGTAAGTGCATGGGCAGTGCCAAGTTCTCTGGAATGGTTTGGGGTCTAATTTTGGTCTTTCATCCAAGTGACAGCAGTAATAGTGACAACAACTACACTCTGTGCTAATGTCAGCCCAATGATATTTGCTTCCCAATACTATGTTTTGAGGATGTGAATTAGAGATATCATAGTTTCCCACAGCCTGGCCTTCAAAGCCCTGGTCCAGCCTTTTTACCCCACCACCTGGATCCCATTTTCTTCCTTCTTGTCCATGAGAATCTGCCCATTCCCACATGGACACAATACTTCCCCCACCAATTGTTCTTTTCCCCACAGGCCTGCCTCAGATCTACTTCTGAGATCCCATCCTCACAAAAGCTCATTTTGACTGGCTTGCCTTTTAAATTTAGGGCCAGTTGTCCTTGCACATGCGTGGTGCTCAGTTCTGACATTTTGTGTCACTAAGACCTGGACCACGGTGTGAGTGAGGGCTTGACCCTGCATTCAGCAGGAGAAATCACTAGGTGCCCTGAGGGCTGGTTAATCTTCTGGTTGGATGGCAAGTATTCAGAGTTCTGTATTTCTCTTTCCCTGATGTAACTGTAGTGCTAGAGCTAATACTTTTTAATTGTCTAAGTGAGTCTTCAGACAGCTTCTCATCCAGAGGGGGAGGAACAATCAGCCAGTAACATTACATGTGACAAATGCCATGAATACCAGTTCACACTAGAGAAGTGGTGGGGGAGGGGAGAGATCTGTACGTTTAAAGGGACAACAATTCACCTATTTTCTCAGTGTTCATCATCACTCTTCTGAGTTATCACTAAGTTTGATAATAATTTTTCTCTTTTTAAGGCCTGGTCATAAAAACAGTTCACCCACAAACTTTTCCAAACTTATTAGCAATGGTTATAAGGATGAGTGGTTACAGCAGCGAACTGATTCAGAAAAGCGGACCCCGCAGACGTCCCGAGTGTCAGCAACGTCCAGAACGTCGACATCGACTAAGTCCACCCAGGACCCGGAAGAGCAATTGGAAGAAGAGCCGGCCCCAGACCCAGAGGCTCCAGAAGGCTCTGAGAAAGCCCAAGGTAAAGCCACCCCACAGTCTGTGCGCCCCTGGGGTTTTTATTTACTGCCATAACAGCCATGACTTTTTTTTTTTTTTTTTTTTTTTTTTACTTTGCTATGTATCCTATCTACATGAGTAATCCAGAAGTCATGGAGAAAACATAAAGTATTGAAATTTCAGCTATATATTAGGATAATACACATTTTGCTTTCTTCCTTAATCAAATGAATAGCAGAAGTCATGATTTCTGTGGCTTTATATTTTCTTTTAGTTGTCAAAATTTTGATATTTTCATTTAATATACCAAACAAATAATATACCAAATAATATCAATTTTAACCTCCTGGATCCTAAAGCTTCTGCAATCTTTGGATTTTGACATAAGCATCTGGTCCAGAAGAAGCAACTTCAGAAAAAGGCTTGGTTCTTTGAAAATCACTCACAATTAAAATAGAAGTTATTCCATCATCAGCTTATCTTTAAGTGATTATCAAAAGTATTAATACTTTAATACTTGGTTTATATCATTAAATTGAACAACTAATGCACTTTTTCTTTATTACAGAGTCTTCACCTCCAAGTGAGTATTTACAGAGAAACCAACCTGCATCCAAACAGAAAAAATGTCTTACACATGAAAAGTTGCTGGGCAGAGTTCTTAAATGTGAAACTGAAGCCTCTTGGTAGCCTGAGACATACTTCTCCAAACTGCATGTATTCTGATTTCAAAAGCTGGTGCTGTCTGTGCTTTTAACAAATTGGCGTTCTAAAGGTACAGTTTGGGGGCTGCAAAAGAAAGGCCATTTGCATTATTACAATATGTTGCCTTTATAATATTATACATACTACACAAAATAAAACATTTTAGTTTGGTCCAGACACATACATTTTATTACACGCCATATGAGAGACACAGGTTCAAATAATGGAGAAGTGACAGAATACCCAGTTTGAACTTAACACAAGCAATCAGCACTGAGATTCACCTGTAAAGGATATTTTAGGATTTACATTTATTATTTTTTTGCATGGTCTTAAGTAGATAAAGTTGACTTCACCACCAACAAAATATATGATCTATAGATAATACTATCATTTGACATTAATGTAAGTTTATAAACCTTTTTTGCAAAATAAATCATTGCAAGTGTTACATAACCTGTAGTTTAAATTAGCAGCAAGGACCTCCTTGCTCTTTTTAACCATTCAAAATTAATGAAAAACAAGGTAAGAAGTAGAGTCCCTGTAATCTGGGGAAGCCACATTGATGGAAAGGACCTGCCTGCATGCATTCGTCTTGGCACTGAGGTGTCACTGAAGAAGTTCCTGGCTACCTCCCTCAGCAGAACTTCTGGCCCCCAGCTCAGGTGGCCTCATGCTCTCCTTTCTGTTTCCTGATTCTTCTTCTTTTCATATTAATTCTTAGCTTTATTTTTTTATAACTTTTTTTTTAAGATTTATTTATTTATGCATACAAGAGTTGGGGTATAGGCCAAAGGTGCAGGAGGATTCACCAGAGACAGAATGGGGAACAGAACAGGCAGACCAACCGAAATACACTGCTGAGGGGATCAGCAGGCGAGGCAGGAGAGGCCTGCTTCTCCATGTGGGCTGCTCCCTGGCTGGCCAGGGCTTGAACTCATGCTACAGAGGCTGCTGATTGCTTCATAGTGCAGTGCTTAACCCCTTGTGCCACCAGGGAGGTCCCTAATTCTTAGCTTTATAAACAATAAATCCAAGCATGCCTTTTCCTTCCACCTGAAAACCTGTCCCTGAGAGCCTGTCCTAGTTCTGTATATCATCAAGGCTTCTTTTTTTCCTTCCACCAGACAGTTTTGTTTTATTTTTAATTGCAGTTTTGACAGCTATTGCCAGTGTTTTTGGCATTTCAGAAAGTTGTCTTTAGATAACTGGCACAATGCTGTGCTTTGAAAGAGCTGACATTAATGAAGGTGTATGTAGGATTTGGTGTACAGGTTAAGAGTCACACAGTGTCCCCTAGAACTAGGGGAAATGTGTGGACTTATTAGACTGATTTCTCTCCTGCCCACTGCTCTTGCTGAGGCTGTGGTCACCTTATATGTTCAGTTTAGTTCAGTTCATTTCAGGATATTTATATCAGCAGAGTCTTCCAACATAGCAGGCAGACTCATGAATTTACATGTCTCCAATGGGCACTCCATTCTTGTCTGCAATACACAAGCTAAAGACCAATGTATGATTTGTGCCTGCAGGTAGGCCCCTAGGCTAAATTTTTATGTAGACTTCAGGAACTGACCTTATAAACAGGTACAGAAATATGTGGGTTTTTTAAATTTGAAATTAATAGATTAAAGTGGTCAAGAGGAACACTCTTCTAGTTATAAAATAAATATGTCTTGGAGTTACAATGTATGGCATGGTGTGTATGGTTAGTAATGCCGTATTGCATATTTTTTTATTATTTATTTATGCATACAAGAGCTGGGATGGGGCCAGAGGTATGGGGGGTGAGGGTGGGGAGCAGAACAGACAGATCTACTGAAATATACTGCTGAGGGGAGCAGCAGGAGAGACTGGAGAGGTCTGCTGCACCATTTGGATCAGTTCCTTGGCCGGGGATTGAACTCATGCAGCAGTGGCTGCTGAGAGCTTCATAGTGATGAGACTTAACTCCTTGTGCCACCAGGGAGGCCCGTTGCATATTGGAAAATTGCTAAAAGATTTTGAAAGTTCTCATCAAAAGGAAAAGAATTATAACAATGTATCATGACATATTGTGGTCATTTTACAATCAAATATACAAATATCAATTCATTGGGTCTTATAACTAAAACTTACATAATGTTAACATGTCAACTATATCTCAATTAAATAAATAAATAGTTTAAAAATTCTTACTTTATAAATCTTAAAAAAAAAAAAAAGCGTCTCCCCGGTGGTGCAGTGGATGAGCGCTGGGCTGCTAAGCTGCCTGCAGCCTCTGCAGCACCAATTTGATCCCCGGCCAGGCAGCGAGGGTCCCACATGGTGCGCAGACCTTTCCTGCCGTGCCCGCTGCTCCCCTCAGCAGTGTATTTCATCAATCTGCCTGTTCTGCTCCCTGCTCTGTCTCTGGTGAATTCTCTCACCCTCCTGCACTTCTGACTGTACCCAGTGCTTGTATAAATAAATACATAAATCTTAAAAAAATAAAATAAAATAAAAATTCTAACTTATAAAAGCTGTCCCTTCATTTTATTTTACCTCTCTGCTCATGTATTTATTTTGCTTTGCAGGTCCTGCAGCACCTTCATCTGCATCAACACCAGCAGAGCTCAAATAAACGCTAATTGAATTGTCCTTAGGATCATTTTCTAATGATTTAATATAATTTACTATGTTACAGCTATATTTATAAGACTCCTGTTATAGTTTATTAATACAGATTCTTATGAACTAACTAATCTTATAGGAGACTTGACACCACTGTTGCATAGATGGTACAAGTGTTGGGCTTTTGTCTCTCACATTTCTCTGAGATGTTAAGCATGTGGGCTCTGGGATGCTTTGCCTTGCTAGCTTCGGGATGTTCCAGTGTCTCGGAACCAACTGCTTCCTCTCTATGGTCATCTTCCTCCTCTGTTGGTGACATTTGTATTGAAATTAATTACTTAGATACTTTACTAGAAGAAGCTAAGAAAACAAACTTTTAGCCTTTTCCATTATTTGGTCCTGTAATCTTTGTAGAAATAATTTTTGTTACAAAATTTTAATTTAATTCCAGAATATTGTGATGCAGTTTATATTAAGAAATACTAATTTATTATGTCTTGAAGTTTTAAACATTATAAAAACATTGTAGCATTGTCTAGTTTAAATTATTGCTAATTTTTTTTGCATAAACTGAAGTTCATAATATTAAAAATTCATTATTTTGTATCTTTGAAAGTAAAAAGTGTTTGATATTTAATTTAGTAGTCTTACAAAATAGTTTTAATGATCAGACAGAATTAACTGGTTTTATACATTTTGTTACTGTTTATATGTAAGTAACTCGCCTCAAAATGTAGTTTTATATTTTGTACATTTATTTCATTACTAAAATAATTTTCTGCTAAAAGATTTTTCAGAAAGCCAGGTAAAGTCACAGATATTTTAGCATCTTTTCCAGAGTCTACCTATCATGCACTTGCTCACTTAAAACTTACAAGCTTTAAATTAGTTCTTTAAATGAGATACTTGATTTAACACATATATCTATATTGTTTGATCAAAACCAATATTACTAGGGGAGAATGTATGCAGTATGAAAATAAAAAGTGAATGGCTGTATGTACTGAATAAAAAGAATATTGCATTATAGTAAGAAGTGCATTTTTTTCTTTTCTCCCTTCCCTCCTCTTGCCTCCTCTACCTTGATTCCTACTTCATTCTCAAACACCCCACTGCAATTAAAAAAAAATTATAAAAGAATTATACACTAAAACCAAGTGGGGAGGGGCGGAGCAACATGGCGGCGAGGAGACGCTGCGAGTAAGATCTCCCATTAAAAAAAGTTAATAGGGAGGAAAAGCGGCAGGTCCCAGTGAGAACTGGGACACGGAAGATAAACGGACGACTCCAGCAAACTGCCCGAAGAAGAAAGTTGCCATAAAAGAGGACGAGAAGGGAGGGAAGCGCAGAACCCTGCTCCCCTCCCCCGCCCACAAAGTCGGCACTCTCCGACCGGCAGAGAGGAGGGAAACAACAAACCAAAACGGCCAACAAGAAAAACGGACGCAGCAAGTGGGACTGTGAGTGGAAAGGAACTATTGCAGCCACCACACCCCGTGAACGGGAGCTGAGGCGAACCCTGCAGGATTCGCCGCAGCGGTGAGCGAACGGCTCCGGGCGCCATTAGAGAAGAACAAAGACCCCGGGAGACGCGCACACAGCCCGGGCTGCCGGTAAGCTTGCGTGGAAAGTGGCGCGCTCCGCACTTGAAAAGCAAGTGCAGACCAGGATCACGGCTGCCCAGGTCCCCACGCCTGCGACCTAGGCTTGGGAGACGACCTAGGCTTGTGGGGAGACGCTCGGAGGTCCTCACTGAGGTGAAGGTCCCTCCCTGAGTAAGCAGGAACCAGGCGCCCAGGCATGGGAGCAGTGCAAAAGGCGCCATTCCCGCGCCACTGAACTGGGCTACAACCCGCGTCCTGGAACTGAGGGCTTTGGAACTGAGACCCGGGGCACGAAATTAGGGGCGTGGGTTCCCCACGACGGTGGGGCACAAGGCAGACACAGCACCCCAAAGCCGTTGAGGTGTACCCTACCATCCCCGCTCTGCTCCCTGTCCCACGGGGTGGAAAATCAGCTCCCCAAGGGCTCTAGGAGAGATCTCTGGCGCCACCTAGCGACTTGAAGCCAGCACAGGCTCCTGAAGGAGCTAGTGGCCAGCTGGGGAGTTAGCCCACACCCGACCCCTTCCGAACAAGTAGTCTGAGCCCACAGGGAGAGCGAGCACCCACAGCCGGGGCAGACCAGGCACGCAGAAGAGTGTGCCTGACACCGTACGCGCAGGGAGTGTGTCCCACATCACCATTTTAGAACAGGGACATTTCTTCAGTAAAGACTACCTGCAGAAGGCTTCCTCAGGAGCCAGAGGTGAGCGGGGGAAGTTCGCCCACGCCAGACCCCCTCTGGCCTGCAGTCCAAGCCCAGAGGGGGAGCAGGAACCCACCGCCGGGGCAGGCCAGGCGCACAGGGGAGTGTGTCCCCACATCGACATTTTAGGACAGGGACCTTTCTCCAATAAAGACTGCTTGAAACTGACAGATGACTCCTGGAGGAACCAGAGGAGAGCAGAGAAGCTCACCCAAGATGCCGGCCAGTCCCAACTACACAGTGTCCCAACGCATACGGCAAATTAGAAAACAGACAGTAGGGAGGAGAAGAACCACACGCAACCTAGCACCTCTCCAGATAAAAAGCACACCACAAAAGAAAGCCAGCCCTCAGATTGCAACGACAGTAACTTGGAAGAACTTCTGAGCCTTCCAGAAAGAGAATTTAAAATTGCCGTGATTAAAAAACTGACAGAAGTCATAAAGGAAAACAATGATAAGGGAAAAATAATCAATGATCAGAAGAATGAAATTGAGTCCCTAAAGAGGGAAGTAAAAGAAATGCAGGAGATCAAAGAATTAGTGGAAGAACTAAAGAATTCTGGGAAAAGCAATGAAAGCAGAATTGATGAAATGGAAGAACGAATAAGTGCTCTTGAAGACACAGAAATAAAAAGAACCAAAACAGAAAAGGAAAGAGAAGTACGAAGGAAAAAGAATGAAGAAAGACTTCGGGAACTATCTGACTCCATGAGGAAAGGAAATATAAGAGTTATAGGAATACCAGAAGGAGAGGAGAGAGAAGTAGGAACAGAGAAAATATTCAAAGAGATAATTGAAGAGAACTTCCCAAATGTGAAGAAGGAGCTGAAAATTGATATACAAGAAGCAAGAAGAACACCAAACATCCACGACGAAAGAAAAAATACAGCAAGACACATAATAGTAAAGCTCCCAAGAATCCAGGACAAGGAAAAAATAATGAAGCTGGCAAGAGGGAAGAAACAGATAACATTCAAAGGAAAGCCAATCAGGCTGACATCAGACTTCTCCGAAGAAACACTACGGGCAAGGAGAGAGTGGAGGGACATAGTCAACAGACTCCAAGAAAACAAATGCCAACCAAGAATACTCTATCCCGCAAAGCTCTCCTTCCTCTTTGAAGAAAGAATATGGACCTTCCCAGACAAACAGAAACTCCGGAATTTCATTGCAACTAAACCCCCACTCCAAAAAATACTACAAGGAGTCCTAAAGCCAGAACCTCAGAGGGACGAATAACAATGAAAGAAGGCCAAAAAAAAAAAAGTTATTAAAAGAATAAATAAATAAAATCAAAGGAAAGACAAACACAGTGGCAAATACAGATGTTAACATATCAATATTAACTCTAAATGTAAATGGACTAAACTCTTCAATAAAAAGACACAGAGTTACAGCCTGGATTAAGAAACAAAACCCAACCTTTTGCTGTCTCCAGGAAACACATTTAGCTACAAAAGATAAAAATAGGCTCAAAGTTAAAGGATGGAAAACAATCCTACAAGCAAATGGACCAAAAAAGAAAGCAGGAACAGCTATACTTATATCAGATAAAACAGATTTCAAACTCAAAAAGATAAAAAGAGACCCCAATGGTCACTACATTATGATCAAGGGGACAATACTTCAAGAAGAAATAACACTCATTAACATATACGCACCAAACGAAGGAGCACCAAAATATATCAGACAACTGTTGTCCTCTCTGAAAACAGACATCAGAGAAAACACATACGTAGTGGGAGACTTCAACACACCACTATCAACAATGGATAGATCAACAAGACAAAAAATAAGTAAAGAAACCAAAGCTCTAAATAAGGACCTAGAGCAATTGGGCTTAACAGACATCTATAGAACACTAAACCCCAAAAAAACGGAGTACACATTTTTCTCAAGCGCACACGGATCATTCTCCAGGATCGATCACATACTGGGGCACAAGACAAACATCAACAGATACACCAAGATTGAAATCATATCAACCATCTTTTCTGACCATGAAGGCATCAAACTAGAAATAAACCATAAAAAGAAGGCAAGGAACTTTCCTACCTCATGGAGATTAAAAACCACACTACTGGAAGACCACTGGACTAATGAGGAGATCAAAGAGGAAATTAAAAAATTTTTTGAATTGAACGACAAGGAGGACACCAATATCCTAAATGTATGGGATGCAGCAAAAGCAGTAATAAGAGGAAAATATATAGCAATAGAAGCTCACATCAAGAAACAAGAAAGAACTCAAAGAAACAACCTAATCTCGAATCTCAAAGATCTAGAAAAAGAACAACCAAAAAAACCCAAAACCAGTAGAAGAAAAGAAATAATAAAAACCAAAGCAGAAATAAATGAAATTGAAACTAAAAAAACAATCCAAAAGATCAATGAAACCAAGAGCTGGTTCTTTGAAAAAACCAATAAAATAGACAAACCCCTAGCCAGGCTCACAAAGGAAAAAAGGGAGAAAGCACAAATAAACAGGATCATCAATGAAAGAGGAGAAATCACAATGGACACAGCAGAAATCAAAAGAATAATCAGTAACTACTATGAACAGTTATATGGAAACAAGTTTAACAATCTAGAGGAGATGGACAAATTCCTACAACTCTACAATCACCCAAAGCTAGATAAAGAAGAAATAGAACACCTAAACAGACCAATTACAATTAGCGAAATTGAAATGGTAATCAAAAACCACCCCAAAAACAAAAGCCCAGGACCTGATGGATTTACAAATGAATTCTACCAAACATTCAGAGACGAATTAGTGCCTATCCTTCACAAACTCTTCCAAAAAATTGAGAAGGAAGGGACAATACGAAACACGTTCTATGAAGCCAACATTACACTAATACCAAAACCGAACAAGGACAACACAAAAAAGGAAAACTACAGGCCAATCTCCCTAATGAACACTGATGCAAAAATCCTCAATAAAATTTTAGCCATCAGAATCCAACAATGTATCCATAAGATAATTCACCACGACCAAGTAGGATTCATTCCAGGGGCACAAGGATGGTTTAACATCCGAAAATCAATCAACGTTATCCAACACATCAACAAAAAGAAATATAAAAACCATATGATAATATCAATAGATGCTGAGAAAGCTTTCGACAAAGTGCAACACCCATTCATGATAAAAGCCCTTGAAATTCTTGGGATACAAGGAACATACCTCAACATCATAAAGGCCATCTATGACAAGCCAATAGCCAGTATCATTCTCAATGGTGAAAAGCTGAAAGCAATTCCATTAAGATCTGGAACAAGACAAGGATGTCCACTCTCACCACTGCTTTTCAATATAATACTGGAAGTCCTAGCCAGAGCAATAAGACAAGAGAAAGACATCCAAGGAATCCAAATAGGAAAAGAAGAAGTCAAACTATCACTATTTGCAGACGATATGATATTATACATAGAGAACCCCAAAAACTCCACAGAAAAGCTAATTCAACTCATCAATCAGTTCAGTAAAGTGGCAGGATACAAAATCAACACGCAAAAGTCAGTAGCCTTCCTATACACAAACAATAAATCTGAAGAAGAAGAAATCAAAAAAACCATCCCTTTTGTTATTGAAACAAAAAAAATCAAATATTTGGGAATAAATCTAACAAAAGAGGTAAAGGACCTATACAAAGAAAACTATAAAACACTGTTAAAAGAAATAGAAGAAGACACAAAGAAATGGAGAGACATCCCCTGTTCGTGGATTGGAAGAATAAACATTATTAAAATGGCCATCCTTCCAAAAGCAATATACAGATTCAATGCTATTCCAATCAAAATTTCAATGTCATTCTTCAAAGAAATAGAACAATTATTGATGAAATTCATATGGAATCACAAAAAACCCCGAATAGCCAAAGCTCTCCTGAAAAAAAAAAGAAGGGAATGGAGGCATTACACTCCCAGACTTCAAACTATACTACAAAGCCATAATCATCAAAACTGCATGGTATTGGAACAAGAACAGACATACAGACCAATGGAATCGAATAGAAAATCCAGAAACAAACCCACAGATTTATGGTCAACTAATCTTTGACAAAGGAGCAAAGACTATGCATTGGAGCAAAGAAAGTTTGTTCAATAAATGGTGCTGGGAAAACTGGGTCGCTACATGCAAAAGAATGAAGCTTGACCACTACCTCACACCATACACAAAAATCAACTCAAAATGGATTAAAGAACTAGACATAAGACCTGAAACCATAAAATATATAGAAGGAAATATAGGCGAAACACTACGTGATTTGCACATCAAAGACATCTTTACAAACACATCACCCAAAGCAGTGATAGTGAAGGCAAAGATAAACAGCTGGGACTACATCAAATTAAAGAGCTTCTGCACAGCAAAAGAGACAATAACAAAAACAAAGAGAAACCCCACCAACTGGGAGAACATTTTTGCACCCAACACTAATGATAAAGGACTGATCACAAAAATCTGCAAAGAGCTGATGAGACTCAACAACAACAAAGAAAATAATCCAGTCAAAAAATGGGCAGAAGAGCTAAAAAGAAACTTCTCTGAAGAGGAAATGCAAATGGCCAACAGGCATATGAAAAAATGTTCAACATCACTTGCCATCAGGGAAATGCAAATCAAAACTACCATGAGATACCATCTTACACCAGTGAGAATGGCACATATTAAAAAAACTAGCAACAACAAATGTTGGCGAGGGTGTGGAGAAAAAGGAACTCTTCTACACTGTTGGTGGGAGTGCAAACTGGTCCAACCACTGTGGAAAGCTCTGTGGAGATTTCTGGACCTACTAAACATAGAGCTTCCATATGATCCAGCAATTCCACTCCTAGGTATTTACCCAAAGGACACAGAAACATCAATTCCAAAGAACACCTGCACCCCTATGTTTATAGCAGCACTGTTTACAATAGCTAAGCTTTGGAAACAACCCAAATGCCCAAAAATAGATGACTGGATCAAGAAGATGTGGTCCATATATACCATGGAATATTACTCAGCATTCAAAAAAGATAAACACATGCAATTTGCAGCAACATGGATGGTGCTGGAAGGGATCATGCTCAGCGAAATAAGCCAGAAAGAAAAAGAAAAATACCGGATGGTCTCACTCATAGCAGGAATCTAGAAAACTTAAATAAGGGACCAGGAAAATGAATAACTATAAGAAAGTGAAAATCAAAATCAACAAAAAACTATGAACCAGGGACACTTTTAGGGGGGCGGGGGCGGGAGGGGAGGGATTGGGGTCAGAATGGGCGGGCTGCAATTGTATGGGGAATATAACAATAAAATTTATTATTAAAAAAAAATAAATAAAACCAAGTGGGATTTATGTCAGGTATGTAAGACAATTTCAACATTTTAAAATGAATTAATATAATTCATAATATCTACAGGCTAAAGAGATAAATAAAATATAATCCTATCATTAGATATAGAAAAGTTATTTGACAAAATTCTACACCTCTTCATGATTAAAACTCTCAGCAAACTAGGACTAGAGATCGTATTCAACTTGATGAAGAACATCTATAAAAACCAGCGTTAACATCATACTCGAGAAACTAGAAGCTTTCCTGCTAAGATCAGGAACAGTGCAAAATGTTACACCTCACCTCTCTCATTCATTCTGCTGGAAGTCCTACCTACTACAATAAGAAAAAAAAGGAACTGGAAGGTAAATAGATTGAGAAAGAAGAAATACAGTTGTCTTTTATCCACAGATGTGACTGTAGAAATCTGATAAACCACAATTATAAAACCTAATAAGTTGCTACAAAGTAACTCATGATTACAACCAACAATCAGGAGTTATACTGTGAATTGGTGTGATATGATCACTGCCCTTACCCAAACTGCTTAAATCACCCTCCTGATTTTCTGAAATTCAATTTCTGCTTTTCTCCATAGTTTACTGCTGGGGATAACAATCAAAAGAATGTGACCAGTGGGTTGACCCATGAACCAAACCTGGGTATCAGAAGATTCTTCTTACCACCACCTGTAGGGATGTGCTATTTAGCTTCAGAATCACTGAAGATGTTATTTCCCAGGTCTACTAACTGACATCTCTCCATTCCAAATTTACAGATCCAATTCACCTAGAACAGGCTTTCTCTTATTTAGTTTCCTGTTGTATCTTCTTACAATGGTGACAACAAAAGACTATACATCACCAGAAACTCACAGTTCTGAATATGCTTGGATACGAAAACACCATGAAGATACTATGGGAGTTTGGGGAGGCCTGCTAATTCTTTTCATTCCCAGGCAAAGAGGATAGAGTTTATTTGCAATGTGGTAATGTCATCTTATTTACCCACTTAGCACAATGGACATACTCAGATGTATGGGCAGGGTTCTATTGCAAATGGAACAGATAACTGGAATTTGCACATTTCACCACAATATTTAAAAAAGCAAAAAAAAGTTAAGGAAAAGTCACAAGACTAAGATTAGATCTGAATTCTTCAAATTTCCAGGCTTTTTCTACAACACACATAGTTTGCAGATGTCTCTTGTCATTGTTTCCAGGAATCTCTGATCTAGCCAGTTAAGTAGGTTTTGTTTATGATGTTAATCTAGGCTAAATTAAAATCCTGCTTAACAACTGGAGACCTGCAGGAATAAAGCCAAATCTCTAACTTTCAATTCAAACCTTCAAAATAATCACCTATTATACCAAGCAAGGAGTATTAAGGAGTTCCCCAGGTTATATGGAAAGAAAAAGAGAAAAACAGAATCATAGTTAACATTGAAAACACTAAATAAATGTTAAATTTCAGATCCACTGATAAAAAATCTATTAGCTTCCAGCTGTACACTACCATGTTTTTCTCCAGGTTTCTTAGGGACCTAATATAATCTATAAAGCCAGGTCTTAAGGAA
This sequence comes from Talpa europaea, assembly GCF_964194135.1. NCBI lineage: Eukaryota > Metazoa > Chordata > Mammalia > Eulipotyphla > Talpidae > Talpa > Talpa europaea. The sequence goes on along the minus strand of NC_140078.1, from coordinate 47,662,143 downwards.
GCATGCTATTTCCTGAGGCTGATTCTGTGCTTTCTCATCTTTGAAATCAGAATAAGTGGGCAGACCCCCTTGAAAAAGTGGTGTCCTTAAGATGGTTAATATTACAGGTGTTTTTGGCTAGACCATTGTGCCCGGCTGTTGAGCCAAACACCACTCAAATGTTGCCCTGAAGATGTGTTTTGTACATGTGGTTAACATCTACAATCAGTGAATTTGAGTGGAGCAGTTTCCCTTGGATAATGTGGGTAGACCTCACCTAATCAACTGATGACAGCCTGAAGAGCAAACTCTGAAATTTTTGGGAAGAAGGAATTCAGCCTCAGGATACAACAGAGAAATTCTGCCTGAGTTTCCCACCTGCTACAGTTTCTCTGCTGCAGGGGTGGGGTGATATTGTGCCTTATAAGAAATATGTATAATTGGTCTTCGTCTACAGTTCCTGACTCACAACTTCCAAAATGTGGATTTTCTTGAGCTACTATAGCAATGAGAGCATCTTTGGTCTTATAGTTCCTCCAACCCTTGTAATTTCCCAAGTGATAAGGGCATGGGAGCATTTATTATAATTATGTTCTTGTCCCCAGTTACTGAGGAGAAAGTTTCACATCCATAACTTTAAATAGGTGTCTTATTATTCATTTTTTCTTTAGGATAAAAATCTTAGTTTTCAAGGAAATTCAAGATGCATAAAATATAAAACAAAAAATACAAAACAACATATATTTCAGTCTACCAAGAGAGCTGGAGCATGGAAGTCCAAGGAACTGGGTCACTTACCCTTGGAAACTGCCTTATTTTTGTGATGAGAACAATTTTTATTTTATTATGGGAGATACTAAAGTTTATATTAAGCCTGCTGGGTCTAGATTGCTTTTAGGTCAAAATAATCCACATGCCAAAGTGGTACATTTTGAGGATTCTTGTTCTGAACCCTTTCACTTCTCTGCAGATTTCAGGCCTTCTAATCTCTGTAACTCTGAGAGCCTTATTCTGATTGGTTCTGTTTCTCTGGAGAGAATAAATGGAGATTCAGCACTCCCTGGGTACACAGCACCATGCAGGTGGGCTATATGATGGGGGTCCAAAGCCCAGCCAAGACCTTCCCTACAAGTGATGACCTACGAGGTGGAGATTCTCTCTGAAGGCAATGAAGACAGAGCCTCCAGAAAAGGGATGGAACGCTGGTGATCACCAACTTCTACTTATTTTTTTGGTATTAGCAAGAAATATCTCTTTCACAGAGTTCCCTAGGCACAGATTGATAAACACAGAGAAATTCAGTCATGAAATGGTGATCCATTGGGAAGATAACCAACTACCTGCTCCCTGGGACCAGTGCACTCTCTTCCCACCTCGCCCAGGCTGCAGTCCACCATGTCCAGTGACACTAAGGTGCTGTCTCAGACAAGGTTAACAATATCGTGCAATTTCATACTGACGTGGGCAGGCTGCACTTCTTTATGTGGGCTGGAATTGCTTTGCTACAAAATGTCCCTTCTCCATGGACAGCAACCTATTGTTAAATCAGATGCCATACTGCCATGGTTCTAGACATTGGTGGTTACTGTCACTGAAATGTCCCAGTTGAACCCCCAGTCTAGATCTGAGGCATCTTCCCAGGGACTAGAACTGGAGGGGGAGAGCAGCCTAAAACTGGTCTTTCCATCTTGAGCACAGAAGGGTTTAAAGGGAGCCTCCCTGGTGGTCTAGAGATTTGGTCTCAGCAGTATCACTGCTGTAGTCTGAGTTCCATCCCCAGCCAGGGGGCTACCCATATGGTACAGCAGACCGCTCCTGTCTCGCCCCCTGCTCCCCTCACCAGTGTATTTCAGCAGATCTACCTGTTCTGCTCCTCACTCTCTGGTGAATCCTCTCACCCCTGCCCCCCCATCTCTGGCCTTTACCCCAGTTCTTTACAAAAAAAATTTAAAAATGGTCCAAAGGGTCTGCTTAGCACAAGGGAATATGGTGATAGACTATGGGTGCTTTGGTGGTGGGAGAACTATGGTGACCACACCTGAGGGGAGAAATCATACATTTTCCAGAAATTAAATAAAAACAAAAGTTCTGCTCAGAAGGAAGGAGCTTGGTTTAATGTCTGCTCTCTCCACCTGATAATTCTTTGTAATTTTTCAACAAAGGATCTACAATTTAATGTGCACTGGGCCCACCAGTGGGAAGTCTCTGTCCCTTCGTATGTCTTCCCACCAGCAAATCTTCTCTCATCCTCCCTCCGGCTTATTTATCCCTGACTCCACCTACAAAGAAGACAGTAGAGAATAGCTCAACTTTTCTTTTTGTTCTTTAGTGCCCAGAACACACAGTGTTTAGAAAGAAAATTATGTAGGCTATGATTTGGCAGAAAGCAGGGTAATAAAAAGTTTCGAGACCTAGGTAGGATAAAGAAGTAATAATGTTATAGATTAATCAGTGTCCACTGATTATCACGCAACTTTTATTTTTTGCCTTTTAAAATGACACATCTATTTTAATTTCACTTGCTTCCCTTTGAGTGTTGGAATGCATATATTTTCTTTCCCATGTGCACATAAAGAAACTGAGGCACAGAATTGGGAACTCCCAGGACTGCAAGATGAGGTCCATTCTTTCTGCATGGATAGCTCCAATCAGTTACCACTGATAGATGACCCTCTAAGGGTTTGGAGAATATGTCTCCTTCTTGTTGTGACTAGTTCATGGAACTGGTATTTTTACCAAACCCTCATTTCAAGGGAAAAAGCATCTTAATGATATTGTAGAAGGCACAAGCCTCAGTTGTCTGAGTCTAATTTTATCAACAGATCCCCAGAAATAATTCCTGGAAGCATCACAATATCCTACACACTTCATTTCTCACACGGGTCAATTCTTCAAGACTGGGAGAAATACATGTCTTTCTTAACATATATAAATAAAGACGGAAACCAAAATAAAATGAAAAAACAAAGGAATATGTCCAGTTGGAGAGGAAGTAATCTTCCTCCACTTTTCTAGGTTGGTATTAACTTGAAGTTAACAGTAATAAAGGCTTACATTATAAAATAAGAAAAATCTAAACTAAGCAATTTATCTTTACACCAAAAGTGATTTGAGAAAGAACAAATAAAACCAAAAGTTTGTATAAGAAATTAAATATTACAATTAGAACAGAAATAAGTAAAACAGAAGCAAAAATAATACAAAAGATTACTAATGAAATATTAAAGAAAGCAAGAGTTTGTTCTTTGAAAAGATAAATAGACAAATGTTTAGGTTCATATTATATATTAGAAATGTAGAATTATAATAGAATATTAATTAGGGTTATACTATAAATATAGAAATAAAATATTAGATATTAGAAATGAAAAGGGAGATATTACGGCAGATACTACAGAAATATAAAGGATCATAAGAGACTACTATGAACAGCTACATGACAATAAATTTGATTATCTTGAAAAAAATAGGTACTTTATAGACAAATATATTTTACTAAGATTAAACCATAAAAAAATAAAACTTGAAAAAACTAATCACAATTGGGCCTCCCCGGTGGTGCAGCAGTTGAGCACCAGGTTGCAAAGCCTCTGCAGCGCCATATCGATCCCTGGCCACCAGGCGAGGGTCCCACATAGCGCACAGACCTCTTCTGCCGCCCGCTGCTCCCCTCAGCAGTGTACTTTGTCATTCTGCCTGTTCTGCTCCCCACTCTGGCTCTGGTGAATTCCCTCCCCTCCCGAGCTTCTGACTGTACCCAGTGCTTGTATAAACAAACAAACAAACAAATAAATAAATAAATCTTAAAAAAAGGTGAAAAAAACCTATTAAAAAAAACAACGAATCACAATTATGGAAAATGAAACAGTATCAAAAATCTCCTCCCAAACAAAGTTAAGGATCAGATGGCTTTAAAAGTAAATTCTACTGATTCTTAAAATCTTATGTCTGTATTACTCACATTTAAAAAAAATTTTAAGAGAAATACCAATACCAGACATGAAAATCCCCCCAAAAGAAGATTATAGATGACTATCTCTGATAAATAGAGAAGCAAAATTTTCAACAAAATTTAGGCAAATTGAATTCAGCAATATGTTAAAAGGAACAAACAAGTGGAATTTATTGCAGGGATGCCAGGATGGTTTAGCACATGCAAATCAAGAAATGTAGTATGTTATATCAACAAAAGCAAACACAAAAGTCATATTATCATGACAGTTGGTGGAGAGAAATTATTTGACAAGATACAGCTCACATTTATTATCAAAACTTAGCAAAATGGCAATAGGAGGGACACACATGTACTTAATGAACACCATATGGTATATACACAGTTAGTATCAAACTCAATGATGGATAATTAAAGGTTTTCATTTAATATCAGAAGCAAGGAAAGAATATCCACTTTCATCACTTTTATTTAATTTAGTATTAGAGGTTTTAGCCAGAACAAGTAGACAACGAATGGAAATAAAAGGAATCCAGATTAGAAAAGTAGTATCGCTTCTCGGCCTTTTGGCTAAGATCAAGTGCAGATTAGAAAAGTAAAATTATCATTGTCATTATATGATTATAGATATCTTTTATTATATATGTTTATTACATATCATATATATCTTTTAATAATTGTATAATGATTATGTATATACACACACATAGATATATACATGTGTATGAATTTCATTTTTGAGGAGCAGTCTTGTATATTTTTTCCCTACAACACAATCCCTTTTATCCCCTTGTCCTTTTCCTTCCTGTCCTCTTAACCTCAGAACTCTTAGGATATTTATTGATACGCACCGTTTTTTTTTTTTTTAAACATGGTATTAAAGTCTTTTTTTTTTTTTTTGAAGATTTATTTTTATTTATTTATACAACCACTGGGTATAGTCAGAAGTGCGGGAGAGTGAGAGAATTCACCAGAGCCAGAGCGGGGAGCAGAACAGGCAGAAGGACTGAAGTACACTGCTGAGGGGAGCAGCGGGCGGCAGAAGAGGTCTGTGTGCCATGTGGGACCCTCCTTCGGTGGCCGGGGAGCAGCCAGGGATTGAACCGGCGTTGCGGAGGCTGCAGGCAGCTTCGCAACCCAGCGCTCAACTGCTGCGCCACCATGGAGGCCCTGCATCGTTTTTTTTTTTAATTTTTTTTAATTTTATTTTTATATTCCCCATACAATTGCACCCCCCTTATTATGAACCCAATCCCTCCTTTCCCCACCCTCCACACCCCGTAGTGTGTCTCTGGTTCATAGTTGTTTGTTGATTTTGATTTTTTCTTTCTTTATTCTTTTTCCTGGTCCCTTGTTTAGGTTTTCTAGATTCCTGCTATGAGTGAGACCATCCTGTATTTTTCTTTTTCTTTCTGGCTTATTTCGCTGAGCATGATCCCTTCCAGCTCCATCCGTGTTGCTGCATATTGCATGTGTTTGTCTTTTTTGAATGCTGAGTAATATTCCATGGTATATATGTACCACATCTTCTTGATCCAGTCAATTATTTTTGGGCATTTGGGTTGTTTCCAAAGCTTAGCTATTGTAAATAGTGATGCTATAAACATAGGGGTGCAGGTGCTCTTTGGAGTTGATGTTTCTTTGTCCTTTGTGTAAATACCTAGGAATGGAATTGCTGGATCATATGGGAGCTCTATCTTTAGTAGGTTGAGGAATCTCCACACAGCTTTCCATAGTGGTTGGACCGGTTTGCACTTCCATCAGCAGTGCAGGAGAGTTCCTTTCTTTCCACATCCTTGCCAAAATTTGTCGTTGCTAGTTTTTTAAATATGTGCCATTTTCACTGGTGTGAGATGGTATCTCATTGCAGTTTTGATTTGCATTTCCCTGATTGCAAGTGATGTTGAACATTTTTTCAAATGCCTGTTGGCCATTTCTATTTCCTCTTCAGAGAAGTTTCTTTTTAGCTCTTCTGCCCATTTTTTGACTGGATTATTTACTTGGTTTTTGTTGAGCCTCATCTGCTCTTTGTAGATTTTTGTAATCAGTCCTTTATCGTTAGTGTTGGGTGCAAACATTTTCTCCCAGTTGGTGAGGTTTCTCTTTGTTTTTGTTATTGTCTCTTTTGCTGTGCAGAAGCTCTTTAATTTGATGTAGTCCCAGCTGTTGATCTTTGCCTTCACTATCATTGCTTTGGGCGATGTGTCTGTAAAGATGTCTTTGAGGTGCATGTCATGTAGTGTTTCGCCTATATTTCCTTCTATATATTTTATGGTTTCAGGTCTTATGTCTAGTTCTTTAATCCATTTTTTTAAAGATTTATATATTTATGCATACAAGAGCTAGGGTACAGGCCAGAGAGACGGGGCAAGAGGGGTGAGAGGATCCACCAGAGACAGAGTGGGGAACAGAACAGGCAGACTGACTGAAATACACTGCTGAAGGAAGCAGCGGGGGAGTCAGGAGAGGTCTGCTGCACCATGTGGGTTTCTCCCTGGCTGGCCGGGAATCGAACTCATGCTGCAGAGGCTGCAAATTGCTTCATGGTGCGGTGCTTAACCCCTTATGCCACCAGGGAGGCCCTCTTTAATCCATTTTGAGTTGGTTTTTGTGCATGGGGTGAGGTAGTAGTCAAGTTTCATTCTTTTGCATGTAGCGACCCAGTTTTCCCAGCACCATTTATTGAACAAACTTTCTTTGCTCCAGTGCATATTCTTTGCTCCTTTGTCAAAGATTAGTTGAATAAATCTGTGGGTTTATTTCTGGGTTTTCTATTTGGTTCCAGTGGTCTGTATGTCTGTTCTTGTTCCAATACCATGTAGTTTTGATTATTATGGCTTTGTAGTATAGTTTGAAATCTGGGAGAGTGATGTCTCCATTCCCTTCTTTTTTTTTTCAGGAGGGTTTTGGCTATTCGGGGTTTTTGGTGGCTCCATATGAATTTCACCAATATTTTTTCTATTTCTTTGAAGAATGACATTGAAATTTTGATTGGAATAGCATTGAATCTGTAGATTGCTTTTGGTAGGATGGCCATTTTGATAATGTTAATTCTTCCGATCCATGAGCAGGGGATGTCTTTCCATTTCTTTGTGTCTACTTCTATTTCTTTTAACAGTGTTTTATAGTTTTCTTTGTATATGTCCTTTACTTCTTTTGTTAGGTTTATTCACAGGATTTTTTTTGTTTCAATAATAAAAGGAATGGTTTTCTTGATTTCTTCTTCTTCAGATTTATTGTTTATGTATATGAAGGCTACTGATTTTTGTGTGTTGATTTTGTATCCTGCCACTTTACTAAACTGATTAGTTGAATTAGTTATTCTGTGGAGTTTTTGGGGTTCTCTATGTATAGTATCATATCATCTGCAAATAGTGATAGTTTGACTTCTTCCTTGCCTATTTGGATTCCTTGTATGTCTTTCTCTTGTCTTATTGCTCTGGCTAGGACTTCCAGCATTATATTGAAAAGCAGTGGTGAGAGTGGACATCCTTGTTGTGTTTCAGATCTTAGTGGAAATGCTTTCAGCTTTTCACCATTGAGAATGATATTGGCTGTGGGGTTGTTATATATGGCCTTTATGATGTTGAGGTATGTTCCCTGTATCCCAAGTATTTCAAGGGCCTTTGTCATAAATGGGTGTTTTACTTTGCCAAATGGTTTCTCAGCATCTATGGATATTATCATATAGTTTTTATATTTCTTTTTGTTGATGTGTTGGATTACATTGATTGATTTATGGTGATTGATTTTCTGATGTTGAACCATCCTTGTGTCCCTGGAATAAATCCTACTTGGTCGTGGTGAATTATCTTATGGATGCATTGTTGGATTCTGTTGGCAAGGATTTTGTTGAGGATTTTTGCATCAGTGTTCATTAGGGAGATTGGCCTGTAATTTTCTTTTTTTGTGCTGTCTTTGTTGGGTTTTGGTATTAGTGTAATGTTGGCTTCGTAGAATGTATTTGGTAGTATTCCTTCTTCTTCAACTTTTTGAAAGAGTTTGTGTAGGATAGGCTCTAATTCACTGTTGAACATTTGGTAGAATTCATTTGTGAAGCTGTCTAGGCCTGGGTTTTTGTTTTTTGGGGAGTGCTTTGATTACTGCTTCAATTTCGCTGCTTGTAATTGGTCTGTTTAGTTGTTCTATTTCTTCTTTGTCCAGCTTTGGATGATTATATCATTCTAGGAATTTGTCCATCTCTTCTAGGTTGTTGAATTTGTTTGCATATAAGTGTTCATAGTAATCTCTGATTATTCTTTTGATTTCTACTGAAACTGTTGTGATTTCTCCTCTTTCATTTATAATGTTTTCTCCCATTTTTTCTTTGTGAGCCTTGCTAGAGGTTTTTCTATTTTTTTTTTTCAAAGAACAAACTTTTGGTTTCATTGATCTTTTGGATTTTTTTTTTTTAATTTCTAATTCATTTATTTCTGCTTTGATTTTTATTATTTCCTTTCTCCTACCGGCTTTAGGATTTTTTTTGTTGTTCTTTTTCTAGTTCTTTGAGATGTGAGATTTAGTTGTTTCTTTGAGTTCTCTTCTTGTTTGTTGTTGTAAGCCTGTATTGCTATATATTTTCCTTTTATTACTGCTTTTGCTGCATCCCATACATTCTGGAAAGTGGTGACCTCCTTGTTGTTCAACTCAAAGTATTTTTTAATTTCTTCTTTGATCTCATTAGTCCAGTGGTCTTCCAGTAGTGTGGATTTCAATCTCCATGAAGTGGGAGGTTTCCTTGTTTTCTTTTCATGATTTATTTCTAGCTTGATGCCTTTATGATCAGAGAAGATAGTTGGAATGATTTTGATTTTCCTGTATCTGTTTATGTTTGTCTTATGGCCCAGTATGTGATCAATTCTGGAGAATGATCCACGCGCACTTGAGAAAAATGTGTACTCGGATTTTTTTGGGTTGATATGCACCAGCTTTTGAAATTTTACTTTATTGAATTGTCAGGTATATATATGATTAGTATTTGTTGTAGTCATTCTGACTTAATTTGATACACAAAAAACTCTCAAACCCCTCTCCCATTTAGTTGAAAGTGGCTGCATTTCATCTTTTTTTATGTAACTCTCCACCGTGTGCATATGCCACACTTTTCTGATTGAATCTTCCTATGGACATTTGGACTATTTCTGAGTCCCAGCTATTGTAAGTAGTGCTGCTATGAACACTTAAGAACCTATGTTTTTTTTGTTTTGTTTTGTTGTTTTGGATGGTTTCTTATTCTGCAAATATATGTTCAAGAGTGGGATGGATGGGTCATAGGTAATTCCACTTTTAGTTTTGCAAGTTAAATGCATTGCTTTCCAAAATGGTTGCACCAGTACACATTCACACGAAAATTAATAGTGTTCCTTCATCTCCACTTCTTCTCCAATACCTTTTTTTAAACATAGGAGGGTGTGAGATTGTATCTCTTTGTAGTTTTAATCTTCATATCTGCTATTATAAATGATGATGGACATTTTTCATATGCTATTTGGCATTTTGAATATCCCCTTGGTTGAATTTCCTGTTGATATCTGATGCCAATATATTTATTGGGTTACTTCCTTTTATATTTGTTAAATTGTATTAGTATTTTCATATGTCTTAGATATTAATCTCTTTTTAGTTATATAGTGCACAAATATTTTTTCTCATTCAGTAGGGTATTTTGTATTTTTTCCCTGTATAGAAGCTTTTCAACATGAGGTAATCCCATTTTTTTAAATATAGCCATATTTAATTTATTTTTTTAGAATTTTTTAAATTCATTTTTTAATCTTTTACATCATTGTTCATTTATAAACAATATTTGCTTCCCCCCACCCCCTCAGGTATAGTCCCCATAGAGTTCCCTTCACCAATGTACCCGTGCACCATCACCTCAGTCCCCTGTGCTCCCCCCTTGCCCCCTCTGATCCCTCTCCCGCCTTCTCCCCTGCAGGATGTCTCTGATTTATAATTGTCTGTTTTTGCTTTGTTGTGTTTTGTATAACCCAAATGCCCCCAAATAGATGACTGGATCAAGTAGATGTGGAATATATACACAGTGGAGTATTATTCAGCAATCAAAAAAGATAAACTCATGCCATTCACAGCAACGTGGATGGCACTAGAAGGAATTATTCTGAGGGAAATAAGCCAGACGGGAAAAGAAAAATATCAGATGGTTTCACTTATAGCAGGAATACAGGGGAAGCAAATGAGACATCAGTGTAAAAAAAATCCCAATTATTTTTGTTTTTAATTCCCTTGCCATAGAAGTAGAGTCACCAAAAACGTCTTTATTGTTGATATCATGGAACATATCACCAGTTTTTTTTCTGTGTATTTTATTAATTCAGGCCTTTAATCTAAATCTTTAATCCATTTGGAATTTGCATGTGATTTAGTGAGAAATCTCACTTCCTTCTTTTATTAGTGTTATTCCATTTTTTTATTTTCCGTTTATTAAAGAAATTGTCTTTTCTCCATTTTATGGTCATAGTTGCTTTATCATAGATTGTGTGCTGGTATGTATGTAGTTTTATTTCTGGGCTTTTGACTCCATTCCAGTGACCCATATACCATTTTTGTGACAGTATTGCAAAGTGTTTAATACTGCTGATTTATTTATATCAGGTAATGTGATGCATTCATATCTGTCCTCTTTCCTCAGGTTTTTTTTTTTTTCCTACTATATGGAAGGCTGTTTTGCAATTCAAGTTCTCTTGTGTTTCCATATAAATTTCAAAGTTTCTACATATTTTTGTATGTTGATTTTTACCTGCCACTTTGTTGTATTCATTTATTGTTTCTAATAACTTTTGATGGAGTCTCTAGCATCTTCTATATGTAACATATTGTAGAGGTAAGAAAGTCACAGTGCAGGATATCTATGATTCGGCAGACGGGGTAAAGGAGAGTCCTGAGACCTCCGTGGGTTTAACAGGCTTTCATTGAGCTTTACATGTAGTGTGGCAAACAGTATACACAGCAGGCAGGGGTGCCAGGGGGCCAGGAGGACAAAAGGTCTCCAAGCCCCATGCAAGTCTTCACTCTGGGCTTCTCGCTCTCCCCTTCTCTCCCCTGCCTTGTCTCCTGCTGCTGCTTCTCAATGCTCCTCCCATGGCCCACAGAAGTAAATAAGATAGCTTGCAACAATGTAACAACTACAGGTACCCCATCAGGCAGGGAAATCCTAATGGTGGGAAGGCAGAAAAGCCTGAAAACAATTTACGGTATACATATCCTCTGTAATAGTGATAGTTTCTGAAGCTTCTTTAAAGAATAAAGGCTGCAGGAAATTCCTCTGTATTCATTTCAACTTTGCCTTAATCCATTCAGGTCAGAGTAACAAAAATATCAGACTGGGTGATTTATGAACAGACTTTTTTCCTTATTATTTTTTTTTTCTTTGTTGAAGTAATGTTCATTTAAGACTGTATGCAATTTAGGGAATAGGTTCACAACTCCTCAGATTTAAGTCACCACATCACCCTCACCATTAAAGCACCCATAGTCCTTTTCCCTAGGCCACTGGACCCCCTCATCCTTTGGCTCCCACCCTTTTGTTGCTGGGAAATTTTGGGTTCTTGGCCTGCCATATGACAACAAAGCCCAAAACAACAAAGGACAAGGATTGAATTTTTAATATGCACTTTTATTAGATCTGCCAGTGTAAGGGCAGGAATGACCACAGTGCAGGTTTTCTGATCCAGCAGACCGGGTAAGGAGGAGTCCTGGATCCCTCAGTAGTTTTGCAGGTTTTTATTGGGATTACTAGGTACACGGCAGTCAGGGGTGCTGGGGGGCCGGTAGGCTGGCAGGCCTCCCAGCCCCTAGCAGGTCTTCACTGTGGACTCTCTGGCCTTCTCTCAGCTTCTGCTGCTCTTGCTTCTGCTTCGGCTTCAATTGGCGTCCCGTGACGCCGCCCTTAAAAGCACAGTCTTAGCCCAGGTGAATCCCATCTACCTATGCCCACACCCTATTCCAGGTGCCCACCATCAGGCATGCACTCAGGACCGAAAGGATCCATCATCTATCCTGATGGGGGGAGGGCAGAAAAGCCTGACATTTTAAATTACCCTACAGCCAGCTAATCTGAGAATGACTGAGCATCATCCTCCAAGAAACTATTCCAACACCGTCCGGAGCCGCCTGGAGCATTCGCCGTGTTGCACATGTGCTCGATGAATTAGGTTTCGATCTACTGTTTCGCCTTCGGAGAAACCCCTGCGTTCTCCTGTAAATCACACAAGACTGAGAGGTACGATGGGAGGAGCGACCAGAGTATAAGAAGGGAACCACGAGAGAGAGAAGAGGACTGCGAGGAGACTGTGAGAAGGAGATATGACGAGGGGTACTGCGAGAGGAGCTGAGAGAAGGCCAGGGAAGTAAGAAAGACAGGGAAAAGGAAAACATGTAAAAGTGGGAAAAGGATAAAGGAAAAATAAAGAAGCAAATGCTAGCGTCAAGTTGTATCAAGCCCCTCATTTCAATCCTCAGCCCTTCTCTTTTCGTGCCTCCGAATCCCGCGGGTCGGGACAGGTGGCGCCCAGCGTGGGGCACGAAAAAGAACAAAGGAACCGCTGAAGGACCAGCTGTGGTGAGCCGGCAAGTAAAGTAAAGTAAGGTAAGGTAGCTGGGATCATGGGCAATTCAATGTCCAAGGGGCAGTTAGTTATTTCCCTGGAAGCTCTCCTAAAAGAGTTTGGGGTTCCTCTCAGTAGAAAATTCTTAAAGGATTTGTAGAGACCCTTAGTATCACTAGTAAGTGGTTTCTGGAGCAGGATCAGGTCGATAGTGACAATTGGAATAAGGTGAAAGGAGATATTGTCTTGCATCAGCAATTATATGGACTTGAGTCTCTTCCTGGCACTACTTTGACGGTCTGGAGAGTGGTGGGAGATGCTCTTAATGCTGGAGGCACTGCTGCCACTCAGTTAGCCACTGAGGCCGTCAGGACAGCGAGACAAATGGAGGAAGAAGATAGAAGTTTCATTAAGAGTTCTACATCGGTAAGTCCCCCTTCCTCTACTCAAAAAATAACAACAGCCCCTTCTCCAGATGATTCTACTGATGAGTCGGGAGGAGAGGAGGAACAGGATGAGAAAGGCCTTGGTTGTTATAAGTCAGGGAAGCGTAAAATGAGATGGAAAACACCTGGGGAGCCACCTCCTAGAACACTCGACAGGGTTGATCTTCCATTAATGGAAAGACTGTGCTCTATGATGGAAAAAGTTCTGGCTTCCCAGGCTCCTAATTATGCTTATCCGGTCGTGGAAGGGACAGATCCTCAGGGGGTGCGTACTAGAGTACATGTCTCCACATCTTTTAAAGATTTGAAGGCTTTGAAGGAGGCAGTTACTCAGTATGGCCTCCAGGGCGCTTTTACGCATACATTATTGGATAGCTGGATCGGCATGAATCCGACTCCTAATGATTGGAAGGCGCTAGTTAGAGCGGTGACTTCCCCAGGGGATTATTTGGTATGGAAAGGTATATTTTTAGAGAACTGCACCTATACAGCTAAACTCAATGCTGATGCTGGATTTCCAGTTAGAAACAAGGATATGTTAGCAGGAGAAGGGCAATATGATAGTAATGACCAACAAAAGGATTACGATCCGGCTGTGTTTGCCCAAGTTGCAGCAGCTGGACGGTCAGCCTGGAAGGCAATAGGAGATAGAGGAGGAGCCGACATTCAATTAACAAAGGTCATTCAAGGGTCAACAGAACCTTATGCGGAGTTCCTAGCAAGATTGATGACTGCAGCTGGCACTGATGACTCCCCCAGAAGTTAACCCCCGGGGCATCCTCCCTAACCATATTTGGCAAACCGATGTGACTCATGTACCCTCTTTTGGACGACAGAGCCTGGTCCATGTCTCCATTGACACATTCTCTGGTTTTCTTTTCGCCTCCCCACATTGCGGTGAAAAGACTTCTGATGTCCGCTCACATTTGCTACAAGCGTTTGCGGTAATGGGCCGCCCACGTGTCATTAAGACAGATAACGGTCCTGGTTATACCAGTAAGGCTTTTGCCTCCTTTTGTGCGGTCCATCGCATTGTGCACAAAACGGGAATTCCATACAACCCGCAGGGGCAGGGTATAGTTGAACGTGCCCATGGTTCTCTGAAAACTATGCTTTTAAAACAAACAGGGGGAGAACACTCCCCCAGGGACTGTTTGACTACAGCTCTCTTTACCCTTAATTTTTTGACCCTAGGTACCCAGGGGCAGTCAGCTGCTGATCGGCACTGGTGGCCAGACCCTTGGCAGGTCACGATGCTGCAAGCGAAATGGAAGGATCAGGTCAATAATGAGTGGCAACCACCCGCGCCAGTATTAATACAGCTGCCAGGCAGCATTTGTCTTTTCCCACGGGATGCAGAAGCACCCCGATGGGTTCCTGCTCAATTGGTTCGGTTTGTCAATATACCTGACCCTGCTAACCTTGATGACACAAGCGTCCCAGATGTTAGTACGATGGGCAATTGTGCATCAGCTGCCTTTTTTGCTCCTTATTGATCATCATGATTCCACTTTTCCGCAAGTATTTGCCACTAATCTTACTATTGGTCTAGCTTCCAAGCCATTGGATAGTGCCCTGTTGGGCCAGGGTGAGGTGAAATTATTTAATGGCATTTATTCTGCAAACATTAGTTCTACCATTGAACAATCTGTTAGTATTCAGAATAATAGATTATAGAGTATGTCTACTGCTGTCTGTCTGTCCCCTCCTTTCTTTTTTGTCCTCCCCAATAATGCAGGAAATGCCACTGTGTTGAACTGTTCAGCGGAGACCTGCGCCCTCTCTGCCTGCTGGGCCCGGAGTGCGGAGAGGGCGGTGATCGTTCGTCTACCTTCTATTTTAGCCATGCCCGTGGATGTTTCTGCACACCTTTCCCCTGTTCTACCTAGGAGGAGACGTGATTTTAGCATCACTGCAGCTATTGTTGCCATTTCAATAGCGGTGGCTGCGGCTACTGCCGCCATTGCTGTCACTCAAGCTGCTGTAAATACGGACACTATGGACAATTTAGCTGCCGGTGTTGCTTCTGCGTTGTCAACACAGTAATATATGAATGGACATTTGCAGAATGGACTTTTTGTGCTTGGTCAGCAGACAGCTCTAATGTAAAAAGGGATAGACACACTTTTGTTAATTGCTCACATACCTTGTAACCCTCTGTACAGTTTTATTTGTGTTACCCCTGTGACGGGTGAGGGTCTCATTGCCTGGCTTAAAGGACTCCTCCCAGAGTTGCAAGCTTGGGGCAGGGTGGTAGCCCTAGCTCTTGGCTGTTTGTGCCTTCAGTGTATGGTTTCTCCGTCGGCTACAGAGGCGAAACAAAGAGCTATTGTGCTATGGTGGTCAGGCAAGTACTTGGCGCCATGGTACTTGACCAGGACTCCCCAGTGGCATCTGGATGGGTCAACTTAGCCCTAGAGAACCTGAAAGCCAAAGACGGGTAAGAGCGTAGCCCGTCCAGACCAACCTAAGACAGCGGTCCGGACCAAGTGTGCCGGATTAGCGATGACGGGTAAGGCTGGATATGGGATGCACCAACCTAAGACAGGCCAGGTGTCTCATTTAAAAGAAAAAAGGGGGAGATGTCCGGAGCCGCCTGGAGCATGCGCCGTGTTGCACATGTGCTCGATGAATTAGGTTTCGATCTACTGTTTCGCCTTCGGAGAAACCCCTGCGTTCTCCTATAAATCACGCGAGACTGAGAGGTACGATGGGAGGAGCGACCAGGGTATAAGAAGGGAACCACGAGAGAGAGAAGAGGACTGCGAGGAGACTGTGAGAAGGAGATACGACGAGGGGTACTGCGAGAGGAGCAGAGAGAAGGCCAGGGAAGTAAGAAAGACAGGGAAAAGGAAAACATGTAAAAGTAGGAAAAGGATAAAGGAAAAATAAAGAAGTAAACGCTAGCGTCAAGTTGTCTCAAGCCCCTCATTTCAATCCTCAGCCCTTCTCTTTTCGTGCCTCTGAATCCCGCGGGTCGGGACACAACACCTCATCTCTAACTGGCTTCTTTATAGTGAATTAAACAAAGACAGTTAATTATCAGTGAACAGCTTTCATGCCAACCATTGATTACTTCTGGGAGCTCCATGGAGCCCCATCTCCCTGACAGCCCCCCTCCACTGGGATGGGGATTTGGAGCACTTCATTCCCTCTGAGATGGCTCAGTCTCTGACAGAAACCGCATCCATCATTCATTCAGCTACCTCCTGGACTGGGAAGTTAAATCAGAGAACACAGGTGTGTAGGGTAAATGGTTATCAGGCTTTTCTGCCCTCCCACCATTAGGATTGCCCTGCCTGATAGGGCACCTGCAGTTGTTACATTGTTGTGTTGTTTACTTTTGTGGGCACTGGGAGGAGTATTGGAGATAGTCACTAGGAGAAGCAGAGGCAGGAGAGAGAAGGGGAGAAAAAAGCCAGAGAAGCCCAGAGTGAAGACTTGCTGTGGGCTTGGAGGCCTGCCCGTCTCCTGGCCCCCCGGCACCCTTGCCCGCCGTGTGCCTGTTTGCCACACTGCATCTAAAGCTCAATAAAAGCCTGAGAAAGCCACCAAGGGCTCCAGGACTCTCCTTTACCTATCAGCCAGATCACAGAAAACATGCACAGTGGCCATCCTGCCCCTACAAGATCTCAGTTCAAACTATGTATGTATGTGCAGATTCCTAGACTATGCATGGTGATGTTCTCATCCTCCTCCCTATCTCCTCACTTTCCCTCCACCTCTAGAAGTCTTAATACCACAGCCATATTTCTAGGGTTTGTTTTGATTTAGTTTTGTCTGTTCCTTTGCTTTTCTTTTCCACTATATTCCATGTGAGTGAAATCATCCAGTTTTTATCTTTCTTCTTCAGACTTCTTCACTTAAATCACTTATCATGAATGACAAGATTTCAATTTTTTTTATAGTTGGTAGCAGTCCATTGTGTATATCAAATTTTTATTTTTTTAAATATTTATTTTTACTCAGTTATGCATACAAGAGCTGGGGTACAGGCCAGAGGTGGGGGGTGAGACGCTTCACCAGAGACAGTGGGGAGCAGAACGGGTGAATTGACTGAAATACACTGCTGAGGGAAACAGAGGGTGAGACAGGAGAGGTCTGCTGTGCCATGTGGGTTAGCTCCCTGACCAGGGATCGAACTTGGTGCTGCATAAGTCGCTGATAGTTTGATAATGCTTAAAGTTAATCCCTTGCGCCACCAGGAAGGCCCCTCAAATCTTTATCCATTCATCTGTCTGTCAAATTATGTAGTTTCCATAACTTGGCTACTGTAAATAGTGCTGAAATGAACATGGGAGTGCCTATATCCCTTCAAATTAGTATTTTTGCATTCTTTGGGTAAATTCCTAGGAGTGGGATTTTGGGGATCTTATATAAACGCTTTTATTTATTTTTTATTTTTATTTTTTTAAAGATTTATTTATTTATTTATGCAAGCACTGGGTACAGTCAGAAGAGTGGGAGGGTGAGAGAATTCACCAGAGCGAAAGCAGGGAGTAGAACAGGCAGAGGGATCGAAGTACACTGCTGAGGGGGGCAGCGGGCGGCAGGAGAGGTCTGCGCGCCATGTGGGAGCCTCGCCCTGCGGCCGGGGATCGAGCCGGCGCTACAGAGGCTGCAGGCAGCTTCACAGCCCACCTCTCAACCGCTGTGCCACCAGGGGAGGCCCTATAAACGCTTTTAATATTTTGAGGAAACTCCATACTGATTTCCACAGGGGTTAGACCTGTCTACGTTGATAGTGAGAGTATCGGAGGGGGAGGGGTTCCCTTTTCTCCACACTCTCATCAACGTTTGTTGTTTCTGATTCTGCTTTTGTTTTTGATATGATGTGAGCTGGTATATTTTTTTTTAAAGATTTATGTATTTATTTATACAACAATTGGGGTACAGGCCAGATGCACAGGAGGGTGAGAGGATTCACCAGAGACAGAGCGGGGAACAGAACAGGCAGGCTGATGAAATACACTGCTGAGGGGAGTAGCAGGCGGGACAGGAGAGGTCTGCTGCACCATGTGGGACCCTTACCAGGTCAGCTGGGATCAAACCGGCACTGCAGAGGCTGCCGACAGCTTCACAGAACTGCCATCAATCCCCTGAGCCACCAGGGGAGGCTCTTGTTGTGGTTTTAATTTTCATTTCCTGGGTGATAAGTGATGTTTAACATTTTTTTCATGTGCCTGTTGGCCATGAATACACTTGGAGAAATTTTTATATATAGCTATTCTACCCATTTTTTTGATTGGGCTCTTTGTTTTCTTTCTGTTGAGTTGTCTGAGTTCTTTGTAGATCTTGGATATAAGCCCCTTGACAGATGTATGATGTGTAAATATTTTCTCCCCTCAGCAGTGCTTTCTGTCTGCCTGTTCTGCTCTCCACTCTGTCTCTGGTGAATCCTCTTACCCTCCCATGCCTCTGGCCTGTACCTCAGCTATTGTATAAATAAAAAATAAACTTAAAAAAAAAATTTCTCCCATTTAGTATGTGTATTTTTATTTTAATAGTAGTTTATTTTCCTGTGTAGAAGCTTTAAGCTTACCATAGTCTCATTTAATTTTGCTTTTATTCTTCTTGCCGTTGCAGTCCAGTCCCCAAATACATCACCAAAGCAAATGTGTCATGGAGTGTTTTGCCTATGTTTTCTTCCATGTATTTTATAATTTGTGGTCTTATATCAAATATTTGAAGCATTTCCAGTTGATTTTTGTGTACAGTGTGAGAGAGCAGTCTTGTTTCATTTCTCTGCATATAGTTGTCCAGTTTTCCCAGTACTAATAGTTGAAGAGACTTTCCTTTCTATGTTATACTTTTGACTCGTTTGTGATAAAATATCCATATAAATGTGTGTTTAGGGCCTCCCTGGTGGCACAAGGGGTTAAGACGCAATCTATGAAACTATCTGCAGCCTCTGCAGCACGAGTTCGATACCCAGCCTTTCTGCCTGTTCTGTTCCCCACTCTGTCTCTGGTGAGTCCTCTCACCTGCCACACCTCTGGCCTGTACCCCAGTTCTTGTATGCATAAATAAATACATCTTTGAAAATAAATAAATAAATAAATAAATAAATGTGTGTTTAGTTTGGGGCACTCTATTAGTAGTGGTCTGTGTGTCTACTTTATTCCAATACCATACCATTTTCATTACTCTCTGAATCTGTGAGCATTGAAATCTTTGAACATCATGTCTCCATTCTTCATTTATGTAATTTTGCTTTGATTATTCAGGGCTTATTTTGTTTCCATACAAATTTAACTAATGTTTTCTGTGTTTCTTTGAGGAATTTCATTGAAACTTTGTATTGAATCTATATTATGCTTTGGGTAAGGTGGTCATTTTAACAATGCTAATTCTTCCAATCCATGAGCATAGAACGTCTTTCCATTTCCTTTTGTGTTACAGTTTTCTTTGAATAGGACTTTCACCTCCTTTGTTAGGGTTATTCCTAGGTAAATAATACTTTTTAATGTTACTATGAATGGATTGTTTTATTTCTTTCTCTTCTATTTCATTATTTGCATGTAGAAATACAACACACATTTTTATATTGATTTTTGTACTCTGTCACTTTATTGATTTATTATCTCATAATTTTTTAGTGGTATCTTTAGAGTCTTTTTGATTTAGTCTTTTTGGGAAAACTGGACAACTATATGCAGAAAAATGAAACAAGACTGCTCTCTCACACTGTACACAAAAATCAACTGGAAATGCTTCAAATATTTGACTTATGTCAAATTAGCATGTTACCATGCTATCTGAAAATAGTAATAGTTTTACTTCTTTTCTGATTTGGATTCCTTTTATATCTTTCTCTTGCTAATTTTTCTAGATAGGTTTTCCTATATTATAATGAAGAACAGTGGTGAGAGTGAACATCCTTTCCAGATACACTATGATAAAGGAAAACTTTAAACTTCTCATGTATGCTAGCTTTGGGTTTAGTATACATGGCCTTTTGTGCACATATTACTGAGAGTTTTTATTTATTTCTTTTTAAAATATTTATTTATACAAGCACTGGCTACAGTCAGAAGCACGGGAGGGTGAGAGAATTCACCAGAGCCAGAGTGGGGAGCAGAATAGGCAGACTGACAAAATACACTGCTGAGGGGAGCAGCGGGCGTGGCAGGAGAGGTCTGCGCACCATTACTGAGAGTTTTTAATCACAAATAAATGCTGAATCTTGTCCATAACTTCTGTGTATCTGTTGATATGGTTAGATCATTTTTGTCTTTCCTTTTGTTGATATGGTGAATTATAATGATGGAGATGTATATGCTGAAACACCCTTGTATCCCTGGAATAAATTCCACGTGGTCATAATGACTCTTTAAATGTATTTTTTAATAATGGTTTGCTAAGATTTAGTTGCATCAGTGTTCATCAGTTTTATTGGTCTGTAGTTTTCTTTTTTGTGTGATGTCTGCATCTGATTTTGGGATCAGAGTTTTGTTGACCTCATAAAATGTGAGAGCATTCCCTTCTCAAGATTTTAGATGGGTTTGAGAAGGGTAGCTGTTAGTTCCCCTTTGAAGGTTTTGTAGATCCCATAGACAAACCTCCTGGACCTGGACTTTTGTTTTTTGGAGGCTTAAATACTGTTTCAAATTCTTTGTTGCTCAGGTTTTCTATTCCTGTTTCAGTCTTGGAATGTTGTAAATTTCTAAGAATTTGTGCATTTTTTCCAGATTTTTCAACTTGTTATTTGTAGTCTATTATGAGTCTGTGTATTTCTGAAATGTCTGTAGTAATTTCTCCTCTTTTTTTTTTTTGATTCTGTGTATTAGAGTTATTCCCTACCTCTTTTATTTTCCTAGTGAGTCTAGCTAGAGGCTTGACTATTTTATCTAATTTTTGTTTTAATTTATCAAATAACCAGATTAAATAATTTCATTGATTTTTTTAACTATCTTTTAGACTTCCATTTCATTTATTTCTAGTGTAATTTTTATTATTTTTTTCATTCTACTGGCCTTTGGCTTCATTTATTCCTTTTTTCTAGTTTCTTGTTGTGTTCTGTAAAATTATTTATTTGAGCTATTTTTTGTTTCTTGATGTTTGCCTGTATTGCTATATACTTTCCTTTTAGTACTGTTGTTGCTGCATATCATTCTGGGAGATTTGTTTTCATTTGTCTCTGGGTGTTTTTCAATTTCTTCTTTGAGTTTCTCATTAACCTAATAGTAATTCAGTACTGTGCTGCTCAATCTCCACATATTAGAGTTTGTTACTGCTTTCTCTTTGTATTGATACCTAGTTTAAAACCATTTTGATCAGGGAAGATTCCTGATATGATTTCAACCTTCATGAATTTATAGACACATGTTTTATGACCCAACATATGATCTATGGTGAAAAATGTCCCATGTACACTTGAGAAGAATATGTAGTCAATTTTTGGAGGGTTGTGGTATCCTATATAAATGTCTAGTAGGCCTATCTGATCTAATTCTTCATTTAAGGCTATAGCTTTCTGGTGGATTTTCTGTCAGGTTGATAAGTCCATTGATAGTGGAATGTTTAAGTCCCCTACCACTGTTGTGTTGTTGCCAATGTCTGTTTTTATATTTGCTACAGTTTTCTTGTAAATTTTAGTGCTCCTTCATTTGATGCATATATATTGATGGGTGCTATATCTTTCTGATATATTGATCCCTTAGTCATTAGGGATCAATTATCTTTTGTTACCTTTTTTAAACTGGAAGTTTATTTTATTTTAGATATGTCTGCTATAGGCATGTCTGTCTCTGCTTTTTTTTTGGGGGGGGGTGTTCCCATTTGATCATAGGATTATGTTCTAGCCATTTACTTTGAATCTATATTTGTCTTTGGAGCTCCATGGGTCTCATGGAGACAGCAGAAAGTTGGGTTTGGTCTTCAGATCCATCCACCCATTGTGTCTTTTGATTGGTGGGTATAGTCCATTTACATGTAGAGTAATTATTGTTATATGAGTATTTGCTATTGCCGTTTTGTCTTTAGTTTTCTGGTCCCACCTATTTATTTATTTATTTTTACTTTCCTTACTTTGATTTAGATAGGAGTACTCCTTTCAGCATTTCTCAGGGGGAAAGTCTATTGTCTAAAAACTCTTTCCAGTTTTGTTGTCTGCATTTACCTTCCTCATATCTGAAAGGCAGTTTTGTCTTTTGGAAAGACAGGATATTTTATCTTTGCATATTTTGAATACATCATTCCATTCTCTCCTTGCCTGTATTACCCTTATATATTTTTAACCCTCTAAATTGTCTTTGATATTCTTTCTTTGCCGTGAAAGTTTCAGTACTCTTGCTAGTTCCAGTACTATGTGTCTTGGTATTATAGGTCTCATTGCACTTAGGTAACTAGGTATTCTTTTAGATTTTGGGGCTGGTAATTTAAATTCCTATCCCAGATTCTTTATTATTTGTTTGAATAGGCTCTCTGTTCCCCTCTGTCTCTCTTCACACTCTGGGATACTGATTATTCTTATGTTGGCTTAATGTAGTCAGATATTTTTTCTTTTCTTTTCTTTTTTTTTTTGTTGTTGTTACAGCTCCATTCTCTTTCTCCTCTTCCTGCTGGGACCTTAGTGCTTTAATATCTTCAAGGTCACTGATTCAGTTCTACATTTGATCTGTTTTACTTCCAAGGCTCTCTCTAGAGTTATTGATTTCATTTTTGGAGTTCTTTGCCTACTGAATGTCTGTCATTTTCTTATTTATGACATCAGTTTGTACCTTCTGTTCATTGATTTTATGTCTGAGTTAATTAATTTGTTTTTTGTTTTTGAATTTTGTTGTATCTCTTTGATTAGCTTTACTGAGTTCCGTTGTATCTCTTTGACTTGCCTTTCTAAGTTTTCTTCTATCTCTTTGAGCTTCCTTATGATAGCAGTTCAGAGATCTTTATCTATAGGGAGATATAATCTTCCATCTTTTTGAGTTTGTATTCTGGAGAGTTGTTCTCAGCCTTGTGATGTCATTTTCTCTTGTAATCCCATATTTCCATGTGTTATATTTTTTTCTATCCTAGTTAAAGTCTCCCCACCTTATTATTGTTTTTAGTATCTTTGGATTTATTTATTTACTTATGGCTCTTGCTGTCTTCTATATATATTCAGATCTGCTTTTGTAGTAACTGAGTGTACAGGGTGATGAGGGATTTGGCGGGATTCAAATGTTGATGTAGATAAGTAAGAGTGGGACTATGTCATATTTGTGACACCCCTTGTAACTCTCATTTGTGGTTTTTTTTTTCCCCATGCCAGCAGTACATATTTTTTATTATTCATGAATGGTCCAAAGACTTACATAGATGAAATAGCACTTAGTGACATGGAGTGGAAATGACAGTTTTATATATATATATATTTCAAAGATTTATTTATTTATTTATACAACCACTGGGTACAATCAGAAGCATGGGAGGGTGAGAGAATTCACCAGAGTTAGAGCAGAAAGCAGAGCAGGCAGACAGACTGAAGCACACTGCTGAGGGGAGCAGCAGGAGGCAGGAGAGGTCTGCGCACCATGTGGGACTCTCACTGGGCAGCCAGGGATCAAACCCGGTGCTGCAGAGGCTATGGGCAGCTTCGCAACCCAGCACTCAACCACTGCGCCACTGGGTAGGCCCACAGTTTTATATATATTAAAAAAAATATGTACACACAACACACATACCCCTCCTCTCTCCATGGCTCACCATACATTGCTACAAAATTGGGAGGCATGAAGCTGGAGGAGTTCCAATATACATAACGCATTGAACAATCTCAAGCATAAAAACTGAACTGACGCTGGAAAAATAAAGTTTCTTTCCTCAAACATTTTGATTTGAGCTCAAGCAAAGCAGATAATGAACACAATTATTTTCATCCTATTCAATGCACTTTAAAACATAAAAGATTCAACAGTTGTGAAGTCCAGCAAAGGTAGAGGTTGTTGGAATAAATTATGCATTTCATCCAAAAAAAAAGTCTACAGCAGATCAGCTTTGTCCTGGCTCTCAAACATTTAAGAATCATAATTTACTACACTCAAACAGTAAGTTAAGCCAAAACAAACAAATGATAAACCGAAATCATTACTTCAAACAAGGCATTATTGCCCTAAGTTTCTTTAGACAAAAATTTCACTAGTGCAAGAGCATCATTTACCTGAGAGGCCATGAGTCACAATTAAAGAGCACTCGTACAAAACTATTTCCTTTTTTCTTTAAAAAGTGCCACATACTATACATTTCATTAAAAAACAAACAAACAAAAGCCACACATGGACTAATGAAAAACCATTTGTCTCAATCTCTTGTCAATGAAAGGCCAGAAAGGCCAGAAAGGAAAGAAAAGGCCAGAGTGATGCTTTGATTCCAATTTGAAATGGAGTCCATGGGACGATGCCCAAGTTCTCTAACGTGGAGCAATCAAGCTGAGCATTCCTTGGACGCTGTGCTCCCAAGACAGGACTTTCAGTTATAGGTCTTAAGTGACTGCTGGGGAGGTTGAAGGCATCTGCAACTGCACAAGCCATTTCATACTTGGTCATCTGTTCATTGCCAGACCAGTGAAAGGTTCCCTTGATTGATGGATCCAGCATTCTCTTCTCCGCTAATTGGGAACACACTGTAGCTACATCTTTGACATGTGTGGGGGAACCTCTGCTGCCAGTGGTCTATGTTTGCAGACTTGTTGCTAAACTGCACTTTATCAAACATAACAATCACAGCACTTTCTTCAAGCTTTTCAACTTCTCCATATAGAATTGGAATCCTCAAAATAGCAGCTCCTAAATTGTTCTGTCAAACAGCCTTTTCTCGTAATTTTGTTTTACCATACATATTTAGTGGGCATGGTACGTCTTCCTCTCTGTAAGGTGGATTTTTTTCCATCAAATACATAATCCGAGCTAATATAGATTAGAAATGCTCCAATTGCAGCTGCTTCCTTTGCTAAATTTCCAGAAGCATCCACATTAAGTGGAGGAGCAGCATCTGGCTGATTTTCTATAACATCTGGCCTTCTCTCTGCTGCACAATGACAGGCTGAAAATCATGATGTGATGAACTGAAGCAGCATCCAACAAATTCGCCTGTTCAAATTTTGGTCTCACTCTTCTAAAATCACAGCCAACATCATGCCAATTATTCTGCTGAAACTCTTTGCACACAGCTCTTCCAAGCAGCTCGGTGGCACCAGTAATCAGAACCCGCCTACTGGGGATGTTCGCTTCCTCCTGTTCCATGTCCTCTGGCATTTCAGGCATGGTTCCAAAATTCCCTGGGGAAAACAGATTTGTGGAATGGGTCTCAGCTTCTGCCTGCTCCAGCCAGGTCTTTGTTCTGCCTGGGGAGAGTGCTGGCATGCAAAAAACGTGAGCACAGCTTCTGTCGACCTTTTATTTAAATTAGCACTTTGATTCCAATCCCAGAATCTTGTGCAGTTTGCCACATTGCTGTAACCTGCCATATTGCAGTAACCCATAGTTCTCCTGCCACCATATCACCCTTGAACCATCACCATAGTCTTTTGTGCTTTTCCCTTTAGGGGAAAGTTTTTCACCTCTGTATCAGCTCCAAACTCAGTTCCAGTTCTGCTGAGCTGGAATCCCAATAGCAAGCTGAAGGCCTGTGAAAAACCAAGGCTTATTTCTAGGGTTTTAGATGAGTGCGTCAGAGTCCCTGTGCCTTACAAAGTGCCAGTCCCAGGGAATGGAAAGGGAATGTGAATCAGAATGTTTGCTTTTCTGTTATCTTTATTGGTGGCCAAGTCTGTGTGGGGTAACTCATCTCTTCCACAAGACTTTACCTTCTTTAAAGGATGTGTGTCTCTATGCTCTGGTACCTCCTCTTTGTTGCTCTGGCTGAGCTGTCAGCCCTAACAGCAGTGTCTTCTACTCCAGACCATAACACCCAAGGTTCTCTCTCCATCTGTCTCTTCTTCAACATAGCATGAATCTCCTTAGCATCAGCCCTGTTAAAGTCTGAACTGGTCTCACTAACCAAGGGATAATCAATATTATTCCTACCTGAGAGACTATCTGTCAGAACAGCATCCCTCTGATTCACTGTTTCAAGAGCCACAACCCATGGGGACCAGGCTCTGTAATTGCCTCTGCCAGAGCCTACTGTATCTGCTCCCCTCAACAGGGTCTGCTCCACTGCTTTCCAGAACCCACTGAGCCTGGATTGCTTCCAGAACCCTCTTTGGGTCTTACTAGGATCCACAATTGCCTACTGTGGTCAGCTTGCTTCCTGGTCCTGCCCTGGGGTTTGTTGAGGTCTATTGGGGTCTGCTTTGATGAAGGCTGCTCCCAGGACCCTTGCAAGGCTGGCTGAGTTCTGAGGGGGACCTATCCCTTCTGCAAACTGTTCCAGAACTCACTGAGATGTGTGAAGGCCTACTATGGCAGGTCTGCTTCCAGGCCTCATTCTGGGGCTTACTGAGGTCTGTTGAGTGCTACTGCCACTTGGGCTGCTTTGAAGACCTATCCTGGAGCTCACCCAGGTCTGCACAGTATTCTGCAGGGGAATACTGTGGTGACCTACTTTCAGGTTCCGTCCTAGGGCTGGGAACTCTCTGAGGTCTGCTGAGGGTTATGGTATAGGGCTTCGCTATTTCCAATCTGCTATTTGAAGGGCCCACTGGGCTGCCAGGGCTCACCTTGCCTGTTTGGGCAGACTACCTGTTTGACCTGTTCTACTGTTACCTGTGAATATGTGGAGGACATGACTCTGGTGTCTTCACTCTGCAGCCATTTTTCCTTACCCCCCTAAATTAAATAAGCATTTAATCTCATCATACTGTAGGCTAGACGTCCATGATCAGGATGCTCATAGTTTCAGTATCTGGTGAGGGCCTGTTTATTGGTTCATAGAAGGCTGTCTTCTAGTCACCTCCCAAAGTCTCACCTTCTAATATTATCACATTGGGGATATGGATTTCAACATTGGAATTTTGGGAAGACATTAAATTTCAGACCATAGCAAATATAATGTACAATTATCTCAAAAAATTTATAAACTGAATTTTTAAAAAGCAATTCTAAAAAGGGATCTCAGAGTACACAATTTGTATACAATTTGTCAAGCAGTTACCAATTAAAGCCCATCTTTGTATCTCCTCTGACCTTTGACCTTCCTTACATCTGATAAACCCAGATGTAATTGTGGAACTTCTGGAAAGTCAACAACTAGCACGCAGCATGACCACTGACACCAATGTGATCTCATCTGAGGATAATTCACTATCCTAGAGTCACCTGTATGACAAACTGTAAGCAAAACTGAGTCAGGCATTGCTAAATCATACCTGAAAACCCAGCCCTGTGAGAAGACAAAGAAGAACTTCCTTGTGAGATAATGAGTTAGAATCAAAGAAAGAGTGCAGACAGAGTTGTGTGGAAGCAAGGGGTGAAATGACATTTGGGGCCCTCATTTGTCTTCTGTATTTGGTGTCCAGATAGGACAGTTCCCAGAGGTCCTGTGCTTTCCTGCTGAGAAGACCCCTTAGATGACAACGGCATCCTGCTAGTAGACTTGACT
Organism: Talpa europaea; assembly: GCF_964194135.1. Taxonomy (NCBI): domain Eukaryota; kingdom Metazoa; phylum Chordata; class Mammalia; order Eulipotyphla; family Talpidae; genus Talpa; species Talpa europaea. Next base: position 47,634,679 of record NC_140078.1, on the reverse strand, counting down.
CCTGAACTACTTGGGGAAAAGGGTTATCCTCTCCTAACTCTCCATAGCAGTATAAAATATGCATATAACTATTTAAAACAAACAAAAAAAAAAAAACTGGAGAACTGTCCACTGAGAGATAATTAGCATCGTAGAGTATTTTCAGTGGAAACTTGCAACACTTGTGCTCACTGCAATTACAACAGGAATTGCCTAAGTAATTATTACATTAGTATAGTATGCCACATCTTTATGTTTGTTTACATTTCTTTTGAGTGTGAATGGTGCCATGAATTGTCCATATTTGTGTGGATAAGTTTTGATAAATTTAGACTTTTTTAAAAAGATTTATTATTTATTTATTTATACAAGCACTGGGTACAGTCAGAAGCGCGAGAGGGTGAGAGAATTCACCAGAGCCAGAGCGGGGAACAGAACAGGCAGACTGACAAAGTACACTGCTGAGGGGAGCAGCGGGTGGCAGGAGAGGTCTGCGGTCCATGTGGGACCCTCACCTGGCGGCTAGGGATCGAACTGGTGTTGCAGAGGCCGCAGGCAGCTTTGCAGCCCAGCGCTCAACTACTGCGCCACCAGGGGAGGCCCTAAATTTAGACTTTTTAATAATAGATTTGTATATATTTTCTGGTAAATGATAAACTGGACTGGGCCTCCCCGGTGGCGCAGCCGGTTGAGCGCAACGCCATGAAGCTGTCCTCAGCCTTGCGGCTTGCTAGCTGGCTTGCTAGAGAGATGCCCACATGGGCACAGCAGACCTCTCCTGTCTCGCCCGCTGCTCCCCTCAGTAGTGTCTTCTGTCCGCCTGCCTGTTCTGTTCCCCACTCTGTCTCTGATTGAATCCTCTCACCCTCTTGGCCTGTACCCCAATTCTTGTATAAATAAATAAATCTTAAAAAAAATATGATGCTTGTATAACTCTAATAAAAACACATTTAAAAAATGATAAACTGGACTAATATCTATGGTTTTTATGCATTCATGACAAACCTGTTTTTCTAAATGTTTTTGTCATTTCTAAGCTGTTTTGTCTGTTAGTTTTTTTCCAAATTGCTGCAAGTAAATTTTTTTTCAATGTAGTTATTGAAATATCTGCATACAAGTGGACCCTCTCACTTCAACCCATGCCAACAGCTCTTAAAGGTGAAGGCTAAAGAGCAGGAACATCTCAACTGGTGGCATCATCTGGTGTAGGCATCACTTTCAAATATTCCACTGGGTAAAATGTGGAACTAATGTGTATGACACAATTGCCTGCCCTCCCATTAGTGAGGTAGGGGATGTTCTTTCCCTCCATTCTGTCTCATCAAGGGTGAAAACACTGGCCACAGGCCACCACGTTGGTTCCTAACCTCCCTATGAGACCTGCTGGCTTTTGAAAAACACTGTTCTTAGAAGTTTCTATTCTCTCTCTGAGTGGAGTTCTGGAAAGCTGGATAGCCACTGGAATGGAAAGGGAAGGGCAGTTGGCACAAAGAATGGGGAATAGGGCCAAAGAAAGGAATATCTATGTATGCCTATATTTATTTATTTATTTATTCATTCATTCATTCATTCATTTTTATTCATTTATATATTTTTACATCATTGTTCATTTTTGCACAATGTTTGATTTCTCCTCTCAGGTGTTGTCCCCATAAAATTACCACCACTAGGACACTGATGAACTGTTACCATAGACTGAAAGGACTAGGTAGCTTTAGAATAGTTTCAGCTTTGGGAGAACTTCAAGCAGTTTGGAGTCACTCCTGGTTGTGGTGAGCTCTACAGGAGTGGGTATAATTACTTGCTGTGATCTGACCTGTGAGAGTGACTCATTCTAGGTGGGGGGCTCTCAGAGTACACTGCTTTTCTCTGACAAAGTCCAAGACCCCCCTGAGAGGGACTGGCTAAAGCGAGGGGCTATGTGCCTTGACTTCTCTGCCTGTAGCAGCTTCTGCAGGAGGTGACCGGTTTGGTGGTGTGTTTTAGAAATGGCCTGACAAAACTTTGCATTCTGTCACATTTGTAAGGTTTTATCTTGATAAATAACTTTCCAGATTTTATTTTCTGGTTCATGGGCGGTCTTTTGGAAATAAGAGTCCTCAGTCTCCCAGAGCCATAGGTTACTGCTTTCTTATTCCCCAGCGATTCTCAGACACAGGAGTGTCTAGCAGTTTGTTAAGGAGTGGTTGGAACAGTTCTTAGGCTCCAATGGCAAGTGAGTCAGTCTTTTCCCCTCCCCGAACAGGTTCGTGGGCTTTCCCCAGACTACTGATGGCCAAGAAGATCCCAGAAACACTTTACAAAGGACAAACTGAAGCCGGAGAGACTAAGGGGGCCATAACAGACAAGGCCCAGCCCCCATTCCTAGGTCCCCTCAGGGGCTGTTTGACATTATTATTCTCTCTGGGTAGTCTCTATGTCCTTCCCTCAATAGCGGTGTGACCCTGGGTGATCACAGTCTCTTTCACCCAAGTCTCTGCTGTCTGACGGGAGAATACTATAGGTAGAGAGATTTCTTCCGTGGTGATACGAGTAGCTGACTAAGTTATCACCAGGGTTCGCCCAGTCCAGAGGAAGAAACAACTGCAGGCAGAGGTGCCGGTGGAATCTTCCTGGATTTGTTGAGGGGCGGGGAAGCTAAGCAAGCTGGAGGCGGGGTTGCTGCAGCTGCCACCTGACCCTCCAGCTGGCCCTGGGGCAGGACTGACTGGGCGAATGCTAGGCTGTGACCCCTGGGTGGGGGCTCGGCACGCTGACTTTGATCCAAAATTCATCTGGCTTTCATTATCTCCCGGAACTGGCCGGGTGCGTAGCCTCCCGGGAGCGGCCCCTTCCTCTGCCCCAGGACTAACGCTCCGGCACCAGCGACGCTGCACAAGGATGGCGCAGCGCGGGTAGCGGGTCCCAGCACCAGTGAGTGGTCTGCAGTCGGAGTTCTGCTTCGGGAACCATTTCCCTGCCGGTAACAAGACCTTGGATAGGGCAGAGAAGATGGAAAGGATGTTGTGCGCAGCCAGACGCATAGAGGGAGCGCGGGCGGGGTGCATGCGGAGGATGTACTAGGAAGAGGGTGCGCGGAGTCGGTGCTCAGGAGAGTGAATTCTCCGAGAGTGCTCGGGGATCCGGGCCAGGAGGGTGCTGGAGGAGCAGGGCTCGAGCGCGCAGGGGGAGCTGAGTAGTTGGGAGATGTGGGCGGAGAGGAGGGTTCGCTGGGAGCCCCGCGGGAAGGACGCGCGGGGAAGGCTGCGGGAGGCTGCGCTTCCCCGGGTCTGCCGGTGCAGCCCCTTCCTCGTCCCGGGCCTGTCTTAGGTCCCTGATCCTCTCCCGCGTCCTCGGTCACTGGCGGTACACTGCCCAGTGTGCAGGGCTCCGGATCCACTCGGTGGAGGCGACCGAACGCGGATTTGGAGTCCGCAGGTCTAGCTCCTGCTGAGCGCTGGCGCGCCCTTCCGCGCCGCCGCCCTGGCGGGAAGGTGGTGGGAACTGGGTCCAGTGCCCCTTGTAATGGGAGGAGGAAATAAAGTTACGTTTTGGATGTAACTGTTACTCAGACTGTTGGGGGGAAAGGATGTCCTAAGCTAAAACGGGGTTGCCCTGTAACAAGGCCTCCACAGGTCAAATGGAGTCAAGCGCACATTGAACAAATGTTTAACAAAATGCTACATCGTAACATAATGGCATCGAGTTACTGACATCCTCAAAAGAGGAGCTTTACGGTTGTAAATTATATGACACTGATATGATTTACGCGGGGCGTGGTGCCTTTTACAATTCTGGCTTAAGGTAAGCTTTTTTTTTTTTTTTAACCTGGAAAGCCGCAGAGGGAACCTCGTTCAGCCCCACCTACCTTCTCGGGTTGCCTCTCGCAGGTCAGGGCTGGGCCAGGTGACTCAAGATAACCAGGGTGGGTGGGTGGGGGGGTGTCTCAGTTTATTGTGCCGGACTTCCTGCCTCGCCTGGCTCATTTCTGGCTCTTCCCTGTGACATGAAGTTACTGGAAAACACTCTGAAATCTGAGACTGTCTTCAGGGGTCCCATGATCTTCCCGTCTGCACTCCGCTCTTGTCCCCATTTCTCTTCCTCTTTCCTCTACCTTGCAGCCTAAATGTGGTGACTGGCTCACTCTCCACCCTCCCCGCCTCCTCCCACCCTATTCTGTCCCCTTCTGGGCTAAAAAAAAGACCTAAAAAAAAAAAAAAAAAAACCCGGCTGTGACCTTGGTTTTCCCTGAATAGAAAGAATGTCTTAATCCGGGTTTTCCTGTCCAGCTGAGATCTCCCATTGTCTGCCCCTTGTCACTGGGTGGGGGAGCCATCAGTATTAAATCCCGACCCCCACTTTCAATTCAGCCAACTTTACATTATCTCCCCACACCCCCTTAGAGATCAAATTGACCTTCTAGTTTTCTCTGTGCAAGCCTCATGATTGCAGACTTGCTGAACTCAGCACGGGTTCATTGAGTACAAATTAAATTCTTACTTCTAGGGCTTTAAGTACTGATGGGAAGGGAAATGGCTTTTGGTTAATTAGCTGTTCTTATTTTGACTTTTGTGTAAGTGGAATTTTTGTTGTCTTTACTGATCATAAAATCAATAAAAGCTCATTGTGAAAAAAACTAACAAAATGTGTTACACAAAGTGAAACTTTCATTTTTCCCTATGCCCTAACTATATAAAGGAAGGCAAAACTTTCAGGTTTTTCTCCTCCTTCTGTTATGCCCAAGATCAGCAGACTCGGTGAGCATAGACTCCAAGAATCCAAAGATAGCTGATGCAAACACAAAAGTGAGTTTATTACAGACTTGAGTCCAGGCTCACGGCACCTACCAATGCAGTGGCAGATATGGAGAGTCCCGAACAGAGGAAGCAGGGGTCTTAAATGGGGTCACAAGCAGGCACGAATTTTGAAACAAGATGGTAATTACTCATTGGCTACTACAAAGGCATTTTGGCGCACGTGGTTACAGTTTCAAACTGATTGGGCGGTTAGAGATGCTGTCCCATTTATGGATAGGACTGCCCTCGGTGGCGGCTGGGGTGGTCTGCTTTTTCGTCACCAAGTGGAGTGAGGGTTGTGACTGTTGAAACTATCTCCGGAATGCGGCTGTACAAGGACTAACATATCAAGGTGGAGGATATACAAAATGGCGAAACCTCAGCTAAGCTTGGTTCCACACTTCTTTCTCTGGGTAGACAATGACAAGTGAACTGAATTTGTGGCTAAGTCTGACAAGTTCTCTTTTCTCAGCCATATGAGAAACAGAAGATGGAAGCTGCACTGAACACTGGGTTTCCAGCTGTGCCCATGTTTGCAGAGGCTGGAAGTCCATTTTACAGCATCAAGCATGTATCCTCAGGGAATCTACAATACATCTTATATGTTGGAGGAAATATGTCCAGAATATACACTAGCTTCAATTCAGTAAAACAATTTTAATGCAGTTGTCAAAAATATTCCCCAATTCTACAAATGCCCTTCTATGAATGAATTCTAATTAAACTGCGCAAGAGCAGTGCTTGAAAGTCCCCATGGCCATGTCCTCAGTGTACAGAAGCCAGACCCTTTTTTGCAGCCAGGCTCTATGTCTAGACAGGGGGGCTTTTGTGTGGGTCTTACATTGTGGCTTGGACTAGGCAGTAGAAACCTGGGTTCTGGAATTCCTCCTCTCCCTTTCCACACTAAACCTTAGTTGCCAAACTTTGGCTTCTGTATTGAAGGGACTGCAACACACTTACTAAACACATTTCCTGATTCTTCTAAAGGTTGGAAAAATCCAGCATAATCCTGTTCCTGAATTATTCATTCTGATTCATCAGCTCGGTCTCCTTTCACAGAGTGAATACGTGCTTCCATTATTCATTCTGATTCAGTGCTTCCATTATTCATTCTGATTCATCAGCTCGGTCTCATTCTGATTCATCAGCTCGGTCTCCTTTCACAGAGTGAATACGTGCTTCCCACCACTGCCAGCTTGGTTTGGTCTCTGGAAGTGGACCAGGTCTAAGTGAGTAACTGTCCTGCTCACAAGGGTGTATTGGATATTGGTTCCCATATCTGTTTAAGCTGGTTTAAGGGGAAATGCTTTGAGAGTTAAGAGACTTTCTTTACTCTTTAAACTTTCACTGGGTGGGAGGAGTGACCATATAATTTATCTTCCACTCCCAGATTCTTTTGAGAGTGAAATGAGAATCTGATAATTATGCAAAGAATCCAGGCAAACCTGCATTCATGGTCACCCCATTTAAAAGCACCCTAGGTTATTTAGCTGATAGCTTTCCAAAAGTCTACCTGTTATTCTGCATGAAGTTTGTTATAGAAAGCCTTACTGAGTGCAGGGCGGGGGTGTGCAGAAGGGTCAGTCTTCGGTAGATTCACAGCCTGGAGGGCAAGCATATAGGCCCTGGGAGTGTGTAGCTAAGCAGGGAGGATTCAGGAAGGAGCCTGATGTCTAGCGAAGCTGGTGGGGAGGGAGGAAGCAAGGACTGGACAGGGCAATGGTGTTTTTGGCTCAGAAGCAAGAAAAGCACCAGACCTATAGAGAAATGCCATTCCTGCAATGTCATACAAGTTGATTATCTGTTGCTTGGTATCCTTTTCTGGAAAATAGGGTTTGGAGTCTTTCAGGGGAATCTTTCAGGGAGTATTCTGGTTCAACTGCTGCCCTAGGGGAAGGTGTCTCAAAGTCTTCCACTTTTGAGCTCCTGTCCACCAGCTCCCCAGCCCCAAAGGGAAAAAAAAAAAAGTAGCCTAGAGGGTTCAGATACTTGGGCAAGGTTGCCGTGAGCATGTACTCCTCTCACAGGGGACGTGGCCTGCCTGACAGAAACTGCTGGACCTTAGGCCTCACCTCTGTATGACCCCAACACCCTACTTCCCTCATAGGAGAAATGGAAGCCCAAGAAGGAGGATGTGAATTGGCTGCACACAGAATGAATATACCACCCACTTCCCATGATTGGCAAGACTAGGAGAGATGGAAACCCAGAGGAGAGCTGACAGCTGGAAGCCAGACTTCTCAGACTCTGTACTCTCTGTCTAATGGATGCTGGAAAGGCCTAGAATAATGACCTGAGATTCTGATCCCCAGTTACAGTTCTGATATGTGTGTGGATTTTTCTATTTCCTGTTCTCTAATACCAGCTGAATGTCATTTAGTTCAGCTCAATTCACATACAACCTAGAGATAGAGTCAAATCTCACAGGGTAAGGGTTCAGTCCCTTATCCCATACATCCCTCCAATGCCAAGTAGAAGTCCAGGATGTCACCTGTACTTCTGACCAGCAGGCTGTAGGTCAGAGATTTCAATGATCCTCTCCTTGAATTTTATTAATTTGCTAGAGCTGCTCATAGAACACAGAAGAACAGTTTCCTCACTAGATTACTGGTTTATTAGAAAAGGACATAATTCAGCAAGAGCCAGATGGAAGAGATGCACAGGGCAGAGTGTGGGGAAAGGCCATGCTGTTTCCTAGAATGCCATTCTTCCCTGAATCTCAGTGTGTTCAGCAGCCCAAAAGCTCCCAGAAATCTGTCCTTTTGTGTTTTGTGGAGACTTCATTTCACAGGCTTGGTTGATTAAATCATTGAACATTGGTTGCCATTGAGTCAACCTCGTCGCTCTCTCTGAGGTTGGACTGTAAAGTTCCAACCCTCTAAACAGAGCTGGGTCTCCTGGTGTCAGAGTCATTTGTCTCTAACACAACAAAAGACAACTTTGTTGCTATCATCAGTGAGGAAATTCCAAGAATTTTCAGAGCTCTGCCAGAAACCTGGAAATAGATCAAACATATATTTAATCACAGTAGTACAGACTTAAGGGAACAGCTGACCTTCCTGCCCACTACCTCTTTTCTGCTTCCCTCTTGCCTATGCTTGACCTGTGTCCCTTGATGTTTCAGCATAAAGGGTGGTACTTAAAATTTACTCTTTTCTTAACTCCTTTGCTGAACTGAGTGGTTGTCATTCTATAAACGGGAAAGGGCAAAGCCAGAGGAGGGACAAAGGCAGCCACTGCAGGACAGTTTTGTTCTAGATCCAACTATAATAATTTTCTCTGGTTTTCAGGATTTACAAAGAATAGTCAATGTAGTAACTTTGCTAACAACAGTTACAGATCCCTCTCTCCAAAAGGGACCTTTGGAGTTTTAATTTGGTGAACTCTAGTTTTTTTGATAAATGGCTGGGGAGATACAAAGCTGAGAACACAGCCTGGTTCCACATTATGGATTCCACTTATCCTCACCACTTTTGAGTTAACCTGGCTTCCCTCCCCTGTTTCCAAAGTGGGGCAGTGCTGTTTCCTAAAGGCTAGTGGGGGAGCTAGGAGGCTGTGGGGGCCATGTGCATGGGGACCATTGCTTTGTGAATGGAGTCTTCCCTGAATGTGCTGGGGCTGAGCACTGCCTGTCACATGAGACAAGGCCTTGTCAGTTTTCTAATTACTGAGCCCTGGTATCATGACCGCAGTCTGAGGAGGTGACTTCCCCACCCTGATTTTGAAGTGATATCAGGGCACATCCCTGAGAGATGGGTGCCTTTGCCCTGATCCCTTCCTTATCCATGAGTTGTTTGAGACCTGAAAGGTAGTTCAGATTCTAGAAGGGCGAGGCAGCAGGGTGTTGTTTTGCGGTGGTGTCAAGGCCATTTTCAGTGGGAAACTGGTGAGGACCGATTTCGAGCAAATACCAGTGTACTTTGTCTTTTGGCACATATTTGCTTCCTGTCCTGAAATTGGCCACCCTTAAATCATAAATACACATGTGTGATATCAATATGCCACTTGATTGTGCTGCCTTTCGCAGGTTGGTGTGAGTGGCTCTGCTGATTGTTTGAGTGATCTTGTTTCCTTCTGGAGGGATTCACATTTTTGCATTGGTCTCTCCCAGGATCCTGCCTCCATCGACAGAATGGTGTCCACAGGGCCAGAAACGAAGAATCTTGAAAATCATCTCAAGTAAGGCTCCCCCAAATGCATATCCAGTTGGATTGACTTGAGTTTATTGTGCTTACTTTGTGCTACCTAGTTTTCTAAGGGCTAAAGCCTTTGATTCTTGGGGCAGAGGTTATTGTCTGGAGGGACAAGCTCTGTAGGCTCATAGTGTAGATGGCTGGAGGCCTCCTTGGCTTGTGCCTAGTGCCTCTTAGCTGTGGGGATGTGTTGTCTCAGAAGACCTCTGTGTCCACTGAGGTTCAGCTTATACATGATGACTCTTCTGAAACATATTCCCCTAGCTTTTTTTGGTTCTGTGTCTTAAATGCTTTTTTCTTTGTAGTTTTTCAAATTTCATTTTGTGCTTCATAAGAACCATTTTTATGCTTACTTTGGCATTTCTGAAGAAATAAGAATTTATTTTAATCCCAATTCCTACATGAGCTTTAAATTCACAATTTTTCTAATTTCCTTGCCATCTACTTGTCTAGAGCCTCTGCTGGCATTACCTGGAGACCCTGTCCTACTTCAGTGGACTCCCTTCGTCCCAGTGACCTCTGAGCTTGATAACTGGGTTGTATAGCTTTGGGCACTCACACATGGGCTTCTTCCTCAGTCCATTCCTAGGAGGTTTCTCAGGGATTCTTCTGACCTCCTGGGCCCTCTGGAGTATCATGTGGTGGTTATAAGTCCAGGTCATAATTCTACGTGAATACCTGTCCTAGCTCCTTAATTCTTGTAGGTTTTGAGGTCTGTTTTCACATTTTAGGTGCCCTAGTTTTAGGCGCCCTGGTTATCACCTGCAGAGATAACCTTTATTAAAGTAATAGTGTCCCTGGCACTTTCCGTCATTGACAAAAATGACCAATCCATAATTTCTGAGTATCTTCCCAGTAGACTGAGGCCCTTGGGGTACTGGTGGAGGTTTGTGGTTGGAGTGAAGGTTGGGGAAGGGTGGGCTGACCTTCAAGTGCCATGTATATGACTTAACTGGAGAGTGGCCCCTTCCCTTCATTTAGGAATTTCTTTCCCTTCCCTTGGTAGATTTTTTTTTTAAGATTTATTTATGTATACAAGAACTGGGATGCAGGCCAGGGGGGTGAGAGGATTCACCAGAGACAGAGTGGGGAACAGAGCAGACGGTTTGACTGAAATACAGTGCTGAGGGGAGCAGCAGGAGAGACAGGAGAGGTCTGCTGCGCCATGTGGGTCAGCTCCCCAGCAGGGGATCAAACTCCAGCTGCAGTGGCTGTCCATAGATAGCTTCATAGTGCTGAGACTTAACTCCTTGCACCATCAGGGAAGCCCCCTCCCTCAGTAGTTTTATTGTCAACTACTGACTTGTCACAATCCCCCAATGGTGTTAAGAGTCTGAAGTCTGGCTCATGAGTGCAGCTTGTTAACAAAGATGTGTCTGTGAAATTTACAAATGGGCATTCAGAAGGAACCTATTTTCTACAGTGTTTGTGAGTTTTAAATGAATTACTACATCTTAGCTGTTAACAATATCATTTCTACTACAAAGCCCAATGCTTTTCATCTTACTAATCTGTATGTTCCTTATGGTTTGTGCAGAGAATGATGTGGGGCTGGTATTAGATCTGGTTGACATTCCTTGAGCTCTCCCTTCCTTATTCTCTTCTTGTTCCCTTGAGTACCTGGCCCAGGCATTGGGACCAGTATGTGGAATGTTGGGTAGTGAATGGTGGATAGTGTTTCTCTCCATGCTGAGAAACTCCTGGAATGTGAAGCTAGTTTTTAGTTATCATCTAATACATTGCTTTTACATAGTAGATTTTCAACAAATATTTGTTAAATGAAGAAAGTAGCAGAAGAAAACAAGAGAAAGTCACTTGGAATTGAATGTGGACTAGGGAAATAATTTTCCATGTAATATGTCTTTGAATTATTATTTTAAGATCCTCTAAAAAAACAGTTTGAGTATGTTCTGGTCACTTTGTTGCAGGTCCAATTTACTTATTTTAATGTCATTGCCAGTCTTCATGGTTACACCCTATTTATTTCTCCACTTCCTCCTGGAATCAAAAAGAAAAGAAAGGTTTTCTATTTTGAAATATGTGACAAAGTTTTCTTAATCATTTCCTGTTTTGTCATTTCCAAAGCATGGCCATCACCGCTTCTATTGGGTACTTTCTGTTTTCATAACATCCTGAAGGAAAATAGGATACAGAATTACATTAACAATAATTGTCGGGCCTCCCCGGTGGCGCAGCGGTTGAGCGCTGGGTTGTGAAGCTGCCCGCGGCCTCTGTGGCGCCGGTTCGATCCCTGGCTGCTCCCCCGCCACCGGAGGAGGGTCCCGCATGACGCGCAGACCTCTCCTGCCGCCCGCTGCTCCCCTCAGCAGTGTACTTCGGTCCTTCTGCCTGCTCTGCTCCCTGCTCTGGCTCTGGTGAATTCTCTCACCCTCCCGTGCTTCTGACTGTACCCAGTGCTTGTATAAACAAACAAACAAACAAACAAATAAATAAAACATGCCTCTATTAAAAAAAAAAAAACAATAATTGTCATTGAAGGATCTTAAAATGCTTAAACTGTTATGTTGGCAGAATTTCAAAAACACTTTTCTTGGCAACATTTTGGGATTATCCTAACTACTCATATGTCTGCATTGGGATCCATGGAATGTGGTCTCTGAACTAAGTGGTGGAATGAAACTGCCTAAATCTGGAGCGCAACCTGACCTAGTCAGGGATGGTCAGAGTCTTAGGGGCAAATAAGGATTCTGCCTGGGGCACAATTTTCAGCATCTTTGTCCCAGGTGTGGTAATAAGAGTGAGCAGTTGGCAAGTACCATGAATGATGAATTGCAGTCTATCAATCCAGAGATGTCTGAAACCTAGAATGTGTTTCAGTGTAAGTTAAGTTGTGTTCTACTCTAGGGAAGTATGATGGAAAATGTGGGAAGGGTGAAAGGAGGAAACAATTGACAGAGAAGAGTAAGCAGCAGGAAGAGTCAGGGTCTGAGCCTGGTGTCTGTTATTGATGCCACACTAGATAGAACAGGAGATAGAGAATGTGATAGATGTAGCAGATAAAGCAGGCAAGGGTTTTTCACCCTTGTTTTGCTGCTCTGTGGGAATTCAGAAACAAAGAAGGTATGGCCATGGCCTGTAAGAGTTTTTCGTCATTGGAGATAAAGTTAATATATTAGTGGATTATAAGAAGAGTGATAAAGTATTATAAACTTCTCCTGGAGAATGAGTGAGTCTGGAATGGAGAGTCTTGCTGTGCCTGGGAAGCAGAGCAGATGGCCAGGGTGGGAATTGGGATGTCTAGTTAGGAGCAGGGGACCAATGAGGGCCAGCTTGAGGCAGAGTCACGATGAGAACATGCCAAGGGAAAGGCAGGGCTACAAAAAAGTGAGAATTGGTTAGGAGTCCTGAGTCTTAGAGTAGGTGGAAATGAGTCAAGGAACATCAACATGAAGGCAGGGACATTCAAAACCTTTGCTGAGTTTTCAAGCAATCCATAGGGTGCATTCTTAGGAATTTAAAAGCCAGCAGAAAGGATGGCTAGAAGTTTTGTGGGTGTTAAGTCAATTTTTATATAGGCTAAAATGTTCGTGTGCTGTGACACAAAGCTTATCACATGCAAACTCTCTGAGACCACTGGGTGCTCTTTCACAGGGTCCTTTAATCCATATTTGCTCTTGACCACCTTTACATTCTAAGCCCCTTGCACCATTTCCCTCAATTTTAATGGAGAAAGGAGGGCTGGCCCTCAAGTGCCACATATATGACTTAACTGGGGCATAGCCCTTTTCCATGGCTGAAGACCACCCAGCTGGTGCCTCTTAGGTGTCATTGCAATGACACCAACGTCCATCTATACAACTTCCTTTTAGATACTGCCACACCTCAATATGTTCAAAGGTGAATCCCATGTTTATCTCTGAACTTAAACTTCTACCACTTGGATTCTCTCACTTAGTTGGTGACCCTGACAATTAGAAGGTTAGAAATCTTGGACTCATCTTACTTTCTCTTTATCTTACAGATAGATTCAACTAGAACTGTATGTTTGGTTGATTTTTAGCTTCTGCAGGGTTTTCAGCTCCCTGTGCTTGGTTCAAGGCTCAGATGTCTGCCCTGAGACCACTGGGTACTCTTTTATGGGGTTAACCTAACCCCAGGTGGGCTTTCCCCTCCTTAAGCTGACTTACTGCTGCTGGAGTGAGAGTTCTAGGTGATATCTTTTACTAATTCCTATCCTAAGTCTGGACTTGGCATCCAATCTCCCCCAGATCAGGAGGAGTCAATCTTGTACCTACATTCCCAGTACTTGTACCCTCTTGAGCCCTGCTGAGGGTACAAGAACATAGCAAGCACCATGCTGTCAAATGCCCCAGCTTTGGCTCAGTCTGCTTCCTTTCCTGGGAGTTACCTCCTTATTTTAAATCCCTCATGAAGAATTTTGCACATTCCTCTAAACCTGTAATGAGATCTTTTTTTACTGTCAAGTGCCAGAGAGTAAATATCTTCAGTTTTGGGGATGTAAGTCTGTCATAACTACTCAACTCTGCCTTTGTAGATTAACACAAAAGCAAGTGTGGATAAAAGCTAATGGGATGAGTGTGGGGTGTGCAGCAAACTCCAGTAGACGGTGTTCGGCTGGGGTTGTCCTGTGGGCTGCAGATACCGACTCTGCTCTGAACTTATTTAGAAGCTGTCCTTCCCTGGATTCTGCCCCCTTTCTCCATCTTAGAGAAGTTAACACTGTCTTGTCAATTGATTTTGCTTCCATTAGCTTTTCTCAAGAGATGTGAGCCCCTTGGAGGCAGGAGCCATCTTGAAGTGATCATTGAGGTCTGACAGTGACTGATGTAGACTAGGTATTCAGTGCAGTTTTTTAACTCATAATTTTGTTACTAATTGTTCACAGATAACTTGTTTTCCCAGGAAATAATCTGTTATCATACGGAAAGCATAAATAAATGTAAATAGAAGTTGACATTAGAGCTATCCAGTACATATATTTGGTAGGGAAATGTGTATTTTCAGTTAGATTTTGAAGTATTGTCTGACAAACTTCCCAAACACTCATCTCCCCTGGGAAGAGGCCCCTGGGAAAAGGTCCCCTGAGTCACAATAAAGTATCTTTTTACATATAAAACTGTGAGTTTGGCAATGGATTGACTTGATGGGCTTGGTTTAAATAGGTGTGTGGATGTACAAGTCCACCTGTGTACATCACTGTTAAATCAGTTGACAAGGTGCTGGGACCCTACTCTCTTCTTGTTCCCCTTTTGCACAGAGTTAGACTGAGGTGGAATGTGATTAGTGCATTGTGTCACATTCAGAAGGAAGAAGCAGAAGGTCCTGGTTTTTCTGAGTTGGAATCTATGTCTGATTCCCTCTGCATCCCTGACACGTGGCAGGCTGGGTCACTGCTGAGCAGAAACCTGTCTTGCGGGGCTCTTGTTGAGAGAGCTCTTAGCTCTCTCTTGTTGAGAGAGATATCTGCGGACAGGACAGACTGTAGACCTGGAGCACCTATTTTTGTAAATGAAGTTTTGGGACACAACCGACTCCTTACATGTTGTCTGAAGTTTCTTTCATGGGACAACAGCAGAGTTGAGAAGTCTAGACCCAGCAGTGTGCTGTCCAATGGAAATGTAATGTGAACTGCATAAACTCTCTGGTAGCCATATTGAGAAAAGGCTGCCTTATCTTGTCTCTCTTGTTGGACATGGGGCATCATGCTGGTTAGTGAAACAAGGCAAGAAAAAGAAAAAATGAGCACAAATTGGGTGATAGAATCAAAGGCATTTTTTCCTCCTCTTTCCACCCATATTTCCTATGGTGAGTGTATTATTTTTAAAATAAATCTATGTTGGATGAACTTGAGTTGGAAAGCAATTGATTAATTGATTCTACTCTTATGTGGGGTAATTTGGCATTTTGATCTTTATGCTTTTGTATGATGGCCTTTCTCTTTTTTTTTTTTTTTTTTTAAGAAGGGTCTATTCTTTTTTTTTTTTTTTTTGTGAGATTTATTTATTTCTTTATACAAGCACTGGGTTACAGTCAGAAGCGCGGGAGGGTGAGAGAATTCACCAGAGCCAGAGAGGGGAACAGAACAGGCAGACTGATGACATATACTGCTGAGGGGAGCAGCGGGCGGCAGGAGAGGTCTGCGCGCCATGTGGGACCCTTGCCCGGTGGCTGGGCATCGAACCAGCGCTGCAGAGGCTGCGGGCAGCTTCGCAACCCAGCGCTCAACTGCTGTGCCACTGTGGAGGCCCAGCCTTTCTCTTTTTTTAATGGCTCTCCAAATGGATCAGCAGGAAGGAGAAGGGGCAGACTCTGCTGGGGAAGTAGGATCCCCTGTGCTGCTGGGGTGTCTCATCTCAGCGTCTTAGGATATGGGGTACTTCCATGATCTTGGAACCTGCTGGATCCTGGGGTTCTATAAATCTTGTACCTTCCTGTTTTGTGACAGCAACTGCTTTGTACGACCTTGCAACCCACATGTAGCAACAATGAAAGAAGATGTTCTCTACCATTTCAACCTCAGCACTAGCACTCACAATTTCCCAGAGATGTTTGGGGATGTGAAGGTAAAAGTGGGGCATTTAATTCTGGGGGTTTGTCTTAAGATCTTCCTCCTCCTAGGTGACATGGACACACTTCCTCACAGAGGGTTGAAATAACAGAGGTAATGAAGTTACATGCTTAACAGATTTTTGTGAGTTGTTACTTTTCATGGATATGAACTAGTAAATGAAAGAAAACGATCTTAATTGCTGCCATTTTGTCTCTAATTACTCTTACAAATTAGTATAAAATAGAAACACTATAAAATAAATTTTTCTTCATTGAGAGACTAGAAAACAAAGGAGCACAAAACATTTTTCAGGGGAACAGGAGAGAATAAGTGGCGCATACAGCATCTGCTTGACATTTAAAACACATGTTGATATTCTTTTTTTTTTTTAAAGATTTATTTATTCATGCGTATAAGAACTGGGATATGAGCCAGATGCACAGGAGTGTGAGAGGATTCACCAGAGACAGAGCGGGGAACAGAACAGGCAGACTGACTGACGAAATACACTGCTGAGGGGAGCAGCGGGCAAGACAGGAGAGGTGTGTGGTGCCATGTGGGCATCTCACTGGCCGTCCAGGAATCGAACCCATACTGCAGAGGCTGTGGACAGCTTCACAGCGCTGTGCTCAACCGCCTGCACCACCAGGGGAGGCCCACATGCTGATATTCTTAATTGTCTTTTAGTAGTTTATTTTGCTGAATATAGCTTCAAGTCTGTTTTTCCTACAATGTCTAAGTTCCTCATTGCTGATGTTTCCTAATACAGACGTATTGAAATGTCTAATCCCTGTGGGTAAGGGTGTTTGGAATTAGAAGTTGAAAAGACCAGGCTGCTACCTGGAGTCAGCTCTGGGCTCTTCACGGGGTTCATTTTAGGTTCTGGGACAACGTCCCAACTGTTCTTAATGTATTGATATTCTTTTTTTTTAATTTTATGTATTTTTTACACCATTTTTCATTTTTTTACAATGTATGCATTTTCATCTTGACAACACTAATGATAAAGGACTGATCACAAAAATCTACAAAGAGCTGATGAGACTCAACAAAAACAAATAACACAGTCAAAAAAATGGGCAGAAGATGCACCTTCCCCGGTGGCGCAGCGATTGAGCTCTGGGTTGTGAGGCCACCCGCAGCCTCTGCAGCGCAGGTTTGATCCCTGGCTGCCGGGGGAGGGTCCCAAATGACATGCAGACCTCTCCTGCCACCCAGTGCTCCCCTCAGCTGTGTACTTTGTCAGTCTGCCTGTTCTGTTCCCCGCTCTGGCTATGGTGAATTCTCTCACCCTCCTATGCTTCTGACTGTACCCAGTGCTTGCATAAATCAATCAATCTTTAAAAAAAAAAGCTAACTTATTTTTTTTTAATAATAAATTTTATTTTTATATTCCCCATACAATTGCAGCCCCCCCATTCTGACCCCAATCCCTCCCCTCCCGCCCCCGCCCCCCTAATAGTGTCTCTGGTTCATAGTTTTTTGTTGATTTTGATTTTCACTTTCTTATAGTTATTCATTTTCCTGGTCCCTTATTTAAAAGCTAACTTACTTATTAAAAAAATGGGCAGAAGAGCTAAAAAGGAACTTCTCCAAAGAGGAAATGCAAATGGCCAACCGGCATATGAAAAAATGTTCTGCATCCCTTGCAATCAGGGAAATGCAAATCAAAACTACCATGAGATACCATCTTACACCAGTGAGAATGGCACATATTAAAAAAACTAGCAACAACAAATGTTGGTGAGGATGTGGAGAAAAAGGAACTTTCCTGCACTGCTGGTGGGAGTGCAAACTAGTCCCACTGATTGATATTCTTTCAAGGTTTTTTTTTTATGACTATGGAAATTTCCTTTTTCATGTTTCGGGACTAATAATTCTTTCATTATCAAACTCTTTAAAACTAGCCTATTTGATTTTTGTGTGTAATACAATGAATAGTAAGTTTTTTTATAAGGCCCCTTTCTTTTCTTTCTTGAGAGATGTCTACTCTTGATAATGACCAACTCTTGAGACTACCCCCCTTTCTAGCCCCTGGCTCTTTGCATGTATTGGTCACTTTGCCCTAGACAGCCCAGCAAGTTAGAGTTAAAATTCCATGTTACAGATGGACTGTGGGGCCCTGGTCATACAGTGAGGACTTTGGACCAGATTATTCTAACCAGTATATAAAAGGTCCCCTTTTATATACTGAACTGCTGTCCCCGAGTAAGAAAGATCAGGCAGTCGTGGAACCTGGGATTGCTGTCCCAGAGAGAGCAAGGGACTAATTTTCCTGTGCTTTATAGCGCTGATTGCTTAGTACTGCTGGAACCTCCTGCATGAGGGGTGTTCCATGACCCAGCGATTCTTTTTTTTTTTTTTTATGATTTATTTATTTATACAAGCACTGGGTACAGTCAAAAGTGCGGGAGGGTGAGAGAATTCACCAGAGACAGAGTGGGGAGCAGAACAGGCAGACAGACGAAATACACTGCTGAGGGGAGCAGAAGGAGCAGCAGGAGAGGTCTGTGCGCCATGTGGGACCCTCGCCGGCGGCTGGGAATTGAACCGGTACTGCAGAGACTGCGGGCAGCTTCGCAGCCCAGCGCTCAACCGCTGTGCCACAAGGGGAGGCCCGACCCAGTGATTCTTAAATGTATGTGTGTCAGAGTCACCATGATGGCTTACTAACATACCATTACTGGACCCTCAGAAATAGAAGGTCCCACTTGGGGCCAGGGAACCTGCGTTTCTAGCAAGTTCTAGGTGGTGCTGAAGTTGCTGTTTGGGCCCTACTTTGAGGATCCTTTTACATATTGTGCTGTGCCTGCACTGATGGGGGCTCTGTTCTCTGTTCATAGTTTGTGTGTGTTGGAGGAACCCCTTCCCGAATGCAAACCTTCATCAGAAACCTGGCCCCTGACCTGGGCCTTAGCATCCCCGGTGCAGATTATCCCAACATCTGTGAGGGGACTGACCGCTATGCCATGTTTAAAGCCGGGCCGGTGCTGTCAATCAGTGTGAGTAACTGCCCCGTGTGGTGGGCTCTGTCCTCGGTACTGCAGACTCCTGCGACGCTCCACACATGCAGACCTCTGTTGCTTCAACACGATCTTACTCTATCATACTAGGAACAAAGTGAGTCCCAAATCTGGCTGTTGAGATAGGCGGGTCCCAAGGCCCAGCCCCTCCTGGCTCGGTGTCCAGGAGAGACCACTATACAGTGCGAACATAAATCCAGCTTTACTCGGCTATGTGCATGTGGGATAGATCTCAGGTTAGAGACACAAAAGGAGGGTGTCCTGTGTAAATTAGTACTGTGACAAAAGCATGACCAGCCCCCAAGCCTCCAGTCCCTTCCCCACCTCACAATGATTTCCTTTATATACATTTTGATCTATAATGAGAGTGAACACATAAATTTCTGGTATTTCCCAAAGGAGTCTGCATTATTTAGTTTGGTTCTCTTTGTAGGCATGAGTTCTGGGATGAGTTCTGATATTTCTCTGGGATGTCCAGCAACAGCATCCATCATCCAGAGTACACCGTGAGCCAAGATAGTATTTAGCTCCAGAAATTCACAGCTGCACTTCCCATGTAGACTCTGGCAAAAACACTCTCAAAGGAGTACCTCTGTCTTAGCAGCTGCACAGAATCTGCGAGGGGTGTTGGGGGGTTGTTGTGGAAGATCTGACTCTGGAAGGCTCTGAGACACTGCTGGGGGCACTGACAAAGACAGAACTAAGGAGGTGCTGGTGGATTTCTTGGTGTGGCTGAAGCAGAGGGAAGTGAAAAGAGAGAAACTCCAATAGACTTACATGGGTGGGGTGTTTGTGCAGGGTCTCCAGAGCAAGAGGGCTGTTTGGTACCCGGTGATAGCAGGCTGTTGCTCCTCTACAGAGCTGCTTCCCATTCTTCAGTGGCTATCTATTTCCTGGGGTGTGGGGATCAGATTGAATTTTCTACAATGCTTATGCAGTAATTACCATGAGAAAAAAATTTGATGCAGCAAATTGTACACATTTTGACATGTCCCAAAGCGTTAAGTTTTAAAATTTGTATTTTGAAGTTCACCTTCTGTTATTACCAGTTTGAAATGCACCACAGACATCACAAAGGCACCCTAGAGCTTAACTTGGGCATTTCTTCCTGCTTCCAGCACGGGATGGGCATTCCTTCCATTGCCATTATGCTACACGAGCTCATCAAGCTGCTGTACCACGCCAGGTGCTCTGGCGTCACCATCATCCGCATCGGCACCTCCGGTGGGATAGGTATGGGTCAACATGGAGTGGATGGGGACCTGCAGCCCCCCTGAGGTGGGCCAGTGTAGGGTAGACTTGGATACTGTGAGCTTCTACCGTGGTTTGCAAAGAAAGTTCATTATCAGGACGTGGGAAGCTTGTTTTGTTATTTGTTTATTTTGCCCATTTTCCTAATCCACACCAGAGAAAGGCACCAGGTCAAGCCTCTGCAGATGATTTTCTGCAGATGATTTTAGGGTCACACCCTTTGTGCCTTCTGGTTTGTTCGAATCTCTCCTTTTGTTCTTTCTAATTTCTTTCTCCTTTCCTTTGCTGACTCCCAATCCTTTTCCTGTAAGGATTTGAAGCACCTTATCAGAAAACTTCCTGGAAAATCAGAGAGGTAGGAGAGAAATGAAATACAAAATTAAGATAAGTGTCCTCAAGTTGCCTCAACATATTTGTTCCATTTAAATCACAGAGATAGCAAAGAAAGAAAAAGATGCAATAAGAAAGAAAAATTCTGAAGGTGTGTTGAATTTTAAGTCACAGTTCATTAGTGAGATTTTGCTTCACATTAGCTATTTTCTCATCTGGGGTCCCAAGTGTGCTAAGAACTAGTTCCAGTGATTCTGGAATTCCAGCTCCTACCAAGGAGCTGCCTGAATGAGTCTGGTGTTGCCTGATTGTCACTGGCTGGGCCTGTGCCCATTTGTCTCTGACTTCCTGGATTTATAGCAATTCTAGAATTTAGGTTTTCTGACCATGAGAGAATTTTGTGAACCCCAAATCTTCTGGCACATTATCGCATTTTTTTTTTCCTTCTCTAAAGAGACAGACTGGTTTGTAAAATCTGTGCTTCCAGGATTAAATATTTAAAGAAGTTGTTCCCGGGGAAACAGCATTACCATGAGCTTCTTGGTCCTGCAGATTTCATCTTTGATGACATCAGCAGCAAGATGCCCACAGCTGTGCCAGGGTCTGCCAGGAACACCTGCAGTCATTCTCGAGTTCTTACTTTGGAGGGCATTTTAAAATCAATAATCAGAATCCTTCTGGCGAGAGTAGTGTAGACTTCGAGTTTCCAGGCAGAAGAGCTCCAGAGAGAAACAGTAACAGTGAGATGGTAGCACCCCAAATAACAAGTCCCCAAATAACACAAAGCATACTCAGGGTGGCTATGGAGTTTTTGATTGACATGAGAACAAAAGAACCCCCCAAACAGTCACCAGATTCTCCTGGGAAAGAGAATCTGGTTTGTCCTGGTTTTTCCATAAAAGCATTAAATGTGGGGGCTCTAGCATAGACCTCTTGATTTGTTCTCATTTTTTAATATTTAGGAAAACTAGTTTCATATTAAAATAACCAGAAAGGTTCATGGTCAAATTTCATGCACCATTTTAAAAAGACCCCAAAATAAGCAGTGTCCTGATGAACATGACAACACAGCAGCCGATATGGGGAGGGGTTTACTGATCCTGATTTGAGGATGAACCTGAGAACTGAGGCACCTTGGCTATTCTGGGCCCCTGATTCCAGGACAGGTGCTAGCCAGAGTTTTCTTCAGGTTAAAACTCAATGGAGGAGAAAAGCCTAGAGGCAAATCTAAATTGATCAGAACATAGGTCAGAGTGGTGAGGCAAAGTCCAGATGAACATAACACAGAGCAGACAGCTAGATCTAAGCAATTTGTCCTGGTTTTTCCTCAAAAACAGTGAATGTGGGGGCTCTAGGACAGACCTCTTGATTTCACTCTCATTTTTTACTGTTTAGGAAAATGAATTTCACATTAAAATAATCAGAATTTTTCATGGTCAAATCCCATGCACCATTTTTAAAAGACCCCAAAATAAGCAGTGTCCTAATGAACATGACAACACCCCAGGAAAATTTGCCCAACAAATGTATAAGCCAGAACATAATGGTGCATCTATACCACACTGGATGGAGTTGCATGTGGGCACTTGAAGTTTATTGCCTAATTTTTGCATTTACTTGAGATCCTAAGCAATAAAAATGTATGAAATAAGGACTGATTAAACACATGGTAACCATCACAAGTGCCAGAAAATAAAAACTAGCAATGTCTGGAAAGCACATTTATACCAGGAGGGGAAGGCTCTTGGCAATTTCTTCTTCTTGTATACTTTTCTCCTCCATATTATCTATCATGGTTATACATTAATTACCTTTATCACCAGAAAAAAAAATGATGCAGCAAGTAGATCTTTACCTATTTCTTTTTGTAACTTATTAGATGCTTTAGTTTGTGGGTGCAGAGAGGGATCACTTTCCCTTCTGCTGTGCCCTCCCTGTCCACCCCATGTGGCTGACACTCCTTCTCCTCCAGGGCTGGAGCCTGGCTCTGTGGTCATCACCCAGCAGGCAGTAGATGCCTGCTTCAAGCCTGAGTTTGAGCTGGTGGTCC
The DNA here is from genome assembly GCF_964194135.1 of Talpa europaea. Taxonomy (NCBI): domain Eukaryota; kingdom Metazoa; phylum Chordata; class Mammalia; order Eulipotyphla; family Talpidae; genus Talpa; species Talpa europaea. The sequence goes on along the minus strand of NC_140078.1, from coordinate 47,612,546 downwards.
TGGGGAAGCCAGTGGTTCGGAGCACAGACTTGGATGAGCAGCTCGTGAGGGAGCTGGCGCAGTGCTCTGAGGACCTGAGCCAGTTCCCCACTGTTGTGGGCAACACCATGTGTACCCTGGACTTCTATGAAGGTAAGAGGGCAGGTCTCACTTGCCGGCTCAGGCTGGTCTCCTACTTGAGGGTCTCCATAATGGCCCAGGTCCCTGTCTCATCAATGTTTTCTTGGCTGTTGTCACTCTCTGTGAGTGGGCAGTCCGGGCTCAGAGCACCTGGGGGGCTTCCTCCTGGGGAACCATGGCCTGGGCGTGTAGTAAGAGCTTCACATCTGTTCATGGCCAGCTCACCCATGTCTCCATGTGTTTTCAGGGCAAGGCCGTTTGGATGGTGCTCTCTGCTCCTACACAGAAAAGGACAAGCAGGAGTATCTGCAGGCAGCCTACATGGCCGGCATCCGGAACATTGAGATGGAGTCCTTGGTCTTTGCAGCCATGTGCAGAGCGTGTGGTCTCCGAGGTGGGCTGGCACTTGGTTACTCAGCTCTCTTCTCACTCTTCCCAGCCTGTTGACAGCGTTGGTTCTCCTCTTCAGCAACTCTTCCCAGGGAACGTGCCACCAGCATCTGCCTCCCGCCCACCCACCCCCAAAGTGTGTTTTTGACCTGCTGACATGGCACACCCTGTGCCCAGATGTCCTTTGATGGCCCTGTGGTCAGATGCAAGAATAGCTTGCCTCTGAGCTAGGGGAGAAAGAGGTTGGAAAGGCCCACCTCCACTTAGATCAGGTTTTGCAGCCAGCCCACCAATATTGTACCTGACTTTCAGTGTTCTTTGACTTCTGAATTGGGGTTAATCCACCCAGGATTGTCGCTCTTCACAGTCCAACACTGCCTTCCAGAATTCCTACTTCCCTGGCACTGTGCTGTTAAAGGCAGTACAGGGTCTCCCACTCAGGTCCGAGGATTTGCTGGGGAATTTCTTTTGGAAGCAAAAGGCAGTGGAGAATAAGGAGAGAATAAAGGGTAGCACAAGGAGGGAGGAGCCTTCTAGACCTTTCTTTTCTCTCCATCGCCCAACACACAGCGGGTGGTCTCACCAGCCCCTCCCTTGACTGTCTCTGAGCTCATGGAGACATCTGACACTCTCACGTGGTGGTCTTTGTTCTTTGCAGCGGCTGTGGTGTGTGTCACGCTTCTGGACCGCTTGAAAGGGGATCAGATCAGCAGCCCTCACGAGGTCCTGGATGAGTACCAGCAGCGGCCTCAGAAGCTGGTGGGCCACTTCATCAAGAAGTGCCTTAGTAGCTCTTCCTCTTCCTCCTCTGCAGGATGTCTCTGATTTATAATTGTCCATTTTTGCTTTGTGGTGTGAGGTAGAGGGATCAGAGAGCAGGAGGAAGGAGCACAGGGGACTGTGGTGATGGTGCATGGGTGCCTTGGGGAAGGAAATTCTATGGGGATTACATCTGAGGCGGAGGGAAGCAAATATTGTTTAAAAATGAACAATGATGTAAAAAAAAAAAAGTGCCTTGGTGTGATCTGAAGTCCCTGTACCTCCCGGATCAGTGGTCCTGATTGTTTGCAAATAAAATCATTGTCAACCCCCCTTTTGTATGACTCAGAACATATTATATAAGTATTTAGGGAATTGAGGTAAATTTCAGGGGCAAAGAACCCTGCATTAACTACCCTGCATTAACTACCCAAATTTCTATTTGTTGGGTTTCATTGGAGTGTTTTAGCCTGATTTAGGTTTTCTTTCAGAACATTTCTCTGAATATTTGAAATATTTCTAGGGGAAATTTCAAACTTTCAAATTTCAGTAGGTTTAGATTTTACACTGTTAAGCAAGAAATCTAATTAGAGTGTCATAAAACTTATATCCTGATGCATTTTAAAAATTCTGTATATTACTTATAACGAGTGCTGAAAACCAAAGGTGCCGGGACCAGGTGTTTGAGAATAAATGCACACAGGGACATATACTGTTTCCAAGTTACTTTCAGCCACATTTCTGTAGTTATCTACGTCAGCCTAGTCACACTGTGAGAATGCCAGCTCCATTCTCCTGGTGGGCCTGGGTACCTGTGCTGGGGAATGGTTCACGTACATTCAGACAGGTTGTCTAATGTCTGCCCATGGCAGGGTTGCCACAGGCCCACTCTGGCCCTTGCTCTGACCATTCATCCCGTCCAGTCTCCCTGGTCCTTAAGTTTCCTCTGGGGTGTCTCAGTGAGCTGCCCTGTCTGGGAGTATCTCTGTCAGTGAGTCTGACAGTAGCTACTTCTGGGTTACCCTCATAGCCCCCCTGACACTGCCAGTCCTTTCATCTTCCCAATCCAGGTCAGTTCTGATATATTTCCTGGTCACCCCAGTTGACTTCTCAACCTTTTTTTTTTTTTTTTTTTTTTGCCAATTTCTTGTATTCATTCTGTTTTAAATACTCTTAAGTGGGTGTATGTCCTGATACGCACTGAGGCTGCTCAGCTTTGTGACAGCTATGTGACTTTGACGGATGCAGGCAAGCATGTCAGGACAGGGGTGTGTGGGTGTGACTTGCTATACTTCTAAAGGCCCCTTCCCTGAGATTCTCCCCAAATTGAGGGTCACTAACCTGGTCATTCAGTAGGAACCTGGGTAGCTATCCTGGTGCCAAGAACAGGAGGCCCTGCTCCCCAACACCCCCTGCCCCTGCCCTGCCCAAGTACTAGGCACTGCAGTCTGGGCAGCTCACTTGTGGAGAATGAAGCACCTGCAGCTTCTCAGCCATCCTGATTGGTTATTTGATGCAACATAAATTTGAGGCTTTCCAGCCAGGAGGGTGACAGACTGGATACTTTGGGGAGGCTGGCTGGTTCTGGAATGTGCATGTCCACTGGGATCACCACTAAACCCAGCATGAGCTGCAGGATCTGGGCTTTGTCAGCAGGCTACTGTCACCGCTCTCCCATCTTCCTTCACATTCTTGAGTGTCGGGGGCATTAGTTGGGTGTACTTGGTCCCTCTGCGTGACTGTTCAGACAGACTTTGCTCACACCCACAAAAGGCTATCTCTCTGGCTCACTGTGCTGGCCTGGCCAGGTCTGCATGTGGCCTTTGCAGGCTGCGTGTCCAGGCTGAGAGCTGGAATGCCACAGAGAATGCATGCTTGGCTGAGGATGCAGCTGGGGCTGACCCCTCAGCACACACGGGGACTCGAGGGTAGTCCTTGTTGGGCTCCACCCACAAAAGTGTGGCTAGATGCAGTCCTCTGCCAACTCCTGAGAAGACATCTTTGGTGAAGCAGAGAGAACACTGAAATGTTAGCAGCATTTAAGCTGTTTCTAGCAAAAGAAGGGATTGCTCCCCAGTGGGTTCTATCTCTGGGGCTCCTGAAAGTCTCTTCTGTTGGCAAGCTGTCTTCTCTATCCCACCCACTGCTTGGAGAGACTTTCTAGAAGTGGTGCAGTGATTACCCACTTCTGGGGCTAGGAGGAAGATACAACTCTTATTTAAATTTCTCTCAAGGCCTCCCCGGTGGCATAGTGGGTTGAGCGCAGCGCGGTGAAGCTGTCCGCAGCCTCTGCAGCATGGGTTCGATTCCCAGCCAGGGAAATACCCATATGGCGCGTCAGAACTCTCCTGCTTCTCCCGCTGCTCCCCTCAGCAGTGTCTTCATTCCATCTGCCTGTTGTTCCCTACTCTGTCTTGAATTCTCTCACCCTCCTGCACCTCTGGCCTGTACCCCAGTTCTTGTATAAATAAAAATATATCTTTAAAAAAAAATTATCTCAGATGCCAAGGCCACACTAAGGCAGCCCACACAGACTTTTGCTGCCTTATGCTGGCTGCTATAGGGAAGGCATGTCACTTCTCCTTGGTTCCCCTCATCTGTTAGCACCTCCCCCAACAGCAAGAGGGGTTGTGAAGTCTTAAAAAAAGAAAAAAAAAGAAGAAAAAAGAAAAGAGGGTTTGTGAAGTTACTGTGCCTGATGCACAGGAAATGCCCCTTGCACTCTCATTCTGATGAGGAAAAATCCCATGATTCTACTTCCACAATGACAGCTAAATTGTAGATTTAGTTTCCTTTCTGAAATGTCTTCAGGGGTGACATTGCAAGCATCTTCACCTGGCTTGTTCAAGAAGCCTCCAAAGACCTGCTCCCCTCCCTCACTCTACCTGAGTGGAGACAGACAGTCGTGCTCAGATGACATAGTACAGTGAAAACAAATACAGCACTGCCTCACTCATCAGTGTAGAAAGAACTACAGACATACAGACATAATGAATTTATTGCTTTTTTATTTTATTAAGATTTATTTTTATTTATTTATACAAGCACTGGGTACAGTCAGAAGCGCGGGAGGGTGAGAGAATTCACCAGAGCCAGAGCGGGGAGCAGAGCAGGCAGAAGGACCGAAGTACACTGCTGAGGGGAGCAGCGGGCGGCAGGAGAGGTCTGCGCGCCATGTGGGACCCTCCTCCGGTGGCTGGGGAGCAGCCGGGGATCAAACCGGCGCCGCAGAGGCCGCGGGCAGCTTCGCAACCCAGCGCTCAACCGCTGCGCCACTGGGGAGGTCCTTATTGCTTTTTTTTAAATGAAAAAAGCAATTTGTAGGATACATCATGATTCCATTTATTTAAAAGTTCAAAAGCAGGCAAAACCAAACACTTGTTTAATAATAAATATATTGTGTAGTAAGACAGGGAGAAACTACCACACCAGGGATTGAGAAACCCCAAATTCAGGGCACTGGTTCCCTCAGGGAGCGAGGGGCAGAGGCATTAGGGAGGAACACATGGGCTCCCCTAGAGGAGCTTTCTATTTTCTTTTCTTTTTTTTTTTAAAGATTTATTTTTATTTATACAAGAGCCGGGGTATGGGCCAGAGGTGCGGGAGGGTGAGAGGATTCACCAGAGACAGAGCGAGTAACAGAACACGCAGACTGATGAAATACACTGCTGAAGGGAGCAGTGGATGAGACAGGAGAGGTCTGCTTGCCATGTGGGTTGCTCCGAGGCCAGTGGGGATTGAACTGGAACTGCAGAGGCTGCAGACAGCTTCACAGAGCTGTGCTCAACCACCTGTGCCACCAGGGAGGCCTAGAACTTTCTATTTTCTAATATAGACTTTGGGCATTTGATTTTATTGCCTTTTCACTTCACTCTGTTAATTGTTTCATTGAGGTGAATTGTTTTACTGCATTGTATGTGATTTAGTGGCTTAAGCTCACACCCTCAGGTGCATGTTATTCCACATCCCCCACCAGGCCTGGAAGTTCTCCACCTAGTTGTGTATGTCCCCCTCCCCCGCCCCCTCTGATAGCCTCAGTTCTACAGTTAGATTTCTAGAGCTTGTTATTGATTTGGTTTCATCTGACTTTTTGTTTTGTTTCTCTATTTTCCACATAAAAGTGGCACCATCTAACACTTGTCTTTCTCCTTACTTATTTCACCTCGCATTAGCCCCTCCAGCTCCATTCATGTCATCAAAAATGGCAAGAAATGAGCAGTATCCCATTGTGTATATATCCACTTCTTCTGGATCCACTCATCTTGTCTTTGGGCACCTAAGTTGTTTCCATAACTTGGCTACTTTTTTTTTTTTTTTAAGACTTATTTATTTACGCATACAAGAGCTGGGGTACAGGCCAGAGGTGCGGAGGGTGAGAGGATTCACCAGAGACAGAGTGGGGACAGAACAGGCAGATTGACCAAAGTACACTGCTGAGGGGAGCAGCGGGTGAGACAGGAGAGTTCTGCTGCACTGCATGGGTTGCTCCCTGGCCAGCTGGGGATCGAACTTGTGATGCAGAGGCTGCGGACAGCTTCATAGATAGCGTCTTAACCCCTTGAGCCACCGGGGAGACCCCATAACTTGGCTATTGTAAATAGAGCTGCAATGAATATAGGAGTACATACCTAAGAGTGGAATCTCTGGATCATTAGTGCACTCAATTTTTTTTTTTAAAGAATTATTTTTTTTCACATTTTATTTAAATTTTATTTTTTATATTCCCCATACAATTACAACCCCATTATTCTGACCCCAAGCCCTCCTTTCCCCGTCCCCCACCCCCCATAGAGTGTCTCTGGTTCATAGTTGTTTGTTGATTTTGATATTTTCTTTCTTATAGTTATTACTTTTCCTGGTCCCTTATTTAAGTTTTCTAGATTCCTGCTATGAGTGAGACCATCCGGTATTTTTCTTTTTCTTTCTGGCTTATTTCGCTGAGCATGATCCCTTCCAGCGCCATCCATGTTGCTGCAAATTGCATGTGTTTATCTTTTTTGAATGCTGAGTAATATTCCGTGGTGTATATGTACCACATCTTCTTGATCCATTCATCTATTTTTGGGCATTTGGGCTGTTTCCAAAGCTTAGCTATTGTAATCAGTGCTGCTATAAACATAGGGGTGCAGGTGCTCTTTGGAATTGATGTTTCTGTGTCCTTTGGGTAAATACCTAGGAGTGGAATTGCTGGATCATATGGAAGCTCTGTGTTTAGTAGGTCCACAAATCTCCACACAGCTCTCCATAGTGGTTGGACCAGTTTGCACTCCCACCAACAGAGTGCACTCAAATTTTTAAAATAGTCTTTGAAGTACATTTTATATTTGAGAGAATATATTGATCACGACCTGGATTTAGACTGTGATTGTCATGTAAGAAGCAATACTGCTGTGACTACTGCTCAATGCATATTTTTTCAATTAACAAAAAGTATTTTCAAATAACAAAGTATCCAATGTAGCAGGATTAACCCAGCAGACATAGCTATTAGTCACACAAAATATTTATCAAACAATCACTGTGTTAGGTGTCAACATGCAACTTATAAGAATTCTCTTGCCTAACACTCACTGAATGTGTGTGCCCACCCACAGAAAAAGTCTCAAAATGCTTCCTGCTTTACTGCTTGGGGCAGCTTCTGCTTTCTGACACTGCCCACTGTCTTGACAAAGGAGACATTGCCATTATTTATATTACAGATGAGGTAATTCCAACCATACCTACCTCAGGTGTCAACAAAGCCAGCTCATATTTGCACATGTGCAGTGGGCCAAGGAGGAGGATATAAGACTCTCATAATGACTCTGATAGTGGCTCTCTCTGCCTGTCCAGTGCCAGCGTGAAAGGACTGACCAGGTCTTTCCAAATTCCCATAGTTTTTTGTGGTGTTTTCAACTCACAGTGTTTCCAGAATTTTTAGTTGTGGGGAGTGTAAAGTTTTTTTATTGTTATATTTGGAAGGAAATTCAACAGGAAGCTAAATGAGTGAAAGGCTATTGGTAAATTTACTCCATAAACTTGGGACTTTAGTTGCCATTTACAAGCTCAGTTTGTGAAATAATATCACTCCTCCCAATTTTTGGACTAGTTGGAACTCACATCACTCCTCCCACTTTCTGGACTAGGTGGAACTCCCTTTCCCTCCCTCTTTTTGAGTGTGGGAGTGTGTGTGTGTGTGTGTTGGGGGTGGGATCTGGACCACAGTTAAAAGACTCTTCCCAGGCCTTCTGGAGCTGCCAGATCATCTCTATCTGGAAGCCCAGTGACCGCCTCAGTTGCCATGTGGGAGTGTAGAAATCAGCTCTACTCAGAGCTGGTGAGAAAGATTCTGACTGGTGTTAGTTTTGAACCTTTGCCTGGTAACATCACAGCTCAGACAGCATTGCTGGTAGAAAGTGTTGTCCAGATAATCTCTCTCTGTTCTCCTTCTTCTCATTACACTTATAATAAACGTTTTTTCATTTCTCTCTGTGTGTCTGCTTTTGGGTCTTGTCCTGAGTTCTTAAGGGCATGGATGACAACTCACAACCTGTGTCACCACTACTTTCTCCGGGCTTGCCCTGTAACTGCAACATCCTCAGAAGTGATTTGCAGACTTAATCTACCTTTGGCCATGTGGTCCCTTCAGTCCCCTGGTCTCTCAGGTGCTCTGTCCCGATGTACTGTGGGAAAGGGTTAAAAAGAATGTTCATGAAAGGTAAATCATGACTCTTCTGCAGATATGAAAGCAAACATGTACTAAAGATTTCATTTTACTCATGTGAAAGAACCAGGGAGATGATCTCAGATCTTGAAAAGAGAAGAAAGAAGCTCCCATTTATATGGGGAGCTGAGGAATATGGAGGGGCATGCCAGTGGAGGTGCAAGGAATCCCTGCAAAAGATTTGATAGACTTTTCCCAACAGACCCAGGAGAGGCCTCTTGTCACCTTGATATGGGAACTAGAGGTCAATCCAAAATCCTGAGTCTCAGGAGATCTAATACCTTTACTTAAACATGCAGATTGTTTTAGGTTGAGAACAGTGAGGGCCCTGAAGTCTAGAAGAAACTTCTGTTCCTTCCAAATACTTGGCCCCTCCCTAACTGAAGAAACAATCCCATTCTCCCTTTTATGACCCAGAAGAATGTAGCTTGGGGCCTCACTCAGTTCTAGATTTGTCAGTAAACATTTCGAAGTAGCTCATATTTTAAAAATTTTTATTTTATGTATTTTTTACATTGTTGTTCATTCTCTCAGTTGTAATCCCCACAAAATTACCACGACCGAGATACCCATCACCATCGTCTCTTGTGCTCTTCCCTCCCCTGTTTTGCTCCGTCTGCCTCCCTGCCTCTACTAAATAGCTCATCTTGACTCCCAGAGGAAGGGTGAATTCACTTCTTCTTATCTGTCATGTGAAGTCTCCCCTCCCCCTCTCTGTCCTTGATGCCAAAAGTCCTAAATCTCAGGATAAATAACCGGGACCTACTCCACTATTCTTTAGGATTTACAACCACATCAATTCTCCATGTGTTTTTTATGAAATTGTTTTTCCTTTGTTAACCAGTGTGATGTTGTTTTGATCACTTCTCTAGCCTGAAAGAACACAGAGTGGTGTGGAATGATTTGTTTTGCACCCTGAAAGGTACAACTGAGTTCTCATGGAGAGAGGGACAGGTAAGCTGTGTGAAACCTCTGCCAGGTGAGATGGCTCTACAAATCTATCTGTACCTAGAATAGATCACCTGTTAGGGCCTGCAGTAGGCAACCAAGATTTCTATGGGAAGAAAACCAGTTTACTGGACATCAGTGAGAAATGTGGTAGAGAGACTAGATAATGCTTTGGACTTGGACAAGCAGTTCTGATTGTTATTGTTCTTGGCAATTGCTAGAGACAATCTGAGAGTGACTTGGTGTCTCTGAATCCCAGTACCTCCTGGGCAAAGTATAGGTTCATGAAGCAGCAGGTGGCACCGAACTGTCAATAAGTAGGCACTATTGGTATTGGCAGTATTTATTATTTTCCATTGAGCATGTTTATGTTTATTGAGTGACAACAGTGGCTTAGCTTAGCTTTTTTTTATTGTGGTAAAACAGTTATAAAATAATTTATCATTTTAATAATCATATATATATACACACACAATTCAGTGGTATTAAATACTTTCACAATGTTATGCAACAGTTACCTCTATCTTCAGAGATAAATCTTTCATCATCCCGACTTAAACTCTGTACCAATTGAATAATAACTCCCCTTTCTCCAGCTCCTGGTAAGCACTACTCTACTCTGTCTCCATGAGTTTCTAGGGAGATGTAGAGTTCACTTTGTTTCCAAGGTCCACCTGGGTAATAACATGTATCAAAATCTTATTCCTTCTTAGGCTGAGATACGATTGTATGTAATCCATTGTATGTATACTGGGTATATGATTATTCTATGTTTTAAATTTGAATAACAGCGTTGGCATTATTTTTATTTATATGCAGGAATACATTTTGAAGTTCATGCAGAAATCACTATTAGACTGACCTTTCTCTGTGTACATTTGCTATATATACCTTCTCATACTTTGTCCCTTCTCAGTGGGGGAGGCCAATCAGCAGGAATAAAACTAGTATATAACATAGTCCCTAGAAAAGGGAGTTTGAAAAATCAACTATGGTGTGTCATAGCCCATATTGAAGATAACACATTAGCACTTCTGTAGCTGTTGTTTCCAAGCTGAGCTTAGTGGGAGTCTGGAAGCTGCTGCTTTCCCTGTTGACAGTCACTCATGTTGTTAAAAGCAAAAGCTTATGGGAGAACTCGGTCTCTGCAGGTTTGATTACCATCTATTGAACTGTCACATTAGTCTTTAGCTATATTTAGGAGTCTATTGGAAATTTAGATTAAATCTGGTAATGGTAAGCTGCCTCCATTGGATACAAAACAGGTGACCTAGTAAATGCGGTTGCTTGAAGTGAAAGTTGGTCCCGTGGTGCAAAAATATCATAGTAAATAATAGTAAACATGCAACAGTGAATATCCTGGGATGAGACATTTTCTAGTAAAATTGATCAGGTTTTGCAAAAGATATCATGAAGTTTGAGCTGTCCCTATAATGTATGTAAGCTCATAACATTCTGGGAAGTATATTTTATATAGTGAGAAAAATACACATGGCAGCATTTAAAAAATATTTTTGAAGAAAAATTATTCAGGACACTAAAGGGTTTAAGAAAAATATTGCTGCTTAATTAACAAATATTTAGGAAATAATTTTAAGAAAATTATTTTTTATTTGTTTAAGAAAAAAATATTTATGACTCGTTAAACCATTAGGTCAGATTCTATTCAGGGCTGTTGTAATAGGTGTAAGATCTACTGCAATGGGATTTTGCAGTAAGGGTTAAAAACTGGGCTCAACTCTGAGTATTACAGGATAAAGTGGGAGTTTTTAGCCAATGATCAGGTGGTAGATGGAAAATTGCTAGGTATATTTGAAGAGATCTATTATAATAATTGTGTCCTGTGGTTATGTTATAGGGCAAGTCCAGGGGAAGCAGTGGTGACCTGTATTGGAGTTCTCACTGGCACAGTTAGGACCTCAGAAAAGGACCCAAAAACAGACATTCAGAGAGAAATCATTAAAAAAAAGGTTTATATACAAAGGGAATGACATAAAGGTTGAGAGAGAGAGAGAGAGAGAGAGAGAGAGAGAGAGAGAGAGAGAGAGAGAGGCAGAGAGAGACAAAGAGAGACAGAGAGAAAGAGAAAGAAGTTGACTGACATGTTGTACAAGCAATGTCAACTAAGTTGAGACACCAATGTAAAAGTCAAAGCTGGAAAAGCAAGACAAGAGCACACATGTACTCAGGTGTCAAGTCAAGCATGGCCACTCAACTCTGCCCTAGATCCCAGCAGCTCACTGTTTAAGAGGTCAGGGTTATGTGTGCTGGGAGTTGTAATCCTTACCTTGGAGATCTCATCAACATGGGGGCTGGAATCTGTGAAGACCTCAGGGGGTGGGGTTCCTTCACTGGCTCAGTGTTTGTGCCTTACTGTTCTTCTAACAAGTGTCCCCTTTCACATTTTGTCACCATTTCTATGGTGATGAAAGTGAAGTGTGTGGGTGTTACAGAATGGCTTCAGAAGATGGTTCTGGGGAGCCAGAAGATGGGTCTGCATTCAAAGGTCATTGTTCATAGATAATCAGTGTGGCAAATTCTCCATTTTTAGAGATGAGGTGGTGTCTATAAAGACATCAAGAGGTGGGATTCTTAAGAAGTTCCCATCTGTTATCTGTAAGTTGTAGGCCTATTAAGACCTGTGATGTGATGAGTTTGAGTTCAAAGGACAAAGAACCAGGAACTATAAAGTCTGAAGGCAGAGAAATGGGTGTCAAAAAGAGAGAGGGAATTTACTTTTTCTTCAACTTTTTGTTTCAATTGGTGCCCCCAAGGTGTTGGGGGGAGAGGATGTCCTGAATGAACTCCACAAACTCAGGTTTTATGTACTCCACACCTCCCCACTCCAGACCGAAGAGATCCAAGACAACAAGGACTGAAAATACCATAATGTCATGACCACCCAAGGGAGGATTGCTGGGAACTAAGGGTGGAGTTAAGCAGCCAGGCTTGTATATAACCAGAGACTTGTGGGACTTGGGTAGTTGGTTTTTCACTGGCCTTGAGCACACTCTTTGGATCCCAGTTCAGCAGAACTGGTAAGATGCATTCACAAATTTATCTTTCTTTCTCCCTGGGTTATTCCTCTCTTTATTTCTCCTTTTTTAATAAATAAACCTTTTTGTGTGTGCCTGCAGTAGAATCTCATTATAAGTCCTTTCTAAGCATGAGAGTGAGGACCCACAGTCAGGCCAACCCATTTCACGTTGGGGTTGCCCTGTTGGTGAAGGCAGATCTCTTTACTCTGCCTAATAATTCAAAAGCTAGTCTCATTCATAAATATACCTAGAGACATTGACAGATATACCGAGAAATAGTGTTTTTACAGCTCTCTTGGTCTTCCTTAAGCCAGTCAAGTTGACATACACAACTAGCCATGACAGAAGGTAGGATAGTTCTTGTTGAAATGACCCAACTGGATTCCTGCTGAGGGTAGACTAGAGTAAGCAGTCACCACTTGGGAGATGGTGGGAAATGAGGAATTTGTTCAGATCAATTGTGATCAGCTATAAAGTATAAGGAGTTCTGCCTAAACTGATGTGACAGAATTCTTGCTAAAATTGAGTTCTTGAGGATATGCTCAAGGATGGGGCCTCACTGGACTCAAAGGATCCTGGATTGAGCTTGGTCAAGGAGAGAGTCTTTGTCAATTGCAACCAGTTATGGAACTGATGAAATAAATTTCCAACAAGTTTACAAATTATATTTTAATTTTGTTGAGTAATAAGCTGCTAAACCTGGACAGATATTTTACTGATCTAATTGCCAAAGTAGAAGAGCTTTACCCTGAAAAAGTCAGGTGAGGATTTTCACACTTCACATTCCTTGCTTCAGGTTGAAGTCACCAGCCCTTTAACTATCCGGCTTTCAGGGAGCACTTGGGTAGCAGACTCTGTTCTCCTGGAAGTCACAGGGTCTGGAAGTTGTTAGCATAAATTCAGATAGGAGAGAAAGGGGTTCATTATTGTAGAGTCAGTTTGGAATACCATAACAAATGTGAGACTGGGTGATTCAAATAATGGGAATTCATTTCTCGCAGTTCTGGAGGTTGGCTGGAAATGCAAGATCAAGGTATCAGCTTATTTAGTTCCCTGGTGTGGGACCTCTTACTACCTTCCATACTACCATTTTGTTGCTGTGTCTCCACATGGTGGCAGTGAGAGACAGAGAATGAGAGTGCTCTGTTCTCTTTCTCTTCAAAGAACACTAATCCCATCAAGATGTCAACCAAATGCCCCACCTCCTAATCCTCTGACACTGGGGATTAGGGCTCTGACATGAATTTTGGAGGAACATAAACATAACAAAAGACACTCATATCACTCAGAAAATTTCAAGGGTTTTTGAAGTTCTGTGCCAAGATACAGGAACAAAAATCATATATAGACAAAGACATACAGCCAGACACACACACACACACACACACACACACACACACACACACACACACGTTATTATACCACAACATCGTATAGGTTGATAGTGTTGCTAAGCCTAGGTATCCTTAAGGCAGTGATCTTTCAGGTTTTTGATTATGTATTCCTGAAAATAATTTTGAAAAGCTACATACCTATTGGTAGAATTTTAAGCCTACGTCTGTTTTTTATCAGAAGTTTAGTAGAAACAAAGAATATGGTTTATGAGATATTTATTATACTTTTAGTTTAAATATATTTCATTAAACTGCAGAGCTGAATATTTAATTCATTCAATTTTCAGATGTACCATGTACTTTATTTTTTTCTTTGTAAATGTTCTTTTTTAGTTTTTATTATTTTTTAATTTTATATATTTTTTACATCATTTTTCATTTTTGCACAATGTATGCATTTTATCTGGTTATAGTCCCCATACAATTCCCACCCCAACTTGTTTTGATCCTACTCCCTCCTCCCCCCTTCCCCCTTCCTGGCACCCCCCTCGCCACCCCCCCCCCCCGCTGCCATAGTATGTCTCTGGTTTATAGTTGCTTGTTGTTTTTGATTTTTACTTTATTATAATTAGTCTTTTTCCTGGTCTCTTATTTAGGTTTTCTAAATTCCTACTATAAGTGAGACCATCTGGTATTTTTCTTTTTCTTTCTGGCTTATTTTGCCAAGCATGATCCCTTCTAGCTCTATCCATGTTGCTGCAAATTGCATGAGTTTATCTTTTTTGATTGCTGAGTAATATTCCATTGTGTATATGTACCACATCTTCTTGATTCAGTCATCTATTTTTGGGCATTTGGGTTGTATAATGTACTTTTTTTAAAATTTATTTTATTTTATTTTTTATTTTTATAGAGGCATGTTTTATTTATTTATTTTATTTGTTTGTTTGGTTTTTGTTTATACATGCACTGGGTACAGTCAGAAGCGCAGGAGGGTAAGAGAATTCACCAGAGCCAGAGCGGGGAGCAGAGCAGGCAGAAGGACCGAAGTACACTGCTGAGGGGAGCAGCGGGCGGCAGGAGAGGTCTGCGCGCCATGTGGGACCCTTGTCCAGTGGCCGGGGAGCAGCCGGGGATCGAACCGGCACCACAGAGGCCGCGGGCAGCTTCGCAATCCAGTGCTCAACTGCTGCACCACCGGGGAGGCCTGTATAATGTACTTTAAATGACAAACTTCATCCTCTTCATCCTTATTGTCAAATCAATCATAACAGATTTTCCAAAAATGGATTACTTTCAAAAATATTCACATTTCTATTTGAATAGAAATTTATTTCAATTCTACTCAAATAAGTGTGTTACTCTTCGTTAGCATGCAATCTTTTCAACTCTGTACACCAGTCCTTAAATGAATTGATGTATAGACAGCAATAGGAGAATAAGACTCTAACTTTGGTCAGCCTTGGTCTCTTGGAAGAAATAAAGTCCTTAATTTTCCCAATTTCTTACCAAAACTCTCTTTGCAGTCTCTGGATTCCCCTAAGTGCTATTACACATTCTTGGTTTGTTTCAGGTTTGGGTCTCAGAAGCTCTCACATCAAAGCGTAATGCACCTAGAAAATCAGGTCAGCTGGGGAGTGGTTTTCCTTTGGTTGAGCGGAGAGAGGTGTCTTTACCTAGCTCAGGTACCCCAGAACCCTCAAACCTTCCTGCTCTAAATGGGTTCTGCCATCCATTGCATCAAAACAAAAAGACTTACTCTAATGGTTAGACCTTCAATGGAAAAGAACTTTTATACAATTAGTGTGTGATAGAGAGAAGAGAAAGAATATAGCTAAAGTGGTTTCCCCATGAAACACCCAAAGTTACCTATCCCTTTGTGGGTAAATGCCCACCCAAATAGGGGTGGCACAAAACAGGACTCTGTTCTCTTCAAGTCCAAGGTACCTTCTGGTGGGGAGACACAGGAAAGGGGCAGAAGGGGCCAGACAAGTCTGGGACAAAAGAAGCAAAATCAAAATACAAATCAAGGTAAACCTCCCCATGGGTTTCTCACCCACATCTCTTTCTCTTTCAAGTGTCTCCTTTCATGTTTCCCAAGCCCCTGGTACAAGTGCAAGGTCAAGAAGTAAGTGCAGCCTCTTCACAAGTGTCTCTACTCCAAGTCCGTCCTCCAGGTTCTCTTTTTGATCTCCTTCCTGCCTTCTTCATTCTCTCTCCAGCTTCTCTTCCCTGCTCAACTCCATTCTTTCTTAGGATGGGTTCCCTTTCCCTGGGGATCACTCTTTTAAACTTTCCCAGTTCTGCTGCTTTGCTATCTGATGACCACATAGTTACGGTTTTCCTCCCTAAGGTGAATTTCCTTCCCCGTAAAGTGAGGACAATTAGGTAAACTACTTAGTGGATTTCAGAATTAAATGTGATATTGTACCTGAGGACCCTCTGAAAACTATAAATCACTGAGAAAAATGTCACATGTTATCTTTACAAGTGCTCAAAGAGTCATTTGGAAAAACTGCTGGTCTCTTCAATCCTGTAGCTTCCCCCACCCCTGTTATAACTATAGAGATGTTGAGTGTTTTCATAGTGTAGATTCCCTCTCTTCCTCCTTCTCGCCCTTCCTTCTTTCCTTCAATCTTTCATCCCTAATAAAAACTAATATGGAGTTATTTATGTCAAAGACCAAATGGAGTTGGTTAATGCTCACAAAGAAACCTAACCTAACTTTACAGGAATATAAAATTTTCCTCAGAAATCAAGAAAGGACATCATCCAATCCCCAAAAGTCAAGTCTGATTATGCTTTCTCTGGGATTCTTTTTTACTTGACTCAGTTAACCTCATCCAAAGAGGCAAGAAGACTCTAGGCAAAAATCAGCTGAAAAAGCAAATACATCCCACATCTATCACATAAAAATCCGCTAGGCTGGGAGCAACTTGAACTCATTTCTCCTATAACATTGAGTTTCCTGACTTGCAGGTCCAAAGTTTTGCAATGAACTCATCTTCCATTTTGTCCTGCTTAATGTTCAGACTTTACTTTTTTGTATTTCTTGGTGTCAGAGGTGGCATGTGAAGCAGCATCCATGATGACTTCCTTCCAGACATCTGACAAGGGGCACTGGTGCCCACCAAGTGCTTAAATATCCCTATCTTTTTGGGGGATTGGGAGTCACAGGAAATAAGCTATCTCAGATTGGGGTCTTCTTGTTGTTGACCCTCTGAGTTCTATTGAAGTCTGTTTCTGCTGGTGCATGGTTGTGGGGTCTGTTCAATCTAAAGAGAACCTCCATCAGAAGGTCCTCATTCATGCCTTTTATTTATTTAGTTTAAAATTTTTTATTGAGGTAATAATAGGATACCTCCATCATATATAGCTACTATAGTATATGTACCACCAAATCACCTATAGTCCACCACCATAATCCATTGTGCTGCCTTCCCCCATTGTTCTTACTCCTCCTCCATGATCTCCCCCTCTGGATGAACTTGGTGACAATGCAAAATGTGGGTGTCACATCTTATTGATAACTCTATAGTTGTCAGTTCTATAGTCAGCTTTCAAAGATCAGTTTTTAAGGCTGTCTTTATCTGATACTAAGTTTTGTTTTTCTATATTCCACATAAATGACACCATCTGGTATTCATCTTTCCCCTTTTGACTCACTTCACTTAACAATAGTGAAAGCTGGAAGGATTCAGCTTCGTCCATGTTGTTTAAAATGAGATCAACAAGCAACTATAAACCAGAGACACACTACAGGGGTGGAGGAGAGGACAGAGGGGTGGGGAGAGGAAGAATTAGAGTCAAAATAAGGGGGGGGGTGCAATTGTATGGGGAATATAACCAAAATGAAAATGCATACATTGTGCAAAGATGAAAAATGATGTAACAATTATATAAAATAAAATATTAAAAAAAACAAAAAAAAACAAAAAAATAAAAAGTGTGATCAAACAAACAAAAAATAAAATGTCAGGAGTTCATCTTTCTGATGGCTGAGTAACATTTCATTGTGTACATTATATGTATATATACATATATATCCACTATGATTCACCCATATATATATATATACATATATATCCACTTGATCCACTCATCTATTTTGGGACATTTAGGTTGTTTCTATAATTTGGTTATTGTAAATAGTGTTGTAATAAATATGGGAATACAAGTTTCCTTTTGAGTTAGTGATTTTGAATTTTGGGGGTAGAGACCTAGGAGTGGAGTTATGGTAATATGGCAGATCCATTTTTAATGTTTGAGTCACCTCTATAATGTTTTCCTTAAGGGCTGGACCATTCTGCATTCCTACCAACAGCATAGTATCTGTTTTTTTTTTTTTTTTTTTTTTTTTGATATGGGCCATTCTCACAGGTGTGAGATGCTATCTTTATCCTGGAGTATGAAACTATTTAGGTTGTGGAATTAACTAATCAGATTCAGATTCTTCTTCATTATTTTTTTTTAAGATTTATTTATTTATTTGTACAAGCACTGGGTACAGTCAGAGGCGTGAGAGGGTGAGAGAATTCACCAGAGCCAGAGCAGGGAGCAGAACAGGCAGAAGGACCAAAGTACACTGCTGAGGGGAGCAGCGGGTGGCAGGAGAGGTCTGGGCGCCATGTGGGACCCTCGCCCACCGGCTGGGGATCGAACCGGCGCTGCAGAGGCTGTAGTCAGCTTTGCAACCCAGCGCTCAACCGCTGTGCCACTGGGGAGGTCCTCTTCTTCATTATTATCTGAGGTTCCTCTCCCCAGGACTTGTTAATGACCTCCATGCCATATTTGCTAGTCCTGGTACCCATAAGTCCCTGCATCAGCTCTTGCAACACAGCTGTGTTTCCAGAGAAACAAAATAAAACAACTATCCAATAATAACCAGTGGAGATTTGTTGAAGACCCTGAAGTCATCAATAAGATCATGATACCTGTGTTCTGTAATGTCCATGAGTTCCCATTTGTTACAATGAAATATGCCCCAGACATAGTTCATTTTACTGTAGGTGAGCTATGCCATGATCTCTTTACTACCAGTCCACCAAATATTAAAGAATTTACTTGGGAAATTCAACTGTACACATGGACAGTTATGCTCTAAAACTTTATAGAGTTACTAATTTACTTTTTTCAAGTTTTACATGAAGTCCTTTAGGACCTTTCTTTCAAAGATCAATCCTTTCTTTACAATATGTAGGTAATTTGTTATTATGCTTCCCTCACTCCCAGCATGTGAAAGAGAAAGCTTATACTTATTAGGAAAACTAGTAAGCCTTTTTAAAGCAACTAGCAAAAACCTAAAGCTTTCCTGGGTCATATTCTGAGCCTCCAAGGGATATTAATAGATCCTTTCAGGAAGGAAACTATCTATCTCTTCTTATCTCATGGCTAAAACCAAGAGATGATTTAGAGGATTCCTAGAACTTTCTGGTATCTGATTGTAGATACCCACTTTCTCACAGATCCACAGCCTATTTCTGAGAAAACCAAGCCATTTGTACTAGATAAAGGAAGAAAAACCTCCTTTGAGCCTATACTCAAAACACCAATTTTAGACTAGCCAAATTATGAAATGTGGTTTTCCCTATTTGTTTATAAGACAAAAGGAAATACTAGACCCAACGGCAGGTGAACCACCACTAAGCTATTGACTGCTATAGTCAGAGAGTTTACCCTCCTTTTGTGAGCAGTAACTGCTCCATCAAACTAATAGAAGTTACTTCTGACACTGTCAGTGGAGAAGTATCAGCTCTTTATGTTACTTAATCTTTTCATCTCTGAAATTTAGCTGTGATTTATTAGCATACAAATTACGTCTATTGTCTTCTGTTCACATTCAGCCTTCATTTGTCCCTGGACTTGACCCTGCCCTCTCCCACAGGCAAAAATTCATCTATGTCATGACTGCCTAAATACAACTGAGCAATTTTTAACTCCTCTACAATAGTTAAGGAAAAACCCTTTAACAGCCCTAGGCTATTTGTGGATGGATCTTATTTAAGAACAATAAATTCTATTATACTGATTATTTCATCAGTACTTCCACAGAAGTCTTAGAAAGTAGAGCTCTTTCGCATGCCACCTCTGCTCAACAGGTAGAGCTTATGGCTTCACCCAGAGCATGTATTCCAGCAAATGAGAAATCAGTGAGCCATATTGTGCTGGCAGGAAGGGCACAGGGCAGAATCTCTATGAGCCTATGCAAATGGGTGAAGGGGAGTCCTGGAGCCCTCGGTGGCTTTTTCAGGCTTTTATTGGGATATTACCAGGTTCACAGTAGGCAGGGGTGTCGGAGGCCCAGAAGGCTGGCAGGGAATCTGTACTCTTTCTGGGCTCTCCGGTGTTTTCTTGTGCCCTCTGCTTCTCTGCTGGTTCTCTTCTGATCTCTTGCTTGTTCTCCTTCTCCTCTGGTTCCGTTCTGTGATACCACCCTTATAAGACCCATCTCAGCACAGGTGAATCCCACCTACGCATGCATGCCCACACCCCACTCCAGGTGCCCGCCATCAGGCATGCATTCAGGAGCACAGGGATCCATCATCAATCCTAATGGTGGGAGGGCAGAAAAGCCTGACAATTATTTACCCTACATACATACAGACAGTCCATTTGCCGTTGGGGCAGTCCATGACTTGGGTGTACTATGAAAACAAAGAAGTTTCCTGACACTGGGAACCCAAATTAAAAATGGAAACTAGTAGCTGACTTATAGAAGCTCTGCTACTGTCTTTGAAATAGCAATAATTAAGATTCAGGCTTATCAATGCTCAAAAATCTAAAGACAGGAAATCATAGGGAATGGATTGGCCTACTCTGCAGCCAAATCTGCTATGATGTCTGGCCAACAGCCAGTAGCACCAGCCCTAAGTAAAACAGAAAAATAGCAACATAGCAAACCAGACACTATAGAGATGTTCCCTGAGGTGATCATACTAAAACAATAACTAGCTTTGGAGGAAGAAAAATGTAAATGGATTCACAATGAATGTATTTTATTCTTTACACAGGACTCTGGATAAAACCCAATAGAAATATATTTCTTTCAGAAAATTTCACACCTCAATGACCTTTGTCTCACATAATTCAACCCACAAAGACCTCTGAAAATTGATTAATTTAATAAATAACTTGTTCCCATCTGTAGGGCACATCCATCAAAAGCATAAGACTCCTCTACTTACTTTTTTTTTCCTCTCTTGTTTGTCCTTTTCCCCTGTTCCATGAGCTGATAACACCTCTGTTAGCATCTCTCAGGTGATTGTTAAAGGAGATAAGCTTTCATACTAAACAATCTGCCATCCCAAACCCTGATCTGTTCATGATGCTGGGGACCCCTCGGACATGCCTATAACCTGCAGCTAATATTACCATAAGGAATACTCAGATTACTTTAGATGTAAGTTACAGAGTTATACTTTGCAGATAGGTTTTCCAATGCCTTATTTTTTCTTTCCCTAATTATAATTTTACTTTCCCAATTAGATACTATGCAAACTATAGTACATTTATACCCCTATATTCTTGTGATTATCTAAGTCAGATCTACCCCCAATCATGAAAAGATCTCCCCAGCATACCTGTCTTTGTAAGGCATTTAGAACAACAGTTTATTTTAGGCTGGAGGTTTCTTTCTTGAAAATATCCAAAACCTAACTAACTCCTGGCTTGAATGAATAAATGCAACAATCCCTGAAAATGAATCCATAACAATGCCAATTTAACAGGGGTAGAATATATCCCAACAGGATTTATCTCTTTCGGTGGTAGTTATCATTATCCTTGGACCTATAAATGCCTAGATGACTGGCACATAGACTGGCAATGCCCCTTAGATTATCTAACTGTACCCCTAACTGTTTGTAAACAAACTGAGAAATCTCATTGGTCAATTGTCCTGAGCTTGCATCATTGATTTTACCAGGAGCCACTCATGATTCAGGATTCTCTGCATCCCTGGTCAGGAGTGAGTGCACATGAAGATATGATCAACACCTCTCTTTAAGCCTCGAAAACATCACAAACTCTAATCCTAGAAAATAACTGAGATCATAGCTACACAATAAGAACAACTAAACTCTTCAGCTAAAGTTCTCCTTGACAATAGGATAGCCCCAGGTTATCTCTTTGCTGAAGAAAGAGGTGTTTGTACTGCAACTGACACCATTTATTCTTGGATTAACACTTCTGGAGAAGTTGAGGTTCAATTACACACAATTTGAGAACAAGTTATTGGTTGCAAAAAGTTCAATTTGACTCATTTCGACTGTATTCACTGGTTTCCAACAAGATTGGCCTCATGGTTTAGATCTTTACTACAATTTGGTCATTCTGTCATATTTGCAATTGTATTTTGTGTTGTGATTTATACAACTGTCAGTTGTCATCTAGCATTGGAAATATAACAAACCTAATAATTGATGTCTGCCCAATACTTTGAGGTGATATCTAACACCTGTGCCCTTGACAAAGTCTCCCTGCTTGAACCTTCATTTTGATCTGATATAAGGAGTTAGTCAAACATGATGAGTGCTTGCTACTGCTAATCCTGAAAACTTTTCTCACCCAAGGCATGATGAAGAATAAAACATAAACAAAATGGAAGTCCATGCAAAAGAAACACCTAGCAATATATCAGGTGATCATAATTACCCAATTGGAACTTGATCAAAAAGGGCAATATAGAACTATCTCACCCCAGATAATGCCCACAGTGTCCAGAAGTCCCAAACAAAAGGCTGCTCATCCAAGATGGTGCTGTCCCATCAATGAAGGCTTAGAGTTCATGATAAGTAGGCAAGCAGCTGGTTAGTATCCAACTCACTGCAGCAGGAAGTGCTCAGATGGAGCCATAGTAGGAGCCCACAGCAACAGTCTGAAAGTTGGAATGGATATCTCCAGACACTGGACCAGACAGCAGTGGAGGCAACAGTACCAGGAGATGGTGCTGGATAAGCAGATCCACTATGTTAACAGTTCTCAAAAGTGACCCACACATATATTGCCAGTTACCCATCAACAGTGCTGGGCAGCACTGGCCAGTAGTGCTGGTTACCACCTGTCATCAAATGATGCTCTCAAAATATCAATGTTACAACTCTTTGTGAGTTGTTGGCCCACACCAAAACCAAACAGCTCTTGGGCCTCCCCGGTGCAGCAGCTATTAAGCTGTCCGCAGCCTCTGCAGCACGTGTTTGATCCCAGCCAGCCAGGGAGAATCCCACATGGCGCAGCAGACCTCTTCTGCTGTGCCTGCTGCTCCCCTCAGCAGTGTCTTCAGTCCGTCTGCCTGTTCTGTTCCCCACTCTGTCTCTGGTGAATTCTCTCACCCTCCCATGCCTCTGGCCTGTACCCCAGTTCTTGTATAAATAAATAAATCTTTAAAACAAACAAACAAACAGCTCTTTGAGACACTTTGCCTGGGACCTCTGGTGCTCCTTTCATATGGTCAGTGTCAGAATAGGAGGCAGCTA
The DNA here is from genome assembly GCF_964194135.1 of Talpa europaea. Taxonomy (NCBI): domain Eukaryota; kingdom Metazoa; phylum Chordata; class Mammalia; order Eulipotyphla; family Talpidae; genus Talpa; species Talpa europaea. The sequence goes on along the minus strand of NC_140078.1, from coordinate 47,589,781 downwards.
TAGCCACCCAGTTTCTGCAAAGCTCTTTGGCTTTCTTTAGAAGTCAGCTGCTGGTTGCTTCTTTCTTCTTTCTTTTATTTTTTTAAGCATTTTTAAAAAAGATTTATTTATTTATGCATACAAGAACTGGGGTGTAAGCCAGTGGTGTGGGTGGTGAGAGGATTCATCAGAAAGAGTGGGGAGCAGAACTGGCAGATATACTGAAATACACTGCTGAGGGGAGCAGTGAGCGAGGCAGGAGAGGTCTGCTGAGCATGTGGTTTGCTCCCTGACTGCCTGGGGATCAAATTCGTGCTGTAGTGGATGGCAGTAACTTGATAGCACGTCTTTAATGCCTGTACCACCAGGGAGGCTCCATTCTTTCTTCTTTCTTTCTCCTTTCTTCTTTGGAGGCAAGGAACAGAGTTTTTTTTTCTTTCTTCAGAGACCAGGAACAGTGTCTCAAGCTGGCTCCTGCCCTGCCTTATATCCTCTTTCAGTGTCCACTCACCTTACCTGCTTATTGGACCATTTTCAACTGAATGGCTGATTGGACCATTTTAGGACCATTTGGTGGACATGATTGGTTCATTTAGCTTGTACCACATCGGTACATTCTACCATCTAGGCACCAGATATAAAAAGGAAACCTTGGTCACAGACCTCCCTATTGCCTGTGTCTGAGGGGAAGCACAATACTGGAGCTGGTGTGGTGGGGCTCCATGCTCCTTCCTGAAGCTCTGAACTGGGGGTGCATGGCTAGCTGCTGCCTCCTTTGCTGGAGCTTACTTCAGCACAGGGAAACCTTAGTGGGGCTGCTTGCTCTGGGGTGGTGTGGCAGAGGAGCCACTGCCTGCATCCTGAGTCCCAGTGGGGCCACTGGTGGTGAGCTGTAAACTGCCCTCCACCCAGGGCCTCCCTGGTGGCTCAGGGGGTTAAGCGCAGGGTTGTGATGTTGCAGAGGGGCTGAGGGTGAGGGCAGAAGTGCCAGAAGTCCAGAGTTTGCATTGCCAGCTGCCCCTTCATAGTGCGTAAACTCAGGTCCCAAAACTTCCCTTTACCTGAGGATTTATGAAATGAGAAAAATGCCTCAGCCCTTTTTTAATCAGAGAAGTTAATGGACTAAGCAGGATTTATAGATTGTCCAGAGCTTGACAAATGGACGCCTGCATAGACTCCCACTGACTTACATTGAGGGGCACCTCTGTTCTCTGTGTTCTGGTGACATTCTGCAGGCTCCTCTGTGAGCCTGCCTCAAACTGAAATTGTTTCCCCTTGAAAGTGAGCCAGAATCCCCTTTATAACCAGTGTCTCAAAGAGTGTTTGGTGTGTGGAATATCTCAGGAATGGTTTGCCAGATGCAGGGAACAAGTACTTCCTGAGATTCAGCTGCAGGGGACTTCTATTTCATGTCATACAAAATGAATTCTATTATTGTTAATCCCTCAATAACCACAACCTTGCTTAATGATAATTTTGTTGATATGAGTTATTTATCATATGATGCTAAGGATATTGTCTCCGAGGGAGGAGAGAACATTCAATGGGAGAAGGTTCTCTCCCTTTGGGACTGTTACCTTGAATCACACAGAGTTTAAGCATGTTGCGCTCAAGAGGCATGGCTACCCAGCAGATGACCTCAGGACCATTTAGGGAATGGGACAGAATGGAAACAATTAGCTCCACACAATTTTTTGCCATGGGCAGAACTGAACTAGCAACATGAACATCACTTGAGAACTTGTTAGCAATGCAAGCCACCTGGTTTGCAAACAACAGAATCATAAATTCTGAGGATGGGATCCACAAAGTTTCAACCATACCCCTGGGTGATTCTGAATCACATTCGTAATGTCTGAGAACAATGTCTTAAACCAAGGAGAATCCAGTTAATCCAAAGAGTAATTATAATAAAGTAAAAATGAAAGTCAACAAGCGACTGTAAACAAGAGACACACTACTAGGGGGTAGGCCAGGAGGGAGTGGGATCAAAATAAGGGGGATGGGAATTATATGGGGATTATAACCAAGATTAAAATGCATACATTGTGCAAAAAATGAAAAGTTATGTAAAAAATATATAAAACAAAAAAATCAAAAACCAAAAACCAAAAAGAAAGATAAAAAAAAAATAAGGAGATTTTTTTTTTTTTTGTACCATCTCTTTAGGGATATCCAGGTAATCATCTAACCTTTCATTGTTTAATATCTCACATTACAAGCTATCCATGTGGAAGATGGATCCAAGATGGGAGTCACTTATCGGCCAGGACCTCAATTCCACCTCTCAGTGATTCTCTTTACAAAAGCTATCTTTTGTGGGTTGACCTCATCTTCCTGCCTATTATAAGATGACTATGACATTTACAGGACTCATTCCTGAAAACAAAAGCCATCTTGTCTGATATTTTCATCTCATGAGCCACAAAAACTCTCCATGAAGCTATAGTAGAACATCCCTTCCCAAATGTCTTATTAGGGAACATAGCGTTACAAAAAACACTGGCACTGGGCCTCCCTGGTGGCACAAGAGGTTAAGATGCAACCTATGAAGCTGACCACAGCCACTGCAGCACTAGTTCAATCCCCAGCCAAGGAGCAACCCACATGGTGCAGCAGACCTCTCCTGACTTGCCTGCTGCTCCCCTCAGCAGTGTATTTCAGTCAATCTGCCTGTTCTGTTCCCCACTCTGACTTTGGTGAATCCTCTCAAGCAGCTGCACCTCTGGACTATACCCCAGTTCTTGTATGCATAAAAATAAAATAAGTCTTAAAAAAAAAACCAAAAAAACAACCCTGGTACTGATTCTTTGGGAAGGGGATGAGACTATACAGAAAAATCAATTGAATTTTATTTCTAAAGCTGGAGTCCTTCTCTTTGAGCCCCATGTGGTAGAATTGGGCACCAGAACAAAACAGGACTGGTGTTCTGCTAGATGGTTGCTACTTTTACATATAATGCAGTGATGTTACAGAGCAATGAGTTCCTCTATAGGATATGCATAGATCTGATATTTGATAATGGCATCCAATATTTGAGAACAAAAATCAGTTTTAATATGTGAATTGATTGGCAAAGAGGTAGAAGATAAACTCAAATCTACCATCTTGATTAAGAAAGAAAATCAGGTAACATAGATTTTGGGGACCAGAGTTGAGAACAAAGCATTTAAATTTTGTTGGTTGAAAGCAGTTAAGGCATAGAAATGTGTACTTGACTGAAGTTCTTTGGCTGGTTACAAGGCACTTCCCACAGGAAGTACAAAGAGACTTTTCCTCTGATACCTGGAGTTTTGAATTTCTGTTTGTGTTCCTCTTCTTCTCTGGGTAGCCCCTTCTTTTGTGTTCTCTGTTCTCAGCCAGTCATGGAACCCAGTTCAAGGTTGTTGGTAAACCCCCAGGCTTTGCTGTGTCTATAAAAGCAAATCTCAGAAAATAGTTTAGATACTTTTGTTTTTTTTCATTCTTGTGCTTTATGGTCTCAAGCCAATTTAGCCATTTTTAAAAAATATTTATTTATTTATTTGTACAAGAACTGGGGTACAGGCCAGATTCAGCAGGAGGGTGAGAGGATTCACCAGAGACAGAGTGGGGAACAGAACAGGCAGACTGATGAAATACACTGCTGAGGGGAGCAGCGGGCACGACAGGAGATGTCTGTTGCACCATGTGGGACTCTTGCTGGCCAGGCCGGGATTGAACTGGCTCTGCAGAAGCTGCAGACAGCTTCACAGAGCTGTGCTCAACTGCCTGCACCACCAGGGAAGACCCCCAATTTAGCCATTTAACCTCAGTTTCAATTACTTTTCAGTTACTTTTTTAATGATTTATTTTATTTATACAAGAACTGGGGTACAAGCCAGATGCGTGGGAGCATGAGGGATTTACCAGAGACAGAGTGGGGAACAGAACAGGCAGAATGGCCAAAATTCACTGCTGAGGGGAGCAGTGGGCAAGACAGGAGAGGTCTGCTGCGCCACGTGGGTTGCTCTGCGGCCGGTGGGGATCGAACTGGCACTGCAGATCGAACTGGCTTGACAGCACTGCGCTCAACTGCCTGTTGAAGTTAGTGTAGATACAAAGCAATTTGCAAAGATAGTGAGAAAGATTTCATTTAACTTCACAAAGGTCTCCAAGGCTTTGATTTCCTGTTTTTCAATTTTTTTTCCTTCTGTTGTCATAATGGATAAATTTTATCTTTGTTTGCTGATGCTTACATGTTTCGTTTCCATTCTTCTATTGAGCCTCTCCAGTGCATTTCCTTTATTTCTATTATTTTATATTTATACTCTAAAGTTTCCTATTTGGTTCATTTTTATAGCTACTATTTTTTGCTGAGAATATCCAACTTCCCAATTATTTCTGGAGTCTTTTCTTTTACTTAATGGAGTTTGGTTATAATACTTTGAAGTATATTTCTAGTAATCCCAACATCTGGGTCATCTTGGGGTTAGTATCTGTTGACTACTTTTCCCTTGGGAGTTTTTAAAAAAGATTTTCTGGTTCTTTTATAGTTTGAGTAGCCGTGCATTCAATCCTGCACATTTTGAATATTATGTTATTAAACACTTGGAAATTATTAAAGTCTTCTGGGAATGTTGATTTGTATTGCTTTATTTCTTTATTTCTTTATTTTATTTTAACAGACAAAGCAAGTCCAAATCTATCTCCTATGGACTGTGTGTCCAATCTTAAATTAATTTTCAGTTTTTCCAATGCTATTCTGGTTTGCTTCACTACATGTAACATCAAGGGATCAGTCTGATTCCTGGGTAATGTCTACTACTGTTGACTCAGTTTCAAAGTCTTTACTATATTGATTCTTGTCCATATTGTGCATGCATAGCTCTGGGAGGGTCTCAGGATGTCATACACAGACCAAAAGAGTATCTTTCTCAAGTCCATCAGCTCTGTAATGTTTCCCACAGACATCAGTTCCCAAAGCTGCCTTTCCTGGTGCCTTAGTTAGGATGTTGGGATTTTACCTTCCCTCAGAGCTGCTGTGTACTTCCCACCACAGGAACCTGGCCTATGAACAGCTGCCCTTACTTTCACTCTTGCAGGAGCCCAGATTTGTTACCAGGTGCAACAGATCTGGGGTTGGGAGACTCCTCAGAGCTCCGTACTGTAGGGTCTCTCTAAAGGCCTTCTACCTACTGTAAAGGGTTTTTTATTTTTTGGAATTTTGTTCATCTGTGTTCATACAAACTTCTACAATTTGGGCTGTCCAAATGTCTATGTCAGATCTTATGGAAGGCACAAATATTTTAACAAAACCAAAAAGAAAACCTACTGCCTTTGGGGTTCTAGAGTTTGATTTCTCTGCCCAGTCTGTATGCTTTATTTACTTTTCAGCTCTCCAATTGCTTTTTATATTCAGGTGTTTTTTACATTCTGTTCAGGTTTTAGTTGCAGTCAGAGGGAGAGGTAGGTTGGGGTATGCTTAATCTTCCATAACTAGAACCACAGTCTTACATCAATATATGTATATTTTTTAAGATTTATTTATTTATACAAGAACTGGAGTACAGGCCAGATCCATGGGAGGATGAGAGGATTCACCGGCGACAGAGCGGGGAACAGAACAGGCAGACTGACACTGCTGAGGGGAGCAGCAGGCCAGACAGGAGAGGTCTGTCGTGCCATGTGGGATACTCCCCAGGCAGCTGCGATTGAACTGGTGCTGCAGAGGCTGAGGACAACCTCACAGCGCTGCGCTCAACTGCCTGTGCCACCAGGAGAGCCCTTACATCAATATTTTAAGTAAAAAGATCATGATCAAGTTATCAGTTTGAATCATTTGGATGCACAATCATTGATTTTTGTGTATGTTTATGTCTCTCCTATTTGAAGTCTCTAGATACAATTGTCTGACGGGATGTAAAGGCCAGGAGTGGGCACAGTGCAGGTTTTCTGATCCCATGCAGACCGGGTAAAGGAGTCAGAGTCCTCAGTAGTTTTGCAGGTTTTTATTTGGGGTTCACCAGGCATATAGCAGGCAGGGGTGCTGGCTGGGGGGCTGGGAGGTTGGCAGGCCTCCCAGCCCCCAGCAAGTCTTCACTCTATCTGGACTCTCTGGCGTTTGTTCTGCTGCTTCTCGGCTTCTACTTCGGCTTCTACTGCTGCTACTTCAGCTTCTACTGCTGGTGCTGGTGCTGCTGGCTGGGGCTGCTGCTGCGGCTGCGGCTGCGGCTGCTGCTGGTGCTGGCGTCCCCGTGACGCCGCCCTTAAAAGCACAGTCTTAACTCAGCTGAATCCCATCTACCTATGCCCACACCCTATTCCAGGTGCCCGCCATCAGGCATGCATTCAGGACAAGGATCCATCATCTATCTTGATGGCGGAAGGGCAGAAAAGCCTGACATTTTCTTTACCCTACACGGGATTATAGGAAAAACTGAATGGACAGATTCGTCATAAATATTTTGTTTCCCCTGGCATGTTATTTCCAAAGTGGGGCTAAGACACAACCCAAATAGAATTGGGATCTGAGTGTGTTGGAGGCCTGTGTCCCACTGCCATCCGAAGCCACAGAAAGTAGAAGTCTTCCAGAGAACCTGTGCCCTCTTGGCATGAGAGTAGTGGAGTAGAAATGGCAGTGGGGGCATTGAGGCACAGAAAGGGACACTGAGTTACTTAGGTACTTATGGTCCCAGATCCGTGCAAAAGAATAACTTGAAAATCTCTGTATCTCTGAGAGGGACTGTAGGGGCAGGAATGGCCATGGAGCAGGTTTTCTATGATCCCATGCAGAGGGGGTAAAGGAGTAGAGAGTCCTGAGCCCTCAGTGGCTTTTGCAGGCTTTTATTGGGATTTACCAGGTACATGGCAGGCAAGGGGTGCTGGGGAGCTGGGAGGCTGGCAGGCCTCCCAGCCTCCAGCAAGTCCTCACTCTATCTGGGCTCTTCGGCCTTCTCTCTCTCTCGGCTTCTATTCTGCTTCTCTCCTTCTCAGCTTCTACTGCTTCTCTTCTCCCTGCTTCTGCTGGCGATCCCACGACACTGCCCCTAAAATCCCAGTCTCAGCCCAGGTGAATCCCGTCTACATATGCCCATGCCCTACTCCAGGTGCCCACCATCAGGCATGCATTCGGGACCACAGGGTTCTGTCATCTATCCTAATGGCGGGAGGGCAGAAAAGCCTGATACTTTTTACCTTACCCTACAGGGACCTAGAAGTTAAAGCAGGGCGAAGTTTCATGGGTTAGATGAGAGGATATAAGGACATAGTTGCAGAGGGCCTCATGGGCCTGGAGATAGGAAGCTGAATTCAAAGGCAGACATTTTGTCAGAGTCCAGCAGAGAGGCATGGAGACACTATGGATTGCACATGCCCGTCTGCCATCATAAATGAAAGCAGAGGCCAGATATGTGGATAAACTTGGGAACCATCTGTTCATTAGAGGTATTTAAATACATGCGTGCAGCTGAAATCACTTAGGGAGTGGGTGCACATGGAGATGAGAAATAGTGAAGACAGCCCTGGGACACTCCAGATGTAAATGTTAGAGCATCCTGGCATCCCTGGGGTTAGAGTCGGGGGGCAGGTGGTGTGATGAAATCCTGTGGACTCCCCACCCCATCTCCATGCCTCAGACATCTCATTAAAACTCCCAGCTTTTTCTGAGTGGATGGGGTGGGTTATGGATGCTGGAATCTAGGGACACAGCTGAGTGGCCATTTTGACCTTTAAAAGAAGGAAGACAGGAATGTCTCACTCTCTTTTTGGGGGTCTTCTGGTAGGACAGACAGCAGCTGGTCAAGTACTGACCAATTAATCTTCTCTATCTCTATCCTCTCTCTTCTTGCTCCCCTTGCGAATAATCATTATAAATTTTTTGTGTGCTTTTCATTTTTTAAAAGATATATTTATTTATACAAGAAGTGGGGTATAGGCCAGAGGTGCGAGAGGGTGAGAAGATTCACCAGAGACAGAGTGGGGAACAGAACAGGCAGACTGACTGAAATACACTGCTGAGGAGAGCAGTGGGCGGGGCAGGAGAGGTCTGCTGTGCCATGTGGGTAGCTCCCTGGCCGGCCGGGAATCCAACCCATGCTACAGAGGCTGAAGACAGCTTCACAGCACTGCGCTCAACCCTCTTCACCCAGGAGGCCCTGCTTTTCATTTTTTTAAGTTCTTAAGGACATAGGAAAGACCTCACAGACGAGGGCACCCCCTTTTTATTTCTGGGGTTGTCTGCAAACAAAATTGGTGAGGAACAGTGTAGGGTAAGTAAAAAGTATCAGGCTTTTTCGCCCTCCCACCATTAGATTAAATGCATAGGTGGGTGCACCTGAGCTAAGAAAAGGGGCATATAAGGCAAGGGCGGTAGAGGATGGTATGGTGTTTACGGCAGAGTACAGCAGAGCACAGTGGAGAACATGAAAACAGCTAAAACACCAACACGGCTGCTTGAACTGGTGATGAACCTACCTGGTTTTGGATGGTTGCATTACAAACAGGTACTGAGAAATATGGGCCAGTGAGGTTGGAGGAAAAGCAAGAGAGAACGGTGAGGAGGACTGCACCCAGCATCACCACCACTGCTGGGCCATGTCAGAACAGGGCTCCCTTGATTAGGTTTGGAAGCATGTACCATGGCTGTCACAGAGAAAATATTGATGGAGCATGAAGATGAAGACTTTATTGCAATATATCTGAGAGAGTTGGGAGGAAAAATTGTGGTGAGTGTTGAAAATCCTTTGGAAAGTTCTTGATATTAATAAACTGAGGCACAGGGTGGTAACTGAAGGAGCTCGTTTTGTTGGATGGCAGCTGCCCTAGCATGTCCATGCTAACAGGCATGATTTGTCAGAGTAGGAGCTAGTGCTATTGCAGAGGGACTCAGATGCAGTCGGCTCACAGTCAGAGGCTGCTTTTAGATAGGAATACCTGTGCCAAAGGGCAGGCAAAGTATATGAATTAAATGAGGCAGTTAGGCCCACTTTTTTTGAAGGTTTATGTGCAAATTCACTTCTGCTTGCCTGTTTTCTCAGTAAACAATTTCAGTTTTTGCATCTTTAAAATGAAATAAATAATACCTGCCTACTTTATTGGTTTGTATCACAGGGAATATATTCAAACATATTTGGAAAATCACAAGGCATTGTAAAAATATGATTGCTATTATAGATGATGACAAAACTGCTCCCTTCTCTCCCTCAGGAATGAATGTTTCTTCCCTGAGGCTCTCAGGGTTTAGATTGTTGATTCTGTACTGTTGGCCTCACCTGGACCCTGGGAGAATGGGACCCTTGAGTCCCATTGCTAACTTGAGTTTTAGATTTTGCATTTGATTGTGTGACCTTGGAGTAAATAAAAATTATATTTCATATTTTCATCTGGAGAAATGTAATTCAACTCGAACAGGATATAAAAGAAGCAAGGATCAGACCTCAGGTTGTCGAATAGTAATTAAAAAGAGAGTAACTCTCATGTCCTCTTATCTCAGTCATAGGTTTGGGCAATACTTCTCTTAATAGTCTTAGTAGATTTCTGAGAACTTTTTTATTTTCTTTGTTCATTGAGCATCAGATAGCATTGAGAAATAGAAAACTTTGTGTTACTATCAATTAATTTTCTTTTGAACAAATATCCCCTAGATACAGTTTGGACTTATGGCTTCCTATTAGAGCAAGAAGAGAAAGTAATTCAGATTCGTGATAAATTATGAAATTAGCAACACATAGTTTCAGTGTCAGAGAAAGTTATTTAATTACCTACAGGCTTGTTTTTTTTTAAGATTTATCAGTTACAATTGAATGAAAAAATTTGGATCATGAAAGTTCCTTATAGTAAGAAATAAACAAAGAAACTGGTATAGGCCAGATGCTCAGGAGGGTGAGAGGATTCACCAGAGCCAGAGTGGGGAAAATAACAGGCAGACTGATGAAATACACTGCTGAGGGGAGCAGCGGGTGATCCAGGAGAGGTCTGCTGCACCATGTGGGTTTCTTGCCGGCTGGCGGGGATCGAACCCGCGCTGCAGAGGCTGCGGACAGCTTCATAGTGCGGTGCTCAACCCCCTGCACCACCAGGGAGCCCCTATTGTCCCTAATTTTAATACAGCTTTTAAGCAGAGATGGAGATAATTTGATTTGAAAATACTGAATAATCTATATTATGGTTTTTAAGTTACATTACCATAGCCTTTCAAAGGGAAAAGTCAAGTGTGTGTCTGATAATCTCCTACATTTAAGTTCCGGCTTCATGCTCCTCTGATGATTGGTTGCTCTTTGGGAGCTAGTCAGCTCTGACAGAGAGAGTTATATTTACAACAGCCATTCATCAGTGCTGCACTAAGGTTAGCTGGGAAAGAGTTGAAGTTGCTTTCCTTCTCTCCCCAAGGTGTACCTGTCTTCCTATTTACCTTGCTAAGGAATCAAACTTTAATTCATAGGATCAAGTTGAGTGGTAGATGAGGGATGGCTTGACGAAGGTAAGGAACTGATGTTGGGGCAAGTCCTATAACAAAACTGAATAATATGCTCGTAAACTGACAGGTGATATTTTTTGACAAAGGGCTGCCTGCCAGGAACCTCTGATATGCAATATTTGATGCATGAGATACACAGTCTGCCCTGCAAAGAGACTGTGATCTATATGGTGTCATCAGTTCTCCTCTATGGAGGCTTCAACTTTAGAGATCATATCCAAGAAGTTCCATTCTCAGATCCTTTTCTGCAAAGACCTGTCTGATAACTCCATGGTTTTCTCAGTGTCTTCCAGTGTAAAAGAAACATCCCAGTCTGAGTAAGGTGCAACTATCAGACTTAAGTTCCCTAGATTGCTTCAACTTCAGGTACACAAATGCAAATTTAGTTTTGCCATCTCTCTTCATAAACCTTCCGTATTTGTTTATTTCCTAGGGCTACAATAACAAAATACTTCAGGCTGGATGGTCTAAACAATAGACATTTGCTTTCTCCCAGTAATAGAGACTGGAAGCCCAAGATCAAGATTTATTTAATTAATATTTTATATAATTCTTACATCATATTTCATTTTTGCACAATGTATGCATTTTCATTTTGGTTATATTCCCCATATAATTGCACCCCCCCTTATTTTGACCCTAGTCCTCCCTCTCCCCGCCCTTCCCCACACCTCATTGTGTGTCTCTGGTTTACAGTTGCTTGTTGATTTTGATTTTTACTTTATATTAATTAGTCTATTTCCTGGTCCCTTATTTAGGTTTTCTAAATTCCTGCTATGAGTGAGACCATCCGGTATTTTTCTTTTTCTTTCTAACTTATTTTGCCGAGCATGATCCCGTCTAGCTCCATCCATGTTGCTGCAAACTGCATGTGTTTATCTTTTTGAATCGCTGAGTAATATTCCATGGTGTATATGTACCACATCTTCTTCATCCAGTCATCTATTTTTGGGCATTTGGGTTGTTTCCATAGCTTAGCTATTGTAAATAGTGCTGCTATAAACATAGGGGTGCAGGTGTTCTTTGGAATTAATGTTTCTGTGTCATTTGGTAAATACCTAGGAGTGGAATTGCTGGATTATATGGAAGCTCTATGTTTAGTAGTTCAAGAAATCTCCACACAGCTCTCCATAGTGGTTGGACCAGTTTGCACTCCCACCAACAGTGCAGGAAGTGTCTTTTTCTTCACACCCTCGCCAACATTTGTTGTTGCTAGTTTTTTTAATATGAGTCATTCTCACTGGTGTGAGATGGTATCTCATGGTAGTTTTGATTTGCATTTCCCTGATGGCAAGTGATGTTGAACATTTTTTCATATGCCTGTTGGCCATTTTTATTTCCTCTTTGGAGAAGTTTTTTTTTTAGCTCTTCTGCCCATTTTTTGACTGGATTATTTTCTTTGTTTTTGTTGAGTCTCATCAGCTCTTTGTAGATTTTTGTGATCAGCCCTTTATCATTAGTGTTGGGTGCAAACATTTTCTCCCAGTTGGTGGGGTTTCTCTTTGTTTTGGCTATTGTCTCTTTTGCTGTGCAGAAGCTCTTTAATTTGATGTAGTCCCAGCTATTGATCTTTGCCTTCACTATCACTGCTTTGGGTGATGTGTCTGTAAAGATGTCTTTGAGGTGCATGTCATGTTGTGTTTTGCCTTTATTTCCTTCTATGTGTTTTATGGTTTCAGGTCTTATGTCTAGTTCTTTTTTTTTTTTTTTAATATTTCGTTCCTTCTTTCCTTCTTTCCTTCTTTCTTTCTGTCTTTTCTTTCTTCTTTTTTTTCTTTCTTTCTTTTCTTTCTTTTAGCAGTGGGTACAGTCAGAAGCGCGGGAGGGTGAGAGAATTCACCAGAGCCAGAGTGGGGAGGGAGCAGAGCAGGCAGAAGGACTGAAGTACACTGCTGAGGGGAGCAGCGGGTGGCAGGAGAGGTCTGCGCACCATGTGGGATCCTCCTCTGGTGGCCAGGGAGCAGCCGGGGATCGAACCGGCACCATAGAGGCCGCGGGCAGCTTCGCAACCCAGCGCTCAACCGCTGCGCCACCGGGGAGGCCCCAATGCATATTCTTTGCTCCTTTGTCAAAGATTAGTTGACCATAAATCTATGGGTTTATTTCTGGATTTTCTATTTGTTTCCATTGGTCAGTGTGGCTGTTCTTGTTCCAATACCATGCAGTTTTGATGATTATGGCTTCGTAGTACAGTTTGTAGTCTGGGTGTGTGATGCCTCCATTCCCTTCATTTTTGTTTTCAGGAGAGCTTTGGATATGGTTTTTGGTGATTCCATATGAATTTCATCAATAATTGTTCTATTTCTTTGAAGACTGTCATTGAAATTTTGTTGGAATAGCATTGACTCTAAATTGCTTTTGGTAGGATGGCCATTTTAATAATATTAATTCTTCCAATCTATGAGCAGGGGATGTCTTTCCATTTCTTTGTTTTTTCTTCTGTTTCTTTTAACAGTGTTTTATACTTTTCTGTGTATAGGTTATTTATCTCTTTTGTTAGGTTTATTCCCAAGTATTTGATTTTTTTTTGTTTCAATAATAAAAGGGATGGTAATTTTGATTTCTTCTTCAGATTTATTGTTGGTGTATAGGAAGGCTACTGATTTTTGCATGTTGATTTTGCATCCTGCCACTTTACTAAACTGATTGATTAATTGAATTAGTTTTTCTGTGGAGTTTTTGGGGTTCTCTATGTATATTATCGTATCATGTGAAAATAGTGATAATTTGAGTTCTTCCTTGCCTATTTGGATTCCTTGTATGTCTTTCTCTTGTCTTATTGCTCTGGCTAGGACTTCCAGTATTATATTGAAAAGCAGTGGTGAGAGTGGACATCCTTTTCTTGTTCCAGATCTTAATGAAAATGTTTTCAGCTTTTCGCCATTGAGAATGATACTGGCTATGGGCTTGTCATAGATGGCCTTTATGATGTTGAGGTATGTTCCTTGTATCCCGAGAACTTCAATGGCCTTTATCTTAAATGGGTGTTGTATTTGTTGAAAGATTTCTCAGCATCTATTGATAAAAATCAAAGCAGAAATAAAAGAAATCAAAACTAAAAAAACAATCCAAGACATCAATGAAACCAAAAGGTGGTTCTTCAAAAAAATAAATAAAATAGACAAATCCCTAGCCAGGTTCGCAAAGGAAAAACAGGAGAAAGTACAAATAAATAGGATCACAAATGAAAGAGGAGAAATCAGAACAGACACAGCAGAAATGAAAAGAATAATCAGAAACTACTATGCACAGTTATATGGATACAAGTTCAACAATCTAGAGGAGATGGACAAATTCCTACAACTCTACAATCACCCAAATCTAGATAAAGAAGAAATAGAACACCTAAACAGACCAATTATAAGCAGCAAAATTGAAATGGTAATCAAAAACCTCCCCAAAAACAAAAACCCAGGACCTGATGGATTTACAAATGAATTCTACCAAACATTCAGAGACGAATTAGTGCCTATCCTTCACAAACTCTTCCAAAAAATTGAGAATGAAGGGATAATACCAAACACATTCTATGAAGCCAACATTACACTAATAACAAAACTGAACAAGGACAACACACAAAAAAGAAAACTACAGACCAATCTCTCTAATGAACACCGATGCAAAAATCCTCAATAAAATTTTAGCTATCAGAATCCAACAATGTATCCATAAGATAATTCACCATGACCAAGTAGGATTTATTCCAGGGATGCAAGGATGGTTCAACATCCAAAAATCAATGTTATCCAACACATCAATAAAAAGAAATATAAAAACCATATGATAAGATCAAGATTTTAACAGAGTTAGTTTCCAGTGAGACCTCTCTCCTTGGAGTGTAGATATAGACAGTCATCTCCCTGTGTCCTCACATGGTTGTCTTTCTACGTGTACATGGAAAGAAAGAGCTCCGTGTTTCTCTTCTTATGGAAACACCAGTGCTATAGGATTAGGGTCTCACCCATATTGTTATAGGACAGGGAAAGGGGCAGCCCAAGCCCCGCAAACCTACCTATTCTATGTAGGGTTCTGCCATCTGCCGCATCAACACAAAACATGTGAGACTTTAATGGGAAGGAACTTTAATAAAACTAGGAAACAATACAGGTAAGGCAAAGAGTCTAGTTTCTAAATGAAGCACGCAAAGTTACCCATCCCCTCGTGGGTAAAAGTCCATCCATATGGGAATGGCCCAGAGCAAGGCCCCAAAGCCTGCCACAAATCTAAAGCATGTTCCAGTGAGGACCCACAGAAAAGGGTCAGAAACAACCAGACAAGCCCGGAAGGAAAAGAGCAAAATCAACATCAAGATAAAAGCTGCCATTGTCACCTCCCCATGGGTCTCACCCACATCTGTGTCACCCAGTCCACGACCAAAAGACAAGCGCAGTTTCTTCACATGTCTCTAGGCTCCACGCGCCTCCTCCAGGTCTCCTGGCTCCATCCTGCTTCCTTCCTCAGTCTCTTCTGCTTATTTTCTCCCTGAGTTGTACATTTTCCTTATTTCCTTTTCTCTTGTAAATAAACCTTTTATTAACCTTTTGTGTGTGTCTGTAGTAGAGTATTCATAAGTCCCTTTAAAGCGCATGGGTGAGGACCCATAGCCAGGAACCCGTTTAATATCGGGGTTGCTCTATAACAATAAGACCACATTTAACCTAATTACCTCCCTTTAACTACTATCTCCAAATGAATTTACAGTGAATGGTAGGACTTAAACATACATACTCTGGGGTAACACAGTTCAGTCCATAACACCTTTATTTTTCCCTTGACTCTCCTTAAGCTGTAATAAATGTTATAGTAAACTTCCCATTTCCTAATTATTCTTGAACCAGCAAATCTTCAGTTTGTACATTCTAACAGAAGAGCTGCTTCTCTCGTCTTTTCCCTCTAACAACCAAGTGACATTTGCATTTTTGTGCTCCACTTCACCCATGTTGTCCTGTAGATAGATGTGGAGAAAGTAGTCATCCAGGTAGGTGGTTGGCATTAGTGATGCCAACAAGAGGTTAGCTGACCTTGTGCGGAGAGCCCAGGAACAGACAGTGTGGGGAAAACCCCAGCTTGTTAATTCTATTTTCCCAGCAGCCATGTGTGAACACTATTTTATGCCAGAGACTATGTTAGGTGCTTTCTCTTATTCCATTGTGGTGTTCATTTTACAATTGTGCTGGTAAGAACCATGAGGTTTTGGTTGGCCATTATCATATAATTAATTAACCATAGGTTGAACTGCCTGGCTGATTCCAGTGCCAAAACCTGACTTTCCTTGGAAATTCAACCCTTCATGCCTCACTAGTTTTGGGTTCTCTTTTCTCTTTTTCCGTTAATGATGTCATCATTCCTTTATTTCTTTGCACTATGTCCTACCCCCCTGTTGGAGGCTCTTATTGCCTTCTTGGACAATTGCAATAGCTTTCTTATTGGTGGAGTGGAAAGGAAGGAAAGGGAGGGAGGAAAGGAAGGAAAGGGAGGGAGGAAAGCAGGGACCCCAGAAAACACCCATGGACCTTTTCTAAGTGAAATGGGGAGAGTGAGAGTGGTACTTTCTCCATTATAAAGAAAAGGTGGGCCTCAAATTCTAGGCAGTCATCACCCTGGGAGCTGGTTTATGGACCACTTGGCAGATTCTGTATCCCTCAGGGCTAGCAAGGAAAATGTCAGTCATCCTTAACATGAAGAAGAAAGGAAATCAAACATGGAAATCTCATTGTATAGGTGATGGAATAGCTGAGAATTCAAAGAGATTGTGGTAAATTAGCAATAGTGGGAAGCCATTATGTCTCTAGCCTGGAGAAATAGAGGTGGGAGGGGAGATTGCTAGAACCCAGTGTCATTTGTGGGATCCAGAGTCCTTGTAGGGGAGGGGAGGAGAACCTCCACAGACAGTAAATGCTCACACTGTGGTGGCTCAGCATAAGGGCAACGATTGTCTCTGTTCACTCAGCAGTCTGTGGACTGCTCCTCACTTAGAGGGCCTGTCCATGCAAGGGAAACCCTGCCACCTTTTTGGAAGGCGGCCCACCTGACTTGGAAAGCTTGGATTTGAAAATAATAAAAATAATAAATGTCACTTCCTTCTTCTTTGTGGCAAAGGTTGGGAGGGGCTGGAAAGTGCCCTGTGGGAACCCCACTTTCAGCAGCCACTCCACACCTTGGAAGGAGGCAACATGCAGGATAGTGACTTTTTATGCTTCATGGGCTCAGATCCTTCATTTTTTTTTTTAACCACTAAAACTTTAATCCTTTCCATCACTCAACCAATTCTATTTTATTATCATTTTAACATTATTATTTACAACTTGTAAGGCTCTTCAAGGCTCTTTGGGATTTTAAAGGAAAAGAAGAAATGAGAAGGGAAAAGAAGGGAAGATAAAGGAATGAGAGGGAAGAGAGACTGCTAGATTAGATCAGGAGCCAGCTGCCATGCTGTAACCTCACTGTGTATGTGTGTGGTATGTGTGTTTGCATGTGTCCACATGCATGCGCTAAGTGTATGTGTATGTTTGTGGTAGGGTATGTGTGCATTGAGTTTCATGTTTGTAGTGGGGTACTTGAGTATGTGGTGGGATTGGGTGACTACATCAACACTATGATTAGGCAAGTACACTAGGGCAGTATTTAAAGGGAATAGACAATTTCCAGTAATCACCAAAAATCACATTAAGTAGTCATGTGAGCCATTGGTGGGCCTTGGTTCTTCTAAATAGGACTTTAGCACTTACTGTCCAGTTTCTAAGGGAATGATGATACAGCATTTCACAAAGCTCTCAAGACATCAAGAACAATAAATATGGTCAGAACTGTCAGGTTCCACAATGCAGTCATTAGGCAGCACGATATGTTTAGGCTATTGTGAGCTTGTTAAATGGTTAGGAGTTGAGTAAGAAATTCACCTAAAAAATAACTTATTAAGGTAAAATTCACTTACCATAAAATTAAGCATTTTAAAGTGGATGTATGGTATATTCACAATATTATACAACCAGTACTTCCAACTAGTTCCAAGACCATTTCCCCCACTCCAAGGCAAACCCCCTTACCTGTGAAACAGTTTTTCCTCATTCCCCTCGACCAGCCCCTGGCAATCATCAGTCTGCTGTTTGTCTCTGAGGATTTATTCTTATATGTCTACCTATATGGAACTGTGTGGTGCATGACATTGTTTATGGCTTCTTCCTCTTGGTAGTGTCCTTTAGATTCATCCATGTTATAGCACACAGTAGAATTTTATTTCTTTGGTGACTGAATAACATTCTGCTGTGTATATTTGCCACCCTGTGTTTGTTATACTCTTTGGCAAATTTGAATAGCACTGGGTGTGCATGTACTTGTTTGAGTCCCTGTCTTAAATTCTTTGGGGTATGTGCCCAAGAGTGGAGTTGCAGAGATTTTGGAAAATAGGTGTGGGTGGTATAACTCCATTCTCATTGATGCAACTGTGATATATACACTATGCTTGTGGCATTGTTTTCACGGAAGTGATGGATGAAATAATGTACTGATATTTTAAAAAACCTGGCTTTTCACATGAGCCATATTATATAACTTTAGCTCTCAATAAAAGCCCTGCAAAGACTATGTACATGTAAACAAGTAAAATTATATTTGATACCTTGGTTTTTCACTGTTGTACAAAAAGGACTGCTAAGAATCATTAAAATATCTTTTTCCTGTGTTAAAAAAAACCTGGCTCTTATGAAATAAATGGGAAAAACTCTGTGGTTGGGGTTTTTCCTTAAAATGACATTTTTAAAAATAGTGATTGTCCCATATGATGTATGCTGTTATCAGCAAAGGGTGTCAGGACAGCAGTGCCAAGGAGGAGATGAAGATCAAGGGCAGAGATGGCTGGGAGATCAGGCAAACCAGCCCCCGCCCACCAAGGAATGCCTCCACTCCACTGTTGCAAAATACCAACATGAGATAAAACAAAAAGATTATGTTCTTAAAAAAAATTAGGTTTAGAGGATAATTGAGTCAGTTCCTCCACTGAAGCCTCTACCTGTTTCCTCTCGCAAAAGGCACTGACAGAGTATTCATAGAGCTTGTGAAATTCCTTTATGAAATGGAAGACCACAGAGTCAGTTTGCCTGAGGTCTCTCTGACCACAAATGAAGGTAACAGGAAGCCAGCAGCCTTAGCCTGGACAAGTGGAGAAACTTCTCTTGAGTTGAATCCAGCCACCTGTTAAAAAGACAAGGGCATGCAATGGAATACTACTCAGTGATCAAAAAAGATAAACTCATGCCATTTGCGGAAACGTGGATGGAGCTAGAAGGGGTTATGCTAAGAGACATAAGTCGGAAGGAAAATGATAAATATTTGATGGTTTCACTAATATGTGGAATACAGAGAACTGGACAAAGGGTTAGGAAAAAGGGAAAATTTGCAAGGTGTCCATAGGTCTGACACATACAGCAGGGAGGAGGATGAAGAGCGATCAAAACAGGAGAGGGAAGAGCACAAGGGACTGGGCAGATGGACCACAGTTGCCATGGTGGTGGGAGAACTTCAGGGAGGACACTGAGGGGAGAAATCAAATAATGTTCAAAAATTAACAATGATGCAAGAAAATAAATTAATTAATTTTAAAAGACAAGCTTGTGCAAGAACCCATCACACAATTCAGAGGTCACCCATAGGCCACCCTCTGAGAAGGAGCCAGAGGGCCCCTACTCTGCTGCTCACGGTTGCTTTTTGGATCACAGTGATAAATAACAGATGGCAGAGTGGCTGACTGATTTCACCATTGTCATCCTGGGTTTATGCAAAAAACCTTAATAAAGGTGAATCAGTCTCCTAGCTCTGCTGTCACACTTCTCCCCATGCTCTCCAAAGCGTGGATCTTAGGGGGAAATGGATGATGAAGGTTATTAAGGAGAGTGTTACTAACCTTGGATCCTCCTCCCATCCCTTCCCTCCTCTCCCCACCGTTACCAGGCAAACATTGATTCATCTCCTTTCCCTTTGATTCTCTTGCCGCAGGACTTCAAAAAAATTTTTTTTTGGGGCCTCCCCTGGTGATGCAGAGGTTCGGCGCTGGGCTGCAAAGCTGCCCGCAGCCTAGGCAGAGCTGGTTCAATCCCTGCCACTGGCAAGGGTCCCACATGGCACGACAGACCTCTTCTGCCATGCCTGCTTCTCCCCTCAGCAGTGTGTTTCATCGGTCTGCCTGTTCCCCGCTCTGGCTCTGGTGGATTCTCTCACCCTCCCACGCTTCTGACTGTACCCAGTGCTTGTATAAATAGATAAATAAATCTTTAAAATTTTTTTTTTGATAAACTCAGATGATACCTAATGTTTTTTTTGGGGGGGGGAATAAATCCATCCAATAAATATCAGGGAGAAAGAGGGTACAGTGATAAATGTGAATATGACATTTTGATGCATACATGAGTTGTGTGAGTGTCCCCAGAAAGTTCTAGCAGCTGCTTCTGGTAACCCAACTCCCTGAACACTGGACAACCAGTGAAAAGGTAAGATTTCTCAACAAGCAGAACAAGAGGGATATTCGATGCCTGCCTTTTAATCTCTCTTGCATCATTCACTTTTGTTGGGATTGACTTACAATTACCTTGTCTTTGCCTGAATCTACAGATATAAGCAGGGCCTGGGACTAGCTTCCTACCTAGCAAGATCACAGGCATGGGGCCTGCAGGGCACCAATTCCGAGTCCTGGTCTGGAAGAACTGGCTGTGCAGAGTCAGGCATCCGGTGAGTGCATGCCTCTGGGTTTCTCAGAGGGTCCCCATGAACTCAGAGAGATCAGGGCCTGCCCCACAAAGCTGGGAGTTGGGGGAGGGTGGGTTATTGCAAGTCATAACCTACTCCAAAGGCCAAGGTAGCTGAGCCATCATGACCAGAGTGAAATCAAGTCTGCTGCACCTTCTCAGAGAAGTTTAGCAGGAAAAAATCTAAAAGAAAACAAGTTTGAACTACACTTGGTGATTTGAAAGTCTGCTGTAATAACCAGACTGTGAATTTTCTGGTTGAAGGGACAAGGCATGAAATGTTTTTATGTGTAAGCAGAATGTTTCAGGTGCTGACCCCAAATCATGACTCCTGTGTCTGGAGCCAGAGCTGGCACGACACATTGACTCAGTCACTCTTGGATGGTCTATCTTTAGTGTTAGTCCACCTCTTTTTAGAACTATATCCAAATTACATTGCCAGGCTCTCCTAATTTCTCAAACCAGTGTGCTAAAGCTACATAAATATTCAGTGCATGTTTTATGTGAAGCAGAAATCAGTGCTTAGATTATGATAAAACATCCTGTATGTTAATAGCCAATTAAAATCAATACCTATAAATGACATTTTCAGTAGATGTGCGGTAATGTTTACATAGTTTCTGATTTTAAGGTTCACACTTCCTCTATGGGGTTTTTCTGCTGCCATATTTTTATGTTTGAAGAAGTTCAGTAATCTATATAGCATTTCATTTTATGAATTTTAATTCTCATATTCAGAATATTCTTTATTTCTTTATCAAAATAAGGTAAATGTTATGAGTTATTTCCTTATGAAAAGATTTTCAAGATTAAAACAATTTCAGTTAGAGGGTTGATAGCACAAAAGATTTAAGGTCAGCAACTAATAAGTGAAACTTACTCTTCATTATTAGTGTATTGATGTCTGGGTAGATTTTTTTCAAATCACAAACAGCATATTTTATTGACGTAGTTTATTTTGGGAATTAAGCCTATTTTACCATGAAAGTATGCAAGCTCTGCTTAACCTTTATGTATCCAAGGCTTTAAAACCCCTAACAGCTCAGTGAGGCAGGTGTTGGGAATTTCTACTCTTCATTATTGGACATTTGAGCTGTTTATACATTTTCGTGATTCTTTTTTTTTTTAATTTAAATTTTATTTTTATATTCCCCATACAATTGCAACCCCCTTATTTTGACCCCAGTCGCTCCTTTCCCCACCCCCGACCCCCCATAGAATGTCTCTGGTTCATAGTTGTTTGTTGATTTTGATTTTTACTTTCTTATAGTTATTCTTTTTCCTGGTCTCTTATTTAAGTTTTCTAGATTCCTGCTGAGTGAGACCATCCGGTATTTTTCTTTTTCTTTCTGGCTTATTTTGCTGAGCATGATCCCTTCCAGCTCCATCCATGTTGCTGCAAATTGCATGTGTTTATCTTTTTTGAATGCTGAGTAATATTCCATGGTGTATATGTACCACATCTTCTTAATCTAGTCATCTATTTTTGGGCATTTGGGTTGTTTCCAAAGCTTAGCTATTGTAAATAATGCTGCCATAAACATAGGGGTGCAGGTGCTCTTTGGAATGGCACATATTAAAAAAACTAGCAACAACAAATTTTGGTGAGGTTGTAGAGAAAAAGGAACTCTCCTGCACTGTTGGTGGGAGTGCAAACTGGTCCAACCACTATGGAGAGCTGTGTGGAGATTTCTGGACCTACTAAACATAGAGCTTCCATATGATCCAGCAATTCCACTCCTAAGTATTTACCCAAAGGACACAGAAACATTTCTGTGATTCTTAATGCTGCCAAGACAAACCTGTTTATAATAAATATTTTATTCACTTAGTTGATGGCCAATTATTTAAAGTAGTAACTCCTATTTCTCATCATTCTTTGCCTTCCTATTCACTTTAGTATACCACAGATTTACTTAACTTTTAATTTCCTCTGGTGCTTCCACTGATGTCTCAGACCAACAAGAAGAGGGAGTTTTTCTAATTTGTTCACCCACGTATTCCTCAATATTGAAAATAGTGCTTGGCACACAGTAGGTGTTCTGTAAATCCTAGTTCAGGGAAAGGAAACAGCTGCTGAGATTACTAGGAAGTTAGAGAACAAGGAGTAGAAAAGCTCTACTTGGAAAAGAAATGTCTGACTGCAATTGCCCTTGCATCTTTAGAAAGTACTCCAAATCAGTGGTACTCTGCAGGAGTGTGAGGAGATAGTAAAAGATTAAAAAAAAAAAAGAGAGAAAAAGAATAGGGCCCAGGATGTTCCTCAGGAGACTGGAATGGAAGATTTATCTCTCTCTTTCTCCAAATCCAAGAAAAAGAAAACTTTCTGCAAGGAGTTAGTAATGATCTCCACAGCTGGCAGTGGAGGTCTTCCCAAGAGGAAGAAATCTTTCCCCAAAGAGAAACTATTTAGGCATCAGGTAAAGATAAGAAACAAGAAAAATGAATTTCTCTCTCAAGGAGGAGCTGCTCAGCAGGGGATCTGAGATATTGATGGTAATAAGAGCAGCAAGAACAAGAAAACATTACCAGAAATCTCTCTGGAAGATTAGAATGGACATTTCCTTGGTGGGGCATGCCTCATGTTAACATTTCCCATGGTGTCCGTTATTCTCCAACAGAAATAAAACTTCACAAGGAAAAAAAAAATGTTGAATGAGTGAAGGGAGAAACACAATATTTGTTGCATCTCTGTTATGTGTGACATGTCTGATGAACCAGAGGAAAGTGTGTCTTGCCCTCAGAAAGCCATGGTTGGGTACAGAGAAAAACAATGGAATACATAATTACATGTTTAATAAGCCTATTTTCGGAAATATATCCTACCAGTGTCTGTGCACAAAAGGAAGTGGTCTTTGCACAGGGCTATTCATCACAGCACTGCATATAATAGCAAAAAGGGAAAAACAACACAAGGGCTTCAGCACAGAGTTTGGAGCCAGGTCCCTCTTGGTTCACATTCTGACTCTATCTTTTATTAGCTCAGCTGATCAGACAAACATCTTAACTAGATTTCCTTGCCTGTAAAATGAGATTGTTTAAGGATTAAATGACTTATTATTGTTTTTTCAACGAAACAACACCAGACATATGAGTGGGACCTGTTTTCTCATTCATTTGGTCAAAGTATTAGAGTTGGTAGAAATGGGGACTCTTGCATTGTGGGGTAAGCTCTTGGGGTGTGAGGGTGAGAGCATGAGGTATTCAAGGCTCCCAGTTTGCACAACAGGGTTAGAATGGAGCTCTGGAGAATGAAATGTGGATATGCTCACATCTCTTTATGCTATTGCTGTGAAAACATGGAGGCCTGCTCCCTCTGTGGCCCTCTGAATGAGCATCTTCAAACTGGCTATTTTTCACAGCTTCCTCCTGTTCTCCTGCGATAATCTGTAAGTTCTTTGGTTTTGTATAGCTCCTTCCCGACTGTGGATACTTTTGTCAGCATAACTGTGGGCAAACCAGTCTGACCATGTGATTAAACAACCTCAAATAATTGTGTATTTAGCGATAAGAATCAGGTACTATTTGTAAGATGAGTATGTTGTTTTCATATTTACTTACAAGAATCTGCTTTGTATGTTATTATTATAGTTTCTTTAGAAAATATTTTATTATGGAAATTTCAATCAGAAATAAAAACAAAGAATAGTAGCATTCTAAAATACTATGAGTAGATCTTATCACACATCTTTTTACTTACCTTTATAGATCACAAAATGTTACTGTTCTTGGAAAAACCAGTTTAAATGGAATATTTTCATAACTACTTTTAATACCAGTTTTTTTCTTCTTGACTTTTATTTATTGCACAAACAGTACTGCAATAATAAGGAAAAGCTAAAAAAATCACCTGAAAGTCCATTATCCTTATGCATCTGCTACTTTTATGGTCTTTTCTTGTCATTAAGCATATCTAATGCAATATTTTTACATGATTAAAATCAGAGTTTTTCACTTTATGCTTTTTGCCCACTTAATAATGAAGCCCCACATTTATATTTTTTTCTTGTCCTTAAGTTTATTTTTTTTAGGACAAGGACAGGAAGATTTTTATTTTTACTTTTATTTTTATTTATTATTATTATTTTAAATTTATTATATTTTATACACAATGAAATATTACTAAACAATGGGTGTTTAGTAAAGGGTGGAGCTGGAAGGGATCATGCTCAGTGAAATAAGCCAGAAAGAAAAAGAAAAATACCAGATGGTCTCACTCATAGCAGGAATTTAGAAAACCTAAATGAGGGACCAGGAAAAAGGCCAATTATAATAAAGTAAAAATCAAAATCAACAAGCGACTATAAACCAGAGACACAATTCAAGTTTATTTTTTTAATTGCATTTTTCTTTAAATTGGGCTGATATTGGTTTACAATAGTGAGTGTGACTCAGAGGTAGAGGTGTATATTACCACACTCACCACCAAGGCACCCATCATCCTCAGCTTAGCTCACTGGGCTCCCTCCCTCCTATGCTTTCCACCTTCCCTTTTCTACTCTGGTAGCCCCAATTCTGCATTCATATTCCTAGGGTTTGTTTAGATTTAGTATTGTCTATTCCTTTTTTTCTTTCTTTTTTTTTTTTTAAGATTTATTTATGCATATAAGAACTGGAGTACAGGTCAGAAGTGTTGGGGGGTGAGAGATTCACCAGAGAGAGTGTGGGAAGCAGAACAGGCAGATTGGCTGAAATATACTGCTGAGGGGAGCACCAGATGAGGCAGGAGAAGTCTGCTGTGCCATGTGGGTCACTTCCTCGCTCCAGGATTGAACGCATGCCTCAGTGGCTGCAGATAACTTCATAGCGCTGCATCTTAACCCCTTGTGCCACCAGGGAGGCCCCCTTGTTTTGTTTCTTACGTTCCACACATGAGTGAAATCACCAGGTACTTGTCTTTCTCTTTCTGATTTACTTTGCTTAGCATAATCCCCTCTAGTTCCACTTATGAAGCCCAACATTTTAAAAGTTGCTGTTTAGTTTCATATATAATGGTTTTATTGTGTAATAGCTTATCAGTTGGGTACATTTAATTTATTCAACCATTTCCTTATGTTGGACATTAACTTTCTTTCTAGTTCTGACTATTGTATATAATATCTTTATGCATGAATGATGAATAGTCTACTAGATAATTTCCCTTGAACACATTTTCTAGGGCAGAATCTCTGGGTCTAGGTGAGAAATCTTGTGTGAGGATAGGTTAGCAGTGATTAGCAATAGACATGTGAGTAGTCTTGTCAGCATTGGCAAATATGTGCTGGTTGAGAGCTCTGCTCTTTCACCTGAATTTTATATTCATTTGTATACTTCATGGTAACTGTAAATGAATCAGATTCACAGTTTCTCATTTTAACAAGTTACTAACAACAACAACATTGGAAAAAAAAAATGATGTAAGCCAAGTGTCTGCTCCTTGGATGTCTACATTCTTAGGGGTTTTCCTTTGTTTTATTGCACCCATTGTCTGTGACCTGTGGATGACAATGACCGTTCTTTGGTTCACAGCATCCTCTAATCTCTTGCACTTGTTGAAATTTTCTTCTCTTTTCTCAGTCTCCCTTCCAGTTACTACACCACAACCCCCAGTAAGACAGGGCTTTAATCCCTTACTTCATTAATAAAAGAAGATTCACATCTTTTGGGTTTTGGTCAACTTTTACTTAAGACTTCAGTTTCTAGGGGAATTGGAGCATAGTTGAATACAAGGACATCATTGTCTTAAAAATCCATGGTCCATTCCCAAGAGTGGATTGGAGAAATAACAAAAGTATACTGCTAGGAAACACACTAATGTGTTTCTTAACACCTGTTGACACCTGTTAAGCAACCAACCCATTCCGGGTAGGTTTATGAATGGTTCTAGCATCCACAGGCTCTTCGCCGTTGTTTGTAGTCACTGTATTCCTCCATACACTCCACTCCTCCACCCTCGACACTGCACTACCACCACACCACACACTGCTGCACCACCCTTATAAACCAGTCTCTTAGCTCAGGTGTACCCACCTACACATGCCCACACTCTACTCCAAGTGCCCACCATCAGGCATGCACTCAGGACCGCAGGGTTCCGTCATCCATCCTAATGGCGGGAGGGCAGAAAAGCCTGATACCTTTTACCTACCCTACAACACCAAACCCCAGAATTCAGTGGTGCCCATCGCAATCCCCTCCTCATACGCGAAGAAACATAGTCTTGTTTAAAGGGCCACACTGGTAAAAGTGACACTTCTCTTAGAAAAAGACAAGAGCTATGGTGTCTTTACCAGGGCTTCTCTTTCTGACCTGTATCCTAGGAGACCCTTTAGGCAGTGACAGCTACACTCAATAGAAGGCCAACTTCAAGTTCCAACACTTCTCATTAGAGAAACACCCGTAAGTCCACTCCCACCAGGCTGCATCCCATTTATATATGTAACTCCCAGTCATCCTTATCTTAAAAACACATTCTGGGGATGTTTTTCTTTAACATGTTGTAGGGTAAAGAAAATGTCAGGCTTTTCTGCCCTCCCGCCATCAGGATAGATGATGGATCCTTGAGGTCCTGAATGCATGCCTGATGGCGGGCACCTGGAATAGGGGTGTGGGCCTAGGTAGATGGGATTCACCTGGGCTAAGACTGTGCTTTTTAAGGGCGGCATCACGGGGACACCAGCAGAAGAAACAGTAGAAGCCGAAAGAGAAGCCTGAAGCAGAAGCAGAGAACGCCAGAGAGCCCAGATAGAGTAAAGATTTGCTGGGGGCTGGGAGGACTGCCAGCCTCCCAGCCCCCCAGCACCTCTGCCTGCCACGTACCTGCTGAACCCCAATAAAAACCTGCAAAACCACTGAAGACGCTGACTCCTCCTTTACCTCGCCTGCATGGGATCAGAAAACCTGCACTGTGTCCTGTTCCTGACCCTTACACATGTAAAGAGCAAATTCTCAAGCTGAGTTCCATCTGCTTCAAACCTCAGAACACGTATATGTGTATGTTCCTTTTATAAAACAAAACCCCTCACATTTCTTTGAGATTTTTGTCTACCACTGAATTCAGGTGCTGAAAGCCTAACTTGGTGTTAAGAATAATTTTCTTTTGAAAATAAGGAATGCTGACCACAATTTCTGTAATTTTCTCAAATCAAAAAATATTATAAATATATCAAGACCTTATTTGTTCTGGAGATTGTTTAAACTTTAGAGGCTGAAACTTGCTGGTTTTGTATAATTGCAAGTTATTAATTATTTACTTTCAGAGTGGCTATAAGGGTCTATTAAGGGCATTAGTGGGGATTGGGAGGTCAAAGGTCAGGAGCTGACCTCTGATGGGCAGGTTAGAAAAAAATCAAAACATGGCTTCTGAAAAGATGTTACAGTTGTGACTTTGTATTTTTTTTTAAATATCAACATTTTTATATTAGAGGAAAAAGAACTATGTTGACAAATTGGTGGGCATGTCACTAAAAGAGTCATGAGTATAATGACTTGTAAGTGGTTTTATAAATAAACAAAGATTTAAAAAGGTCACCAACATGGAACCTGTGCCTCTTCACACATCACCATATGACTATATTTGTTTGAGCCTAGCTGTCTCCTTTTTCTCGCATTGATGCTTAATTTACTCAGCTGTTTAGGGAGAACACATTCCTTTCAGATTAAAAGAAACAGAGATTATTCTAGAGAAGAAAAATATCTGCATTTGTTTTTAAAAGACAAAACAGGTGACTTCCAGGACATCAGATTTCTCCTTATTATAAGCACACAGTCATGTTGGATGAGAGGCCTACCTCCTGCAGTCAGATCTCATTTCAACCTAACCAGCTACATCTGCAATAATCTTATTTCCAAATAAGATCACAGTCTGAGAACTTCATCAGTGAATTTGGGGAAGAAAATTTAGTCCATAAGAGAGTGGTAACAGGGTATGGGGGGAAAAGCTTCAGGCTTTCTCACCCTCCCACTGTGCATGGGCATGGAGGTGTGCAGCGGAGTGTGGCAGACTACAATGGAGTGCAGCAACGAACAGCGGAGAGCATGAAGACACCAACATGGCTGCTAGAGCCTGTAATGAACATACCCGGTGTGGGATGGTTTCTCTACACAGGGCCCAGTGTGGGTTCTAAAAAATCAAGTCCCATCTCAGGAGAAAAAATTTGCCTTGCCTTGGGTTCTTTGGACTTTTAAACAGGGCAGTTCTCCAGGTGATATGGACCTATGCTGACTCTCCCCCTCACACCCTCACCATTCCTGTTATTAGGGTATCCTCATGGTGGGCTTGTCAGAGTGAAGCCTGGAGTACGCTTCCCTGTTCACCTCTAAGCAGTGACCTCTCCAGGAGACCTCTGCCAACAATCCACAGAGCCACAGCCTGAGTGCTGTTGAACAGGATGAGAGGGAGGAGGTGATGGCGTCTTCAGGCAGCAGTGAAGTCCTGATCTTAGTGCCTGAACAGTAGCAGGGCAATCACACAATTTCCTGCTGAGTCTGTGTCACAGTTTAAGACCAGTTTCTTTCCCTGTGATTGGGCACAGGTGCCGGTGGGCTCAAGAGCACTCCAGGGGCTCTTTAGCAAAATCAGAAATCAATTCAGATTGTTTGGTTGGTATCAAAACCAAGTCAGTCATCTTCCTACTTGTCGTTACTTCTGGAGGCCACAGCATCCTCAGGGTTGCCCTGGCGGGCAGGCCTCTCTCTGCCCCGGACTCCAAGAGGAAATTAGCCACTGTCAATGAACTTGCCAAAGGCCATTCAGTGTGTTTCAGTTTACTTAAAGCAGCGATCTAGGAAAAGCGGTTCCAAAATAAAAAATTAAAAGCAAAGAAATATAAATACAAAAAAACTTGTATCGCTAGAGTGTGGTACAGACATGCATTAGGCTGTTTTGGGTTTGCTTGTTTGTTCTTTTTTGTTTTTTAATATTTTATTTTATATAATTCTTACATCATTTTTCATTTTTACACAATGTGTGCATTTTCATTTTGGTTATATTCCCCATACAATTGCAATCCCCCTATTTTGACCCTAATCCTTCCTCTCCCCGCCCAGCCCCCTGTTGTATGTCTCTGGTTTATAGTTGCTTGTTGATTTTGATTTTTACTTTGTATTAGTCTTTTTCCTGGTTCCTTATTTAGGTTTTCTAAATTCCTGGTATGAGTGAGACCATCTGGTATTTTTCTTTTTCTGACTTATCTCGCTGAGCATGATCCCTTCTAGCTCCATCCATGTTGCTGCAAACTGCATGTGTTTATCTTTTTTGATTGCTGAGTAATATTCCATTGTGTATATGTACCACATCTTCTTGATCCAGTCATCTATTTTTGGGCATTTGGGTGTTTCCATAGCTTAGCTATTGTAAATAGTGCTGCTATAAACACAGGGGTGCAGGTGCCCTTTGGAATTAATGTTTCTGTGTCATTTGGTAAATACCTAGGAGTGGAATTGCTGGATCATATGGAAACTCTATGTTTAGTAGTTCAAGAAATCTCCACACAGCTCTCCATAGTGGTTGGAGCAGTTTGCACTCCCACCAGCAGTGCCACCAAGACTGAAATCATACCAACCATCATCTCTGACCATGAAGGGTTTGTTTGTTTTTCTTCACACTCATAATCGCAGTATCAACTGGGCCTTTTCTTTGATTTTGATTGATCTCAGTTCATATCTGAGGCTTTAAGGTTAGCTTCATTTTCCTCCTGTGCTCCTTCTCAAAGCATTTGTAATAAAATAAGTAAATAAATGATCACACATAAAAACAACTTTGAAAGGAAGTGGGTGAGTTTTTATTACAATGAGTCTTATATAGAATTTTATTGGGCTGTGGGATACATTTTCCTCTGCATTATTGCCTGAGTTTACTTTTCTCTTTGGCCCGGATAGGTGAGGGTTTTCCAGTTATAAAAAAAATTGAAAAAAAAAATCGAAACACCTCTTAGTAACTTAACTCCAAGAGCAGAGGTAAAGAGGACTCCACCTTATTTTATGGGACTGTATTGGGGACCGGCTGGGTGTGTCCCAAGGTCAGGTGGCTGGGGCTTGTCCCTGGGGCTTTTGAGTCTGGAGCTTGAGCTCCTGGGAGAGTGTGACCTGTGGATCATAGAACCCCAGTTTGGAAAATCAGCACTTCTTAGGAATGAGCAGGAAGAGGTGAGGAATTTCGGTGTCTACATCTTGTTCTTTGTCAAGACTCATTCTGGCTGAAAGTGTGTGTATGTGGTGGTGGTGGGGAGCTACAAGATCAGAAATGAAAGATAAGGCATATGGTGATCTCAGTGAACCTGAGCACATGGGATTTCTCCCTCAGTCCCATCTCCTTTCATCTGCATTTTGTTTGTCATGTCTGCGGAGCCTGTGGGGTGACATCTGCCAAGCCTGGCAGATCATCACATTCTTTAGATGAGGTTCCTGGTCTTCTTTGATCTTCCCTACATGCCTGCACAGCAGGACTTCTCATATCCATTTCCAAGATGAAGGAATCTGAGTGCAGGGAGTGTCTGGAACTTCCCCAGGTCCATGGAGAGAAGACATGGAAGCTGCACACATCTGCCTGGTCCTGTTCAGAACCCCATGGCTCTATACCAGTTTGCTCTAGTGAACAATTCTGAAAAACACATGTCTTGATTTCTTGAAGCCTAGGGTGGGTGAAATAGGACAAAATACTACCAAATAAAGAGAGTTAGGGAACTGTCTCTTCCATGTGCTAGGAGTGAATTTGGTTGTCTCCGTGTACTTCACTGGGTCAGTGTCCTGTTGGGAACTGCTGGAAGAATTTAGTCTCTAACAGACTTGAGCCCTGTCAGTACTGCACACTTGTGTAGGCTGTGTCATTCCCCAATACAGGCCATGCTGAGACATCTCTATTGGAGGCTTTCTATGTCCAGGGGTAGCATGTTCATCCCAGCATGTTCATTCCACTGGTGTCATGAAGGTACATAGGAAACATTATCTTAATGCTGAGCTTATAGGGTACTTAAAACATAATCTCAAAGCAAATTTTAAATATAACACAGGTGAGTCAAGAGGGAACTCAAATTGCTCTTTCTTTCTACATTATGTGCAAACTGTTCGCCGGCTTCTTTCCAGAAGGGATGTACAGTCATGTAATGCCAACCGGCGTGTCCATTATTAGGTTCTCCTGGCCTGCGGTAGTCTATGTGTGTGTGTGAGGTCTGTGTTTGCAAACTTAGGACACATGCAATGGTATATTAATGCTTATTTAATTATCTATGTTGAGGCGTTAGTCTAAGAATGGACATTTCATATGTATTTTCCCTTATATAAATTGCCCATCAAATTCTTTACTAATTTAGTAAATTTAGTGGTTCAGTTAAGACCTTGCTATATGTGTTACAGTATTCTCCAATTAGTTTTTAATTTTGTTTGCTACTTTTTATTGTTCAAATTAAATGTGTATATCTTCTTTTATTCTTTGAAATAGATTTTTTATAATTTCAAGACCATAGGGTTGATCAATATTCTTACTTCTAGATTTTATAGGATTAAATTTAGTCTATTTTATATTTTCATCTACTTAGAGAGTACTTTTGAATATTGTATAAGGTTTTAGCTTATTTAAAAAAATCTTAAATCAGGTGACCTAAACCATTGTTGTATTATTCTTCCTTACCTCCTTGTACTGACAAGGTTATTTTGTTATACATTTTGAAGCACAGGATAGATTATTTTGTTATATATTTTGAAGCATAGGATAGAGTTTATCTTTGGACTTGTCATGTTACTTCATTTTGATTTTTGAATTTCAGTTTTTAAGGCATTGGTCCAATATTTTGTGGGATATAACCTTTCATAGTTCTTCTAGTCCCTGCAGAATTGCCTTTGCTTTTGGAATATATTTGTTCACCAATTATATTTTAGAAACAATATGATATGAAAAACTATTACAGATGGCATTTTGATTAGAGCTTCATCCAATGTGAAGGGGAACTTGTGCAGGGAGATTGTGTCTGTCCCCTAGCCATGCACCAAGGCCATCCTGGACCATTCATCTCCCTGAGTGCTGACCTCATGCCCTTTTCATTGCCTATGGCCCCAGTCTTTTTTTCACCTATTGCCTCCTCTATGCTCATTGGGCTTAGTGGTGGAGGAAATAATGTTAAATTCACTTATGTGGTACATGTTTCAGACTCTTACTCAATTGACGCTTTA
The DNA here is from genome assembly GCF_964194135.1 of Talpa europaea. Taxonomy (NCBI): domain Eukaryota; kingdom Metazoa; phylum Chordata; class Mammalia; order Eulipotyphla; family Talpidae; genus Talpa; species Talpa europaea. The sequence continues at coordinate 47,557,486 of NC_140078.1, read as the reverse complement.
GAAAACCCCAATGAATGAGAATCTTTGGGTACACTCGATATACCTGACTTCCAGAAAGGATATATGAATGTGTATCTCCTAATTTGATGACTTTGTTTATTGTCTCCCTTTAGTCTGGGAGGAAATAAATTATTCTTCATTATTCTTTTATGTTCACTCCTATGTCTCTAACACAATGATGGAAAGAACAGGTGCTAAAGGAATGTTTAATGAATGAAGGTTGAAAGAAAGCCAATTATTTTTCAACATAAAGTTCAAAAACCAAAACAAAAATGAGGAAAGGGAGAAAGTTTCTCTTTCTCTCAGTATCCAGCAAACTCAGTAGCCAACAGAAAGGTATGGAAAGGGTTTATCAAGGAGGGAATTTGGGACTCTGATCAAGAGAGCATTAGATGTCCCAGCTCCAAATTTCAATGGATTTAGGCAGGTCAACTATGGTGGTAGATGCTATTTGGTTTTGACTCGTGCTTTGTTTGCAACCACATTTCTTACAGTATTTTAAAACAGAGATCTTATAATACTTCTGGGAAAGTGCTTCTTCTGGGAGGTTGATATACAGAGAAACGTAAGTGCTTCAGAGAGACACAATAGAATTCCGTGCTTCTGTGTAGTCCTTTATTTCCAGGGACAATGGCAACTGACTAATTATATACTTTACTTCATCTTCCTTGATATTCTAAACTTATTATGATGTTTTCCTTTTTATTCAGCCAATGAAATCTTGTGATTAGCTCCTCCCTCTGAAGAACTTTTTATCTTCATTCATTTATTTTTTGTCTCAAAGCATTTTATTCTTTGTGGTTTTATTCCTTGTAACCAAAACCACATACTGCCTAAGCAACTTGGAGGATTTAGAAATGAGTTTAAAGTCAGTGTGCGAGGTGTTTTGTTCAAGTAGATGGAAAATTACTAATTACTGAGAGACAGTCCAGGTTCCATTATGAACTAGATTCAAGGATAGTGAGCAAGTTATTTATCTTCTTGGTTTTCAATGTATTCAGCTGGACCAGTCTTTTCTTTCTCTCTGATTGTTGGAAGGATGAAATGATGGGTGAGCAAGAGCTTATAAATGCTCCAGGGCTATAAAAGGAGCTGCTAGAGACCAGGACTTGATCTTTACTTCTGCACCCCCAGAAGAGCTTCAGTCAGGGTTTGTCCAGCTTGGCTCCTCTTTCTTTCACAAGTACATTTACTTCATCCTTCAGTCAGGGACTTGATCATAATTATTCACCCTGGCCCACAATACAGTGTCTGACACACAGTACGGAATTCCTGATGAATGAATGAACAGTGTTCTTATTTTTATTGCTCCAGTACACCACAATTTATTGTTCTGTGCTCCTATTTCTTTGCATGACTTCCAATATTTTTCACTCACAGATAATGCTGTTGTAAACATACTTAAGCACGCCTTTTAGTTCATATATGTAAATAATGATATTTATCATTTTACTGATATAGTGAAGTGGCTTTCTAAAGTTTTTGTTCATCTGAACCCTCACCAACACTTGCAGTTTTCAGACTTTTTATGTTTCTCCAAACCAGTGGATGGAAAATGTTATTTCATAGCGGTTTAACTTGGATTTTCCTGATGACTAGTGATAGTGAATATATGATGATGTATTTACAAGGTGTTCATTATCTTTCCATTGTTCTCTATCAGATAATCTCTTCCTCACTGAGTTGCAGTCACATGTATAGGCTGTGGTCACAGCATTTTCAATTACATACACTGAGACTGGTTTTTCAACTGAAGTAGCTTATCTTTCTTTTTTAAAATAGATTTTCTGTAGAAGAAAAAAATTAATTTTAATACAGTTTAAGGTTATTTTATGGTTTTTGTTTCTCTACATCTTGTTTAAGGCAAAACATGAAGGAGATGCCTCAGTTTTCTTGCAAATATTTTTAAAGCTTCCTTTTTTTCACATTTAGAACTACACAGTTGATGAGTGATGAAGATCAACTCCCTCTCTGCTTCCTCATCCCTGCTCCGAGGGTAACCAATTTTGTGGCATTATTTATTGTATAGTAAGCTTTTCCCTATTAGTCTGTTGGCCGCCATTTTCCTATATCAACTTTCCAAATATACAAGCCATTATGCCTGGGTTCTCTATGACATTTCACAGGTCAATGCCTATATTGTTGAACTAATAACACACTGTTGTTCTTACTATTATTTTCAAGAAAGTTTTGATATGTCAGATGTTAATTTCGTTCATCCTGTTGGTGAAAATTGCCTTGGTGTTTTGTACTTGATTTTTTTTTCAAATACATTCTAGAACAAGCTCATTAAGTTTGACTAAAACAGCAATAGCAAAATGATAACAAAATAAATTAAAACTTATAGTAATTCCATTGGAAATGCATTGAATCTATTGCTCAACTTGGGTAAACATTTTTAAGAAATTGCAATTTCTTATGCATTATCAATGTTCATCTGCTCATTTATTTAGGTTCTATTTAGTGTCTTTCAATATATTTTCTCAATTTTCTTCATGAAAATAATTTAGATTCTCCCCCACACACAAGTATTCTGTACATTTTTTTTTGGTGATAATATAAATATGGCTGGGTGTCATATTTGCATCACATATTCTTTCTTCAAGAACTTTGTGAATATGGGTGAATTGGCCTTTAGCATTGAATAATTTGAGGATATGTTTGAGGTTAGATATATCTTTCCCTCCTCCTTGGTAGCTGAATTGACACTTTTTTTCCATGGAGTATTCTTTCTTTATCTTTGAAGGTCACCTAAAGCTTGTCTGTAGTTTATTCTCTCCACCTGGAATACAGTATATTCTTTTCAGTATTCAAATGAAGTCTTCCTCTCTATTTCAGGGAAATTCTCCTGTGTTGTTGGATTCTCTACTTCAAAGATGTCCATTTTCTTGATGTTTTAGTCTTTGTTTTTTAAATATGTTAGTTCTTATGTATCAATTTTCACTTTTAAAAATGTTTAAAATCAGTTTTTATCTGAAACTTTTCCTAATGCAAATTCAAATTTAACCAGTGTCCATTCTCCTTTTGCTGTTTCTAAATCATTTAAAATACCCAGGGGTGATTTCTTTGTTATCTTTTTTTCCTTCATATATGCACCTCTCTTTTTATTCATTCTTTGTCTTTGCTTTTTGAACTCTTGCTTTCGGAACATCAGTTTTTATTAAATTGTTCTTTATTTTAAAGAAGTTCTTTGTTGTAAAGGAATTCTTTGGTTTTTTTTTGTTTCTTTCTTATTTATGCTGTATGACTTTCTTTGCTTGCTATTTTTGGTTCATTTTTCTTCAAAATGTTTAGATTCATATTTTGCTTTCTTTTCATCTGACTCATATTTAAGCTACTCCAGGTATTATGTGTGTTCTTGACTGATTTTCTTTTCCCCCAGTAAATCTGAGACCAGTTTGATTTCTCCTTTTAACCTCAGTGCTCTCTTAGCATATCCAAAGTGCTGCAAATTTTTGTAGCAGAAGGATGGTTGGGATGGTAATGAAAATGAGTGGGAATAGCTAGTACCCCATGGCCGCCGAGCAGCAGCCGGGCGAGCCGGGAAGGGAAAGGCAGAATTAGAAGGTCATGTGATGTTGGAGTAGGAGGATTTTTCTTAGTGACTTTAGGATGCTGGTTCCATTGTAGGTATAACTATGCAAAACAAAGAATCCAGGAAAGAATTGCCAGAGAAGGAATTAAAAATAAGATTTTATATGAAAGTACCCACCTTGATCCTGAAAGAAAACAAACCAATGGCAACAGCAGCGCTGAGCAATCTCGGGTATATAACACCCAAATACAATGGAAGTCAGTGTGAAAAAAGCTGAGAGCAACTATAAAAAACCTACCTTTTATGTACTATAAAGCCTTCAATCAAGTAAAAAAAAAAAAGAAAATGAGTGGGAATAAATGAGATGAGATACAGTCATTTTTAGACTGGCTGGTCTCTTTGTTGTCCTTTGATATGTTACATGTCTTGAATCATATTCACTCTATCTAGTGGGGGATATTACTCCCCACATTTGGACTCTTTTCATGTTTTAATGTATAGCCCTGGGGGTTTCTCCAACAGTCATCCTCATTGCTCACTTTCATGTTTCAATTGATCATTCCCAATATCCCCAACTCCTTCCAGGCCTTCCCTCTACTCATGTGGATGGGGAGGGTTGCTGGGATAGTGAGGGTACATTATTACTGCTTTGGAGGTCCTTGGCTGAGTTAGGAGTCATGGTGGGATTGTCTGATTTGCTTTAGAAACTTTGCTTCTAGACACTGAAGTTTTTAAAATTAATTAAAGTTGTCTCTTTCCTCTAACTTCTTTTCTCTCCCCTTCAGTTCCACCTGTCTCATTTTGTCTGTGAGGAAGTTTCAATATGCCATTTTACTTAAAGATATATATGTTTATACGTGTGCCTTCAGGTCTCCCAAAATGCAATTTTATCTCAGTTGCCTCAAGGAACTAAGGAAAGGGAACATGGGAACGTCAGGGCAGAGGTACTGTGGTTGTAAAATTTGAGGTGTAGGACTGGGCAGGTTCCCTCCTGGACACTGTGGAGGGGAAGATGGCTTTGTAATTTGAAGAGTGACTGCAGTTTTGTAAACACTAATAGGTTTACTAAATGTTTATTTTCCCTGAAGCAGAGCCTCCAGCAGCATCTATTTCTTGTTGCCTGTGGACAGCAGGGACACCACCTTTTGCTTGGATCCATTCCTAGTGTTGAGACATTACTCCAGGGCCTAAAGGGAAGGACATGGAGGAAAGCACAGCAATTAACCCAAAAGCTCCCATTGAACAAGATTAAGATTAAAAAAGCTAAGTAAGGACCCACCTTAGTGACCTAGGGGTTAAGTCTCAGCACTATCACTACCAAGGCCCACTGCGATGGCCTGAGTTCCATTCCTGGCCAGGGAGCTAACCCACATGGCACAGCAGACCTCTCTGTCTTGCCCACTGCTCACCTCAGCAGTGTATTTCAGTAAATCTGCCTGTTCTGCCCCCTACTTCTGTCTCTGGTGAATCCTCTCACCCCCACACCTTTGGCCTACACCCTAGTTCTTCTATGTATAAACAAACAAACAAGTAAATAAATAAATCTTTAAAAAATAAATTATGGCGATATTGATGTATAGAAAGAAAAAAATGCAGATGTTGTAAACTAACAGGCTGATAAATTGATTACATAAAATACTTAGGCAATAGCAAAGCAAATAATACACTGTTGAAAATATTTGCAATACCTAAAGACCAGAAAGGGCTAAATTCTTTAATTAAAGAAAAACAAGAAATAATGATCTATACACTAGTAAAAATAACAATAATTTAATAGAAGAAAGAAGAGAAACTTAATATATGAAGACTTATTTTATACTTATGAACTTATAATTAAAGAAATGGGGCCTCCCCGGTGGCGCAACGGTTGAGCGCTGGGTTGCGAAGCTGCCCACGGCCTCTGCGGCGCCAGTTCGATCCCCGGCTGCAACCCGGCCACCGGAGGAGGGTCCCACATGGCGCGGGCCTCTCCTGCCGCCCGCTGCTCCCCTCAGTAGTATACGTCGGTCCTTCTGCCTGCTCTGCTCCCCACTCTGGCTCTGGTGAATTCTCTCACCCTCCCGCACTTCTGACTGTACATTTATAAACAAAACAAAACAAACAAACACATAAATAAATAAAACATGCCTCTATTAAGAAAAAGAAATGTTATGTTGTCATATTTTGTATGTTATTTTGATAAAGCAGATGTAATTAAAAAAGTTTGCTAAAGCTGGGTACTGTTGAAAGTGTAATTGAGATGCATTTGATTGTTTTAACTTTTATTGAGGGCATTTGGTTTTATCTATCCAAATTAAAAATCTAAATTAAAATTTGTATATACTTTGATTCAGTAATTTCACATAACACTGTTACTTCGTAGATATACTTTAAATGTCAGTCAAATGTGTACAGAAAATTCATGATACTGCTGGTTCCAAACAGAAAACCTTGCAAAGTTCCATAATAGATGGTGAGTTATGTAAATTCTATAGTAGATTTTTATTCAGTCCTTAAAGGTAAAGGAGAAGATATGTAAACGTTGACATAAAAAATATTTCCAAAAATATTAGATAATCATATATATATATATATATATATATATATAAGATTTATTTATTTATGCATATGGGAACTGGGTTACAGGCCGGGATGGGAGGGCGGTGAGAGTATTCGCCAGAGACAGAGTGGGCAACAGAACAGGCAGATGTACTAAAATACACTGCTGAGGGGAGAAGCGGGTGAGGCAGGAGAGGTCTAGGGCACCATGTGGGAAGCTCCCTGGCTGTCCGGGGATCGAATTCATGCTGCAGCTCCATAGGTTGCATCTTAACCCCTTGCACCACCAGAGAGGCCCAATCTTATATATTTTTTAATGAAGTAGCTGTCCAACATAATGTTTAGGTATTGATTTATAATGATGGACACTTGAAACCTAGATGATGTTTTGATTCAATATAACTTCAATAAAAAATACTTTAAAAAGCCACTGTTTAGACAACCTGTCTTTTGGATGAATAGTATTCTTTCTGTACTTTTTGATCATACCATACCCATAACATAGATGGGATACCCTTGTTTTCTAAAAGTTTCCCTTATGTGACTTTGCGTTTATGAAACACCTACACAAGTACTTGTTTTATCTGCCTAAAAAAAAAACCTGAGGAGGATTTTGCTTTTATGACAAAAACAAAAGCACAAGTACCCTGGGCATTGGTTTTGCAAATGTCGTTAAAGAGGCAGTCACATCCTGAGTAATGAAAATGGCCGTGCCACCCTCCTTCCTAGGAACTATGGGAGGTATATTTATCATAATCACTCCTGCTTTTACTACATATGAGTGAGATGTTAGGATTTATGTATTATTTGTTGTGATTTTGTAGGTTATTTTTGGAGTCTGGAAATGTTCAAAAATTTTTTCACCTAAGCTAATTATGTTTGCTTTTTTATGTCAGCTTAGGCAGAGTTTTATAGTAATGCTCTACTTTCAGATAGCAAGGGAAACCTGTATTTTTTTATTTGTAATATCAAAAGTTGCCAGATGAGTCTTGAGTCTATAAACCATTTTATTTCTTTTTACCTCTTTATCATAAAAATTTTTTTCATATTTACTAAAAATATTGTGTATTTATTCTTAATAATGGTGTCAAGTTATTGTTCTAACTTGAGCTATGTTTTCTATTTTGCACTTTTACATTTGGCCAGAATTAATTATGGAATGCTTCCCTGTCACCTCCCTACCCCCATGACATTGTTATAGAGAATGAACAAAATGACTTAAATGAATTGTGGTCTTCTGAGTGCTCCTGACCTCTTGTTTTGGCTTAATTATGATCCCTTAGTCCTGAGAGAGACCTCCTGCTGATATTTTTGCTGTTGTTCATAATACATGATACTGGGTTTCAGCACTTTGTCACAGAACTTTTCATAATCATGTACTTTGTGGTACAATGACGATTTCCTCATGAACTACTTCAAAGAGGGTGATTTCTTTTCTTCTTTATACAGGGATTTGTCCCGACCCGCGGGATTCGTAGGCACGAAAAGAGAAGGGCTGAGGATTGAAATGAGGGGCTTGAGACAACTTGACGCTAGCGTTTACTTCTTTATTTTTCCTTTTCCTTTCTTTTACTTTTCCCTGTCTTTCTACCTTCCCTGACCTTCTCTCTGCTCCTCTCGCAATAACCTCTCTCGCAATAACCTCCTGACCTTCTCGTGGTTCTCTTCTTATATCCTGGTAGCTCCTCCCATCGTACCTCCTAGTCTCATTTATTAATAGGAAACACCTGTGGTTTCTCAGCAGGCAAAAACGGTAAAGCGAAAACTAATTAATGGCACGTGTGTTGCGCAACACGGCGCATGCTCCAGGCGGCTCCGGACAGGAATTGAAACATTCTTTTCCACCTATTTTATCTTTATGATTTCACGTTGCATATGCTCACCTGGGCACATTTAGATATGTTTGCTAAACTTCACAGGGAAGGGCTGGGCAGACAAACATGGCCATTGCACTTTAAAGAGCAAAGGATCTGGGCCTCCCCGGTGGCATAGAGGTTGAGCTCTGGTTTGCGAAGCTGCCAGAAGCCTCTGCAGTGCTGGTTTGATCCCCGACCACCGGGAGAGGATCCCACATGGCACGCAGACCTCTCCTGCCACCCACTGCTCCCCTCAGCAGTGTACTTCATCAGTCTGCCTGTTCTGCTCTCCACTCACCCTCCTGTGCTTCTGACTGTACCCAGTGCTTGTATAAACAAACAAACAAATAAATAAATAAATAAATAAAAATAAAGAGCAAAGGATCGAATGGAACTAGATCTTCTTTGTAGTTTAGAGCATTGCAACTGGGAATTGAAACAAAAAAGCATTCTCTTTAAAATTTACTGACTATCCTTAACTTCTTAACCTCAAGATTTTTAGGTTTTTATTTGTGTATTGTTGAATATCTTATCTATTTTATATCTGGTTAGAAATTTTTGTATTTATGAAATGACATGAACAGAAGAAGTCAATAGCACCTGCAATACAAACATATAATGATACAATAAAAACAATTTTATCATAGTGGAGGATTTTCTATTAATAAAATGTTAATACTATAACTTGGTTTTTTACTTCCTCAAACAAATTCCATGTATAAATGACAGCTCTTTTTCTTTTTTTTTTTTAATGTGGTCATTTTTTTAAAGATTTGTTTATTTATGCATACAAGAACTGTGGTACAGGTCAGAGGTGTGTGTGATGGGGTGAGAGAAATCACTAGAGACAGAGTGGGGAACGGAACAGGCAGATAGACTGAAATACACTGCTGAGGGGAGCAGTGGGTGAGAGAGGAGAGGTCTGCTGCACCATGTGGGTCACCTCCCTGGCTCTGGCTGTGGAGCAAACTCCTGCTGCAGAGGCTGCAGATAGCTTCACAATGCTGTGCTTAACTCCTTAAACTACAGAGAGGCCCTTCTTTTCTTTTGACGCTGAAAATTCAGGGTTATATAAGTTACTGCAATTTTTATGAGTAGCTCTTTCTGAGTTTCAGAAAATTGTTCCAAATTCACAAAAGCAATAGAGAAACGATTATACAAAGAGTGTTCATTGGTAGAAGAATGTGAATTTTGGTATAACCACTTGGTAAGAATATTATGCAACCAGTAAGATGATATTTATGAACTGCATGTGGCAACACTAGAAAATATTCATAAAATGAAAGTAACTGACAAAATAGTTATTAAGATGGAAAATTCAAGAACACCAAAGAAACTAGATATACAAAAACAATTTGTTGAATTTGAGAAATTTGAGAAGTTGCCTGGTTTGGTGATAGAAAGATAAGGAGCTGATAACTGTCATGGATCTGTATGTGATGGAAAGGATTAGACCATCTCTGTGGACCTCTGTCTCCAGCAATTGTTCTAGAAACACAGAGTAAGGATGGAAACGACTTCCTTGAATGAAGGCCTGTCAACAGGGGGGATATCATAATACTTAGCAGTTTATTAAAAATCTGATTTTTGGGGGACGATTTCCCCAGGTCCTTTCCCTTGCTGAATTCTTCTGGCCATGCATCCTGTTCATGATTCTGATGGTACTTCGTTTTCAAGAACCTCCCAGACATAGAGACACTTGTAAGTTTTGCTTTTTATTGTACTTCTTTGAATTAAGAACCTCTGGAGAAAAGACTATAATACCGCTTTCCTCTGTTCTTTCTAAACTCTAACCAGTAAATTGAAGGAATATCTAGAGTTCCATTGTAAGGTCACAATACCTACATTTCTGGGGAATGTGCCAGTAAGCATAGATTTGGATTTTTTCCCCTGTAATGACAGCCTCCAGTATGTGACAAGGACTTGGTGAGAAAGCCCGTCATGAGCCTGCACCCAACACAGGTCTGACAGAAAGGATGGCAAACAAATATCTGTTCCCCTCACTCACTCTTCCTGATGTTCTGGGATGGCCTGATATTAGCTTGTGAGGTCTTTAGTGTTGGAGACAAAGTGCATTCAAGACTAGAGTTCTGGAGTCTGACCCACTGAACACCCCTTTTGGTGATCATCATTGTTGATATGTTTCTGAAGGAGATGTGATACACCAATCATATGGGGAAATGTGCCTTTTATCACAATATTTATGAGCAGTGCTTGTATTTTTGAGATAAGTAGGATAAATCTGAGATGTTATCCCAAGTGCCTTTTAGGTATCTGACCCTAATGCACTGGTCCATGTGTTAAGTAAGAATTCCATTTGTGTCCTTTAAAAACCTACTGATGTAATTTTTGTTCATTCATTTGTTCATTCATTCCTGATTCATTCATCAAATGTTTATCGACTGTCTTCTATGTACAAGCATTGTGATGAATTTTGAGCACATTAGTTCTCCAAGTCCTACAGGTCATCATCTCCCAGACTGAGGTATACTTGAGTAGAAAGCCTTTCACCAAAGTTTCATTAAATTATTAACTTAAATTATTAACTTCTGAGCTATCTGCAGTCATCAGCATCCCAACTATTCCCGTGGATCTGGGTTTCAAAGGAGGAAGGGAGCACATGTAAATACCACTGTATCCAAAGGAAGTGGTTGACTGAAGCAGCATTTGTACTGAAAAAAACTTGGAGACTACACAGTGTTTTTTTTTGAAAATTCTTTACATTGGAAACTACATTAAATATTTAAAGATCAGTGATGTACTGGATCTGAAAATTTTGCCAAAACTAAAATCACCTAATTTTTGTTTTTATAAATGGTGAAGAAGTACCTTTCTTATTCTCCCCCACCCCATAACTTATTTACAGATGTTAGTGTCTTGATAGAGAATCATGTAGATATACGGCCAGGCAGAAGCCCTTGAAACAGGAAGACAGTGGGGGAGTAGTGTTAGATACAAGAATTCCTCCTGCCTGCCTTCCTCCTTCTTTGCTTCCTTCTCTCCCCCCCCCCACTCTTTCTTCTCTCTCTTCCTCTGTCCCTCCCTCCCTTCCATTCCTTCCATCCCCCTTTTACCTAGTGCTCAGGTTTTCTTTTATTTTCTTTGAAAACAAGACTAATACTATATAAACATATTACAATTACTATTTTAACTCAAAAGGTCTTCCATTTCTGGAACCAGATATGTGACTCATTTCTTCCTTACATCTATATCCAGGTTATTTGCAGCCTCGGGATTTACCCAGCCGGGGTGTTTTTCCTTTTGTCCAAGGCCTTCTTTGCAACACAGGGTCGAAGTGCAGTAATGTAAGCTATGCATGGTCAAGGGAGCATCATTTACGGTAAGAGAAACACAACATTCCTTTCAGAATTCATAGGAAGCTGGTGTGTGGAACAGACATGATGCTTTTAGTTAGTCTCAAATATTTGGGGCAGGTCAGAGATGATGAAAAGCACAAAATTTAGAGACACAAGAAAACCTGTTTTATTAAATTCAGTCCCACATGAAAGTGTCTCAAACTAATGTTGAGTTTCCAGCTGGTTATTCTACTGCTGCTTTAAGAATCACAGTGATTACTGATTAGAAGATGTTATTTCCATGAATAATTGTTTTTTTTTTTTTTTCTGTAGGTTAAAACTCTGACGTTAAAATTACTCTCTTAGCCAATTACTCATGTTGGTGACAAATGTTCCTCAAATAAATATCTATTTGAGTCACCCACAGGATTTTTTTCTAGGGTGCTCTTTTGGGCCAGAATCCTGAAGCTGAGATGAAATGAAAACAATTTTCATTCACCTTATTCTTCTTGATCTAGTCACTTAAATAAAGTAGGTGATGGTTAGGTGTCCTACTCTGACTGCCATGTTCAGCTGTGCCTGTTGTTGCCCATGGTATCCGTTGGCATCAAAGATCAAAAAGCAAAAGAGCCAGAGGTATTTCATGTGAGATGAGTCAAAATAAAGAGGATTTAAATTAGAGGATCCTGAATGCTCTGGAAACTTTTCTCAGTGCATTTAGGAATGAAGAGAAGTAACAAATACCATGTTTTCATTTCACTTACCCTAACTGCTGTGAACAATTTAAGACATTTAAATGGAAATCATGCTAAAGTCATAATTTTGCAAGGAGAATGGAAATTACAAGAAGGAATGGAAGTTTCTAGATTAATTCGGACACAAGTATAATATAAATGAGCAGGGATTGTATTTTTGAGATAAGTAGGGTAAAAGCGTGGCATAAAAGTTGTTACAGACAAAATGCATGCAGCATCTAGCATAGTGCAAGTTGCTGAGGCACTCCACCAACAGGAGTTCATTTAACACACCCTTATTGGTCTGATTATAACAAAATTAACTACTTTTCCACATCAGGAAATCTCTTTGACCTTTATTTCTTCGTGTTTTTCCACTTCAACAGCCTCATTTCAATTTGTTGAAACTCAGGGATCATAAGATAAACTTGTTGACTTGACTTCACACCCAATATAAGAACCATAGTGTGTTCAATATAACATCAGCATGGTGAAGGCTTTGATGTTCATAATAGAATGAAATGCACCTCATGTTGAGTAGAATATGACCTGAGGTCAAGATATAGGTGATACAAAATGAAATAGAGAAAGTATAAGGTGTGAAGATAGACAGAAGAATGAGAAAGAGGACAAGGAGGAGCGAATAAACATGCCCCATCTTGCTTTGGGTGGCAAACCTGGCCATTGGGCTGAGTGATTCTCATTTGAAAATGAATTGAATCCATTTGAATTTAAAGTCATAAATAAAAATTCACTTCTAATTCTTTTATCATAATTGTCTCAATTTACAAATATCTGAAAACAGAAGTTTTCATTTCAAGCCTTTTTAAACATTTGTCATGGTTAATTTAGTTTGTGATTTTTCCATGACCTTTATAATTCCCAGGGAAAGTGTACTTTGGGCATAAGTCTCAAATATCATCTGATCTAAGTTGTGATTATTAAAAGCAACTTCCTGATTACTAGCTTTGTCATACAGCTTCCTCTTAGCACTCACAAGAGGACTGCAGTGCAAAAATTGGACTCATTACTGTGTCTCACACAGTACAAAGAATCATTCCTTTTTTTCAAGGTAAAGCCACGGCCTCCCCGGTGGCGCAGCGGCTGAGCGCTGGGTTGTGAAGCTCCCCGCAGCCTCTGCAGCGCGAGTTTGATCTTTCTATCCCCGGCTGCTCCCCGGCCACCAGAGGAGGTTCCACACATGGTGCGCAGACCTCTCCTGCCGCTGCTCCCCTCAGCAGTGTACTTCGGTCCTTCTGCCTGCTCTGCTCCCCGCTCACCCTCCCGCGCTTCTGACTGTACCCAGTGCTTGAATAAATAAATAAATAAATAAATAAATAAATAAATAAATAAATAAATAAATAAATAAATCTTTTAAAAAAAAATAATAACGGTAAAGCCAATAGCAGACAAGCAATAGTTTCCACTTTTAGCTACAGCCCCTGACACTTTGCCCTCTCATCCTTGACTGAATTGTCTTTTATTCTCAACCCTTGAAATTTTTAATTACCATTCCTAATTATTGATGCTTCCTATACTTTTATCTCATCATTAATATTTTAATTTTTTACTTTAATTTTTTTCACATCCTCAGATCACTTGACCATTTTGCCTGTTTACCTTCTCATAAAACTTGTTTCTCAATGATGTTTGTGAGGTGCCTGCTGCTTCGTTTGCCTGTCACTCTTTACAGAGCTTTCCAAACTTCCTGGTTTCTGCATTACCACTTTTTCTATTTGATAGCTCCTTAGTTGAATTATAGAATTTAATATTAAAGATGTATCTTTGGTAGCTGCCTTTTTTCACCCAACGAAATATTTTGAGATTTATCTATGCACTGTTTGTATCAGCAATTTATTTCTTTTTTAAATGATACTCCATCGTATGTATGCCTCAACTTTATAAGTTCACCACTCATTGCTTATTATTTAGGTTATTTCCAGTTTTGAGTATTTATTTATAAATAAAGCAGCTATGAACACCAAAAATGTCTTTGTATAGAAAGATACTTTTATTTATTTATTTTACATTTTTTTAATTTTTATATTCCCCATACAATTGCACCCCTCTTATTTTGACCCCAATCCCTATTTTCCCCACTTCCCCCACATAGTGTGTCTCTGGTATATAGTTGCTTGTTGATTTTGATTTTTTCTTTCTTATACTTATTCTTTTTCCTGTTCCCTTATTTAGGTTTTCTAGATTCCTGCTATGAGTGAGGCCATCCGGTATTTTTCTTTTTCTTTCTGGCATATTACACTGAGCATGATCCCTTCTAGCTTCATCCGTGTTGCTGCAAATTGCATGAGTTTATCTTTATGATTGCTGAGTAATATTCCATTGTGTATATATACCACATCTTTTTCCTCCAGTCATCTATTTTTGGGCATTTGGGTTGTTTCCATGCTTAGCTATTGTAAATAGTGCTGCTATAAACATAGGGGTGCAGGTGCTCTTCTGAATTAATGTTTCTGTGTCCTTTGGTAAATACCTAGGAGTGGAATTGCTGGATCATATGGGAGTGCTATCTTTAGTAGGTTGAGAAATATCCACACAGCTTTCCATAGTGGTTGGACCAGTTTGCACTCCCACCAGCAGTGCAGGAGAGTTCCTTTTTCTCCACATCCTCACCAACATTGTTGTTGCTAGTTTTTTTAATGTGCCGTTCTCACTGGTGTAAGATGGTATCTCATTATAGTTTTGATTTGCATTTCCCTGATTACAAGTGATGTTGAACATTTTTTCATATGCCTGTTGGCCATTTGCATTTCCTCTTTGGAGAAGTTTCTTTTTAGCTCTTCTGCCCATTTTTTGACTGGATTATTTTCTTTGTTTTTGTTGAGTCTCATCAGCTCTAGAAAGTTATTTTTATTATTGAATGATAAATATGTAGGAATGGAATTCTTTTTCTCTTTTTAAATTTTATATATATTTTTACATCATTTTTCATTTGTGTTCAATGTATGCATTTTCATAAAATTCCCATGACCCTTGTTTTGCTCCTACTCCCTTCTCCGCCCCCACCCCCCATAGTGTGTCTCTGGTTTATAGTTGCCTGTTGATTTTTGATTTTTACTTTATTATAATTAGCTTTTTTCCTGATCCCTTGTGTTGGTCTTCTAAATCCTGCTATAAGTGAAACCATCCGGTATTTTTCTTTTTCTTTCACTGAGCATGATCCCTTCCAGCTCCATCCATGTTGCTGAGAATGGCATGAGTTTATCTTTTTTGATTGCTGAGTAATATTCCATTGTGTATATATACCATATCTTCTTGATCCAATCATCTAATTTTGGGCATTGGGGTTGTTTCCATATAAATGGTGCTGTGAAAATTGGGCCACCGCATGCAAAAGAATGAGGTTGACTACTACCTCACACCATCTTTGCCAGCATTTGGTGTTGTATTCATCCCTTCAGTTTCAGTTATTTTAATGATTATGTCAAGTTATTGGATTATAGTGTTCATGTGTAAGTGTTTTCCATTGCATCCCATCAAATCACCCTACTCATGTCCCATCTGTGCTATTCTTTCCACTCTTCCCCTATTCCCACTGGTAAACATTATCTTCTTTATGTGCCAAATTAAACTTTTATTCTATTATTTGTGTGTGTGTTTTTTGATATGAATGAAACCATTCAATATCTGTCTTCATTTTTTGAAAGTGATTTTGGTTGATTTCACTGAACAAAATCACCTCAGAGTCCATCCATTATGTGCCAAATGACAACACTTTATCTTTCTTCACAGCTGTGTAATATTCCACAGAATATTTTCTCCCCACAGTCATTTGTTGAAGGGCACTTGAGCAGGTTTCATGACATAACAGTTGCAAATAGTGCTGCTATGTACATAGATGTAGATAGATTTCTTTCTATTGGATTTTCATGTCATTGTAGAGACATATAATTGGTACTGCTGGGTTAAATAGGATTTCCATTTTTATTTTCTTAAGACATATCCATACCGTTTTCCACAGGGACTGTACAAGCTTGCATTCCCATCACGTTGGAAGTTCCTTTTTCACTGCAACTTTGCCAACATTTGTTAATTCCATTCATTTTATATGGGCATTCTTTTAGGGATGAGGTGGTATCTTAATTTGGTTTTAATTTGCATTTCTTTTATAATAAATGATGTTGAACATTTTTTCATATGTCTGTAGGCCATCTGAATGCTTTCTTTTTGAAAAAAAGATTTATTTATTTATGCATACAAGAACTGGGGTATAGGCTAGGGTTGCAGGGATTGAGAGGATTCACCAGAGACAGAGCGGGGAACAGGAAAGACACACTGATTGAAATACACTGTTGAGGGGAGCAGCGGGAGAGATAGGAGAGGTCTGCTGTGCCATGTGGATAGCTCCCTGGCTAGCCAGGGCTCGAACTCATGCTGCAGAGGCTGCGGATAGCTTCACAGTGCTGTGCTTAACCCCTTGTGCCACCAGGGAGACCCCCATCTGTATGTCTTCTATACAAAGTGTCCATTGAGGTCCTTTGCTCATTTTTTAATTGGGTCATTTATTTCTTTGTGGTTGGATTGTCTAAGTACTTTATACCTTTTGGAGAGTAACCCCTATCAGATATATGGAATGCACATTTTTTTCCCATTTTGTAGTTGCCTTTTTGTTTTTGTGATTTATTTTTGAAGTATAAAATCTTTTAGATTTGATATAATCCATCTTATTTATATTTGTTTTAGTTTCATTTGCTGCTGGAGTTGTATTCCTAAATACATCTTTGTGGTAGATGTCCTTTAGTGTGTTCCCTATATTTTCTTTCTACTTTGTGGTTTTGATTCAATGTTTAAATCTTTAATCCTTTTAAGTGAATTTGAATGTCTGGTGTTAAATATGGGTCTTACTTTGTTTATTTATTTTTTTGCATGTGGCTATCCATGAAGCTATCTGATCCTTATTTTTTGTTCTTTGGGAGGCTTTTTTTTATTCTTTCAATTTCAGTGTTTATGATTGGACAGTTTAAGCTCTTTATTTCACCCTCCTTCAATCTTGGGAGGTAATATAAGTCTAAGAATTTGTCCATTTCTTCTAGGTTGTCCAACTTGTTTGCAGAGACTTTTATAATAAGTTCTTAGGATACAGTGTATTTCCATGATATCTGTTCTAATTTTACTTCTGATTCTATTAATTTGGTCTTTCTCTTTTTTTCTTGGTAAGCATACCTAATGACTTGTCAATTTTGTTTATTTTTTTCAAAGAAACAGCTCTTGGTTTCAATGATCTTTTGGACTTTTTGTTTTCTGTTCCATTTATTTTTGCTCTAATTTTTATGATTTTTGCTTTTCTATGGGTTTTGGGGTAGTTTGGTGGTACTTTTCCTAGTTTCTTGAACTGCAGAGTTATATTGTTAAATTGGGATCACTCTTGCTTTTTTATGTGGGACTGTATCACTATGAACTTTCCACACAGTACTGCTGTTAGAGCATCCTATGGGGTCAGGTATCCTGTCTATCCATTTTCATCAGTCTCTAGATTTTGTTTTTAATTTCTTCTTTGATTTTGTTGTTGACTCTAGTGTTGTTCAAAAACATTCTGAGAGTCTCTCCATATATATTTCAGTTTGTTCCAAGATTCCTTCTATGGTTAATTTCTAGTTTGATATCATTGTGATCTGTGAAGATGTATGATGTAATTTCTATTTTCATACATTTTCTGAGAATTGTTTTATGCCCTAGAGTATGATTTTTTCTTGACAATGTTCCACATGCACTGGAGAAGCATGGAAAACTCTGTAAACATCCAATAAATCTATCTGACTAATACTTCATTTGAGACCTTTATTTCTTTGTTACTCTTCTGTTAGGATGATCTATCCTTTTCCGTCAGTGGTGTGTTGGATTCTCTGACAATTGCATTTTTGCTGATATATTACTTTACGTCTCTTAATAGTTGCTTTATATAAGTAATTGCTCCTAGATTTGGAGCATAAATATTAATGAGTTAATTTTCTTGGTGAGATGTTCCCTGGATCATTATATAGTGTCAACCTTTGTCAATGTTATCTTTGCCAGTTGAAAGTCTAGCTTATTGAATATAAGAATGGTACTTTCTGATTTACTCTCTGAGTTATTAGCATTTTGACTTTATTTCAGGTTATTATTTTTAGTTTGCTTTTGTCTTTTGGTTTTAAATGGGTCTCTTGTAAACAAAATATTGACTGGAATTTTCCACCCACATTGTCAGCCTATGTCTTGTAATTGTTGAATTCAGATCGTTCACATTTAGTATGATGATTGATATAAAATGTTTATTTTCAGTCACTTTGGTTTTGGTTTTTGATTGTTTTATTTTTCTGTTTCTTTCTGCCTTGTTTCTCTATTCTCCTTCTGGAATGCTTTCCTTAGCATTAGTATTTTTATCAATTTATTTGCTTCACTGCCTGTGGGCATCCATTCTGGATTTTGGTTAGTGGATACCATGGGGGTTTTGCTTGAATTCCTGTGTTTTATGAGCTGATGTCTGCTCTCTGACATTAAGTATACAGGTTGTATCCTTTTCTTCCTCCCTCTTGATACTTGCATTGTTAAATCACAGTATTCTTGTTCTTGGTATTGGTTTAAAATTGCTCTTGTTGTTTAGCTAAGTAGCTCATGCTTGTTAGTCTTTTCTTGTGGAGAAACTCCTGATAGTATTACTTGAAGAACTGCTTTAGTGGTGACATGCTCCATAGTGTTTTTTTTTTTTTTTGTCTGCAAAGGCCTTTATTACCCATTCATACTTAATTGATAATTTTGCAGAATAGAGAATTCTTGGCTGACAGAGTTCTTGCCTTATAGAATTGTGAATATTTTATTCCACACTCTTCCTGCTCTTTAGAATATTTGGACTGAAATCTGGGAAAATTCTAATTTGGGAGCCCTTAGTGGTTATTGATTTTTTTCCCTTGCTTCCTGAAAAATTTATCTTTGTGTTTAGTTTTTGATAGTTTGACAATGATGTGTCTGGGTATGACTTTTTTTGAATCTAAGAATTTAGGTGTTCTCTCGGCGCTCTAGACTTCCATATTGAATTCATTTTTGCAGATTTGGGGAGTTTTCATTTATTATTTTTTAAATAGTTTTTCTAGTCCTATTTCTTTTTCTTACCTTCTGGGAGTCCAATCATTCATGTTTCTTCTTCTAATGGAATCTGATATTTCTGTTAGAGTTTCTTCATTTTTCCTTTGTCTTGACACTCTTCTAAATTGCAATTTGTATATTTGAGTTTTCTACAGCTGAAATTGTTTCTTTTGCCATTTTAATTATATTAAAGCACTAAGTTTCTCAATCTTTCACCCAGAATCTCTTTTTTAATGCTCTTTTTATATATTCTATCTCTTTAGTGAGAAACTATCTCTCTCTGTCTCTCTCTTTTTTCCTGGATATCCTTTGATATCTTACGACTGCCTGTTCATCTTCAACTGGACTTCTGGTATCTCATTTTTAATATTGTTGTTTTGAAGTTGTTGTCAGGCAGTTTCTCTATTTCTTTTTTTACACTTGTCTTGGGACATCTGTCCTTTTCATTTTGCTTTTCCATCTTTTTTAAAAGATATATTTATTCATGCATAGAAGAATTGAGGTACAGGCCAGATGTGTGGGAGGGTGAGTGGACTGACCAGAGACAGAGTGGGGAACAGAACAGGCAGACTGACGAAATACACTGCTGAGGGGAGCAGTGGGCGAGACAGGAGAGGTCTGCCATGCCATGTGGGGGGTATCTTTCCAGCTGGTTGGGCTCGAACCCACTCTGCAGAATCTGTGGACAGCTTCCCAGGGCTGAGCTCAACCACCTGCACCACCAGGGGAGGCCCTGCTTTTCCATCTTGTGTGGAGATGATCCTTGCTTCTTAGGCACGTTATTGCCTATTTACCGCTATCTATGTGTGTGTATTTGGTTGGGGCGTTGGGATTTATCTTTGTCCTCTTCTTAGTTTACTTTACTGTGAGGTGGACGAGGGAAGAAGGTGAAGCCTATGATACTTGATCTTGGTTTAAGGAGTGATGTTAATCATCCCTACCTGTTTTGTCCCACAGTAAGATGTATTCTGAGTTTAGGTTGTATTCACTTTCCTCCTCAATGTCCTATTGTTCCTTTCTTCTGGGTATCATGATCTACGAAGCTTGGACATCCCAGGGGGAAGGGCAATATCTGTATCTCTAGGCTCACACTCTGGGAATAATTTGCAGTTGGCTCAGTGGCATTGCTTTGTGTGTAGCAGGCACTGGTGTGCCCACTTAACAGTACGGTCACCTACAATGGCTGTTGCTTCTCCACCCTTGCCTCGGCTCCTGCTTCTGCATTGCTGGAATATATATGCATGGTTGATTTACCTTCCTGGAGGATTTGTGAATTCACTCGAGAGTTCTTCTTTCAGATGTCGAGCTTCTTATGGAGACTGCCATGGCTCCACCTGGCCTTTCTTTGATCTCTTCTGGTAGGACCTGGGAGGGAGCTTTCAGTAGGCATGCTATCCCAATTTTAGGGTTCACATTTTCCTGATGGGAGTTTGAGGAAATCCTACTGCCTCAGGATGGGCCCAGGACCACTCTTGTGTCAGGAAATTTCCTCCAAGGAATTTTGCAATGTCTTGTGTTTCCCTCAGCTTGGCTTGGGAAGTTGACCCCCAGCCCAGACATACTCCCTCTTGCCTTCTCCAATTCTTTCCACTCAGTGGCCACCAACCTTATTTCTTGAACTCCTTGGGGGATGTTCTAGAGTTATAGCTGGTTTGAAGCATCTGGATTTTTCTAGGAGCACATGTCAGTGTTTTCTTTTTTTTTTTTTAAGATTTATTTATTTATGCATACAAGAGCTGGGGTACAGGCCAGAGGTGTAGGGGATGAGAGGATTCACCAGACAGAGTCAGAAACAGAAGAGGCAGATTGACTGAAGTACACTGCTGAGGGGAGCAGTGGGAGAGTCAGGAGTGGTCTGCTGCGCCATGTGTGTTGCTACCTGGTGGTAGGAGTGAGTATTTTTCCTAGCTGTTTTCAAGAGAGAGAGAATGATTCAAGGGAAAGAGTGATTCTTTATTCAGCTATGTTGTGGGTGGATTCTCCTTATAATTTTAATTGACATTACCTTAATCAGAATGTTGTCAAACATATTTTCATGGATATATTGACCAGTTGAATATTTGTGTGTGTGTGTGTGTAAAGTGTTCAAATCATTTTTAAAATAGCATTTTAAATTTTTATTTGTTTCATTGTTTCTTAGAATTCTTTACATATTCTGGCCTTTTTACCAGAAATGTGCATTATGAGAACGTTCTTTCAGCTTATGATTTTCTTTTGAAGAACAGGGTTTTTCATTCTGAGGAAATTCAATTTATCATTTTTTACAGTTTTGACTGCCTTATATATCTTTTCCTCTAACAAAGAAATGTTTTCCCAACTGAATGTCATTAAAATTTTATTGTATATTTATAAATGTTATAGTTTTAGCTTTTGTTATGGTGTCCAATATATTTTGAATTATTTTTTATGTATGATGTGAGCTAAGTGCTAAGGTTAACCTTCTTATATATGAATATAAAGTTGTTCTAATATCATTTCTTGAAAAGACTTTCCTATGCCTATAAAACTCTATTTGACAACTTTGTTGAAAGTCAGTTGAGCTGATAATATGTAGAATTTTTTTGGACTCTCCTAATTTATTGATTTTTATGACTATTTTTAGTTCAGTTGTTTTAATAGCTGTAGTATTAGAGAAAGTCATGAAACCAGCTAGTATAAGTACTTCAATTATGATTTTTTTCAAAATTTTTTTTAACTCTTTCAGGTTACCTGGATTTCCATATAAATTTTAAAAATCAGTGTATTTCTACAGGAAGTCTGCTGGTATTTTGATTAGGATAAGTTTATTACAAATAGTCTTATTGAGATTTAATTTGCATACCATAAAATTAACTCATTGAAGGTACACCGTTTAGCAGTTCTTAGCATATTCAGAGTTGTGTAACCACCACTACAATCAATTTTAGATTTTTTAATTACTGCCTCCCAAAATCTATATTCATTAGCATTCACTTCCCATTTTCCCCAACATTCCCCTCTCCTAATCCTAACAGCCACTAACCCGCATTTTGTCTCTAAATTTTACTAAATTATGATTTTTTTTTAATATAGAAGGAATTATACAACTTGTGGATATTTTTGTAACTTTTATTTCACTTAAAATGATGTCTTGGGCCTTCCTGGTGGCGCAGCAGTTGAGCGCTGGGTTGAGAAGCTGCCTGCAGCCTCTGCAGCGCTGGTTCAATCCCAGGCCGCCTGGCGAGGGTCCCACATGGCAAAACAGACCTCTCTTGCTGGGCCTGCTGCTCCCCTCAGCAGTGTATTTCTTTGGTCTGCTTGTTCTGCTCCCCGCTCTTGCTCTGTTGAATTCTCTCACCCTCCCGTGCTTCTGACTGTACCCAGTTCTTGTATAAATCAATCAATCAATCAATAAATCTTTAAAAAAAGATGTCTTGAAGAATCACTTGAGTTGTTGCTTGTGTTAGTATTTCATTTCTTTTTATTGCTGACCAATTAATATTTAATTATATAAGTATACCATATATAACCTACCTGTTCAAAAGTTGCCATTTGAATTGTCTTTTGGCTATTATGAATAATGCTGATATAAATATGAATTGTACAATTTATTTTCTGGACATTTGTTTTAATTTCTGTTGGGTATATGCTAGGTCATATAGGACTAGTATTTTAAGGATCTTACAGACTGTTTTCTAAAGTGACTATAATTTTATATTCTCATGAGCAGTTTATGAGATTTCAGTTTCTTCACATCCACTTCGACAGCTAGAATTTCTTCTATCCTTTAGCCATCCAGTTGGATATGAATTGATATTTCATTGTGGATTTGATTTACATTTTCCAAGTATTTTATGCTATTAACATTCTTTTCATGTGCTTATTGGCCATTTGTATTTCTTCTTTGAAGAAATGTTTATTCAAATCTGTGGCCCATTTTTAATTGGATTTCATGTTTTCATTACTGATTTGTAAAACTCCTTTAAATATTCTTGATATGAGTTCTTTGATTGTGTCCATCGAGACACCAAGCTTTAAATTTTATTATTTTTATTCATCAGTTATTTACACAATTATATAATTTTGGAGTATAACTTCAGCCTCCATGTGTATACATGCTTCACTCACACCCCACCAAAACTCCAGTGCCAAAGTTCTAACACTTTCATGTCTATTTTCAAATTTTATAGTAGTTGTCTGATGTATGTTGGTCTTTCCTTTGGTGAGTATATTTTGATGAGTGCTATGTCTTTCTTTTGTATTGTTACTTTGATCATTTGTTTTGTTACCTTGATCATTATATAGTGTACATTCCTTTTTTTAAAATTAATTTATTTATTTATACAAACACTGGGTACAGTCAGAAGCACGGGAGGGTGAGAGAATTCACCAGAGCCAGAGCGGGGAACAGAACAGACAGACTGACGAAATACACTGCTGAGGGGAGCAGTGGGCACAGCAGGAGAGGTCTGTCATGCCATGTGGGGCCCTCGCTGGTGGCTGGGAATCGAACTGGCACTGCAGAGGCTGTGGGCAGCTTCACAGCCCAGCGCTCAACTGCTGCGCCACCAGGGGAGGCCCAGTGCTCATTCCTTTTTATTGTTACTTTTTTAAGCTGGGAATCAATTTTTTCTGTATAAGTGTGGCTATTCCTACCATTTTTTGCTTGCAGGATTGTTTTCCATCTCTTACTTTTAGTCTATGTTTATCTTGTGACCTAGGTGTGCTTCTGGAGGCAACAGAAAGTTGGAATCTGTTTCTTCATCAAACAACATACTCTGTGTCTTTTTACTGAGAATTTCAGCCTGTTAATATATAGAGTGATTATTGACATGCAAATGTCCATCAGTGGCATTTTGTTCCTAGATTTGGGTTCTGTTTAATTCTTTATTCAGTTCTTTTTTATGTTCCTGTCTTTACTCCAGATCATAAATCCTCTTTTAATATTTCTTTGAGGGGGGCTTAGTGTATGCAAACTCCCTAAGATTTTCTTTGTCAGAGAAGGGTGTTATCTCTCTCTCATACAGAAAAGAGAACTTTGCAAGATAAAGTACTGTACTCTTGGCTGGCTTTATTTTCCTTTGGATTGTTTTGACTATGTCATTCCATTTTCTTCTTGTCCATAGTATTTCTTTAGGGAGGTCTAATGTTAAACTAATTGGTGTTTCTATGTAGGTTATCTGTTTCTTTTACCTTGTTAGCATCATCATTTTTTTCTTTGTCTTGGACCATTGGAAGTTTCATTATTCTGTGTCTTTCTGTTGTTTTCCTTCCTTCTAGGTAGTTAAGTGTTATTTTTGCTTCTTTTATTTCCATGCTCATTTCTTTCTTCAAGCTTTGGAAGTTCTCCTCTACCATTTCCCTAAATAGATTCTTAGTTCCCTTTTCTGTCTCTTTTCTTCTTTGGATTCCTAGGATTCTTATATTTCCTTTCCTCATGGAGTAAGATGATTCTTGATGTGCTTCTTTATTCTATTTCCTTTGTTTCTATTTTTCTATCTTACCTATTTTTTTTATCTTCAAGATCACCTATTTGTTATTCCATTTGTTTTATTCCACTCTCATGGGTTTCATGTGAATTTTTTGCTTGTCCTGCAATTCTGTTATTTTCTTCCTTAAAGTTTCAATTTCAATAGTCTGTTGATTGTGTTTCTCATAGAATTCATTTACTTTTCTGAGTTTTCTTTTTATTCCCATTCTTTAGTTTTCTTAGTCATGGCAATCTTCAATTCTATGCCTGGTAAGTAAAGAAACTTTTCATATCTTTGTGGTTTGGTTCTGGGGCTTTGTTTTCTCTCTGCGCTGTATTGTTCTTCTTATGACTTGCTTGACCATTGTTTATTTTTCTTCCTCCCCATTGTTAACTTTGTGTTTACTTTTCTATAGCTGGGCCTTTTGTTGTGTGTGAGTTCTCTCCCAGAATTCTGGGAGTTTACTTGATGGTAGGCACAGCTACTGGGGTCTTATAGAATCTGGGTGGTTCTAGTTCCACCCCCCCAACACTCTTGGACCTTGTTCTAATGGCTGGGTGCGTGAGGGTGGAGAATTGAGTCAAAAGACTGAGTTGCAGTGACCCAGGAGCCATGGCTCAGGGCTTGTTTTCAGTGGGTAGGAGTGGGGAGGATTGCTGAAGATCTTTGCTATAGTGTGAGGCCCTTTGTGGCCTGGGCTATGGTTTGTGTCAGCTCCTGAGGTGCTGGTGGCCAAGCTGTGAGTGGGATGCACTTTGCAGGTATGGATGGAGACCCACACCAAAGAGCTAGGCCCTGCACGACCCAGACTGGGGCGTACTTCTTTTCCTGAGGCTTTATAAAACTTTGCCTCTCATTTAGGCCTGAAACTTTTTCCATATTTCAAGTCATTCCCAAGGTATTCCACCCCCCCCCCCCACCGCCCATGTACCTGCCCTTATTCAGATGTGGACAATCAGGGTAGAGGGCAATATTTGTTAAAGTTTCCTCACTGGTGTTGAAGGAGGAGAAATTCAAGATAACATTCTTAGACTTATTTTTGCTTTTGAATTTGATTGTATTAAAAATAATTTTAGTTCTGTCAGAACTTGTCTTATTTGTATACTAAGTAAAAATGAACATTACTTGTGATATAAACAATAATCATATATTTTATCATATTTATTCTTGCAGCATTTATGTTGAAAATGAGCATTATACCAATAGTAGCTGAACTATCACTCCCTTTTATTCTTATCTACAGAAAGTTGTGTGTTGGAGTATGTATGAGACTTTACATTGACTTCCCCACCAACACTATTTGGGAGGCAGTATTCTGATACTATTTCAACGACAATTATCCTAGACACTTGTGGGAAAAAAAAACAAAAAACAAAAACAGGAGAACCTGCATGGGGTCTCAGTTTTCTCATCTGCAAACTCAGTTATGAACTTAAACAATTTCTCCTATTTATGAGATACTGAGGAACATTTAGTTAGGTGAAACATTCAGTCTTTAGTCCTTTGGGAGAGTGATTTCATTATTAGTATGAGCCTTGAGAAAGAAATTTAATCATCTGCCAAGTGACCTTTTCTATTTCCCTCACATTCTAATGTTCTCTGACCCCCCCTCCTTCACAATGTCTTTCACACCTGGCAAGTTCAACTCTTATATAATAAAGACCAAAGAAAGAAGTGAACTCAAGAAGGAGGAAACTACTCTCAGCCAAATCCTATTATAATACTGGGATTTCCCTGGGGTTATGGTATACCCCCACTCTCTAATACTCACATGCAGAGACACATATATACACACATACCCCAATATTTAATCAAGGATTTTCTATGTATTTCCCTGCTCTAAACATATGTTAACAATAGTTAAAAATCAGGTCTTAAAGAAAAATAAAACACTTTTTTAAAAAAAATTAGGAAACAAACAAAATGAGCTCAGTATTAGAGGGAAACTCACCTTGAATTACATCAGTCTGTATAATCTGTTAAAGTTGTGGCTTCCCAGGGAAGTCCCATATATGAGTGAGATAAGAGCTTCTGAGGGGTATTTTTATTTCTTACTAGGAGGCCATAAAAGAGAAGTAATAATTTACTTCTTACAGTGCTTTTGGAATTCTGACCCTTTCAAGTTGAAAGCCACTGTTTAATAGGTGAAACATCAACTGAGTGTACATTAGATGGGAGATACGGCTCTGGGAAAACTGGGACCTGATTCTGCCTCACAGCTCCTTCACGTTTGCAAATTCAGATGGAAATTTATTTTTCTGGCTCTAATTTCCTCATCTCTAAGTTTACTGTTAACTGAAAGGTGCTGAATTTATTTTATTCATCAGTCAGCGTCTGTTGAACCTCCTCCTACTTCATTATAGGTTGTGAAAATTCAATGAAACAATGTTCAAGGGAGGGATCACAAAAGTTTTGCTATTATTTCATGATAAATTTACCTATTAACAACTTTTAGATCATTTTCTCAGTGTTCTTTAATTTGTAAAATAAATGAATTGGGACTAAAAAATATCTAACAGATTCTGTAACTTTCTAATCAGGAGAAAGTTCCTACAATTTTATTTTTCCCCCTCTTAGATATGCTAAATTTAACTGGGTACCTCATCAATTTAATAAAATTCTGGCAACATGACAAATAGCTTTTTTATTTTAACTCAGTCACATCTTACTGAGTGAAAATAATCTACTGAATTTAAGATTAGAGGTAGGCATACTAACTTCAAATGTCATAAGAATGTTTCATCTTGTTAACTAATGAAAAGATCCTTCATATATATATATATATATATGAAATTAAGAAAAAAATAACAAATTTGTCATCCTTTTCCAATTAGAATTACATTATACACATTTTACCAAACCATTAAGTTAGTGCAGGAACATCTATACCACAGCCATTAAGAAAGTGCTGGTCAAAATTCAGTTGCCTGACCAACTTCTATACAATGGATGAGAACCACTAGGAGGTAGCACCCAGTGTCTGTATTGTGAATTAACTTTCTCAGTAATCCATCAACATGCTCAAGGCTGATTATTTCTGAAGGAGTACATTTTCAGGAACCTTACTTTTAAAGAAAGAAGGGAATCCTTTCAAAAATATACGTTGCTATCTATTTAGCTAGTCTCCTATTGTTGGTCATTATATAGTTTCTAGTATTTTGAAAACATTGTTCTAGTGGGCATTATTGTTTATACATTTACATCATTTGTCTTCTACAGTCAAATTACTGAAAGCTAAAATAAAATTAAAGGAAAATAAAACTGGAGATACTATTTCTTACAAATGAGTTGGGAATACTATGCTTACTTTTTACTTTTTATGTATGAGAATATTTTAATTCTTTGGAAATATTTCAGCATAAAAATGACATGCTACTTACTTTCAGATGGTTCAGAAAATATATATGCATGCAGATGAATATGGAGACAGAGAATGATAAAGCAAATGAAGTAATATGCTAACAAGAGGTGAATCTAGATAAGGATTTACTGGTATTCCATAGTCTATTTTTTTTTTAACGGTAAGATTGGTTTAAAGTGTTGTTTGTGTTATAGAAGTATAGGATCTCCTCCTATAGTGTTGTTACCATAGCATGCCCATGACCAAAGCACCCATAATCCTCATTCCATTGTACTGTCTCCTCACATTGTTCTTGACTCTTCCCCTCCCCCGTCTTGTAGCCTCAATTCATGAATTGTTTCATCATGTTTTACTTCATTTCTCTTTTTCTTCTTGCACCTTGCTTTGAAATTTTTTATATTCAAATTCACTCTTTTGCTCTTTTAATTGCACTTCTATAATTTTCTTTAGTATTTTCCATCTCTTTTAATCATTCTTCAATAACTCCTTTATTTATTTCTTTAGAGTATCTTTTTAATCTTCTGTTCATTGATTTTGTTCCTTAGGACATTCTTTTGTTTTTCTAAATTTTCCTTGATATCATCAATCTGCTTTTCTAAATCTTTTCTGAGGTCTTAAGATTCTTTTTAACGGCAAGCTTGAATTTTGTGTCTGAGAGAGATAGATCTTCAGTGTCTTTGTGATTGTGTTCTGAGATTTGTTCTTTTTTTCTGTGCTTGTATTTCAATTTGGACTCCTGTGGCCATTTGTTGTTTTATTCAGTCTCCCCATTGCTTTCAGTTGTGGGTTTGGTCTCTGCTATGTGTGTCTCCAACTATCCCTCACTGGACCAGGGCACCTAACAGAGGGCAACTGGGGGTTGCTGCATCCAAGTGGGGCTCCATGTAACATGGAATGGGGCCTGGTGTGCGGGCCTAGGGATGGAGACACTTCCTGGAGTGTGACTGAAGGTTGTTGTTATTTGATAGGGCTCTGCATGGCCTGGGCTTGAGTATGTGCCAGTTTCCAAGGTGCTAGTGGGTAGTCCTCTGGTCTGGGGAATATAACAGTAGGTGGCTGTTGTCAGCTGGACCCTGCATGACACAACCTTATGAGAGTACTATTTTCAAGGTAGTGGTATATAGGGCTCAGGTTGGTTAAACTTTCCAGACAGCAGTTGAGTGTCTTTGATGACATGCAGGACCCTATGTGGTCCAATTTGGAGGATGCACTGGTTCTCCAGGTGATGGTGTGTGAGCCAATGGCTGGGGGCACTTACTCAATGGAGGCTGAATGTTGCTACTATTGGTCAGATCCCTGTGCAGCCCAGATTGGGGACTGCGCCAGTTCCTGAGGCAATTGTGTGTATCTTATAGCTTTCTTTTTTTTCCTAAGATTTATTTTTATTTATTTATGCATACAAGAATTGGGGTGTAGGCCAGAGTTGCAGTGGGTGAGAGGATTCACCAGAGAGAGTGGGTAGAGAACAGGCAAATCTACTGAAATACACTGCTGAGAGGAGCAGTGGGTGAGACAGGAGAGGTCTGCTGCACCATGTGAGTTGCTTCCTGGCCAGCTGGGGATTGAACTCTTGCTGCAGTGACTGGCAGTAGCTTGATAGCACTGAGATTTAACTCCTTGCACCACCAGGGAGGCCCCTCTAATATAGCTTTCTTTGCACAGGTCATTCACCTCCTTTGTTTACTGGAGATAATTTTTATGATGTAATTGTGAATGGGATGGTTTTCTTGATTTCTTTCTCTTCCACTTCATTGTATACAGGAAGGCAACTTAATTTTATGTATTGATTTTAATAGCCTGCCACTCCACTGAAGTGATTTGTTTTAATTAATTCCTTAGTCCACTAAGTATATCAAGTCACCTGAATATAATATTTTCATTTTTTCTTTTCCAATTTGAACTCATTTTATATCCTTCTATTGCCTAATTGTTCTAGCTAAGACTTCCCATACTATGTTGAATAGTAGTGGTGAGAATGGACATCCTTGTCTTATACTAGATCTTACTGGGAAATCTTTCAATTTGTCACCATGGAGAATGATGTAGCTTTGAGTTTGTCATATATGTGGAGGTATGTTCCATCTATCCTCAGTTTTTCAAGGGTTTTCATCATAAATGGATGTTGGATCTTTTCAAATATTTTCTCAACATCTATTGACATGATCATATGATTTTTATCTTTCATTTTCTTCATGGGGTTAATTATACTGATGGATTTTCAGATGTACAATCCTTATATTCCTGGACTAAATCCACTTGGTTATAAACTTTTTGATTTTTTTTTTTAATTCAACTTGCTTAGATTTAGTTGAGGATTTTTTTCTCTATGTTTATGCCAGTAATTGGTCTGTGGCTTTCTTTTTTGGTTGTGGACTTCTCTGGCATTGGTATTAGGGTAAAACTGGTTTCATAAATGTGTTTGGAAGTATTCCTTCTTTCTCAATTTTTTTGGGGGGTAGTTTTGAGAACTATATGTATTAGCTCATCCCTGAAAGTTTGGTAGAAACTTTCACTGGTGAAACTGTTTGGTAGTGCACTTTCATTTTTTGGAAGATTTTGATTACTGTTTCAATTTCATTGCTTATAATTAGTCTGCTCAGACTTTCTATCTCTTCCCTATTCAGTCTAAGATAGCTCTTTATTTCTAAGAATTTGCCTCTTTTCTAGGTTATTCAACTTACTAGCATACCAGCATGAGATGTCTGTTGTAACTTCTCTTTTTCACTTTTGCTTCTGTTAATATTTATTTGAACTTTCTCCCTTTTTTTTTTCCTTGTGGGCCTAGCTAGAGGTTTCTCTATTTGGTTTATTTTTTCAAGAACTGTTTTCACAGGGGAGAAGGAGGGAGAGGGATCAGAGAGAGGAGGGAGGAGCACAGAGAACTGAGGGAATGGTGCATGGGTGCACTGATAAAGGAAGCTCTATGGGGACTTCACCTGAGGAGGTTGGGGGAAGCAAATATTGTTTAAAAATGAACAATGATGTAAAAAATAAAAAATATATATAAAAAATGAAAGTTTATTTTTAAAATCTAAAAAAAATAAAAAAAAATAAAAAAAGGAACCAACTTGGTTTCATTAATGTTTTGGACTCTCTGTGCTTTTTATTTCATTAATTTTATCCCCTAATTTTATTGTTTCCTTCTTTCTACTGACTTGATTTTGTTTCTTCTTCTTTTTCTAGTTCGTTAAGGTGAACAATGAGTTTATTTATTTGAGCTCTTTCTTGTTTGTTGATGTGACTGTATTAATATATACTTGACTTCTAGTACTGTGTTTTCTGTGCACCATATGTTCTGGAAGTTAGTGTCCTTATTGTCATTCATATTGAGGTCTATTTTTGCTTTCTTCTTTGATTTCCTTGTTAACTCTGTAGTCTTTTGGTGGGGTGTACTTCAGCCTCCACATATGGAGATTTTCTCTGCTTTCTTTTCATGGTTGATTTCTGCTTCCATTCCTTATGGACAGAAAAAATGCTTAGTATGAATTAATTTTCATGAATTTGTTGATACTTGTCTTGTGAACCAATATGTGGTCAATCCTAGAAAATATCTCATGTACTCTTGAGACAAATGTATATTTACATTTCTTGAATGCAGTGCCTTATAAAAATCTATTAAGTCCATGTGGTCTGTATCTTTGTTTAAAACAATTGTGTCCTTGTTTGTTTTCTGTCTGGTTAATCAGTCCATTGCTGAAAGTTGGTTGTTGATGTCTTTAACCATGAATGTTTTTATCCATGTATTGGCAAATTTGATAGTAATTGCTTTACATATTTTGATGTTATTTGATGAGTATACATTGGTCAGTGTTATGTGTTTCTGATGTACTATTCCTTTCACCATTATATAGAGTCCATTCCTTTCCACTATTACCTGGGAATTTATTTTGTCTGATTAATTATGACTGCCCTTACATTGGTGTCCCATTTGTTTGTAAGATTATTTTCCTACTCATTAATCTGAAACTATGTTTGTATTTAAGACACAATGCATTTCCTGGAGATATCAGAAGCTTAGATTTTTGTTTTCTAATTCAACCAGTTAATGTGCCTATCAGTTGGAGAGTCCAGTCTCTCTACATTTGGAGTGATCATTGATATGTGAAGTGCTAATGCCTTTTTGTCCTTAATTTGTGCTTCTATCTGTTTCCTTGTTCCTTTAATTTTGGATGTTACTCCCGTCAGCTTAGATTCAAGAATTCCTTTCAACATATCTTGAACAGAGGTTCTAGTCTTTGCAAACTCCTTCAGATTCTGTTTGCCTGAGAAAGTCTTAGTTTCTCTCTCATATCTGAAGGAGAGTTTTGCAGAAGAGAGTGTTTTTGGTTGGCAGTTTTTAATCTTTCAACATTTTGGTCACATCTTTCCATTCATTGCTTGCCTGTAGTTTCTTCAGAGAATTCAGATGTTAGTTGTTCTTGATTCTTTTATAAGTTATCTGTTTTATCCCTCTAGCCAACTTTAACACTTTTTCTTTGTCTTGAGCTCTTGGAAATTTCACCACTCTAGATGTTGTTCTAGGTCCCATTTGTTTAGGTACCCTGGTATTCTTTTTGATTCATGGGTTTGTATATTTAGTTCCTTCTCCAGATCTAGTACGTTTTCTTTTATTTATTTATATATGTTCTCTCGTCCTTTCTCTTTTTCTCCTCACTTTAGGATGCACTTTATTCTTTTCTTTTTTTTCTTTTATATATTTTTACATCATTTTTCATTTTTGTACACTGTATGCATTTTCATCTTGGAGATAGTCCCCATACAAATCCTACCACCCTTGTTTTGATCCTACTCCCCTCTTCCCCCACCCCATAGTGTTCCTCTGGTTTATAGTTGCTTGTTGATTTTTGATTTTTACTTTATTATAG
This sequence comes from Talpa europaea, assembly GCF_964194135.1. Lineage (NCBI taxonomy): Eukaryota > Metazoa > Chordata > Mammalia > Eulipotyphla > Talpidae > Talpa > Talpa europaea. The sequence goes on along the minus strand of NC_140078.1, from coordinate 47,524,795 downwards.
TTAGTCTTTCTCCTGGTCACTTATTTAGGTTTCTAAATTCCTGCGATGAGTGAGACCATCTGGCATTTTTTTTTTCCTTTCTGGCTTATTTCACTAAGCATGATCCCTTCCAGCTTCATCCATGTTGCTGCAAATTGCATGAGTTTATCTTTCTTGATTGTTGAGTAATATTCCATTGTGTATATGAACCACATCTTCTTGATCCAATCATCTATTTTTGGGCATTTGGGTGGTTTTAATAGCTTACCTATTGTAAATAGTGCTGCTATAAACATAGGAGTGCTGGTGCCATTGTGAATTAATGATTCTGTGTCCTTTGGGTAAATACCCAGGAGTGGAATTGCTGGATCATATGGAAACTCCGTCTTTAGCAGGTTGAGAAACCTCCACACAGCTCTCCATAGTGGTTGGACCAGTTTGCACTCCCACCAGCAATGCAAGAGTGTTCCTTTTTCTCCACATCCATGCCAACATTTGTTTTTGCTAGGTTTTTTAATATGTGCCATTCTCACTGGTGTAAGATGGTATCTCATTGTAGTTTTGATTTGCATTTCCCTGATTACAAGTGATGTTGAACATTTTTTCCATATGCCTATTGGCCATTTGCACTTCCTCCCTGGAGAAGTTTCTTTTTAGATCTTCTGCCCATTTTTTGACTGGATTATTTACTCTGTTTTTGTTGAATCTCATCAGCTCTTTGTAGATTTTTGTGATCAGTCCTCTATTGTTAGTGTTGTGTGCAACAATTTTCTCCCAATTAGTGGAGTGTCTCTTTCTTTTGGCTACTGTATCTTTTGCTGTACAGAAGCTCTTTAATGTATGTAGCCCCATCAACTTATCTTTTCCCTCCTTATTACTGCTTTGGGTGATGTGTCTTTAAAGATGTTACTGAGGTGTATGCCATGTAGTGTTTTACCTATATTTCTTTCTATATATTTTATGGTTTCAGGTCTTATGTTTAGTTCTTTAATCCATTTTGAGTAGGTTTTTGTGCATAGTGTGAGGTAGTAGTCAAGCTTCATTCTTCTTCATGTAGCAACCCAGTTTTCCCAGCACCATTTATTTTATTTTTTTAATGTTTTTTGTTTATTTATTCATTTATTTATTTATTCTTATTATTTTTATGAGTGTAATATTTATTTATTTTTTTTAATTTGAATTTTATTTTTATATTTCCTCTTCAGAGAAATTTCTTTTTAGCTCTTCTGCCCATTTTTTGACTGGATTATTTTCTTTGTTTTTGATGAGTCTCATCAGCTCTTTGTAGATTTTTGATGATCAGTCCTTTATCATTAGTGTTTTGTGCAAAAATTTTCTCCCAGTCGGTGGGGTTTCTCTTTGTTTTGTTATTGTCTCTTTTGCTGTGCAGAAGCTCTTTAATTTGATGTAGTCCCAGCTGTTTATCTTTGCCTTCACTATCACTGCTTTGGGTGATGTGTCTGTAAAGATGTCTTTGATGTGCATATTATGTAGTGTTTCGCCTGTATTTCCTTCCATGTATTTTATGGTTTCAGGTCTTATGTCTAGTTCTTTAATCCATTTTGAGTTGGTTTTGTGCATGGTGTTAGGTAGTAGTCAAGCTTCATTCTTTTGCATGTAGCGACCCAGTTTTACCAGCACCATTTATTGAACAAACTTTCTTTGCTCCAGTGCATATCCTTTGCTCTTTTGTCAAAGATTAGTTGACCATAAATCTGTGGGTTTATTTCTGGATTTTCTATTTGTTTCCATTGTTGCATGTGTCTGTTCTTGTTACAACACCATGCAGTTTTGATTATTATGGCTTTGTAGTATAGTTTGAAGTCTGGGAGTGTGATAACTTCATTCCCTTCTCTTTTTTTTTTTCAGGAGAGCTTTAGCTATTTGGAGTTTTTGGTGGCTCCATATGAATTTCATCAATAATTGTTTTATTTCTTTGAAGAATGTCATTGACATTTTTATTGGAATAGCATTGAATCTGTAAATTGCCTTTGGCAGGATGGCCATTTTGCCATCCAATCCATGAGCAGGGGATGTCTTTCCATTTCTTTGTGTCTTCTTTTATTTCTTTTAACATTGTTTTATAGTTTACTTTGTGTATGTCCTTTACCTCTTTAGTTAGGTTTGTTCCCAAGTATTTGATTTTTTTTTTTTGGTTTCAATAATAAAAGAGATGTTTTTCTTGATTTCTTCTTCTTCAAATTTATTGTTTGTGTATAGAAAGGCTACTTATTTTTGCATGCTGATTTTATATCCTGCTACTTTCGTAACTGGTTGATTAGTTTTTCTATGGAGTTTTTGGGGTTCTCTATGTATATTATCATTATGCAAATAGTGATAGGGATGCACATTATCCTTATACTGCCATTCCTCAAGGAGACAGACAATTCTTTAATTTTTTTTTCATTTTTTCCATTTTATCCCTCCTCATCCACTTGGATTATTTGTGCATTCTCATCTTCAAGGCCATTGATTCAGTCTTCCATTTGGTCTATTCTATTTCCATAGCTTTCTACAGATCTTTTTTAAAGATAGATCCCCTCTATGTTTTAACATCTTGCATCTGTATTTTTTTCATATTTCAATCTACAAATTTGATGTTTCCATTATTTCTCAGGTCATTTGTTTTTTCCAAATTTTCTTGTATGCCTTTTAATAATTTTTTGTATTTTTTCCATTTCTTTGAATTTCTTGATCATTGCAATTTTTAACTCTGTTTCTAACCAGAAGTAAAGTTCTTCCATGTCTTTGTTGTTGGGTTCTGGAGATATGGTCTCTCTCTGTGGTTTAGTATTCCCTTGAGTACTCAGGTTGCCATTTATTTTGTTATTTTATTTGACTATTGCTTGCTTTCTAAATATTAAGGATGGAGGGCCTCCCTGGTGGCACAGCAGTTGAGTGCTAGGCGGCAAAGCTGCCTGCAGCCTCTGCAGCACCGATTTGATCCCTCGCCACCGGTGAGGGTCCCACATGGTGCGCAGACCTCTCCTGCTGCACCTGCTGCTCCCCTCAGCAGTGTATTTTATCAGGCTGCCTGTTCTGTTCCCCGCTCTGGCTCTGGTGGATTCTGTGACCCTCCCGCGCTTCTGACTGTAACTAGTGCTTGCATAAATACATAAATAAATCTTTAAAAAATAAATAAAATTTTTTTAAAGATTTATTTATTTATTCATACAAGCACTGGGTACAGTCAGAAGCGCGGGAGGGTGAGAGAATTCACCAGAGCCAGAGCGGGGAGCAGAGCAGGCAGAAGGACCAAAGTACACTGCTGGGGGGAGCAGCAGGTGGTAGGAGAGGTCTGCGCGCCATGTGGGACCCTCCTCTGGTGGCCGGGGAGCAGTCGGGGATGGAACCAGCGCCTCAGAGGCTGCGGGCAGCTTCGCAACCCAGTGCTCAACTGCTGCGCCACCGGGGAGGCCCAAAATAAATAAATATTAAGGATGAAGTTTTCTTCACATATCAGTAAGTGGCACTGTATATTAGGGAGAATTAATCTCTAGTTCAGTCATGGTTTTGGAGAGGTCTGTTGCTATTACAGGAGGTGTGAAAGAGATCAGCTCATGTTCATGTTACCTCTGCTAGCCCTCTATCTGGGTTTCAGACCTGCATCTCTGCAATCTGTTGACTGTTTTCAGAGCAAGTCAAGCATGTTCCAATGCAGCTTCATTGTATTGCTTGGTCCATGTAGCTACTTGCTCTTGAGGAAACGTGTTGGGGTGTTGCATCGGACAACACCACACTGACAAATGAGAGTCATGGAGCAGGCTGCACAATGCAGGATGCTGCTGAAGAGCAAGATCCTGGCCCTTTTATTGACACACGTAATTGGTTGTAAGGAGATTAAGGAGATTAAGGAAAGGGGAAGGGTGTAGAAGATTAGGGATTGTGAGTCTGCCCTCCAGGCACTTCTTATCTAATTGATGATACACCCTAATCCCCAGCCATGGTTCTAATCTTATCAACAAGGTGCTCCACTAATCAGCTTCTGGGGTCCCTTCTCATACATAGGTCCTCAGCTGTCCTGGGCGTTCCTTGTGGTGTATAAGTCAGGAGTATGTGTTATGCATCCTTCCTCAGCCCCCTGAGCATTCTGGACATACCTTATTATGCATAACCTTCCCAGTGTGATTCAGCATTGTGCTCTTGTTTGATTTGAAGGGCTGAAGGGTTGGGCTTCTGTTCCTAACTGGCCAGGCCATTTTGACCTTATTTAGGTGACAAAATGGTGGCCGAATAGGCTGCCTAGGATTAGCAGACCCACATTGGGGGAGTCAAACCTCTGAACTTTGTCTTACTCCCTGGGGTTCCTATCCATCTGGCTCATTCCAACACTCTCACCCATATCTCTCATGGTCAGATCTACAACAACAATTTTGGCCGCCCCTGTGTGGGTATGAACCACAGTTCCGACAATGAAAGTCACCTATTCCGACACCTATTCCCTTCTGTCACACTCTGCCAGCATTGGTCCCTGGTGATTGTGAAGTAGTCCAGTTTCACTCCACATAATGCAATCCTCTGAGTCCAGTGTCTCACTGTTGTTCTACTTTGTTTATTCACCTCAGAGGAAAGTGGGGAACATTCTCTGATGCTATCTCCTTTTTTGTTCAGGGTCACTATAGTTAAAACAATAGACAGTAAATATCTCAAGAGAAAATGGGACAGATACTTGAATATGCAGTTTACCACAATCCTCCCTGCTGAATTTGAATCCTGGATGTAGGGTTCTCTGACTCTCTGCTTGCTTTCCAGTGAACATCTTGAAAATTTGGATATCACTGATGCTTTCCTTTTCACCTGTTGTGTTATACTTGACATACCTGAAGGAGGAGCCTCCACCCACCAATTTATTCTACCTTTGCTCTAAAATTTCCCTAACAGTCTCCACTAAACCATGCTTGCATGGTGCCTATGATTTATTCTAATCATGGAAGTAAGATATATCAACACAGAAGTGATTATCTGGAGAGCCCTATGTTAGGAATTTACTAGTCCTGGCACAGGCCTCCTTTCAGGGTCAGTAGTCAATAACTCCCATGTGTCAAAGTCTCAGAAATACAGAAAATAAAAGACATAGTTAATACACCCACATGCAATCATTAAAGGTCATCTGAGTTCATTTCCAGTATAAACTTAATATGCCCACTATCTTTTCTCCAAAATAATTTGATTTTAGCCCCTTTCAACACTTGTCCTACTGAATTCTGCCTGTACCCCAGAACCAGAGGGCTCCTTCAGTATTGAAATCATATCAGATTGTCCCTGGTGAAACCTGTCCCAGTTTCCCACTGTTCCTGGTGCCCAAGGAGAGCTCTTCCCATGGCTGATACAAGGTTGGATTTCACATACTCCTATCTTCACACTGTCCCCTTTTTCACTCCCCATGCCACACTCTCTCTTTTTTTCTGTCTTCTCCTCAATTTCTCTTTGTCTTTTTCCCTTCCAATTGCTCACTCCTTCCTTAAACTTCCTTTCCCCCACTTTCCCCCTCCTTCTTTCTCAACTTTACTCACATAGTAACCTTTCTAGTTCTAAGCTTTTGCATGTATTCCCTCTGACCAGCTTCCCGTCCTCACCCAAAATTCCCATATTCTGGACCATTTCTTTTTTCAGGTTTCAGCCTAAAAGCTCTGCTCAGCATTGCAGTGAATATCCTCTCTGTGAAAGATTTTTCCACTTACAAACTGTCTATCTCATTGCCATTTTGAAATGTAGTATTTACTGCCACCCACAATTATGCCTCCTGTCTCATCCATGTGCAGCTATGGGGTGTCATCTGGTCACTGGTGTTTTTATCTCAGCACTTTAGAGAGGTCATGATTTGTAACACATGTTGAATAATGAAAAATGTAAAATGAGTAATAAACAAATAAAGTGGTTAAATTTCACAGATAATAGGGAAATTGAAAAACAAAGGCCTTTTTAACTGATAATTTTTGTTCTGTATCCTCATTAAGTATGACAGGTTTTTAATGACAGTTGGTGCAAGTGTCAATGGTTACAAGCTCAGTGAAAATTATTTGGTATTGGGCTTCAAGAACTTTAAATATGGTGATGAAACTTATTCCAGTACATGAATTTTACTGTGGCCTTTATTTCATTTATTTAAAGTTCACCTAGATTCTGGACTGCAGAAGGTCAAAAGGTCAATGACTTGACCTTCTTAAAAGAGATACAGGACCTTGCTGAGGACATTTATGAACTGATGGACAAAGCAAAAAACTTGCAAAACCTTTGGGTGCAAAGATCCAAGACTCCAGGCAAGTAAATATCTCCAAATTTAAACTGCCTGCTAGGACATAGGTACACATGTGGCCTCCATGAGGTTGTGAGAAGCCAGAATGTTCTTAAAATCCTATTTACATTTTAGCCTCCTTATTGCAATAGGCTATTATGTAAGTTTTAGAGAGAGGTACATTCCCCAAGTTTGAGGCTCAGCAATTGGCACCAGGTGTGGCAGGTGGAACTGAATTTCCACCCTGGGAACTTTCTTACTAGAAAGACTCCATGGGCATTTCTTGGTTTCCAGAGGGTCTGTGGATAAATTTTCTCTTTGTTTTCATAGGGAATTCTCTATACGCTTTCTTTATTCAAATTCTAGCTTCTTTTCTCATTTACTCTTTCTCCATTTTTAAAATCAGGCCCCATCTCTACACACACACACACACACACACACACACACCATTGGACAATAAAGGACATGTCTCTCTTCTTGTCCTACCAGATAATCATTTTTATCTTCTTTATTTATCCTCTATGTTTAACAACCTTGTTTTCTTACATTCCAAGGGAAAGGAAGATCTCTATGAAGATAGCATTGAAGTTGCTATAGGTCAGCAAAGCAAGCTGGCCCCAATCAGAACCTCCCTAAAATCACCAGAGGACTGCATCACAAGAGTAAACATGCTAAGCCTTGCCCACTCTCCCCCTTCGACTCCTTTCTAACTCTGGAGAAATATCCTTGTTCAGTATGATGGTCTTTCAGACATGAGTCTTCTGCCTTTCCAGTTTGTTGACAAATAGAACTACCTTCCTTCTCCTCAATCTCTGTTTCCTTTTATTAGCTAAGGAAAACTGAGCCTTAGATAACACACACATACACACGTATACACCCTATTTCTTTCTGTACCTATTAGTCTTGTATTGGTCTTTCTATGTTATTAATGCTTTATTTCTTGTCTTTGATGATTAGCTTGCCTTCATAACAAAACTTTTGGTTTATTGAAGTGGATTATTTCTGTTTGTTATGAAGCATGTCCACCTTCTAAGAGGCTTCAGCCCCTATTTCCAAATGTGTGATGAAGTTAGAATGGATGTAGGTCTTAGAGAGCTTGGTTCATAGTATATGTATACGTATATGTATTGAATATGAATATGTATATGTACACTCTTTGTGGAGTATGTACAAGACAATGGAATGAAGACTTTGGCAGAAAAATGAAGAAAGATTTCTGCAGAGCAGATGATCTTATATATCATTGCTGAGAGAGAAAATAGCACCAGGGCAGTTGGAGATAAGCAGATTTCACTATGGACTCCAGGTACATAAACAAAAGATCAGAATAGCTTTCAAGTGAAGAATTTCTCATATTAGGCACTATTATAGGATCATTCTATTTTATATGCTTTGTTTTCCAAATGAGGATTTAAACATTCTACCAAAGGGAGAACTAATATTTTTTAGATGAAGTCTACACTTGATTTTCAATTTGCAGCTATTTGAGTCATTTACCATGGAGTATGTATAAAAGAAATATATTCCTGTACACACATTTCTGACAGCATATGTGTGTGGGTTTTCTATACCAAGCCAATATCTAATTCTCTATGCACACCATCTGTGTCCTACAATTTAATTAAATTATGACACTACATGGAGTAAATGTAGACCCCATAGGTTAAAGACTCAATCTCATAAGAGATTGAGACCAAGTAGTGAGCCCCTAGGGTACTCAAAACTTTTGTCCAATTTGGGTATAAATTGGTAGTTCAAATGACTCCTGTTTAGCTTTCACAATTTTCTGGAAATGTTCTCAGAATTCAGGGAAACACTTTAATTACTGGCTTATTATAAAGAATATAATAAGGAATACAGTTGGTGGGCCTCCCCGGTGGCGCAGCGGTTGAGCGCTGGGTTGCGAAGCTGCCTCTGTGGCGCCGGTTCGATCCCCGGCTGCTCCCCGGCCACCGGAGGAGGGTCCCACATGGCGCGCAGACCTCCCCTGCCGCCCGCTGCTCCCCTCAGCAGTGTACTTTGGTCCTTCTGCCTGCTCTGCTCCCCGCTCTGGCTCTGGTGAATTCTCTCACCCTCCCGCGCTTCTGACTGTACCCAGTGCTTGTATAAACAAAAATAAAAATAAATCTTTAAAAAAAAAAAAAAGAATACAGTTGAATAAAAATACAGTTGAATAAACAGGTGAGGGAGTATATAGGGTAAGTGTGGAAGTTTCAAATACAGGAGATTTTGTTTCCATGGAGTGGGGTGTGCCAACAGCATGTGGATGTGTTAGTCCATCAAGTTTTTTTTTTTTAATTAATTTATTTATACATACAAGCACTGGGTACAGTCAGAAGCACAGGAGGGTGAGAGAATTCACCAGAGCCAGAGCGGGGAACAGAACAGACAGACTGACGAAATACACTGCTGAGGGGAGCAGTGGGCGTGGCAGGAGAGGTCTGTGCACCATGTGGGACCCTCGCAGATGGCCGGGGATCAAACCGGTGCTGCAGAGGCTTGTGGGCAGCTTCGCAGCCTAGCGCTCAACCGCTGCGCCACCAGGGAGGCCCTATCAGAAGTTCTTTGAACCCTACTTAGGAATTGTATGGAGTTTCCATTAAGGAGGCATGATTGATCAAATGACTGACCATAGGTAATTAAATTAATCTCCAGGGTTCACTTCCCTGTAGTTTAGGGGTAGGAGAGTCAAGATGAAAGTGCCAACCATCTAATCTTACCTTGGTCTTTCAAAGGAACAGAGTTCACACTGCACCACCTAGAAACTCAGCCACAAGTCACTTATTAGCATACAAAAGACATTGTTATCTTGCCAGAGATTCCAAGGTCTGTCTGGAACTGGGAACTAAAGCCAAATGGGACATCAAAAAGATTTCTATAGTACCTCTATCTCTCAGGAAATTATAAGAACTTAAGGAACTCTCTGTTAGGAACTGGAGGACAGAGACCAGTGTATGTTTCTCATTATATCACAGTGTGACTCCACATATAATCTGGAAAATCATAATTTCAATTTTCTTTCCCTCTTCAGCCATTTTTTTGTTCTTTATTGTCCCTTCACTCTCTCTATCCTCTTCTGAAAACTCACAATGCCCATGGAATTAGAGTTTGATAAAATAATACCTTTTCACAAATTGTTGCAATTTAATTTACCAACCAAATCATTTACCAGGAACTTATTTAATGTTAAAATGTTTTGGAAATTAAAAATTACTGTTTCCTTCAGTCTTATTCTCAGTTCAGGTGAATTGTCTTTTGGGTCAGGATTCTGTCATGGCCTGCTTTGCCTTTGAACAAAAGTAGGCATTCAGGAATATATTTTCTATTGTTAATTGAACTAATACATCCAAAATCTTCTTTATTATAGATTCTTCTTATGGTTCCAGCTTTTTAACAGTAAGTATCTTAATAAAAGATTGAACCTTACTCATCAGAGAGAGAATACTTAATTTCAGATGACTGGCTTTAAATCTTATTTGATTTTTGAACACTCCTTTCTAATGATTTGAATTTTAGTAACTCCACAAGAACTGTATTTGGGGCAGACAGAATCACTCAAAGATGTATTGAAAAATAAGTTTTAGGCCTCCCTGGGGTTAAGCATACACTATGGAGCTCTGGAGAACATTTATTGACAGTAGTATTAGTCCTCTCATGAGGAATAGTATAACTTCTCTGAGTTGTGCAAAACCTCAGCTTTATTGAAAGAATGGAATTAGGTTGATAGATGTGAACCAGCAATTGCAGTACTTGCAGCACAGAATAGGGCACTTAATGAGATGCTCTAGAGTTTCTGGGTTGTCATTTCACCAAAAGAGAGCATGTTCCATCTATTTTTCTACTTTCCGATTCCTAGAAGTTGGAACACCACACACAGGGTGCTAATGTGTGCCTCTGACCAAGCTATCCACGCTTAGTTAAAATTTTTTTTCCCTGTTTTTCCCAAATGTACTTTCCCCTCCCCCCGTTCCTTTTAGTATGGCCCTAACATTCAGCTCTTTCCTGCTTTGATTAACCAGTTAATTTTTAAAGCGGTAGTTTCATGCTTTAATGAAATGGCTTTATCAACACTTTCCCTACACCTTTGCCTGGAGAAAAAATACCTCTCTCTTCCACATATTAGAATAGATATCTTTACTTCTTTCTACTGGGTCTCATTATTATTATTATTATTATTATTTTATCCAGTACTCAGGAAAAAGAAATTTGGCCTGTATTTTCTATTTTCATGACTTTGTTATCAAAACATTATTCTAACTGTAATTATTTGCTTTCCACAACACTAAGAAACTACTGGTTGTGCTATCAAAAACAGCTCTTTGGAGGTGATGGTGGTGGGAAGAGGGAGTTAGGGATTTCTGTGTGGAGAAAGTATAGTGTTCAATTATTGACTGCACATCAGTTATGATTGGGGTCAGCTATAATAACAGAAAACCCCTGGCAGCAGAAGGTATTTTATATATATATATATATATATATATATTTCATATCTCAACAACTCACCATTTATAAGATGTGGTTCAAAATCTTAGAAGTTGGAACAGCTTGTTATAAAATCAAGTCTTCTCTACCTGTCTTTTCCTGTCCAAAATTTAAAAATATTAAACAAAAAGAAGTTTAACAAATGAATTTTAAAATTGTCTCTGCTCAAAATAGTGACAAATCAGGTGTGAGTCTCTATCACCAGGTATGCAATGTCTAATACCTTTGTAAAAGGCCATCCCTGCTCCCTCATTAAATTGAGTAATACAACTAAAGAGGAAAAATCTTGGTATTTTTTTCTACCAGATGGATCTCAATAAGACTGAAGAGGTGATATTGACATTGGAAAGCCTTCATCAGCAGCCTCATATCTGGGATTTTCTCCTTTTGCTGCCAAGAGTTTATGTAAGCAACATTCATTTTGAAGATGGCATCTATGTAGGAGTACACCTTCTTCAGGTGGTGTTGAAGTAAGTTAAAAAAAAATGTAGTTAATTATTGGAGTGTTGCTTTTTCCTCCCTCATTTTTTAATGGAAAAATATATATCTCTGAGTAATTGATACCAAAACAAAGGTCCACAATGATGTCACTCTGGAATCTTGCATTTCCATGTCTGTCCTCTGTCTACATAAATATTTTATGTAAGTACAATAATGTTGTTAAGAGCATATTATCCATAATTATTAACATTACATCACTAACATTTCATATGTGCTAATATTCTTAAATGGACTTTGGTTGTTTTTAATTTTTGTATTGGAGGTGAGACATGAATATGGTAATTTTAACTACTTTCTTGATAAATAGTCCTACAGTTGTCCAAAATATGCAGAATTGAAAATCTCAGTTTTTGCACTTGTATAGTTAACTAGTCTCCCAGAATGGATATTATTCCATGTTATCTGGGAAACTTGAGGAGCGATAGAGCTCCCCACCACTTTAATAATAAGGTCTTTTTCCATTTGAATGATTTTGTGTAAACCTATTCTTTGGATATGGCATTCTATTAGTAAAAGTTTATATTCTTTTCAGATTTTTAACTGTTACTTATTTTATTTGCTATTAGTGAGAACAATCAACTTCCTCTTAGGCTAGGGCTATAAGTGTCCTTTACCATTCTTGTACCCCTCTTGCCTTCCAGTGGTGCCTCTGCTTAAGGCTCAGGAAGCCCATGGAGTTAAACTGGTGTGCCCACAAAAGCCCCCTCACCCGGTGCTTCCTTGCCCCAATGACAGATCCCAGATCAGGAACTGCATAGAACTCTTCCTGGTCCCTCTGTCTGAGGCCAGCTCTCGTCACTCATGTGTGCACCCCAGGGGGCAGGTGGTCCAAAAGCAGTGGGAGCTGTGTGCTAGAAGGTGGGGCCAAGTGTGTGGGTGATGCTTGGACATACAGGCCCATTTGTGCACACAAGGCCCTGTGTACAGATGGAGCTGGCGGGGAGGGGAGTGGGATAGAGCTAGGAAGGAGAGTGGGATGGACCCAAAGCCCCATATTCCAGAAAATTTTAAACTTGAGTATGGCTGTCCAAGTTGTTAAGAAGGCATATTTGTTAATATAGGAAAACAGAACATATTTTGATTATTTCTTTGTTTCATTTGTAACTTTAAAATCTGAACATTGTTGGTATACTTCCCTTTGTGTTGTTGCCCTAAACCCTAGAAATCCAGGATATTTTAGCAGGAGACAATGAGGACATCAGGGCTATTTTGAGAGAGACAAAATTTGAAATAAGAAGATATTAATGCTGGCTGTTTTATCATATCAGTTTCAGCACAGATTTTATTTCTATGTTTTTCTTCACTGATACAATATCACGAAAATTTGTATTCACAGAGATATTTTCATGTGGTACTTTTGTCAATAATATTTCTCATATTCTTGGAATATACTTCAATATATAAGGATGCCATGAAAGAATCTCTTTAATGAGAAACTATAAGAAAATAACTTGTTTAAAGCACAATTTGCCTATTAGCGGTGTTATTTTTCTAAAATTTAGACACTCTCACTTAGAGTGGATTTTTCTAACTTATACATGTAAGTGTTATTATTTATAGAATAAAATATTAATATTTAAAGAATAAAATCAATACAACATGCAGGTGAACTAACCAAAGTCTTTTGTGTGAAATGGTTTGGAAACCAATAATTGAACTCCTGACATGATTGATATCCATGGGGAATGACAGAGTGAAGAAATAAGATCCCTGGCATTTCAGGAGGCTGCCCTCCAGATATTTAGCCAAGTGTTTGATCTGAAGCAGCCCCAGGCTGGCTGCTCATTAGCTTCTTGAGGATGACAGCACTTTACACCTGAAAGGCCTTTTGGCTGCCCATGTGAGTATGAGAAAATCACCTATGATAGAGCCAACTTATGTTCTGTGGAATGTCAGAGCAGAAGGTGACCAAAGTGTTCAAATATTTCACTGGAAGGATTTAATTACTATTTTTAGTTCCTGCAGTGGGGACTAACCTGGAGTAGGGACTAAATAATTTAATACTCCAGGGTTTAAGAGACAAGTTTAAAGCTATATTGAATGCTGGCACGTAAATGGTCAAGAGCTGTGACCCAGCCAAAGGGATACAAGTAAATCTGCAATTGGTGCCATTTATTTGCTAATGGCCAGCTCACATGGGCTTTGGTTTTGTTTTGGTTCCAGTTCCTTAACATCTCTAGAAGATTTAGATTGGTTGCCACTAAACCACACTTTTACCAACATTTCTAAAATTGTGCTAAATGCGACTGTATCGATGCTGACGTTTCTGCAGGAGCATGGAATGACAGTCACTGGTATAGGTAACTAAGAGCTTTTGTGATATTTCAAATGTTTCACTAGTTAAATTTATTGATAGACATATTAGAGCTAAAATGCTATTCAGATAAATCCTTTAATTAAAATGGTAAATGAAAAAAACATTCATTTCTGTTAAGAAAAAGATAGAAGTAGGGCCTCCCCTGGTGGTGCAGATGCTTTAGTGCTGCACTATGAAGCTGTCTGCAGCCTCTGCAGTGCCAGTTTGATCCCGGCTGGCCGGTGAGGGTCCCACATGAAACAGCAGACTTCTCCTGTTGCTCCCGCTGCTCCCCTCAGCAGTGTATTCCATCAGTCTGCCTGTTCTGTTCCCCGCTCTGTCTAGGGTGAATCCTCTCACCCTCCCGCGAATCTGGCCTGTGCCCCAGTTCTTGGATGGGTGAATAAATAAATCTTTAAAAAAAAATAGAAGTAGACTTAAAATTTTGAAATCAAAATTGAATTTGACACTATCACTGTTCAAATTCTTTAGTCATTGCTAGGATAAATATTATTTTTAATTAAGAAATATGGCCTCTCCAATGGCCCATGGGTTAAGTCTCAGCAATATAACCCCTGCGGCCGAGTTTGATCCCAGCCAGGCAACTAATCCATATGGCAGAGCAGACCTCTCCTGTCTCATCCTCTGCTCCCCTCAGCAGTGTATTTCAATAGATCTTCCTGTTCTGCTCCCTACTCTGTCTCTGGTGAATCCTCTCATCCCCCAGACCTCTGGCCTACACCCCAGTTCTTTATGAATAAATAAATAAATCTTAAAAAATAAGAAATAACAGGCTTTAAATTTTTTTGATTTGATGTCCTCTAAGGTTATACCTATCATTAGTTCTGTGATTTTAATCTTTCCTCTTTGATGAGATCCTATTAGAAAGAAATATTTGAAAAGCAGTAAGACAAGTGAGAGGAGTAGATTAAGGTGGATTTGTAAAGCCAGCATACTGAATAGACAACCTTTCCTCAAGAAGGGGGTGGAGTTAGATAGTTTTAATGTTGAAATTGAGTATTGTCTCCTTCCTTTTTCATTAAATATTCATTTTTTTGTGCATTAATAAATACAATTTGTGGTAGAATTCACTAGAGCAGCCATCTGATTCTGGGTTTTTGTCCTTAGGAGGCTTTTGATTATTCTTTCAATTTCTGTGCTTTTCAAATGGTGTATGGAAATTTCCAACTATTAGTGTGTTGCTATAAACATGTTGATTCACATCTGTTAATAGTGTTTATGTTTGGATGAATGTGTGTTGGATGCATTTATAATGATGAGTTTATCTTCTTGATGATTTGTTCCCTTGATCATTATATTGTTCCCATCTTCGTCATAGATTACCTTTTTTGAAAGTGTAATTTATCAGAAATGAGAATAGGAGTACCTGCTTTTTCCCTGCATCATTGATTGGAATTCCTTCCTCCAAACTTTCACTTTAAGCCTATGTCTGTAGATCTGAAGTCATATCTTGTATGAATTCTATAAATGGGAAATGCTATTTTATCCAGTCTGCCATTTTGTGGCATTTAATTAATGATTTTGGACCTTTCATGTTTAGGGTGATTATTGATATGTGAGGCTTATTTACTATCATTCATCTTTTGTTTTTGTGTTTGTATTTGTCATTTCTTTTTCCATGTGTTCTACTTGCTTTTTAATTTGCATATTCTTTATATTTTGATTCTGTGTTTCAATTTATCATGTTCATGTTTTCTGTGTTTTGTTTTTTTCATTCATGTAGATGAACTTCAGCATTTCTTTTAGAACAGGTCTGGTGGTGGTAAACTACATTAACTTTTCTTTTTCTGAAAATGCCTTTATATCTCCATTATATTTGAATAATAATTTTCTGGAATAGAGTACTCATAGCTGGAAATTTTTAATTTTTAAAATTATTTATATTATATACTCCTCTCTCACCTGTAGGGTTTTTGCTTGATATGTTTGTTGAAACCTGGTTGAGGTGTCTTTGTATGTTACATGTTTTTCTTCTCTAGGACCTTTTAATATTTTGCCTTGTTTTTGACTTGCAATATTTCCATAAATCATATTTCTCTCTTCTCTTCCATTTGAGTTAATTGTATATTTTTGTCATATATTTCCAGAATACTTTCCTGAAGTAAATCTGCTTAGTAGCTTTGCATAGCTGCCTGCAGTTCTTTTATTATATTCTTTATTTCCACTGTTTCTGCCTGTTTGCTTTTTAATAGCTTCAATTTCTTTGGTGAATAATTCGTTTTGTTCCTGAATATCTTTTCTCATGTCCTGAATCTGTCTTTCTGTGTTTAATTAGGGATCTCAAACTTCATTAGGCATATTCATGATTGTGCTTTTTAAACTCATTGTATTTTTAACTCCTCTGTAGGTGAGTCAAAAAGCTCATATTCAGTTCAATTATCTTTTTCTGTATTGTGTTCTCTGAGTTGTGATTTCTTTCACATGCTCTCATTTCCTTTTGGTATGTGGCATTTGTGTCTCTAGCTTTGGGATCTTTCTTTTTACCAACATGGTGGAAGAGAGGTGTTTAGGAAAAAAAAATTAATGTTTCAATAAGTGTCCATAATCTTTGTTAAGAAGGAACACATTAGGACTGGGTAGCCTGGATAACTGTTACTCTGTGATCAGACCAAGATGCTCTTATGCTTTCTAGGACATAAATCACAAGATTCCTTAATTCACAACAGAATTTTCCCCATCTTCAGAGGAAAAAGGTGAGGGGGGTGATTCTCTGCTATTGCTGATATTACAATGCTCCAGGTCTTATCAATCTGTCCCAGGGCTCATTCAAGATGTCACGTATTATTTCACACTCCCTCCAGAGGTTTCTGTGCCAGTTGGGACACTCCAAAACCTATGACCTCCCAATGTTTGTTCATCTGCCACAAGAGCCTATTCTATTTCTAGTTCTGCCCCTTCCTCTCTTTGCTCTAATATAGTAGATTACCTCAGGAAGAAAGATTTATGGGTCAATCCTCTAGTGCTGGTGGTGAGTTGGTATATTTGTGGATATATTTGTGGATTATCGTTGCTTTTTTGTAGTAGTTGAAGGAGTGGTTTTCATGTAGAGGGATACTTTATTGTATCTTGGCTCTGCCTCCTTAATGGCATTAATCTCTTGAGCTTTAAAATTTTACTTTTAATTATTTCCTTCTCTCTTTTTTCTTTTTCTCTTTCTGTTACAGGAATACAGGGAGAGAATAGTGGAATTAGAATTCATCTACCCATCCATTTACCATCCATTCATCCATATATCCTTCTATGTGTTCTGTAAAGCATAGAAACTCATCTTTGTATCAATCAATGTATTCATCCAACCCACCCACATACCAACCCACACATTCATTCATTCATTCATTCATTTTCTTTTAACAAACACTTATTGAATAAATTCTATGAGTCAAACACTGTCATATGCATTGGGACCCAAAAACTGAATAAGAGATGATTCTTGCTTTCATGGGAGTCATCTTTAGTCAAGGAGAAAAATGTGTCAATAATGAAAAAAATAAAGATCATAGAATAGAATTTGTGAATCTTAGGAAAAATGCCAAAGTTTTGAAGGATAAGTTAGAGATTTTCAAAGAGATGGGAACAAACTGGCAAGAAGAAAGATAGTGTATGTGAAGTTTTGGAGCTTCGTGAGTCTCTGTTTGTTGCACATTCAGTGTGTCTAGAGTAAAGTAAAAGTTGAGAACAGATAATATGGATAGAAAACCCAAGCCAGAAGGCTGCTGAAGTATGAGCATAAGATCTGCATTGTAGAAAGATAGTCTTGGGGCATTTGAGTGGGGTAGAGTGGAGACAGGAAAGTCTGTGTGGTCCAGACTCAGAATGATGATGTCCCTCTCTATCATTTACTCTTGAGATCTTGGCATACTGATCTATATAAGGATTTTCTTACACACAGAAGTGTTTTCATCACTTCCTGAATTTTCTTGCTCCATGGAATAACCTAATATGATATATTCAAGGGTAGCCCTTCAAACACGACAATAAGTTCTTCCTGCTGCTGGTGACTCAGGATAGGGAAAACTCCAAGACATGGAGAGAGGAAAGCTAGGTCACTCATGTTTAACTTCTTTTCCCACAGTTTAATTACAAGTTGAACATTATTCTTTAATCTCAGAACAAAACCAAGAAGTGGAGTGGGAGGGAGTCTCATTGAAATCATCCCATTGACTTCAGTTTTAACAAACTCATTAGGAAACTCAAATTTTTGTATATCATTAAATAGCAATGCATTTACCTTACAATTTGTAATAATTGCTGCTGAGAATATAATTAAAATATGTTATTTTCTATAAATTTGCTGATGAGTCAGAGCCAAGGAAGACTATTACAAAGCATATTTCTAGAGGCAGGTAATTTTTTTTTCTTTATATTGGTTATTACTCCCCCCCCAAAAAAAAAAAAAACCCAAAACAAAAAAAAATCATTTTGCCTAATACACATGGGCCCTCTCAGTGGCTTTGGACTAATTATCCAGTCATAATACTGATTGAAATTGTCAACCCACATCCCACATATCTTGAACTCTGTCATTTAGCAATGAAATTCAGAAACCAATTTGGCTTTCAATTTTTTTAAGATTTATTTATTTATGCATACAAGAGCTGGGATACAGGCCAGAGATGTGGGGGGTGAGAGGACTCACCAGAGATAGAGTGGGGAACAGAACGGGCAGACTGACTGAAACACACTGTGGCTGGCCAGGGATTGAACTCATGCTGCGGTGGCTATGATTGTTTCATAGTGCAGTGCTTAACCCCTTGTACCACCAGGGAGGCCCAAGGCTTTCATTTTTTGAATGATTTCATGATTTTGTATCCATTATGACCAACCTTTGCTCCTTGCTGGAATTTTGTGAATATTTCTATACATTGTGAGAAGAGTAGTGATTTGTGTTGGTAACTCAGGCTTAGACATCAGATTGTCTGGATCTGAATTATAACTTAATTTAGAAGCATGATCAGTGATTCTAAATTTCTGGTACCTCTTCAACACACAATAAATGCCAGCTTTAATCTCCCAGCTAGTCTTTTCTGTCCCCTCCCCCACTCCCTATATCATTAGTGAGTGAGGAGTGTTGGACTTCTTCACGTACCACAGTCTTTGGTATCTTTCTGTAGTTTACTTGGCTGGACTCCGTTTTATAAAATGTAGAATTGTGTCTTTTTTATAGACACACAACATTGATTCAAAATACCATTAGACCATGTGTGTAAACAAGTTTTAAGTGTCTGTCTCATGTAGGCAGTCAGCAGAGGCTATTTTAAATAAGTGCCTACTTGAAATGATCTAGTTGCCAGGTTTTCAGGTGAAGGTTCACTTTGCAATTTATGTTTTTATGTCTTCAATTGACAGACCATATACATTTGACAAGATTTTGTCAAATTTTGGGGGTCTTGGGCTTAGCTTTTGTGTTTGCCACTACTAGATGTCGTTACTGGCTTATTTGTTAGCTTATGAGGTAGCTTATGAATTTATACCTTTATTAACACTCTTAATGTAAACTTCTTTGACTTTAAATAATTTTTGGAAATATGCTTTTAAAGACTAGTATTTTGTTCTAAGAATAGACTGTAATTCATCTTTTTCCTTCATGCTAGACAGTTAGGTTTACAATATTAACTAGTATAAAACTGATATAGTAGCATGTTGCATATCACATAAGGATTTTTTTCCAAAAAAATTTTATTGGTTTATGTTGTTGTGAGTGTTTTGGTAGTGTAGGATCTCCCCCTTCAGGCTTAATTCACCATAGCACACTCACCACCAAAGCTCCAGAGTGCTCCACCATGGTTCATAGTGCTCTGAGTCCCCACCCTGTTCTCACCCCTCCCCTCTTCCCTCCCTCCACCCTGGAAGTTGTAGTTCTATGGTCAGTTTTTTAGTGTTGGTTTAAAAGTTTTGTCTTGCCCTTTACTTGGTTTCTCTATATTCACATATAGAGATCCATTTTTTTAGAAGAATTTATTTATTTATTTAAATATTTATTTATACAAAAACTGGAGTACAGTCAGAGGATGGGAAGGTGAGAGAATTCATCAGAGACAGAGCGGGGAGCAGACAGGCAGACAAATAGAAGACACTGCTGAGGAGAACAGTGTGAGAGGCAGGAGAGGTCTGCCGCACCATGTGGGTATCTCCCTGGCCAGCTGGGAATCGAACCTGCGCTGCAGAGGCTGTGGACAACTTCACAGCTTTGTGTTCAACCCACGGTGGCATAGGGGAGGCCTGAGATACATTTTTGAAGATACATTTTGGACTTGATTATTTGAATTCCATAAGTTCCTGAAATATGTTGTCATATTTCCCTCCAAAAATCTTGCAGCCTTTTATGGTAGGGAGTGTGTGCCACTGTCCCAAACTCTCTGCAATATCAAGCATTAGCTTCAGCTTGCTTTTCCTGTTTGATAGTCCAAAAGGCATTTGGTCTTCATTTCTTTTTTTCCTTTCGGTATAAAGAAGACATCATTTTCTGAATTACTTTAGATGTGTCACAGTGTTGAAATTACTGAAGTTGATTGTCTTGCAGAATCAGGATACATCCAGTCCCTGCACAATATGATGTGGGATCCACAGACTGTCAAGGCTGATCTGAAATCCCAGTTTGGCTTTGATGACCTACGTGCAGAACAAATCCTGAATTATTCAACTAAACTACAGGAGGTACTTATGTTTGACCGTACCTCACACTGTGAGGATATCTTTGAGAGTGACTCTAGAAAATGCTCTTTGGGCAGGATGGACAGCTGAATGGGAGGGGACAGTGGAAGGGAAAATTCTCCTATTAACATCTTAGTCCATTCTGAGCTCTTAGGACATGAGAGTGCCTCTGAGCTCCTAGGATATGTTTGGTATCTGGATTTTCTAGAAATGTCCCTTTTCTCTTACCTTGTCTGTTTATTCCAACTTCAAAGGTAATTTAAAAGCAATATGCTATTTTACTGTTCTGGGCCTATTATATTTTTTCCCTTTGGTCGACAGGCCTCTCCCCCAGGACCTCCTTCTGGGTGAGGAATTCTCTGGTGCAGGCTTGGGAAAAGGTTAATGTTCTGAATGTTTGCTCTCTGGGTGTGGATTTTGTTCACTTTTCTGAGTTTCTGCAACAGTACTTCCTCAGGGTACTATTCACACTTAAATGTTAATTGCTGAATAGTAACTGAGGGCAGATTGTTGCTTTCAACCTTTGTGCTCTCGATATGGACTCTTAGTTGGGAATTAGTCTGTTACTCCTATGTGGAAGTGGGTTGAAAACCCTTCTTCCAAGCAGGTCATAAGCTTATCTACAATATAAACTGCTTTTGTTCTTGTCTCACACCTAGAATAATTTTGTAACCCATCTACCTGTGTAGGAATTGAAGTTGTGGTCTCCGGAGTTTCTCATGGGTGCTGTTGTTGATGCGTTGTGAACCACCAGTTGGCTAGCTTTTACCCAAGTTTCTTCCATACTTTATGCTCCTTCTTTCTCATTATTTTAGAATATAATTTTGAGTGTAATTTATGCACTAATGGAAACTATTTTGAGATTAGAGTGAAAAGGAAGGGGATAAGGAAGTGCCACTGTGAGTGTCCATGGAGCTCTTGAAATGGTGTGTCACAGATGTGAGTTTCCTATGGCTGCTGTATCAAATTGCTATTCATGTCATGACTTAAAGCAACACTTACTATCTTAAAATTATGCAGGTCAGAAGTTCAAAACAGAAATCCCTGTGCTAAATCAAGGTGTCTGCATGACTGTGTTCCTTCTGGAGGCTCAAGGGGACAGACTGTTTTCTTTCCTCTTCATCTCCTAGAGGCCACTGCATTCTATGACTTCCGACCCTTCTTCCTCAAAGTTAACATCACTGGTTGAAGTTTTCTTTTAAGGCTTCACCGACTCTGACTCTTTGATTTCCTCTCTTATTTTTAAGGACACATTGATTCCTGTGAACTCACTTGATAATCTAGGGTAATGTCCTCACTCAAAGTTGGCAGGTTAATAACCTTAATTCCATCTGAAAACTCAATTCTCTCCTGCCAAACAACATACCAAATTCATAGGTTCTAGAGAATAAGCTGTGAACATCATTGGTGGGGGACCATTACTCTGACCTGCATAGCTGTAAGATAATAAGTGTTGCTTTTAGTCATGATATTAATAGCACTTTGATACAGAAGCCATTGGAAACACCTACCTGTGATACACCATTTCAAGAGCTTCGTGGACACTCTTAGTGTCCTAATCATCTTCCTTTTCACTCATCTCAAAAGAGTTTCCATTCGTGCATAAGTTATATTCAAATTATAATCTAAAATAATAAGAAAGAAGGGTCATAAAGTATGGAAGAAACTTAGGTAAAAGCCAGCCAACTGGTAATTCATATCACATCAACAACAGCACCCATGAGAAACTCTGGAGACCCACAACTTCAATTCCTGTACAGGTAGATGGGTAACAAAATTGTGTCAATGGAGACAAGAACAACAATCAACCTTTGCTGGTTGGCATCAGCATGGGTTCCCAGGTCTTGCCAAATCCTGACTGACTCCAGTACCTGCCACTCCCCTGCCTGCCTGAGACCTCTGCATGTGCTGCCCTGAAAGAGAGTAGTCTTTCCCTCCTCCATTGTCCACTTCCCACATAGAAAGCAGATGTGTCCCATCTCACACCACATGGAATGCTTATGGCCTCACTCCCAACTCCATACCCATCCCAACCTTCCATGATGGACAAGTTGCTGGGGACCTGATGGCTGCATGTTCATCTCTGTGCATCCTGAGGGCAGGGTCTGTGGGGCTTCACTTCTCTAACAGATACATGATACTTACTGACTTTTTCTTTTATTACTAAAGAAATAAAACAGAACAAAATCCATGAGGGATCCTGAGACTTTGGGAATTGATAGTTACTGATGAATCTTTTTAATCTGAATCCTGAAGGAAAGTACAAAGGAAAAAAAAAGGGGCTTAGATACTTTTTGATCATTGCCTTTAATAGGATTTCTCAGAGATAACACCATGATTATCATCAAGTTGCGGAATATAGTTATTTTCAAAACAAACACAAATATCAATATTTTCATAGAGCAGGCTTGAGCACGGTAGTTCACTTGCAGAAATAAAGGAGATTTGATTCCAAATGTTAAACAATTTCTGACCCAGGACTCCAATTTGAATCCTTCCAACTACATATATCATTAATAATTAGAAAAGAAAATGTTTCTGACAAAACAAATTTGTTAGTTGATGGTCTCAATTAAAAAGGACTGTTTCTTCTCTGGAGAGTGAAGATGAACAATATTTGATATCATCCCTGCATCCTCAACCTGAAGAAACAATTATTCTCAGTACCTGTGAATTATCCTGAAAATCATAAGCGGCAAATTCCTTAACTTCAAAACCTCTGCTCAAGGCACATTCACATCAATATTATATTTGATACTTCATCAACCTATTACTTTTTCAATTAAGCAAATATCACACTTTTAACTTTGGCAAGATCTTGATATTATTCTTAGGAGAGAAACATTCTAGTAAAATAAAGCTTAACTTGTAAATATTTTTCACATTGTCAGATTCCTACAGAGAGTTCATTGGAACAGATGGTGTGCTCAGCATTGTCCCACACCTCTGAAGACAAAGTGGACAAAGAGGGTCGCCCTAGAGACTGTCACCCCAGGTGGTCAGAGGTCAAAAACTACCTGGTCCATGCTGTCAGCTGGCTGAAAATCTACAAACAGGTGCTGTCTCACATCCAATCACCTCTGCCCAGGCACATGCAGTTTAATGTGTCCAAATTGTTCACTTTTCCCCCTCATCTTTCAATGTATTATTTATCTTAATTTTACTAATTTATTTTATTGTGGTAAGAACACTTAATATGGGAACTACCTTCTTAATATTTACATGTAACATACAGAACCATTGATTATAGGTACACTGATGCACAGTAGAGTTCTAGAACTTATTCATCCTGTTCAGCTGATGCTTTACACCCCCAAATTAATTCACTTACCAATCAGTTCCTCTGCTGTTTGACTTTCAGTCCTTCCACAGGAGCCCCACACCATCCATTATGAAATGCCTCTGTCACATGCCTCTAGTGGTCTCTGCTTATTAGGCCTCAACACAAACATCCCCAAAAAGGCCATCTTGAACTTAAACATGCATATGCCAACTCAATTACTGTCAAACTCCAATTACTGTCATAGGGAATGTACAGGAGGAGGTTAGCTACTCTACTTTAGATGCAGGGACTTGGCACCCCTGGAGCATGTTGTGTGTGCGTTGACCTGTCTTTTCACCTTGATTTTGATAAGAAACACTGTTCAGACAATAGCTATAATTTAAAAGGAAGCAATGAGAAGGCAGGATGGGTCTATTTTCATGGAGGGACTGCTGTGGTTCAGATGAAGTAGTGATAACCTTGGAAGCCTGGAGGGGCTCGGATGTGCATCCAGCTTCATGTTCTTTGGAGAGGCACAGAGAGGTGAAAACACAGCCTAAGCGTCCAGTCTCTGTATTGGGCAGTGCCCAATTTTTTTTTAATATATATTTTTTCCTTTAATATATATCTTTTTATATAATTTTTCTTTAATATATATCTTTAATTAAAAAATCAAATAGTGGGTAAACACAAAAAATATGTGTCATTTCCTGCTTGGTGGCACTAAATTTATCTGGGACTAAAATGGTCAAGGGATAGCAGCATTGCCTTGGCCAGTATCAATCAGGTGAATGCCTTCCTGTTGTGCATTATTTGGGTGACAAATTCATGGTTAAATCAGGTTATTTAGCACATTTAAATGCTCACTAAGCATTTCCCTGTGATTTGGGCAAAAACAATCTATTTTGTTGTAATGTCTATGATAAACCAAAATATTACTTGTACTCAGATTCATCATTTACAAATCCATGATGTAAAGTGGTATTTAGTAACTATGTATTTGTTAAGATCACTTAGAGTACATGAATATATTTATAGTACCCTGAGAATGTCAGTTTAGCTTTTAATGTGTATTTCACTCATTTAAAAATCATAAAGTCAAGATTGCCCTCTCTTTCAGGAATGGGAATGGGAAAAGGAAAGGGAGAAACAGGAATCCACTTAAGTTGAAGACATCTATGCTTGCAATTTGCTGTCTTTAATGTCCAAGTAGAAATTAAATTACAGTGTGATTGTTAATAAATACATCAATCTGCCAACAATATAAAAATGGACTGTGGTCTAGAAGAGCCTTTTAATATTTCTTAACCAAATACTACTATGTCTAATTTATTATTGTTAATATTAATGCTTTTATTTATCAATGTGTAGGTGTCTCATCGATGGCAAAAGATGGTGCTTGCAGGCACTGACCGTGACCTGGAGGTTCTTGGCAGTCAGCTTGAGGAGGAGAGCCAGCCATGGAAGATGGCAGAAGCTTTGCATACTGGCCTTCTCCTTCTGAAGGATATTTTGTCTGCAGATGACCTGAAAGACATCCATACATCTCCACATATGTGTGTAAAGTATATTTTCCTGTTTTGTCATTGGTTGGGGTAGAAAATACTGACTATTATTTAATTTTTTAAATGATTTTTTTTTTTGATTGTGATAACAATAGCTTACACCGCTGTATAGGATTCAGGGGACTAGGGCATGTCCATGATGCATGTCACCACAACACACCCACCACCAAAACCCCACAGTGCTTCACCCAGAAGTCACCCTCCCACATTTGTTCTCTCTCCACCCTCCCTTCCCTTTAGTGATCTCAATTCTGCAGTCACATTTCTGACTTGTGCTCTGTTTTGGTTTTGTTGATTCCTCTGGTTTGTTTCTTAATATTTTACATGTGAGTGAAATCAACCTGTGTTTGTGTTTCTTCTCACTTATTTCACTTTGCATAATTCCCTCCAGTTCCATCCATATTGTTGCAAATGGCAACAGTTCCCCCCCCCTTTTTTAAAAATAATAGCTGAGTAGTATTCCATTTTGTTTATATACCACATTTGTCATTGGGTACTGAGGTTGACCTACTTCTCTGTATTGCCTCTGTGGATGTTACTTCCAGTGTATGCTGCAATTCTCTCTTTTTCCTTCACAAATATTGGCCTTGCTCTGCCACAGTATACACATGAGTATATGGAGGAGTAAGTCCAGCATTTTTACTCTGCTACCATCTTCCTACTTTTCCTACTCGTCGACACTGAATTCTGAAGGATGCGTGATGAGACTGTTAGAAATGATTTCTGTAAAGCTGTCATTAGATAGAGACTTTCTAGTTAGCAATTGGAAAAAGCAACACTTGCATTATGGACAATCATGGGACTATTTGCAGAGTGCTCACATATTGAAAACCATTTGATAGTGGGATGATATTTGAGGAGATGTCAGTATTCCAGATTTCAGGTTTTATATTTTGACATTAGTTTAATAATGAACCAAAATCTTTTAGAGGTACTTTTATATAAAGAGTTAACTTTTTCATGTTTATTTAAAATATTTAGTTGAAACATTTACATAGGCCCCAAATTATTTCAGGAGTGGGAAAAGGTGGAACTATATTTCCTTCATTTTCAAGATAACAAGAACAATTGATTCATAACATGGTGGATTCAATTATAATACTGATATAATTAATTTTATTATATTTCACTCTATGTCATATCACAGATATTACATTTTTTAAATTGAAGGTTTGTGGCAACATTACATCAAGCAAATCTTTCAGCATCATTTTTTTCCAATGCCATGTGTTCAGTTTATTTCTCACTCACATTTTGGTAATTTTCCCACTATTTCAAACTTTTTTATTTTTATTATATCTTCCTAGTAATCTGTGATCAGTGTTCTTTTATGTTACTATTGTAATTACTTTGAGGCTCCCAAATCATGTCTATAAGAGACAGCAAACTTTACAAATGTGTACATTTTGACTGCTTCATAACCGATCATGTCCCTGTTCCTTTCACTCTCCTTGCATATCTTTATTCCCTGAGATGCAGTAATATTGAAATTAAGTTAATTACTAACCTTACGATGTCCTCTAATTATATCAGGGAAGAATAAAACATCTCTCATGTTAAACCAAAATCTAGTGTTGATTAAATTTTAGTAAGGAAGACATTTCAAAAATCAAAATAGGCCAGAATTGACTTACTATACTAACAGTTAATTAAGTTATGAACAGAAATATTCTTAAAGTAAAAAGTAAAAGTGTTACTTCAGTGAAGAAGTGAATAATTTGAAGCAAAATAGATTATTTGCTGATATGGAGGAAGTTTTAGTGGCATGAATAGAAGATTGGACTCGGTACAACAGACCCTTAAGTCAGACCTAATCCAGAGCATGATCCTAATTCTCTACATTCTATGAAGGATGAGAGAGATGAGGAAGCTGCAGAAGAAAGGTTTGAGCTAGCACAGGTTTGTATAAAGTTTAAGAAAAGAAGCAGTCTCTATAACATAAAAGTGCTAATGTAGAAGCTGAAACATGTTTTCCAGAAGATAAGTTAAGATCTAGATAAGATCATCAATGGTAGTTAAGCTAAACAACAGAATTTCAGTGTACGTGAAATAGCTTTAAATTAGAAGATGCCATCTAGAACTTTCATAGATAGAGAGAACTCATGCTTAATGTAAAGCTTCAAAAATATGGACTGATTCACTTATTTTGGTTTAATACATTTAATATAATTAATACACTTTCTCACTTTGAATTGAAGTCATTTCTCCTTTACTATTCCAAGAATCCTAGTGTCCTTAAGAATCACGTGAAAAAGAATAATTATAAGAAAGAAAATATCAAAATCAATAAATAACTATGAACAAGAGATACTCTATGAGGGTGGGGGCCGGGGAAAGGAGGGCTTGGGATAAACATAAGGGGGTTGTAATTGTATGGGGAATATAAAAATAAAATTTAAATTAAAAAAAAAAATCATGTGAAACTGGGCCTCCCTGGTGGTGCAGGCATTTGAGCACAGCGCTTTGAAGCTGTCCACAGCCTCTGCAGTGCTGCTTCGATCCCTGCTGGACTTGGAGCAACCCACATGGCGAGCAGACCTCTCCTGTCTCGCCCGCTGCTCCCCTCAGCAGTGTATTTTGTCAGTCTGCCTGTTCTGTTCCCCACTCCGTCTCTGGTGAATCCTCTCACCATCCCATGCATCTGGCTTATACCCTGGTTCTTGTATAAATAAAATAAATCTTTTTAAAAAAATTGTGTGATAACTGCTTTGCTTATATGCTCTGTCGATGGAACAGTAAAGCCTAGATGACAGCATACCTGTTTACAACATGATTTACTGATTTTTTTTTTTTATTATTGAGGCAACATTGGACTAGATAATTATTGGTATTTTGAAAGTATACGATTCCCCCTTCCCTTCCCCTGCCACACACACACACAGGTATAGCCACCATAGTGAATCTACCAACAAACTGCCCACACTCCACCACCAGAGTCCATTGTGCTCCCTTCCCTCTTTTTTCTCACTCCTCCCCCACTCCTTACTCCTTCTGGATACTTCAGTTCTATAGTCAGCTCTCCAGGGTTAGTTTTAAAGCTTGTCTTCATCTAACTTTTAGTCTGGTTTCTATATATTCAACATATTAATGATATCATCCCGTATTTGTTTCTCTCTTTCTAACCTATTTCACTTAGCATTATCTCTTCTAGTTCTATCCATGTTGCTGCAAATGGCATAAGTTTTCTATTTTTTGATTATTTAGTTATATTCCATTGTGTTTACATATCACATCTTCTTGATCCACTTTTCTTTTTGGGGGGAATTTAGGTTGTTTCCATAGATTGGCTATTGTAAATACTGATGCAATGAACATGGGAGGGCAAATCTCCTTTCAAATTAGTATTTTTGAATTTTTTGGGTAGATGCCGAGGAGTGGAATTTCTGGGTGGTATGGAAGATCCATTTGTAATATTTTGAGAACTATACATACTGCTCTCTTTTTTTAAATTATTATTTTATTTTTTTATTTTTACATCTTTTTTTCATTTTTGTAGAATGTATGCATTTTCATCTCAGTTATAGTCCCTGTGAAATTCCCACCACCCAATTCACCCATGAACTATCACCACGGTCATGATCCCTTGTGCTCTTCCCACCCCTGTTTTGATCCTACTCCCTTCTCCCTACCCCCCTTTGCCCCCCGCAGAATGTCTCTGGTTTATAGTTGCCTGTTGATTTTGATTTTTAATTTATTATACCTACTTCCCCCCAACCCCGATCCCTTAAATGGATCTTCTACAGTACTCCTATAAGTGAGACCATCCGATATTTTTCTTTTTCTTTCTGGCTTATTTCACTGAGCATGATCCCTTCCCGCTCCATCCATGTTTCTGCAAATGGCATGAGTTTATCTTTTTTAATTGCTGAAAAATATTCCATTGTGTATATATATACCACATCTTCTTGATCCAGTCATCTATTTTTGGGCATTTTGGTTGTTTCCAGGTTTTACCTACTGTAAGTAGTGCTGCAATAAACATAGGTGTACAGGTGTTCTTTTGAATCAATGTTTTTGTGTCCATTGGATAGATCCCTAGGAGTGAAATTCCCAGGTGGTATATGGTAGCTCCATTTTTAGTAGACTGAGGAACCTCTAGACAGCTTTCCATAGTAGTTGGACCAGTTTGCACTCCTACCAGCAATGTAGGAGAGTCCCTTTTTCACCACATCCTCGCCAACATTTGTTGTTGCTTGTTTTTTTAATATGTGCCTTCTTGCTGGTGTAAGGTTGTATCTCAGTGTGGTTT
The DNA here is from genome assembly GCF_964194135.1 of Talpa europaea. Lineage (NCBI taxonomy): Eukaryota > Metazoa > Chordata > Mammalia > Eulipotyphla > Talpidae > Talpa > Talpa europaea. Next base: position 47,495,554 of record NC_140078.1, on the reverse strand, counting down.
TGATTTGCATTTCCCTGATTATAAGGTATGTTGAACATTTTTTCATATGCCTGTTGGCCATTTGCACTTCCTCTTTGGAGAAATGTCTTTTAAGTTCTTTTGCCCATTTCTTGACTGGATTGTTTATTTTGTTTTTGTTGAGCTGTATGAGTTATTTGAAAATCTTTATAATCAGTTCCTTATCAGTTGAATGGAGTACAAAAATTTTTTCCCAATCAGTGGGGTGTCTCCCTGTTTTGGTTAATGTCTCTTTGGCTGTACAGAAGCTTTTCAGTTTGATGTAATCCCAGGTGTTTATCTTTGCCTTCACTATCACTTCTTTGGGTGATGAGTCTTTAAAGATGTTTCTGAGATGTATGTCTTGTAGTGTTTTACCTATATTTTCTTCTATATATTTTATGGGTTCAGATCTTATGTCCAGTTCTTTTATCCATTTTGAGTTGATTTTTGTGCACAGTGAGAGGTAGTGGTCTAGTTTCATTTTTTTGCATGTGGAGGTCCAGTTTTCCCAGCACCATTTATTGAACAGTCTGTGTTCCATTGCATAATCTTTGCTCCTTTGTCAAAGATTAGTTTTCCATATAAGTGTGGCTTTATTTTTGGGCTCTCTATTCAGTTCCATTGGTCTGTGTGTCTGTTTTTGTTCCAATACCAAACTGTTTTAGTTATTATGGCTTTGAAGTTTGGAAGTGTGATACCTCCTTTCTCCTTCATTTTCATCAGTAGGGCTTTGGTTAGTCATGTTTTTTTTGTGGTTCCTTATGAACTTCATTAGTATTTGTTCTATTTCTTTGAAGAATGTCATTGAAATTTTTATTGGAATAGCATTGAATTTGTATATTGCTTTTGGGAGGATGGCCATTTTAATAATGTTAATTCTTCCAATCTGTGAGCAGGGGATGTCTTTCCAGTTCTTTGTGTCTTCTTCAATTTCTTTTAACAGTGTTTTATTGTTTTCTTTGTATAGGTCTTTCACCTTTTTTGTTAGGTCTATTCCCAAGTATTTGATTTTTTTGGTTTCATTTATAAAAGGGATTGTTTTCTTGATTTCTTCTTCTTCAGATTGTTTGTGTATAGGAAGGCTACTGATTTTTGTGTGTTGATTTTGCATCCTGCTACTTTACTGAACCGGTTTATTATTTTGAGTAGTTTTTCTGTGGAGTTTTTAGGGTTATCTATGTATATTATCATATCATCTGCAAATAGTGATAGTTTTACTTCTTCTTTCCCTATCTGGATTCCTTGTACGTCTTTCTTTTGTCTTATTGTCCTTGCTGGGACCTTTAGTATTACATTGAAGAGCAGTGGTGAGCGAGGACATCCTTTCCTTGTTTTTGATCTTAAAGGAAAGGCCTTCAGCTTTTCACCATTGAGAATAATATTGTTGGTGGGTTTATTGTATATGGCTTTTATTATGTTATGTTCCTTCTATCCCAAGAATTTCAAGGGCCTTCATCATAAATGGATGTTGGACTTTGTTGAATGCTTTCTCAGCATCTATTGATATGATTATATAGTTTTTATTTTTCTTTTTGTTGATGTGTTGGATTACACTGATGGATTTTTGTATGTTGAACCATCCTTGTGCCCCTGGGATGAATCCCTCTTGATCATGGCGTACTATCCCTTTGATGCATTGTTGGATTCTGATGGCAAGGATTCTGTTGAGGATTTTTGCATCAGTGTTCATTAGGGATATTGGCCTGTAATTTTCTTTTTTTGTGCTGTTTTTGTTTGGTTTTGGTATTAGTGTATGTTGGCGTCATAGAACATATTTGGTAGTATCCCTTCTTTTTCAATATTTTGAAAGAGCTTTTGTAAGATAGGCACTAATTCACTGCTGAGTGTTTGGTGTAATTCATTTGTAAAGCTGTCTGGGCCTGGGCTTTTGTTTTTGGGGAGTGCTTTGATTACTGCTTCAATTTTGCTGCTTGTAATTTGTTTGTTTAATTGTTCTATTTCTTCTTTGTCCAGCTTTGGATGATTATATCCATCTCTTCTAGGTTTTTTGTTTGCATGTAAGTGTTCATAGTAATTTCTGATTATTCTTTTGATTTCTACTGAGTCTGTTGTGATTTCTCCCCTTTCATTTTGATCTATTTATATGTGTTTTCTCCTGCTTTTTCTTTGTGAGCCTTGCTAGAGGTTTGTCTATTTTGTTTATATTTTCAAAGAACCAACTTTTGGATTCATTGATCTTTTGTATTTTTTTTTTTTTGATTTTCATTTCGTTTATTTCTGCTTTGATTTTTATTATTTCCTTTCTTCTACTGGCATTAAGGTTTTTTGTTGTTCTTCTTCTAGCTCTTTGAGATGTGAGATTAGGTTGTTTCTTTGAGTTCTTTCTTGTTTTCTTGATGTGAGCCTGTATTGCTATATATTTTCCTCTTATTATTTTTTTTGCTGCATCCCATGCATTCTGGAAAATGGTATCCTCTTTGTTGTTCAACTCAAAGTATTTTTTAATTTCTTCTTTGATCTCCTCATTAGTCCAGTGGTCTTCCAGTAGTGTGGATTTCAATCTCCATGAAGTGGGAGGGTTCCTTATTTTCTTTTCATGATTTATTTCTAGCTTGATGCCTTTATGATTGGAGAAGATAGTTGGAATGATTTTGATCTTCATGTATCTGTTGATGTTTGTCTTATGGCCCAGTATGTGATCGATTCTGGAGAATGATCCATGAACACTTCAGAAAAATGTGTACTTGAAATTTTTTGGGTGCAGTGTCCTATAGATGTCTGTTAAATCCATGAGTTTTATGTCTTTATTTAGGGCTCTAGTGTTGTTGTTTATTTTTTGTCTCGTTGATCTGCCCATTGGTGAGAGTGAGGTATTAAAATCTCACACTATGTATGTATTTTCTTTAATGTCTGTTTTCAGAGATGGTATAATTGTCTAATATATTTTGGTGCTCCTTCATTTGGTGAGTATATGTTGATGAGTGTTATATCTTCCTGATGTTTTGTCCCCTTGATCATAATGTAGTGTCTATGTCTCTTTTTACCTCTTTTAATATGAAGTCTATTTCATCTGATATATGTATGGCTGTTCCTGCCTTACTTTTTGGTCCATTTGCTTGTAGGATTGTTTTCCAACCTTTTACTTTCAGTCTATATTTATCTTTTGTGATTAATGTGTTTCCTGGAGATAGCAGAAGGTTGGATTTCATTATTTAATCCATCCTGCTGCTCTTTGTCTTTTTATTGATGAGCTTAATCCATTTACATTTAGAGTTAATATTGATATGTTGGCATCTGTATTTGCCATTTTGTTTGTCTTTTTTTGTGATTTTATTCCTTGCTTTATTCTATTCTGTTCTTCTTGTTCATGCCTCTGTTGGTTTTGGCTTTAGGACTTCTTGTAGAATTTTTTGGAATGGGGCTTTAGTTGTAATGAATTTCTGGAGTTTTTGTTTGTCTGAGAAGGTCCATAATTTTTCTTCATAGAGGAAGGAGAGCTTTGCAGAGTAAAGTATTCTTGGTTGGTATTTGCTGTCTTGAAGTTTGCTGAAAATGGTACTCCATTCTCTTCTTGCCCATGATGTTTCTTTGGAGAAGTCTGAAGTTAACCTGATTGGTTTTCCCTTATAAGTTATCAGTTTCTTCTCCCTTGCCAGTTTCATTATTTTTTGCTTATCTTTGACTCTTGCAAGCTTTACTGTTAGGTGTCTGGCTGTAGTTTTCTTTTCATTGTGGTAATTGGGATCCTTTGTCTCTCTCCTCACCTTCTTGAATGCCTATAACTCTTACATTTCCTCTCTTCATGGAGTCTGATAATTGTCTAAGAGTATCCTCATACTTCTTCATTTGCAGTTCTCTCTCCTTTTCTCTTTTGGCTCTTTTTATTTCTGTAAAATAAATAATACTGGTAGTACTGATCTGTTTTTCCACTTCATCGATTCTGTTTTCATTGCTTTTCCCAGAGTTCTTTATCTCTTCTAGTAATCTTTTAATCTCCTGCATTTCTTTTCTTTCTTTTCTTAAGGTCTCAATTTCATTCTTCAGTTCAGTGATTGTTTGTCTCAAACCACTTCTTTCCTTTTTGTTTTCTTTCTGCTTTTGATCATTATTTCTCTATCTGATAGGCCGAAAATTTCTTCCATGTCATTGTTGAGCTCTGGTGATTGTATTTCTTTTTGTGGTGTATCCTTCTCCTGCTGGCCTGCTTGGTTATTTCTGTTTTTTCTTCTCCCTGTTGTTTGCTTTCTAATTAGTTCTATGCATTGGGGCGTTGTGCCACTGGTGTTGGCGGACATCTCTGTAGAATGCTCCTTTAGGGGTGTTGGAAACTGTCTACCAGACTGAGACCAGCAGTGGTAGGCCAAAACTCCACCAGGGTGTTGATGTTGTGTTGTTGGGCACTGTGCCTTACAGTTCTCTCCCTTTGTATTTATTCAGTTCCAACAGGGAATCAGCTTGTTGGTGATATTGCTCTGGTCACGAGGTGGCACCAGAGACCCATACTTGCTGACCTGTGCTTTTTCCCAGTGGTTCTCTGAGAAATGGAGTGGGGGGCACAGGGAAGCACCTCAACAGAGGTGTTCTTATTCAAGCTGGGTTCTGTGTTTGCCCCAGGTTCACCCGGTGCTGTGCCCTCAGGTGTATGGATCCTCAGCCCTGAATTCTGAACTCTAGGTCTCAGTTCCAGGGCAATCAGATACAAAATGCCGGCTGTCACCCTGTGCAGTGCCCACTGCTATTGCACATCCCATACCCTGGATCCTGTGCCTGGCTCTCAGTTCCAGAATGGGGTCTTGCTCCATGCCTTATTTCCAGGATGTTTTTGGGATTCCTGTTTTCCATCTATCAGGATGTTGGCAATTTTGTTCTGGTCACTAGGTGGCACCAGAGATCTTTCCTAGTGTCCTTCCAGAACTGTTTTTTTTTCCCCATGGGTCTGGAGAACAGAGTGGGGGTGGCGTGGAGTGCCTCAGTGGCATAGGGGTGTTGTGTCTGCCCTGTTCCCCACCATTGTGGGGATCCCATGCCCCGAATTTCGCACCCTGTGACTCAATTCTAAAGCCCTCAGATAAAGGACATGGGCTGTAGCCCAGTTCAGTGTCTGCAGAAATGTCGCCTTTTGCACCCAGCTCCCATGCCTTAGTGCCTGGTTTCTGATTACTCAGTGAGGGACATTCACCTCAGTGAGGGCTCCGGAGTATCTCCTCACAAACCTAGATTGCAGGCAGGGGGGCCAGGGCAGCCGCGATCTGCGTATGCTTTTCGAGCACGCCACTTTTCTGCACAAGCTTACTGGCTGGCTTTGAGCTATTTGTAGGTCTCTGTGGAGTCCTTGTTTTCCTCTAATTGCATTGCAGCCATTTGCTCACCTTCGCAGTGATTCCTGCACAGTTCTCCACAGTTCCCATTCATGGGTTGAATTGCCTGAAATAGTTCCTTTCTACTCAGTGTCCCACTTCATCTGTAGTTTGTTCTTGTTCGTTGTTGTTTTTTCTTTTTTTTTCCCTCCTTTCTGTTGGTTGGAGAGTGCGGACTTTGTGGGTGGGAGAGGGTAGCAGGGTTCTGAGTTTTCCTCTCTTCTCATCCTCTTTTATGGCAGCTTTCCTTTTTGGGCAGTTTGTGAGAGTTGCCCTGCTGCTTTTCCTCCCTATTAACTTTTTTTTTAATGGGAGGACTTACTCGCAGCGTTTCCCCGCTGCCATATTGATCCCAACTCCAAAGATTCAGTTCTTAATTCACATTTTAGAGATTGCCCAGGGTTCTAGTGATGGAGAAAACAATGCATTCCCTGTATGGGCACTAGTAACTGAAAGAAGATGAAGGGATTTGGCAGCAGATACATTGCAACAATTAGTTAGACATAGGGCAGGAACAATATATTGGGCTACATGAACTTCAAATGCAGAATATTGCCTTGGGGCTATGGAAAATTTACGTTTTGGCCTGCTCGGATTTTCTTTTTCAAATATTTCAAAACATCACCTCTGTTACTTAAAGTACACTAATGGAGACACAATTTAAGCCACTTTAATAATCCCCCAAGCTCCAGCACACTCTGGTACTTTCTCCTAGCATCTTGTTTGTGCCCTGAGAGCCCCTGGAATCTCTTTCTGGCTCCGAGATTTTTCAGTGTGCTCTAAGTATTTCCCGACCGTTTCTTTCTTCAGTTTCTCTATATTCCATGTATAAGTGGAACCATCCAATATTTTCTTTTTTCCTTCTGACTTATTTCACTTAGTATAATCTCTTCTGAATTCTTTTATTTTTAAAATTGCAGGTTATTTCATATACTTGAAAAAGCACAACCTTCCCTAGAACAAACAAAGTACTGGAAAACCTTGATAGGATTTATCAGGAAGACCTGTGAAGTGGTTCAATATGCAAATATGCAAGAAAATTTTCAGAACAACACTGGTAAGCAATCTTAACTGAAGGGATATGGGAGTTCCTTTAACACAGTGATGTGGCTTTCAAAGAGATAATCCTACTTAAACCTTTTAATTGAGGTTCTCCAAGTTTAATCTGTGATTAACATATTCAATTTACTGCCATAATTATGAGAAGATAGATGACAAATCTTAATTTCACTGGGTCTAACTAATTAGTACACTGCCTAATAGTGACTCAAAGGGTCCTGGTTTGTCTGATAAGCATTTACATGTCAGACCCTCCTCTGAAGAGCTCAGTCTTGCTCCCTGTATGTCCTCATTTAATTTAACATCTGGAGTCCTTGCCAGGCTCATAAAATAAAAAATGCCCTAAATATGATTTTTAAACAAATTTGCAATGGTAGGACTCATAAAGAGTCATCTTGTTACCAATTAAATACTTCTATCCTGCATAGAAATTGATTCTATGACCTCAGGTTTTGAGAAGAGAAAGAAGTTTCATTGCATATCTATTGGCAAGGAGGTGGGAGATAAACTGAAATCAATATCCTTAATTAAGAAAGGGAATGAAGGTTGAGAACAAGGTTTTTTTTTAGAAGGATATTGCTAAACTTACAACTGTTTGTAGTCTTTTAAGTTATTTTTTTAAAAAGTGATTTCTAGGCCTCCCTGGTGGTGCAGCAGTTGGGCGCTTAGTTGCGAGGCTGCCCGTAGCCTCTGCAACACCGGTTCCATCCCCGGCCGCCAGGCAAGGGTCCCACATGGCACACAGACATCTCCTGCCATGCCCGCTGCTCCCCTTGGCAGTGTACTTTGGTCCTCCTGCCTGTTCTGCTTCCCCCTCTGGCTCTGGTGAATTCTCTCACCCTCCCATGCTTCTGACTGTGCCCAGTGCTTATATGAATAAATAAATAAATAAACCTTCAAAATAAATAAATAAATAAACAAACAAATAAATAAATGAATAAATAAATGAATGAATAAATAAATACATCTTTTAAAAAAAGTGATTTCTATCTTAATTTGATGATAATGAAGCAATACCCAAGTCATCCATATCTTGCTATTTCTTACATACTTAGTCCATCAGTTAGTATAATGGGTGATTTAAAATTTTCCACTGAAATGGTGGGTTTGTCTATTTTCCTTTAGCTCTATCTATCTATCTATCTATCTATCTATCTATCTATCTATCTATCTATCATCTATTTATCTATATGTCATCTATCTATCATCTATCAACTAATCATCTGTTATCATCTTTTACCTATCTAAACTGAGGCTATATTACTAGGTGTAGCAAGCTTAGAATCAATATGTTTTTATTGGATAAACTCTAATGATTAGAAAGTTATATTCTTCTGAAGCATTGTTGTGGTCTTAAAAATTGACATATCTGCTATTCGTGTCAATATTTGTATTAGTTGGAATCTGAAATTCAACTCATAACATTGATTATGTTTTCTCTTAAATATCATGTTCCTTTGAAGCTATTGTATATGGAATTATTTTCTTCATTTCATTTTCAGATTGTTCATTGTTAATGGATAGAAATACACTGAATTTTGTGTATTGATTTGGTAGATTTTTGTGTGGGATACTTAGGGTATTCTACCTTAAAATCATATTATCTATGAACAAGGGTAATTTTACTTTTTCCTTTCCTGCTTGAATATTTTTTATTTTTCTTGTTTAACTGTTTTGGTGAGGCTATGAGAGGTAGAAGACATAACAGAGTCCTGTGTGCCAAGACCTCTCTTTACTTATTATTCTGACTCAAACCCAAACTGCCACCTGGGCTTCTGATGAACCAGCAATATACTAGCATTTTCCCAAACTCCCTCTTCAGATTTCAGGGATCTGTGACAAGTCCAGATCTGTGTTTCTGTTGGTTTCACTATTAATCAGAGGTTCTTATGACCCCCCCCCCCCTTGGATTCAATTAATTTGCTAAAATGCCACCCAGAATTCAGGAAACCCATTAACTCATTAAGTCACTGATTTACTGCTAAGAGTGTTAAAGGATATAATCAACAACCAGATAGAAGAGATGCATAGGGTGAGGTATAGGGAAAATGTGTGGGGCTTCCGTGTCCTTTCCTGGTGCACCATTCTCCCCCAAATCCTCACATGTTTACAGCCTGAATTCATTATATAAGCATGATTTATTAAATCATTGACCATTGGGAATTGAAGTCAACCTCCAGTTCTTCTTTCAAATTTCTCCCCCCTCAAGGCCAGTGGTGTGGGTTGGAAGTTCCAACTCTCTAATTACATGGCAAGTACCCTTGGAAACCAGCTCCCATCCTCAGGTGCTTCTTCAAATGTCATCTCTTTAACAAAATAAACATTACTTGCAACATTTAGGAGATGCTAAGAGTTTTGGAGCTGTGAAACAGGAACTGTGGAATGAAAACCAAATGTAATAATGACATATATTTTGTCATCTGAATGACCAATAAATTTATTTCCTGTAAATATTGGGATTAAAGTACCACATCTGAGTGAAATCATAAAGTGTTTGTGTTTCCTCCTCTGACTTATATTACTAACCATAGCACTCTCTAGATCTATCCATGTTGTTGCAAATGACAGGAGTTGACTTTTTCTTTAGTAGCAAAAAAAATGTTCCATCATATCTTCTTTATCTTATCATCTATTAATGGACATTTAGATTGTTTCCAACGAGTGCATACATCTCTTTGAATGAGTGTTCTCATATCCTTTGGATATATAACCCAAAGTGAAGTAACAGAATTATATGAAATTTCTGTTTTTAAATTTTGGAGGAAGCTCCATGTTTTTTTTCCATAATGACTATACCAATTTAAATTTCCACTGACAGAATACAAGCGTTCCCTGCTCTTCACATCTTTTTCAATATTTGTTTCTTGTCGTGTTGGCAATAACAATTCTTATAGGTGTGAGGAGAAATTTCATGATAACTGTGATTTGCATTTCCCTGATACTAAGAGATGGTAAACATCTTTTTCATGTATCTCTTGGCCATCTGTTTGTCTTCTTTGGTTAAATGTCTTTTTTTTTTAAGATTTATTTATTTATTTATACAAGCACTGGGTACAGTCAGAAGTGCGGAGGGTGAGAGAATTCACCAGAGCCAGAGCAGGGAGCAGAGCAGGCAGAAGGACCGAAATAAACTGCTGAGGGGAGCAGCAGGTGGCAGGAGAGGTCTGTGCACCATGTGGGACCCTCCTCTGGTGTCCGGGGAGCAGCTGGGGATCAAACCAGCATGGCAGAGGCTGCGGGCAGCTTCGCAACCCAGCGCTCAACCGCTGCGCCACCGGGGAGGCCCTGGTTAAATGTCTTTTGAGATCTTCTGTTCATTATTTAATTAAGCGTTTGTCATTATTGTTAAGTTTATTATAGAGTTTGAATACCAATCCTTTTGTGTGTACATTATTTCCAAATTTCTTCTCCCATTCACTAGAATGCCTTTTTATTTTGATGATAAATCTCTTTCACTGTGCAAAAGCCTTTTAGTTTTATGTAGTCTCATTTATTTACTTTTGCTTTTGTTTCCTTTGCCTTTGGAATAGAATCCGCGAAGACTAAAGTTGATGTCTTAGAAAATATCATCTCTGTTTTCTTATATATACATTAGAGTTTCACATCTTACATTCAAGTTTTTAATCCAATTTGAGTTAATTTTTGTGTCTGGTGTTAAGAGAGTTGTGATTTTTCTGCATTTAGCTGTTCAGTTTTCCCAACATCATTAATCAGAGACTTTTCTTCCTTCATTGTGTACTCTTGGCTCCTTTTTTTATAAATTCATTGTCCATAAATATGTGGGGATAGTTCTCGGTTTTCAGTTCTCTTACAGTGTTCTCTCTGTTTGTTTTCGTTGCAATTTTCATAGCTTAAAGGTTGTTAGTGTTCCCATTTTGGTCTTATTTTTTAAATATTGTTTTAACTATTTTAGATGATTTGCATCTCCAGATGAATTTTATAATATACTTGCCAATTTCTCCAAATTCTGCTAGAATTTTAACCAGAATTTAACCAGAATTTAACCAGAATCTATGGATCAATTTAGGGAGAATGACATTTCAACCATATTTAGTCTCCTGTTTCATAAATATCTCTCCATTATGTGTTGTTTTGTTTTTCTCATAGTGTCTTAGAGTTTTCATTGTAGTTATTCATATTCTTTTTTTTCTTTTTATTTTTTTAATATTTTTTATATAATAAATTTTATTTTTATATTCCCCCATACAAATGCAAAGTTATTCATATTCTTTTGTCACATTTATCAATGAGAATATATCTTTAATGCCATTGAAATGTTATATTGAATGTTAAATCAACCTGCACAATTGTGATAAAATCCACCTGGTCAAGATTTCATAAATTATTGGAGAATTATTGGAGTCAATTCATTAAAATTTTAATATTTTGCATTCATGCAATGAGGGATATTGGTCCATAGTTTCTTTTATTTTAATATCTTTATTTTATTTTGGTATTTGGATAATCCTGGCCTCATAGAATGAGTTAGGAAGTAGTCTCTTTCAATTATCTGCAAGAGTTTATGTGAAACTGACATTATTTCTCCCTTTAATATTTGGAAGAATGCAGGCCTCCCTGGTGGCGCAGCGGTTGAGTGCTGGGCTGCGAAGCTGCCCGCAGCCTCTGCAGTGCCAGTTCGATCCCTGGCCACCTGCGAGGGTCCCACATGGCGTGACAGACCTCTCCTGCCTCGCCCACTGCTCCCCTCAGCAGTGTATTTCATCAGTCTGCCTGTTCTGTTCCCTGCTCTGGCTCTGGTGAATTCTCTCACCCTCCCATGCTTCTGACTGTACCCAGTGCTTGTATAAATAAACAAATAAATCTTTAAAAAAATATTTGGAAGAATTCATGAGTGAAGACAATCTGGGCATTATTTTTCTTAGTGGAAAGATTTTTACCTAAAACTTCAATTTCTGGGCCTCCCTGGTGGCACAGGCTGCTGGGCGCTGCACTGTGAAGCTGTCTACAGCCTCTGCAGTGCGGGTTCAATCCCGGGCGGCCAGCAAGGGTCCCACATGGTGCAGCAGACCTCTCCTATCTCACCCGGTACTCCCCTCAGCAGTGTATTTCATCAGTCTGCCTGTTCTGTTCCCCGCTTTGTCTCTGGTTAATCTTTTCACCCTCCTGCACATCTGGCCTGTACTCCAGTTCTTGTATAAAAAAAAATCTTTAAAAAAATTGAATTTCTTTTATGGATTTAGAGCTATTCAAGTTGCCTATCTCTTCTTCAGTAAGCTTCGGTAGTTTGTATCTTTCAAGGAATTTGTCTCTTTCACCTAAGTTGTCCACTTCGGTGTCTTACTGTTTTTCATAAATTCAAACTTTATTCTCAATATTATATAATTTGTAATGATGTTACCTTTCATACTTGATATTGATTTTTTATGCCTTTCTTATTTCCTGATACTCTAGAGGTTTATCAATGTTTTGATCTTTCCATATAAAATAATTTTTGGATTTATTAATTTTTCTATAATATTTTTCTTTTTTTATATTTCTTCAGTTCTTTCCTGATCTTTATTATTTCTCTTTTACACTTATTTTGATTTAATTGAATCTTCATTTTTATTTGTTTAACATGAATTTTAAAATAATTGAGACATTTATTCTTTTTAAATGTGTTCATTGACATAAATTTCACTACAAGTCCTTTTCTCAGTAACATCCCTCAAATATTAGCATATTGTGCTTTCCTTTTCATTCAGTTTTCAAGTGCCATTTTATTTTTTGATCCATGAATTATTTGGAAGTGCATTAATTATTTTCAGAGATGTGAGATTTTTCAGATATATCCCTATTATAGGCTTTCAATTTGGTCAGTTTAATGAATATTCATTGTATGATTTTAATTGTATTAAATTTACTGGGATTTGTTAATTGACTTAGAACATAGTCCAATTTGTTAAATGTTCCATCTGCATTTGAGAAGACTATGTGCTATTTTGTTGTTGGGTGAAATATTCTATAAACATCAATTAGACCAAGTGACTTGATAGTATTTTATAAATCTACATCCTTACTGATATTTTGTCTTCCTGTACTGTCAGTTATTGAGATGGGATAATGAAATCTTCAATTATAATTGTGGATTTTTCTATTCTTATGTTTTTATCAGTTTTGTCTCATGTTTTGAAGCTCTGTTTTAATACTCATAAACATTAAGAATTGTCATGCCTTCTGATTAATTGATTTGTTATTATTAAATGATAATGATATTGCCATCTGAAATCTACTTCATCTAATATTTTTCTTTCGATTGGTATTAGGGTAGTATATCTTTTCCATAGTTTTACTTTTAACTTGTTTTTGTCTTTTATTTCAAGTGCATTTCTTTTTTTAAAAATATTTATTTATGTATATTATCATATCATCTGCAAAGGGTTATAGTTTGACTTCTTTTCCTATTTGGATTCCTTGTATGTCTTTCTCTTGTCTTATTGCTTTGGACAGGACTTCCAGTATTATATTGAAAAGTAGTGGTGAGAGTGGGCATCCTTGTCTTGCTCCAGATCTTAATGGGAATGCTTTCAGCTTTTCGCCATTGAGAATGATACTGGCTGTTGGCTTGTCATATATGGCCTTTATGATGTTGAGGTATGTTCCTTGTATCCCGAGAACTTCAAGGGCTTTTATCATGAATGGGTGTTGCACTTTGTCAAAAGTTTTCTTGGCATCTATTGATATTATCATATGGTTTTTATATTTCTTTTTGTTGATGTGTTGCATAACGTTGATTGATTTTTGGATGTTGAACCATCCTATGTTCCTGGAATGAATCCTACTTGGTCGTGGTGAATTATCTTATGGATACATTGTTGGATTCTGATAGTTAAAATTTTATTGATGATTTATGCATCAGTGTTCATTAGAGAGATTGGCCTGTAGTTTTCTTTTTTTTGTGTTGTCCTTGTTAGGTTATTGGCTTCATAGAATGTGTTTGGTATTATCCCTTCCTTCTCAATTTTTTGGAAGAGTTTGTGAAGGATAGGCACTAATTCGTTTCTGAATGTTTGGTAGAATTCATTTGTAAATCCATCAGGTCCTGGACTTTTGTTTTTGGGGAGGTTTTTGATTACCATTTCAATTTTGCTGCTTGTAATTGGTCTGTTTAGGTGTTCTATTTCTTCTTTATTTAGCTTTGGGTGATTGTGGAGTTGTAGGAATTTGTCCATCTCCTCTAGATTGTTGAACTTGTTTCCATATAACTGTTCAGAGTAGTTTCTGATTATTCCTTTGATTTCTGCTGTCTCCATTGTGATTTTTCCTCTTTCATTTATGATCCTGTTTATTTGTGCTTTCTCCCTTTTTTCCTTTGTGAGCCTGTCTAGGGGTTTGTCTATATTATTTATTTTTTTGAAGAACCGCTCTTGGTTTCATTGATTTTTTGGATTTTTTTTTAGTTTCAATTTCATTTATTTCTGCTTTGGTTTTTATTATTTCTTTTCTTCTACTGGTTTTGGGTTTTTTTTTTTGTTGTTGTTGTTCTTTTTCTTTGAGTTCGAGATTAGGTTATTTCTTTGAGTTCTTTCTTGTTTCTTGATGTGTGCCTCTATTGCTATATATTTTCCTCTTATTACTGCTTTTGCTGCATCCCATACATTGAGGAAATTGGTGTCCTCCTTGTCATTCAATTCAAAGAATTTTTTAATTTCTTCTTTGATCTCCTCATTAGTCCAGTGGTCTTCCAGTAGTGTGGTTTAAAATCTCTGGGCCTCCCCGGTGGCGCAGCGGTTGAGCGCTGGGTTGCGAAGCTGCCCGCGGCCTCTGCGGCGCCTGTTCGATCCCCGGCTGCTCCCCGGCCACCAGAGGAGGGTCCCACATGGCGCGCAGACCTCTCCTGCCGCCCGCTGCTCCCCTCAGCAGTGTACTTCGGTCCTTCTGCCTGCTCTGCTCCCCTCTGGCTCTGGTGAATTCTCTCACCCTCCCCTGCTTCTGACTGTAACCAGTGCATGTATAAACAAAAAACAAACAAACAAATAAATAAAAAACACGCCTCTATAAAAAAAAAAAAAAAAAGAGAAAAAAAAAAAATCTCCATGAGGGGGCCTCCCCGGTGGCGCAGTGGTTGAGCGCTGGGTTGTGAAACTGCGCGCGGCCTCTGCGGCGCCTGTTCGATCCCCGGCTGCTCCCCGGCCACTGGAGGAGCGTCCCACATGGCGTGCAGATCTCTCCTGCCGCCCGCTGCTCCCCTCAGCAGTGTACTTCGGTCCTTCTGCCTGCTTTGCTCCCCGCTCTGGCTCTGGTGAATTCTCTCACCCTCTCGCACTTCTGACTGTACCCAGTGCATGTATAAACAAAACAAACAAACAAACCAGCAAACAAATAAATAAAGCATGCCTCTATTAAAAAAAACAAAAAAACAAAAAAACAAAACAAAACAAAAAAAATAAAAAAAAAATAAAATCTCCATGAGGTAGGAGAGTTCCTTGCCTTCTTTTTATGGTTTATTTCTAGTTTGATACATTCATGATCAGAAAAGATGGTTGGTATGATTTCAATCTTGGTGTATCTGTTGATGTTTGTCTTGGGTCCCAGTATGTGATCCATCCTGGAGAATGATCAGTTCAGTAAAGTGGCAGGATACAAAACCAACACACAAAAATCAATATCTTTCCTATACACAAAAATAAATCTGAAGAAGAAGCAATCAATAAAATCATCCCTTTTATTATCAAAACAAAAAAATCAAATACTTGGGAATAAATCTAACAAAAGAGGTAAAGGACCTATACAAAGAAAACTATAAAACACAGTTAAAAGAAATAGAAGAAGGCACAAAGAAATGGAAAGACATCCCTTGCTCATGGATTGGAAGAATAAACATTATTAAAATGGCCATCCTACCAAAAGCAATATATAGATTCAATGCCATTCCAATAAAAATTTCAATGACATTCTTCAAAGAAATAAAACAATTATTGATGAAATTCATATGGAATCACCAAAACCCCGGATAGCCAAAGCTCTCCTGAAAAAAAAAAAGAAGGGAATGGAGGCATCACACACCCAGACTACAAACTATACTACAAAGCCATAATCATCAAAACTGCATGGTATTGGACCAAGAACAGAAACACAGACCAATGGAATCAAATAGAAAATCCAGAAATAAACCCACAGATTTATGGTCAACTAATATTTGACAAAGGAGCAAAGAATATGCATTGGAGCAAAGAAAGTTTGTTCAATAAATGGTGCTGGGAAAACTGGGTCGCTACATGCAAAAGAATGAAGCTTGACTACTACCTAACACCATGCACAAAAACCAACTCAAAATGGATCAAAGAACTAAACATAAGACCTGAAACCATAAAATATATAGAAGGAAATATAGGCGAAACACTACGTGATTTGCACATCAAAGACATCTTTACAGATACATCACCCAAAGCAGTGATAGTGAAGGCAAAGATAAACAGCTGGGGCTACATCAAATTAAAGAGCTTCTGCACAGCAAAAGAGACAATAACCAAAACAAAGAGAAACCCCACCGACTGGGAGAACATTTTTGCACATAACACTAATGATAAAGGATTGATCACAAAAATCTACAAAGAGCTGATGAGACTCAACAAAAATAAAGAAAATAATCCAGTCAAAAAATGGGCAGAAGAGCTAAAAAGAAACTTCTCTGAAGAGGAAATGCAATTGGGCAACAGGCATGTGAAAAAATGTTCAACATCACTTGTAATCAGGGAAATGCAAATCAAAACTATGATGAGACACCATCTTACACCAGTGAGAATGGCACATAAAAAAAAAAAAAAAAACCTAGCAACAACAAATGTTGGTGAGGTTGTGGAGAAAAAGGAACTCTCCTGCACTGTTGGTGGGAGTGCAAACTGGTCCAACCACTATGGAGAGCTGTGTGGAGATTTCTTGATCTAACAAAGATAGAGCTTCCATATGAACCAGCAATTCCACTCCTAAGTATTTACCCAAATGACACAGAAACATCAATTCCAAAGAGCACCTGCACCCCTATGTTTATAGCAGCACTATTTACAATAGCTAAGCTTTGGAAACAACCCAAATGCCCAAAAATTGATGACTGGATTAAGAAGATGTGATACAAATACACCATGGAATATTACTCAGCATTCAAAAAAGATAAACACATGCAATTTGCAGCAACATGGATGGCACTGGAAGGGATCATGCTCAGCAAAATAAGACAGAAAGAAAAAGAAAAATACTCGATGGCCTTACTCATAGCAGGAATCTAGAAAACCTAAATAAGGGACCAGGAAAATGAATAACTATAAGAAAGAAAAATAACAAAATCAACAAACAACTATGAACCAGAGACACTCTATGGGGGGTGGAGGTTGGGGAACGGAGGGTTTAGGGTCAAAATAAGGGGGTTGTAATTGTATGGGGAATATAAAATAAAATTTAAATAAAAAATATTTATTTATGCATAGAAGAACTGTGGTATAGGCCAGTGTTGTGGGGGGTGGGGTGAGAGGATTCACCAGAGACATAGTAGGGAGCAGAACAGGTGAATCTACAGAAACACACTGCTGAGGGGAACAATGAACATGACAGGAAAGTTCTGCTGCACCATGTGGGTTATCTTCCTGGCCAGGGATTGAATCATGTCTCAGTGGCTGGCAAAATAGCTTGTAAGCATTGTGTCTTTAACCCCTGTGCTACCAGGGAACCCCCCCGCCCCAAGTGCATTTCTTATTTGCATCATACATTGGGTCTTGTTTGACCTGATAAGTTTGCCTTTAAATTGAGGTATTCAAACTATATAATAAAACTAAATAGTTTAAGCCATTTTAAGTGATTAATGTTCTTCTCTGCTAATTCTTCCTAAGTTCTGTCAATTTGGGGATCAGTTATGATTGAATATTTTTTCTCCTAATTATGGAATATATTATTGTAACTGCTTTTATACCTATTTTTTAAGATTTATTTATTTATGCATACAAGAACTGGGGTACAGGCCATAGGTGCAGGGGGTGGGTGAGAGGATTCACCAGAGATAGAGCTGGCAACAGAACAGGCCGACTGACTGAAATGCACTGCTGAGGGGAGCAGGGGCAAGACAGGAGAGGTCTGCTGCACCATGTGGGTAGCTCCCTGGCTGTGGATTGAACTCATGCTGCAGTAACTGCGTATAGCTTCACAGTGCTGTGCTTAACCCCCTTTCACCACCAGGAAGGCCCAATATATGCTTAATAATTTTGATTTGATGCCTGTTATAAATTTGGTTTTGCTTTATGCTTATTCTTTATATTCCTATGTTCTTGAAGACATTCTTGGAAACTGTTTGAGCCTTCAGGGTCCTGTTTTTCAGATTTGTTAGGCGGAACTCAAGTAGTTCTTAGCATGATTGTAAACATTCTTCATGACTGAGGCAAGACCACTTTTACATTTTCTCTTTAATGTTCAACAGTTGTGAATTTTTTCCATTTAATTGAAATAGTTTGTTTCTGGTCCTGTGTAATCAGTGGACACTAAGACTTGTGGATGGATCTTTTCCTGGTCTCAGACAATTTCTTCATATGAATATATTAATCAGTCTTCAGTTAGACACTTGAAGAAAGCATTTAGCATGTATTCCCTTTATGCCTCTTTCTACTTTCTGGTCTTCTGTTCTGTGTTCTCTCACTGCATTTTAAACTCTAAACTTGATCTCCTCAAGTAGGGATGTCTACACAACTCTAGTTATGGTCTCCTCACGGAGTCATGGCCTGGATACTCTTTTAATGCAGCAATTTGGGATCATTGTGGGACTCACCTTATTTATTTTCTGTCTTTATTGATCTCTGTGTTTTATGATTCTGTGGCCAGTGGCACTTCATAGCCAGAGAAGAAATCATGTTAGAAGGATTTCTTTTTATTTTAAGATTTTATTTACTTATTTTTGTATAGAACTGGGGTGCAGGCCAGTGGTGCAGGGCATGAGAGGATTTTCCAGAGACAGAGTGGGGACCAGAACAGGTGGATCTACTGAAATGCACTGCTGAGGGGAACAGCAGGCGAAACAGGAGAGGTCTGCTGCGCCATATGTGGGTTAGCTCCCTGGCCGGGGATTGAACTCAGGCAGTCCCTGTGCACCTTCACAGTGGTAGCATTGAGATCTTAACCCCTAGGTCACAAAGGAGGTCGCATATTAGAAGGTTTTCTAATCTTCTTATAAATATATACATATTTAAATATATGTATATATTTAAAGCATGGTAACTAAAATACTGTATTATTTTTCACTTTGCTAGAGTTACTGTTACACCTAACTGAAATCAATATAAAATGCTTTCTTATTCAGCTTTCTATGAGGAATCTCCTTGTTATGAAGAAAACATGGACTGGGAATTCATCAGGGATAATTATTTTCTATTTGTGAATAATTTACTGAAGTTTCCTAGAGTATCCATATCCAGGTGAGATTTTAGAATTTAATTTCCAGGTCTTGGGTTAACTATTAT
This sequence comes from Talpa europaea, assembly GCF_964194135.1. Taxonomy (NCBI): domain Eukaryota; kingdom Metazoa; phylum Chordata; class Mammalia; order Eulipotyphla; family Talpidae; genus Talpa; species Talpa europaea. The sequence continues at coordinate 47,476,740 of NC_140078.1, read as the reverse complement.
CTGAAGATAAGCAAAACCTAATTATAGGATACCTGTGCTTTAAAATGTAAGGTCCTGATTTAATTATAGATACAGTGTTTAATTTAGAGGTTTAATAAATACTTTTTTATGGAATATGTAACTTAATTTTCCATGGATTTTGAAAGAAACTACAGATTAGAGCAATATGATTTTATTTCAAAAACAATAATTTTTAATAGATACTCGAAAAACATATTCTTTCAAAAAATCATATCTAGTTGATTAGATTTAGACATGGGATCAATGATCAAGTGTCTGAGTTTTCTTTGGGAAGAGAAGTGATGTTTGAAATTAAAATCTGCCTTATTATCTACTGCTCTGCTATTTCAGCACATGTGCTGAAATGGAAAGTCTTATGTATGAACATGGTGCAGGTATAATTTAAAAACATACTTGTGAAGTATTTTGGGTGGTGTAGAGCTTTCAAACTTCAGAATGGATTAAACTTGTCTGTGAATTTGCTAAAACCACAAATGTTTGGACCTTGCCCAAGACATGCTAAATCTTACCCAGTGGAGGAAACAAAGATTTCTGTAGATTCAACACATTCTATGGTTGACTCAGGTGCACACCAAAGTTTGAGGTCCATTCTGCTACATATTTCACGACCTTGGATTCATTACTCACGTGGAAACTTTTAAACTCAGCTATCAGCAGGCACAAAAGATAGTGGGATTACCTTCTGAAGTGTCAGTTATTGCTCACGTCAGACTTATAATAACTGACTTTCCTGAAAAAGGTCTATGTGAGTTGTAAAGTGATATAAAAATGTGTGACACTGTTACTACTCATAATACAAGTTATACTTCAACTGTTACTCATACTACTATTGCTATTCTATGATCTCTCTGTCCCCATTACAAACAAGATGGTTTTGTATTCTATTCTATAAATATCCAATTACTTGCACAGTAGTTATGCATATATTTCTATTAGATCTGAACAATGTTCATATTGTATTCCCATTACCAGAACTTTCTATTTCCTGTTGCAATTTTTCCAAGAAATGTTTTCAATATTCTATGTTTCCAAGTAGCCCCTCTCTATTTTATGAACAATAATACCCTAAAATTAAGCTGATATTTTTTTCTATTCTCAGTTATATAATTCCTGCATTTGATCTGCCCTATATGTATTTTATTTTATAGCATATGTTCTAAAACAGGTTTACTTATTTATTTTTATTTTTATTTTTTTAAAAGATTTATTTATGCATACAGGAACTGGGATACAGGTCAGAGATGTGGGAGGGGGGAGGATTCACCAGACACAGAGTGGGGAACAGAACAGGCAGATTGACTGAAGTACACTGTTGAGGGGAGCAACGGGCAGTCAGGAGAGGTCAGCTGCACCACGTGAGTTGTTCCCTGGCTGGCTAGGATTGAACTCATCCTGCAGAGGCTGTGGATTGCTTCATAGTGTGGTGCTTAACTCCTTGCACCACCAGGGAGGCCCTAAAACAGGTTTATTTAAAGGTGTATAGAAAGGAATTCATCCTTTAAGACACCGATAGCCAATATAGGTAAAAATCTCTTACTTCTAATTCTGAAGTCTTAAAAGTCTAAAACTGAAGCCTTCCTAAGGTTGGTATCTTAACTCATTCAGCAGACTCAGAAGTTAATGAGTCTATTGACCCACAGGTAAGCCCATTCACAACTTTCACTTCAGAAGTAATTATGAATTGACATGGGGTTGCCTCAACCTTCACTGGTGTTGAGCACTTTAATTGATATGTGACACGTGGATCAGATTACCTTTCTAAAATATGAAACACACGGGCCTCCAAGGGTTTAAATAGTGTGCTTGTAATTCTGCAGTTAGTAGAAGTTGTTAAATTCTCCAAGTGAGAACTTCTATTACAAGTGGACTTGTAACCTATTAGTTGCTCTCTGGAGAACTCTTTGTGTTCTAAAAAAAAAAAAAAAAAAAACACCAGGAGAAGAAATACACCATTGAAAATAATGAGTTTGAATAATGGAAATTATATCATTGCTTAAAGAGCACAGGAACTGTCTTCTAGAACAGGGAATCCTAAAGAGATACTAATTATGATTAAATCATAAAAGGACAATTTTTGATGCATACTGCCATTTGGACAACATCTATAAACAAGACATTTGAGATGTCATAGGATGTTGTCTTGATTCTTCTGACTTAAATAGCAAATTTATTTTGAATGGTCATAAATATAAATCGAAAAGTAAATTAATTTCAAATGTATTGTTTTTTAATGCAGGGAGCAGATTTTAACCTACAAACAAACAGCTGCTTTGCAGATTTTGAAAATACATACAAATGCTCACATAAATCTAATTCCTGTTGGAAAATATAGTCTCTAACAAATATTTTTCATGTTTTATCATGAGTAAATCTGTTTTACCTTGAAAATTTGATAAATTTTATTTGTTTTGAATGTATGTATTTGTTTTTCTCATATCAAAATAGTTCTATATTTTTTTAGGGTCTTAAATTCTGCAAAGGAACTTCTAAAGATGGAAAAGAAGTTGCATACTCTTGAAGATGAACAAATAAACTTTCTTTTATCATTTGTGGAATTTTGGGAGAAATTATTATTGCCTAAATCTTTCAACTTATTGGATATTCCCAAATTTCATAATCTCCCATCTCTCACTGGGACTATTCTGAATACAAGTCATTTGTGGATAAATCATTTAAAAAATTTAGAAGGAGACCCATCTTCTACTAATAATCAGAGTCTTTTAGAATTCAGTAGAGTCATGAAAAAAAAGATACAATCTCTTCAAAGTCTCTGGGTAAGGGAGAAGTCAAGAAATACTTTCAGATTTATAGAATCAATCCTTTTTGAAACTGATCCCAAGTTACTAGAATTTTGGATGTATGGTTTTTCCAAAGGAGAAAGAGCAAAATTGGAAACCCTGTCTAGGTTTTTAAATTTTTCTGTTCCAGACAATGAAACAATTCTTAGTGAAAATTTTAATTTTTCTCAGTTGTTTCATTCAGATTGGTCCAAATCACCAACCATGAAAATAGATTTTGCACAATTAAGTAAAGCTATAATAAGTAATCTCTATGAACTTGGATTTCTAAAACAAGAACAAGTTTTAGAAGCTCTGGATACAGTCTATGCTCTAAAGAATGCATCTTATTTTTTCTTAGCCCTTTCTGAATCTCAAAAAGAAGAGCTTGATAAAATTATAACTTACATACATATAAATGTTTTCAAAGATGAAGATTCAGCTTTACTTCTGCAAATTTACTCATCACTTTACCAATCTATCTATAAATATTTGAGCACTCGGAATAGAGAGTCTTTGCCATCTTTTCTTACAGAAATCTCAAAACACATTTTGAATATCATAAAGCAATTTAATTTCCAAAACATCAGTAATGCATTTGCATTTTTATATGAGACAACAAACGTTCTTTGGGAAATTTCTCAAGTATCTTTTTGTCAACAACTGCTTTCAATTTTTAACTTTGTGGAGAATCAAGCCAAGTCCTTGATGTCAACAGAGGGCCCAGTAGTGGAAGTGATCCATGTTGTGTTGACAGGCCTCAAACAACTGTTCACAGCAGACAAAGATTTTCGTAGTTCTTTATTTCAATTTATGAGCCAACTCTTTAATGTTTCAGTAGAAACCTTACTTGGTAACAAATGCTTTACTTTAGATAATAAAAGCATTTCTCCTGTTAATTATTCAGTTGTTGGGGGATCTTCATTTATTTTTCCCTGGGAAGGAATCCTATCAAACTTCTCAGCAAATAGTAGTGTGTTCAATGAGATTATGGCCATTCACTGCACTGTTTCATGGCTTCAAATGTGGACTGAAATCTGCAGAAGCATATCTTATACATTTAAGTTGGACATAGAAATTTTCATGCCCCTTCATGTTGGCCTCACTCAACTTTTGGATGAATTGGAAAGTGATATGAAGATTTCTAAAAGCTGCCAGGGAATATTTCTTGTCCATCATCCTGCTAGGCTCATATTAAACTTGTTTAAAAATGTAACTCAAGCTGACGACTTCCACGATTGGTATGATTTTCTGAATCTCAGGGAACTCTGGGTAGCTTTAGGTGATATATTGGTTAGAGTAAAGTTGCTTAATCAGGACCAACTGGAAAAATCCCTTTCTTCTATGGAAACTGCCCTGAATCAGCTAAAGGCATTTCCATTAAACATAAATGGTAGTCAAGAGTTTTTATCTTCACTGCTTGATATTTTCATAGATTTAAGCAATACCTCAGACTATGTAGCTAGAAATGCATATTTGACAAATCACTCTCTTTCAAATAACCTCACAGATTATGGAGTAGAGTTTCAAAGTGTCATCACCGAAATAAGAGAAACAATATTATTTCTTAGAAACGCGTCTCATGACCAAAATTCATTTCCCTGTGCTGATATTTTCCAAAATGCTACTGAGTTTATTTTGGAAGATGGTCTATTATATGTAAACACTTCCCAGAGGACATTACAAATTCTGGCCCTGTTAAAATCTACATTTTCCTCGGAGGACACTGTTAACAAACTGAAAGGATGCATCGAATGGGTAAATATCACAAACCATCTGTATATGATGTATAACTCCAGTTTTTTTAAAGGACATCTTCAGGGTATTTTGAGAAACTTCAGAGATGTGGAAAACAAAATCAACTTTAGTTTGAAGCTTGTTTCTTGGATGTTAAATATAATGGAACCTTGTTCTTTGAATATATCAAATATAAATTGTGTGAATAGTTACTTGAAAAATGTAACTGACTTTCTAAATGTTGTACTTACTGCTGTCCATGAGGAGGAAAAGTTACCAAAATTTGAGATTTTGTTAACTCTTTTGAATGATTCCACAAGTCAAATAAGAATGATTATTAACAATTTAACAAGAGACTTTGACTTTGCATCTCAATCCAACTGGAAACATTTTATTGAATTAATTCTAAGGCACACAGATATGTCAGGTGATATTCCTAAACAATTTAAAAATATTTGGCTGCACATGGTAGCTCTGGGGAAGGAAATTCAAAAACTTGTGAAAGATCTTTTGCTTAACAACCTGGAAAATAGCTCCTCTTCTGAAACTGAAAAAAATTTAAATGTATTCGCTATGAGTCCAAAGGAAAATAATGTAAACAGTTTAGGCAATTCACTTTATTATTTAGCTAATTACCTGGCTGCAAACCTACCTCATAATTTTAAAAATTCATCAAAAATAATTCCACATGAAGTAATGAGAGCTGTGGGCCTTGGTATTCAGCTGATGAGGGATCTGTTCATCTCCTTAATTCCCTCAGTTCATCACAATATTCTGCAAGATCCAGATAAAATTCAAGTTTTAAAGAAAGTAGCTTCTTTTCTACATACTTTCAAGAAGACAGACGTACATCTGCTAATAGATCAACTTGAGGAAATTAGTGAAAGCCTAACAGATTTCTTTAAAAACATCAGTAGGTTAAATACTGGCAATATGGGGGTGAACTTGCTTGTTGGTTTGATGGAAAAATTTGTGGACAGCTCACATTCTTGGAATGTTAATCACTTGCTAAAGCTTTCACGTCTGTTCCCTAAAGATGATGTTAATGTTGTAGTTGATTTGTACTATGCACTTCCTTATGCTGTGAAGCTCCTTCAGAGAGTTGCTGACAAAAATATCACAGAAGTTCTCAAGGATGTCTACAATTTCACACTCCTTCATGGTATAAGCATTTCAAACATCACCAAGAAAGACTTTGCTATTGTGATAAAAACTCTTTCGGATACAATTGAATTAATATCAGATAAGCCAAATATTCTTTCAAATGCTTTAACTTGCCTTCCTATGATTTGGTGCAGGAATCACACAACTTTTGGATTTCAGAAGAATCCAAAGTTAGAAGCATGTAACATCCATGAGCACATGTCTTCTTCCTTTTACAGCAAAGTGGACATTATACTGCACCACCTCCATCTGTCTCCTCCAGGAGAAGAGTCACAATGTTCAAATGAAAGTGCACAGATGGAAATAACTAAAAGAGTGGTTTGTGTAATTCATGAATTAGTGGACTGGAATTCCATTCTTCTAGAGCTGTCTGAAATCTTCCATGTTAAAATTCCACTTACAAAAACTGCACAAGAATTTTGGCATAAGGTGTTGCCATTTGTCTCATCTTTTGAAAATAAAAGCAATGACAACATCTCTGAACTTTGTCCCAGGGGGTCCATAAAGCAAGTTCTTTTGCAAATCATAGAAACTTTAAAAAAAGTCAACTTTACAAAAGTTATAACAGATGAAAATATTCTTGATAAAGTAGTTAGTTTAAACAAGATCCTTAATATTAATAAAGGTACAGAGACATTTGTTCAAAATAATATTCCCATAAATTTGAAAAGGATAATAAATTTACTTTTTGGAGATCAGATCCCAGAAAGTAGCATTCGTTCCTTAGTTTCTCCATTAATGGTATTCCTGAATGCAGACATTATAGGTAGTAGTTTAGAAGCATTATCGAATTTGATTAAAAAAAATGAATCATCTAATGACTTTGGAGAAATGTGGTTAGAGTTTGAACAAACTATGAAAGACCAAAACCACAATTTCAGTATCAGACAACAGGGCTCTGAAGTTTACAAGAAATTTCAAATTATTAATTCAGTGTCTCCTCAAAATATAACTTTGCAACTTGCCCATTATTTGGAAAGCCTGGATTCATCATCACTGAAGACATTAGAAATTATCAAAGTTTTTCTATTGGTCACAAGAAACTGGCTTCATAAATATGCAAATGAAACTTATTCCAGAATGATACAGACATATGGTCTTATGGCCAATGAGAGTGCCCTTAATGATGTAAATTTGTTTACTAAAGATAATGATAACTTTTTTGGTTATCTAGAAAACATTATGAGAGAAAGTCATTTGGATATTGAACTTTTTACTCATCTTCTAAACCAAGAACAGCTAACTAATTTCTCAGTTATTCAGTTGCTTTTTGAACGCATCTTAATTAATTCAATCAGTAAGTTAGCTGGTATTGCTCAACAAGAGGCCTTGAATGTAAGTGATACTGATCTTCACATAATGAATTTTATTAACCTCACCTTGAACCATACACAGTTAGAAAATGGAGAGAGAATAATTTTCCTTCCAAGAGGCATAGCAGATTCCATGGAACAACTTTTGAAAATATTCTTCTCCTTACTGAAGGACAATTCTGAAAACAAAATCTCTCTTTTGCTAAAAGAATTCCACAAAGATAGTACTGCAGAGATCAGGTGAGTTTGCTTAGTCACTACAGTATGTGTGGTTGTTATTCATGACAAGCCACTTTAATTTTTGGCATATATGTCAATGACCTCACTTATACCCAATACCTTTGAATGATCTTTTTAGTGAATTTTGACTTAATGGATTTTTTATTAAAATATCAAGGTAAAATAACTTTGATGCTAGTCATCTAATTAATGTATATGTATATATGTCCATATATATTAACTGCTGATGTTTTCATTCACTTTTTCACTAAGAAAAAAATAAGAATCACGCATGAGAGGTTTAAATATTTTCATTTCAGTTAATTTATATTGATGTTTATATTTGGAATTGATAAAATTGCAAAATTTTAAAACTCTGATAACCACATTATGTTTTCTCATGTATCTTCTTTCATTTCTCTTGCAGTTAGCCAGTCTGGAGAAAAATTCCTATTTATTCAATAATCTTTTTATAAGTCAGGACTTAATCACGGAAATAGAACAAGAACAAAGATTTATTAAAAGGAGTAGGTTTCAACAATTCTGGATCCTGACTGAGAAAGTGCAGAGGGTATAGTGCAGGCTGTCAGACTGGAAAGCTGACAAGCAGGCTGGAATACAGTTACAACAACTTGTCCACAGGTGATAGTCAAGAAGGACCATGGGGGAAGTAAAGCATCCTATTGATGTTTGAGGTTGCTAGGTCAGGGAAGTCTAAAATCTTCTTGGAAGCCCTTCCAATCAATTAGGTGTAGCCCACTCAAGATACTGTCTCTTCTAACTTCAAGTTAATTATTAGAAACTTTAATCATCTTTGCAAAATTCCTATCCAGCATCATCTAGCTTAGTATTTAGCTACTAAATAGTCACTGACTTCTTTGACCCTCCAATCTCACAGGGGAAGTTGCTATATAGACCACCCGGTGCAGGAAAAACAGGTTCTGAGGCAGTCACACAGCCTACTCAAGCTGAGACATCATAGAGTTATCATGACATCTAAGTTAATTGCTAGGAGTTTGAACCTTGGAAAAATGTTGACTCTTATGTTAAGAAACACTTGATAGCCTTGGATTTCTAAAAGCAAAAGCACATGGCTTTTTAATTTCTTAGGTTTAAGGCATTATAATGGAATTATACAGGAAATTCTGTTACTCTCTTATTTGGCAGAAAAATATGAATTTTCATCTGGAATGTATTTTAACATGTCATCTTTCAATCAATGTTATCCTCCCATGATGATACTATTAAAAAGTGACTATCATCTTAAACATGATTATCTTAATGTTAAACATGATATTAAAATCTTATATTTACAGCTTTGTCTCAGAAGGTAAAATGCTAGAAATTCAGCAATTGCATCAATTTCTTGCCTCCACAAAAGAAGACAAACTTATGAACATTTTCTCAAGTTTAAAGGAGACTATATATCATCTAATCAGTAGTTCATTAGACAATCAAAATTTTTATTTTGATAATCCTCAAGGATTGAACTTCATGAAAGATATATTTAATATTCTTTTAAGGAAAATCTCAATGGAAAATAAGACTGAAAACAATTTGGACTTTCTGACAGTGGTAAGTCAGTTGCTTTTCCACATGAATAGTTCTGAGAACCTCTTCAAGCTCAGTCAAGACCTTAGGTCTGCTCTTTACCTTGTGAGAGAAACTTCAATAGAGATATCAAGACTTATGGATACTCTTTTAAACTCTCCTAATAAGGACTTCAATACCTTGTATCCCATACTCCAAGAAGTTATACTTGCTAATCTAACTGATTTGCTGTCCTTTATAAATAATTCATTTCCTCTAAGAAACAGAGTGACATTAGAAATTACTAAGCAATTACTTGATGTGATCTCAAGAGTTTGTGGAGAAAGCCATGTCCTAGAACCCCTCTTGGAAATGTCTAATACTCTGATCATGCTTATGAGAGACAGTGCTGAAATGAGAGCTCTTGCTATGTCAGTGAACTCCACTGTGAAAATTCTGAAGCTAGCCAAGAAAATTTCAAGGAAGATGGTCACTATTTTTAAAACTCATTTCACCTCCAATACCAATGATACTCTGAAATTATATGGCACTCTTTATTCCATTTTGCAACAAAGTGCTCAAAATGCTATAAATAAAATATTTACTTTGAAAAAAGTAGATAATTTAATATTTGAAAATATAAATGATTCTTTGATCCCATTTCTTGACTTGATCTTTGGAATGATTGGTGTCAAACCTAATATTTCCCAAGACTCTGATATTGTTAATGTGTCATCTAGCACATTCTCATATGTGAACCATTCCAATGAATTTTCTGATATTTTGGAAGAAATTGCTGAATTTTTAACATCTATGAAAATCAATTCAAGAGATGTGGAATATCTTGTGGAAGCATTTACTAGTGAGACTCAAATATTGTCTATGGATCCTATCAATTTATGTGAAGAAGTCCTGGATTGTTTAATTCCTATAAATAACATCATGAATCAGATGGATTTCTTATATCCTAAAACAATTGCTGCCTACAGTTGTCCTCAAGATACAGAATGGGAGGGAACTCATAAAATGGTCCTATTTTTAGATGAAATGCTGTCTCAAAACAACACAGAAATAAGGACTTACTTGAGAACAATGATTGATCTCACTTTAGAAGTTCTTTGGAATAATTTAGAGAATGATGACTGGAATGCTTTCAACATATTGCTGAGACTGGTTCAGCACCTAAACAATCTTCTGAAAACTATTGAAGGTGATTTGAATAAAGCTTTGTTTTTTGACACCTTTTTGATTACTAATATAACTTATCAACAACTTGAGGATGAAATCCAGATTATTTTGTATCAAACAGCTCTCTTGAGGAAAGACTTTCTCCCGAATAATTCTCAGTGGATAAATTCCATGAAAAATGTACTTCAGTCCATTTTTGAGATTTTTATTAATGCAACCACTGGAAGGAATATCACATCAGAAAAAGAAGAGAAGACCAAAGAAGAGAGTATTGGCTTTCCTTACATCTTCAAGCCATCATCATGTTTGGAGAAATACCTGAAGGGATTAATTACATTGACTGAATATTGGCAAGAAGTCCCGCTGACTTATCAAAGGTAATAAGACACTTGATTCAGTTCATTCTGTCCCCACTATGGTAAGCAGTGAATATAAAATAGAACCACAAAGGAATTAAGCTGAACAGAGATAAGCAGCCCTTCATTACACTTTGAAGTTGGCTTCAACACATAATGACTTAAGTCTAATCTCTTTACTATTTTTTTTAAAGATTTATTTATTTATTTATTTATACAAGCGCTGGGTACAGTCAGAAGTGCAGGAGGGTAAGAGAATTCACTAGAGGGAGAGCAGAGAGCAGAACAGGCATACTGACGAAATACACTGCTGAGGGGAGCAGCGGGCCACAGGAGAGGTCTGCGTGCCATGTGGGATCCCTGCCAGGCAGCCCAGGATTGAACCAGCGTTGCAGAGGCTGCGGGCAGCTTCGCAACCAAGCACTCAACCACTGCGCCTCCGGGGGAGGCCCTAATCTCTTTACTATTTGACTCATTATTGGACTATCAAGTACTATTCTAATTTATTAAAAAATTCAAAAGCAACTCTTTTATTTTCCAAATTAATATTCTATTCTATTTACTTGTCCCAAGACTAGGTATGTAAACAATTTTTCTATTCACATTCTCTAGCAGTCAAGGTCCTATTCTTTGATATGAAGACAAGAGTAGGAGGCCATTCACCTCACAAAGAAAATTGTGTTTTCAAATTGTAACCAATGGAAAAGTCCAGGCAGCTGTTGACTTGGTCCTAGTTTCATCCCATTTTAGTGATTTTTGATTCAGTCTCTCCCTTTGTTTTCAGTGTATTTTTATCACTGATGTCTTGAATGGGGAAGATACAATTGAGTAAAACCAAAAATTCTGTTGGCCATGGCTTTGAGATCAGACTAATATGAATTTGGTTTGAATCCTGGCTCTATTGTTCGCTAACGTAATGAATTTAGGCATGTCAATCAAAATTTCTGAACCACCTTTTGTTTATGTATAGGACAGGGATAACAGTAGGTCCTTCAAGGAATGTGGCTAGGATTATACAGTAATGTAAACTTCATATGTGCATTAATATGCATATTAGTAGGTTTACTATATGAAAACATTAATAATACAATAACAATTACAGACATCTAAGTAAAACATTAGCTTACAATTAAAATAATGAGAATAACAATAATGCCCTCCCCCCAAAGTAGAAAGTTCCATGAATATTCTAAAAGTTTTCTGTAAGGCTCCCGGAGTTGAGGCTCCCTGGTGACAAAGGAGATACCTAAAGCACATTTAGGCTGAATCCATTTTTCCCTTCCTCCTGCTTTAGTATCTGCAATGGCAGAGGGAGGATTCATTGTTTCTTGTTTTAGAGAACATTAGCCCCTTGACTGTGTCTCATTCTTTCACATGTACATCAACATGCATTATTTATTTATTTTTAAAATTGTTTTCATTTATATATGAATACAAAAACAGGGGTGTAGGCCAGAGGTGCAAGGCCTGGGGCAGTGAGAGGATTCACCAGAGAGAGTGGGGAGCAAAACAGACAGATTGACAGAAACACACTGCTGAGGGGCGAAGCAGGCAAGCCAGGAGAGGTCTGCTGTGTCATGTGGGTTAGGTCCCTGACCGGGGATTGAACTCATGCTGCCATGGCTGGCAATAGCTTGATAATGCTGAGACTTTAACCTCTGCACCACGAAGGAGGCCTAACATACATTATTGATGTACCAACTATTTACCTACAGTTAAAACCAAATTACATTTCAAAGTGAATGCTGCTTTTAAATTATTTTCTAGTCCCTAAATTTGTCCTAGAAATTAGGCAAACTAGCTAAAGAGGAAAAGGGAGACCAGAAGAAGGCAGCACTTGGATCCATTTCTTTTCCCTTGTTTGGAAGTTCTCACAACTTTGTGCAGGGGCATGGAGAAATGAACCCTGAGTACCCCTCTACCCACTCACCAGGGCTTAGGTGGGGCATATGCAATATCCCTACCTGGAGTGCCTATGTGGTTGTCAGGCACTTTGCTTCACCCTGTGAGGCCCAGGACCAGCAGCCTCTCCACAGAACTGGTTTGAACTGCCCTCTCCAGACTATCCAAATCTGTCAATTAAAGCAGGAGAGGGAAAAGCACAGGAAACCACAGTGACGGTTCACGGGTGACACAGTGGTGGGAATTTTATGAGGATTACACCTGAGACAAAAAAAAAATCAAACATTACACAGAAATGAACAATGATGTAAAAAATATATTGAAATAAATATATTTAAAATAAAAAAAGCCTTTGGTTTAACAAGTTTGCTTGGTCACCCATAAGCATGCTATAGTGAAATACAGGTGGCCACATTTCTCATTTTAAAGGTTGAGAAGCCAAGACTTGGCACTTTACGGACTTAATCTATAAAACACAGTGACTGAGGGAGATTTGGAAGAAGCCCCTATTGGCACTACAGAGAAACTGAAACAATGTTATAAATAAAATCCTACAATTTATCAAAAATATATTCACTAATGGTGATACATAAATTGGTCTATATACTTTCATAGTGTTTTTTACCAGAAATAAAAATCACATGTAAATTTATTTTCTATGACACTAAAACACAATTCAGTGATACCTATTCCTTGCCCCCAAATTATTTTCTAATTAAGCCCTTAATCTTGTTTGTTGTTATAGAGCAGGTCTTGCTCTTTTATCTAGCTTCCTTAGGGGATTTTGTATATTTCTGCCTTATCTTCAGAAGTATCAAATGACTTTAGAATCCCTTTAGTCTACAATTAACTAGTTTAATTATAAAGAAACCAGCTTCAACACCTTTTTCCATAAATGCATTCAATCGTTAAAACTTACTTTTGTCTATATATGTACACAGTACTACCAATCTAAAAGGTCTCTGTTGATATATAATAATTGAATTCTTTAAGACTGGATCTCAAAAATAGAAAAACAATATACAAGGTGGGAAAAAATTCACCTTTCCCACGAAGGTTTTGCATAAAATCCACTAGGTGTTTTTCCCCCAAGCAGCAATACTCTGCTATTGTCCTGCAATCACATTAACACTTTAACAGTACAAAAAGTTAAAAAAACACTTTTTCAGATTGTTTCATTCGTCCTCTGGGGAAAGAAAATTTAAAACATACTGTAAAGATATTGAGTCACATAAAACAACACAGCTCTGCCCTGGTCCCAGAAGCTATGCTTTACCTGTCCCAGGTTCTGGAGTATGTTGGAGACTTGGATGTTGCTGTGTCTGTCCCATCCCTGGGCAAAGGGGTGCGTGCTTCAACATGCTGAGAATCTGAAGAGGCAGTTCACTAAAAAGCCAAGATGCTTGTTTTTCTTTTTCTGTTTTTTAAAAAATCCATCCCCAGGCTTTTTCAAGGATTTTCCTTTTCAGGAATATTCCTGAAAATCTGTATTCTTAATCAGGTGATGTGGCCCACAAGTTAAAAAAATAAAAAAGTATGTTCTGATTCTTCTTTTAGAAAAGCTTCAGACAGTTCTATACTCAGCTGTACATGATAATTAAAGATGGTTTTGAGTTTTGTAAAACTAATCTATGAGTGGCACGAAAGCTACTATGGGTTTATTTTTATTTATTTTTTTAAGATTTACTTATTTATGCAAGAACTGGGGTACAGGTCAGAGATGCAGGAGGGTGAGAGGATTCGCTGGAGAGAGGGGGAGCAGAACAGGCAGACGGACCGAAGACACTGCTGAGGGAGCAGCAAGCGAGACAGGAGCGATCTGACACATCATATGGGTTTCTCCCTGGCTGGGGGGAAATGTACCTGCACTGCAGAGGCTGCCGACAGCTTCACAGCACAGCACTCAACCCGCTGCACCACTGGGGAGGCCCTACTATGGGTTTAAAAATAAGAGAGAAAGCTGTGAATTATGAGTTTTCTTGTCAGTCAGAGGCATTATGGTATAACAGAAGAAATATTTAGTTGTTCTGAGTACGAGCAGCCTAGTAGAAAGTTGGTCTGGATGCATTTGCTTTAACACCACCAAGTAGATGCCATAAACACACCATAACACACCTACAAATGCATGTACATACACTAGCCTTTGAGATTTTGCTTACAAATTAGAAATCCTTATTTATAAACTGATTCATGGGGCTTCCCTGGTGGTGCAAGGGGTTAAGACTCAGCACTATGAAGTTATTGGCAGCCACTGCAACATGAGTTCGATCCCCGGTCAGGGAGATAACCCACATGACACAGCAGACTTCTTCTAGCCTAGCCAGCTGCTCCCCTCAGCAGTAGATCTACCTGTTCTGCTCTCCATTATGTCTGGTGAATCCTCTCATCCCCTGCACCTCTGGCCTACACCCCAGTTCTTGTATGCATAAATAAATAAATAAATAAATAAATAAATAAATATTAAAAACAATAAACTGATTCATTTGTCAAAACTAAATTCACCATACATAAATAGCAAATCATATAAATTCTTTACATATACTTTCTACTTTGTATTTTGTTCTTCTTTTTAACATTCTTTGATCATTTACCATTGCATTTAAGAAAACGGATCAAGTCAAGGAGAGAAAGCAAACATCGGTTTTATTAGCAACAACAGTGATGCTTTCAATTACTATTGGAGACTTTTTTTTTTAAGCAACTTACACTATTATCATCTGTGTTTTTCTATAAAGGAAATGGTTTAGCAGGAAGAGTAGTTCTTATTCTTGACAGTACATGTGATACACAAGGCTTTCAGATTTTTACACTTCAATGTCATTGTCTATTTTTTCCCTCAGTGTTGTTGCAATGTGTCAGGCTTTCCAGAAGCCTGTGAAGCCCCCACCAGCCCTGGTGACTCTGCAGAAAGTGCAGGTGCTTGTTCTACGTGTACTCACCATCTTTGCAGGTGAGCTTTGCTCGTTTACCTTTACACTGCTTCAGAGAGCAGGATCTGTCACTGAGATCCATTTCTATATAATAGTAACTAAGTGTTTATATTTTAAATGAACAAATTTGTCTCCTCAGACCATACTTGCTAAATGTGTTATTACATATTTCATTGAAATCTCCTTTCAATATCATTTTTGAAGGAAGTACCATAAGCTGCCTCACAGGTAAATAATTTATTTTAGGACTTTCTCCAGTATGTAAACAGTGGATCTTAGAGTACTTATGATTGGAACAGAGCTATTTATTTAATATCACACACACACACACATGTTGTCTCCTTCCCATGGCCCTTCTTCCTGAACATAGCTGCTCAAAGCCCTCTTGTCTGTCAGGCTTGAAGAATGTAGGAATGTTCTTGGCAGTGGGATGGGCCCAGAAGAGGAACAAGGAAGAGAAATGGAGAAACCAATCTCGGCTAGGTCAAGAGAAAACAGGGGTATGAGAGGTCAATTGAGTGGGCCTTATGCCTTTATTCCTGTGTGGAGCCAGCTAAGACTGTCCCTGCATCTCCCTGTCCCCCAAGTTTATGGGGGCACAATACTCTCATCTCCTACCTTCACCTAATTTATTCTCAGATGATTTCTTATTTAGATGACCATTGTATTATTATTTTAGAAACATGTTGGGGTGACCATACTCCTGGTTCTCTTTGGCAACCTGGCAACATTATGACTCTTTGCAGTTCAACACAACTGTGATGGTGCCTATATATTGATCTTCATAAAGTAGCATATGGGGATTGCAAATCAGAAGATAATAGATGGTTGTCAATTAAGTGAGAAAATATCAGGAGCCTTTTATGGTCATGTCTATGCCCACTCGGATTCTTGAATGTATCATCTGGGATTTTACACTGACTGTTGGGAATGTTCAACCATGCATGGAAATAGATGGTTACCATGTGTTCTGGGTGTAGTTGGTGTTACTCAGCCAGTGTGAGGCTGGGAGGACACTGAAGAGCACACCCTGCTTCTCCAGGAGGCACAATGGTTCCTAGTCACACCCATCATTAGAGTGGGGGGTTACAGGGACCTGGAGTGGTTAACAGGTAGGTGTGGCAATGGGAATAGGAGCTGAGAATGCAGACCCGCTCCTCCCAGGGAGATCAGGAGAGGAAGAGTGAGCCTTTGGTAGAAACCAGCATATTAAATAGCTTTTAAAACAAATTGTTGGTCACCAGAAGGAAAGGGGATGGGGTACATGCAAATTGGGTAAAGGGAATGGGTGGAAAATAGACAATGTATGGGGGTCATAGTAGTATATGCAGACATTGAATTATAATTCTGTACATTTGAAAGCTGTCTATATCTGTAAACCAATATTACTTCAATTTTTTTTGATTAATAGTGAAAAAGAAAGTATTTCAGAAAGAAATAAATGCTTGCAAAAGGGAGCAACAGGGAGGGCCTCCCTTGTGGCACATGTGGTTGAGCGCCAAACTGTAAGGCTGTCTGCAGCCTCTGCAGCGTGTGTTCTATCCAGGCCAGCTGTGGAGAATCCCACATGGCGTGTAGACCTCTCCTGTCTCACCTGCTTCTCCCCTCAGCAGTGTATTTTGTCGGTCTGCCTGTTCTGTTCCTCGCTCTGTCTCTGGTGAATCCTCTCACCCTCCTGCACATCTGGCCTGTACCTTGGTTCTTGTATAAATAAATAAATAAATCTTAAAAAAAATTAGGGAGATTTAGGGGAAACTGTTACTACTGAAATCCTTTTTTCCCCATTTTTTTTTAATAGAAATATACCTAAGTACCTCTCTTAACAGAAAGTATATATTTTTAATTTTAATTTTTTTTAAATTGATGATTGGGATACCCCATCAAGTATTAACACCATAGTGTACACATCACTAAATCAGTAATATTCCACTACCACAGACCATTGTACTTCCTTGCCTCTTTGTTCTTACCTCTTGCCATCCTGTCTCCATCTTGGTGTTTCAGTTCTGTAGTCAGCTTTCAAGGTTTCATTTTTATTTATTTATTTATTTTTAATTATTATTATATATATTTTTTTGGTGGGACACGAACCAGCGCTGCAGAGGCTGAGGGCAGCCTTGCAGCCCAGCTCTCAACTGCTGCGCCACCAGAGGAGGACCTATTTATTTATTTTTTAAAGATTCATTTACTTATGTGTACAAGAACTGGGGTACAGGCCAAAGGTGTGTGGGAGAGAGGATTCACCAAGGATAGAGTGGGGAACAGAACAGGCAAATCGACTGAAATACACTGCTGAGGGGAGCAACGGGAGAGTCAGGAGAGGTCTGCTGTACTGTGTGGGTAGCTCCCTGGCCAGGGATCAAACTCGTGCTGCAGTGGCTGGGACAGCTTCATAGACTGCGTCTTAACCACTTGAGCCACCAGGGAGGCCCAAGGATTCATTTTTAATCTTTTCTTTATCTGAATATTAGTTTAATTACCTTAAATCCCACATATTAGTGACACCATTCTGTATTATCTTTTTCCTTCCTATTTTACTTAGCATCTTCCTTTCTAATTTTATCCATGTTGCCACAAATGGCATGAGTTTATCTTAATTCTGGAAGTCCTTAAGAAAGAACTAATGTTTAAAAGCATTAATTAAATGAAATAATTTACCTTGAATGTTAATATCTAATTTTAAGGTTTTGAAGTTTATCTTTTAAAAGCAAAATTTCTTGAGAAATAATAGTTAACCCATGATTCTAAGTTACTATAAATTGCATTATGAAGTTAACAAACACCCTCAAGTAAAAAACTAAGACATTTCAGTGTTGATAAGTGCTAGAAAGAAGAAGAAATAGGTGATGTAGTAGAAAATGAGGAGAGGACTGGTGGGGTCCTTCAGGATATACGTCTGGGTGGTAACATTTCAGGTGAAATCTGAAGAAAAGAAGGGACTTTGTCCTGTTCTCTAGAGAACCCCTACCCATGGCCGCCAGGATTGAGAAGCACTCCTAGCATTGACATGGCAGGCACTCAATCTGTATGTGTGGGAGGGTTGGATGGGCAGTTGAGTGAACACTGATACTAAGTGGATGCTTTTTCATGGCTATTCCACACAGTCACTGACAGGGTTCAGGCTCATTTGTCACTTCAAGAGTCTGCAGTATACTCCTCATCAGATGGTGGAGAAATTGTAATCATCATGTGACTTGTGTCGGGTTTAAATTTCCCTAATAATTTCAGCATCAAAATAAAACAGCACTTGGACAATAAGCAGAATTGTGACTGTGCTGATGTGGAAGGGATAGGTACTTCAAAATCAGACTGTCCAGTTCAAATCTGTCACCTGCTTACTGCCCCTGAGCCTCCACAGGACCTCTCTCTCTCTCTCAGCAGCTGTCAGACAGCTGCAAGTTCTCACTGTCCCTAGTGCAAGTTGTGCACTATGCAAGTCATGTGCAAGTCTACAGGGGTCTTGTGCAAGCCAACAGAAAACTTCTCATTTTACAAAGAGCTTTTTACAAGTGAAAACTGGTAAATTTGGGGCTAACAGAGCTTGGTTTTAATCTGCTCATTCACCTATTTTTTTTTTTTTTTGGTAAAACAAGTTTCCTTAAACAGAAGAAAGAATTGATTACTCTTTTAGACTGAGAACCAGAAAGGATGGAGGGAGGCAGTGAGTTATCTATCAATGTAAATGAAATTCCAGGTGTCATGTAGTTTTTCATTTTTTAAGAAAATATTTATTTCCAGTTAGAGATGCTATAAACATTGGCAATACTATCAAATGTAAAGTGTATTATAGCTAAGTACACATTAAAAGGTTCAACAAATGATATCAGGATGTGGACCCATGCTCAGATAAAAGATGAATCCATCCCTGATTCCCACATGCTTATCTGACATATTGAACCCACACATTTTCAAAGACATAATTATTTTCACATTTCACAGTAAGCTAACAAAATAATTACTTTTAAACAAACTAGACATTCATTGAACCTTAATTTATATTTACTTTATTACTCTATTGCAGTTAATATCACTTAAGAATCACATTAGTAACAGAAAATTAAATTTCAATTTTTATATTTCATTTCAAGAAAACTCAAGCATGTCATACTCAAGCTTGATTGAATAACATTGAAACTGTCTCTTCACTTTTCTTAAGCTCCACTCTTCTTACTGTCTCTCCCTGCTATAGTATAGGAAAATAGTGAAAGGCCCAGGAAGATAACAGCACCAGCCAATAAGAATTAACAGTGGAATTAGCCCAAATTGTGAAATGGCTCTTTTTGTATCCCACAAAGGGAATAGCAGTCAGATCAGTTATTATAATTAATGAAAATAAAGTAACTACATACAATTATATTTGGTATCACTACAAAGAAAGCTCTTATTTTTCTCTTAAGGATAAATGACTGCCTAAGAACAGGGCATGAAGCTTCGTGGGCTCTTAGGACCAGAAGATACCTCAATATCCTACCTTGACCTTCTGGTTTCCAAATCAGCATATTGAGAACCCTGCAATGGGCTTGAATTTCCTAGGGTATCTGAGTAAAGCCAACAGAAGCTCTCCAACCCAGGGGCCCATGGATGTCAGTAGTTGAAGGCAGCAGAGTGGAGGGGTACAGAGAAAGTTGTGAGACTGAGAAACTGGAGCTGGAGGATCTGATATATCCAAAAATCAAGAAGAGTATTATTACTTTGTAGAAAAACTAGAGCCTAGAGCCTCATCTACAGAAGTCATATGATATGTCATAGAAAGGGATCTGAGGAAAAGCAGGCAGAGGCCCAGACAGGTTTGCATTTCTCTGTCCTTGAGATGGTGCCTTCAGAGACTTCAGGACAATGTTAAATGTTGGCACCGATGGAGGCCAGATTCTCTGATGGCTCAGACCTTCTCATCATAATCATAGCATCCCTGATCTATCCTTGTAGAAATCTTATGAACCAAGTCTTAGCTAAGTCTTGTACATTTTATTGTACAACATAGGAAACAAAAGTTCAGAATCATTCTTATTAAAATCACAATATATATTAGTTTTTTTTTATTGGTGCATTCTACACTCTTTTAAATTGGAAATCAAATTCCCCCAAATAGAGGGTCATTGTGCTCAAAGATAAATGCTCTGATGTTTAATAAACGGTATTTTACCTCTTTCTTTTTCCATTTGAAGAAAAAGTTACTTACCTGACACGCTCTACATTGTCTATGAAAAGGAGGCCTGTTTTCAAAGTCAAAGAAATAGTGAGATTAATTAGAAAATATAAAGAAATGAGGCATCCAGGTGAAAGACTTCTGAAAAACATGATTTGGGTATATCATATGTACTCTCCATATTGCATATGGTTCAAAGAGTTTTTTTTTTTTAATTACTTGCAAGATAAAATAATGCTCAAAAATGGCTTTATCTTTCTCTATTAAAAAATGTTTTCTTACTCATAAAAATTCTTTTAATTTCTCTTCTGAGCAATGTGAAAATATTTACCAAGCAACTGAAAGGTGCACTATGATGTACTAGGTGCAAGAAATGACATGAAACAAGAGATCAACAGAGTCCTTCAGTTCTCATCCGCAGTATTGAATTTTTAAAAAATGACTTTATGAAATCCCAAAAAAGTTGAGTACACATTTTTCTTAATTGCACATGGAAAATTCTTTTTTTTTTTTATAGAGGCATATTTTTTTTTATTTATTCATTTATTTGTTTGTTTTGTTTATACATGCACTGGGTACAGTCAGAAGCATGGGAGGGTGAGAGAATTCACCAGAGCCAGAGCGGGGAGCAGAGCAGGCAGAAGGACCGAAGTACACTGCTGAGGGGAGCAGCGGGCGGCAGGAGAGGTCTGCGCGCCATGTGGGACCCTCCTCCGGTGGCCAGGGAGCAGCCGGGGATCGAACCGGCGCCGCAGAGGCCGCGGGCAGCTTCACAACCCAGCGCTCAACTGCTGCGCCACCGGGGAGGCCCGCACATGGAAAATTCTTGAAGATAACCACATGTTGGATCACAAAACAAGTGTCAATAAATTCATAAAGATTGAAATTATATGAAGTATTGTCTCTGATGAAAATGGTGTCCAATTAGAAATCAATAGCATAAAGAAAGTGGTAAAATCCTCTAACATATGAGGAGTGAACATCATACATTTGGATGACTACTGAGGAAATCAAAAAATAAATTAAAAATATACCTAAAGACAAAGAAAGATGAAGATGAAAGCTTCATATAGTAATAAAGTCCAAATCAAGAAATAAGAAAGATCTCAAATAATTAAATCTTATACCTAAAGTAGCTAGAAAAATAAGAACAACAACAACACAATGAAGAGCCAGTAGAAGGAAGGAAGGAAAAATTATAGTGGAAATAAATGTATTAGAAATAAAAGATTTTTTCTTTTATGAAAATATTTCAAAAAAACCCCACATTTTTTTTTACAAGGAAAATGATTTAATAGTTAATTTTCAACCACAAATTGAATGAAATGTTGTAGAGATAACGTATGTGTTAAGTCACTCAGTCTTGCAGATAGAGATCAATTTTTTAAATTTTGTTTTTATTTATATATATTTTACATCATTGTTCATTTTTAAACAATGCTTGTCTTTTTTCCCGTCCCTCAGGTGTAGTTCTCGTAGAATTTCCTTCACCAATTCAACTGTGCACCATCACCACAGTCCCTAATGCTCCTCCCTCTTTCCCTCCCTCTGATCCCTTTCCCTCCTCCTCCCCTGCAGGATGTTTCTGGTTTATAATCATCTGTTTGTTTTTGTTTTGCTTTGTTGTGTTGTGTTTTGTGTTGTTATTTTCCCCCTAATGTCTTATTTGATGCCTATAAATTCCTCCTAGAAGTAAAACCATCTGATATTTTTCTTTTCCCTTCTGACTTATTTCATTGAGCATAATTCCTACTAGCTTCATCCATGTTGCTGCAAATGGCATGAATTTATCTTTTTTGATTGCCGAATAATATTCCATTGTGTATATAATGCCACATCTTTTTGATGCAGTCATCTATTTTTGGACATTTTGGTTCTAAAACTACATAAATAGTACTGCAATAAACATAGGGGTACAATTATTCTTTCAAATCAATGTTTTTGTGTTCTTTGGGTAATCCCTAGGAGTGGAATTGCTGGTTCATATGGTAGCTTCATTTTTAGTAGACTGAGGAACCTCCATCCAGTGTTCCATAGTGTTTGGACCAGTATGCACTCTCACCAGGAATGCAGGAGATTTTCTTTTTCACCACATCCTCGCCAACATTTGTTATTGCTAGATTTTTTGTTATGTGCCATTCTCACTGGTGTAAGGTGGTATCTCATTGTGGTTTTGATTTGCATTTCCCTGATTATAAGGATTGTTGAACATTTTTTTCATATGCCTGTTGGCCATTTGTATTTCCTCTTGGAGAAGTATCTTTTAAGTTCTTCTGCCCATTTCTTGACTGGATTCTTTTACTTTGTTTTTGTTGAGTCCAGTGAGTTCTTTGCATATCTTTGTGATCAGTCCCTTATCAATTGTTTGGAGTGCCAAGATTTTTTCCCAATCGTGGGGTGTCTCTTTGAAAGAACCCAAATTTTTAAATAATTTAAAAAAGGAAATAAAAAGATTGTCCAAAAGAACAATGCAACCAAAAGCTGATCTCTAAAATAAATAAATAAATAAACAAACAAACAAATAAATAAATAAAATAGACAAAGCCAAAGGTAGACTCAGAAAGAAAAAAAAAGGGGGGAGAAAACTCTAATAAATACAATCAGACATAAAAAAGGAGGTGACATCTCAGAAACACAGAGGACCAAAATAGACTATCATGAATATCTATATACCATAAATCAAGTAATCTTGAAGAAATATACAAATGCTTAGAAGCATCCAATCTTTGGAGACTAAATAAGGGAGAAATAGAAAACCTGAACAAACTGATTACATGCAAGAAATTGAAACAGTAATCAAATGTCTTCCAAGAAACAGAAGCTCAGGACCACCTAGTTTTACTAGTAAGTACTACCAGATCTTGAAAGGGGAGCTAATGCTACCTATTTTTCTCAAACTTTTCCAAAAAATACTGAGGAAGGGAGAATGCTCCCAAATGCATTGTAATAAAATCAAAATTATTTTGATACCAAATGCAGACAGAAAATCACCCAGAAATTTGAACTACAGACCAGTGTTTCTGATGAACATAGTTGCGAAAATCCTTGACAAAACCTTAGCAAACAGTGTTCAGTAGTACATTAAAAGAATCATATCAGGACTGAATAGGTTTTATTCCAGGGACACAGGGCAGTTTAACAATCACACATTGAGACTCCACCCATAACATGGTGTAATAGAGAGGCTGGAATCACTTTCCCTTGAAAACAATTATTAAAGAAGGACTTATATGTTCTCCTAGCAAAATCCAGACACTTTAAATCAGCTATACAACCCTAGGACTTCCCCAGAAAGTTCAAGAACTAAGGTTGGTGACCATTGGGGAAAAGAATAGGAGGCGATGAGGGGGAGCATGTCTGGGCTCCACACTGATAGAAACCCAGAACATAGCAAAATTCCTTAAAGGAATTTTCCTGACATCGGAGTGCCCCAGGACAAACTGGAGGCAGTGAGAGCTCAGCAGGATCTGACCTGGGAAATTGGGAACCCTGAAATTGGGGTTGCATGGCTGCTGAAAGCTTCCTCCCCAACTATCCTTTAGGGAGAGATGAAAGGACAACCAGGGCAAACCAGATCAGACTCCATTTAAAAGCCTAACATCAGAAAGAAGGACTTTTGAGAAAACTCACAAACCCTCTGGAAAGGCAAACCGAGAATGCATTTACTTCCTAGTCCTGCAGAAGTGGCCTCTGAGGCAAGGGCAGGGCAGTGACAACTATAGTGCTATTTAGGCACATGTGTCACCACTACTCACACAGTACCACTTTTGAGCCAAGTGCAAACTACTGGAGAGTGTCTGGTGATCCTGACAATTTCCTTGACATTGGGAGGCCCAAAGTTCATAGATGAAGACCCTCCAAAGACAGGAACAAGAGGGAGGTGGGGAGGCAAATGACAACAACCTAAGCACATAGTACAGCTTGCTGTGAAACAAAACAGGAGGTAGAGGTGATTAACATCAATCCTTAAACCAAGATTGAGTATAAAAACCCTAATCCACCTCTTACCACTACCACACACTAAAGTAAGGTAAGAAGTGTACAAAAACATAAATCACCACTGCCCCAGACACATACACACTCACAAACAGCTACAAATAGATAGTATACATGCCTAGAAAGCAAGGGACATCTCAACACAAGATGGAAAAACAAAATGAGGATAGAAGTTCTGGGACAAATATAAAGGAAAGAGAAATAGAGAAACTAACTGAAAACAATTGCAAAATAACAATATTAAAATGTTAAATGAGGTACTAGAACTCAAAGGCAGACAGTTAGACACAAGATGTCAGAAAGGAGACCCAGGAACACAGAGTTTTTCACTAAAGATATTGAACATATAAAAAGATCACAAAAAGGGATTATGAATGAAATTCAGACAAAGTTGGTGCTTTAAATAGAATCAAAACAGCAGAATAAAGAATTTTAGCTGTAGAAGACTGGAACAAATTACACATATGGGAGAAAAGAAAGCTTCAAGATCAAGGAAAAATGAAGAAACTGTGAATAATATCAGACTCAATCAGAAGAATGATTGGACTCCCTGAAGGGTATGAAAAAAGATATAGTAGGACAAACCCTATTCAAAAATGATAAATGAGAACTTCCCAAGCCTAAGGAACAAATTAAATATGGAAGTGCAGAAAGCAGAGAGAACACATAAATTCTTAGATGCAAAAAGATCTATAACAAGACACATCATTGTAAAATTATGAAAAGTCAAAGATGAAGAAAAAATTTTGCAGGAAGCAAAGAAAAAATAATAACTTTACAAGGGCTCTCAAGTTAAGATTTCCTCAGATTTCAGTCCAGACAATCTCCAGACAAGAAAAGAATGTAAAGAAATAGTCCCAATCCTAAAAAACAAGAACTATCATCTAAGAATTCTCTATCCTGCAAAATTATCAATTAAATATGAAGGTGAAATAAAGGTTTTCTCAGGCAAGCAGAAACTAATGGAGTTTGCCGCCACCAAACCTGTTCTTCAAGTAACACTAAAAGTAGTCTTTCTACAAGAAAAGGAAAACTGAAGCACAAACTCCTTGGCAAAATGACAAGAGCAATATAACACCAGTACCAAGAACGAGAATGCTATGAGTTAACAACACCAAATTCTAAGGGGGAAGAAGAGATGTTTAGAAGTAGTAGAGGTAAATATCAGAGCACAGACATCATCTCATATAGGATCTAAAACATAGCAATTCAAAAAAAACCCCATGGTATCCACTAACCCAAATCTAGAATAACATCTGCTGATGAAGAAGCAAAGAAATTGATAGGAATAACAAGGAAAACCATCCAAAAGGAGTAGAGACAAACAATGGGAAAAAGAAACCACAGAAAAATAAAACAATCAAAACCCTAAACCAAAATTACTGAAAATAAATAATTTATCTCACTAATCACCCTAAATGTGAACAGTTTGAACTCACCAATAAAAGACTTAGGCTAATGATGTGGGTGAAAATAGAATCTATGTATTCCCATTATTTTGGAGGATTTTAATCATAAAAGGATGTTGCATCTTATCAAAGGCATTTTCAGCATCTGTTGAGATAATCATGTGATTTTTTCCTTCCTTTTAGTTTATCTGATGGGTGACATTTATTGCATTGCGTTTGTTGAACCAGCCTTGCATTCCCCAGGATGAAGCTTACTTGATCATGATGAACAATTCTCTTGAGGTGTTGCTGTATTCAACTTTGGTGTGAATTTTTGCATCACAATTGATCGGAGATATTGTTTTATAATTTTCCCTTTTTACTATCTTTAATCTTGGGATTAGGGTAATGTAGGCCTCATAGATTGTATTGGGGAGATTTATTCCCTTTGACTTTTTGATAGGTATTAGGTCCTTATAGGTTTAGTAGAAATCACCAGTGAAGTCACCTGGTCCTGGACTTTTTATTGGGAGGCTTTTTATTGCTTCAATTTCAGCTGTTGTGATTAAATTGTTTAAATTCTCTGTTTATTCCTGGTTCAATCTTGGAAGTCTAAGAATTTGTCAATTTCTTCTAAATTGTCCAATTTGTTTGCATAGATACCTTTAACATATGTTCTTATGATCTTGTGTATTTCTGCAATATTTGTTGTAATTTCACCTCTTTCACTTCTCATTCTACTAATTTGTTTTTTCTTCTTTGCAAGTATAGCCAGTGGCTTGATAATTTGTTTATTTGAAGGACCAACTTAGTTCACTGATATTTTGGATTATCTTTTTGCTTTCTATTTCATTTATTTATGCTCTAATTTTTATTATTTCTTTTTTTACTGATTTTTGGTTGCTTTTGTTGTTGGTTTTTTTTTTTCCCTGTAGTTTCTTCAACTGCAGAGTTAAATTGTTAAATTGAGTTCTTTCTTATGGGCCTTATTGCTATGAATTTCCCATGTAGTATTGCTTTTAAAGAATCTCATGGGTTCTGGTAGCTTGTCTCTCCATTTTCATTAGTCTCTAGATTTTTTTTTTTAATCTATTCTTGATTTCTTTGTTGACCCAAGAGTTGTTCAGAAGTTCTTTGTTTCATTTCTACATATTTTGGGTTATTTCAGGATTCCTTTTGCAGTTAATATCTAGCTTTTAGCATTGTGGTCTGTGAAGATGCTTGATATAATTTCTATTTTCTTACATTTGCTGAGAGTTGTGTTTTGTCCTAGTATATAATCAATTCTTGGAAATATTCTATGTGCACTGGAGAAGAAAGTGTATTCATTGCTTTTAGGATAGAAAACTCTGTAAATACCCAGTAAGTACATCTGATCTAATACTTTATTTAAGACCTTTATTTCTTTGTTAATTTTCTTTTTGGATTATCTATCCTTTGTGTCAGTGGTTAAAGTCCACAACGATATATTAATGAGAATTATGTCTTCTTGGTTTGCTGTTCCCTTTATCATTATATAGTATCAATATTTGTCTCTGATTACTTTTTTCCTGTTTTTTTATTTTATTAAGGATTTTTAATTTTTTTTATTTTATACATTTTTTATATCATTTTTCAGTTTTGCACAATGTATGCATTTTCATCTTGGTTATAGTCCCCACACAATTCCCACCCCCGTTGTTTTGATCCTACTCCCTGAAAGGTCCATGGAGGAGGCCAGAATGCAAAAACCCACCAGGTAGCCCACCTGGGAACAGGAATGAGGAAGCCTGCCTAGAAGATTCAGATAATGAACCTTCCCCCTCCCTACAAATCTTTTCTCAAAGAAACTGCCCCTCCCCCCAAACTTTTTCCTGCTGTAGGAACCCAGCTTCCCACCTGACATCTCCTCACCCTATAAAAGCCTGCCTCCCCCTGGCAACGTGCATGGCTTCACTGATCCCCATCTTGGGTCCATGAGGTCCTCCAGGGGCATAATAAATTTTCCCTGCCTTTGAGAAATTTAGCCTGGCTCTCCTTTTCTTTACCTCGCGGAACCTTTCACTCCCTCCTCCCCCCACCAAAGTTTGTCTCTGCTTTATAGTCGCTTGTTGATTTTTGGTTTAAAGTCTAGCTCATTAGATGTGAGAATAGCAGTTCTAGATTTACTTTCTTAGTTATTAGCAGGTATCACCTTATCCCAGCCTGTTATTTTTAGTTTGCTTTTGTCCTTCAGTTTTTTTTTTTTTTTTAAAGATTTTTATTTATTTATACAAGCACTGGGTACAGTCAGAAGCGCGGGAGGGTGAGAGAACTCACCAGAGCTAGAGCAGGGAGCAGAATAGGCAGAACAACCGAAGTACACTGCTGAGGGGAGCAGCGGGTGGCAGGAGAGGTCTGCCCGCCATGTGGGACCCTCGCCAGGCAGCCGGGGATCGAACCGCCACTGTAGAGGCTGCTCGCACCTTTGCAACCCAGCGCTCAACCGCTGCTCCACCGGGAGGCCCCTTTGTCTTTCAGTTTTAAAAGTGTCTTTTTTTATGCAAAGATTGATGGCTGGAATTTTTTTCACCCACATTGTTAGCCTATGACTTTTATTGATGAGTTCAAACTATTCACATTTAGGGTGATTATTGATATGAATAGCTTATTTTCAGTTTTGGTTTTGGGTTTTGATTGTTTTATTTTTCTTTTGTTTCTTTTCCCCACTGTTTTCCATTTATGACTAACCTACAACCAATAGCATACTCAATGGTGAAAAGCTGGAAGTATTTCCACTTAAAAGAGGAAAAAGACAGGGATGTCCACTATCACCACTGATAGACTATGTTATTCAACATAGTCTTGGAAGTCCTAACTGAAGCAATTAGACAAGAAAAATGACTTAAAAAGAATTCAACTTGTAAAGAAAAAGTGAAACTGTCACTATTTGCAAATGACCTCCTAATATACTTGGAGAAGCCACAGATTCTATAAAAAATTACTTAGAAATAAAAAATGAATACAGTAAGGTGCAGGATACATATTAATACACCAAAACCAGTGGTCTTTCTATATAAGAAAAAAGGCAATGTACAACCCCAACAGAGAGGGAAACAGAAACAAAAAAAAGTGGAACTACATCAAACTTAAAAGCTTATGTTCCTCAAAAGAACCCATCACAAAAACAAAAGGGAAATATACAGTGTAATTCAGCACATCAACAAAGGGAAATATAAAATTCTTATGATCATATTGCTGGACTCAACATTCATGTATGATAAAAGCACTCAAACAATGGGGATAGAAAGAACATAATACAGACCATATATGAAAAACCCACAGCTGATATCACATTCAGTGATGTGAATGGAAACTTGCCCTCTAAGGTACATGACGAGGATGTCTATTTTCATCACCACTATTCAACATAATATTAAAAGTTCCTGCTAGGGAAATTATATGCAAGTGAAAGATATAAAAGGAACCAAATTGGAGAAGAAGTAAAACTATTACTATTTGCAGATGAAATGATGATATGTATAGAAAACCCTGAGGAATCTACTGAAAAAACTAATTCAAACAATACATCAGTACAGTAATGTGGCAGGTTACAAAGTCAATCTACAAAATCTGTTGCATTCATATATGCAAACAATGAAAAAGAGGAATAAATCAAGAAAATAATCCCATTTATTGTTATATGTATAAAAAAACCAAATACCTAGAAATACACTTGACAGAGTTATACAATGAAAACTATGACACTGATGAAAGAAACAACATACAAAGAAATGAAAAGATATTCTCTGCTCATGGACTGGAATAATCAACCTTGTTAAAATGGCTTAGTATACCCAAAGCAATATATAGATTCACTGCAATCCCTATCAAAACGTCAACAATATTCTTCAGAGAAATACAACCAACTCACTGAAATTTATAGGAAACCACAAAAATGCCAAATAGTCAAAATAATCATGACAAAAATGAAGATGAATGGAGGTATTAAGCTCCCAGACTTCATTCAAACTATTATACAGTAATAGTAAAACAATCTGGTATTTGAGTAAAAATAGAATGGAATGAAATTGAGAGGCCAGAAATAAGCACACACATAAACAGTTGATCTATGACAAATCAGCCAAGAACACACTTTAGAGAAAGGAAAGGTGTTGGAAAAACCGGATAACACACGCTAAAGAATGAAACTAGACCACTACACTGTCTTAGAACACACACAAAAATTAACTCATATTGCATGAATGTAGTACCAGAAACCATAAAATACATAGAAGAAACATAGTTAATGCACCTTGAACATTGGTTTCAGTTATGTATTTGGGATCTAGACTCCCACAGCAGTGGGAAACAACAAATAAACAAATGAAACTACATCAAACTAAAAAGTTCTGCAGCAAAAGAAACTATCATTAAAACAACTAGACATCATGTCAAATGGGAAAAAATATTTGCACACCACACATCTGACAAGGGGCTACTATCCAAGATCTACAAAGAACTTACACAACTCAACAAAAATAAAACAAGGGCTTCCCGTGGTGGTGCAGCTGCAACTGGTTAGATCCCTGGCCACTGGTGAGGGTCCCACATGGCGTGACAGACCTCTCCTGCCACGCCTGCTGCTCCCCTCAGCAGTGTATTTCGTCAGTCTGTCTGTTCTGTTCCCTGCTCTGGCTCTGGTGAATTCTCTCACCCTCCAGCACTTCTGACTGTACCCAGTGCTTGTATAAAGAAATAAATAAATTAAAAACAAACAAACAAAAAACACAAAAGTAAAACAAATAATCCAAACAAAACAAAACTGTGATGTACAGATGGCCAATAGGCAGATAAAGAAATTATCATCATTACTTATCAGAGAAATGAAAATTAAAATCACAATGACATACCACCTCACTTCTGTATGAATGGCCCATGTTAAAAAACAAAAACAAAAAGTACATTGTCATTGAGGTTCTGTTGGTGGGAACGTAGACTAGTCCAGCCCCTTTGGAAAACAATATGGAGGTTTCTCAAAATATTAAAAATAGATCTACCAGAAAATCCAGAAATATGAGTTTGAATTATCTAACTGAAGAATGTAAAACATTAATTTGAAGGGATATGTGTTAATTGAAGCAATATTTATAATAACCAAGTTGTGGGAACAATCTTAGTGCCCAGAGACAAGTGAGTGGATTAAGATTAACAGAACATATACACAATGAAATACTACTCGGCTATCAAAACAGATGAACTTGCCATTTGTGACACCACATATAGATAAAACTGGAAGGGCTAGAACTATAAGGGATTATGCTAAGTGAAATACTTAAGAAGGAATAAGACAAATACCAGATGATTCACCATATGTGGAATAAAGAGAAATCATACAAAAGAACAACAAAACCAAATTACATCAAATCTAGAAATCTTACACTGTAGGACTGAGGCTACCAGAGAGGGAGTGTGGGGTAGGAACCGTGTGAAAGGGGCCAGTGGTCTATGGTAGAGGACTCTGAGCTATGAGTGCCTTGGTGGTGACTGTGGTGTGGTAACATACTTATGAAGAGGTGTGAACATATAACTCTGAATAATATACTGTGTTGTATACCAATGATACCTCAATAAAAAAAATAAAAAATTATTAAAATACACACACACACACACACACACACACACTTTAGCTGCTTGAATAGGAAAAATTGACTTTGTTAGGGCAGGTAGTTTGGGAGAGGGTTCTTCACTAATTTGCTGTGTGTTTCCTTGGACAGAAAACCCTTCCTTGACTAAGGATATTCTGTGTGCTGCTCTGAGTTGCAGACATGGTGGAATAAGAAGTCTCCTTTTATCTGCTCTACAAGGGGTCAACTTGGTGTATGACAACTACCAGGTATGTCATCGTTGATATTTCAGCGATTTCATGTTCATTACAACTGGCCTGTGTAAGGCTTCTTAGCTTGTTGCTTTGTCTTTAAAACCAAACCGTGTTCTGCATAGTTCCTTTGGAAGTCAGGTCTCCCAGTGGTGTGCCAGGGTTGACTCACAGACTTCTAAGAAATGATTGTTATTTTTTCAGGAAATTTGTCAGCTGTTTTTGAACAGAGATTGTGAATAAAATTACACAGATGTCATAAAATATACTTGGCTAAAAACAAAGGTACTAAGTGTTCATGATTCATCAGTTCTGAATGTTTTTTTAGTTTGCTTTACTAATATCTATCCTCTTGAGATTATCTCTGTTTTATGTATGTGATGGAAATGTCATGTAGTTGTGGTATGCTGTGTCTCTTCCAAATTTTATGTTCAGTTTAATAATGCTCATAGCTTAAAATAAGGTGCGGTGGGAACATTTATACCATGGAAATTGATGAATGTGGAAAATAAGATTTTTTTCCCCCAGAGAGCCAATTTTATTTTTTATTATTTTTTAAAGATTTATTTATTTATACAAGTACAGGGTACAGTCAGAAGCGTGGGAGGGTGAGAGAATTCACCAGAGACAGAGCGGGGAGCAAAACAGGCAGAAGGACCGAAGTACATTGCAGAGGGGAGCAGTGGGCGCGGCAGGAGAGATCTGTGCACCATGTGGGACCTTCTGCGCACCATGTGGGACCCTCTCTGGTAGCCAGGGATCGAACTGGCGCTGCAGAGACTGCAGGCAGCTTCACAGTCCAGCGCTCAACCGCTGTGCCACCAGGGGAGACCTGCAAGCCAATTTTAAACATTTTCCAGCCCATGACTGGTTCTAACTAATTGAACACACTGGCAAGAACTGGTGGTTGAATGGGAACCATCATGGAAATTTCCTTTTATTAATGTGGACAAATACCCACTTGAGTCTTATACAGGGTCTCCAGCTAAAGCTAGACCAAGAATGAAACTTTTATCTGGGGCCTGTTCCCTTTCCCTGCATAAAGACCACTGGGCCATAACCAGCCCAGTCTGCTGGGGGAGCTTGGGCAGTGGTGATGACTTTTCAACGGTGGAGTAAAAACCTGTTCTTCTGATTTGGTTCTGAGTATTAATTATTGCTTTTGCTGTACCTCACCTGTTCTGTTCTTTGCCACAAGAACAGAGAAAGGTCATGCTAGCCTCACACTGCCTGATGAGGGTGTAGGAGGCCTAATCTCTGTGAGGTAGGGGGAGGTGGCAAGAGCTATGGATCTTTAAGGAGTAGAGTGTGTGAATGGGAACTTAGTAAGGTCTGCAGAGATAATAGTATGTTGATTAATTTTACCACCAAATTCTTACTTCTGGGTTGTGCAGATCTTTGTCAGGTATTAAATGTGGGCAAATGAAAAAAGAGACAATTTGTGAATGTTGAGTAAAACAAGCAAAAAATTGTAACTTTTAAAACAGCAGACTCAAAGTCTGTATTTATAGTTCAGATTATAATATAATTTTCAACAGTTCTGACTGGTAATGTTCGGGTCAGTTTGATAAGGGCCACAAGTTCCTGTCCCTGACAACAAAAATAGAATTGTGCTTATCTCAGGATGCAAGACTCTAGGAATGACTCTGTGGTTCAAGGTCTTCAAGAGTGTGAGATTTTAGAAACATAAATCTTTTCCAGGCTGTAGGGTGTGAAGTGTCCTGTGTCTGACAGAAGGAGGTATATGGCATGATGGCATTTTATCCATATCTAAATAAATGTTCTAACATATAGTTGTTTGGATACCAACATGAAATTACACTGGAAGTGAAATTCTCAGCTTTGAAATCTATATAATGTGAGTTTGGGGGTGTTAACTCCTTCCCTTTTTTCACACATTATTCTAATAGTAGAAACTAGCAATATGGAGATAAATTATATTTAAAATTATATTTAAAATTTGATAATATGTGCTTAATGAGACTTACCTTTCTGAGATAAACTGAAATGGAGAATGTGACAGGAACTCCAAGTTGAATCTGGGGCTTCCTAACTCCTCCCCAGATCTAGACCTTTGGACCCACCTGTGGGTAGTATCTCATTGCAAAACAAACTGAGTCTACTTACCTGATTAGTTCCTGGAGGAGCACAACCCTATTGTGGCTGGAGAAAGAGCCTGACATGCACTGACTTTCCAACTGATAGTTTCATCCTTTCCTCAAAGCACAGCCCAGTAGGAAGCAGCTTCAACCTTTCATCTTCAACCTTCTTCCCTGTACGGAACTGAATGTGCCTGTGATGGGGGAAATGTGGGTTTCCTTTGAGTGCCCTTGCTAAGGAGAGGGGACAGCACTTCATTTTTTATTCCGTATGTCCTTATTTGTCAAAATTATGATGTTACTTTTAAGAATAACATCTGTAGCAGGAATTTTATGAATGCCCTGAACTAAATGTAATTTGCATGCAGTTCCTAGTTATGAACTAGGAGTTCTTTTCTTTGGGGAATGCTTCTCAGGCAGAGCCCCAACGTACCCATATTTATTCAACTTACATTCTCTAAAGTGATCTGTACCTACAGTTCTTGCACAGATGTGTCTGTGCTCCTGTGTGCTGGTGAGAATGAAGTCTATGGAGGAAGACAAATGTAGCAACTTTAAAGTGTTCAGTGGGATGACTGGAGACAGTTTAGAGAGCTCCGGGCTTGAGAATGAGGGCAGAGAGTAAAAGGCAAGAGGCTTCTATAAGCAATATTGTAAATGACACATGACGCAGACTGGAGACTGGGATGCACCTGCACATCTAACAGCCTTGCAGCTGAACTGTCTGTGTTCACCACTGTCCTTTTCCTTCCTCTTTTCTATAGTTAAATTTAGCAATGACTGGGGTCTGCATGCCTGTTTTCAGACCTTAAAGAGACAGTTATTGAGGGGGCAGTCAGAGAGGCTGTGTCTTACAGGGGTTCAGACCTTAAATGACAGAGTAGGGGTGGAAAGGAAAGAAGCCTTGTGTGAGGGACTCCTGTTAGAGTAGAACAGGAAAAGCCTGGAGGAGTTAACCATTCCCATGTCCCCTTTCCTGACATCAACAAGACTTCAGTCAATGGCCTGTGCCCTTCATGTGACTGAATCCTTGCTCCTCTCTCTTTTTCTACCTGTGGCATCCATGGGGATATCACTCCCTCCTGTACCACTGTGCACTTGACTTCCGAGAGCTTTTTTCCATATCATGGCTATTATAAATAGTGCTGCAATCAACACAGGAGTGCAATTTTTCCTTCAAATTAATGTTTTTGGGTTCTTCAGTTAAATACATAGGAGTGGAATTGCTGGGTCACATGGCAGATCCATTTGTAATCTTTTGAGAAAACTCCATACTGCTTTCTATAGGGTTAGACCAGTTCACATTCCCGCCAGTAATGTAGGAGGGTTCATTTTTCTCCATATCCTTACCAACATGTGTTTCTAGTCTCTTTGATAGAAAGAAAATTATTAATTATAATTAATATTATAATTAATATAAGAATTATAATTCTCTTTGAGAATTGCCGGGGACCAGCCTCCGGCAAAATGTCGTGTCAGGGGTTCCTGAAAGGATGAGACGGCCTCGGCGACCTGTAAGGGGCTGAAACTTAAGGGCTGAAGGGAAGGGGATGAGGTAGTGAGGAGACACTGACACTTGATGAGGTGCTAGTATCTTCTGCCGAGAGACTCAGCAGGTCTTTATTTTTCATTTTTAGTAAGCAGAAAAAAAAATACATTGTCATGTGTAAAGCAGAAACAATTAGTGTATTTTATTCCCGTGGACTACTGGCTCCTATGGGTCCCAGCTAGACGGTAGCCTTCAAGGTTAATAGATAAAAAACCAGACCTAACACTAAAACTTATTTTTTCAGCTAGACAATTATCTAAGACAGTGAATAGCCACCACTGCATCCCTATCAGCTAAAGCCTAAGCATCAAAAGACTATTCTATTCACATGGCCTTCAGTCAGAGACCAGCTGCTACTCAGCTATCAGAACTTTTTCCACCTACAAACTTCTTAACACAGTTAACTTCATTTAAAAACTTTCCTAAGAAACTTCTAAATAAAAAGGAAACTTCTAAAAAAACAAAAGAAGGATTTACTATAATTGTATGCTGGATTGCTTGTCACATATATACAATAAATTGTCTCCCATTGTTAATTGGGCCGAATTGTGTAGTAACTAATTTCTAAACAGGTAATTTTCCGTGCCAATTGCTTGCAGTCTGCTGATACATATAATTTATAGCCTAATGTATTTTTTGGGAAATTTTGTCTCTCTTTATGACCAAGAACAAAAAATGAAGGAATGTTAGATCTTCAGCCCCACGGTGTGAGGCACAAGGAATCTTCAGCCCCACAGTGTGAGGCCCTTTACCTTCACTGCTTGCCAGTGTCTTATCTGGCTGGGGCATCAAGGCCTCGTGCAGCAGAGAATTATTCCCATTCTCACAGGGAATAATTGGGGTCTCACTGTGGTTTTGATTTGCATTTCCCTTACTGTAAGAATGAACATTTTTTTTTTTCATGTGCCAGATGGCTATCTGTATATCTTCTTTGGAGAATTGCCTATTTAACTCTTCTGCCTATTTTTTGATTTGTGAATTTGATATCTCTAGATTTGCAGGAGATTTTTGATCTTTGATCAGCAAAGGATTGCTTTAGTGTGCAAATATTTTGTCCCATTCCGTAGGGTTTTTTTGTTGTTTTAGTTTTCTTTTGCTGTGCAGAAGTCTATTAGATTTAGTCACAATTATTTATATATTCTTTTGTTTTTCTTGCTGCTGGAGATGAATACACAAAGACATATCTGAAGCCTATATCAGAAAGTGCCATGTCTATGCTTTCTTCTATCTATTCTATGGTTTCAGGTATTACAAAAATTTTTTTTATCCATTTTGAATTGATTTTTGTGTGCTGTGAAGTAGGGTCTAGTTTCATTCTTTTGCATGTCACAGTCCAGTTTTCCCAACACCACTTACTGAAGAGGTTTTCCTTGCTCCAGTGTATATCCTTGGCTCCTTTGTCATAGCTTAGTTGACCATATATTTGTAAGTTTATTTACATGCTATCAACTCTTTTTTTTTTAAAGATTTATTTATTTATGCATACAAGATCTGCGGTAGAGGCCAGAGATGCGGGGGGTGAGTGGATTCACCAGAGACACAGAGACAGAGTGGGGAATAGAATAGGCAGATTGACCGAAGTACACTGCTGAGGGGAGAAGCGGGAAAGTCGGGAGAGGTCTACTGCACCATGTGGGTTGTTCCCTGGCTGGCTGGGGATAGAACTCATGCTGCAGAGGCTGCAGATTGCTTAACCCCTTGTGCCACCAAAGAGGCCCCAATATATTATCAATTCTATTCCATTAGTCTGTATGTCTTTTTGTTCTGGTACTATGCTGCTTTAATTATTATAGCTATGTAACATACTGGTAGTGTGATACTATTATTATTCTTTTTTGGTCAGGATTGCTTTGGATATATGGAACCTATTATGAATTTCACTAATGTTTTTTCTATTTCTTTGAAGCAAGCTACTGAAATTTTGACAGGCATTGCATTGAATCTCTATATTGCTTTTGGCAACATGGTTATTTTGATAACATTGATTTTTCTAGTACATGAGAAGAGAATATTTTTCTATTTCTTTGTGTCTTCTTTTAACAATATCTTATAGTTTTCTCTGTATAGGTCCTTCAATTATTTTGCTAGGTATACGCTTAGTAATTTTTTTTTGGGTGTAATTGTGAATGGGATATTTGTTTTTTTAATGTCTTCTTCTTTCTCACTATTTACATATAGGAGGGCAGCTGATTTTTGTGTATGGATTTTATACCCTGCCATTTTGATGAACTGATTTATAGTTTCAGCTATATTTAAAGTGGGATCTATAGAGTTCTCTATGTACATTATCATGTCATTGGTATGTACTGATAGCCTTACTTTTTCTTCTCCAGTATGATTCATTTTATATTTTTCTATTGTTGAATTGCTCTAGCTAGGACTTCCAATACTATTTTGAATAGTAGTGGTGAGTTGAGTATGGACATCTTTATCTTGTACCAGATCTTAGTGGAAATGTTTTCACTTTTTCACCATTGAAAATGATATAAGCTGTGGGATTGTCATATAAGGCCTTTATTTTGTTGAACGCTGTTCCTTGTAGCCCCAGTTTTTTTCAGAGTTCTCATCATAAATTGATGTTGTATCTTATCAAATGCTTTCTCAACATCTATTGATATAATTATATATGGTTTTCATTTTTCTTTTTATTGATGTGTGGAATTACATTGATTGATTTTTGGATATTGATCCACTTTGGTGTCCCTGGTATAAATCCCACTTGGTAATGATGTAAATTCCTGTCAATGAATTAATTGTTAGATTTGTTTTGTTAAGATTTCAATGAGGAATTTTGCATCTGTGTTCATTAAGGAGATTGGCCTGTAGTTGTTTGTGTGTGTGTGTGTGTTATTGCATTTTAGTTTTGTTATTAGTCTAATGTAGGCTTCATAAAGTGTGTTCCTTTTTTCTCATATTTTTGAAAGAGTTTGAGGAGGATGTTTATTAATTCATCTTTGAAGGACTGGTGGAACTCACTTGTGAAGCCATCTGGTCCTGAACTTTTGTTTCTTGGGAGACTTTTGATTACCTTTTCAATATCCTTGCTGTGATGGGTCTATTCAATTTTTCTATTTGTTTCCTATAAGCTTTAGATGATTCTATAATTCTAAAAGTTTGTCCATGCAATCTAGATTATTGAAGTTGTTTTTATATAAATGTTCTATAGCAATCTCTTATTCTCCTCTGGATTTCTGTATTATCTATTGTAACTTTTCCTACATTTCTGATCATATGTTTGAGATTTCTTCCTTATTTTTTCAGTTAGCTGAGCTTGAGATTTATTTATTTTGTGTATTTTTTTAAGAACCAATTTTTGGTATCATTAATTTTTTTGTATTATCTTTTTAATTTTTCATTAAGTTCTGCTTAAGCATTTATAATTTCCTTTCTTCTACTGG
This sequence comes from Talpa europaea, assembly GCF_964194135.1. Classification (NCBI taxonomy): domain Eukaryota; kingdom Metazoa; phylum Chordata; class Mammalia; order Eulipotyphla; family Talpidae; genus Talpa; species Talpa europaea. The sequence continues at coordinate 47,438,191 of NC_140078.1, read as the reverse complement.
CCTTTAGTTTTGTTTTTCTTTTTCTAGTTTTTTTTTTTTTAAGGTGAGAGAAATGGTTATTTGTGTGAGCTCTTTCTTGTTGTCTGATGTGGCCCTGAATTATTATTATTTGATGCTCTTGCCAAGTCCCATATGTTCTCGCAAGTTGTGTCCTCATTGTTATATGTTATGTGGCATTTTTGATATCTGTGATTTCCTCAGTAATTCAGTCATCTTTCAGTAGTGTGTATTTCAGTCTCCACATAGTAGAGATTTTCCCTTCTTTCTTTTTGTTGTTGATATCTAGTTTGATACCTTTATAGTCAGAGAAGATACTTGGTATGATTTCAATCTTCTTGAATTTCTTGATACTTGTCTTGTAACCTACATTGTGGTCAGTAATGGAGATTGTTCCATGTGCATTTGGGATAAATATATTTTAGGTTTGTGGCATTGCTGTGTTGTGTGTGTGTGTATACATACGTGTGTTTTACATATTCGGCCCATGTGGTCTAATTTTTCTTTTAAGGCTGTTGTATCCCTATTTATTTTATGTCACATTGATCTGTACAGTAGTAAAAGCATTATATTGAAGTCCCCAGCCATATATGTTTTTTTTCCCCTAATGTTTGTTTTCAGAGTTCATAGTAATTGCCTGATATATCTTGGTGCTTCTTCATTTGATGACTATAAATTGATGATTGTTATGCCTTCTGATGTACTACTATTCCCCTAATAATTATGTAGTGTCCATCACTGTCTCTTGTTTCTTTTTTTAACTTGAAATTTATTTTATCTGATATAAATATTGCTATTCCTGCCTTCCTTTGTGTCCCAATTGCTTATCGGATTGTTTTAAAACTCTTTATTCTAAGTCCAGGTTTATCTTTGGAGCTTAGATTCTGTTTCCCAATCCAATTAGATATGCTGAGCCTTTTAATTATTGAATTTAGTCCATTTACATTTGGAATGATTATTTAGGAAAGTCTGCTGCTGTCTTTTTGTCATTAATTTTGTGACTATTTATTTGTTCAGATCTTTGTGTATGTCCTCGCTTTGGTTTAGATAAAAGGACTACTCTTAATATTTAATGTGGGGTGGGGGGGCTCTAAGGTTTGCAAATTCCTTCAGTTTCTGTTTGTCCAGGGAGGTCTTCATTTATCCCTCAGATATGAAGAGCTTTGAAGGATAGAGTATTTGTGGCTGACAGTTTTTATCTTTAATTATTTTGATCACATTATTCCATTCTCTCCTTGCCTATAGTGTTTCCTCAGAGAAGTCAAATGTTAGCCTGATTGGGGCTCATTTATGCATTAGCTGCTTCTTCCAACTCATCACATTAAATGTTCTATGTCTTGTGTGCTTGGTATTTCATAGTATTTCAAGATAATATATATCTTGGTATTAGTATTATTTTATTAAGTGAACCCAGGTCCTTTTAGACCCTTGATTTTGCATCTTTATTTCTTTCTTCAGGTGTGGGAAGTTCTCCTTTACTATTTTTTTAAATAAAGTCACTGTTCCTTTCTCTCTATCATACCCCTCTGGAATGCTCACTATTTGTATATATTGTCTTTCCTCACAGAATCAGAGTGTTTCTTATTTTTAATTTTCCTTTCTCTACTGAGATTCTTTGTGCATTCACATCTTCTGAATCACTGATTCTACTTCTGTAGTTATCTCCAGAATTTATGATTTCCTCTAATGATCTTTTTGTATCTTGCACCTCTACTGTTTTCTTCTTTAAAGCTTCAATTTAGATCTTCTCTTTGTTGATTTTATTTCTCAGGGCAGTCATTCATTTTTTTTTTTTAATTACCATTTCTTTGAATTTATTTTTTTTTCAATGTAATTTTGAATTCTGTATCTGATACAGATAATTCTGTATCTTCTGAACAGCTCTTTCACGTCTTTGTGGTTGAATTCTGGAGATTTTTTCTCTCTCTGTGGTATAGTATCCCCCTAAGGTTGTAGATTGCTGTTTGTTGTGCTTTTTCCTGTCTCCATTATTTGCTTTCTGACAATTGTTGATGTTGATGACTTGTAAAGCCTCTGTTAGATGTTATGTGAAACTCTTCAGTGTTCAACCTGTTGAAGTCTGTGTTTGTCTCTGCTGTCCAAAGGATAACCAATCCTGCTGCTATCTACAGGACTGTCTCTCAGACATGTAGTCCTGTGTTTCACTGCTTCAGGACCCACAGCCAATAGATCTTAGCCCCTGTCATTGATTCTCTGGCTAGCAGTTGGTCTCCCATTGCTGGTAGCTGGAAGTTGGGAGGAGCCTAGGTCTAAGTCAAGAGATTGGTTGCCAGCTGCTGGAATCTGGTGTTTGGGATTTCCCTACAGATACCTGGTGCAAGGATCAGCTTGGATCCAGTTTACCATGCTGGTTGCTTGTGGCTGTACTCCTGTATCTGGTAACAGGAAGCTAGAAGGTAACAGGGACCTGACTTTCACCACCAGTGGCTAGAAGCCAAAAGTTGCTCAAGTCTTGCTCATGTAGCTAAGGATGAATGTAGGGCTCTTATGTCACAATGGCTGTTGGAGGAGGAAAGGTACAGCTCCTGTGGTCAAAGCATTGTGACTCTGATGGCCAGAGGCTGGGTTGGGCTCCCTATGAGCTGGCAATGACCTCTGGGGGAAAAGCGTTGCTGCTCTGATCTCTAGGGTATGACTGGTTTCTCTGAGCTCTGATAATCACCTTTGGGGGTGTCCCTGCTTCAGCTGTTGGTGGGTGGCAGAGAGAGTTAGAGGCTAAGGACCAAGGTCACTTGGTTGGCAACTGGAGGCTTAGATCCCACAGTTGGTGACCAGATTGAATGTGGCCTGAACTTATTCTTGCCACTGTTGACTGATTTCCAGCCTCTCCTGGTTAGGGGTTGGTTGCCAGCTGCAGCTGTCTGGCAGTTGGTTCTCCAGTGTGGCTGATGGCCAAGTTAGGGCTCTCCTCCTATGGATTCTGCCCCCACAGCACTCTGCAGCACTCTCTTATCTTGGAAGATCACTAGCCTCTTTCTATACCACTGGAGCCAAGAGAACGCAGAGAAGGTACACTCTGGTTCCATCTTGCCTGGATTGATTTAAATTTTAGATTACCTATATGAATCACTTAATTTTACATTTAAATGTGCATTATTTTCAATGTTTAAATACTCTAATTTTATTTTTGTAAATTATTGATCTTCTATAAAACTTGTTAGTGTATATAAGATGCTGATAAGACATCTATAGAATCTTAGACCCAGGACCTCAGCCAGGGTTTTATTTCCACTGTTAAGCTCTTCAATGTCCTGGGAACCCCTCTATCTGCAGACAGAGGACTGGAAACTTCCAGGTTACTTGATAGACCTTCAACTAAGGGTGGACCCCACAGTTATCCATTTTATATATGGGTAGCCTCTTATAATTTCTTTTCAACCTTTGTTTTGTGTCTGGGAATTTTAAAAAGCCTCAGTTTTCCAAACAAGGAGTGAAATCTAGGAGGCCATAGCCATGGCACAAGGTACTGTTAGTCTCTACCAACTTTGGAGAACATGTCATCTTGCCTGGCCAGTCAGTAGTAGAGCTAGGGGTAAAATACCACTCCGCTGTTTCCCAGATAAGGCAAACTACTCTGCAATGCACTGAAATGATCAGATTGTATATTACCAATCTTCAAAGCTCTGTTTGCTGAGTTAATAAAAAAATACATGCTTGTAATGCTCAGTGAGGGCATGCATATGTCTGGAAACCAGATTTAAGCTCATATGTATTTGTAATTATATCTTTGCTCTGTTTTCTAGGAATTGGAAAAGATATGGTCCTTATCCCATCAGGTAAATTGTGAAGGTCTGAGCAGGAATCTTTCTAACACTTTAGAAAACTTCATAGGAAAGTTGAAAAATGTCACGGTCCAGGACTGTGAATGCCAACCCACCTTGGACACAGCTCAGCAGCTCACGCACAGGTATACTCCAGCTTGACAGTCATGCCTCTTTGTGTTTTCCTCTGTAAGGAAGATGTCACTCAATTTGTTAATAATGAAATTTAGGCAGTACTATGTGCCACATACTATTTTTTAAAAAGATTTATTTATGATTACAAGAACTGGGGTACAGGCCAGAGGTGCGGGACGTTAGAGGATTCACCAGAGACAGAGCGGGGAACAGAACAGGCAGATAGACTGAAGTGCACTGCTGAGGGGAGCAGTGGGCGGGTCAGGAGAGGTCTACTCCCTAGCTGGGAATTGAACTCATCCTGCAAAGGATAGCTTCACAGCCCTGCGTTCAACCCCTTGTGCAACTAGGGAGGCCCCATATACTATTAATATACATATTAACCTAGATCCTAGATATATTCTAAACATTGAATATTTCCATGACCTTAAAATTTAAAATTTTAAAGTATAAAAGCATAATTAACCTAAGGATAGCTTTATTAGTGATCAAGATATTAAATTAAAAAAATCCAAATATGATATTACAATAACATATTCAATATGTTCTGTAAAAATAGTATTTTTCAAAATATTTTGAAAAATATTTTTCAAAATACCCACTATGGATGGATTTTTGTTTGTGTTCTTGAAGTGTGAGTCACTGGAAAATCAGGCATTTCTTATTCTGTAAGACTTGCTTACAGAAAGAATGATATTGATCTGACTTCTTGATGTACTAATTTCTCATACATTCCATGATCTATTCTATTCATTCTTTTCACATTTATGAGACATAATTTTTATGCATCCTTATTCTCCTGACTCATCTAGCTTGGCAGGGCTCTGAAAAGGAAATATTGGAGTCATGATATTGAGATATTAATGGATATTCATATACAGACACCGTCAGGAGGCATTGTGTGTCTAATTATATGAGGGATTTTATGGAAATGTGATCTTGTTATTTAACTCATCTCTTGGGAACTGAGGCAGTATCATTCACTCCAACACTGTTTCAGGTATTTTATCTTGCCTAATTTAGCAATTTCTGTCATTTTAGGTTGGCTCAAAGCCTTGGAAAAACTTTGTTGTCAGAGAATCCCATTGTGACTTTTCTGAGCAATTTCACAGTAACTAAGGGTGAGTATGTGGCTCCTCCAGATTGCTTGATTAAGAAATAGATTTAGTTTCTCATATAAAATGATCAAAATAACATATAAAGGGAAGGTTATGCTATATGTAATAAATAATTAAAACTTAAGGCTAGAAAGGGAAGCCTGAAAATCTTTGTGTTCCAAAACCAAGAGAAGGAAGGAAGGAAGAGAAACTTCTTTGGTATGGCTTTTGCTTTGACCCTGCTCACTGGATAAGTCATTTGGTATCTATGTCTCTGTTTTATCTATAAGTCATTTGGTATCTATGAGTCTATGTTTAATCTATAAATCTGTAAAACTTCTCATAGTGCTAATACTCCAAATCTGAATAATTCTGGCAAATCCATAAATAATCCCCCTCTTGTTTAAAAAAAGAAAAGAGATGCATAGATACATGAAGAGAAGTGTTTCCTGAACATGTGGTCAAAAACATCTCTTTATAGAGAAAATCTTAAAATATATCGTAGAGAAAGTAAGAATGTGAGCAGGAAATATCACATAACCTGTTTTTTAAATAGAAAAGATTTCTATTCCTTCTAAAGGAGAAATATAGGCTTTATTTAGTGTTTATTATGGGTTGGACAAAGTGATGGAAACAATCCTTACCAGGTTTAATATCAAATTTTGTTTTCATAAATAACAATGACCCTTTTGTTAGTATAATATTTTCTCTTTTCTGCTTATTTTTCAGATGTAAAAGTAAAAGATTTGATCAAAAACATCACCAAGTTAACTGAAGAGCTTCAGTATTCTGTCCACATCTCAAATGAAACTATCAATAGTATTTTAGAAGCAAATATTTCCCATTCAAAGGTATGTTTCACCAGTTCTGCTTTTCTCATGGCAGGGGGCTCAGCCCACTTGGAGCTGCTGCCTCTGTGTCCTTGTCTCTCTGCCTTCCCCTCCAGGGGCTGGGGAAGTGGGCCACTGTGTAGATGGCACAACCAGAGGCAGAAAGGAAGTAAGAAAACATGCAAAGAACATGGGTGTTTTTGCTTGATGCCAAAACCTCAAGGTCATTAATTTCATAATATTGTCTTTACTGGGTGAGGGAGAATAAATTTGTTGATATTTATTCACAAATATTGGGAATTGGTGATTCCCAAAACTGATGTGTGACACCCAGGGGGCATCTGCCTGATTTGATAGGGTTTACAAAATTCTAAAAAGTATACAAAACAAAATCATCTGAAAAACAAACATCAGCTTAGATTTTGTGTAGAGAATAACTATGCGAACTGAAGTTATACTATTGTGGCGTATTATGAAAGTGTGTAGTGACAGACTGTGTCATCTCAGGGTGACTGAAGATGACTCCAAGTGAGTGCTTTTATTGACAACCAACGGAATCCCAATAGATATTTAATTTCATTTTGATTCTGGTTATTGGGCTAAATGCAACCCTTGACAGGTAGATCAATAATGAAGAGCAAATATGCATTAAGAAAGAAATATAGGGCCTCCCCTGGTGGCACAGCGGTTGAGTGCTGGACTGTGAAGCTGCCCGCAGCCTCTGCAGCGCCGGTTCGATCCCCAGCCGCTGGCGAGGGTCCCACATGGCGCGACAGACCTCTCCTGCTGCGCTTGCTGTTCCCCTCAGCAGTGTATTTCGTCAGTCTGCTTGTTCTGTTCCCCACTCTGGCTCTGGTGGATTCTCTTACCCTACTGCGCTTCTGACTGTACCCACTGCTTGTATAAAGAAATAAATCTTTAAAAAAAAAGAAAAAAGAAAGAAATATAGGGGCCCTCCCTGGTTGCCTCGAAGATAAATCTCAGCACTATCACCATTATGTCCTGAATTCAATCCCTGGCCAAGGAGCTGCCCACATGGCACAGCAGATCTCTCCTGTCTACCCTGCTGTTCCCCTTAGCAGTGTATTTCAGTAGACCTGCCTGTTCTGCTTCCCACTCTGTCTCTGGAAGACCCCACAGAGACAACCCCGCTCAAATGTAGGAAATGTATCTTTGTTACTACATCTCACCCCCTGCACCTCTGGCCTGCACCCCAGTTCTTGAATGCATAAACAGATGAATAAAATCTTTAAAACAATAGAAATATATTAGAAGCTAGGAACCCAAAATTCAAATGACACTGTTGCCAAGTTATTCATGGTTAGTTACACAGTATCTGTCTTCAGGAAAACTGTCAAAGGCAGTTTGTATGTGGGACTGCAGGGATGGAGGAGTGTGCTTCCCCGCCATGTGGCCTGTGTGTAAAGAGTGATTAGCTTCAGTGTGAAATTTTTAGTGACTGCATCCTGTAATAGAAATACAGCAGTGGCTGAATTAATTTAGGAGGCTGACAATGTTTTAAGAGAAGGATCAGGTAGTTAACTTCTGGGGTTCCTTTCAAATTCAGTCTTTTGATACTTCTTGGGTTGGGACACACTTTTATTTTTGATGGTTACTGCTGGATTAAGCCAGTAGCCACCAGGTGGCACTGATGTCCTATCACAGAGGACTGTGTCCTATCACTGATGTCCTATCACAGAGGCTAACTAGCAATGTAGGTGGCCTTGCCACATGTATGTCTCTGTGGTGTTTTTTTACATCCCTCTATCTTTGCTACTTCCTTGCCAATGTCAGTTATTATGGCTACCTCAGTAGTTGGGCAGTTAAGTAATTGGGAGGGGCATTTAAAAAACTTACATTCTCAGTTTTCAATTAAATGATGGCCACTGGTCATGATAAGTAAGTATATCCATGACCCTATTCATGTCTGCAAGCCATAGGTTATGAATTCATGTTTGGTTAGGGGATGGCACTTTGGGGATCTAGTTTATTCTATATTTTCTTGTTGACAACTATACTACATTATTTGTAGCAGATATTCCTCATCTTTCTCCCTGAGCATCATATCAGAATCTTAGTCCAGCTGTTGATGTTCCATTGGGGATAATTTCCAGTGGCACTAGGATCTTGGAAAAAATTAGGAACCCCCATTTATTCACTTGCAGTCTTCCTTTTAGCAATCTCTTAGGGTTCCAAGGAGGGAAATGTTTTATGAGGACGGATGGCACATTAAATAACTATCAATGTCTGAAGTTTTATGAAGAACAAATATGGGGGTGACATGTAGATAGTGGGGACAGGTGGTCCTGGCCTCCCCGAGGATGTGACATTGGGAGTCAGACAGCAATAATGTGAAATGACTGACTGGAAAGAGTTATATGAGGGAGGCATAGAATTGGGGACCTTGGTCAAAGACCCAGAGACAAAAGGGAAAAAGGGAAAGGCAGGTAAAAAGTTGATTCAGTGCCATTTCTTTCCCAACTTTCTGTTTGTGCTCCAGGGAACCTGCTCTGGGCACTCATGGTACATTCCTTAGTTCCATCCTTAAAACCAGCATGTCTCTACTAAAACCAAGTGACAGACTCATGGGCATGCAGGCCCCGGAGTCATTCAACCTGCCTCTGTCCTGAGCAGAAGCCCTCACCACCTCTCAGTGCCTATGCTTGTTTGCTGCAGCAATGTGCTGTTGATTCCAGATCTGCCGTGACTTCTGATTTATACTGGGTCATTTTTTTTTTTTTTTAATTTTGAAATTAACAGTGAAGTCAGAGTAAGAACCCAAACAGATGAGAGTGACCACGTGATCTGGCTTCTTTGTCTACTCTCTATTTTTAACTCTAAACAACCAAGTATGTTTGGTGACCTTGGAAGATGAGCACTTTTCATAATCTTTGGAAGATTTGCTCCCACTCTTGAGTTTCTCATGTAACAAGATGGAAGAATAGACACATAGATCATAGATTCTAGAGGCTCCTTAAAAAGAAGGGATTCTGAGACTTTTTCTTATTTCCTTTGGGCAAAAATTATTACAGCTAGCAAGTCTGGTCAAATTTGCATCTCACTTGAGTCCAGGTCTGTGGGCAGCGTTGACTGGTCAGCACAATTTTTAGAGTGAGATTCCTTCTAGGAATTTATGCAAGATTACACGTTCCATTTGTTCAGCAAAGGAAGTTTGCCTTCTGAAATGTAGCAGGTTTTAGTACAACTCACTTCAGAGTAGATACCAGTCAAAATCATTCATTCTAATTTCTTTCATCCTCCTGAGAGAGAGGATAAAAAATACATGGTATGAGTGGAGTTAAAGGTTTCTTGTCCATGCAGAGGAATTTGATAGTAATTTGACCTGGAAGGCTGCACTAGCCACCTGGAGTCTTGTTTCACAGAGGGAGCTTGTCCTAGCCTCTGGGTCTGGTATCCCCACAAACCCAGTGCCACACCAACAGTCTGGACTTTTTTTTTTTTAAATAATAAATTTTATTTTTATATTCCCCATACAATTGCAACCCCCCCATTCTGACCCTAATCCCTCCCCTCCCGCCCCCCACCCCCCAAAAAGTGTCTCTGGTTCATAGTTTTTTGTTGATTTTGATTTTCACTTTCTTATAGTTATTCATTTTCCTGGTCTCTTATTTAAGTTTTCTAGATTCCTGCTATGAGTGAGACCATCCAGTATTTTTCTTTTTCTTTTTGGCTTATTTCACTGAGCATGATCCCTTCCAGTGCCATCCATGTTGCTGCAAATTGCATGTGTTTATCTTTTTTGATTGCTGAGTAATATTCCATGGTGTATATGTACCACATCTTCTTGATCCAGTCATCTATTTTTGGGCATTTGGGCTGTTTCCAAAGCTTAGCTATTGTAAACATTGCTGCTATAAACATAGGGGTGCAGGTGCTCTTTGGAATTGATGTTTCTGTGTCCTTTGGGTAAATACCTAGGAGTGGAATTGCTGGATCATATGGAAGCTCTATGTTTAGTAGGTCCAGAAATCTCCACACAGCTCTCCATAGTGGTTGGACCTGTTTGCACTCCCACCAACAGTGCAGGAAAGTTCCTTTTTCTCCACAACCTCGCCAACATTTGCTGTTGCTAGTTTTTTTAATATGTGCCATTCTCACTGGTGTAAGATGGTATCTCATGGTAGTTTTGATTTGCATTTCCCTGATTACAAGTGATGTTGAACATTTTTTCATATGCCTGTTTGCCATTTGCATTTCCTCTTCAGAGAAGTTTCTTTTTAGCTCTTCTGTCCATTTTTTGACGGGATTATTTTCTTTGTTGTTGTTGAGTCTCATCAGCTCTTTGCAGATTTTTGTCATCAGTCCTTTATCATTAGTGTTGTGTGCAAAAATGTTTTCCCATTTGGTGGGGTTTCTCTTTGTTTTTGTTATTGTCTCTTTTGCTGTACAGAAGCTCTTTAATTTGATGTAGTCCCAGCTGTTTATCTTTGCCTTCACTATCACTGCTTTGGGTGATGTGTCTGTAAAGATGTCTTTGATGTGAAAATCACGTAGCATTTCACCTATATTTCCTTCTATATATTTTATGGTTTCAGGTCTTATGTCTGGACTTTTTGGCCCTTTTACCTCTGGACACTCTGGACCTGCTCATCTGTCTCATTCTCATATCCCCTTAACTGCAAAATCAGGTCTTCCCTTACTTGCTTTTTGTCCTCCCAGGACCAATCATAATGCCTGGATGGTCTCAGTGAAAATGATGGGTTCTCATCAAATATTTACTGACATGACAGGAAACGTAGGCACTCCCTTACTTAAGTCATCTGGTGTTTTCTTACATTTATGAAAGCTACATTTTCTTACTTGCTCATTTACAATTTGAGAAAGGGAGACTGTGCTGTGGGTAACTTTAGCCTCATTTAATCCCCTCTGACAAAGATATTTCCTTCATTCATTAGTGTGTCCCCATGACTCTCCCCTGGCTCAGGATCAGGTTTGAATTCAAAACTAGGCTTTTCAATAATTCCTGTGCTGTCCTCCCATTTCATAGTGCTGCTGCTTCTGTTGTTTAGAAATGAACCTTTCTAAGTAAATTGCTGCTAGCCAATAGGATACATCATTTCTTACTTGTACCTAGGTCAATATTTAGAGCCTAAGCTTCAGGATTTACAATGATCTCTGTGAAAATACTTCTCGCTAGTTTTCTAACAGTGTAATCACCATAGAAAGGGGAGGTTGCTGGTTCCCAACCCAGCCAAGGAAGTGTACAGCTGAGCAGTGAGGAAAAGCTAGAAAGGACTGGGGAAAGGATGTTAGCAAGGAAGACTGTGAAGGAGATTCTAAGGAGGTGTTCAGAGCAGAGAGATGTGAAGAATCTGTGCTTGCTTCCCAGCCTTGGACTTGTACCAGGGACTTGGGGGACATGGAAGGAGACACTTGAAAGAAATGTGGGTGAGAGACTGTTGGGGAGGCAATCTTTATCTTTACTTGCATTTTTTTAAAAGATTTTATTTATTTATACAAGCACTGGGGTACAGACCAGGGGCACGGGAGGGTAAGAGAATTCACCAGAGACAGAGCAGGGAGCAGAACTACTGAAAACAGTGTTGAGGGGAGCAGCGGGAGAGACAGGAGAGGTCTGCCATGCCATGTGGGCACCTCCCTGGCTAGCTGGGAATCAAACCGGAGCTGCAGAGGCTGTGGACAGCTTCACAACACTGTCCACAGCTGCGCCAATGGGGAGCCCCTTGACTTGAATTTTGATTTTTCTCTTTTCATCCCAGATTTGCTTTGCCCCTTATTCCTTTCTCTATGTGTCCCACCAGAAGGTGCCTTGGACTTGGGGCAAGTTTTGGGCTTCAGTGGCCCTGCTTTGGGCCAGCCCTGTTTGGCTGGACATTTACCTACAAGGGGGTGGGTAACTGGATGTTTCTTAGGAAAACTTTTAACTATATTCTTTTTGTTCTATTACACACCAATTGTATTAAAGTCCTTTTCTATTGAAGGTCTCACACACTAAGAATATGTTTTATCTTTACACAGTGGATGGCAGAACCCATTTCGAGCCGACAGTTTTGGAGGTCTTAGTCAGTCTGCCTGCTAATAGTTTGAACCAGTAACTCTAACTTTTAGGTATTCTCAATCCTGACCCTACTTTTCAAAGTATCATTTCTCTCTCAGCTTTGTCAATTGCCAGGGGTTGAATGTATCTTTCATAATTTCACTCAGGTCATTACTGCAGAAAGATGACCCTGACGTAGGAAGGTACCACCACACATCATTTGTTGGTTTCTTTGGGCTCTCAAATCAGCCTCAGTAAATCTGACTGGACTCCTGGTTACTTACCAGCCTATTAACTTTGCCTTCAAATGATAATAAATTTGAATTGAAATGGCTTATTTATGGTGACTTTATCAACACCGTTTCTGGCAATAGCTGTTTTCTTCAAGGGCTCATGTGTAACCCATGATCAGGAACCTTCCAGGGATTGATATCATAATCTATTGGTAATTTATAGAATCTATTTTAACAAATAAAATTAAGGTAGTTTTAGTTATTCCAGAAATTTTTGATATCTGTAAATAGTAGAACCATTATATTTTCTGGAGCTATGACAGGAAATGGAGCAGAGAGGCATAGGCAAGAGCTGTGGCCTTCCCTCAAGACCAAAACCAGCCTGGTCCCAGTGTCAAACTCAGAGGTCAAGGCTGTTCATCACCACCTTTTTGTGGCCAGCTTGGGCTGGAATAGAGGCAGGTAGATGCCAGCCAAGGGTAAATAATGCTGCTTTACTCTTCACAATGCTAAGATCATTCTCTTTAGGAATATGGAAACAAAGAGGCGTTAGCTATTTTTAATTTTTCTTAAATTTAATTTTGTTCAATCAATAAATTTATATATTTCTGAGTCATCTTTCTTCAAAATCTGTAATGAAAGTGTTTTTACTGGCAGCTCCAAACAGTGAGAATGGTAGCTATCAGGCACTTAAATGCACTATCCTAAGTGCCTTTCAATGCTGTCATTTGATTTTTTCTTATGAGTCATTTGGGTCTTATTATTACTTGATAGCAAGGAGAAGAAAATGAAGCTAGTAGACATTGACTCTTGGAAGTGACACAGTAGAGCTAGATCAGGGTGTAGCTGAAGTTGGCCTTACTCTAGATCCATCCTATTTCCTTCCTTCCAGTTTCCTGCTGAGTGGTCCAGTCCTGTTTCTAGGTTTGCCTCCAGAAATCCTTCACTCTTGAACTTACTTCTTTATTGTGCTAACAGCCCTGAGCTCAGTGGGGCTAGGGGGAGTCTTCAGAGAGCTCCTACTCCTCTCTGACATGTGTGAGATCTCCAGCTGATATCTCCCCTGACTTCCCTCCCTTCTCTGGCTGCTACAAACTCTGTTCTGATGTAGCCAGTCTTCCTGATATTCCATCCTCCTACAACATTGTCAGAGTCCTTTCCAGTCATAGTTGTCTGAGAACAACAGTCCCCTTCAGTGATTCCATGTATCTCTCAGTCTAAAATTATCTGCTGGGCAAAACCAAAACCATTCCTAAACATTGCTTGCAATACATTTAGGGGTTCCAAAGATACCCAGTAAACAGCTCCTACTGAAAACTGTACCTCTACCAGGATCATCTTTATTTATTTAAAAACTTTTAATATATTTTTTTACATCTCTGTTCATTTTTAAACAATATTTCCTACATCCTCCAGTGTAGTCCCCATAGAATTTCCTTCACCAATGCACCCGCACACCATCACCACAGTCCCCTATACTCCTCCTTCCCACCCTCTAATCCTTCCCCATCCTGCTCCCTTGCAGGATGTCTCTGATTTATGATTGTCTGTTTGCTTATGTTTTGTTGTGTTTTGTATTGTTATTAATTCCACCCCCCATGTCTTATTTGGTTCCCTTATATTCCTCCTATAAAAGAAACCATCCAATATTTTTCTTTTTCCTTCTGTCTTATTTCTTTGAGCTAATTCCTTCAAGCTCCATCCGTGTTACTGTGAATGGCATTACTTTATCTTTTTTGATTGCTGAATAGTATTTCATTGTGTGTATATACCATATCTTCTTGATCCAGTCATCTATTTTTGGGCATTTGACTTGTTTCCAGGTGTTACCTATTATAAATAGTGCTGTAATAAAGATAGGGGTACAGGTGTTCTTTTGAATCAATGTTTTTGTGTTCTTTGGGTGGATCCCTAGGAATGGAATTGCTGGGTCATATGGTAACTTCATTTTTATTAGACTGAGGAACCTCCAGACAGCTTTCCATAGTAATAGGACCAGTTTGACCTCCCACCAACAATGTAGGAGAGTTCATTTTTCACCACATCCTCACCAATATTTGTTGTTGCTAGTTTTTTTGATATGTGCCATTCTCACTGGTATAAGGTGGTATCCTATTGTGGTTTTGATTTGCATTTCCCTGATTATAAGGGATGTTGAACAATTTTTCATATGCCTATTGGCCATTTGCATTTCCTCTTTGGAGAAGTGTCTTTTAAGTTCTTCTGCCCATTTCTTTACTATATTGCTTACTTTGCTTTGGTTGAGTTGTGTGAGTTCTTTGTATATCTTTGTGATTAGTCCCTTATCAGTTGTATAGAGTGCAAAGATTTTTTCCCAATCAGTGGGATGTCTCTTGTTTGGGTTAATGTCTCTTTTGCTGTACATAATCTTTTCAGTTTGATGTAATCCCAGGTGTTTATCTTTGCCTTCACTATCACTGCCTTGGGTGATGAGTCTTTAAAGATGTTACTGAGATGCATGTCTTGTAGTGTTTTACCTATATTTTCTTTAAATATTTTATAGTTTCAGGTCTTATGTCCAGATCGCTTATCCATTTTGAGTTGATTTTTATGCATGGTGAGAGGTCGTGGTACATGACATTAATATACTAGACACTAAAACAAATTGTCCTCAGTCTCTCTTCTGCATTGATTTGCTACTTTTCCAAACCTGTGGAGGACTTGAAATCTGGTTTTCAATATAGAAATGGAGGGGAAAACAGCCTGATGCTGATAACAGTGTAAAGTGAAGATGGTAAGCTTAAAGCAGAGGCTAAGACCATGTTAGTAGAATGACTTGTGGCCTATTGGTGCGAGCACCTGCCATGCTGCCCCTGCTTCATCAACAAGAGCAGGTTGCTTGAAAGTCAGAGAATTGAGTCACATTTTAGGTACTTTGTTACATTGTCAGCCAGAATGTTTGAACTATAATGGAGGTTTGGGCTCCATGTGTCCACGGGAAAGGCTCAGGTCATTATCAGGGGAGCTCTGCCTGGGCTGCATGTGCCAGGGATGTTCACTTCCAATCCTCGCATTTTGAAACAGGTTCTCTCAAGTGTCCTCACCATAGTTTTGTCTGGAAGATGTGATTGGGACATTCTTCATCTCCTGCTGGAGTTTCCTGAGGATGAGAAATCTTGGTTTGCAATGAAGGAACTGTGTGGTCTGCCTGGATCCAAAATGTATTCGCTGATACTGTCAACGAGTCGGCACCTGAACCTGAGGAATGTCATTTACGAAGTAAGAGGGACAAGAACTGGGGGTGGTCAACTTGGGCAGTGTGGTATCGCCGAGTGGCTGCTTCCTGTGTAGATAGGTATAGGCATACCTTGGAGATATTGGGGTTACTTCCAGATCACCAACAATAAAACAAATATTGCAATAAAGTGAACTGCAAAAATTATTTTTTGTTTCATAGTGTCTATGCACATTATGTTTACTATGTTGTAGCCTATTAATTGTTGAGTAACATTATCTAAAAAAACATACCTTAATTAAAAAATGCTTTATTGGGCCTCCCCGGTGGCGCAGCGGTTGAGTGCTGGGTTGCGAAACTGCCCTCAGCCTTTGCAGCGCCGGTTCAATCCCCAGCTGCTCCCCGGCCACCGGCGGAGGGTCCCACATGGCACACAGACCTCTCCTGCCACCCGCTGCTCCCCTCAGCAGTGTACTTCAGTCTGCCTGCTCTGCTCCCTGCTCTGGCTCTGGTGAATTCTCTCACCCTCCCACGCTTCTGACTGTACCCAGTGCTTGTATAAATAAAATACAAATAAATCTTAAAAAAATACTTTATTGCTAAAAATTATCATTTGAAACTTTTGCTAGAGCTTTTTTTTTTTTTCTTTTTTCTGGTGGAAGCTCTTGTATCTGTGAGGCAAAGTAAAGTAAAGCAAGTGCAATAAAGCAAGGTATGCCTGGGAAGCTGCAGCAGGGGCCAGAAGGTTCAGAACACACACTCTCAGCAATCACTGTGTCTCTTGCTGGCTGACTTCAAGGAGGGGTGCAGAATCAAGTGCTATTCAGGGGTCCTTGGAATTGGGACTATCAGGGCATTTGGCATAACAGTGGTGACTGTCTACAGGGCAGAAGGACCAACAGGGAAAAACACCAAGTAACCCTGGTGCCCTTCATAAGGACCACCTTCCTAGAGTGTAATTGGAGAGTCTGAGTTCTGCTCCCTCCCCTGCCCAAGGCAGGAACTGCTGTCACCGCTCCCACAAACACCAACAAATACCCCTCCCACAAATACCCACATATAGTAGGATGAGAGCGGGGAGGGCTGGAGAAATCTAAATGTCATAATATATATGGGAAAGAGTTGAAAGAAGACAATGAGTACAGCTACCCCAGGGCAGACTGAGTTAGTGCTACATAGATGACCTGTGCCATGAGGCTGCAGGACAGTTCCCAGTCTTGTCCTTGGTCCTGAATCTTTCAGATCCTTGTATTTTGACCTCCACTGTTTGGATCTGACAATTTCATATATTTTACCTCTTGCCCATACAGGCTGGTCTTCTTCCAAGTTTCTATCTAGGTGTAGATTTGACAACATCTGAGAGAAACTGAACTATCACAGGTGTTACAAATATGGCAAGTTGACTTTAGTCACTCTAACCCCTGGAGAACAGGATTAAGATTCAGGAAAGGGTATATTTGCCACTATAACCCAATTTCTTTTGTGGTTTATCTTCATTCCGTTACTCTAAGAATACAATGTATTCATGTTGGATTAAACACAAATTTCTAGAACAAATATTAACTTTTCACAACAAGTACATTTTGAATCACTGGTAAGAGGATACACATTTCCTAAATGTCCCCTTAATTTGCCAGGCCACCTCTATCTGGTAGAATCAGTACTCCAGGCACCATGCAGAACAGCTAGTCTGTAATTGCTCACCTTGACCCCTCTTCCAACTTTCCACATGTCCATTGGGAAATAGGTAAAAAGCCACTGGTGAGTCAATATTTTAGTGGACACTCTATTATATACACAAACATTGGTTTGAAATTGGTATTTCTAAGGGCTCAAGTCATTACTTTGATAAAGTCATGGGGATAAGATACTGGGCTTGATTCCATATCCCAGACACAATGAAGCTACCATTAATAATAGCAACTCCTGGGCCTCCCTTGGTGGCGCAGGTGGTTGAGTGCAGCCCTGTGAAGCTGCCTGCAGCCTCGGCAGTGCTGGTTCGATACCGGCTAGCTGTGGTGCGGCAGACCTCTCCTGTCTCGCCCACTGCTCCCCTCAGCAGTGTATTTTGTCAGTGTGCCTATTCTCTTCCTTGCTCTGTCTCTGGTGATCTTCTCACCCTCCTGTGCATCTGGCCTGTACCCTGGTTCTTGTATAAAAATAAATAATTCTTTAAAAAAACAAAAATAAATAATAATAGTGACTCCTGTTTATCAGGAGCTTTTTATATGTATGACTCCAGGGAAGCTGTTAATGTGATATTACTCAGAGGTGGCAGAGTAGTCTAAAATGATGAACATAGATGCCAGCATTTCAGCACAGCTCAGGTCACTCCCAAGTCCATACACCTTCTGTTGCACTTGACAGAGAGTGAGTTTCTGAATCCTTTTTGCAAAATACAGTTTGCTACTTTAATAGGGTGCGCTCATCTGTCTGTTAGTGTCGTGACTAAATTCCAATCCTTCCCACCATAAGTTGAGGTTGCTGTGTGCCACTTCTAAAGTGCAACTGCAATTAGAAAGGCAAATCAAACAAATGACAAAACCCTACACTCATTTCTCCTGTCTGCATTTTCTCTGTTTTCTTACTGATGGAACCACATCATTATTAGTGGAGTGTGTCTATGAAGGATGGAGCTGTGATCTTGGGATGGCTGGTCAGCTAGAGCAACAACTAAGGGATAGCTGTGGAACTCTAATGAGAAAGAATAAGAAGCAGTGACAGTTGGGGCCACAATGTGAGTCTGAAAAACTGAAAAATCAGTGTACAAATGAATGTGGAGGAAGATTTGCTATGATTTCTCACTTTGGATGAAAAAGACTCTCTTTGCTTGTATGTCCATTCATCCAACACTTACAGATCAACTAATATTGCCAGATGCTCCTCTATTCCCTGTAGCTACATAAATTACCAAGAAAGAAAAAAAAAAGACAAACCCTGTCTTCACGGAATTGACGTTCTAAAGTAGAGAATATGCAAAAAATAAGTAAAATGCAGATTGGGTCAAGCCTTGACAGCACAAGTAGGTTTCAAAGGACTTTGATATTTCTAAAGTATCTGGGTTAAACTCTTGACCCTTATCCTTTCTCACTGTGAGGCTTCAGGAAGATACCTTAAATCTCTCTGAGCCTCAGCATCTCATCCACAAAATGCAAACCAAGATACATTTCAGAGTCAGGGAGGTGGAATGATGTGTGCATGGTATGAATATAAGGAAGCAGTATGTAAATATAAATTATTTCACACAAAAAAAATTGTTTTCTTCGAACCATTTCCTTAAGTTTATACTTTGGATAAGAAATATTTTGAATATGATTTGATTTTTAACAATAAATCACATTTGTTCCTGGTTTAGTTTAAACAATACCATCTGCTTCAAACAACTGAGCCATCTGTACTCAAAGAGGCCTTTTAAATAGCACAACAAAGACATCTCTAAAGTTCAAGAGGGAATAAAATCAAACAATCAAGTTTTCACTGCTTAAAAGAGTTTGTGAAAGTGAAAAATACAGTGTTGCTTATTTCCTATTGTGCTTTCCCTTTGAGACTCTAATACCTTCCGAAGTCAGTGGCATGCTCAGCTCCCTGTTGGACCTCGTCTCCAGCCTCATTCAACTGCTCACCAAAGTCAGCCATGTCCTCGGATGCCTTCCAGAATTTCTACAGGCACTTAAAATCCCTGCTTTGCTCAATATGCCTGACTTTCAACAGGTGTGTGTTTGATCTTGGACCCTGGGAAAATAGACTTGCTATCTTTGCATTTGCTCTTTTTTTTTTATTTTTCTTCCAACTGCTAAATTTTGCAGTACACAAAAAAATAGAGGAATGGGGATACCTCTTAATGGCCCTGGAGGCAAGAGAGTGACATAGAGTAAAGGATGGTAAATCCCCAAAATCAGATGAAAGAAACTGTGCTGACCCACTTCCCATCCATGTGTGAGTAGTTTGTGGTTTTCATAAAGAAACCACTTAATCAATTACTAGCACAAGTGAGATTCCAAGGGTCTGGTTAGCTTAATTCAGAGAGTAAATTGCTTTCAAAAACCTTAACACTTTTATTTACATATAAATAATTGGCTTACTGAATGAGATTATTTTGTGATATTAGATTTTGCTTGAATGCTTTCTTCCTGGGATGAACTGATTGGGAAGAGGAGTTATGTGGAAGTACCCAGAGACATAGTTCTGACATGATGGGTGGAGAGCAGTATGCTCAACAGCTGGGTAATTTGGATAGTTGTCAAATATCTGGACAATTTGGCAGTAGAGACACTTACTAAAACCATTAATTAGGCTGAATCAGTTATAGTTTATTGGCTTAAAATTTATCACTGGAAAAAACCAGGAATTTTCTGGTTTGTGTGTGTGTGTGCGTGCGCGCATGGGATTTTTGTCATATTTCTTTTACTAGAATATAGGCTAAAACAAAACATTAGAGTGTTTTAAAAAGTATTTCAAGGACACAAAAGAGCAAAGCAGAAATTCCAAATCTTGACATGTTGAACATCTTGTATATTCAATAAAGAAGGGACTGTGCTTAACAGAAATTTGTGAGGGTGTTACTCTTGGTCACTGTTTAATCACAGTTCATTATTTTTCTTGTCTCCAGGTTTCAAAAGATGACCAGACCAGAAGTTCAGTTTTTGCTTCATTCCAGTCTGTAATGAAGATGATTTGTAAGGATCAAACATCTTTTCTTAGCAATGCAAAAACATTTATTGACTTGCCAAGAGTTAATGAACTCTTGGAAGATAACAAAGAAAAATTCAACATTCCTGAAGATTCAAGTGAGAACCAATAAGTAATCCTTATTTGTTTAGATTAGTTTTCAATTTGGTTATTAGTGCTTATTAAAGTAAACATTCTGTCTGTAAAAGTGGGTACATACCTGGCAAAGAACTTTCTATCTTAGCCTTCTTACCATTGTACTTCATTTTTGTAAGGCTGCCAAATGCTGCATGTAAACTGCTACCACTCTTGACCAAGGTTGATCCTTTCACCTTTGACTCCAAGGAATTGGGTTTGAAAGGTCTCATATAGGTGAATTCCCAGTCCCTTTTGCCGGTAATGGTGAAGGGTCTAGGTTAGCAGAAAAGGAATACTGTGTTCATTCTTGTAAAATGGATGTATCATATAACAAGAGCTCTATGTGGCTTCCTACAAATTTGCCCTCTAGAAAGCTCAGAAGTGAATGACAACAGGTTGATAAATGGTCTGTGGATTTGATAAATTTCCATTCAAATGGATATATATTAGTTAGAAAGGCAAATTGAACATACTGGATTTAGAGAGGTCAGCCCTACCTAATAACAAGTTGTACATGTTGGTCATATAATCTCTCTCTTTGAATAGTGTTAGTTTCATCTAAACTGAGAAATAATATCCACCTCATAAAGTTGTTGTCTAGAATAATGGGTTTGATGCATGCTAACTGCTTTGCACAGTGATATCATTATCTCCTAGTGTGTCAGTTTTATATGCTGCACAGTAAATCACCATGCACTTAGTAGTTTAGGACTTCATACATGTATAATCCCATTGTTTCTGTAGGTCAGAAGTTGGGCATTCACAAGGCTACAGTCACTGTCATGCTGGGTTTGGGACTGGGGTCTCATCTGAGGTGGTTGTTGGTAGGATTCATTTCTTGCAGTTTTAGAATCTGTGGAGGTTGTATCTCTAAGGCCACCAGGGACATCTCTCTGCCTTCTTAGCCTATACCTCAAGCTCCACATGCATGGACTCTCTCCGTTTCTCCACTTTGAGGCTTCCAGTCTCTTTTTGAGGAATTACCTGATAGCTCAGCCAGCAAAATCTCCCTTTTGATTAGTACAGCATCAGTTGACTAGGAATTTTTGTTACATCTTCAAAATTGCTCACCATGGCTAGGTAACCTGATCACAGGCACGATATCCAACATATATATTCAAGACAAGGTCTGAATGCCAAGAGACATTTTAGAATTCTTCTTACCACACTAAAGTGCATTTATATATATATGATTGTCACACTATTCATAGAAAATATAAGTATTGTCGTTTCTAAGATAAAATGATAAAATCAATTGGTAAAGCTAATTTCATAAGAAAATATAACATTGGTCTTAATATTGTGGCTGTTGAAATTTTTCTACAATATTCCCTTCTTATTACTATTTTCTTCAGGTGATTTTGCAATGATTTAGTGCTCTAAGTGGTAGTTTAGTTTGAAAATGTGAAGGTCATTTTTTTCCCCCAAAGTTATTGATGTGAACACTGTACTTCAAAGTTTCATATGAAACAAAACAGCTAAAGACAATTAGAAGGAAAATTTGTCCTGGATTTACTGTCTAAATTCAGAATTGTGTCATAAAAAATACTTATAGATTTCTTATTGAATAGTGAGGATATAAAAATGAATCTCCCTGTTGTAACTGGGCATTATGTATTATGAATAACACTTTTTTTAATTTTAATTGCAACAGCACCGTTTTGCATGAAGCTTTATCAGGAAATTCTACAGTTTCCAAATGGTGCTTTAGTGTGGTCCTTCCTAAAACCTGTATTACATGGAAAAATCCTATACACACCAAACACCCCAGAAATCAATAAGATCATCCAAAAGGTAGGTTTGAATGAGTGAGGATCTTATAGACCATACAAGCACTAGATTGGAAAGGGAACTTGTTAAAATTGTTCTGTGTAATTATCATGTAGATGGGATTACATAAAATTCTCTTACATTAACTACAACTAATTTTTGTCCGTTTTTTCCCGTTATTGTTGTTAAATTTGGATTTGTTGAGTCATTATTTTAGAGGGCATTTTGGTGTCACGAGATATTGTTTGGTGTAGCTAATACAGTGAGTACAATTAGAAAGAAGCATAATGTGGAGAACAGTTGCTAATCTACTTTGCTTGGTGCGGTGGGAATTCAGGTAAGTGAGACCTGGTGCCTATGTAGCTGGGATCTGGTAGTGACCACTTGGCTTTATTTGCTTCAACCCATGGACATTTAGCGTAGATGACAAGGGCAGTTTCTCCAGGAGGAATTTAGATATTGTGTGGTTCTACTTGTTTTCTCTTATGTTGTCTGCACTTTCAAATCTATTTATGAAAGAACTTATTATTATTTGATAGTTTACTTAAAAATGTGTGTGATTTTTTTTTCTGGAGTCTTGTTTTCTTGTCTGAAGGTCAATTATCAGCCTAAGCACTTTAAGGGAACTTCACAGGGGACATGAAAATGATCAGATGCTACACTCAAAGAGGCAATACCAAGACCTAGTAATGAATAAAAACCTCTAAGCTTTAAATAGCACTAACTTTATTTTTTTATTTATTTATTTTTAAACGATTTATTTATTTATTTATTTATTTATACAAGCACTGGGTACAGTCAGAAGCGCGGGAGGGTGAGAGAATTCACCAGAGCCAGAGCGGGGTGCAGAGCAGGCAGAAGAACCGAAGTACACTGCTGAGGTGAGTAGAGGGTGGCAGGAGAGGTCTGGGCGCCATGTGGGACCCTCCTCCGGTGGCCGGGGAGCAGCCGGGTATTGAACCGGCGCTGCAGAGGCTGCAGGCAGCTTCGCAACCCAGCCCTCAATCGCTGCGCCACCGGGGAGGCCCAGCACTAACTTTAAATCTAAAAAAAATAGTTAACGGCAGAATGGGTTATTTGAGCAGTTATTTCTGATCACCCTCCATGGTTGCTGTGTGGGGTGGCAGCAGTTCACCCCCGGAGACCTTTATTCCCTACTCTGTGACTTAGCTCAGGGTCTGTGTGTGCCTCAACTTGTTCTGAATACATTCAATAACTGCTGCTATAATCTTAAAAATGTCTTTTTGTAGGGGTGTTTACCAAAAGCTTGGATTTTCACAATGAAATGATATTAATCTAGATAGAATATTCTCCCTTACCTTTAGGGGATACATTCCAGGTGGATGCCTGAAACCTGACAGTACTGGATGCCAAATGTACTGTTTTTTTCCTATTCATACACACCTATGATAAAGCTTAATTTATAAGTTAGGCACAGTAAGAGATTCATACCAATAGCTAATAATAAAATAGAACAGATAGAAAGTTATTTAAATGTGGTCTCTCTTTTATAAAATATCCTGTTTTAGGTAATATTTTTGATTGGTTAACCACAGGTGACTGGAACCCCAGGGAAGGGGAGGGCTATATTGTGAGGAGTTAACAGTGCTGTTGGGTGTGAGCTCAGCTTCCATCTGCCATTCCAGGATTGGATTTCTAATTGGCACTTACATCATGCCTGGAGCCAAAGTCAGTTATGCAGACTCTCATGGTGACTTAAGCTTTTAAGGGCCATGGGTAATTTAGATTTTTTCATAGAAAATGGCTTTAGGGGCCTCCCCGGTGGCACAGGCGGTTGAGCACCACGCTGTGAAGCTGTCTGCAGCCTCTGCAGCACCAGTTTGATCCCGGCCTGCCAGCGAGAATCCCACATGGTGCAGCAGACCTCTCCTGTCTTGCCCACTGCTCCCCTCAGCGGTGTATTTTGTCAGTCTGCCTTTACTCTTCCCCACTCTGTCTCTGGTAAATCCTCTCACCCTCCCACACATATGGCCTGCACCCTGGTTCTTGTATGAATAAATAAATCTTTTTTAAAAATGGCTTTATATCAAATTTTTAATTTTAACTTAAAAAATTTCTTGTGGTTACCTGGTTTAAAACATTGTATAGGTTTCAAGTATTAACATTGTACTTCAACATCCGTATACATTACATTATGATTGCCGCCGATGGTCTGGCTTTCATCTACCAGCATATATAGCTTTATTTTTAAATTCAATTTTTTAAACAGGTTATGAATTTATTCTTGACTATATCATATATTGTTTTTGATTATAACATAAATTGTTATACTCTGATATTTTTAATAATGTCTATTAGTGGAGTATTACATACTATTCTATATTTTATAATTTAACTATCAGTAAGACAGTCTCTGCTTTTGAAGCACTCACCCTGCAATGGGGAAGACAAACATCAGAAGAAAAAATTAGATATACTATGAAAGATTTGTTCATTGTGGCAGGGCACAGAGAGGCAAGCAACTAGTATTCCTGTAAATAAGGATTTGGCAAAGCATTTGGAGGGAGGGTGGGTAGAACTCCATCAGGTGGAAGAGGGAGGAATGTCAGCCAGGATGCAGGTAGGAATGGGATGAACACCACGCTTTTTGAGAATGGTGAAAAGTTTAGAAGAATCACCAAAGATTTCATTGATTCTGGCTTAGACCATTTGTAGGCTTTATGGATAGTGACTTGAACTGGAACAATTTTTACTTACTTTATGTGACCAGTAACTTTGTATGTAGGTGGTCTGGCTTTGCACTTATAAAGCTAATGTCATAGCATTGCATTTGAAATGAATTATCCTAGTTGTTTGCCGTGGTTATTTAGTTTTATGAAAATTGTCTCTAGTTGTTAAACTTCTGGTGACAATCCCACATAGCTTGGAAGTCCCTAGAAGTTTTGCAACATGTGTTGTATGAAGCAAACTCATCTATCAGGATGGAGTGATCAGTGTTATAAATTACATATTATTTATTCTTCTTCCCTCTATTGCTTCTTATTAGGCAGAACCATATGAAATTGCCATTTACATAGAAAAAGTACATTTATGTGGTTCCCCCTGACACCCCACTAAAGGTGTCACCAAGAAACATGTTTGTGGTAAGAATGATCATTTTTGCATGACTGGGAAATTGGGAAGGCTAACCGTCCATTTAATCTTTGACTTATCACTCTCCCTTTAGTGAGATCTTTTCCTTTACTAGTAAAATGAAAGACTTAAGAAAGATCCATGACTTACAATCATTTGGGTGACTGTTCTTCATGGGGATACATGAAATAATTTGGGTGACCTTACCAAGTCCTTCCCTTATCTAGACTGGTGTATATCTTGGTGGGGATGACCATCCCACTGACAATCTCTATTCCCTTCAGGGAAGTGCAGACACTAGTGATGGACAGAGAACTTCTGAGGACACCCCCTAAAATGATAGCTAACATTTTTAGGGAGTACTCAACTCATACTCTGAGACTATTAAGCTCAATGTTTATGAAAGTATACTTCGATGTCATCATTAGAGATTTCAATATACCAGGATGCTCTTTTTAGGTTGTAAATCATGACTGTGGTTGGTTTTGACTATAGGCTGGTGCAAAAATTGGGAAATCATATGAAGACACCATGGGACACTTTCAGAGAAGTTATAAAAGTTAAAACAGATGAAAGGCTAGACTGCACTTCCAGAAATAAGTGGCACTCCAGAAGTGGCATCATAGGCATGCCTAGCCACCTACTACACAGAGTGGGCTAGTGTTTGTTTCCTACAGGAGTGCAAGCCTATTGCAGCATGGCTTTCTCAACTCTGTTCTCCTCCCTTGGAAAATTATTTCAACTCTCCTACTCAGTTTGCTTATTTGTAAAACTGGGTTAACATTACCTATCTACAGGGTAGTTTGGAGGACTGAAAACATATCAGAAATGTGATTTAGAAAAATTGTAAATGAATATAGTTTTGGATCCTCTCTTCTACAATGCTATTTCTAGAAAGACATTCTGCCATTGCTCCTAGAGGAGTGGGGAGGGCAGATGTTACCTTAGGAAGGAGGAAGAGGTGGGATAGACCAGAGGTTCCCAAATAGGGTATGATCCTAATGTTTTCCTCCCAGAAGACCTGTGGTAGTATATGAAAGTATTTTTGGTGTCTTCATTAGGGGATGCTACTGGCATCTGGTAGGTGGAGGCCAGGGTGCTGCAACCCCCTGCTGCTAAACATATAGGACTGCCCTACAGCCAAGAATGACCTTGCTCAGGATGTCAGTGGTGTCAAGGTTGAGAAACCCCTGTATAATACTGTATAGAAAGGTTAAGGGGCTCATGGTTAGATGATGGGGAGATAAAGGCAGAATAAAGGCAGCCATGGCCAAACGGGCCTTAGGCTTCAGAACTGGAAAATCAGGTAATGATGGGAAGAGACTATTTCCCCTCATTACTGGTGTAGTAGTTCTAATTGAATCTGCAGCAAGAGATGAGTGTAGATGGATAGAGTTATATTTTTTTCATAATCCTGGCATTCACATCAACAATTTCTTTGTCTCAGATGCAGGTTCACTCACTGTTTATTGATCACTTAATTCTATAAGCTTTGAGGAATAATTATGGATATTTCCCAATCCTCTTATTTACTTCTTACAAGAAACAGAGGAGTAGGATTACTGGACCTATTTTACAGATTAAAAGAGTGAAATTTGGGAAGATTTACATTTCCAAATTTATTAGCTGACCAGTGGAAGCATAAGTTTCTAGTCCTGTACAGTATAGCTTCTGTTACTATTGTTGGTCTGAGAGGTTGGATACCTAATTAAACAAACCACATTTTTATGTCTTTGGGTGGCAATGTGTGGCATTTTATCCATCTTCAAAACTGACAACTTTCAAAACAGCATTTTTGGAAGGATGAGAATGAATTCACACAGGTGAAAGATGAACACATCCCTACTGCTATTTTTG
Source organism: Talpa europaea (assembly GCF_964194135.1). Taxonomy (NCBI): domain Eukaryota; kingdom Metazoa; phylum Chordata; class Mammalia; order Eulipotyphla; family Talpidae; genus Talpa; species Talpa europaea. The sequence continues at coordinate 47,411,376 of NC_140078.1, read as the reverse complement.
TAATTAAGGGGAAATAAAGCCTGGTGATAAAGTAATATAAATAGAAATGAAAATGCTTGGCCCTGTGATACTTATCAAAGATGAAAAGTGTCAGACAAATAGAACCTACCCAGACTAGAGTCTAAAATAGCTGTAGGCTGTAGGCTGTTTATCTGTACAGAGCAGTGTGTGAAGGGACTAGAAAGAACCCAAGGCAGTTATACAGTGTCCTCAGGGAGTCCTGCTGAGGAGAATGCATTGCAATCTGCCTTCTGCCTGTAAGCATCTAATCAGTGATCTGAGAGTTAAGTCTTCCATAGCCAGCCTGGAGCAAGTCTTTCAGATGGGCAAGAATGTCTGACATGGAACATTTTATTGAAATGCTGCAAAGTTGCCCAGAGAAGTAATTACATTTGTGAATAAACTTGTTTGTATAATCCCCTGTGAAATAGCAGTTCCCTAAGAAAGCAATATCAGTAGGCCTATGAATATACTCTTCCTGTCAAGTGAGACAATAGCCAGCTCCTAAAGACAAGGAATGATGTTTCATAGACTTGAATGGTTTCATGCTTACATCATTCTTTCTGTCAAATCCAATGCCACAGGTTATTTAGCCTATCTTATAAGATAGAGGGCAAAGAAAAGGAGATGTGCGTATTCAACCACTATAGAAGACAAATATTATCACTATGCCCACTTTATAAATAAAGCACAGATTGCTGAGACAATTTTTCAAGGTCTCTGGTCAGTCCTCAGCCAAGTTGGGTCATAAATACAAGTCCTTTGACTCAAAACTCATGCTGGGTCCCTTGAGGTCATTCAGACTATGCTAGAAGAGAGCACATAAAGGTGGTATCAGCACTGCCTTGACTCTGAGAAGTATTGTCCACACAGAGAGGTGCTGGGTCGGGGGGACACAGCTATAAGCCCACCACGCCAGGCCTCCCCACCATGGATCCACTCTGAACTGCCTGTCCTCTTGGGAATGAGGCTTGTTGGCAACATTTTAATGAATTAATCACTAAAATAATCCATTAGAAAATGAGCAAAAAATATATACATATAGTTCACAAAGGGAGAAAAAAAAAACAGCTCTTAAACATGTGAAAAATTGCTTAAATTTAGTAAGAGAAATTCAGATACCTAAAATGGGAGTGACATAGACCAAATAATTGAAAATATATCCTGCTTGATGAAGGGTTTAGGAAAGATGTGCTCTAGATATTGCTGGCCGAACTGTGTTGGTATAAAGTCTTTGAGGCTGTGTTAGAAATGCCTGCCGATGCTATAAAACTTATATTCACAAGTGAAAACAACAATAGTTACTGCACCATAGTTTGTAATCACAAGGGTTGGGCAACAAGTTTACAGTCAATAAATAAATTTTGGCACATTCATAAAATGAAAAATATTCACTTTACTAATGAGACAGATAGTGACTGATCACTAAAATTTATTTATAAATTTATTTTAAGTAAGTTGCAGAAATATGTGGGTCTGAGTAAAGAAAATTGGATAACAGATATGTGATCCTATTCTTATAAAAAGGGAATCTCAAGGAGCTAGAAGTGTTTCTTCTGGGTTGGAACTGGGTTTCTAGAAAACAGAATATAAAAGGTAAAGATTGTTTCTTGAACTTTTTTGAACGCTTGGAATTTGGCACAGCAGCAAAAGATGCATGTATGATAGAATCCTACCTAGGAAGTCTTTCTACATCCACTTCTTGCCTTGGTTGTATTGAATTTATTTGGGTGTCACCCTGAGAATACACAGAACATAGGTGTGAACCTTATAACCTAAGGATGCTGGCACATCCTTCTGCTTAGATGCCCTGCCAGCCATGCCCTCTGATTTGGGAAGATCAGACACAGGCCCCCTTTGTTTCTGGAAACACAGAGTGACCTTCCTCTATTCCTCCATCCTGTAGAGATGGGGAGGTAGGGCCCTCTCAGAGTGAAATGACTTGTGGGGAAGTGGTGTTCTCTTCCCGGGGTTTGTCCATCTTGATTTTGGCTAAGAGAGAAAAAAAAATTCATTCTTTTCTTTATTAAGAATATCAATACTTTTCAAATCTTCAATATCTTCTGCCTCACTCACCTTAGAAACTGTAAGTGAAAGTTCTGAATGCAGGAGAGGGAAGAGGGTAATAGAAATAAGGAAATAATGCAGGAGGAAAAAGTAGGTCCATAGCTAATATCTCATGTTATGACTCTGCATCTTTTTGTCTATTTTATTTTTAAATAAAAATAACTGCAAGTAACAGAGGTTTAGGACATGTTTCTAAATTTAGCAGTTAGTGGATAGGATACAGGTGAAACTAAAACTCAAGTGATTTCTTTCAATGGAATAAAAGTGAAAATAAGACTTTAATCATGGGATTTCTGAGAATCATTGTGCACTTTGGGGTGTAGCTCTAAGTGCTGAGCCTCAGCATCTTTCTATAATCTTCTGAAGGTGCCCTTTAAAAAAATACATCACTACAAACTCATGGATTTAAATCTATTTGATGTATTTTAGTTCATTGCAGTCTTTATTCTTTGAGATGTTCAAATTGTCCTGTTGCCAGTGGGCACCTCTTTGATTTGGCTTCTCTATCCTTTAAAAAATTGATTTGTAATTTTGGGACTGTTGCAGACTCAGGCGCATTTGTGAGAAATAACAGAATCCATGTGCCCTTTACTCAGTGTCCTCCAGGGACAAAATTCTCACAAAATTAAATACAATGTCACAACCAGGATTCTGACCTCCATGTATTTCACCGACCTTACTCATTTCCCCACTTGTGTTTGTATGTGTGCTTAGTTCTGTGTGTTTTCATCACCATACAGGGCTTTGTGTTGCCACCAGTGCTGACACAGAACATTCCCTCAGCACAGGTCTCTGTCATCCTTTTACAGTCACCCCAGGGTGTCTTCACATTCCTATTCCTTCCTGCCCCACTGCTGAACCCTGGCCACTGCTGATCTGTTCTGTGCATCTCTCTGTTGTCATTTCAGGATTGTTATATAAGTGGAATGGTACAATATGTCACTTTTTGCTATTATATATTTTCATTTAATAATTTCCTTGAGATTTATCCTTATTGTGAATATATCACTAATTCTTTCACTTTTATTACTGAGAAACATTCCATGGTACATGTTTGGTTAATTTGGTTAATCACTCACACATTGTAGGGTATCAAAATTGTTTCCAATTTGTGGCTATAAAGGCCACTGTTTCTCTTTCTTAACTTTCTGTGTATTGCATGAATATCTTTTTTTAGGATCTCATGCATTGCTCTTGTTATGTGTGCTCTGGATATGAAGCTATACACATGACATGTCATAATTTTCAATTCACTCATCTCTTCTACTTGAGACCATCCAGCAAGTTTTAAAATATTTGTCATTGTGGGAATGTAAACTGGTGCTGCAATTTTTTAAAAATTATCTGAATAAAAAACTAAAAATGAAAATACCATATGACCCAGCAATAAGGATTCCTCTTAGGCATCCATGCAAAGAACATGAAACCATCAAGCCTCAAAAGTATATGCTCTATGTATTTTTTTTTTTTTGGTAGCATTATTTACATTAACTAGAACTAAAATCAACCTAAGTGTCCATTGGACAGAGAACTGGGTTAAGAAATTGTGATATATCCACATAATAGAATACTACTTAATGACAAGGAAAGACAAAATGTTGCCATTTATGGCAAAATGAAAGGAATTCAAGGGAATAATGTGTAGTAAAGCAAGTCAGAATGACAAAGACAAACATTGAACACTTACAAAGCAAACAATGTGACAAAACAAAATACTCAAAAATGTGGGCAAGTTAGCTTGTATTTGCTTTCCTTCTCTCTTCTACAACATGAGAATAATAATGACAATATAGGATAACTGAGCATTGGATGAGTTAAAATGCATAAAGAGTTTAGAAGGTAACTAAACCAAACTTGTTTTTTGTAAGTGGATTAGTTAACACCAGCAATTATTTAGCTTCATCATCAGTCTTAACTTTATATTTGCTGGTACTCATCATTGTGAGATAGCTCACAAAACCAAGTGGCTACTTATGATTTGAAGGAAACCATGTTTGTATTATTACTGCTTTCACACATAATTACATGAATAAATTATGGTTCATAATATAAAACAAACTTTGTTTTATAAATTCTGGAACATTTGCTTGTGGATAGTTACGTAGAGAAAAGGGACATAAAGAGCTAAGTCTTCTTTAGAAGAAATCAGATTCTCTCTCTTTTTCCTCTCCCTTTCTCTGTCAGTGTGGAAGAGTGTGCATTTTATATACATGTATGTGTACCTGATAAGTAAAGAGGAGAACCATGCTGATGACTCAAATGGAGTAATTCATTGGAGTAGCTGTATATTATCTATTTTATAAATTGGTTTCCATCTTTGATTTCAATTAAGTCTTTACTCATTCTATTTTTTATATTTATATTTTTTCAGCTTTATTGTGAAATAATAAACAAACACAACTGAATATTTAAACCATATAGTGAGATGATCTGACATTACGTATTTTTTGTAAAATGATTACCATAGTCAGGTTAACACATCTATCACCTTCCACAGCAAAAAGAAAAAAAAAAGAAAAAGATATTATATTTTTCTACCTATGTTTCTGTATAATCTATCTTTTTCATACTTATTTTCTTTGTTGAGATTTTTCTATTTAATTTGTTTTGAGACAATTCATAATTGCTTGTCAAAGCATTTTGTTATGATTTAACACACTTGCCAGAGCATTACAAATCTGATTTAGCTAAACATTGGCACAATTGAATGCTTTTCTTACTTCTCTGTGGTTACCTCTGGTTCTTTGTAGTGGTTGATTTCAGTTGTATTGTGGGACTTTTATTTTTATAGTAGGGTGTTCTGTAAAAATTTTTACTGTTGCAGACAATCAACATGCATGAGTTTGTTGCCTTTGTGGACTGTGGTTCCAATGATCCTTTTATTTGGTCACAAACTTTATGGTTGTCTTTTGGTGTGCCTGGTTTATTTGGTGCCTGAGGGTCCTGCTGGTATCTGACAGGCCAGAGTAGTGGAGGGGTTTTTCCAGGCCTACCTTCCAGGAACCTTCACATGGGAACTGGAGTCTTGGCCATCAGAGAAGACATGGCAGGTCAGGCCTTGTATTAGGAAGTCTCTTGCTTTGGGGCAGAGTATAAGGCCAGGCCAGGCAACTCATCATAGGAAAATGGCAGGAATTCCCTGGCCATGATCTCCTAGTTGCTAAGTGTCTGTGCTTGTCACCTATATGGCAAGATCCCCTGTGCTGGCTCTCCACATTCCCCCATCCTCCCTACAGGAGGAGAGTAATTTCCCTAGCTGCTTATTGTCAGCTGGCAACAAACTGATTTCGCTTGTTGGTGACAGGAGTCCTGGTCTATCCAGTGAGGGATGTGACTACCTCTGCTATCTTGCTTTGCTAGACTGCTAGTTGGGAACTGCAGGGTCTGGATCACCGTCTCTGTTGGGGTCATATGACACTTGGTGTGTGTTCTTTTAGTAATAATGTCCAACTATTTTGCTTTCCTCCTTCACCTCTGAGAGTTCTCTTTTGTGGCCTTGTGTTGTTTCCAGGGTGTCTTGTGGTACTTAGCAGGCAAAAAGGGAGAAATGAGCTTGCCATATCTTGTTTGGAAAAGCCCTCTTTTGATGTAACTCTAGTTATTTTTGACAGCTGCCTTGCTGTTTGGCAGGATGAGTTGCTCCAAGGACTTGACTGTTCACCACCTCTGACCTGAGATCAATCACTTCTTTAATAAGTTCTGGCTCTTTTCGTGAAAATGCATTGGCAGTCACCCCCAGGGTGCCCGGGAGGCACATTGCCAGTGGTCAGTGCTGCTGACCTTCTTCACTGGACACAGATACCATCCCTGTGTGAGGGTTCATATTGATTATAGGTAATTTGTGAAATCTTTGGAAACATACATTTCACTAATGGTCAAAACTGTAACATCATAGAGATGGCATTCCTTTCCTTAAAAGCATTCCTCTGTGTATGTTACATGGATTTTTCACATTCGGTAGCTTGTTTTCTAATGTTACTAAATTATTTAATTTATCATTTAGTTATTGATGTTTTTAATTTATTTTAATATGTAAATTAACATAAAATTATAATTTATATATATCCTGATGTTTTAATAAATATTAAATAATTAAAATTTTACTTTGTAGAAATTTTTGTATTTTGCTATTTATTTAGGGAAATATTTCATGTATTTATTTTCTATCCCGCCATCATTTATTTATTTTTTTCTTCCTGCTTTCCTTACATCTGCCATATTATAATTTTATTCATATATTCAGTGAATGCATGATTAAGTTTTACCTTGTAATTTAATAATAAACATTTGAGATTGAAGTTTGGATATCCAAATTCTTTTATATCCAATGTCTTCATTGTAATATACTATATGATCATTTCCTAAGCAATGTCCTCTAATTGAAAATTTTTATATTTGAAAAAGTTTTCATTTATTAATTTTAAGTGTTTACACAGATTTTGCTAAGAATTTGTATTTTCATAATACACATCTAAATTACTTATATATTGAGATTTTATTGGCAATGCGTTTGTGCCTTGGTATATTACTACTTTTAACAAACTTTTGAGCATTTTAAAAGTGAGGGTCTATGCCTATATATTTTATTTTATTATTTTTTTTTTTAAAGATTTTTTTTTTTAGAGGCATGTTTATTTATTTATTATATTTGTTTGTTTGTTTTGTTTATACATGCAGTGGGTACAGTCAGAAGCGCGGGAGGGTGAGAGAATTCACCAGAGCCAGAGCGGGGAGCAGAGCAGGCAGAAGGACCGAAGTACACTGCTGAGGGGAGCAGCGGGCGGCAGGAGAGGTCCGCGCACCATGTGGGACCCTCCTCCGGTGGCCGGGGAGCAGCCGGGGATCGAACCGGCGCAGCAGAGGCTGCGGGCAGCTTCGCAACCCAGCGCTCAACCGCTGCGCCACCGGGGAGGCCCTGCCTATGTATTTTAAATATATTTTATCTACATACAAGTAATTTTTATTATTTATTTATATAATTTATGTATTTATGTGTATATAATATATTTTAACACTTATTGGTATATTTGAATATCTTAATTTATCATACATGTGACTGATAAATACAAATGAAGATATTTTAATTCAGTCATGATCTATATAGAATGTGTGTTTCTATTTTTAGATTTAAGATGTTTTGTATATCTCCCAAACTGGTGGCCTTAATAAACCATCCAATCTCTTCATGTCTGTGAGAGGAGGCATTTACTGTGCATTTACCATTTGCCAGACCTGATGCCAAGGCATCAGAGTATTAATTTACTTTAATATTTACAATTAATTCACCCCTCATTTTTCATGAAGCCTGAAATTCAAAGTAACTTGGTTAAGATCATGAAGAAAATAAGCAAAAGAAACACTTTAAACCCCAAATAATGGTGTCTTGTTCATGACTTCATTTTTCAAGTACTTACTGTCTGATTTTGCAAAGGCTCAGTGTGGTGTATTCCTCTCTATTACTCTTCAGTGATGACTTTTTTTTTTCTTATTTCTAGTTATTTACTTCATCTCTTTTAATGACATATTATTGGGAACATAAACGGTAATCATTGCAAGCTGTGAATTTTTCTTGAAACAATCTGTTCCATTTTTATTTGTTGCCATGAATTTGATTTTCTTTGCTATTAACATTTCCAGTTTTTCTCTTTTGTTTGATTTTTAAATACTTTTATTTCTGATTCAACTTAAAATACAGTTGGCTTTGATAATTTTGTCTCTGCACTGGAACATAATTTTAATTAGCTAAAACATTTTATTTTGTTCATAGCTATATTTTTAGCATCTTTACCTATACAATTAACTCAACTCTATGGGTCTGAAAATCTTAGCCTTCGAATTAGGATGTTTTAAACTATTCAAATTTACTGTCACAGCTGGTAACTTTAGTGTTACTTTTGTCAACCTCTCTTACAGTTTTGAAATTTATACTTGTTTTTGTGGTTAATTTTTCCTCTCTGCCACAGGAATTTGTTTTCTATGCCTACTTTGTTTCTCCCCTTATGTTTTTCAAGATGTCATGTTATTCTCTTTCCAATTGATGCTGAGAGTCATTTTTTTCCTATGAGAGAGAACCTTTGTGTGCTTTCACTCTCTCTTCTCTCCCATACCCTTCCTATCTTTTACTGATTGAGTCTGCATTTTTTTTAAAGATTTATTTATTTATGCTTACAAGAACTAGGGTACAAGGCCAGAGGTGTGGGAAGTGAGCGAATTCACCAGAGCCAGAGCAGGGAACAGAACAGGCAGATAGACTGAAATACACTGCTGAGGGGAGCAGCGGGGGAGCCAGGAGAGATCTGCTGTGCCATATGGGTAGCTGCCTGGCCGGGGATCGAATTCATGCAGCAGAGGCTGTGGACAGCTTCACAGTGCTGTGCTTAACCCCTTGCACCACTAGGGAGGTCCCTGACTGAGTCTGCAATATTATAGATTATTATTTCATTAACATTCACCATTAAAATAACAAGCAAATGGTATTTATGATTTTAATTATAATTTTTCTATTATCATTTTTATTATAATTTAAATATCATAATTTTCATAACTTTTCTTGAAGAATCATTATTGACATTTGAAGAAGACACTAATCACTAGTTGCCGGGGACCAGCCTCCGGCAAAACGTCTTGTCAGGGGTTCCTGAAAGGATGAGACGGCCTAGGCGAAAACGAAAGAACTGAAAACTTAAGGGCTGAGGGGAAGGGGAATGAGGTAGAATGAGGAGACACTGACACTTGGTGAGGTGCTAGTATCTTCTGCCGAGAGACTCAGCAGGTCTTTTTTTATTTATTATTAGTAATAATAATAAGGAAATACATTATCATGTGTAAAGCAAAAACAATTAGTATATTATGTTTCCCATAGACTACTGGCCCCTACAGGTCTCAGCTAGACGGCAGCTTTCAAGGTTAATAGATAATAAACCAGACCTAACATTAAAGCTACTTATTTTTTCATTTAGACAATTATTTAAAACAGTGAATAACCACCAGTGCATCCCTATCAGCTAAAGCCTAAGCATCAAAGGACTCTTCTATTCACATGACCTTCAGCTGGAGACCAGCTGTTGCTTAGTTATCAGAACTTTTTCTACCTAGAAATTCTTTAACTCAAATAGCTTCATATTAAAAACTTTCCCAAGAAACTTTAAGAGAAAACAAAATAGAAGGACCTACTATGACTATTGTATTGTAATGCTTGTCAGGCATGTTCAATAACTTGTCTCCCATTGTCAAGTGAGCCAAACAGCCCAACAACTAATTTCTAAACAAACAATTTTTCGTGCTATTTACTTACAGTATGCTGATACATATAATTTATTGTCTAATATACTTTCTGATAAATTTTTCTCTATGTCCATGAACAAAAAGCAAAGGGATGTCAGATCTTCAGCCCCACGGTGTGAGGCCCTTTCTCTTAGCTGCTTGTCAGTATCCTATCTGGCTGGGGCAACAAGACCTCCTGCAGCATCTCCCCCTTTTTTGTTTTTGACCATTATTTTTATGGCGATGAAGATCGAATATATGGATGTTGGAATGCAGTCTCAGATGAAAATTTTACCGGGTTCCAGTGTGAAAGAAAATCAGTCCCTCCAGGTATTGTCCATTGTAGAAAGCAAAAGTCCTCCATTTCTGGAAAAACAGCTCATTAGTTCAAGCAAAAAAATTCAGAGACATTAGCCAAAACAAGACAGCAAATATGTCAAAATCTCAGAAAAAAAAATCTTAAAATGGTTTAATTTATGTAAAACACAAATTCTCCCAACCTTGATCCCAAACTTTAACAGCATAGCAAAAGTTTGTAAACTAAATTTACTTTTAAACCATATTACCTATTTTTGCATACAATCACAGGGCAGAATAACTAAACAGCAATTTCAGCTGGCTTTGTTGGAACACTCCATATACGATCAGAGCAAACTGTTGGCATCCGGTCCATGTAGGCTTCAGGAACAAAGTTGGTCTCATCAGACTCCACCTGGGCTTTCCTCTCCATGAGGGTACCAGGGACTTTTCGTTGGCTGGGTTGTCCAGTCCTGCCAATGGAGGCAAGCTTCCTCACCTTCTCTGGAGGTTTCTGGAACCCTACGAACAAAGCAAACAAGTTCTCCTCTTCTTGGTTCAGCTCTGTTTTAACTTTTTGGAAGAACTCCACACAAAGCCACACAATCAAACTCATGTCCAAATTTGTTTGTTTAAACAGACAAAATTCCTATCGAAGTTATGCCAAAACAGACTCTGAGATAAGTAGTAAAAGATTACTACTATTATTTTTGTGCTGTGTTGGTATCAAGGGGAGAGAAAATGCAAACACAAGTTAGCTTTTCTGAAAAAAAATATTGCAACCTTGCTGCAGATCCAGATCACCAAAACAAGAAAACTTTGTGGATTCAGAACAAAATGCAAAAAAAAAAAAAAAAAAAAATTACCAGTATTATTTCAAAGAAAACTTAGTAAATATCAGGTGCATTTCCAGGTCTATTCAGTCCTTAGTAGGAAAGTTTTACTCTCAACAGTTCCATTAATAGGAATCCATTGAGGTCTTTTTTTTCCCTATTTTTCCAGAAACAATTTTTGTAATAACAATCAGTAAACAATAAATAATCAATAATCAATAAACAATGGAAATATACAATATTACAAGGTGACAATCACCACTGACAATTTGCATACATATCAGGTACTGAAAGGTATTATACACATTTTAGAAAACCAGTGTTAACATTTCTGTACATGCCAAAGTTTTATTATTTTTCCCAAATGACAATGCTTCCTTTTTAGTTTTACTACACTAGGTAAGCCAAATAGAACAAATTCATCTAACGCCTTTCCCAGGAGGAAAGGGAGAAACTTTGTGGAGTGTCTCAGGAGCTCTACTGAGGTTCCACAAAATTTTCTTGCATCAGCCAAATGACAGGCTACCAGATTTGAAATTGAATTTAGATTTTTAGGAAGCTTTGCCATAAGCATCAGAAAAACAACAGAAACAACAACACAAAATTTCCATGAAGGCACCGGTTTTGTCCAGCACCATAATGTTGACAACTTTACTGAAATGGCCTGTGTGGACAACTTCACTGAAACGGCTTGTGTGGCCACACGAAAGCAAGATTTAGTATTAATTAGTCTTTTTACCATCAAATGAATAAATTGATCAAATAATGTAACACAGCCAAATTTCCAACACATATCATTGTTTCTCTTCAAACCCATTATTTGCAGGTTTTATAAAGCAAGGCAAATAAAATTTACTTTCCTCAAACCTTCTACAACTTACTACATACCCTCAATTTTAGCTTTTTTTTCTATTCTTCCACATTCTGGCACAACCAGACATTTTAATTTTAAGACAAAACTACTCTCCCTTACCTTCTTTTTTTTTAAATTAACCATCAGTCATTAATTTTTTTCCTCTTTTCTTCAGACATCACTGAAACTTTTAACAAATCATGATGGTGTTTTTCTTTTAGTAGTCCAGAACATAAGGAGGTGCTTTGTGTGTTCACCACCCCAAAATGTTACTTTAAACATTGCAGATTTTTAAAATTGACTTAAAAACAGTATAATTTAGTTGCACTTGGTAAAGTTAATATGACAAAAAAAAATTTACATATACATACATATATGCATATATATACGTTTTTAGTCAAGGAAAGAAAAATACTTTAAAGATACATTTACACAGAGTAGATTATTAATATTTAACATAACTTTAAGGCATATATGCTTTGAATTATATCATAAAATTTGAACTAGTTTTTGCATATTAAAAATTTTGGAAGATGATGTCAAAATTTGTTTTTATGAGAATTTATATAGGCGCCATTTATTATTAGTCCTCCAGAGGTAAAAAACAAAACAAAACAAAACAAAACAAAAACACAAAGACAGACACAAACAGACACAGAGATTTCTTGATATACATATAAATTTTTGGCCATGTGCATATATTTTAAAATATAGTTATTTTACCAATATGTGTGAAGATACTGAGGTTTAGATTTTAGCTCAAAAATGTCTATATTACCACTTTATATTTTACCATGTAGTTTTAACAAGAAACTTAACCTTTTACAGTTTCAATAAGTAAATTTAAAAGCTTTTATTCAACCAATAAGTATTCTGTATAGCTTGTTAACAAGTCAAAAGTAACTCAACAGTTTTTGCCTAAGACAATTTAGACTTTAAAATCAGAGAAACACAGGGAAATAGAACTATTTTTGTAGAATGAACCAAAATAATTTTTTAAGGTGGACAATAGCAAAGTTCAGTCCCCCACAGCAGGAAGGCAGTAGAGACCTGCCAGTGATCTCAACACTGGAGAAAAAGTCCAGGCAGCTGCTTGTTGAGATCAAGGGCAGCCCCCACGAGCCCACTGAAGTGGGTTTATACTATTTTAATAAAAACCTTTTAGTCATATTATAGTCATATAATCTTACATAGTCATATTTAACCATTTTTTATTACTTTACCAATTGTAAATGAACTTTGAATACTATTATTTAGAAATGCCTTATTTATTTATTTATTTTAAAAGAAACAAATGGCAAAACTCCACCAGGGGGAACCTAGCCTCCTCCCCAAATAATTAACAGGAAAAGATTGGAGCATTTTTTTTTTTTTATTTAAGATCATGACACATTATTTCTTACTTGTTTTTGAGTTTTTATTTTTATCTCAACAATTTTAGCCATGTCAGGGCTGGAAATTTGGGCTGGATTTTGGAATGGTCTCATAATTGGGAGCCGATGCCTTTGCAAAGAGGTCACTATTGGCTCTAGAATCAACTTTTAGCTTTTGAAAAACAATTTCACTATTCCAAGAATCCTGATCACTTTCTCTAATACTGTTTTGTTAATACGGGGCTGTCAGTTGAGTCCTCTTTGATGTCCTTTAGGCATGCAGACAGCCGTGATTCTCTTCTGTCTTTTGGAAACCAAGAACAACACATCTCAACAAAATTTAGGAAACTAGCCAATTGCGCATGAGAGGCCTTAAGGCCTCTCTTAACAAGTATACTTATATCAATAAAGAGTCCTCTTTCCTTAGACTCAATATGGCCCAATGCTTCTCAACGATAAGACACTCACTCGCCTTATCACGTAATAAGACACTCACTGGCCTTATTACGGTTCTGACTTACTGCTCCCCTCAAACCTGCTTTCTCTACAGGCGGGTATGCGCCCTACCCTATGGAGCAGATCCTAGCCGTCCCCGCACGGGAAAGAAATCTTACCTTTCAAGTCCCTGCTCCGGGCGCCACTTGCCGGGGACCAGCCTCCGGCAAAACGTCTTGTCAGGGGTTCCTGAAAGGATGAGACGGCCTAGGCGAAAACGAAAGAACTGAAAACTTAAGGGCTGAGGGGAAGGGGAATGAGGTAGAATGAGGAGACACTGACACTTGGTGAGGTGCTAGTATCTTCTGCTGAGAGACTCAGCAGGTCTTTTTTTATTTATTATTAGTAATAATAATAAGGAAATACATTATCATGTGTAAAGCAAAAACAATTAGTATATTATGTTTCCCATAGACTACTGGCCCCTACAGGTCTCAGCTAGACGGCAGCTTTCAAGGTTAATAGATAATAAACCAGACCTAACATTAAAGCTACTTATTTTTTCATTTAGACAATTATTTAAAACAGTGAATAACCACCAGTGCATCCCTATCAGCTAAAGCCTAAGCATCAAAGGACTCTTCTATTCACATGACCTTCAGCTGGAGACCAGCTGTTGCTTAGTTATCAGAACTTTTTCTACCTAGAAATTCTTTAACTCAAATAGCTTCATATTAAAAACTTTCCCAAGAAACTTTAAGAGAAAACAAAATAGAAGGACCTACTATGACTATTGTATTGTAATGCTTGTCAGGCATGTTCAATAACTTGTCTCCCATTGTCAAGTGAGCCAAACAGCCCAACAACTAATTTCTAAACAAACAATTTTTCGTGCTATTTACTTACAGTATGCTGATACATATAATTTATTGTCTAATATACTTTCTGATAAATTTTTCTCTATGTCCATGAACAAAAAGCAAAGGGATGTCAGATCTTCAGCCCCACGGTGTGAGGCCCTTTCTCTTAGCTGCTTGTCAGTATCCTATCTGGCTGGGGCAACAAGACCTCCTGCAGCATCTCCCCCTTTTTTGTTTTTGACCATTATTTTTATGGCGATGAAGATCGAATATATGGATGTTGGAATGCAGTCTCAGATGAAAATTTTACCGGGTTCCAGTGTGAAAGAAAATCAGTCCCTCCAGGTATTGTCCATTGTAGAAAGCAAAAGTCCTCCATTTCTGGAAAAACAGCTCATTAGTTCAAGCAAAAAAATTCAGAGACATTAGCCAAAACAAGACAGCAAATATGTCAAAATCTCAGAAAAAAAAATCTTAAAATGGTTTAATTTATGTAAAACACAAATTCTCCCAACCTTGATCCCAAACTTTAACAGCATAGCAAAAGTTTGTAAACTAAATTTACTTTTAAACCATATTACCTATTTTTGCATACAATCACAGGGCAGAATAACTAAACAGCAATTTCAGCTGGCTTTGTTGGAACACTCCATATACGATCAGAGCAAACTGTTGGCATCCGGTCCATGTAGGCTTCAGGAACAAAGTTGGTCTCATCAGACTCCACCTGGGCTTTCCTCTCCATGAGGGTACCAGGGACTTTTCGTTGGCTGGGTTGTCCAGTCCTGCCAATGGAGGCAAGCTTCCTCACCTTCTCTGGAGGTTTCTGGAACCCTACGAACAAAGCAAACAAGTTCTCCTCTTCTTGGTTCAGCTCTGTTTTAACTTTTTGGAAGAACTCCACACAAAGCCACACAATCAAACTCATGTCCAAATTTGTTTGTTTAAACAGACAAAATTCCTATCGAAGTTATGCCAAAACAGACTCTGAGATAAGTAGTAAAAGATTACTACTATTATTTTTGTGCTGTGTTGGTATCAAGGGGAGAGAAAATGCAAACACAAGTTAGCTTTTCTGAAAAAAAATATTGCAACCTTGCTGCAGATCCAGATCACCAAAACAAGAAAACTTTGTGGATTCAGAACAAAATGCAAAAAAAAAAAAAAAAAAAAATTACCAGTATTATTTCAAAGAAAACTTAGTAAATATCAGGTGCATTTCCAGGTCTATTCAGTCCTTAGTAGGAAAGTTTTACTCTCAACAGTTCCATTAATAGGAATCCATTGAGGTCTTTTTTTTCCCTATTTTTCCAGAAACAATTTTTGTAATAACAATCAGTAAACAATAAATAATCAATAATCAATAAACAATGGAAATATACAATATTACAAGGTGACAATCACCACTGACAATTTGCATACATATCAGGTACTGAAAGGTATTATACACATTTTAGAAAACCAGTGTTAACATTTCTGTACATGCCAAAGTTTTATTATTTTTCCCAAATGACAATGCTTCCTTTTTAGTTTTACTACACTAGGTAAGCCAAATAGAACAAATTCATCTAACGCCTTTCCCAGGAGGAAAGGGAGAAACTTTGTGGAGTGTCTCAGGAGCTCTACTGAGGTTCCACAAAATTTTCTTGCATCAGCCAAATGACAGGCTACCAGATTTGAAATTGAATTTAGATTTTTAGGAAGCTTTGCCATAAGCATCAGAAAAACAACAGAAACAACAACACAAAATTTCCATGAAGGCACCGGTTTTGTCCAGCACCATAATGTTGACAACTTTACTGAAATGGCCTGTGTGGACAACTTCACTGAAACGGCTTGTGTGGCCACACGAAAGCAAGATTTAGTATTAATTAGTCTTTTTACCATCAAATGAATAAATTGATCAAATAATGTAACACAGCCAAATTTCCAACACATATCATTGTTTCTCTTCAAACCCATTATTTGCAGGTTTTATAAAGCAAGGCAAATAAAATTTACTTTCCTCAAACCTTCTACAACTTACTACATACCCTCAATTTTAGCTTTTTTTTCTATTCTTCCACATTCTGGCACAACCAGACATTTTAATTTTAAGACAAAACTACTCTCCCTTACCTTCTTTTTTTTTAAATTAACCATCAGTCATTAATTTTTTTCCTCTTTTCTTCAGACATCACTGAAACTTTTAACAAATCATGATGGTGTTTTTCTTTTAGTAGTCCAGAACATAAGGAGGTGCTTTGTGTGTTCACCACCCCAAAATGTTACTTTAAACATTGCAGATTTTTAAAATTGACTTAAAAACAGTATAATTTAGTTGCACTTGGTAAAGTTAATATGACAAAAAAAAATTTACATATACATACATATATGCATATATATACGTTTTTAGTCAAGGAAAGAAAAATACTTTAAAGATGCATTTACACAGAGTAGATTATTAATATTTAACATAACTTTAAGGCATATATGCTTTGAATTATATCATAAAATTTGAACTAGTTTTTGCATATTAAAAATTTTGGAAGATGATGTCAAAATTTGTTTTTATGAGAATTTATATAGGCGCCATTTATTATTAGTCCTCCAGAGGTAAAAAACAAAACAAAACAAAACAAAACAAAAACACAAAGACAGACACAAACAGACACAGAGATTTCTTGATATACATATAAATTTTTGGCCATGTGCATATATTTTAAAATATAGTTATTTTACCAATATGTGTGAAGATACTGAGGTTTAGATTTTAGCTCAAAAATGTCTATATTACCACTTTATATTTTACCATGTAGTTTTAACAAGAAACTTAACCTTTTACAGTTTCAATAAGTAAATTTAAAAGCTTTTATTCAACCAATAAGTATTCTGTATAGCTTGTTAACAAGTCAAAAGTAACTCAACAGTTTTTGCCTAAGACAATTTAGACTTTAAAATCAGAGAAACACAGGGAAATAGAACTATTTTTGTAGAATGAACCAAAATAATTTTTTAAGGTGGACAATAGCAAAGTTCAGTCCCCCACAGCAGGAAGGCAGTAGAGACCTGCCAGTGATCTCAACACTGGAGAAAAAGTCCAGGCAGCTGCTTGTTGAGATCAAGGGCAGCCCCCACGAGCCCACTGAAGTGGGTTTATACTATTTTAATAAAAACCTTTTAGTCATATTATAGTCATATAATCTTACATAGTCATATTTAACCATTTTTTATTACTTTACCAATTGTAAATGAACTTTGAATACTATTATTTAGAAATGCCTTATTTATTTATTTATTTTAAAAGAAACAAATGGCAAAACTCCACCAGGGGGAACCTAGCCTCCTCCCCAAATAATTAACAGGAAAAGATTGGAGCATTTTTTTTTTTTTATTTAAGATCATGACACATTATTTCTTACTTGTTTTTGAGTTTTTATTTTTATCTCAACAATTTTAGCCATGTCAGGGCTGGAAATTTGGGCTGGATTTTGGAATGGTCTCATAATTGGGAGCCGATGCCTTTGCAAAGAGGTCACTATTGGCTCTAGAATCAACTTTTAGCTTTTGAAAAACAATTTCACTATTCCAAGAATCCTGATCACTTTCTCTAATACTGTTTTGTTAATACGGGGCTGTCAGTTGAGTCCTCTTTGATGTCCTTTAGGCATGCAGACAGCCGTGATTCTCTTCTGTCTTTTGGAAACCAAGAACAACACATCTCAACAAAATTTAGGAAACTAGCCAATTGCGCATGAGAGGCCTTAAGGCCTCTCTTAACAAGTATACTTATATCAATAAAGAGTCCTCTTTCCTTAGACTCAATATGGCCCAATGCTTCTCAACGATAAGACACTCACTCGCCTTATCACGTAATAAGACACTCACTGGCCTTATTACGGTTCTGACTTACTGCTCCCCTCAAACCTGCTTTCTCTACAGGCGGGTATGCGCCCTACCCTATGGAGCAGATCCTAGCCGTCCCCGCACGGGAAAGAAATCTTACCTTTCAAGTCCCTGCTCCGGGCGCCACTTGCCGGGGACCAGCCTCCGGCAAAACGTCTTGTCAGGGGTTCCTGAAAGGATGAGACGGCCTAGGCGAAAACGAAAGAACTGAAAACTTAAGGGCTGAGGGGAAGGGGAATGAGGTAGAATGAGGAGACACTGACACTTGGTGAGGTGCTAGTATCTTCTGCTGAGAGACTCAGCAGGTCTTTTTTTATTTATTATTAGTAATAATAATAAGGAAATACATTATCATGTGTAAAGCAAAAACAATTAGTATATTATGTTTCCCATAGACTACTGGCCCCTACAGGTCTCAGCTAGACGGCAGCTTTCAAGGTTAATAGATAATAAACCAGACCTAACATTAAAGCTACTTATTTTTTCATTTAGACAATTATTTAAAACAGTGAATAACCACCAGTGCATCCCTATCAGCTAAAGCCTAAGCATCAAAGGACTCTTCTATTCACATGACCTTCAGCTGGAGACCAGCTGTTGCTTAGTTATCAGAACTTTTTCTACCTAGAAATTCTTTAACTCAAATAGCTTCATATTAAAAACTTTCCCAAGAAACTTTAAGAGAAAACAAAATAGAAGGACCTACTATGACTATTGTATTGTAATGCTTGTCAGGCATGTTCAATAACTTGTCTCCCATTGTCAAGTGAGCCAAACAGCCCAACAACTAATTTCTAAACAAACAATTTTTCGTGCTATTTACTTACAGTATGCTGATACATATAATTTATTGTCTAATATACTTTCTGATAAATTTTTCTCTATGTCCATGAACAAAAAGCAAAGGGATGTCAGATCTTCAGCCCCACGGTGTGAGGCCCTTTCTCTTAGCTGCTTGTCAGTATCCTATCTGGCTGGGGCAACAAGACCTCCTGCAGCATCTCCCCCTTTTTTGTTTTTGACCATTATTTTTATGGCGATGAAGATCGAATATATGGATGTTGGAATGCAGTCTCAGATGAAAATTTTACCGGGTTCCAGTGTGAAAGAAAATCAGTCCCTCCAGGTATTGTCCATTGTAGAAAGCAAAAGTCCTCCATTTCTGGAAAAACAGCTCATTAGTTCAAGCAAAAAAATTCAGAGACATTAGCCAAAACAAGACAGCAAATATGTCAAAATCTCAGAAAAAAAAATCTTAAAATGGTTTAATTTATGTAAAACACAAATTCTCCCAACCTTGATCCCAAACTTTAACAGCATAGCAAAAGTTTGTAAACTAAATTTACTTTTAAACCATATTACCTATTTTTGCATACAATCACAGGGCAGAATAACTAAACAGCAATTTCAGCTGGCTTTGTTGGAACACTCCATATACGATCAGAGCAAACTGTTGGCATCCGGTCCATGTAGGCTTCAGGAACAAAGTTGGTCTCATCAGACTCCACCTGGGCTTTCCTCTCCATGAGGGTACCAGGGACTTTTCGTTGGCTGGGTTGTCCAGTCCTGCCAATGGAGGCAAGCTTCCTCACCTTCTCTGGAGGTTTCTGGAACCCTACGAACAAAGCAAACAAGTTCTCCTCTTCTTGGTTCAGCTCTGTTTTAACTTTTTGGAAGAACTCCACACAAAGCCACACAATCAAACTCATGTCCAAATTTGTTTGTTTAAACAGACAAAATTCCTATCGAAGTTATGCCAAAACAGACTCTGAGATAAGTAGTAAAAGATTACTACTATTATTTTTGTGCTGTGTTGGTATCAAGGGGAGAGAAAA